>NC_080637.1:47879175-49129175 GCF_027579445.1 Ammospiza nelsoni
TAACTTCTGGGAAAACACAGGCTTTCATTTGCCTACCTATGTATTTCTTTTCTTCAAAACTGAGACACCGCTGTGTACCTGTTTGTCACAGTCCTGGTGGGATACTTGATTCACTGGGAGTTTTACTGCTCATGATGGAAAATGCCAGTACAGTTCAACGTCTTATAATTTAGTTTCCTGTATGTCTGAGTCCCGTTTGTTATAACATATCTGACAGGAAATCAGGAGCTTTGTTGCTTAAGTGTTCATTTACTTCTGTTTATCTTACCACAAATCCATTACTGCCTCAGGCTAGCCTACAGTCAGGATCCTCTGTCTGTTTGGTTTTTTCTCTCCAAATTTAATTTTTTTATTTAGTTTTCAACAACTCAATACAATATAACTCTGGATTTTATATTGCATGTTGTATCATGCTGTGTGAGTCCTTTCTTGAATGCTCGCAGTAGGGACTATGAGAACATGGTGACACTACAGACCTAAAATTATGTCCTCCTGATCTAAAACAGAATCTCTGCTTCTCACTCTCATATACACACATATACATACTCACATATACATATACACACTCACACTTCCACAAATACATTCATAGCAAAACCTACTGAATGTAAAGTTGGAGCACGTTGAATTGTGTCATTTCCTAATGACTCTGCCTAATTTATACTATTTGATACGATTTCCTGTTTTACTGAAATAGGTTCCCTGGGTTACTAAAGATTTTGACTTGCACAGCACATGACCTCCTGCAATCCTTTTCCCACATTCTGATTCACTGAGGAGTGGATCATTCTTAGTGAAAATCCTCCAAGCTGCCCCGGGAACGTGCTATCAGTGGGAAGTTCAAATTTCTTAGATGAACAAATGTGGTTTATATAACCACATAATTTTCAGTTCCCCCCCTTGTTCTTGCAATAATTACTGAACACACTAGACTTACTTGACAGAAGGATACATAGCTCAGAGTTGATGGTTACAGGAACTGGTGGATGAGAGATAGCAAGAGACCCAGTTCAATGTCACCACTGATAGAAAGACAGGATACATGGTGATAAATTAATTAGGAGAATGGCTGTTGACTCTCCAGGTGTTCTCTGGAAGCCACAATCCCTGATGGCTACTAATTGCAATGAAGAATATAGAATTGTTAGCACAGTTCAGTTGTTACCCTGGTAAATGATAACAAATATACTAAATTCACATGTATAATGACATCACCTACACATAAAAGTTTCATCATAAATACAGATCCCAGTCCTGGATTGGACATTAATCTCTCTGTAGCAGTGGGAACAGGTCTGCTGCAGAGCCCTAACCCAGGGGCAACAGTCCAAGTGCTCCAGAACGAAGGAGTTCCTGAGAGCTGCAACAAAAAGGTCTCCAATTAAAGATGACTCAAGGGCTGAAAACAGCCAAGTGATTTCCACTTTCTACTTAAGGGTCTGCAGAAATTTGTTCAAAAGACTTTGCAACAGAGGAAACACAAGATAACCTAGATTCTGTAATCTTGATCTTGGTGTTGTTCCACTCTATACCACATGCAGTTAATAAAAAAAGATTAAAGAGTCAATCATACCAGAGTCATTGTCTGACATATACAATTCAGAGAAATTCAGTTGTTCGGCTAAAGAGAGGGTGAAAAATTTGTGACTTTTATAAACAATGACTGGTAAAAGCAGGCTAATATATGCTGGTATGTTATACCAGCTTCTTAAAGCATCATGCATGGATACCAGCATTTTTCCACAGAGGAGAAACAGCAGTTAGCAAGCTGCCAGGATAAACAGTTTCCCACCAGGACTGTTACATTTCCATTTTCACCTCTGTAGGTGTGTATTTCCTTGTTAGATGAAAGCACATGGACGGATTAGAGCACTGGCTGCACTGAGTAGAGCCCACCACCCAGGTGACATTATTCCATGAAGGCAATTCAGGCAGCCCAGGACCAGTTTCCCTGTCCCAACTCAGAGAAGCCCACCAGGATGGCTTAATATCTTGACACTGCCAGCCCAAAACAAATGAAAGTCAGACTGCCCCATTACTCATCCATCTGATTACATCATGATGTTTGCCTGGCTCTTCTTTTCTGGCTGTCTTACCCTCCAGACTAAGGACTGAATTTTGACTGTAAGCTGAATGGGATGTCATTTGGTATAGCCTTATTAATCAAGAGCAGCCATAAAACTATCCAGCACTTTTAAAAAAAGTCCAGTCACAGTATTTGGCAAGATGTCATTGAATAAATTTCTCAAATCAACTATCCTGGGTGAAATACTATTTCTTTTTATCATTTCTAAATTAACTGCTCTCCCATTTCATCAAGTATACCTTTGGTCTCTTATTATGAGCAAACCTTCATATGAGCTGAAGCTCCAAAGGTTCACAGAGTCAATTTACATAAGTCCTGGAAGTTCAGCATTGCATCCAATGCCCCCTGAGCCTCTCAGGAGCTTAAGATCTCTTCTCACTATGGTCCAGCTGAGGACAGGTCAGAGTGTGTCTGTTAAGTGCCTCTATTCCCCTTCTCTCATAAAGTAGTGATACCCCCTATCTCTCAAATTTTGCCTTGCTTATTTAATTTAATTATTAACCTTCTGCAGGCTAAGCTGTTACTTGTTTTCTCTGTCCTAAGAGATAGCACCTGCCGTCCTCATGATGCCAAGGTCTAGTCAGCCTTTATGGGCGGAGTGAATTTGGCCATGCCTATGCTCAAAGATGGACAGCTGAAGTAAGGCAGACAGTTTAAAGTAGTATTGTGCCAGGATTTAATCTTTTCTCACAGGCTGGTATTATTAAAGAGTTTAGATAATTTTAAACACATGGATATAACTTTCATACCCTTTGGATCAGAGTTGGCTTGCCTTAGAGTACACATGAGCGAGCAGCTGCACACAAAGTCTGTGTAGATGTGCCCTCTGCTTTCTTTAAGGCAAGGAGCAATAAAAGGCTTCAGCCTCATCCATCATGGACAGCAGTAAATGGGCAATTCTGGCACTTGCAGGAAAAAAAACCCCACTCACTTAAACCAGGAGAGCTCTCTAGCACGGGGACAAAAACAAGAGCTGAGGTTTGACTAAATTACACAGACTCCCTATTTCCCATTACCTCATACCTGGCTGCCACTTCTCTAAGAGAGTCATAATTGATATTCTGAATATGTCCCAAAGGAAAAATAATTAAAAAAAAAAAAAAAAAAAAAAAAAGGAAAGAAAAAGGGAGAGAGTGGGGGAGGGAGACAGAGAGAGAGGGGGGTAGGCACCGGTCCTGCCCCATCGCCCTGGTCCCAGCTCAGCAGCCAGGTTCCCTGGCAGCAGCGCACACGAAATGCCGCTGTGGCCGCAAGCTCCCGACCGCCGGCATCCCGCCGGGAGGCACCGCACCGCTCCGCTCCCGCCAGCGCTGTGGCTCGGCACGGCACGGCCCGGCCCGGCCCGGCACGGCCCGGCACGGCACGGCCCGGCACGGCACGGCCCGGCACGGCACGGCACGGCCCGGCACGGCACGGCCCGGCACGGCACGGCACAGGAGCTGCAAAGGCTGGGGCTGGGCGTCACTACCCCCATCACAGAGCGGGGCTCATCCCCTGACAGCCTGCCGGGACTGCAGAGATGCTCGGGAAGGGGAGCGGCACTGAGGAGAAGAAGGGAGCCCACTCTTCTCCTCCCGAGCCTGGGAGTGAGCATTCGCCATTTCACACTCGCAGCTTTCCGGGACAGGGAGTATCCACAACTCCCTCCACCGCGCCTTCCAGATCAGATTCCATCACTTTGAAAAGGGGGTGCTGATTGCTCAGAGTACAATTCCTTGTTGCCTTGAGCTCCCCCAAACCTGACTCAGCTCACTTCAACCTGTGTTTTACAGCAAGGGCTGGAACAGGAGGAATGCAAAATCATTGTTCTCTATACCAGGCAAGAAGGAAGCTCTGTGTGGTTTTATTTTAAGAGGGATTTTACCCCCTGCCTTATACTTTCAGAACAGGACAAAATAATCTGGCCATAAAATGAAGAAAGTACCCTGGTCCATTTTTTGTTTGGACATGCTGCTGGCAAGCAGCTGCCTCATTAGCACAGAATGTGTATGTCTGCACCAGGCAACAGGAGGCACAGAAACCATGCACTGGCCCTAAGGCATCTGTTCATCAGCACTGTGTGGAAGCTCCAGCTCGTGTCCCGTGGAGCTGCCAAATCAGGAGAGCTAACTAGTTCAAATCCCAGCCTGCGCCATCCTGGTGACCCTTTTTCTGGTGTTAGATCTAGCTGGGGACTCTCCTAGTCTGAGGAGAAGATGGATTCCTGACCCATTGGACCAGGCCTCTGGGTTAAGTCCCTGCTTTGGAAAGCTACTGTATCACTGAAGTGTGTTGTGAGAGTCCCTGGCTGAAACAACAAGGATTCCAACAGACTTGGAGACCCGATCCCCATTAGAGCTTGCTTTGGCCATAGTTAGTTACCTCTTGTGTTCCTGGATGAATGAAAACTGCACCTACCTTCTCTGCCCAGCTCTCCTTCCTAATCAACCAGTGAGGAGTGCCCCTGTAGGGAAGCTGGTATCATGTCTGTCTTGCTTATTGAATTGATTCACAAAGTTTTAAATGATTATTGATTGTCCTTATCCCCAATGGAAGCTCTGAGACCAATGGAGTTATTTACACAGATTTTAGACAGGAAAGAAGCTCCCTTCTCAAATCTTCTTGAGATTCCATCTATTAAGTCTTGAAAACTCAATAGGAGGTTTTCTGCAGCTTTACAGATAAAACTACTCACAAATACATGAAGTCTCCTGCATGCACAGATGTCCATCCAAACATATGCAGCATCTTCTGCCAAATCCACAGCTGCTGTATTTTTTTTTTTCAATTATTTTTGTTTGGGATCATAGCTCTTCCATTTTCTTTCTTTGCCCTGATGATTAATGTCTGTTTTTCACAGCTCTTGTTGTTATGAGACTGAGGCACAAATTGTGGCAAAGTCCCTATTGATGGAACAGCCATTTCTGAACTCTGAGGAATTGGAAATTTTTCTTGGTAAAAGACTGGAGACCATAGGAGATTTGTAGAGCTAGAGTCTGAAATCATCCCCACCATTCCTGAAGTACTTAGAATTTACAGTTGTAACAGTGATTGGTGCTGTAAGGACCATTATATCCACTACCATGATCTAAGCACATGAACATTTACACTCCTCAGGATTCGATGAAGAGGATCTGAAAGTGGGAATTGGACTGTCTGACTTTGCAATAAGGTGACACAAGTTTCAGTTTTGTATATTTTTTTGCTTGGACGATGACAGTCAAGAAGCCCATTTCCAGTCAGTTAAACTCTGTGCCGAAGCACGCATAATTGAATTCAGTTTCTTTCTATACTTACCTGCACATTAATATATATCTATATATTCCATATGCCCTTGACATAACTTGAAAGCAGCAGCATAATAAATAAGATACTTTTTGTACTTGAATTCAAATTTTTCTATCTATATTAGGCTTTGTACTTTTTTAAACAAAACCCGAGGCTGAGACTGAACTGCCATATCTTTTTCAAGATCACACATGCACACGAGGCACTGAGATTTCTGTCGAGGATCGACACAGCAGAGAAAAGGAATGATAGAGCAGCAAGAGAATTTGCCTCTGCTGGTCATTAATAATAAGAGTAACAAAAGCATCTAAGAGAATAAAAGCCAGAGTGAGATGTGTTAGGTACAGAAATAGCTCTTGGACTGACTCAAAGGCAAAGCTGGTGCATCTTGTTTTCCTGCATCTCCTTGTCTGTCCTCTTTCTTAAGCACACGCTCTGGCACGATGGGGGAGTGGGAAGGAGATGGAAGCATCAGCAGGGGCTACAGCAAGCAGGGGAGAAATGAGCTATTCAGTCTGAACACTGCCTGGCCTCGGCCTGTGACAGAAGATAAACAAATGTCCATATGAGGGGAGAAAACAAAAAGTCCTGTCCAGCACTGCACTGGCTGCAAGGGAAGAACCATAGGCTGTGGTCTTTTGTCTTTCCGTCCACTTTGTATCACTCCAAGTCATTCTCTGTCTTCCTGCACTCCTGGTTTCTCACTGCACACAGGTGTGTGTCCATACAGACATACACATGTCCATGTGTACAAAGGCAGTCACTTGCAGGATGTCTCAAAGCAGGCAAAGCATCTCATCCCCAGTATGGCAGCTGCACTCCAATGCAGGCTGGCAGCACCTGAGTTGGCACCTGACAATGATCCCTGTGAATTCAGGTGATGGTGCAGCCCAGACTTACTGTAGAGCAGTGTCTGCATCACCACACATGCATTCAGAGCTAATGAAGCCTCTGGTTTGTGTTCTCAGGGAGAAGCCAGGGTTTACACAGGCTGCTTCACTACACAGCCCTGGCCACAGCCCAGAGGAAAACAGATGCCTTCAAATCATGGGTGAAAACATTCAAGATATAGTTTTACAGACCTTATTTCTTCTGACAAAATACAGTCCTTCAGGACTCACCTTCCATGGAGGCAAGCAGTCATGTAAATAATATACATCAAGAAGATTTTAGTTTTAAAAAAAAAAAAAAAACAAAGCCAAAAATGAAAAAAAGTCAAAATTGTCTTGTCACAGACATATTTTCCGAAAAATCCTTTTGCCAGAACTTTTTCTTCTGAGAAGCCTCAAAGGAAAAGGAAAACAATAATTATCTGCTGCTGTGAAATGCAACAGGTTCATCTTTGATTGGTCTGTGTGAGTTATTTTTACTTAATGACCAATCACAGGTCCAGCTGTGTTAAGACTCTGGTCAGTCACAAGATTTTATTATCATTTTTTTCTACCCTTCTGATGAAATCCTTTCTCTTTCTTTAGTTTAGTTTTAATATATCATTTTCTTTTAATATAATATATATCACAAAATAATAAATCAGCCTTCTGAAACATGAAGTCAAGATTCTCATCTCTTCCCTCATCCTGGGACCCCTGCAAACAACACCACATTGTCTTTTCTTTAGGTAGGTCATAAGAGGGAATATTTGTGGGAAGGGTTTAGCCACAGGAAGGGTTATTTCAGGGTGCAGCTAAGCAATTCTGAAAGCTGATACAAAGACATCACTCTGGTCATCAAGCTTCAAGTTTGTTTTTTTTTTTTTTTTTTGCTAGTAGGAAGTGTTTTATTCTCTTTTTATATAAAACTTCTGAATATCTCCTCCTGAGAAGCACCGTGATGAAAAATTTTCCTTCAACAGTGGTGGCTACTGCAAGGAGCTCAACCTTTTCATTATCTCAGTGCCTTCAGGATGTGTACATTCCTACACTAGGCATTTGTCTGCACTGCGTGGAGCCTGCAGCAGTAGCTGTGCACCCTTTATCTCAGAGGACATTCTCCTCTTCTGTGTGCTGAGAGCAGAAGGAGCAGACCTGAAGAACGATGTACATTTATTATCTTGGTGTTGGTGCTCTCCAAGGCATGCAGCCTTGCAGACTGGGCAAGCTCAGTGAATGAAGCACACTGCATGGAAAACATCAACCCAGTGTTCTACAGCTCATTTGGTGTCCAACTGCTCTTGTTATGTCACCCAGCAGCTTCTAAGGGCTGACAGTAGATCTCTGTGCTTTTGCTCCTCAGGCTAATCCCACTATCTTCATAGTGCTATCATACTCTCTAAATGGAAGTGAAAATATGGTCAGGCTCCCTGGGCATTCTGCACTAGGCTACGGACAAACCTCTCTATTCATCAGAGCACAAACATGGCCTTTCCTCTCTGGCCTTCCTACTAAATCTCTCTTTATACTGTAACTCTAGGATATCCAAGGAAGACAAAGTAAGCAATATTTTTACGTATTTTTATGCTTTACAATGCACATATTCCATTCCTATATAAAGTGCTGAGGATGCTAAATCAAGGGTCATGCATTCCCCTTCAGCTATCTTTGAGGGTTAGGGAGGGGCTGCACAGCCCATTGGTAATTTATGTGTTTCATATGCATCAATTGTTGGGTCCCCAGGAGATTTTCATTTCACTCCATAAGCACCAGCATGTCTGTTTCAAAAGAATTAATCATACAAGCCCTCCCAGTCTTGGACTCAGTCCTTCTCAGAGCAGTTTGCTTCCTTGCACAAGGTCAGCTGTGTATCTTGTACTTGGACAAAGAAAGTTCTCCATTCCCTGGGAACTCTGACAGCAGCATTTTAACAGGGTACAGTGATGCTGTGCAAGTTTACAGTCTAAACTTTAACATGAGCAGCATTTCAGATAGAAGTGTCAGGAGGACTTTAAGCAAGCTGATCATAATCCTTCCTGCTGGGATATGGACATATCACCATTGATGGTCAATCCTGGTAGGGATTTTTCAGGACTGCAAGTGGGCAACATCTTCCATCCTACAGCTTCCAGCAAACCACCTCCTCAGAGTTTATCAGTTATCTTGCAGTCTTTATGGACTCAAAAGGCAGATTATTGCCTCTTGAGGTGTCAAGAGCTTTTGCTACAGCTTCTGGGTTTCCCTGAAATGCCCTCTTCTAGGTATTGATTGAGCTAGGTATTACAACTGAAAAGATTTTCATTTAGCAAATTTTTCTTTGCACTCCTCACGGTGCCAAGGGAATACATTAAGTGAGATCTCTTTGCTCACCCATTTTTGCATAAGCTTGTTCTAAGTGCACTATGCAATTGCTTTAATTCCCCAGCAACAGCCTCCTCACATTTTCAGACCTCTCAAAACCATGTCTATATTGTATAATGCCACATCCCTACCTCAGAAATGCCAGAGCTAACCTGAACAACCTAGAAAGACCCAGTTGTGTGCTGTGAGGCACAGCAACAGCTTGCAGAAGTATTACCTTGGGTCCTTGAAGCTGCAGAGTGGTGTCAGTATAGTCCCTGAGCTAAATGTTATGATACAATTGTACCATTTCTTCAAGGTAGCCTGTTGGGTGCTCTCTGAAGGTCCACACATGATGCCATGTAGCATTGACCTTCCTGCAGTGTCTAGGCACCCCAATATCTCACAGTGCTCCTCCCCACAGCTGCCACAGCACACTTACCCTTGCTGCCTGCTCCTCAGGCTCCCTTTGCACCCTCCACCTCAGCAGAGGTGTTTTCCACTCCCAGGACCCAGGGAACAACTTTAACCTCTCTCCTGGACCCTTCTCCCGCACGCTCAGCCCCACAGGCTCCCTCCACACCAGCTCCCCTCCCACCCACTTGGCACAGGACAGTCACAACCACGCTGGCACTGGGGCAGCAGGAGGTGAGGCCAAAAGGCCAGCAGACGGTGGGTTCGCATCCACACGCATCCCGATTAAGGATCCAGCTTTGTTTCCATGGTAACGAGCAGAGCCGCGGCAGCGCGGTCCCTGGTCCCTTCCCGCAGCGGCCGCGCTCCGTGCCCGACACCGCTGAATGAGCGGCCGGGGCTGCCGGCAGTGACCCTTCGTGCGCCTTCCAAAGCCCGACAGATTAGGGCTCACACATTTCCCACCCACGATGTGCCAGCCAGAAACAGGCAAATAAGGATGTGCCAACTAATAGCGGCGGCAGAAATAACACCTCCCATCGCAGCTGAGCTGTAAACCCCTTAGAACAGCATTACAGGGAAATAAACGCGCTTTCTTTCCTAGAAGCCAGCAAGCATAAGCGATGGAATGCAGTTCAGGGAATTAAAGCAAGGCATTTTTTTGTGCAGGTAGCACACAGCCAAACAGCCCACACTCCCCTTGATCTATGCCAAATGATACTCACAAAGCACACCCAACTCCACCTGTCAGAGCGGGAGGTCCCACAGAGCACACCTTCCCATGGGACAGCACTGGCACTCCCTCCAAACAAGGGTATCACCACCAGGCTGCTCTGCTGGGCCCCGCAGCAGGAAGGGAAAACACCAGAGAGCAGTCGGGACACTGGGCCTGGGAGCTTGCACCCTCCTCAGCACCTCTCCAGGGGGAGGCAGGACACGGCCAGATGTTTCTTCAGGCCTTCTGCAGTCAGAAAACCTACTTTCCAGTTTAGACCCGAATCACAAACAGGACTGCTCAAGATTTCTTTGCCATTTCTACAACATCTAAAGGGTTGTCTAATGAGAAATGGTTGGGAAAATTAATCCAAATTAACTTAAGTTGTGAGTTTACCATGAATTCATTAAATCACATTAGTCCTGAATGGACACAGTTCTTCCAAATTAAAGCAACCCTTAGAAGAAAATTGAACTAAACTGAATTTAGGTCCTTTTAAATCCGAAGAGCAGAGTGCCTACATGGGGTTTGATATCATTAAGGAACAGCAGTCTGGGAGGGATGTTCCAGAGAGTTTTTCCATATTACTCTTTTCAGGAACCAATAATGCTCTCACTGGAAGGAAGTCATTTTTCTCACTTTCCCACATGATTTGAAAATTGCTGTGCTGATGACTTTGCTGAAGCCCTTTTCTAGCCAGTCAATACCTTCACCAGCAGCTCTTTACCTTGAAGAGCAGTATTGCTGCCAGGGTATTTTCACCTCACTCGTTTTAGTGGAAGGCAGCCTTTTCTGTTTTCTCAGACTGCATTTTGCCAGGTTAGGTAAGCTACACTGTCTTACTCTCCTCCTGTAAAATTTGTTCTTCCCTCTCTCTACCAACCAGATACTTTTCTGGCTCCACTTTGCTTTAATTGGAATAACTAGAATTATACACAGAGGAAATTACAGTAGAGACTTTCACAATGATACTGACACGTCCCTGCCTTGGCAGGGAATATCCTGCCTGGCACCTAGGAATATAATTGCCTTTTATGCTGATGCGTCATATTGAAGACTCAGTTATCACATCAGTAAATAATACTCCCACTTTTTCTCTTTTTCATTTGCTTATAACTGGTAATCCTATTGTTTCTAGGATCAATTAGCAGGAGTAACAAAGAATCTTTCCATACAGACTAGCAGACTGTGCAAAGTCATCCAGACCAGTCAGAAGCAACAGAAATATGTTAGTGTTGCACTCTCCAAAAAATTTCTTCTGCTCAAGTCCTTAAGATCTAGCGTGGGTCCTACCCAAAGCAGGGCTCCAAAACAGCCCTGCAGTCACAGGTCTATCTGCATGGTCCTG
The DNA here is from genome assembly GCF_027579445.1 of Ammospiza nelsoni. NCBI lineage: Eukaryota > Metazoa > Chordata > Aves > Passeriformes > Passerellidae > Ammospiza > Ammospiza nelsoni. Next base: position 47,890,215 of record NC_080637.1, read on the forward strand.
ACTTCACACTGGTACATTACAGCCTACTTCTACATTGTGGTCCTCCAGAATGTCCAGTTCTTCCTGTTTGTTCCCTGTTACACTCTGTGCTGATCACGCTACACTAGTTATTGCCACATGTGCACAAATGTTCTTATTAACATGATCTCTCACACTTCTAGACCACAAACCAGAGCCAAACATTTGGAAACTTTTGCAATTCTGTCATTTAGAAAGTTTCAGTTTAGCCACACTACATCTTTCTGAGATGGAAAGAGGGAGCTGGGGAGACAGGTTGGAAATAGGTAATTAATGGAAGTGAGAAAATCGGGTCTCCCATTCAGACAAACACTACCCATTGAAGGACACAAGCACATTTACAGTAAGTGTCACATGAACACAGACAGCTAAAAAAGAAACAGTCTTCATACAATAAATATCCAATCTTTCCTTTTACTACGGGAAATCATTGCACTGATCAGCAGAAAGAGGCAAAGAGGAAAATTATTGGGTTATGATTCAACATTCCATTATTGCCATTCAAGATGGTGTTTACCAAGGACTAGGTTACTTTGCAGAAAAATACAACTTTTGTCCTGGTAATTTAGGCCCTTTAAAAATATTAATTCACTTTTTTAATGCAAAATTACTTAAGCCTAGCTTGTCTGTGTTTGTTTGCTGTCAGTGTGCCCATATAAGAGTTTTATCTGCATATTCATGTGTGGAAATTTGCAAAAACTTGCAGAAGTGTACATCTACCATGTTCATATGCAAGTATTCAAGACAGAAGTGCTTGTGTGTTCATTCAACAAGGGAATAGAAACAATACCAAATAGATCTCTCTGACCAACCATAATTAAGTAAAGCAGCCTGTATCAATCCATAGAGTAAATATTTTCCAAGAAGTTCACTAAGTAAATTCAAATAAATTTGAGGAAATTATGATCTGCACAATTGATATTCCATGAGCAGAAAAAGCAGCTAAATTCACTGAATAAATTACATGTTGTAATTAGTCCCCCAGCTCAGCAATTACTATGGCTGGATTACTAGAATTAATCGATAATTTAGCATCAATAATACTACTTTATTTTATAGGTACTGCTCAACATCAATTAAAAGACAGATTTTTGTTTAATTTTCTTTGTTTGGATTTTTTTTTTTTTTTGGGGGGGGGGGGTTAGGGGGTTGGGTTGGCTCGGATTTGGTTTGGTTTATCTCTATATTTTACAGAGGAGGAAAATAAAGAAACAACCTTTCTGGTGTCAGTGTGTGTCAAAGATCCCGGTGTGCACCAGCTCAGTAGACTGGAGGAAATACAGCCCACATCCCTGAGCAGGCAGCTAGATCCTCCTTCCAGCAACAGCAGAAGAGCTAGTCAGGACATGATCCCTCACACACATCCCTTGTCCCTCTGTATGAGAAGATGGCTGCATTTGAGATGCAGGAAGAGCGGGGATGCTGTTAGCTCAAAGCAACAGGCAACAGTTCCTGTTTGAAAGTGTCTCACTACATTTAATGGACTAGTGAGCACTAGATTTGCTCTTTTAGAACACATCCTTTGGGAAAATCCATTATTAATTGTGATCTCTTCTGTAGTGCCCCTGAACTATGATGCTCAGCAAACACTGCTGCAGTCTGAGGGGTAAATTAGTTAATTTATCAACTAGAAATTATATTGAAATCAGTCTGTTACCAGGAAACAATTCGGGAAGCAAGCTGCAGAGTCTCCCGCTGAAACACCTTGTTCAGCACCACACACAGAGCTGCCGCGGGAACAACAGCAAACGCTGCTGCAGGAGGGCAAAGGGTTTAGGAAGGCAAAGGGTTTAGGCAGTCTGAGCTGCCCACTGCCTCCTGGGGGACTTCCCTGGAGCAGGGGTGAGAAACTGGCCCAAGGCAGGGCAAGTGGAAGGGCAGCTGCAGGGCAGCCTTCTCTTGCGATGCGCCTGGGATGGTAACTAAGAAAATAATTCTGTGCTGCAAAAATCATCAGTTTGGCACCTCGCACCAGCCTCAGAACTATTCTGGTTAAAATGAACGAGGCAATTTCCTGGTAACTTCACTAAGCCCTCCCAGTCCTGATGTAAAGGCACGGGTTAGTGCTCGTCCATTGCTCCCTTCCCCAGGTGCTGTGCTGCTGCCACACGCGAGATTAACAAGGAGGTTATATTTAAACTTCCAAGAGGAGCTGCTGTGCGATTATGGGTCTATTTAAAATCCTCCGGGCAGCTGCAGTACATAATAACAAGTCAGCGGGAGGGAGGGAGGGAGAGAGTGGAAGGAGAAGAGGGAAAGGAGGGGGGTCAGGAAAACATCACGGATTGTCCCTGAAAAATGGGTTGCCAGCAATGGCAGGGGGTGCAGCCACGCTAAAATGCCCCCGCGGGAGCGAAAGGGAGAGGGGGACACACCAGAGAGGCGGCAGCGGCCGAGGAGAGCACTGACAGCGGCAGGGGGATTGGAGAGCCCGGAATGGAAAGCTGCCAGCCCCGAACCCTCACTGCCTCGGGCAAGGACGTCATTCCCTTAAACCCACTCCGCTGGCTCTGGAGGGCTCTGTCACACGCCACTGGGTGCCCGTCCAGGCTTCCTCAGATCACAGGCGTTTGAATGAGTAAATTGCTATTATTAGACTTCTCCTGCCTGCCGACGCACACACCTCAGCCTCGGGCCAGCACAAAACTACCCCCCAAAAAATCCCCACTTTTACCTACTCCAAAGGGCTTTACCCAGTTCTGCTACAGCACCTGGAAATGTGTTCCCCTGCCAAAATTGCAGCTAAAGGAGGGGCGCTTCCTCATGACACCAGAGCAGGGACTCAGCTCTTCTTGCCTCGTCGTAAATCACATTTTCTGGGTTTTCTTCCCCAACCCTCTCACCAGCTGACTCTGCTATCTTGTGTGATCAGGGAATGGGCAAAATGAGCTAAGGCCCCCAGGTGATCACTGGCACAGGTTCTCAGCTTGCAGTGATACCAGAGCTCAGTGACAGCATGCCTGGTGAGGTTGCACAGGTGGACATGGGGCAGGTGGGAGGGCAGCAGCAGTGGCCAGGCAGATGAGTGAGCACCATGCAGAGCACTGTAAGAGGCTGCGCTGGTGGCACCAGCCCTGAACTGAGGAAAGGGGCCCTTGGTGCTCCGTATCACTGAAGGATGAAGACTAATTCATTCCTCATTGCAGGGGTGAGACCTTTGAGCCACAGGTGTGTTTCAAATAAGTTCCACACCATCACACAGTTTCACATCTCATGATTTCCCTTTCGTGGTATCACAGCCTCCTGCCTGCCTTCTCCTGAGCAGCTGAATTTCCATGTCCTTTCAAAGACTTGCTGCAATCCAGCCAAGATGACTGCATTTCATTGCTGACTGGAGCCTTTGCGATGCAGTCTATAAAACATTTTGGGAGCTTTCCAGAGGAAAGATGCTCAAGCAACATCACTCAAGCAGTCCACACACATTCACTGACACTGTCCTAGGTGACCCGTTCCTACTCTTCTTTCTTCCCCATCCTCCCATCCCTACACAAGCATTTTCAGTACTGGAGGTTGTTGGTATCAGGCAGGGAAAGAGTGTCTCTCCAGAATGAGATTTGCCTCAATTTCCATCAGCAACACAGAAGAGGAGAAAAAAATGTCCAAATTAAGCTGCTTGATTACTGAAATTAATCTTGTCACTTAGCATCCCTGTTCCACAGAATGGGGCCTTTGATTAGCCTCCTTGTTTCAGAATATTACAAGCAGACGTTTATTAAGCAGAAGGCAATTCCTCTGCAGGGGGAGAGGGGCAGCTGATTCCAAAGGAAAGGCTGCTCTCTGGATAAGAGATGCCCACAGCTTTGCCTGCATCCCTGGCAAGTGAGGAGGTGCTGCTCTGACAACACAGCCACGGCCCCCAAGGATTCTCCAAGATCCTCTCCCCAACATATGACTAAGGACCATCCTGTTATTACTGTCATAGGCTTGGTATTTATAAGCCTGACAGCTCTTGCAGCAAGTTATCTCTTGTTATTACCATCATCCTGAGAGCCCTCAAAGGTTGTGAGGTGCTGTATCCCCCTGTCTGGCTCCCTCAGGGTGCTCAGGAAACACAGAAGGATGGGGAGCATTCTCCAGGGCAGCCAGTGGAGCACTGGACGTGCACATGGGACCTTCAACACCCACACTTCCCTCTCTGCTTCCTCTCCACCTCTAGGCAGCATCGCCGAACACACGGCGGTGACTCTGCATGACCGTGCTGTCACAGGCAGCCTTGTGCTTTTCCACTCCACAGGGCACGTGCTCAGAAGCCAGCACCTCACTGTAGGCATGGCCTGCCCTTGCTGAGCTGATGCACCATGCTCTACTGGCTGGGATGGCAGAAGGGAGAGCTCCAAGAGACCTGTGGGGGGGACCCATGGATGCTCTTGCAGCTCCCTGGGAATTTAAGATTGACACACCTTAATACAGGCTCCTAGGAGGTGACATACAGGAGCTCCAGGGTTCAAAACTGGCAGTGCTGGTACAGAAGAGGGATGAGAAAGGGTAGAAGGCTGCCTCTCGTAGCTTGTTCTGACTCTGCCTCCACCAACCAAAAGGTTTTTGGACATTGTTACTGGCATAGGGATATACTCAGCATTCCAGGCAAATTACTGACAAATTTTAAGTAGGCTAAACTGATTGCTGGGTTTCAAGCTGCACCGGTCAAAGTCAGCCAGCACTGAAAGGTTGTAAAATCAAAGCTCAACCTTTATGCTACCTTCCTTTCCATTTCTGTGCAAGGGACATTTCTGGTAATGAGGACCTAACAATCCCAGTATTACTATTAAAATTGCTGTATTGCAGCCTCCATCCTGCAATCAGTGCTCCATCCTGCAGGAGAAACACAGATCAGAAGGAACAAGAGGGTGAGGCCTGCATAAGCTTTATGTATTTTTTTTACAGGCTGTTGTTCTGAAGGGTGGCAAAATTTGGCTGTTTTCTAACCACTCTCACCAGAGGGCCTCAAACTACTTTCCAAACATTAGCTAAACAATTTTCACAGTAGCCCAAATCCTGCAAGGACCTGCTTGCACTGACCAGTCAACCCTGCCCAGCCTATGGGAAGGTATCATTATCTTCTCTGTTCTATAGATGGGGAAACTGAGGCACAGGGAACCAAAGTGATTCAGAGAAGGTCATGAAGATAAGCCAAGAGCAGAAAGAGAGCTTTTCTTGGTTTGGGTCTTCCTTAGCCCTCTGCTTCCCCACTCTTTGTGATACACTCAGAATCACCGAATCAATTAGGTTGGAAAAGACCTCTGAGATGATCAAGTTCAATCTATGAAACATCACCTCATCAACAGGCCCATGGCACTGAGTGCCACATCCAGTCTTTCCTTAAACAACAAACTCCAGGGACAGTGACTCCACCACCTCCCCTGGCAGCCCATTCCAATGCCCAATCACCCTTTCTGTTTAGAAATTCCTCCTAATGTCCAACCTAAATCTCCCCAGCACAACTTGTGCTGTCCTCTCATCCTGTCACTGGATGCTTGGAAGAAGAGGGCAACCCCAACCTGGCTGCAGCCTCCTTTCAGGCAGCTGTATAGAGTGACAAGGTCTTCCCTGAACCTCTTTTCCTCCAGGAAAACAACCCCAGCTCCCTCAGCCATGCTGCACAGGACTTTCCCTCTCCCCCACCACCAGCTCTGCCACCCTTCTCTGTCAAAAGTCATTCCTAAACTGAGGGCCCAGCACTGGACACAGCACTCAAGGTGCAGCCTCACCAGTGCTGAGCACAGGGGAACAATCACTCCCCTTGTCCTGCTGGCCACCCTAATCCTGACACAAGCCAGGATGCCATTGGCCTTCTCGGCCACCTGAGCACATGCTGGCTCATGTTCAATCTGCTGCTGACCAACACCCCCAGGTCCTTTTCTGCTGGGCTGCTTTCCAGCCATTCTGCCTCCAGACTGTAGCGTTGCCTGAGGCTTTCAAACTGCATTCAGCAGCCTACATATAACAGCAGATCAAAGATTCTAGAGCTGGTCAAATTTATATGAACCTCCAGAACTATTCTGAGGGGCCCAGATGGAGGTGGGGGGGACAAGCTGGGTGTAACAAGCTCTAATTTTAGCTGATTTGTGCTTGCTCGTCCTTTCCTCCCCCAGGGCAGCGGGTAGGGTGTGCAGCCTGAATGAGAAACCGTGCTCTAGTGAGGCATCTACAGGTTTGGTGGGGTTTTGTTTGTGGGTTTGCTGTTTCCTGGGTACCAGGGCTGTGTGAAGCATTGAAATTCCACCCTGAGCAGCAGTGAGCAGCAGAACCTGTTTCCATAGCACTGCCATGGAAACAGCACTCTGCGAATCTGTGCCTTCAGGCCCCTCTGCGGCTGAAGCATCTCACTGCTCCTCCCCAGCACCCACCTCCACACCACAAGCCCCCAAACCTCCTTGTGTGCCTCTGGTGATTACAGAGTGCAGTACACAAGAAAAGCAGAACCTCCTGTTTGGCCTCTGTCTGAATCATAATGTGTAAAAGTATCCTTTGAAGATAAATACTAAAAGCATGCTTCTTTCCCCCTCTTCCATGCATAAAAGTAGAAAAAGCTACACTTAAAATTCAAGTTGAATTGCACCAGTAAAATTTCACCTGGTAATGTATTAAGGTGAAAAAACAGTAATCTCATGCAATAGGCTCTTTTATCTTCCTTTGTCTGCCAGGAACACCAGCTTCCAAAAGCGAAAGATTTAATTAACTCCCCTTAATCTTCTCCTCTGGTTTGGGGTTTCTTTTTGGTTCCCATCCCACGGTTCACACTAAAAACTACTCATGGCAAGGGCTCCATAAAATGGAGGGATAAATCAAGCAATGGATGTGTGCAAGACACGTGTTGTTTCCTCCCTGCATCCACTGAGTGCCTGAGGAAGCGCACACCACAACACGCATGCTGCTGCTATTTGAGCATCTCACAGCCCATGAGTGTTAGAAGCCATCTCCACTGGCTGGAAGACCACAGGTCCACCTAGCACCTTGATAAGTCAGTCCTTAACAGGCTTGGTAATCATGAGGAGTTTTAGTTGTAGTGCTTAGATCCCCTATCCCAGGAATGGGACAGGAAAACAGTCTAAATTTCAGAGGACACCACCAGAGAAGCAAGGGAGAGACAGGATCAAACTGACAGGCAGCAAATGCAAAAACTTCTTCTTATTAACCTCCATCATGGGTCCTGCGGAAGGGATCATATCCAGAGAAAGAGAGAAATCTAGTCTCCCTGCTATACAAACACCCCTGGGTCTCTTCCACAGCTATGGCAAAAGATAATGCGTTACCAGGATAGACAAGAAAATTTTGTTCCAAGTGGGTTGGGTATCACCCACAACCAATGATGCTTTATGCACTGTAAAAAATGGCAGCTGTCATCTGACATGCATGGAGCAAAGTAAGCCCCCATATGGGAAAAGGATCAGTTTTAACTGGCTTAGGTCAGAGACCACCAAGGGCACAGACCCTCACCTCTTCCTTTCCCAAGCAAGTATCAGAATCACAAGAATCAACAAATATCAACATAATACCAAGTTTTGCATATTTGTAACCTGTCCACTGCTTAGTCAAAGGAGGACATTGAGTTGCTCTCTGAGGCAACCTGTGCTATCACGTGGACCAGCTCTTCTCCACGTGCAGAGCAGGGTTGAGTCTATCAGTCACATCGTGACCAGGGTCACATCTCACCTGCTGTGGCTGTAACTCATCTGAAGCCTTGCTGAGCAAAATGACTGATTTGCTGCATTCCCATGTGGAATGTGAAGATTGCCTGTCTTCCATTATGTGTGTCCACCTGACCTGACAGTCTCCTACAACAGAGTATTTTCCTGTGCTGCCAAGCCCACCCCTAGCTCTTCTCCAGCACGTGTGAATAAAATAATTTCATTAAGAAAGGAAGCTTCTCAGACGGCAAATGCTTTGAGATTTTTGGTTTGCCTTACTTGTCCCTTCATGTAACTAACCACAAATCCTAAGTCACTTTGACCCCAGTTTTTGACTCCAGTTTTCTGTTGAACAAAAAGCCTGCAGGAGGCATCTCACCCTGTAGATGCCACGCTGTGATTTAAAAGAGCTTAATACAGATCAAACTATAACCCACATCCCTTTCACTGTGTTCTTTATTATTTTAATGAGGTTTTCAACCCATCTGTTAAATCATGGATGAAGAAAACTAGCAGTTACATGTCAAAATCCATGCAAACTACTTAAAATTCATGCCTACTAAGCTGGCCTATAGTCAGATGTTACTAAGTCAGTCAGGTGTACAGTGTCTGGAAAAACAAATTTCGTATGCATGATCACCTACTTAGCTGAAGTGTCTTCTAATAAGGTTAACTCGAGGAAGAGAGAATAATAGCTTAGGACAAGTACATAGTGAATTGTTTTATTTTTGTGTTGGTTGTTTTGCTGCCTTTTCCAGGCAGCAAGGGGACAGTTTTCTTTGCACCACAAACTCTTTCACTTGACGTGGCCTACATTTTACATTTTTGGTATGCGTGTGAAAAGCTTTGACAGCCTCTTCAATATCACCGCTCTTCTGGGTTCAGGATAAAACCCTCTCTGGCCCCTCTCAAGTTCCTTTTAAATCCCTAAATTACCTTCACATAATCTTCAGTTTCTCATCTTGTATTCACTGGACATCTTGCACAGAAGTGCTCTCAAGATCTGGGCTGTTGGAACTAAACGAGGCGCTGAAATTTCTGACAAAGTTGTGGTACTTTTTCCTTATCTCTGGGGCAGTATTGGCAACACTGATTACAGGTGATCTACCTGTATTAACAAATCTTCACAGTATGTAATTTACACTTCATTGGTACTGGTTCCTCACCAAGATCTGGTAATGGCTTTATGGAGTTAAAATGCAGCCCAAAATTTCCACTGCCTAAATGTTCATGCCCACTGTCTCAGGATTCTTCCCCTCACAGCAGCAGGAACTGATCTATTTTTAAACCTTTATTTACTCTTTAAGATCGTATGTGTCCAGCTTTATACGCTTCATCACCTGATGATTTCCAGAGGAATAAAATCTTTATTTACTCTCCACTTACAACCAAAATGGAATTTTCTAGGGTTATGAATCATGGGCTGACTTGACTCCTACCACTCTACCCTATAGCTAGGCAGCTTCCCTCACCTCAGGAAAGTACCCTCAAATGGTTCCTTGGAGAGAAGGGTTAGCTGGTTTTGATCCTTACAGACCATTCCTTCTTAAGTTTCTTGGGCTTTTAGCCATACTTTCAATTCAGCCACTTCCCTTCAAAAGACCAACCATTCCCATACATCCTAAACTTCGCTGCTTTATCACTTCCTTCCGTTATTTTTACTTTTAAGGCTAAGTCATTTTTTCTGGCATCAGACTAACATGCTCCTGTGCAAGTTCACTTCAAGAAGTATCCCCTTCCTTTGATGCCAACAACAAAATCATCTTCTATTGCAGAACTGCTCTTTGCAGCTACAAAGAAATGCCCAGTTTTAATGATGATGAGGGCATCTTCATTACTATATTGGGACTGCCTTTCCCAAGAAAGCACAGCGCTGCAGTTCTTGCAGCATTTCTCAAATGTCGGCACTGCCTTGCTTATTGCTGTTTGCTGCAACATTAGCACGGCTCTGTGTCATTTCTGGTGGACGCTGACTTTGAAAAGGGAAGGTAGCCAAATAGCTTTTTGCAGATTCCTTCTTTTGCAGCATATCAGGTTCCTTACCAAACCCATGCTTTCACTGGACTCAGTGATTTCTCCCATCAGGAAATTCAGAATACTTCTCCAAGGGGTACCACAGAAAATCTTGTGCTCATGTTCTCTCTCTGGTCACACTCACTGAGTTTTGTTGCCTCCTAGCACCATCCAGTCTTCCATGAGGGACTGGTTTAACATCTCAAAGTTTCCAGATATGGAGGACTTTGTCCTTTCCAGTTTCACAAGCCCTCTTGAGTTTTTTTGTCTTCTTTTTTTACTCTGGTTGAAAACCACAGGATGAATTTACACTAATTCCAGGATTATGGAATATATGCACTCCCATTCCAAATGAAAGCTCTATGGACAAAACCCCCTGATAAAAGCCCATGCTTCCAGCTACCCATGGTTTTCATTTTGCTTGCAGGTTTATGGTCAGGTACCATGCACGTGTTCCTTTGCCTCACCTGCACTTCCAAAGAGACTCAGCTATGGCAAGGCTTTTGTCTGCTCTGTTCTTCTACTCAACACTTTTCTTAGCTCATTTTACTCCTGATGCTATGTATTTTCCAATGTTCATTCAGAGTCAAGGAGCCACCTTCATCCAGCATCCATTCACAGGTTGCTTCACTGGAGTAAGGGAAGCATCCCTATAACACAACAGCTGGCTACAGCTGGGTCATGCCAAAGCATCCTGAAGAATGTGTCCTCTGTGCAAGGGCTTCTCAGGCAGCTCAGAAATTACTAGGTAGGCAAAAGCCTACTAAAACGAAGCACACGCTGCAAGTCAACATTACCCTTATGTGTGGGATTTGACCACATACAGTCTGGTTTAGAATACATTTCTGGTGATGGACAAACCTTTCTTGGAACAGTCTGGTGATCACTGTTTTTCAAGGGATTCTGGTCATGCAGAAATAAAAAGAGGCACTATTGGGAGTGACTAGCCATCCTCATTTCAAACTGGAGGCAGATTTAGCCACTCCCACACAGCTTCAGGATGGACTCTCTCTAACAGACATGTTTGGCTCAGTTATTTTTTCAGCCATGCTCCTCACAGAGTTTTCACTTCTGCACCCCAATAATCCCTGGATATTATCCACAGCAGTGTATTTTGGAGTGGCACTACTTTGCAGGATGACCAAGAAGATCTGCAAAGGTCACCCTGCTCACAAACTGCAGGTTAGTCCAATTGCAGAAGGTAAATTATAAGCATCCTGGACAAACATCAGAAGAGTCCAAGCAAGGCACCTCTCCTACCCACCAAGGTTTGGAGAGAAGAGCACAGACCTATCTAGGGAAAGGCTCTAACTCTTTCAGTGGTGTGGTTTGGATACACTAGGCCCTGGACAGCAGCGTGCTATAGAAAGGTCAAAAAGCTCCTTTTTTTAAATCTAGAGTCTCCTGGAGATATATGTGCACGCATAAGTGTGCAGACACGACATCCTGGACCCGCACAAGCTCCCACTCAATGCAACAGCCGAGGATGTTACACAAGAAGTCAGCACCGAGCACCGCCCCTCTGCACATAACGTGTGCATGTCCTCAGGATGGAAACCTCTTGATTCTCAGCCTGTCCTGCCTCCCCAGCCCATCTGCCTTCCCCAGATTTCTGACAGCTTCGGCTCGCTGTCCCTTCACTGTTCCTAGTAAACACAGCCTTTCCTCTCCTCAGTGTTGCTGTTACAGACTGTGTCACCCTGCTCTTACAAGTCCCCACTGCCACAGCTCCCTTCTCTGCCCCTACAAACCCCACAGGCCACCATTGCCTCTCAGAAGAAGGGACATGTTCCTCAGCAAGGTGATGCAACGGAGGCAGAGATAGCTCAGATGAGTCCCACACCACAGAAGGGACTCCCAGAGGAGAAAGAAGCACCAGAGGAATCATACATAAAAATTTCTTGCCTCTCTCCTCCATCCTCTGTGATTTTTGTAGGGAGGTAGCTCTTCTCATTTGCCCCATCCCACCCTATACCCTGCACCTAAATATGTCTTCAGGATGGGGAAGCATCTGTGCAGTGGGTGGTGATGCGGGGGTGCAGCCAATAAGGCTGCAGCCTAAAAGGACTGAAAGAGAGATTTGATAGCAATAGAACCTGCACGCTTTGAGCTTTTGCTGAGAAGGAAGGCACCAGAGCAGCTTGAAGGGCATGCTGGAAGTGGCTTTTGTCTGAAGGGGTCTGTTGGATCTGAATGAGTTCATTTCTGCCTTATTAGCTCTCACAGTGCTGTGCTTTGCACTGGTAGCTGGAAGGGTGCTGATAATTGTGCTGCGTATCTTGAGCTGGCAAGAACACAATTGCTGTTCTCTTTGGAGTCAGAGAGCAGAAAGTTCTCCCACTAACATGTATGAAAAATCAAATATTTGAGAAAACTTACAGAAGACAAATACTTGAAAAACTCCAGTTTGGAAGATTGCATTTTTAGCTTGTCACCTACTCAGCTGGCAGGCAAGGGATCTGGAAGAGCTGCACAGACTCTCTGCAGACCAACCAACCTGCCTCATTTCCATCCACAGTTGTGACAGGCCAGACATATTCACAGTGGACTTTTCATACCGTAGAATCAACAATTTCCAGCAGAAAATTGTTCCACTGGAAAACTTTCAGGTAGTTCTACTACACATTTAGAAACATTTTGTATATACCAGTATGTTGGGCATATATTAATATGCTATCCAGATATTCTATAATCTCCAGATATTTCAAGTGCCTGTCTGTAAAGAAAAGGTAGAATATGCCCCTTAAAATGCCAATCACAGTTAAAATGATGAATGATCAGCACAAGGTTTTGCAAGAGAAGCTCATAGGTGGACTCTAATTTCCATTCTTGCTCTGATCGCATGGCTGACTGCAAAGCAGCTTCTGCCATGCTTGTGAGGAGCCTCACTGGAGTCCATAAGGATCTGCTGACAAGCTGCAGACACAGGCATTCTACCAGCACACAGAACCCAAGTGTGCCATCCATGTATGCTTTCTGTCACACAGAAAAGTGTGGATATTTTGCCCGTGTATACTGGACTGCAGACTCAACTTCATCTTTTTTTGAAACCTCTCCTCAACCCCATGAGCTCTCTCCTGTGGGATTCCATGGCTGGAAAAATTAAAAATTTGTTTCCTTTAAATGCTATACTTCTGCTTTTCCTAGAGGCAGCAACAATTCTTTCTCTGTGATCTGAAATTGCAGCAATAATTATATTTCCTACTTTGTTCACTGTAGTTGACTGTTTTGGCAGTCATCCTGTAGCAGTAATCCACACATAAAGAGTCATCTTGCATTTTTCAATCCAATTTAAAGGGAATTGTTTCTCAAGGAAAGCAAGAGGGTGAAAATGTTCCCCTCTGGCAAAAATTTCAAGCACTTTGGTATTACATGTGAGAATTTTACCTACCTGTCTTATTCATTGTTGCATTTTACAAGCACTAATTTAAATTCTTCGCACTTCTAGGAAGGCCTGAGACTTTCTTCATGTGCTTTTTTGCTTAGTCCTCCTGTACTTCTCCCAGACACTGAGAAAGAGAACTTCAGTTCCCTCCTTCCAGATGATGCTCAGAGCACCAACTGCTCTTGTTTTGTTCTTATTTTCTTCTGGGGCTATTTGTTCATTCCAGAACAGAGGAAAGGATGCTGTAGAAATTAAGGCAAGGGTGCTTTAGGAGGCAAGGGAATAATTTTTTATTCTTGCCATCAGCTCATTCATTTGGTTTGATTTACACCAGTTGCCCCAAAGTTTCCCTTCTAATTTTTCACTGAAATACCCAGAAGCCTTTAATAATGGCATTTACATGTATAATGTAGCATTATTAATGTTAAACAAAGCCTTTGAAGTCTCCTCCATTCTGCACATCCCATACCATTTCAGAACAGATTATTTTCACAGTAACCTCTGCCAGGTACAAACACACAGACACACCGCTGCTATTTTATTAATTTCAGATACTTTTTCCTACACATTCTCAATCCCAATATTCCATAATCTATAAGAGCAGCACAAGAATGAAAGTGCTGTACCATAAACAGTATGGTCAGGGTAGACAAAGCAAGGTGACTAGAAATTCAACCTTTAAATCCAACAGAATTTGTAAGACAGGACAAGCATCTGAAATAATAGAATAGCAGTACAAGAAAGAAAAGTTTCAGGATATCTTAGAACAACCAGAAGAAGAGAGTACTGAAAGTTTAGAATTGTTGTTTGGGAAGCATCCTGCCTCACATCCCAGCACATCCAAAACCTGCACTTCATCTGAGGAAGCCTCAGACACATCTGCAATTACAGGAACTCTTAGGAGCTTTGTTCTTTTTTTGTCATTGTTTTAATGGGCTTTTCCATCTCCCAGGCATGCAATGATTCAGGCATCAGTTGTTTCTACAAGACCTCTCTGCTGCATCCATCCCTGTGACCCAGCTGCTGCTCTGCTCAGCAAGCCAAACTGACTCCAAGCCCTGTCCCACCCTTTGTTCTCTGCTCCTGGGGCCTGTCTGAGCATCGCTGTGCAGCTGGGCAGGCGGGATGATGGAAACCCCAGGGCACTCCTGCAGCAGCTGCTGCAGCTTCCCAGGGATACAGTAACTGCTCCCGGGGACTAAAACCCCACCCGCTCAGCACTGCAGCCCAAAATCTTGCTGTGTGCTTCCTAGAGGAATGCAGGAAAGGACAAAATCCTAATAGATCAATGGCAGTTGAGAAAACTGAAATCAGAGGGGGAAAAAAGAGTCACAAAGAGCTTTCATACCATACAGGCAATCCTAGAAATGTTCTGCATCTTACACTCATGTGTCATCACTGGGGCATCTCTATGTCACTTCATGGCATCCCACTGAAACGTTGGCAGGACAGGGTTTGAAGGATCCCCTCACAACAAGGCCATCACCAGCAGTAGATCTGCTTAGCTGTAGCTGACTCGAGGCCCTTTCTCCAACACTGCACTACCTTACTATTGAAATTTTTTTCCTGTTGTCCAAGGACCGACCATGGCCTTCCATGGTACTATCTGGCACTACCAAGTACAGAGGAGCTCCATCACCTTCATAACTACCCTTCAATCAGGGATGGAGACCTGCACCTCTTACCCACATCTCACAGGGCAGAGCCAAAAAAGTCCCTCAGGACAGCACAGGGCATGTTGTGCCTGTGTCAGGGCCAGCTCACTTAGACACTGCAAGTAATTCCCATGGCCTATAGATCTTCTCATTTCCAGTAGAGAGTCTCTATGAAATGCCTTCCCACAGCGAGATGCAGAAGAGGCAAAAAAAAGGTATAAGGACGGATGACACAACTCCTGATATTCAACTAAATAAATTACTCTTGTCCCAAAGAAAAGTGATAGTAAGGACTTCAGAGGTCAGGGCCTGGATAGAGAAGGTGAAGAATGTATAACTGTTAGGCTACTTTTTCTTTCCTGTCAAAGAATGAGGGGACATCAAAATCGGAATACCAAGGAGCAAGTTACCAACAAAGACGTTCTTCACCCTATAAGCAGTTAAGTAAGCGATGGAACTCTTTTGTCTCTTGGATGCTAAAAGCATGCCTAGGTCCACAAACGCCCAGAATTGGTATGTTGGTAAGGGCATGGAAGAAAAACCCATCAAACACTACTAAATGCAGAGACACACTGATTATCTTAGAGACTTCCAAGTCACAACTCATGGGATGTCTGGAGATTATTCTGAGGAAGTATCTCTAATTGATCCTCTATCAATTGCTGTTGGATGCAAAATCCTGGACTAAATTACCTTTTGATATAAACAAGTTCACACATCATTACAAAAAAAGTTTCTAAAATAACAATTAACATTACTGGACAACTTTTAAGTCTATCAGGACAACGTAGCAAAGCTCCTACCTCTATCAGTCAAACCAATATCCAAGTTCACTCACCTCTTTTTATTTAAACGCTGCACCATTAAACAGAAAGAAGGCTTTTGGCATCCGGGAGAAAAGGCAGGACATTACCACTGTCCCACGGCGGCCAAACATGCAGAGCACCTGGGTTTGAGCCCAAGGACTTCAGCCATGGAACATCACTCTGCTTTGCTCTTCACTTCACAGCCAACTGCCCCCAGCTTCAAAGCATCTTTTATGAAAAACAGCAGTGCTGTACCATGGCTAGGACAGAAGATGCTCCAAGGCCAATCACCTTCTCAACCAACATTTGTACCTTCATCTCCGCTCCAAATACTCACAATTATTTTGTCCTCCCCTGTTTTTCTACCCTCTGCCATACGTAAAACCCCTAAAATAATCCACGGGGTTAAAAACTGGTCTTGGGATAGTAGTCCATTTGGCCAGGGGAAGAAAAAGCAAGGAAACCTCATCACCTTTTCATTTCTGCCCTGATGGGTAGAAAATGCTGGATTGTAGTGCTCTGCCACGTATCACCTCACACTGTCAGAGTGACACTCCTGTGGGACAGCAGATCTGCTCCCAGTTCCTGACAATACTCAGCCACCTGGACCTGCCCAATATGGGCAAGCCTCAATTTCTGCAAATTTCTAGTGCTGCCTGTGCTGACTCCTTTCCTACTCCCTTGGGTCAGATGCATAGCCCAGGGAAGACAGTTTGGCTGGGGGCATCCATGTGTCAGACTACTCCCAGCTGCCACAGGGGCCCTGGGAGTCTGTCAGCAGCCAGAATAAATTGAGGTGGGTCTGACTCATGCCAAATCCAAAGCCAGAGAGGGGCATATACAGGTGCAGAAGTGGTACAAAGCCAATTGCCTGCTTCAGCACACTGCCACGTACCAGGTACAGCTCAGTGTATCCAGGGAACAAGATCCAGTAATCACAATTCCCCAGCGAGACAAATTACTCCTATGGTCCTCCAGCTGCAGGTGCCTGCCCCATGGAGGATGGGACCTTGGGGGTCAAGGCCAAGGCTGTCCAAGAGATCTGCGCATGCAGATGTAGCACATTTACATTCACCCCAGGTTTATTACACTAGCTTTTCTAGTTCTAAGATATATTTTAAGCTAAGCAGCCCTCACCTCAGCACCCAGCTCCAGACAGCCCTGGCAGCAGCCAGGCAGAGATGAGGCAATGCTGTACTAAGCAGGGAACAAGCACGCCACGGCCACACGCTGCTGTCCCCTGCTAACCTCACCACCTTTACACCTTCCTACCCCTCCTCGCCCTGATTCTGCAGCAGGTTCATTGTGGAGCACAAAGTTGGTCCATGCCAAGCTGGCACAGGCTTCAGAGGAATTAATTTAGACGAGTAAAGTCTGATCCCTTTCAGGGAGCGTGCAAAAGAAGAGGCAGCGCTCAGCACTTTAGACATCAAGGGAGAGTAAGAGAGAAAGAGATGAGAGAAAGCCTCGCACAGAAAAGGCAGCAGGAAAAATGTCCTAATTTGGAGAGACAGGGCTCATTGCCATGGCAACCCAGAATCGCCCCAGAGCGGCCAAATACGACTTTATATGTGGTGTTAAACGATTCAACCATTAAGAGAAAATACTAAAGGGAAAAAAATAATGGGACTGTGGAAGGGAAAGTATTTGGCAACAAAGAGCTTTCCTCTGGGGGTACTCTGGAAACAGAAGTGAACCTTTTGAGTCTTAAGTTGTATTTTTTCCCCCCATCCTTAGGTGCAGACACATTTTTGTGCATTTGCTTGTTTGGGGAGAATGAGTCACTCCTTACTGCCTGCACTGCCTTCCCTCCCCAGCCTGGTGCTCATCAGCAGTGGGGCCAGATCCTGCCTACTGGGCAACAGAGGGAGGAAAGGCAACTGGAACCCCTGTTCCTTTCCTAAAGTCCCCTAACCAAGACCTCCCAGGACAAGGCAGAAACTGGCAACACAGCAAATCACACAGGGACACTGCAGGGTGGCAGCACATCTCACCAAAGAAGCAGCAACATGATACAGGGTGGCAGTGACCACCAGGAGCTCCAGCCTCCAGTCCACAGCCTTGAGAAAGCAGATATGGGATGTTTGTAAGAGATCTGGGATTGCTGAGCACATCTGGCCGTGGGCTAAGTGAGAGAAGCAGCAGGAGCGATATGCTCACTGTAAGTCACACAATGCACATACTGCTGGCTGAGAGCGAAAGATGAATCTCTGCAGTTGTCAATTAATTATCTGATCTCACCCTGAGCCCTTTCTATCTGCTTTAGTCTATGAATTACTTTAAATATCTTATCAAACTTCCTCATCCCACACCCTCACCTCCTTCCACCCTCACACTTGGGATTCCCTTCCTCTGCACTGCTCCCCTTTGTCAAACACCCCTGTTCAGCAGATCTTGCCAACTCTTTTCTTACCCCTGGCACAGCTCTGTTACATTTTCTCAGTCTTTATGAGAGGTCCCACCAAGGCTGCAGGGGCTACACCTCACGGGGCGCTGGTACATGGAGGTGGACCAGTGTGAAGAATAGCAAGACCAGGTGAGTAGCAAGGAAAACATTTTATCTTCTGGAGGTTACCTCCTTGTAACTGAAGGTACTAATCCCAGTGGATGAGATCCCAGAGGACCCCCTACAGATTCCGAAGTGCAAAGCAATAATTTGACTGTCAAGGCAAGATCTTTGTCACTCATGTCTAACCTACTCATGTCACCTCATTTCCCAATCCAATTTATTCATCAAATGCAGCAAAACGTTTGGCCAAAAGGATTCCTTGAGAGCAAAGATGGATTCAATGTTGAGGACAGGACATGCTTCTGCACAAGCATGGTTACACAGAGACACCACCACATCTCCTACACACTGTTACCCATTCCTATACGAAACCATTTCTTCCTGGCCACAGAAACCAAAACAAACCAAGCAAGATAATCCTCTCCCTAGTATTTTAGTCTAGACTAGATGAGGAGAGGGAAAAATTGAAAAACTAAACTCATTCCACTACTACCAAACAAAAAAAAGCCTTCAATGTGTGATTCAAGAGATTTGTGTACTGTGTAGCAGCAGAACGGCATGAGCTGCTGGCTGGCTTCTGGCAGCAAAAAATGCTTCCCCACAGTTTGTACTGTGTACTACTGACTTTTATTACAGGCACACCTCAAGACATGGAGCAACAGACTGCAGGACCAGTATAGGGACCAGTGAGTGACATTGTCAGACAAAAACATGATCCTAAGCACAGCAAGAGACAAACATCACTTACAACCTCTCTTTCTCCTCCCAGTGGTCAGTATCACAGCATGTTTTTTGCTAGCCTCTGGTGAGAAAGCTGCCAGCCATGCTTCAGTTTATAACAACTAAGCAGCCGAAACCTCAAATCCACATGTGCACATAAAATCTTCCAAGGGTGCTCAGACAAGGGCAGAGGGATCAAACAGAGAGAATGGCTGGGACAAGTCCTGGTGAAGATGAGCCCTGCGGTCTCACAGCAGGACATGGAGACAGCAAAGGTTAATGGCAGCATGGCTCATTGGGGGAAAATGGACCATGGGCATCTCACAGCCTGGTGAGCTTTCCAGCCATTCCCTAAATGGAGCTGTTCTACCATCTGCAGGCGAGCACACTTTGGCATTAAACATTTTGCATGAAGACCTATTTAATGGAGCACAAAGTGACTTATTAAATCCAAATTAAAGAACCAATTGACTATCAAAAAAAATTAAATCTCTGGGTAGGTAATGGCTGTGTCAAACATTTGGATGCACACAAAACACATCAAAACTAACCTTACAGTTATACAACAAAATAGAAGCTGGCCACATAGGTTTGGGGAGCCTCTCAGATGACCAAAACTAACAGAAAGAGATAGCTGACTGTTGTTATTATATTACAGAGGTTCCATACTGTTGTCTCCTTATTGCAAGAGTTTCATACCTCCTTGGCGTTTCTCAAGGGCAGCTCCTCTAAGCACTGACTTTTATTTCTTCGCACAGCCAGCCACCCCACTCTTTTATAGCACTCTTCTTCTCATTGGCTACAGCTGTGGCCTGTTAAGTCAGGCCTGTTCCTAATCTTTAATAATTGGCCCAGCTGCAACTCCTTAGGGGTAAGATTACTTTCTATACTACCTTTATTTTCTTATATTCTATCCCCCTACAGCTGACTGGTTCCTCCTCTGTCCAGTTCAACCTTATCTCCCTCCACTTCAGCAGTGCTGTCCCCTACAGACATGCACATACTCCAAAACTCTGTCAGTCCCATTACACACCATTTCAGTGGCCAGACTGCAGCTGCAGAGATTAGCCCAGGGAGCCATAGAGGACTAACTGTTCAGAGGTACAGCCCAAGTTTGCTGGCCACTTCCCTGCCCTGCATTTTATCTCATTATAGTGTTCAGAATTCCCCAACTCTCCCATTCCCAGGATTTCAGCCTGTTCAGCTCGCTCCCTCATCTAGATCAAGGCATCCATCCTCCCTTGTTTTCACTACCAGGCTGGCCCCTCCTCAGCCCACCCAAGGCACCTAGTGATTGGAGTATGCCTTGATCTTCAGTGCCAGGTGAGGAACTCAAACCACCACAGGGGTGGGTTAGGCTTGCCACAAGGCTAAGAATAAAGCTAGACAGAAATCTCAGCCAGTCAAAAGGAAGGGAAAAAAGTGGGGCAGAAAACAGATGTCTGCTTGACAGTTATGAAGGAAAAAAGGCACAATTCACATTTTAAGTGCAAGTTTTAAGTCTGCATTGAGAATGCAGTTAAAGGCACATGTCTTTCTCTTCTACAGAGGATACTAATGGAATAATCCAATTACTGCTGCTGTCATCAGGCTAATTTCTTTTCTCAGGAGGTCTGTCGTGGGACAGTAATATTAAAATCTCCAAGCCTCGCGCCATGTTCCCCTTCAAAATCTCACCGACAGGAGCATGCGACATGGAGCCAGTGCGTGTTGGTGACCGTGCCTCCCCAGCTGCCGCAGCCAGGCAGCGTGACTCAGAGCGCACACATGTGCGCCCCATGCCACTGCGAGCCGTGCCCGGCCCCGGGAGCCCGCGGCGCCCGCCCGGCCGAACGCGGAGGCTGAGTCACCGTGACTCACCGAGGAGCGCCCGGAGCCGGGGCACGGCTGCTGGGTGCGCTGGGACGCGATGGGTGTGACCGGGACACGCTGGGTGTGCCCACGGGACACGCTGTGTGCGGCACGGGACACCCTGTGTGTGCTCGGGACGCACTGGGTGTGATCGGGACACCCTGTGTGTGCCCACGGGACAGGCTGTGTGCGGCACGGGACACGCTGTGTGTGCACAAGGGACATGCTGTGTGTGCACAAGGGACACGCTGTGCGCACCCGGGACACACTGTGTGCACATAGGACATGCTATGTGTGCTTGGGACAGACTGTGTGCAGCACGGGACACGCTGCGTGTGACACGGAACACCCTGTGTGTGCCCACGGGACACGCTGTGTGCAGACAGGACACCCTGTGTGTGCTCGGGACACGCTGTCTGCCCATGGAAGACACTGTGTGTGCTCGGGACACGCTGTGTGTGGTCAGGACACGCTGCATGTGCTCGGGACACACTGGGTGTGAGCTTGGGACACCCTGTCTGCTCATGGGAGACCCTGTGTGCGCTCGGGACACCCCATGTGTGCCCACGGGACACCCTGTGTGTGCTCGGGACACTCGTGATCAAAGTTCGGCTCCCAAGATGCTCCGGCGCAGTGCTGTGCCCACCTTCTGTGTGCGTCTTTAGCTTTTTTCCTTTAGGAAACAAGACTCTGGCAAACCTGGGGGGGCATGTGTTTGTGCACAAGTGAGTCAGGCCTCCAAGTAACTCTTGAACCTGCTGGCCAATTTCCACCTGATTTGACAAAGGGGCAGAGGACTCAAGGAGAATTAAATTCTTGGAGTGCTCTATAAAATACAGCCTGCAACTGCATGCAGTCCCAAAGCCTTGGTCTGACCCCACAGCAGTGTGAATGATTCACCCACTCACAGTCAAAGGCTCGCTAGGCAATCAAATGGACTTCATCCTGAGCTGGCAGCACGCCTGTGGTGGACAGCCCCTGTACACAGAAGCCTCGGGCCACCACAGTACAGCTCTCTCATAACTGTGCCAGCCAGTGACTATAAAAGGCACAGTGGAAACTGGGAGAAAAATAACAGGAGATCTGGGGAGAATGGTATATTTTTAGGGAGGAGGTGCATACAGGTCCTGAAAAATTGAAGCTGCTATGGGCACACAGACTTATTTGAACTGGTCATCTTCTAGTTGATACAAGGCAGTGGGTGAAGAAATGAGACCCTTTTAATGCCCCTAGTCTTCACCATAGGATGAAGGAGGAAATATATTCACTCAGCTCAAGTTCTCACCTCTATGGACACTCTAGTGTCTACCATATTACTGCCTTAGAATATGATTCAGTTAAAGAGTCAATTAACTGTGAGATGTGAATCCAGTGAAAACAGGATTCATTCATTTGGGAGCTGACAAAATTACTTGTTCCATTGCCATTCCACTTGCTGTCTTCTCAACAAGCTGTTTCAATGTTAGGTCATAAAATTCACTTCCAAGTGTGTCAAATAAGGGGAAAAATAAATAAAAGCCTCTAGTGTGCATTTGCAAAAGCAATGAGGGAGGGACTCAGAGTGTCCATTCAGCGATACAACATGAAAGACTCAACTTTCAGAAGATGGAGACGCCCAGCATTTTCTCAAATGTGAGCTGCATTAACCTGTCTCACGTTGGATCTTGAAAAAAAAGAAAGACCTATATTCACTGTTCACACTTAAAACACTCCAGCCTACTTCTTTGATTGCCATGGCTTCCTGGGAGGTGGGCAGAGCCCATTCAGATACCAGGTGTCCTCGCCTTGGAGCTTGGCAGCCAGTGCCGCGTGGAAAAGGCGCCACACTCCAGCAGCCTCGGTGCCACCTGTTCCCAACCCTCCCGCCGCCCACCCAGCCCTGCCATGTCGAGGAACAGTCTGAACCTGGCCCACAGCCCGGGCCATGAAGGAGCCCAAATGGAGCCAGGCAATTTGGAGACATGGAAAGCAGCACTTCTGAGAGACGCTCTCCCCATACACCATTATCTGACAAATACCCCATTATCCAACAAGAGCCTCTCTCTCCACTTCCCAAGCACCTGTCTCCTCTGTTAAGAATTCACCGACCCCTCCTTTTTATCTACAGTGCTGTCAGAGAAGAATCTTTTTCATTACATTTCTCCTGAGCTCACAAGGTGGTTTGTGGGGCTTTTTTCAACAGTCTCTGGTAGATAACTAAAAGGTATTGGTAACCATCTGCTCAGTGCATGCCCTGAAGGAAAGCATGTACTCTCCTTGCTCAAACTCCTTCTATATTGCACCAGAAACAGGACATTCTCTGCTCTTCACAAGTCTTTGTGAACTGGAGATGGAAGATGGAAACACCTCATTTCCAATGGCAGGAGTCTCAGCAAGAAGAAGCCATCCCCTTCAGAGCAAAAGCTCATTTACCTAAAGAGAGTCAGACCCACACATGACCACCTGCAAGAAAGAACATTTCTGGCAATGATGATTTTTATCTCGCACTCTGACCCCACGCAAAGCACGTGAACTCTACCTTCTGATCTGGCAGGCGTAAATAGAAGTTAAGAAAGCAAAACCGTGCCAGATCTCTGACCTTTGATAAATGTGAAGAGCTGGTTAATGCAGCACACCAAATATTGACTCTTCAGCTTGAGCAGGTTTGTGTTGGAGGAGGCCCGTCAGCTGGGAGCCATGACCCGTCACTGCACACACTTCCTTGGGGGCAGCTCTGCCCCAGCTGAGGTGACACCTCACGCTGCCCCAGGCCAAGCCCCTGAGAGATCAGCAGCCTCATCCCTTAGCCCAGGGCAGTGACCAGCAACACGCAGGGCTGTAACAAACCATTCCCCAAGCTTTTCCTCCCCTTACCTGCTCAACCATGACATGGACGCCAGGCTGCATGTTCGGCTGTGGTGAGAGGATTGGTAGCTTGTCAAGCTGGTGATGTGGAGAACGGTATTAACTGAGTAATTAAATCATTTCTGTAATTACTTTCACACAGCTATAAATAATGTAAGCCCACACATTCTCTCTGGAAGCCACAATAGCAAGAGAAAGAGAGAGTGAGGGATGCTAATTAAAAAGAAGAAATAATAATAATACTTTACATTTATACAGCACTCTGCATTTTCAAAGCACAGTGCAAACAAGAATTAAGAAATGGGTAGAGTGACAGACAGGCGAGAGAGCGAGAGGAAGGGAAGCAGGAGAAGGGAGAAGATGGGAATGAGGACAGGTACAGAGCAGGATTTGAGAGTCAGCAGGGCTGATGACTGGGTGTATGCTCAGCCCAGCCCCGTGGCAGGGCCATGGGCACTTCAGGGCCCGGCTCAGTACTGCTGCAGGAGCTGGGGGGGGCAAGGACACAGCTCTGCCTCTGCAGAGAGCGAGCCAGCGAAGCGGGAGCAAGGACAAAGCGCCGCTGCTGCAGGAGCTCACACATGGAGGAGCTGGCAGCTCCATCATGGAGCTGATCCCCTCCAGCACAGAGGCCTGACAGTGACTGTGCTGGCCCCAAGCCTGGCAGCTGGTGGAGGCTGTGAGAGCCTTGCCCCCTCCTCACAGGAGTTCTTCCCCCTGCCCATGAGGCCAGGGCCCTGGAACAGGGCGGGCTGGCTGAAGGAGTGCACAGCCAAGCCAGCCCCAGGCAGGCCTTGGGAGACCCACTGGCCCCAGCAGGGAGCACTGATTCCAGTGTCCCAGTCACCCTGCAGAGTCATTTCTGACTTCCTCTGTGGCTCAGGGCAGAACGGGAAGGGAATATTTCTGCCCAGCTGGAGGGAAGCAGCGCACTCAAGGAAAGCATCGCTGCCCAATCCCACTGTCCTGTGCCTGCCCCGGCCCAGATCTGGTCTTCTCAACTACACTGTTTCCACCTGACAGGTTTTCCACTCCCATTTCACACTCCTCATCCTATTTGTTCAGCAGTTATGCCACCTCCTGTGCTCCCTGGTGGTTGCTCCTGCAGCCAGCAAGGAAGCATAACCTGGGCAGGTTTCTCTTTTCCTATCCACCATCTCCTTCTTCCTACCTTTATCCAGTTGCCTTGCCCATCTCCTTGTATTGGGATCTCTTCCATACTCTACTCACCCTCTCTTAGTGGCTCCTCTGAATACCCTGCATGCCCCCACCCCACCACATTTCTGCCCAGATTCCCTGCTGCACAGCACATTCCTGCAGGCTGGATCCCACCAGGATCCCACAGGAGACCTCCAGCTCCAGCACAGCCTGTGCAGCCCCCAGGGCCAAGTGCAGTTCTGAAGCGCAGTTTGCAAGGGCAAGTTCTTTGCAAGAGAGGCGGCAAACATCTAAAAAGACTCCAGGCACATCTGCAGTTCCTTACACATGCAACAAGGCCAAACTTGGAGCAGCCAAAAGCACACCTCTGGTTACAAGTCCTTCCCTCAAAGACACCCCTGCTCCAGACCCATGCCCTTGCTCTGAGAACATGTGGTGGTCAGGCAGAACCTTTGGAGGAAAATGTGACAGCATTTGTGATATAGATAAATCACATATCATCCTGTGCCACATTTTCAGAGAGAGATGTTTTATTTTCCAAATAAATATCAAATTAAATCAATCAGTTTGAGGCATACACCTGGCCTAGGAAACTGCTCAAACAGTCATAGTCTGGCAAAATTACAAGAAACCCCCAAGAGAATTTTATAATGGGGAATGCTGACCAAGCTTACAAGAGATGGTACTATCAGCTCTGCATAAAATGAGTTCTCCGGCATGATGCAGCTATTCAGCCACCATGTCTAATGGGGGTTAAAGCTTCTCCTCCTGGAGTCCAGATTTTCATCTCAAGCATTGTATTTACTTCAGTTAGAAAAATCCAGTAATTGTTTCCTGCTAATTAGGTCACCTTTGCCTTTTATAGAGCTCAAACTTGACAAAAACATTGTTATGGTCTTCTTGTAAAGGGCAAATTGCTGTAGACAGCAGTTGAGCAAGTGTCTTACAGTCATGTTTTATAGCAGAGCTGCAGTGAGCACTAGGGTCTATTAGAACTGCTGGATTCTGTTGCCACCTTTTAGATCAAATCTCCTCACTGCATGTACCGGCCTCCTTTACTTTTCTGCCTGCTCACCCTTGGACTCTCCACGTCCTTCATTCCTGTCTTCCCCCTTCCTCTGAAACCAACATTTATTGTTATTACCAGGAACCTCACAGATACACAGCTAAAAGCTACTGCCAAGCACTGAGAAAAATTGCTTCGACAGAGCCTTTAAAGTATTTTTTGTCTTACTCTCAGAACTTACACCTTTTTTTCCCCTTAATTTTCTCCCCATGATCCTAGGTTCAGAAGATGTTTTCCTATCTGTCTTTCATCTTCTTTATCCTTTTCCTCCTCTGCTTCATCTATATAGCATCTTCTCCAGCACTTAGTTCAATCCTATTTGAAAACAGCTGAAGAAACATGGTTTCCATGTTCTTCCCTAAGAAGTCTGGAGCACTTCCTAAGAAAAGTCAGTGTCTGAACTTTTTTCTTGATACACATATATATCAATTAATATTATCATTTGATGTATCATAATACATTATTTAATGTATTTCCCTAACTTTATCCTGTCATTCCTATGTCTGTTTCTGGCAGCTACACTAGGCATTTTTTTTTCTCTAATCTTAGTCTACCTCTATTCATTGAGTATATAAATCACACCCTGACTCATTGTTCAACCAATCTACAGTACACACATACAGCTGTTTCACTCTTTCTTCGTATATTAGCTCTTCCAGACTGTTAACAGGGTCACAGACTACAATTGTATCTTCTTCTTTACCCTGTTTCATTCAGCCTGTAAATGTAATTCCCTTAGCTTCCTTCATAATCCATCCCCTCCAAACTTGGCTAATGAGGCAAATAAAAGGCAAAAAGAATAAGAGATTCCCTGGAAAGAATTGTTTCTCTCTTCCTGCGGTTACTGGGGAATGACATGCAGATCTAAAGCAGCAGCATCGGGCAATTTCACACTCGGTGTCTTCAATTTCATTTTGAGGCCAGTTTAGGGTAGGGACAAATTTGAGTGTAATTAATTTAGATTTTGTGAGACAAGTTACTGCTTGGGGTTGTAATAAAGGACTGCCTGTCCAGATTGAAGAAACTAATCTCCTTGTCCGGCTGGGGATGGCACAAATTGATTTAAGACCTTTTTGTTGGGTTTTTTGTTTTGAAGAGAGGGGTTGTGATAAAGATTATAAATAACTATCAGTCACAGCTCATCAAGCTTCCAGATTTTCTTCAGGTAAGTGCTTACAGATTTGGTGATCCACTTAAATATTGTTAGTGTGAAAATCAAGGTATAAATTATACTACCCCAGTACCTCCTAAGAATAAAATTACTAACCTAAATAAGTTCCCACAACAATTACTAAAAAGATATTAACTCATTTGTAAAAAAAAAAAAACTAACAAAACAGTCCTTCAAAAATTAAAAGTAGCCCATATAACATCAAACAACTCACTATAATAACACCTAGTGTTAAAAAAAACCTTAATCCAACAACACCCAGGTCTAAGCTGGGTGGAAATCAATGTTTTCCTCACAGAGAGTTCAACAGCTCTATTTCCAGGTAGAGAGTGGCAACATTGCATTTAAGCAATAGGAGTGACAAGGTTAATTCACCTTTTCTTTACCCCAGGTGGGTTGCAGAAGTTGCGTGCAGAGCCAGGGAAGGAAAGGTCTTCTGTCCCTCAAAAGAAAACATCACTATAACAACAGAAGAAAACTAACACTCTCTACTCCTGGAGGAAAAATCCTATGACCCGAAACAAAACAGCTTATAAATAGCTGCAGAAGGCTGCTGTGAAGGAATCAGACTTCACTTTTGCTTGACATTTGTTGTCCGAGACAACTTCTGCTCAAGGAAAGCACCCACACCTCGGTGTGGCCGCCGTCTCCCCAGGGTACCCGGTTTCCTCCTTCCCAATTCCGTGCCACCCAAACTCAGGTAACACTTTCAAGCATCAGGTGTCCACAGCTCAGGGCAAATATGAAGTGCATCCAGTATAAATTATTAGGAGGGAAAATGAAATAGGGATATTTCATGGAAAGTTACGCTGCCATAAGAATTGTTTTCTTTTTTTTTTTTTTTTTAAGAGGCTTTCTTGTTGCTCTTAAGCGATAAACCAAAAAGAAAGGAATCAACTCCACTTTTTTTTTTTTTTCCTGTGACTCCTGAAAACAATACCCCAGAAAAAAGTGACAGCCTTGAAATTAGGTTTCTCCCAAGAAAATTGGAGATGAACTTGAGGAAAGCCTTAAAAATTAAAAAAAAATAACCAAACACAAAAAAACCACAAAAACCCCAAAACACACAAAAAAGCACACTATTTTAATAGGATAATTAATAAAAGAAATTATACATTTCTTTGAAAAGTCATATTTTCATTGGAATAATACTAATGAGAGCACTTGAGCTCTTGTTTAGAAAATAAGAGTTCACATTTAAGGATTTAATGTCCCTGGGGAGAGCTTAGACCTCGCAAAAGTTCACTTCCAGGTTTCCTAATATCTGAGGATTTTTAAGTGCCGTAATTTATTTGTAAAGTAATAAAAATAGTCCTAGGGAAATTCTCAGGTGTTAAACTTTCAAAAATATGCTGCCCACATTCCCTTTCTTTACAGGAATAAAAGAAAATGTTATTTTGCATGGGTTGATTAGACACAGATGTAAACATAAATTACAGACCCACCTGGCTTTTTACTACATGTGTATACAAGGAAAAACAACACTGGCATACAATACTGGCTTTTATTTTCTGTGTCTCTGTGACTTACCTTTTATTACTCTCCCCCAACCTTTGCAGCAGACTTGTAATTTGAGGGCACATTATATTTACTTTGTTATTTGTGAGCTACAGAGAGCTTTATTTTGGCAGCAAAAGGAAACAACAGAGTACTAAAAGCAAAAGAAGTGTATTAATCATGTCCTTAATAAAATTATTAAGAGCTTGGAGGGAAGCTGCTGATTTCTTTTTATTTTTTAAAATCAAACTCATCTTTGCTAATCACTAGGTAAGTTTAAGAAACATTTAAACTATTACTATCATCAAATGCAATTTCAGAGAAATGAAAACACTTTGTGAAATTACATGAACTGCATATAAATTTGTTTTGCAGGAAAAAGGGATAAAAATCTTTCAATGTCTGCAGATCAAAATGTGCCTTTTCCCTCGCTTCTAAGCAGCATTTTGTTTGCAATTTATTTTACTTCAATTCCTATAATCCATTCAAAGGGTACTTTGACTCCTTTTTTAAATTTCTTTTTTTTTTTAACTGAATTTCCTTCACACAAGGGCTTGAAAAACTTCAGATGTCATCCCTAATGGAAATGAAACAGATTTACACCCAAAAAATGAGGTTTTCATTCCCTATGCATCCCTCTTACTTAACCTTTGAAAACCTAAGACTGAAAGTGCTTTCCTTTTAATTACAGATGTTCTGCTTTTAGCAGCACTGCCCCAGTGTCTTTGACTTTGTCCTGGTTTCAGTGTGTATCTAGGTGCTCAGCTTATCCAACTAGTTTTGGCTTCCCTGTACCTGCAGCATCACTTTGCCGCACTCTGGCCAACAGCAATGATCCTTCCCTGGTGCTTTACTCCCACTGTCTAACTCTGGACCTGCTTTCCACCAAAATACCAAAGCAATGAAGGAAACAGCTGCAGCAGCATGGCCCAAACACAGAGTGATCACAGCAACCTTTGGCACTGAAGGAGAGATACAACGTGGTGTCTTGGAAATTGTACCAGAAACCAAAATAAAGGGGACAGGGATTTGTGAAGTGGGGATACAAAGGCAGAGAAAACATCGTGGCTTTGGTATAAACAGAAAAAAGAACAGGCTAGTGGAGGGAGTGAGAGAAAAGCCAGCTCCATGCTGTGTGAAAAAAAGGAAGGAGAATCTGGCCCAGAACAGATGTTAAATTTCAGGTTCATTTTATGCAGCTTTTATACAAATGGTATTACTGGCACAGCTGAGTAATAGATCACTCTTTCCTACCATTTTATTTCCATCAGCATGCTGATGCACACTGTGTGTATCCCTGTGTGGGCAAGCCCTGGAGAGAACAGCAAGGGATGCAGAGACAGAGAAGACTGATTTTCACCTGGGAAAACACAACCATCCTCTTCTCCCAAGACCTTTTTCCTCTTCTGCCTGTGCACCATTGTGTTGCTATAAAGCTGCACAGGACAAGAAGCTCTGGCAAAATAACGTGTCTGTTGAGAAGTAATGAGGAACAGTTCCAGCAAAAATGATGGCCATCAGCTGTGCTATAAGAGAACCCAAATTATTTTCTGTTCTTACCTTTTCTGCATTCATTATAACCAAGTTGCCTTTTTCTGTTATTTTAAAACAAATAAATAGTCTATCATTACAAAATGGACCAGTCAGCCAAATGGTGTGGTCATTTTTTAGTCAAGAAGCTAAATCTTTTCCAATGCAGTAAGTTTTGTAAATCAGAATAACAATTCACCCTTCCCTTGAGATACCTATAAATGTACTTTTTTTTTTTTTCTTTTTTTTTTTTTTCTTTTTTTTTGGTGATTGTTCCTTTACGTCCTAACTCTGGGCAGAACTGATTTTAGGTAATATGGAAATGAAAATGAAGGAAAGCTAGTTCAGATTTTCAGATTTCCAGTTTCAGGCAACCCAAGGTATTGGTTTGTGTGGTTATCTGAACTGAAGCTTGGTTTGCAGTCTTGAAGATTTACTTTCACCATCGGTCTCCTAACACAGGGGATACTCATACAATTTAATTTCTGCTTTCAAAACAATTGGGGGGAAACAAGAAATTATCTTCAGTGCTGGAAGGCCAGCAGATATGCTCTCTGGTCAAAAGTGCATTGCAGTCCTCTAGACGATACAAACTAATGCTTAAAATCAGGAAACACAAAGCTGTTCAAAGTCAGGTCATCGCAGCAACATCAGGCAAACTGAAGGACCAGCAAGCTTCCAGAGCAAAGGTTTTGGACCACAGAAACCTAACACTGGCAGTGGTACACATTTCTCTCCTCTCCATCTCATCTATTTTGGATTAAACACAGATCACCAGTGGTCAATGCTATTGCCTTTCTAATCCCCGGTCCTGGTGAGATGATGCTATTGCCCTAGTCCTTTTCAAGGAATCAGCACCAGAATAAGGTGTTTTCTTACTGAGCTGAAACAGTGTGAGCACTCTTCTACCCTGTCCCAGAGCTACAGCCTTGCTCCTCTGAGAGGAACTGATCTGGGGTCTGTTGGACCCCTTAGCCATCACTCCCAGGCCACCCAGCCCCAACAAAAGGACTGCTGCACTTCACTCCATTTGGAGTCACTGCTGGCATGGTTATCCAGCTCAAGGGACCGAACTGGCTGTGACAGAACCCTCACTCTGCAAAGGAGCCTCTCCAGAGCTCGAGTGAGGCACATCGTGTGTCTCTGCTTCACTGCTTTCCTGGAACTGAACCCAGATCACAGTGTGCACACAGATCATCTGGTCACATTCTTCTTATGCCAGATTAGTCAGAAATTAAATGTAACACTCTGTAACAGGTAAACAGGTGGAATTAGAGACACAAGCACCAAGGAGTAAAAACAGCAAAAACATGTAGATTTTTGTATACATATTTTTCAGAGGAAAAAGGCAAAATACAGTGAAAACAAACTATATATTATCTACAAAATCTAATCAACTACAGTATTAAAGAATGTGAGTTTGAAAAAATCAGGAAAAAGGGATGTTACACTTTCATCAACATACCTCCACCTGCTATGTCACACCTAAGGCAGGATTCATGGCATTTAACTTGAGATATCATGAACACATTGAGGCACAGCCTTCTTCAGTAACCAATAAGGAGACACAGGACTATCCCATGAGCATTTCACTGCACCCTGAATTGGGTGGGGTGAATTATCCTCAGCTGGTGTCTCCATTACCACTGATGCCTAGACCTCCAGCTGGTGGGTAGCAAACTTCTAGATTAATATTAACTGAGATAAAGCCAGTACATAGTGCACATTATACAATATTTCTGTCTTTATATACAGGACAAGAGAAAATTTGGGCTTGAAATCCTAATTTTCTTTTTCTTCTTGTCTGCCCTTTTGTGCCTCAATTTACCAGCTGCATGGTACATTAAAAAGCCCTTTTTACACATGACCCACATTTCCTAACAGAACACTTAACTAAACCCTCACTGAAGGTGAAACAGAATTTCACATGCTGTTCCAGGAAAGGTGGTTTGACTGGGGAGTGTTTTTGCGTTAAACCCCAGCAAAGAGGGGCTCATCTGTCACACCAAGACATCCATGGTTTCTAGCATTCCTAAGGTTTGCATTGGCACTACTGATCACAAACACACGGGGAGCATAACAAAGCTGTAAGTGCAGATCTGAACCTGTGAAATGCTGAGCAAGTTCAATCACAGCTGACTGCTGTGGGCGTTGAGGGGATGCTGAAAGAAGTATTCCATGCTTGCAGGAGCAAACCTCAGCCACACAACTCATCTGCAAAGAGCATGACTAAGAGTCACTAAAAGAAAAGCCTCTGTCAAGGCCCTCTATGGAAAATAAATTGCTGAAGGACTTACCAGGCTGACTTCAGTATTTTTAGTAGAATTTCAGTGTATTTACACTCTACCATATTTTAATTCAATTCATCAAATAAATATTATCCATTAAAGATTACACACCTGTGGATCAGAAGTTGTAAAGGTCAGCCTTTTCAAATTATTTTTCAAAGAAACCTTGGCCTTTCTTAAAACCACAAATCTTTGTACATTACCTGCAAAAACCTCCTGTCTGCAAAACTACCAAAGAAAAAGAAAAAGACTGGTAAAACAGAAGTCTCCATTCATAAGGCTGCCACCTCTGAGCTCCCTGTGGGCTGCCTGCCTGCCTGCCAGAATGCTCTTTAGAAGCGAGCCAGTGGGGTACACAGGGCAGTGGCAGGAGATGCTGCCTTCCCAAGGAGAGACTAGGGACAGGTAGAAAGAAAAATCTTTTCAAAGTTCAATAGGCCAAATTTCTCTTTGAGTTACAGCAGCATAAATCTGATCTAATCCTGCCAAAGGCAATGGGGCCGTGCTGGACTTACACTGCGGGAATCTGGAATCAGAATTTGGCCTGCCATGTTCAAAGTCACAAGGACTTTTCCCAGTGCTTAGGAGGTCCTCTGTCAGTAACTCTTACACTTGTTCAAAGATATAAGATGTCACCCCAAGTGTGAAATGCAGCACTTGAGCACTGCTTCCAACCCTCCTTTGCACAGACAGATAACCATGCAACACTGCAGGCAGGAGAGCATCAACATGCAGCATTGCTGCCTGCCTGGTCTCCAAATCAGAAAAGCTTCACTGTGGGTGGAATGGGGCAGTGGAACTTCAGCACATGTGCAACTATTCAAGGGGTGAGAGAAAAAAGGCCTGTGATTATTCAGTGACTATTTCAGTTTAAAGGCCAATACGAGAAAATAACACTGCATACTAACCGTGTGTTATTTGGCAACTGAACAGTTGGTCAAAAAGTGAGGAAATAACATCTTAGCACCTTCAATAGCCTGCACTGGATTACTTACTTGCAAGGTAAATAAAAGAGAATGTGCCTGGATTTCTCATCTCACTAGATCTCTTTCTGAGGAAAAGCTGCCATAGCAGCCAGGTCAGTTCTCACCCTTCATTCCATTAGGCCAGATTCTGCCTAGTTAAATGTCTCAGAGTCACTTAAAAGCAATTGTAAAAGAAAAAGACTGTCAGCTTGTGTCCCTATTTACTTCGTTGGGATGCATAAAGAATGGTTGTGAGGTCTTCTCAATAAAAGCCTTGGCCTTGACCGGCTTCAAGCCTGCAGGAAAAGGGACAGCCATCTTTTCACATGTTCCCACTGGCCAAGAGTAGCCCCAAGGCCACTGTTAGCCTCGCTCTCTGGCCAAATGCACATTCAGGTGTGAATTGCTGCATGTCCTGTTTGTGAAAGGTAGAAGATTTGTATCAGGTCCACCTGCACCCCATGGAGGCTTTACAAATAGTTATTAGCTGGCCAAAGATGCTACTCCCTTTCTGCATCTTGCCCTGTTCAAAAGCAGTAGTAGGATGGCTTGTTTGTGTAGTTATTCTTTAGAGAGTGGCTAGGGCCTGGGAAAACAATGAAATGTCTGTGACATAAAGGAATAAAGTTGTGCAGTGGAAAAAAAGAAAGATGTAGCTGGACTAGTTCAGACTGGTTAGTCACTTCAGCTAACACCTATTTAACTTCAGGAGCTAATGAACACTTTATGGAGAGGATAGCTTTATTAAAGATTCAATTATATTCCAATTAAGATGTAAGAGCTGTATTAAGCATCCCTGAAAATACCACAATGTCCTCCAGCTACATGCAGGAAAAAACCCAGGCTATGATCCCTGGCTCTTCTAAAGTAAAACACAAGCAAAAATAAGACCTTTAAAAAAATTACAATTGTCAGGGGCTCTTTACCCTTCTTAAGGAAGAAGAAAAGGGCTGATTCTTTTGTGGGTCTCTTCTACCTGCTTCTTTCCCTCCTCAGTTTTTCTCTGTTGCAGATAATTCCTCATGATTAATAGGCTCTTCTCAGTAGTGCTACACACAGTTAGCTCTTTTAATCTGTCTTTGAATCTGAAGCTGTCTAATCCCCCAAGCCTTCGGCCCCACGAGACACCACCTGAGGATCACAGAATAAGATATTTCTCTTTGTTTTAAGTTTGGATGCACAGGTCTGCAACAGAAGGAAGCTCATTTAAATTTACCTTATCTGCCATGATCATAGAGGAGCCTCCATGGATGCCTAGGATGGGAGTGAGGGTCTGGGCAGAGATGAAGTCCAGGATCTGGGCAATGGCTTCCTGGTCTGTGTCATCGGCGAATACCACCCCTTGGATCTTGCGGTCAGACATGAGGTCACAGATGCGGGTGATGATGCTCTTGGGATCTGTCTCATTCATGGCCACCAGCTCCACCCGAGGCACCACTGAGAGGTGGTGGAAGTCATCTTTCTCGTGGGCATCTTTGATGGCCACTTCGTCTGAGGTCCCCACCAGGATGACTGCAATGCCAATGCTCGGGTGGCTTTTCTGGGCATGGGCCCCGCTCCCTGTTGTTGCGAGGACTGCCAGCAC
The DNA here is from genome assembly GCF_027579445.1 of Ammospiza nelsoni. Classification (NCBI taxonomy): domain Eukaryota; kingdom Metazoa; phylum Chordata; class Aves; order Passeriformes; family Passerellidae; genus Ammospiza; species Ammospiza nelsoni. Next base: position 47,924,904 of record NC_080637.1, read on the forward strand.
CAGCCAAAACCTTGGAGAGTAGCACTCCACCCTGGGCCTCATCTTCGGCTCTTACACTCCCTGAGTGAGGAAGAAAAAAGGGGGAAAGTAGAACAAAGTGATTAATTGACAAGTCAGTCATGCACTCAGCCTTCAAGGTAGATCCGTTGATCTTGCTCAGCCCCTAGCTCCCCTCCCAAGAATCCTTCTGGTCTGATGCCGAGGCCTTTGGCTACATTCAGGGCTCTGTTAAAGTTGGGGGGTCAGACCAGCCCCTACTTCAGAGTCTGGCATCACTTAAGAGAACAGCTGTCAGCAGAAGATGGGATCATGTCATCTCTCAGGTCCTGTGTCACTTTGAGACCCAAGTCAAAAGTGATAGAGGATTGTCCTTTGACAGCTGATCAGCTGTCTTTGTGAAATTAATTGCTTATGTCAAGCCCATGTCAGAGTGCTCACCCTCAACACAAAGGAAGGACTGGTGCTTGCAATCAGTTTGGACTTGTGCTGGAGGTACAGGCAGGGAGATTGAGGAGACCAGGCAGATAGGGACTCCCTTTTCCTTTCTCAGCACAGTCCTTCCAGAATAAAGTGAGGACAAATGGCAAGGCCATTGGATGCATATGCATGTGTGTATCCATTACATACACCATCAGGACACACACACAGCTTCAGTGTGTAATACAGTCAGCCATATGCTTTTCACCAATACAGGATTCTTTAAAAAAAATAAGAAAGAAAAACAGGAATACAGAATTTCCCAGCTGTCATGGCCAAAACTGGATCAGGATCCCCCAAGTCCATATGACAGCTGTGTTTGCACAGAAGTAAAAATGCCAACACAGCTTACAATGGTTCACCCTTAGCTACTACAGCCAGGCATGCTACGTTAATCTTCTCCCTGAGCATGTCCACTTTATTTTGTAATCACAACAGCAGAAATGAAAAAAAAAACTGATGAGGTGATCTCTCTAGCCCCTGCCTGAGTGGGACAGTTCCCTGCGGGACTGTTCCTCGCTCTTTCTTTATTCGGTCCCGCTTTAATAATAGTTCACATTTCCACAGCACTTTTCATCCTCAAGGCACTCTACAAACACTAATGAACTAATTCTTACACTGCACCCATGCAGTGTAAATATCAGAGACAACAGAACAGTGCCCCCCCATCTGCCCACCACATCTGTTGGAGGTAGCACTGCTTGGTGTGCCCACCCAGGGCCACATTGATGTCCCAAGGAGATTTCAGGCATTTCAAACTAAAGAAGATTTTCCCTCAACACAACAGGTCCTGCGTATCTACTCATGCCCAGAACTCTGTTCTTCAGCAGCCAGGCACACTTGAAATAAATACCTCAGCCCTGCACCTCTTTGTGCTACACCTCTGGTCTTGGGTGTCCAAGAATGGGACCCTTCCATACTGTTCATTGCTACACATGCCTCTATCAAATTAACAGAAAGCCACAGCAGCAGGGACAAAAGCTAGCAAAACTTTGCGGAAGCAGAAGTCCAAAAACAACCCTCGCTGACATTAGCCACCCCCAGAGAAAAGGCCCAGGAGGCCCCATCTTGCCATGCCCAGGAGAACACACAGGCTCAACACCTGCTCCCTCATTGTCATGCTAAGCAGAGAGGACGCATCCTGCATTGAGATTACCAGATAAATAAGCAGATAATAAAACAGATCATAAATATGCACCAGAGAAACCAAATCCACTTAAGAAGCTGAAAGGGACTGCGGGTGTGAAGCACCAATCGATTCTAAGCTCTCCAAAGGATTCACTTTCTGAGAGATGCTCACAAGGAGAACCAAGAGACTTTGAGAGTTTGGCAAAATGAACAGTTAACTTCATTCCAGTATGACTGTTATCCTCCAATTACGAGTCACTAAATTAGATTCCTTCACAGTGAAATGCAGTCCCCATTTCTGCAATGCTTTATTAACTTTAATGCACTCTATACACTCTCTGTCTCTCACTCTCTTGCTCACTCACTTAAATGCTATATTTGTTCTCTTAAAATATGTTTCCTGCAGTCCCCCTGCATCACCTCATACAGTGTATTATGGTTGATTAGGCAATGGCTAGTTGTGATGCCCAGGGAGGAGAGTGTAGGTTTTCCCAGCCCCTTTCCCACCAGGAATAATTTATAGGGCCTTCCAACCCAGGGCTCAGATAGCATTCAAGCAGGAGCTATACAGGCAGTCATGGCAGCTGTCAGCACGTGCTTCTCCAGGTGGAAAAAATGGCAGCCAAGAAACATATCCCCTACTCTTCACCTGTATTAAAGCAAATAAATCTCTAGCATCTACCTCCAAGCAGGAGAAGAGAGCCCAGATCCTGAAGAGCACATAGGTGCCAATCTGTCTGTGCCCCACCCAGGCAGATTTTTCCATTCAATATAAGATGGGGCTATGTGCTCAGTGCCAGATGCTCAGGCTTTGGCCAGATGGGCAGGGAGCAGCCAGGGCTAGGAAGAAGCTCATTCAAAGAGGAGGTCGTTTGTGGCTTGGTAGCCAACCTGCCATCTCCAGTTTGGGTCCTCAGCCATAAGCCCTCTCTGTATCAGGCAGAGCAATGCTTAGGTAGTCTGTTGTTGTACCAGCCAAGACATCTCCCTCTCCATCTCTCACTCACACATAACAACTCTGTCAGGCTCACAATGTCTTTCAGGTGCTCCATGGGCAGTCTGTGCGACAGACAGCAGTGTTCTTCTAAGGGAATAGCAGGTACCAGGTCCAGGCTGAGCTCCCTCATAGGATGGGAGCTGGGGATAGGATAAGGCAGGAGAACATCAATAAATCACACCCAGCCCAGGGCTGAGTGTGGTTTTCACCATTCAGCTCCCACATGGCAGCATAGAGGTGAGCTGCTCAAAGACTAAATCATGGTGTTACAATTCCTTCCCTCCTTGGAGCTGACTTGTGTTCACATCAGTAGCCACTCTCCACACAGCTGCTCACATGCATGTGCTGGCTGTTAGACAAAGGGACAGAAAGGACATCCCAACACCAACCTCACCTCATGTTCCTCCTCTGGTCTGGCTCACTGCAGGCCCTTTTTCAATGTGTGCTGGTACAGACAAGGCAGGCATCAACCACCACAGACTTATTATCAGATTAAGGGGACCCCAGAACTACTGTGAAAATGTGTTTCTGCATACAGAGCAACAAGCTTTGTCCATGACTTCCATAGTGTTCAAGTGCAAACATTCACGGTACTCAATTAAGAAAGCACTGGAGACAGCATACAGACCTCCTTCTAAGTGTGTTCCTGTTTCCAGTGAAAGGGGAATGGAGAAATTCACACACAAAGAAATTCATAAGCACCTGACAAGGCTATAGCTGTAAAACAGGGCATTTACTCTTTTGTTGTTTCAAGAAATTTTAATAATTTTACAGTCAAGAATGATTATAAAAACATGCAAGTATTTTCTATTACCAAGTATTTTACATGAACAGATTTTCCTTTAGAGGTGGCGTGGGGCAACACAGTGTTTGAAGTATTTTCTGTGATTATGGCACTCTGAAACAATTTAGTAAATCCCAAACTCCAGACTGGTACGTAAAATCCTTTACACATTACTGCACACTATTATATTGTCTCTGACTCCCTAGAAAATAATATATGGTAGGGCCATTAGATAAAGTGGTTTTACAGACATATCTATATTTAGGTATAAACATGCCAGTAAAATCATTATACCTCTATAATCTTATTTTACTTACCAATAAAATATATCCACCACTTAGAGGAATGCAGCGTGTACTTACTGCAGAGCAATGTTACATAATCACTTTCAAAATGGGAAGTGAAAGCTAACTTCTCCCATTGAAAATGCAAGAGGAATGTAGGTAGTCAGACAGTAATTATTCCAATTGGAATTTAGCCAGGACCAAAGGTTAGATTGCTTAAAAATATCATGAGAACCTTACTTGACACTGCACTTTTATGTGGATCACAGAATCACAGAATCACAGAATTTTCAAGACTGGAAGAGACCTATAAGATCATCTAGTCCAGCCGATGTTCTAACTGTTCAGCTAGATCATGGCAGCAAGTGCCACATCCAGTCTTTTTTTTAATTCTTCAAGGGATGATGCCTCTACCACCTCACTGGGTAAATGATTCCAGTTTCTGACCACTCTTTCTGTGAAGTATTTCCTTCTTACTTCTAACTTACATCTAGCTTGACGCAACTTGAGACTGTGTCCTCTTGTTCTATCCGTTGTCGCCCGGAGAAAGAGGCCGACCCCCAGCTCACTACAGCCACCCTTCAGGAAGTTGTAGAGAGTGATGAGGTCACCCCTTAGTCTCCTTTTCTCCAGGCTGAACAACCCCAGCTCCCTCAGTCGCTCTTCATATGGCTTGTGTTCCAAGCCCCTTATTAGTTTCGTTGCTCTCCTCTGGACACGCTCAAGTAACTCAACGTCCCTCTTAAAGTGAGGGGCCCAGAACTGGATACAGTACTCCAAGTGAGGCCTCACCAGTGCCGAGTACAGGGGAAGAATGACCTCTCTGTTCCTGCTGGCTATACCATTTCTGATACTGGCCAGGATGGCATTGGCCCTCTTGGCTACCTGGGCACATTGCTGGCTCATATTCAATCGACTGTCAACCAGCACCCCCAGGTCCCTTTCCACCTGGGCACTATCCAGCCACTCCATCCCCAGCTTGTATCGGTACAGGGGATTATTATGGCCGAAGTGCAATACTCGGCACTTGGACTTATTGAAGTTCATCCCATTTGATTCTGTCCATATGTCCAGCCGTTCCAAGTCTCTCTGCAGAGCCCTACACCCCTCTAGTTGGTCTACACTCATACCCAATTTGGTATCATCAGCGAAACTACTAATAAAAGACTCTAAGCCCTCATCCATATCGTCAATAAAAATATTGAACAAAACTGGTCCCAACACAGAACCCTGAGGGACACCACTGGTGACTGGTCGCCAGCTAGATGTGACACCATTCACCAGCACTCTTTGGGCCCGGCCATCCAGCCAGTTTTGAACCCAGCAAAGGGTATTCCTATCCAGACCACGGCCAGCTAGCTTGTGTAGGAGTATGCTATGGGAAACAGTGTCGAAGGCCTTTCTGAAATCCAGAAAAACAACATCTACAGCCTTCCCTGCATCCACTAGCCGGGTTACCTGATCATAAAAAGTGATCAGGTTAGTTAGACATGATCTACCCCTCCTAAATCCGTGCTGGCTAGGTCTGATACCCTGGCCATCCTGCAAGTCTTGCATGATGGCACGTAATATGAACTGTTCCATTATTTTGCCAGGTATAGATGTCAGACTGACTGGTCTATAATTGCCAGGGTCATCCTTTGCGCCCTTTTTGTGAATAGGATCAGACCTAAGATAAGTATTAATAGAAAATTATTAGGCTGCACAGGCAAAATCCAGCTCAGCATTAAGAGATAGTTCTGGATGATATTTCAAAATACAGAAAGTACACAAATAGGTCACTGTGCATTCAACCAGGCTAACTGTAAACAGCCTACTACTCCAGAAGTGTACAGCAAAGCCAGGCCATATTCAGGTCAGGTAAAGAAACTGAGGCAGAACAAGGGCTGGTCACAGGTTTTTGGGGGTAGTTCTGTTGTGTGCTGACACTGGTACCTCCTCCTGCTGCAGTCCTGCCTTCTGGGTAGCCTTGCACAATATCCTCTAGGAAGGGTGCTTGCAGGCTCAGCAAACCCAATCTCCAAGCTCAAGACAGCAAGAGAAAAGGAAGTCATCTAATACTGCAGTTCCAGACAAAAAGCTGTCTTGAAGGCAGCTTTCCTAATTAATAGGAAGACAATGCTTGTGACAGGAGGCTGAAAAATGCCCCTAGCCACCATCAAAGGGAACTTCACATGGATACTGGCTCCATATGGGAGAATGAAAAGCCTACCTCCAGCCTCTCCCTCCTGTGCTTCATTGGACGGCCACGAGGAAGTTCCCATCCCAGTGGTTTTTGAGTTCTGCTCACTGAGAGCTCTGATGCTCTAAGCACTGCTTAGACTTCAAGCCACAAAATCTGGATTCCACAGCTAATTTTGTGTCTGTACCAGCTGCAATGCTAATTCCCAACCCTTCTCTTATGAGTCGCCCAATTCCAGGCCTCACCACTATCACCCCCTTCAGTCCCATTACTACCTGAAGAGAGATGTCCTGCCAGACCCAGTGGAATACATCAGCATTACCCTTTGGCATTTGCTCACCTTTGACAGCAACTGAATTCACACTGCCTTCATTTCTCTGACAGTTTGAGCAGTATCAGACAATGAACCCAAAAGAAATCTTTATGTTTCAGGATCAGGTTGGAGGTAGGAAGAAATCCATCTCACCTCTGAAATACTTTAAAAACCTCAAAGGTGCATTGGGCCTAGCATCCAACACACCACCAGAGAACAAGTGCACTAAAAGAAGCTGTAGGGAAGTCAGCATTGCATTAGATACTACTGGGCTCTCCCACAAGGATATGTCCAGATCAAAGAACAGAAGACTGGTGACATTTTGATCTTTTTGTCTACTACCTGCCTTATGGGCAAACTGAAGGAGCTAAGAAGACCCATAAAAAAAAAAAAAAAAAAAAAAAAAAAAAAGGCTAAAAGCTATAAATCACATCACAATCTACACCTAAGTTTTTCCATCTCTCTGATTTTTGATGAACCACTTTCAGCTTAGGACATCCTCTCAATCTCATGGCTACTGTGCAATGTAGACATGCTGCATGTTGTGTACCTCTAAAGAGGCATTCCTCTTCTTCTAGCACTGCTGTAACTATGATCCTACCACACCTTCAGCCCAGGCTATTTGTACATTGACAACTCTTGTGCTGTTGTTTCCTGCATAACTGCTTACCACATAGGTGACATAAGTGCCCATAAATCTTCTTCTGGCTCACAGCCTTATTGTTCCAGGAATTTTGTTAACAGACACAAAGAAGAGGAGGATGGATCTGGGGCACGATAAATGTGTCTTGAAAGCACCTGCACACTTCAGGTGCTGATAGACAGAATGAATGATGCTGCAGAAAAATCTCCATACATTCAGAGCAGAAAGATGGCAGAGACTAGGGACAATGGAAGTGCCATACACAGTGATGAATGCAACAATCCAGCACCTTGACCAAAAAGGTTTATTATAGTGACCCTGAGTAAACAACCCTTCAAGGGCATTTCAGTAGTTTCAGATGAAAACTGATATGGTTTAGTTATTTTAACTAGCTTTGGACATCACTTATATTCTCATTCTGAGCTATAAATGCTTCTACGACAGTGGCAGAAACATTCCTCCAAGGTCTTTTGGACAGGTCTTCTTTCTATTCTTCACAATCACTCCCTCTCCAATACGTACCTTTGTCCACGCCTGTAACATCCCACAGATCCATTCTTATCTAACATACAAAATGTTTCAAATTTTCCCTTATTTCTTCCAAGTCAGCCTTGTTCTTTTGGGGGATGCATCACATACCCCAGCCAAAGCCTTCAAAGCTTTTGGAGCTCCCTCATTAATGACCTCACTCTTAGCTCTCTTTCCATAGACACTGAGTGGAAAATAGCACATATATTTACTTCTAGTCTCTATTTATTTTCTTCAGAGCTGTTCTTTCTTTATTAAACGAGGTACAAACTCCTGCCTGGCTTGGGCAGTGTCAGATACAACAGAGGGTAGTTTGCCTCTGTCTATCCAACAGGTATATGCAAGAATAAGGTGAAAAAGTACTTCCCCTTCTCTACCCCATGCAAAGGAGAAGAGCAATTCTCTCCCTGCACTTAAGGCAGTACAAAAAATGCTTTGATCATCAATTAGACCCATATCATTCCCAATAGATGAAGAACTATGTCTTATTATTTTAAGCTTGCCCAAGGGTAAGTTCCCAGTGCCCTTCCCACTTCCTCCCACCCACATATTTTACATATCACAGCTGATAGCTTATACAGCCACAGCCAGCAACCTTCTGTTGAGACCAACACCAAATGATTCATAGAAATCAAAAATTAAAATCCTCGGCTTAATAGTCTTGCCCTTCCCCCAGTCACTTCAGGATTACTGTTTACAGCACCTGCTTTAGCACACTACCTGCTCTGAAACAACTCAAAAATAAGATTACCACTGCTAGGAGATGGCTCATATTTTGAAACATATCCCTAAACTCAGCCTAAATTTTCCCTTTGCTCAGCTATCCTGTAACTTTAATAATATCGCCTTCATTCAGCCTAAACCATTTCTCGCTCTCAACTCACCGTTTCCACCGTGAAAATGCTTGTATGTGGTTATCTGATCACCCCTTGAGACTTTCCTCTGATGCAGGAAAAGTTCAGCTGCGTTTATTGCTCCTCATAATTCGAGTCCCCTTGGATCCTCATCAGGATGAGTGAGGGAGAATGAAGGAAATGGCTGGGCAGGGAGCGAAGGAGCAGGTCTGACCTGCTTACCCAGACTGGCACACACGTGCAGAGCTGCAGGACTCAGTGTCACACACACAAAAGCCATTAACAGAGACAGCAGGTCAGTCTGGCATTGCCCAGTGCCAGCTTCTAAATGCCAGAGCAGAGAGGCTTGGCATAGCCACCCCTCTCTGCAAGCCTGGCTTGCGGAGCCAGGCTAGAGCCACTATTCTCCTGCCAGGATCTCACCCTTCCCCCAGCATCCTGCTTAGAGAAGTTTAGAGGGTTGAGACAGGTCCTCCCTGCCAGAGACTGAAATATCCTCACCACCTGGAGGGTTCAGTTGCCACAGCTGTCACTCCATGCATGTGTATGCTCCACTTGAAACAAGGGATTTCAAAGCTTACGAGGCATACACCATTTCCCACTTGCAACTGTTGTCTGCCTCACCTCAGAACCGAATCTCAGCTCCGAGCGAGACCATCCAAATCAAGGGATGCAGGATTTCAGCATGGTTGAAATTCAGCAGCTTTGCCTCCTGAAGAGCAAGACTCAGTTTAAACAGGCAGCAGAATGCTGCACAGAGCAACACCAGGTTTGCCTCTCAAATAGAACTGAAGCCCTCTGAAAATCCATTGGACAATCCCTTCCTTCCATTCTTAATTCTCCACTTCCAGTTTTCATTTCCAAGCAGGAATCGACAGCACATTAATAACATGAGGATATAAAATACCGCAATTTCCAAAAGCTAGAGACTTAAATACCTCAAATCCATTAATAACCATGAGAAACACACATTTAACTTCACTTGGATGGTTTGGAAAAGCAGATCCTTGGCATTTCTCATTATGTGATGTATTAATTTGAGGTTTTCTATTCAACTTTAATCAATTCTGCATTTTGTGCATTGACAGATTGATACAATAAATTTCAAAATTTAAAAAACAAGGAGAATTTTAATTTCCAATGGTGGAAATTAATGGGAAGTGTAATTTTTTCCAGGCTCTCTCATGCACCTCACTCAGTACCTGCTCATTCCCTGCATCATTTCCTTAAAGGGAAAACACAAAGCAATTAAACAGAGTCTGCACTGGCTCTCAAAGGCAGCTGCCAAATTCCACACCAGTGCCAAGATCCCCATTGATTACTCAAAGTCTCACATCAAGAGACAGTGTTAAATTATTTGAACGCCAGACATAAACCATGTAAAAGCTAATTCAGAATCTTTTTTTTTTTAAACACCATAAGCAGGAAAGAAAATATTTTCTTTTTTAGGCCAAAATTGAGTGATTCCTTCTTCTGCAAGTCTGAGAATTCTAGAAAGGGCATCTGAGTCAGAGGGAGACAGCCTCAAACTACACTTGCACTTTGGACATAGTCATCCTGTTTGCTGCCTATCTTCTCACATATAATGTATGACACGGGATACAGTTTTAAAACATAAAGCTGCCCACCCCTTATAAAAGATCCTCATGGGTACACATCTCAGTTTTGGAACCCATGCAGCAGGGAAAAGGTAGGAAAAAATATGCACTGCCTCTGCTCATGATGGCACTGCTACAGCAAAACTGAAACAGCCCTAAAGCAGAGTGCCAGGGTTCACCAGGCCTGATCAGACTCCTATGAAGGTGTTACAGACAGCAGAAATGGCAGAAAAGGTCACTTGATGCCTGAAGCACCAAGATGTGATGAGGACAAAAGAGCTGCTAAGTGGAGGTAGTGGGGTGGAGAGAGAGATGCATCCTGTGAGCTGGTCCAGGACAAAGCTGCAGTGCTGCAGACATGGATGGGCCACACTTCACAAGCCACCAACATCCCTCATGGCCTCTTGTTCTCCACTGCTATGTAGCATTTTGGAAAGTGAGGTTTCGTCACCAAGGGACCCTGTGACACTGCCAGCCTTGTCCATGAAATAAGACAGGGAATTAATCTGGAAGTGAAAGGGACCAAGATAATGGGTTTAGCATGTGGAAAGAGGCATGACGAGGCCACTGAAGCCAAGAAGAGTCAAAGGTAAGTTCTGGTCAGGCCATTAGAAATTATAGAGGAGAACCCAGAAAACTTTGGTTTGAGTCTCCTTCTTTGTAATTACCTGTCTGTTGATCCCTCCCTTCTCCTCACTCTGATCCTTGGTAAAGGACTTTTATGTTCCCATTATCATTACTTATTGAAAAATAAAACTATGTCTACTTAGGAGAAATAATAAAGCAAGACATATGTATGACACCTAAAAGGGTGCAACTGAAGGTATTTGGAGCAGAACACTCCCTATCCAGAAGCATCCCAAAAAGCATCCCTTTAGAAAAGCTTGTTCCTTACAATAAACACTAAAGCCAGGATAACTGGAGAATTGATAACTGCAAATCAGAAAAATTTGTGATAGTCTCATTTTTCTTCTCCTTTCCCTCTTTCTTCTTCCAACCCAACTCTCTTCCCTTTCCCTTTCTGAGTTCAATGACCAGTAAGGGACCAGCCATCAAGCCGCTGGATACAATATGCTTTCACAGTACATTAGTGCTGTGCACCAGACCATGCTGTGCCTGCAATTGTATGACAGGTCAGGGCCAATTCATCTTTCTGAGACCTTCAATCAGCAGTGTCCAGAAAGATCTCCCCATTGGAGGGACCCAGCCCAGCAGCCACTGACCTCTCCCTCTGCTCAACACTCCATCATATTTACAGCAATGCAGTGAAGGAAAGATACACAGGCAAAGCCATGTCAGGACCACACCTCATCACTGGCTGCTGATGCTTCAGGGACAGGGATGGGAACACCCAATCCAGGGCAAACAGACCACATTTGACTCAGCTGAATGCCATTTCCATGCCTTTTTTTTTTCTTTCTGTTTTTTGTTTTCTCCAGCCTCTCAAATTCATTGATGCTGGCTACTGCAGGCACATTTCCCAGTAGCTCATTCCACTGTTGATTCCTCCTCATGCCAGTGAATGCATGCAAGCAGGTACCAGCCCATGTCAGCTCCCAGCCCAGCTCCACCACTGACTTCATCATGGCGCAGTTCAGCTCCTTTGGACCACATCTGATTTACACAAAAGTCACTATAGCTTATGTTTGCAGCAGGAAGAAGAAGCATTAGCAGCAAGAGTAAGAGATAACATGACCACAACACGACAATTGTCACAATACTGAATACCAGTAAATAAAAAACAATACTATGGACAAAGTGTAGCTCTGCCTCATTAATGCTTTAAGATCAGTATAAGAGGGCTTAGTAAAAAAAAAAAAAAATCCAGTATTTCAGTATTCCTCATCAACTTCCTTCAATCTACAATGTATGTCCTACTCTACCACTCTTCTCCATCCATCATTTTTCTCCAATCCATTTTCTGTTCTTCATGGCTCCATTTCTCACTTTAAGCACTGTTATATTTTTGGTCCATCCTTTTTACCTCTTAGCTCATCATTCATTGTCTGGGTTTAAATCTTAAAAGCATGGAGGGAACAAACCACAAGTGAAGTCTTGTTCTAATCCTTCATATCACCATCTAAAACCAATAAGCATTTTTTGAAAGTGCAAATGCCATTGGTTTTTTTTTTCTCATCCTTTGCCTTATTCTCCTCATCAGAAAGATGGAGATGCATCTTCTCTGCTTCATAGAGTTGGAATGTTTAATTATTTATGGTATTTAAAGTACTTTTGACTCTCAAGCAATAGAAGCTACAGGAGCAGAGATTATTATTATTGCTTTCCACTGCACTTACCCAAAGGCAGCAATGTCTTCTTGTGAGATCATACCCAACATTACTCACAGGATCCCAAGAGAGTGTATTAAAACCTGTATGTCCAAGATCTTGAGGACAATAAATCCTAGTTTAGCTAGGAGCAGAGAGAAAGGAAATCCTGTAATACCACAAATACTTGGTGACTGCCAAGCTAATTCCTGATACTCAATATCGACTTTGCCACATTGACTCAAATTGAAAACACTGCTGAGCTGTAGTTTTTGATGAAACATGTTAGCAACTGCAGATTTGTTAAGCTTATGCTCACAAAAATATCTAAACTCATGATCCATTTCACCTAGTGCCAAGCCTTGCTGGCAAGGAGGAGCAAGAGCAATGCAGAGCTTTGGTGAGGGAGGCAGAGCTGCAATGGGCAGCCAGCCCTCAGGGGTGGAGCTGCAGCTCTTCTCAGCACCAGGGTCCATCCTCCAGGGAACTTCCAGCCAGAGCTAGGAAACTCCTGTTTCACCAAGAGATCTGTCCTGGGCGTCTGACACACATCCAGGAGGTCTGGTTCCAGCAGCTCTTGGGCAGTGGAAATGTAAAGCCCAGCTCCATTTCAATTCACTTGCAGGAATTCAAAAAGGAGATCAACTAGGCATGGGTCTCCAAAATGGGGAACCTGGATTTAATTTGATCTGAGGGAAGGTGGGCAGACCAGAGTCAGCAGGCTTTACACTATGGACAAAAAATCTTGGGAGCTCTAGTTCATTCCCAAACAAAATCCAGGAGCCTGCAGACCCCAAGAATCCTGTCTGGGGCTTCAGTGTCAGAGGTGCCAGGAATCTGGGATTCATGGAGAAGTCCTCACATGTAATTTTGAGGCCCCATGCCCTTAGATCAGACCATGAGTTACAGCAGCCCACGACTAGAAGCCCTGGATGCCAGGGGAAGAAATAGAGCTGTGACAAGTTCACCGCAGTTAATTAGTGACTCTTACAGGTACCTCTGAAATTGCAGTATCCCAATATTTGCAGGGAAAGGAAAGGACTTTTAACATTAAGTTTGGCCTAAAAAAGTTTCAGTCTCTGAAGGCATCCCCCTGCCTGGAAAAGCTCCTTGCACCCTGCAGGCTTGTGATTCTGTCAGACGTCACAAACTGCACTGCACTGTGCCTGAGCACCTGAGTGACACCTGGGGGAACACCAAGGGGTTTGAGGGGTTCTGGAAGCCACAGGGCATCTGTCGTCATTGGCAAATTTACAGAGAAACCGCCCTGCTTTGGGAGATTTTTCTGTTGAGCAGGGACAAATGGTGATGGCTGGAGTAGTCCTGGAGTCAAGAGAAGAGATGCCCATCCTGACTCAGTTTCTTCTTTCCATTCCAACTTGGATTGCACTGCCATAGAGAAATGTTGAAAGACTTGTGCATTCCCACGGCAGAATTAATTATAAGGTTAAATAAAAGTGTGTATGTATTTTTACATGCACACACACACGGTATATATTTGTTTATATGTAAACATACAGTGTTTGTTATCATTGTTTATTTTTATATAAATTTAGAAGGCATATATGCACTCCATCTCATCTTGAACCAGGAGACAGGTCTGCATTTCTTCAAAGGTGGAAAATAGGTGAGAGAAGCAGCTCTTTACCCTTTTCCTGTCAGACCTGAAATGGCACCAGTTCCCAAACACACTAAATCCATGTATTCCTGAAAAGAGGGAAAAAAAACCTTTCTGGGACAGAAAAAGAAAAGGTGGAGACAACATTCAAGTTGCATCCCTGTTACATCTAGGACGACCCTTGAAGGAAATCGGCTTCTAAGTCAAAAAACCCAAATGTTACTGCTCACAAGAGGCCAGCACCCAGCCCAAAGCAGCTGCTCTCCCTGTCAAGAGTGGTTTCTGGGCTGGAAGAAGAGGCACCGCTCAGACAGTGGGTGAGGGTTTGGTGGCTACATTGTCAGGGCTGCTGCAATAGCACTGAGGTGCCAGTCCTGCCTTCTGAAGGATTTTTATACAACCCTGAGGTTATAATGGCAAATAATCACCATGTTAAAGCAGTCAGTTAAAAGGGTCTTCACCTCAGTCTCACCCTTGTTTGTATACAGCAGTACCAGTATTAACATCCTGAATAGCCAAAGATTATATGTTGCAAATATTACCCATCCTCAAAATGATGTAGATAAAACAAACCCAGTAGTCTATATGAACTGCCTCTGCAAGTGCCTTCAGCACACCACTCATCCCCCTCTACGCTCCTGGGGCTACGCTCACTTTGGGCTTTTCGTGCTTCTTCTACTCAACATAGCTTTGACTCTTCTCCAGACCAGGTCAAGGCCACAGTGAAGTGAACTTCAGCCCCATGGGGTCCCCAGTTTCAAATTAAAAAAATATCAGCCCTTAGACACCATCCTTGCTTCCTGCAAAACCTCTCTGACACAGCCCTGCTTTGGTGTCCTGTTCAGGATGACATTGTGGCAGCACCTTGATTCCAAGCCAGGAGGCATTTCTGCACGCAGCCGTGTCAATTGTTATATTTATGAAGATGCCAAAGTATATTAAAGTTCTCAGAGGCCTTTGCACTATTCATTTCCACCAGCACTGTGCCAGAGGGGTGTAAAACCCCTTTCATCTGATGTGGCAGGATCTTAAACCTGCTTTGCACAGGTGTTAGCGCCTTTGTGAGGAGTGTTTCAGTGGGCATACAGGAGGGGGTTCATGATCTACATCCAGAGCATACATCCAGAGAGAAGCCTCTTGCCATGTTCCTAGTGGTATTTGTCTCAGGGGAGAAAGGGAAAAGCTGGAACAAATAAGACACTTATGCATTATCAACTGACTACACTGTTGGTGCTCTGGGATCCCCCTTCCTCTTGTTTATACTTTATCTTCAGAGCCTGCAAAGCTTCAGGGACTCTCCACCTCCCTGACCACATTCCTAGCACAGCCCTGTCATCACTTCATCCAGAGTCCCGGGGTACTTCAGCAGGACAAAAAACAATACCCATTTATCATTCCTTCTTTCCTAATTAAAGAAATCAGAGGACTCAACAGACCTGGAGCTCAGGTGAGTTGGTGGGCAAGCTGTGCAGCCCTTCCAGGTGATTCATCCACCCAGGCTGGCCTGGCATGCAGGAACCATCCTCTCCACATCCGTATCTTCCAGCTTCCCCCCACTGCTATAATTTTTATTTATGTATAAAATATAATTGCCTAAAATCATATATTTAAAGAGGAAAAACAAAGGAAAAAAAAATCACCACCTCATACCCAAAATATCAGATACCCAGACACTGGGGAAAGAAAACACACTCAGGCAGTGCATCAACTCCCTAAGGGAGGTACTCAGGTTTGAGTTACTGCCAAGATGACATCTGTAGGGAAATAAGCCACCAGATGCAGGGAATGAACTGCAGGAGCCCAGTGCAATGGGAAGGGGAGGGAGGGTTAAAAAAAGAGCAAGCAAGAGAGAGAAATAAACCAAGAAATTAAGCAGTCCAGTTTGTTCATCACTAGCTATTCTGCTTTATGAAATTTGCAGGCGTTTTCCACTCCCTATCTCTGCTGAAGCAGTTTCCCAGATGTCCCAGTACCTGCTTCAATCCACCTGGTTTGCCATACCCCAGCCCAGCAGATTCTCAGCCAGAAAGGTTTCACTGCCCATTGGATCAGAGAAGAAGAGACATTCTCTCTAGGTATTGGGATCTGTGGGTTCCCTCACTTCTTCCCTCTACCTAGAGGGTCCCCAGTCCCCTCATAAAGAAAAAGTATCTCATACACATTCCAGTTTTCAAAGCACGGCATCTTCCCAAGCATCCCTTTGGCAACAGCAGTGCTGTCTCCCTCAGCCCTTCAAGCCTACTGGTGAGAAGAGGGGATATGTCCCACACCAGCAGAAATGGGAAAAGAAGAAGTTGATGTTTCACCAAAAGGCTTCAGACTTGTCACAGCAGGGAGAGAAACACACTTGAAAAATGTGGCCCTGGCACTAACCATCATCTCCTAAACTGGTAGTGCAGGGCAGCTGGAGCTGCTGGGGCTGAATACCAGATGTGAGATGACAGGAATGCAGAGCAGCAGTCACACAGGGCAAACATGGAGGCAGTAAAACCACAGGCTCCCTCTGGGACTGCAATGACATGTTCAGCAGACAACACATTTAGAGCAAGAGCAGTGGAAAAGATGCACGTACTAAAGAGTCGGGGGAGCAAGGTAATGAAGAGTCAAACCATCTGACCATAGCTTACAGTGAACAGCATCAAAGCAAGACAAGCAATGTGTGAAAGAAGGGCAAGGTCTAGGGAAGGTTCTGCAGCATCAAACATGCAGGGCACCAGCCTCCCTACAGAGCTCACCTGCCCAGAAGACTTTACCCTCCCTAACCCAGCAACAGCCCAGAACAACCACTAGTGGCAGTTCCAATCCTCATTTCACAGAGCCCCTCTAAAGGTCCTTAGACATCATGCCTGAAAACTCAGATGACCACCAGACAACTGTACTTTGTACATGTGAAATCTTTGTACTTGTGAAACCTGTACCTGTTGTCCAGCACCTGAAGGAAGCAAAGGAAGGTCCTTGTCTTTTCCCTGCTGTTTGCTGTGTTACAGTAGACAACCTTCTGCTATTACAGAAAATATCATCTGATGCTGAAACCTCACCTAGAGATACCCCTTTCTTTTTTTTTATAACCTTTACTGGATTTTTTGTTTTGATGGGCCTCATCTCAGCACCAGGGTGTCAGCCAGATATCAGCATGGCTGAAACAGAAGCTGCTGCAAGTAGACAGCTGGTGGGACCAGGGGATCCCATGGGGATGGATGTAACCACACTTTCAGTGGCATGACTGAGCCCATGTACCCTTTTCCTACAAAAGTGTCAGCCAGAAGGGGACTAAAAGGAAAAGGAATGCCCCACAGTGACAGTCACACAGCAACTGGCAGATGTGCTAAGAGTAAATCAGATAGAGCTGCATCATAGAGAGAGGGATGACAGAGATGCTTTGCCTTTTCTTGTCTTCAGGTGCTCCCCAAAAAGCCCATCAGCCTGCATCCTTCCTCTAGCAATGCACGCTTTCCAAGGAGGGGGCCATGCACAGTTAGGTGCAGGCAGTCCCTCCACTCCATCACAGGCTGACATCCATGCCAGGCACAATGTACACACCCACACACACATCAACAGTGATCAGAGAAAGTGGATAAAAGCTAAGGGAAAGGGAACAGCAGAGCAGAGAAAGGGAGGACAAGAAGAAAAGTAAGAAGTGAGAGGGACAGTGAAAAGAAGAGATAATAATGGGAGAGAAAGTGGAGAGGGAGTTACTTTGCAAGCGGTAGCTAAAAATCTCCCAATGTTTACAGCAAATGATGCATGAAATACACTGTCAGAAATGTGATGCCCAGAACCTATTGCTGCTAAATATTTAATCTGATTGGCAGGGAGCTGTTAAAACCTCAGAGTCTGGATCTCAAGCTTCTACAGAGCAACAGGTGAAGTAAATACTTCAACATGTAGTGATTCACCATGGGTGTCACCAATCCTTCCAATCTGCAGCACTTGGCAGAGAAAAATGTTGTCAATGGATATTAGCAACATTAGAAACAGGCTAGAGGAAAGGTGCTGTTTATGGACTTTGGCTCCCACTGCAACCTAGAGAAAAGGGAAAGGTGGATATGCCAATTGTCTTCTTCAGAAATTAGAACACACGTGCTGCTGCGAAGATCTCACACAATGCAGTTCACGTCCCTCAAGCACTAGAAAGTCATGCAGGAGCGTGGCACATCAATGCTGCAGGTCTACTGGCTCACACTTCCCTGCATGTAATCCCTGAAGCCAATCTGCAGGCAGACCAAAGGCTGCCTCCAGCAATCAGCTCCCACCGTCTGTGGAGCAGGCAGCAGGTCAGGACATCCTGCACTCGTGTGTCCTAATGCCAGCACCAAGGATGCAGCAGGGCAGCTGGGGTGCAGGCAGGCACACAGCCCTTTGGGGCAGGAAACCTGATTAGCTGCTGCTGCTGCTGCAGCCTGGTGAGGGGACACAGGGCAGCCACCTGCTAGCAGGGGCTTGCACACTGCACACCCAGTGCACCGTCCCACTTTGCTGACTCTACCCATAAAGCTTTCAGAAGCGCTGCTGTCCATGTCACCTCTGGTGTCCCTGAGCCAGCAGCTGAGCTGGGTCTGTGCTCCCAAACAGTGGCTTCTTGGAGCCTTGCAAAGGAGGAGGATTGTGTTTAGACAAAGCTTTTGCAGTTTAAAAGTACAACTCCGTTCTGATTTAGAGTCAAACTTGGCCACTCAGAGATAGTCTGGGAAAAGAAACAGACTTTCTTTTCAATCATTTTGTATTGTTCAAACCCACTCATTTCCAGAATGAAGCAATTTTGAGGGTTGTTTATTTAGGTATAACGTAACATTTTAGATTTTCCAAAACTACCAAAGGTAAAAATATTCTGTTCTGCTATAGTGAATTTCAGACCAAGTTCCTCACCACCATCCAATACTCCAGCAACAGGAGTACAGCCCTTCCTAAGAATTCTACAGGTCCAGGGCATGTGGTTGACTCAGTGCTGACTGGCACTGACAACTTACAAACTGCATGAGCCAAGTAGCTACCTTCCAAAAAAAGCATAAATAGATATAAGTAAATGCATAAGAAGCGGAAAGCCGTGACAGAAATCTAGGGAAAAACCAATACGCTCCATACTTGTTTAAGAGGACATGGGATTTTACTGTATCCAAACTCCATTTCACATAAAACATCTGCAAATCTAACACTGGTTGCAGAGCATTGGAAGTCTGGGATGAGGGCTCCACAGATAAGACAGCACTGAGATCTTCTCTAGGCACAGATCCTGCAGATCTTCTGATAGATTCATAAATCTCCCATCATATTCCCCCTTCTGTATTTCTGGCTGCTTTGCTGTCCCTGTTGCAGCTGTTCAAGGAGCTGACTTCATCAGAATATGCTTTGTGAAGTGCTTTTCTGCTCTGTATGGTGCTTTTGCTTGCCTGCTTGCTTTCAGTAAGTGCCAAATCACTGAAGAATGCCAAGGCTAGAGCTCTGAAAGCTAAGACCAAGTAAAGAGTAAGTATGATTCTGTGGCATCATCAGCTGAAAAGTGACACCTCACAAGCAAAAAGGAAGTGTGACTTTTGAGTACAGCTGTACAGTGTTCATCATCCCAGCTCACAGCAGCACAAGTAGGCTGAGTGATTTGCTCATGGGCTCTGACAAATCCTGCTACTGCTTAAGACTTGTCCAAGCCCAGCTTGCTAGGGTTGTGAGAAGGTACCGTGGGCAGCTGGCAAGGCAGGAGGAGACCTGTGCCCATGTTTCACTCCAGCTGACAGCCTGACTTTCTATCTTCAACCACCAATGAAGGTGGGCTTGCCAGACCACTGAACTACTGCAGGAAAAAACTGCTGGGGCAAGGAAGCAAAATGACTTTACTGACCACAGCTCTTGATTAACTAAATAAGAGCCAATTCGTGGAACAGTGAGATAAGGAGGACCCTGAGAATATGCCTCCTGTCTTTACCACAAATTGAGATGCAGTCTTCCCTGTAGCCCAGGACAGCACAGCCCCAGACTTGCACACAGTGCTTCAGCCTTTGCCTTAAAAAGTGCCCTTACAAATCTGCAGCAAGAATCTATTTCACTGATGCTGGGCTCCTGTCACTCTTTGAAATTCCTCTTAAAATTGTCCAGGAACTAGTTGTGACACCAGGACACAGTCACTGTCCTACAGCGAACTATGCTGGAACACTTATTTTACAAATGGCTCTGCAAACAGATATCACAAAAGAATACAGTTTAGGATGCTCTTCATATCACAATCACACAGCTATTCACCAACAGAGGCTGGAGCCACCAGCTGAGATACTGCACCAGCTAATGGCTCTGTTTCTTATCATCACCTCTTCCTTTCACTTGGAAATGCACTCAGTCTTAAAAGCAGATCAGGAAATTAACATTTCCAGGTATAAAATACATCCATGTATGAAATAGCCAAGCATGTGAAAATGGGCTTTATATGAAAAACATGCAGAATTTTTTAAGCACAACTGGATGAGAAACACTGTGATAGGAGTTCTTGCTTCAAATTTTCCCATGCCTGTCAAAAAGAGGAGATATAGAATTGCACACTTTTTTAAAACTAATTAGGCTATTTTATTCCTAAAAAAAAAAAAAAAAAAAAAAAAAATTCAAACCAAAGGGGCAAAAAAACCCAGCTAATCAACACTTTGTTGGAACTAACCCCTCATTGCATTTTTTGTAAGAAGTGTACATTTCCTCCACAGACTTTCCATTGCAAAAGACAGCATTCAAACAGATCTATAATCAAAGAAAATATAAACAGAGATATTAATAAACATGTTGATAGAGATAATATTAATTTAAAACCTGCAAGAAAAGGCACCACAGCTCTATCTTGTTCAGAAGCTCAAGAAGATTTTAGAGGCTCCAAAATCACATGAAAATTTACTGAATCAATATCAGTTTCCCAATGCCTGTGGTGTGTGATAAGCAAGTGTCTCATGTCACCCCTGGCCATCTACATTCATAACAATTCCCTCACCCCTCCTGGCCTCCTTGTCACCCAACACTCAGGCCTCTTCTTCCTACAGGTCCTGGTTTTCCCAGTTTCAGCCAAGGGCCCACTTTCTTCACTATTCCCTTAGCGACTAAAGGGAATAACTGGCCCCTGTCCTCTCTTTATAGCAGTCCTTTACAGAATTGCTGTTTGGTTTCCACCCACAGTTATCTTTCCTCTAGACTGAACATGTTTGGCTCTCTCAGCATTTCTTACAGGTACCATCTACCACATCCCTGTGCTTGCTCCCACTTCACCCTGCAAACTATCTTTTTGGAAACACTGCACCCTGACATGGATGCAACACTACACATTCACAGACAAAAGGACAGGGGAGAAATTATCTAAGGGTCCTGCAAACCAGAGAGGGAGGACCTCTGTGGGAGCACCAAACCCTTTTCCTCCTCCCCAGGAGAATTCTGGACACTACTTGTGGCAAAGCTTCAAGAGTCACTTCCCTGGAAACAGTACTTTAGCCTCTGCCACATTTCACAGCAGGAACTGTGCTGTCTATTCAGCGCTTTCTTTTGTTCATTTGCTGCTATTGTTTGGCTACAGCTACTTCTCAGTCTCTGGTTCTGCTCCTACACAGCTCTGGTAGCAGTGCAGAGCAGGCACCTGACCAACAAGCACTCCAACAGCACTAAACAATCCCTCCCTCTAGTTCTCTCTCCTCTCTGTTTACATTCTTAAGCACACACTTTAAGGCAGTCATCACATCTCTCTTTTAATTGTCATTTGGCCAAGCTAAATGTAATTAGTTACTTTAATCTTCCCTCTTAGATCAATCCCTCCAGCATCTTAATCATTTTTGTTGCTCCACTGAATTTGTTCTAATTTGCTGCCATCTTTGGGGCACAAAGTTCTCCAGAAATTAGACTAGGTACACTCAGATGAGGCTCCTGAAGGAAGCATGACTAGAAACACGCAGGAAACATTTCTTTGCTTCAAGACACAACAGTTCTGTTTATGCAATCCAGAAATCACATCAGCCTCTTTGCTGCCACATTGTACTGTGAGTGCACATCTCATTTGCTAACCAGGATAACCCCGGTGTCATTTCTAGCATTACTGCTTTCCAGGGGTGTACCTCTCATCTCTGCTTTCTTTCCAAGCACAGTCTGATTTTAACTCCTACTATTCAATTTACTCTCCACTCTGTTAATCCCCAAATCCTATTCTGAGGTATGACTGCTTAGCTTGCTATGTATCTCAAATCTCTTTGATTTCCAGTAGAAATACTCTCACAAAGCAAAGGCATGGGGTTTGTCATCAGAGTAAAGTCAAGACATATCCCTAAATTCACAAGACAATATGGATTGTTCACAGAAATGTCCCCATCATCTGTCCCTCACCAAAAACTACCAAAAGGGCTTCAGTTTGCTTTGGTGGTGACCAATGCTGGGCTGCTGAGTGACAGCCTTGCTGCTCTCAGAAAAAGCAGTAGGTCCTGGAGACCCAGACCCTGTGACAACAACTGGGGGCACTGAGCAGGTGCTGCTGAAGCATCACTCCAAGGTACATTTCTGTACACTGCCTTTCCCTGGGCACATCCCCAAAGTGGGCACAGCACCTTCCAAACAGTGGTGCGTAAGCCTTCTCTCCTCCTTCATTCCAAAGAGGGAGGAGGTGGGAGGCTACTTCAAAGCCTTTCTGTGAGACATCACACCTGTGCAAAGCACACCAGATGCTGCTCAAGCAGCAAGTAGTCACAGAAGCAAGACCTGGGTGCAAAGAGTATCTTTTAGGATTCAAAAGGTAAAAAAGCCTTTCCCTCCTCCAAAACTTCTCCTCCTGAAATCTCCTTCAAAACTCTTCCCCTGCCCCTCCAGCTCCCAGACACCAGAGCCCCCAACAGCTCCCAAAGTAGTTCAAAGGCTCTGAGACACTGGCTTTGCCTCCCCAGCCCCACTGACCACCTGCAGGACTGCCCCAGCCCAAAGCTGTGCCTTATAGAATGAAATGCAGTTGGTCTTGTCCAGACTGTCGGAGGAGAAAAGAAGATGGAAGAACAAGAGAAAGGTGGGGGTGGATGGGGAGCCTGCCCTGGGCAGCACAGATTCACTGCTTCCATGGCTGCTCAGCTCCATGGAGGAGAGGCTGCTGAGCCCAGCTTCTGATAGCCACAAGGCAGCTATGGCTCAGCAGTGTCTAAATGAAGTGGGGGTGTCCTTAACACTATACCTCTGACTGTGCCTGCTGCCCTTCTGCTCTGGGATCCAGATGAAGGGGGTACATCTACCACACAAGTGGGCTGTAGCATCAGCTTCCCTCTTCAAAGAAGAGAAGTCCAAAATAAAGCAACGGCTACTCCCTCCCACCCTCTCCCATGAGTATGTACTGCCAGTGTGGGTAAACCTGTCAGCTGTCTCAGTCCTTCACAGTCCAGGTTTTAGCAGGACCAGAATGCAATTTACAGCCAGTGAAAGTCCAAACAAAGTGTATAAATCTGTCTTCTGGCCACAATCTGTTCTCATAATCCCTGTCAGCTCACTTCCCCCTCATCAGCATCAAGAGGAGGTTTTCTGATTAACTTTCCAGACTCAGAAGGGACAAAGGAAGCTAAGCACAACTCAAGTCACTTGAAAAGCCTCAACATGTGTGAATTGGCTGGATTCATGACAGTTGTTAGCACCATGACAAAGATCTTTATAACAGAACCCATCTCAGTAGAGAGAGAAAACAAAGTGGGTTGCATAAAAAATACCAAACTGTGTCTGTCCTTTGTATGTTCAGAAAACATGAGATGGCATAGATGCACACATACACCTTCCCCACACTTTGCACTTACTTGAAGCCCAAGGGTCCTCCTGCAGGAGACCAGTGTGCTTCTAGTTGAAAAGAAAGACCAGACCTAGGCATGTATCTAAAGCAGAGGAGCCCCATCCAAACCACCTGACTGTATCTCCAGGCACAGACCAAAGACAGCTGCTTTCTGCCAAATGCTGATCAACCAGGATGGAGATGGTCAGCTTGGCTTCACCCAACTGGGAGCTATGGCCAAGAGAAAGCTTAGTGTGGCTTTTACCTTCCCAGTCTAGCACACAACAAGATGATTCCCAATTACACCCTCTCCAAGCCCTTCAGTTTTGCACTGAGGAGCTCCATCCATCCATTCAGCACACCACAACTTCTGCTCAAGGTCCTACAGCTGTTCCCCAGTATGTTCTTCTGTTTACTGGCATGAATGTTTCATGTCTCATTGCCAGTTATGAGGGGCACAGCTTAACATCCTCCTCCTGACTGAAGCTTACCTTCTCTTTACATTACTATTCTAATCTTCCATGCAACATATAATCTCCAGATGATTTTATCCAAGTTCTGTATTTCTTTGGCTGGTGTAATAAACGTGGCATTTCAGTAAAGCCAAGACTCAAGCTGAGTCTTTTGCATACAAACTCTTTAAACCCCAAGGCTTCAACTAAATAACACACATAGGTTTGTCCTGTGCAGGAGAAGCATTGGACCAAACATTTTTGCCACTAAATATTTAGACATCCTTTAAGGAAATCAGAAATTTTAAAGGGAATTTAAGTTTTGAATGTTTTTTTTTCTCTCTTCCTCTGGATCTCTGACCGTAAAATCAAGTTCTAGGATTTTTCCATCAATTTTTGTCCAGCAACTTTAAAACCATTTTATATCACTCTTTCAAAGTAGTTGCGATTATGAGAAAACACAATTAATTTGCCTTTAAAGTCTCAAATTTTGTTCAGATGGAAATTTCAACTATGCCAAATACAGTCATTTTAAGCAGTTCTACAAGAGAGCATTGATTTTTCTCTCTCGGACACAAGCCATGAGGATTTGGGGGAGCAAACCTGATACAACTTAATCTGATCCCAAAACTGAATGTCAGCTAGATTCTATATCCACTCCTGTTTCATACTGCAGGAAAAGCAGTACATTACACGATCAAGAAAACACCTGAAAACTTACATGGAAAAGAAGTGTTTAAGAATATGCTGGATCCTTAAAATCATGTTATTTAACATTTGAGAAAAAAGGAAATCATCAGACACAAGGACAAAAAACAGCACCTTTTGTATTAACATGAAGCATTAATGCAGCATTCATTGCAGGGACTGAAAGAACAGCCTAGACAGTACCTAAATAGCTTTTTATGATGTTCCTCCAGTGACAAAAGTGAACAAGTTTATAAACAAAAATACCTCAAAATTAAATTGATTCAAATAAATATTGGAAGCCGTTGTGTCTTGTACCACAGAACAGATATCCAAAGTCAATCCAGTTTGATGCTGAATCCACAACCAATGCCAAGACTGCCCATTTTGAAGGGACAGTGGAGCCAGGCTCTGGACTGCAGCTGCACCCTTGTACAGGCACACATTGCAATTGGTCCCGCCACAGTGGCTGAACTACACTATCACTGAAGACTGTCACTTCAGAGGACACACAGATTTCTGTATTACCCTGTGCACTTAAAAGCACACAGACTGTCAGGGCAAACCTTCTCTCTAATCTTCTGTTTTCTTTGATTTTTATGCTTAATCACGCAAGCAGTATTTTCTTAGGAAAGATGTGCCTCGATGAAGATGGGCAATGCTTCTTAATGCATGCAGGAAAAAATGTACGAAGACATATAATAAAATGTCATTCTTAAACTAGCTCTGTCCTGGGACACAGTGGTGTTACAAGCAGCAAGCCCTGGCCCATCTCTCCTTAGCCTGTAACACCCAGAGAAGCAGATCTCTATGGGGTGCCACAGACCATCCCTATACCTGGCCATGTCAACAGACCTCATGCACCAGCTTGCCACTGCCTGGTGTGAAAGCAAGGTCTGAGAGATTCATAAATTGTGGTTCAGCTCACCTAAGGGGACATTTGTGTTAGTTGCAAATTGAAATCATGTTTAAGGACCGTTTACATTGGGCACAGACTAAGGAATCTCCAGGCCTCTGAGTTCAAAAAGAGATGGACTATCAAGTACACAGTCTTCTTACAGAGGACAAGACACAAGACAGAGAAACAGGCATTAGGAGATTTTGGATTCCTCATGGAACGTGACTGTTTTCCAAACTAGGCGGTGAAAGAGTAATAATTTAATACACCTCTTGTCTTTTCTAGCTCCTAACCCAGTAAATCCTTAAAATGCATACATGCAGAACAAAAGAGATAATTAAAAGCTTTCAGAAAGCTCATCTATGTAGGCTACCTTTGACTTTAGCCAATGAGGATTAGCTTTTCCAGAGGGCAAGCTGGAGCACATCCATGGGCTTCCTGCTCTACACTGCCCTTCAAAGAAAGACCACTTTTGAAGGGCTTTTTTCTCCACTGACTCCCTGGAGCTCTTCTGAAAACAAGTCTCCCACAGGCAGTGTTCACTTCTGGAAAAACTCCCCTTTCCATATGAAAGTCAAACATCTCACCAAGCTTATAAAAGCAAATGTATAACAAACGACGAGAGGGGATATACTGAGGGATATGAACTGCAGGAATGAAAATCCCAAGTGATTTTAAAGATCTGGAGACAATTGTAAAGAGTTACCTGCACATTACAGGAAACGATAAAAATTTTCATTGGAGCAGTAACTCTGGTTTTCTGTCACAGAGTCCATATTCTCATCCCTCATCCTTAGTTTAGGAGCACTTGCCTGAGGATCAGGACTTTGTTTCCCAGGAATTTACCTCCTCCTATCACTTTATTCCCCACCTGGAATCAGCACTGGAGCTCAATGCTAAATGAAACATTTTGTTTTCATGTCACCGGGAAAAAACAAATGCATCCAAAGCAGAACAAGAACAAACCTGCACTGACTAATTTGGAGGAAGAATTAGCTCCCATGTCTCCTATGTCTCAGAGGACTCCACTGCCTCTGGGCTACAGAGCCTGTGCCTCTATTTCTTTCAGGTTGAAATAAATTCTCTTTTTATAAGTAATTACTTTGTATTGGGCCAAAGAAACAAACTACCTCCACAGCCCAGTCGTTAGAGCACTCCCTCCAGCACAATGAATAGGCATTTATATAAAGTAGAACAGTTCCAACTGGAGAAGTTCCAACTGAGAAAGCATTACTGCAGAGGACCCAGTAGTCTGAGCCCTCATCTTGGTTATGACAACCTCAGGGACAAGTCCCCACTTCGAAGTATGCAGAATAAGGATGCATCACACAAAACCCTGTTAGTTTTCTGCCCACCAGGCTACTAGCTATTCTTTTCTCTGCTTTTTCATGAAAACACATCAAACACTCTAATTAAGCTCAGTGCACAACTAGCAAAACCTCTGAAATTACTTTTTTTTGTCGGTTGGGCAGTTAACCCGTTTCCAAACCTCTTCTGTCAAAAACATTAATCATCTTCTCTAATATCAAAAGCTGAAATCAGGAATCAATCTTCCCTAACAAAAAAAAAAACATAGGAGACTATCAAGGCAAGGCATGTCATTAAACAGCCCTCATCTATGCATCTCCTGGTTTCTGAAAGTTATTATGCCCTCCAGTAAGAAAAAGGCCATTGTGCAGAAAGGGGTGTTCATGTATGATACCCTCTGTGACAGCCAGCTGCTGCTTCAGACAGCACCAAGGTACAGGCATTCAGATCCTGCAAAGTTCTCTGAGTCCGAAAGTTCAGAGAGCCTTGGTGCCCCTTTACTCTACATAGAAATGTTGCAAATTAAAAATGGTGTGATCCTTGGCTCTCTCTCTGAATCCCTGGTTTGAAAGTTCACAAACTTCCAAACCAGGGATTCAAAGTGCTTTCTGCAAGAGCCACTGTTATCTTTCAAGGCAGCCATCCCACAGCTATCCTCTTTTTCTAAACTACCTAATTTTTGTCTCCTCCTATTTAGGATACTGGTGCCCCATCACTTAATGAAATTATTGCAATGTCCTTCCTGAGATTCTATTTATACTTTCATGGCCTTTACCACTGTTACTTTCAGACTGAGTCTTAAAAGCTCCCTTCCAGAAAGACAGTACTGCAGACCACATCCACGCTGATTTTTTTGACTTCCAACACTTCAGGACACTATCTATATAATTTCAATTATATATGATAGTCACCTTTTCAGTAATAAATTAGAGGGTAATTTCAAGTTGCACCAAAAACGTGGAGAGCTGAAAGGGAGAGACTATGAGAACAGATTATGTCATTCTGTCGCTTTCATTAGACTCTCCCTTGGGGATTGTCAGCCTCTGATGTTTCAGCTTGCCTCTGCCGAAACACACGTCTGACAGGAGGGAATCTCCCCTGAGATACTTAGGCCACTGACTACAGCAGCCAGCAATAATAGAGAATTATAGAGGAGGAGAGAGAGAGGGGTGCAGGGACAAGCAGATCCTTCCCATGAGCCTTCCATACAAGCGTATGCCTACGTGCAAGTAGCCGCCAGTTAGTGCATTCTAGTGCATTTCCTCTGCCACAGTGCACTTCAAATGCATTTCTAAGCAAAGCCCTGTGACAGAAATTCCCCAGCAATCCAGCTGTGTACAATTAAACAACATCCTGTTTTATCTGGCACAAAGAGCCAGCAGCAAATTTACAGCAGCAACCCCTCCTCCATCCTCCTCCTGGGGCAGGTGGCAGCACCCTGACACCTTTCCATGCAGCAGTGGAGCCGTTCTTCTCACTGCACAGGCTTCAAAACCACTGCTGTGAAGAGTTGGGATTGTCCTTGGCTTTAGGATCCTAGCAGTTCTTCTGCAACTCATTTCCAGATGGTATTGATTTAGGACCTTCAACTTTCACATTCCAAAGAGCCACTGTGTATCTCCAGTACCTTGTTTCCAGCTGTGAGTAGCAGAAGTCTCATGTGACACAGGGAAACCACAGTCCCTTGTTATGACAGACTTCAATCTCTGACCTACTCATGCCCCACTGTATCCTGCTCACAGCCCACAGCCAGAGGTAACAGCATGGGACCACTGCAATCTTAAGATATCCATGAGACTACTATGCCTATATTTACGCCTGAAAACAAATTTCTGTTCATTAGGAAATCTGTGATGTAGGACATGGCATTTGCACTAGTAAATTATCATCAGGTTGGTGACACCAGATTTTATCTGCCTCAGCTGGCTTCAAGTAGCCATCTCACCTCCTAGTCTGTTTTGAAGTAGTGGATTTAGTAGTTTTA
The DNA here is from genome assembly GCF_027579445.1 of Ammospiza nelsoni. Classification (NCBI taxonomy): domain Eukaryota; kingdom Metazoa; phylum Chordata; class Aves; order Passeriformes; family Passerellidae; genus Ammospiza; species Ammospiza nelsoni. The sequence continues at coordinate 47,953,642 of NC_080637.1, forward strand.
CATTTGTTTCCTTTCCTCCAAATTCTTCAGAGGTTATACATGCAAGAAACCACATCCATGTGAGAGAGTTGTATACATTATATCCCAAAAGAGCGTGGCAACCCTAACTAAGAGATTAGGTGAAGAAGCTAAACAAAAAAGTGAAATCCAAGTATAATAAGAGAGTGTATTGTGTCATTTCCTCTATTTGGGTCAGAGTGTGTCCGGGACACCTGTATAGAAATTCCTGATTCCCACAAAAAAACACCAGAGGTCAGGATTACATGCTTGTCGCTCTATTTTAAAATAGTGTAATCCACCAGCAGGGCTTCTCCACAGTCACCATTTCTGCTGAGGCACAGGAGGATTTACACTGGTACAGGCCTTAGGCCGCACAGCATGTTCCCGATGCTGGCCAAACTCACAAGTCCAAAACAGCCCTTTCAGCCATCTCAGCCTCTGGCAGGGGAAGCTCTACTGACCCGAGGTGGGAAGATCCCTCACAGAACTTCACTGTCAGAGCTGTTCATCCAAACGCCAAGCAGGCACAGAAAGCTCCTCCAACTCAGAGCACAAAGAGATGTGACTGTGAAGGCTGGCTAGTGGAGCGATAATCCTCAGAAACCACAATGCTCATGGCTGCCCGTATCCCACTTTTCCTTCTGGAAGCAGCAAAGAGGAGTAAAAAGAAGGTGCTTTTAAACTATCTCATCTTGCAAGACAAAAGAATGACATCATGCAATAGCAAGGTGTGAATTTTCACATCTCTCAGTGTGTGACGGTCAACCTCCCCTCCCCCTGCAGTATCAGGTTTTGACACAGCAGTTATTCAGATGCTGTGATAGTGCAAAGCCTTGAAAGCTGTGGCTACAAACAGGTGAGGATTCTGAATGAAAGAGATGGTCTCAATCTAAACAGCCCAACTTATCCCAGGATTCAAGAACTGTGCTTGCAAATGCTAAAGCATCGTTCACACAAGACATGTTTGTAAGCCTCTTCTGCCCGATTTCTATACTGCAGCTCTTGCCAGTCCCCTGGACAGTATGAGCTGTCACAACCTACCAGAGGTTTTGTAAAGCAGGCATCTTTGGGGAGCTCCTGATACATGCAAGCTGTGCCACCAGTTGACACCATTATTTTGATTCCTACAGGTCCCATATTAGATTTGTTGCACAGAGGCAAACCCAATCAGGTTCCTCCAATGGGACAGTCTCTCCCTCCTGCACACAGGACAAATCAACCTCATTATCTTTCTTACAAAGTTGTTTGGTTAGGCATGCAAATATCATGATCTGAGGTTCACTGGAGACAGACTTTATTAGATACAAAATCCTGATAGTTCAGCACCTACATCTAGCTTTAAATATTGTCAGTCACAGCTAATCTGCCAAATTTATCAGCTCTTCTACTGTCACTAAAACATTAGTGCAGTAAACATTTAATTTGATGTTTAATCTGTATTCTCTCTGCTTCATCTTAAAGTCATTTATTTCCTGATCTGTCCTCTGTGACTAATGAGAATAATTGGCCCCTGTCTTCTTTCTGTAACAGTCTTTTATGTATTTGCAGACAGCTAAGGATCCACCCACAGTTGTCTTTTCTCCAGACTGAGCTCCCCTAGGTCTCTCTCATTCTTTCTTTACAGGTCTTGTTTTCTCTGCTCTGTGATCATCGTCTTAGTTCACTCCTGCACACTCCCCCCAGTCCTTCCCTCTCTTGGAAGTGCTGCCCTCAAACAGAACATCGTTACCTAAGCAGAGCTAAACCACATCTGTAAATAGGTTCTAGACAGATCATTTCACTGCTTTGAACAAACAGGGATTGTATACAATCTGTATTCTGTGTACAGAGCTCACACATGGGCTGGACAGTGCGTTTGGAGGAGGAGGGTGGTAGCTACACTGCTTAATTCCTTGATCCGTGTTTGAAAATCCAGACTGGAAGCACAGTAAGCAAGAACTGTTCCATAACTAAATAGCTATGCACAGGCAAAGCAGACTAGGCTGACTGCTACCTTGAGAGGCAACTTAAGAGTTTGTCCCATGGACGGTTAACCGGAGGTGAGCTCCTACAACCCCAAAATGCCAGGGGCGTGCAGGAGTGGCAGAATAATATCCCATGGATTATTCAGGCCACACAACCTGGTGGCCCTGCACCTGTTTTAGTGGAGGAGCAATCAGAACAGATAATCCGCCAAACATGAAGATCAAATTCACATTTTTCCCTTTAGAGTGTTTCTTTCCTATAAATGTTTCAGCACAGCCTTGCACACCAATGTTAGTAATACTGTACACATGCTTTGGGAATACAGAAACATCTTCAGTATTCAGAGCTAGCAATCTAACCTTTTACCTCAGCCACTTTCTGTGGCTCTTTTCAGTTCTGAACCTTCCCTGTGGATGGGGTTTGAGGTATATGGAGTGAATGGTGCAGAGATATCAGGCTAGTATCCCTTCCACTTTGTGCCAATAACCTCTCTCATTCAAAATTTCTTTTCCCCGAGATATTTAATCAATTCATCTATATTGATATATATAGATTATATATATTGATATAAAACATGGTCTTTGATTGCTTGTGTTAGAAAGGGAAGAGAGCCACCCAGCATACTTTGCAGTCTAAAAATACCAGCTGTATTGGGAAGATGAGCTGGCAGTGAGTCTCAGAACACATACCCTTTCACTCTTCACTTTTTTTGGTGACCCTGGGTATGGAAAAAGAAGTTTTTTATTCTTCTCACATGAAACATATTCAATGTATATGTAAAAAATTTATAAAGAAAAGTCTGTCCCTTCTCCTGCCCAGAGTCAGTGTTCTCTTCTGTTTCCAAGAAAACACTGAATAAAAGACAGCCTTGCCTCTAGAGGTCCAAATTAGCCATGGTTTGAATTGAATTTGAATTTGCACAATTTGCACACTGCCTTGTGCCATACATTTGTTTCTGAGTGCATAGAGAGGGGATTTTCTTCTCTGCAGTGACCTCAGGCACATGGAGATACGCTGCTTGGTTTGCACAGATCACCACCCTGCACTTGGTCAACTTTTACACACACCAGTTCACATTCCAATGTACAATTCTAGCTGGGAGCTTGTGGCTTGCAGCTTAAGAAAGCAATGAGCTCCTGAACAATAAAGAATGGGTTTGCTTGGATTTTTTTTTCCCCAAAATGAAAAGTAGCTTTAACATTTAACCTGGTCAGATCAATCTCCTAGTTCCCAGGCACTTAGCACCAAGGCACTAATTGTGTCAGAGGGAGCATCAGTCCATACCTGCCAGGAATCTTCTCTTTCCTGTCTTTAGGTAAACAGACAAGCAAGAAAGGTAGGTCAGAGGGATGGTGGAGCCCCCTTTGTGCTTGGAGAAATGGGTTTTTTACTTCCCATTACAAGGCGCTTTGCCTTGTAAGCAAAAAGCAGAAAGACAAAACTCATAAGAAGGGACAAGGCAGTAGTAGCAGGTGGGCCATGCTTAGCTTCAAATATCTTATTTTCCTCTGATTCCCTTTCTACTTATTTCAGTGCTGTGATCTTCAAACTGCCATTTCATTTTACGCAGGGAGGTACCCAAGGCAGCAGCGAGTCTGTCTGACTGCAGCAAAGTGACAATTAATAAGTTGACTCACTTTGGTGTAAAGAGTTCTTGTGGATGGGTGGACAGAGGACAGATCAGGGTAATAGACAACTGATCAGCCCTGCTTCTCCCAACCACTTTGTGCTTTTCTCTCAAGTATAAATAAATATCAAAGAGAGCTAATCACAGAACTGCAGAAGAGTCAGGCAGGCCTGATGTCAGGCAGAGTGCATACTACGAGCATTCCATGGTGGATTAGGCAATCACAATACCCTGAGCCATTTTGCTCAGAAAGATCATCTAGTCCATCTTTCCTATTAACTAATCCTTTCTTTTTGTGATTAATTGCAGCTTACAAAAACAAAACTGTAAAAATTCAAAAAACCCTCTGCGCGTTCTCCAGCTGCAAGGTAGCTGTCTCGCCACTGCCCACCAAACCACACTGCTAAGTACAGAACAGGCAGGGAAGAGTTGTGGCCTCCCTAAAGGCCAAGAAGGGGACCAGACCTCAGTCTGGACTATCTCATAGGCAGCTTTTGTGCGTCCTAAGGATGGGAATGTGGAATGGAGCCCATTGCAGATACAAGCAGTGCTATCTGTACAGTGCTCCCACCCTCTGCCAGCTTGGGGGAATGAAAAACAGCACCAGGAATCAAATCCAGACCTCCCACATGGTGCTGCAGAGAGACAGATTCCTGGTGCCAACCCAGGCAATGTGAGTCCAGTGTGGGAATCCAAGCACAGCTCCACAGCTCTGGCACTGGAAGCGAGCAGTGCCAGAAGCACCTGCCCTCTTCCAAACCAAGCACTAGAAATAGCCCCAGCAATATGAAATATAAATTAATTCTATCACCTTTTCCCCCTCTGGGTTAGGGTTTGGGGATCAGGTGCTTGTTCATAGGTTGATAGACTTTTTATACAGGGACAGTTGGAAAATCCAAAATGAGGATAATAAAAGTCAGAGTGTCAGTTATTAGATGGGTATAGCAGCTTGGAATTTTTGCCCCTGTTCTGTATTTTCCACCTCTCTGTGATCTCTTGCATGATGTTCTGGCATGTACAGATGCAACGTAGAACTCGGCCAACAATCTTGGTGTCCTGAGACCCTTGCCCAGAACAGGACGGCTGGGTGCCGCTGCTGACACCTTCCTCTGCTCAGCAATGGTCTCACTGACACAGGGATCACAACAGGCACCAGCACTGACACAGGCTGAACTGGCTGCTGCAGCAGGTGTGCCGACAGATCAGAGCCCAGGGTCCCTGGGAAGAGGAGCTGTGGCTTTCACCATGCTTCCTTCCTTTTCTCTGCTGAGATCTGCATTGTTACCTGTGTAACAATGACTGAGCCAAGAGGAATTTGAAGCTAATCTCACCATCCCTGGGCTGCTTCCCGACTCTGCCCTCAACCTGTTCCGTTGTGTCCCAACCCTCTGAGACCTCCACCCAGGACTGGGAGACAAGCTGGTGTGGTGAGGGACCAAAGAACAGCAAGATAAACGGAGGCGACAAGAGCTGTTGCTTTGGGGCGGCGTGGGTGTGCAGCTGAAAATTGCCCACACCCACAGCTCCCCTCCTGCAGAGCACCCTGCACCCACGAACAAACTGCTGCTCTGCAGAGCTGCAGCTGGGGCACACCAGGTCATGGCAGGGTACGGTGTCCCTGCTCTGCTCCCCACGGCCCTGGGGTGTGGGACAGCACTAGCGCCCCATGAGCTGGGAGCGCTGCACACCCGGCCCTTCCTGCCTGCCCAAGGGGCAGCTCAGGAGGGATCAGCTGCCTCCATGCACTGCTTGCAAAGCCCGAGGTAGCTGTGCTTGATGGTGGGGAAAGCAATGGTAGCGGACATCTCCTTTTGCCCATACTGGAGCTTGCAGAGAAGATGAGGAAAAGTCACAGGTAAAGGCAGCAGCCAGAGAGATTGGGCAAAAGGCAGTAAAGAGTGAGGATGTGGGCCGGTGCTCCTGGCTCCCACGGCTGAGCACCAAAGGTGTAAGACCCCTCCCCAAGTCCCAGCTGTGCACAGCCTGGCCCTGGTCGCGGCTGCGGCCCCGCTCGGGCCGGGTGCCCGGCGGGCAGAGAGCTGGGCACCGCTCCGAGGGGAGCAGGCAGCCTGGCCCCGCTGCCGACGGCTGTCACCCTCTCCTGGCACCCGAGAAATCCGATGTGCCTGCAAAACCCAGAGTAGGGGGCAGAGGGGCAGGGACTGAGCCCACCCTCCCCTTTCCGTGCATCCCCCTGGGTTTGTGCTCCTAGGGGCTCTCGGGGGTAACCGATGGCCGATGAAGGGGGCTACAATCCCCCACCAGTCCGGTGCTGGGGTCATGGGAAAATCCAGGAACTGCGAGGCCTGAGAAATTCCTTCGGAAAACGGGGGAAAGGCTCCCACACGCCCTCCTCTCCGCACAGGTAAACTTTCTACTCCCACTTGCGGCGAGGCAGGGAGAGCTCAGGCAGGGAGGATCCAGGCGCGGATACCCTGGGAAGCCTTAGATATTTATAGAAGCACAGCCAGAATATGTCAGGAAAGGTGGCTCTCAACCCCTTCACGCGGAACCGCTCTTGGTTTTTAACAATAGGCCGACAAAATCCCGCAGAAATGTAGCAAGGAGCTGCTGGAAGGATGCAGGCAAAGGAGGTGGTAGGAAAGGCGCGCCCCCGCCTCGGCATGCTCGGGATGCACCAAGGGCTCCGAGTGCCTCGAGGCTTGCCCCACCCCGCAGCGGGGCTGGAGGATGACCCCCCTCTTCCTCCCTCTGCCGTGGGGTGCGCCTCCCGTTCCCCTTGCCGTCCCCCACCCAGTGCCAGCCTTGCGGTCTGGGAGGGAGAGGCGGCTGGGGCAGCCTGGGCGGGGGCCTGGCCATGCGGGTGAGGGTGCCTGGCAGGGGCCGGCGGTGCGGGTGAGGGTGCCTGGCAGGGGCTGGCCATGCGGGTGAGGGTGCCTGGCAGGGGCCGGCGGTGGGGGTGAGGGTGCCGGGGGTCCGCCCCGGGGGGGCCGTGCAGCAGCTCCCCCTGCCCCCGCCGCTCCCGGCGTGGGGGCGCGCACACCCACGCGTGACCGGCGAAGCGGCGCGGCGGGCACGGGCTGAGGCTTAAAATAACCCCGAGACGTTCAACACCTTGTGCCCGGCGCTCCCGCACCCCCCGGCTCCCTTTGTCTTGCCACCATCTTACGGAAAGACTCACATGTCACGTTACGGTCGGGATGCACCGGTATCTCTCGCGTATCTAGAGCCGAGCGGCACGATAGCCATTTTGCATCCCTCCCGAGTGGGCTGGGGAAGGGGCTGCAAGGCGAGGGGGAAGGATGGGGCGAGGCGAAGAGGGGCCACGATGCCCGCTGATAGCACCAGGGGTACGGGGATAAATTAAAACACGTGAAGTTGCCTGAATACAGCGCCTCGTAGGTTCAGGCTAAGTCGCTTGACGTGCTTGGACTTAAAATAGCCCTCCACCTCCACGCAAGCAGGCGCACTGGCCCCGGCGCTGGGCGGGCTCCTGCCGCGGTGCCAGGGGCGGCCCCGGCCACTCCCCGGGCCCCGGCCCCGGCCCCCGCGTTAGGCCGCTCACGGTCGAGAGCCGGCGTGGGTTTTCGGTAATGCACCACCCTCCCCGGCAACAAGCGGGTTTCTACGTCCTGTTGTTGCTGACCGGCTCTGCTTTCGTATCAAAGCATGGCAAGGAGCCGCTGGACCAGTGAAAAGGAGGAGGCAATTTGCGGGTGGATGGATGAAAATTATTTTCGTTTTCACCCCTTTCCAAAGCTGTGTTCCTCCTTCCGTGTCTCTCCCGACCCCACCTGCCCACTGCCCACCCCCCACCCCCCCCCCGAAAAAAAATCACAAGGGACTTTCCCCCAATTCACAACGTGGTACCTAAGTCAAACCCTTTCGCCTTCTCTTCATGTCCTATTTGATGAGCCAAGAGGGAATCAACATGTCTGGTGAATGTTGGGGGTTATTTTCCCCTCTATCTGCTTCTAAAAGCAGCATCTCTAAACCTTTTGTTCTACCGTGAGTGATCATCCCTGGGCAAACCCGCGTACCAAAATGAGCTGCAAGCAAAACCACAGAAACAAGAATTTCCCTACCTTGGTTTGTAGAAGCAGAACCTCTAGACGGACAGATCAAGGGAGAGAGCATGTTGGGAATGTCCAGTCTCCTCTTCTTGCTTGCATATCCACATAAGAAGAATAAGGGTCGGGGGCAAATGTGGGGGAATGAGTTAAAAAACAATCCTATTTGGCTGTAAAAAAAATAGAGGTTTCTTTGTGGCAATCTTGCGTCTTGAAGCGGTGCAAATTCAAAAGCTGGAGAGAATCACTTCAGAGGATATTCAGCGCGAGTGGTGAGGATCATCAAATGCAGGTTCCAGAGTAAGCATTCCTTTCGCCTTTTTAATGATTATTCTTATAATTATTCTCTCTCTTTTTTTTTTTTTTTTTTCCTGGAGCCCTAGTGGAGGAGGTTGTGTTTAATGCAACTGGAGGTCGGTGCCGTTCTTCTGTGAAGCATGATTATCCTCAAAGCGTCCCCTTCCTGAAGGGAAAAATAAGCATCAATTCTGTATTAGAGGGATCTGAAGGGGACAGAAAACGCTCCCCAACAAAGACATTAATATATTGAGAAGAAAGGAAGGCAAAACGCATTTCCCAATACTGCACACAAGCTGAATTTAAAAAAAAAATTAAAAAAAAAAAAACAGCTGGCACGAGTCTATAAATAATTCAGATACGGGCTGACTACACCATTCCCGGGATAGGCATGCATACGAGACGAGAAAGCGGGCGCGATGTGAATCGCGGAGAGAAAGCGGCTCCCCCCCCGCGGCCCCCTCCCCATGCACGCACAGCATTTCGCCCACCCCCGGGCCCAGCCCCCGAGGGCTGGCGCGGGCCGTGCCCACCCCTCTGCAGTGCTGCCGGCTCCGCTGCCCGCCGCGCACACGCACCCGCACCGCCGCGGGGCTGGGGGCACGGCGGGGCTGCTCCACCTGCCGCGGGCCCCCGCCTCCTTCGGCCCCGGCAACACAACCCTCCGCTCTCCGGGCTCGGCTCGGGATTTTTTCTTTTTTTTTTTTTTCCTAGGGGTGGGTGGATGGCTGGGAGTGTCCCCACCACCACCTCCTCCAGCACAGCCGGACAGGGCTTACAGCTATGCAGGCATTTATTTAATGAAGCCGCAGATATTTATTTCTTTTCCCCTCCTTTGTCGCTCGGTAAAAGATTCACACTTGGAGCTGTCATAAAATCCAGACCCACATACATACCAGCAAATCCTGCTTCAAGCATTCGGGCTGCTCTGAGTAGCTACTGCCCCCCTCTCTGCCTGCAAGGCTGATCCGCCTCAGACATGCTCAACTTCTTCATTCTCTTCTCTGGTACTGCCCGGGTGGGAGATGAGGGGCGGGGAGGTGGAAGTGCTCAGAGCATCACTCTAAAAATACATTAAAAAAAAAAAAATCTCTGCAATATAAAAGCTCCGAGAATGCCTCCCGGAGGTGGGGAAAGCATGGGAAGGTGAATTAATAAAGCAGCTTAATAATTAATAATAATTAAATATACCCGCGGAAAATGGTGGGGAGGGGGAGATATCGAGGGGCGGAGAGGGGAAGCTGTGCGAGTGAGCAGTGGGGGAAAACGGGGGGAGAAGACGTGGAGGAAGGACAGCACGGGCAACGGGAGACCAAACCCTGGCCGCTGCCGGCGGGAGGGAGCAGGTCTCGGCTCGGCGGGGGGAAGGGGGAGCCCGCTCCGGGCGGCACCTGTGCCTCCGGCCGAGCCGAGCCGGGCCGGGCCGGGCCGAGCCGCAGCCCCGCGGGGACCGCCCGGGGCTCCCTGCGTCCGGCGCCCTCTCGGACCGCGACCCGCGTGTTTGGAAGCAACCGAGAGCAGGAATGCTTTAAAAAAAATGTATTAACAATAACCATAAAATAGTAATAATGAGAAGAAAGGAACGGGCACCCAGCCAGCAGGCAGGCAGCAGAATTGGATCCAGAGGAAAAGAAAGCAGTGAGAGCAGAGATAACGCTAATATCCAAATTGGATACTCCACAATTAAGCCCGGTGCTTTAATTGCTATTCTCAGAGCCCCTTGGAAGCTAAGAAACGTGAAATCAGCCTGAACAGAAAGGAACTCGTGCCTTCATCCTCATCCTGCCCTGCCCATAGATGCCTGCACCCTTGCAGCCCATGGTGCTCTCAGCCTCACTGCAGGAGGGCAATCCACTCTGTGGTCACAGATCCATCCCTGTCCCCTCCTGTGCCATGGGTGGCCTGAGAAGAGTGTGCTCTACCCCTCTCAGAACCAGAGAATGGCCCTAGAGTAAGTCTTGCTCCCACCAGGAAAAGCCAGAGTGGGTAACAAAGCAAACCTCTTCCAGGTGGAAGTGTCAAATGCAGTGTCCTTCACTCTAGGGTTGCAAACACCCACTCTGCCAATGTCTGAGTCTTGGTAGGAGATTTGGAAGAGCTCAGATGGTCCTTGGTGACGCCCTAGAAACAAGAGCACCGAGGAAAGCCCTCCCCCTGCTTCCCTGCCAGCTCCAGGGTCCTGCAGGAAATCAGACCCCAGGCCGAGCATCACACGCTCTGCCTCAGTGCCGATGCAGACTGCACTGTCCAGCCTTTGCATCCCTCCACTGAAAGCACCCTCCAAGGAACACACAGTTGCTTGGACCTACCTAGCACTCTCTATGTCCAGGAGCAGTGAAGAAGATGCAGCTCAAAAGACAGGCAAGGAGAGCTGGATCCCACATGTCAGAGAATTGTGTTCCACCTTTGTTGCAGGTATGTATTTGCAGGGCAAAACATGCATATGGCCAAGGTTTCTGAGGGAGGAAGGCCTCCTAAAAGAGCCACTGTGGAGTCTCTCTTAACCCCCAGGTCCTTTCTCAGTTTGTACCTCAGAATCGATCCACATGCTGCAAATAGAGTTTGCTGGTCTGTAGGGAAGGTTATGGACAGAAATGTGGCTGTAGCGCTGTGTGCATCTATATCAATATGCCATCTGGAGCTTGAATGAATTTCTGTTTCCATGTGTAGTGTGTGTACAGTGATATTTTTTCATGTAGCTGCAGTGACCACAAGCAATACCAATCTGTGCTTGAGCTCTTTGACAAAAGCAGACACCAATATTTTCATTTTGACAGCCTGGATCTTCCTGAGGGTGCTGGTAAGGGCTGTTCTCCTGTAAGAAAGATTTTCCTAACATTTTTAGGCATGCTTTAAAAAGTGACTATGATATTTTGCATTCTAATTTCAGTAAAAATGGAAGACATATTAGCCAAAGCCTAAAGTAATCTGAAATTATCTCAGAACAGTTGGAGAAAAGAACTGTAGAGTGATACTTACATACAGAAGCTACTAATAGCTGAAGAGATTAGTCATTTGACTTTGCCATTCCTTTCACTGATAATAGTGATACAGGAATAGCAGATGTGGTTTGGCCAAGGGATGTTTTTTCCTTTCTGTATGGCAAGAAGGGACAAACTATGACTCTACAAGTCCTCCTGCATTCTTCTGGATGAAATAAGCTGACAAGGAGCTTGACAAAAAGAGAGGGAGTGGTTTTCATCCAGCATATTACTTAGAAACACAAAATGGAGGGTTAAGTATTTCTAGGAACAATTTTCTGACAAGGGGCTGCAATCATTTTAAGGAAGTCAATGATATTTAAGGTTATATTTCCCTGTGATCTTAAGATGAAGGAATTCATCAACTGTTTTTCTTTATAAAAGTACACAACTCCACAGTTACATGGTACATGAAAGCCTTGTTTACTTTCAGGATGAGACTAGTTGCCTTTCTACTTGATAGATATCCATGAACATCTTACATAAACATAATATATATGTATATTTATCATTCCCTCCTAAATAAATCATAAGGGCTAAGTTCTTTATAGTGATTAGGGGCCTGAGTGTCCAGTTCAACAATTTTTTTCAGACAAAATGGGTACATTCCCCTTGATCAAAGAAATCTGGCTTAATTACAAGTTTGAAATCAGGCACATAAAAATGCCAATTGCTTTCAGAATTATCTTCTCAAGATGTTGCACAGCATCTAACCCCCAAATTATTTTTATATTAAGATGTAATAGTTATTGTAAATAATGTGTGTGGAGGTTGGCTCCAAATAAAAAACGTTGCAAAATCTACAGCAGCACAGTACTGTGGCAGGGTTTACTCTCACTAGCTTGGGTAGGCTTGTTTTTTTCTCCAGTCAACTAAGATGAATAAACTGCATGAAATGAAACAAATAGCATCTCTGATAGGAAGCAGTTTTTCAAACATCTCTTTAATTCAAAAACACTTAAATGTTGTTTGTAAGACAAATTGAGGGATTTATTTTAAACGGGTTCATGTTTACTATAAATTAAGGGCTACAGTATTTTTGTCCTGCCTGAGATAAAAGAATGTGAATGAAAGTTCTTATATCAAAAGCAAGCAGGGCTGGATGTGGCAGTGATGATGTTGGGGAGGATGCAGTCCAGAAGAGCCATTCTGTCACAACAGAACAGCCTCTGCCAGCACTGACAGGGACCAAAGGCCCTACAGGAGCTTTGACCCTTAGTCAAAGACCCTTTGATACCTGCTGACTTTGTAAAATCAGAGCCTATTTCCAGGGCCCTAGATAAATGGGGTCTGCAGCTAAGGGAAAGGACTTCCACTTCACAGGTCCTCTGTTCAAACATAGACACACTTGCATTAGTAGAAGAAAAGCCATGTCTATAGAAAACAATTTCTTATAATCAACGAAATGGATCAATTGTTCTGGATAATTCACACCATAAAAAGGTTTTCCATAGTAGCACTCCTTTGGGTGTTTGCACATGGGCTGCAGAGCATGGTAACCAGGACTCCAGCTGCTTTTACACGGTGCTCTGTGCCCTGCTCTACCCAGCCAGTCAGGTTATAAAGTGGCTGAATACATCTGTGCTCTTCTCCTGGTGTTCAGATACCAGGCCTGTGTCAGTTCTGGAAGATCACCATAACATTGGCCACGCAGGTCCACAAACAAGGATGCCATGTCACGATGCATAAAGAACAGCATAGAAGAAATTTTATCAGCTAATTAAGGGAAAGCAAGTGGAGAAACAAGCATACAAACCTGAGAGTGGCACAAGCACCTGGCTGAAGGACTTAGCTTAATTTTGGTATGAAACCTGTTTTCATTTCTTTTGCACATGGTTCAGGACCAAGAGATTCTAGAGCAAGATTGAGCCAGAAGCCACTGGTGGGGAGATCTCATCAGGAGACAAGGACACCTGGGCACAAGGAGACTGATCACTTTGTTTGCCACTCGGAGGACACTCATCCTGCCAGCAGCCCAGCAGAAGGGAATTGTGAGCACTGCTGCAGTTGCTTTGAAGTGTTACACATGTTCTCTCAGCTGTCATACCAGGACACTTAGCTGAGCTCTCATCATTTTACACTGCAATAGTTGCAGCATCCCCTACTGTCTCTGCCATGGTCAGTCTGCCCCAGAAATCCTAACAACTAGCAGACTGGTTTTTTGTCATGCAGAATCAAAAACAATGTGAAGCAGATTAAAGGAGAAACAGCTTTCTCTGTCTCTTTATAGACTTGTTTTATTATTTTGAGTATGGAATGTCAGGCTCACTGAAATTGGTTGCCTGGATGGTCATTTATGTATGAAATACAGGCACATTAAACTAAGAAACTGTGGAGTTTGTTCTTTCAAATGGAAATGTGTTATTTTTGAACTGCAGAACTACAGACAGGATTTCAAACTGACAGTGTCACTTCTCTAAGATGATACATGGCTCTTCTTCCTGTAGCACACCCAGACTGAAGAACCTATCCATCAAAAGGCAGCACATCTATCTAATAATAAATAGTAATTAACATCAAATGCTGTACTGTATTTCATCAAAGCATGGTACAAACATTAGCCATAGATGGCACCCCTTCTACCCTGCCATTCAGAAGCAGAAAGGCTGAAGCACTCACTGCCTTGCATCACTCTGAGGAATACCTTTCTTCTCCACCTCTGGGGTGCAAAGATCATTCCAGTGGCTGGAGATTTTGTCCCATCTCACTGGTCTTAACAAGATACAGTCTCCTGACACACCTGAATGAATGGGAAACCACAACCCTCCTGGCAGTCATCTCCATCTTGTTCCAATCCTAACAAGACAAACAGATTATCTGGGGGTTTTTTTCTAAAATCAACTTTCTGGTTGATGAAAATCTTACTGGTTCTCTCCAGATTCAAGTGATGACTCTCTTCACTGGAAGAGCTGCAAAATGGATTAGGCAGATTGCCTTCACGGTTTAAAGGAAACTGAAAAACCGCTTTCAGTAAAAGATAAAGTGTGGCTTTTGCCAGCTTATCGTGATGAAAAGCTAAAGAAGAGTTTCTTCAGCAAAGTACCTGCATTCACCTATTCTCCATACAGGGCATACAGCAGCCAGAAAAATCACCCTTATGTCTGAAAGCTGTCTTTAATGTTCTAGCAGATGATCCATCAGAGCATTCAAAACTAAATTAAAATCCCAAGGAGGAATAGGGGATTTAATTCTAGGATTAAGCTTTGAAGTTGCTCCCAGGAAATAAATTATTATTGGATGAGAACCAACACACCAATTATCTAGTTTACTGCTCATGCTACTGAGAGCTGCTGCAAGCACCCTCAGGGATCCGCTTTACCTAGATGGTCTGATCTTTAACACAATATCCACATAAAGGCAAAAGCTCAACTAGTCACATGCCAAGAAACTTCCCAGACCCCAGTGTTAAAAGGGAAACTGCCCACTACAGATATACAGGGCAATAAGTTTTCAGTCGCTTAAGTTCCCTGGCTTTCACCTTTTAACTTGCTTTGTTGTAGATAATAGAATAGTTAATAACATGCCACTTCTTTGCTCCGTGTGTTACAGTTGGGTCAAAGTTCTGCAGTATTGGTGCTATCATAAATAAGCAGATTTATTTTTCTTACCCAGAAGGCCTACATGCTACTGAAGTGGCTAGGAAGCCCTACTCCATCTCAATGGCCTCTAGACAAAACAATGGGACATTTCTAGCTTTTTACTTGCTATTCCACAGATTTCTTAACACTACCCAGAATACCTCAACTTCACATATGCAGCTTCAAATCCTTTATGGTTGTTCACTGGGACATTGCTAAAACATGTACCACTTCCTATGAAAAGGATAAGTTAAATAGCTCCAAGACTGATAAAAGTGTCTGGAGCAAAAAAGAGTACAGAGAGACATCAGAGCTGATATTTCACTCAAACTAAGTGGTACCAGTTAATCAGTGCTATTATAAACTCACTTGGAACATTAAGTTACTGCAGGTAAAAAAATAAACCCTTCACTCTTAAAAATACATGTGTCACCACTGAGGCCAAATCTAACAGCAGAAGTGTCCACAAATATTTGGTTTTCTCCTAAGGGATGCATTTTTTGTTTAAATGCCTTGTGGCATAAAAATACTGTCAAAGTATCACTACTAATTTCCTCCCAAACACATGGTTCCTATCTTTTCTCCATAGTTTTTTTCCAGTCCTTTACACAGGGAAACAATGTACACGAAGCAAAGACAAAACCCCACCCACCTCCTATGCTCTCCTTCACCTGCCAAGCTCTGTAAGAACTTTTGATGCCATTTATTACACACAAGAACCTAGGGAGAGGGTATATCCAACAAAGGGATTCACTTTAATGTCACTGTGGCATGACCAGGTTGGTTAGTGTCACCAGCCGGGCTCCCTGTCAGCACAGTTCTGAAAATCCCCTAGTTCACAACATCCTAACAGCCCCTGCTTTTGTTCAGGGAAAGTTTGGGGTTGATAACAGCACCAAGTCTCTCTCTGTTCATCTCATTTCTCCTTCAGGTGAAGCAGATGGTATTCCCAATAACTCACCAAGAGGGTGCAGGGGAAGAAATGGTAGGGAAGGAAAATATTATTTATACTGTCAAGGATTCTGAAAATAGAGCAGCATGACGTTAGAAAAGCAGATCACTTTTCTAACACAGAAATACGGGCCTGAAAGCCTTCCTTGAAACAGAAGCATGAATGATTTCACTAGGAAGCCAAGAGCCTGTGAGCTGGTAACGTTCTCACTGGGTTTGAGTTAGGTGCTCGCTACGGCATTTATTGTGCATTTGCATTGACCATCTAATTTAAGACAAATGTTTTCTTTACACACACTTTAAAGTGAAAAATTAGTTCTGTTAGCATGCAGCTGTGGTCCCCCAGGATAGCTCTTTGCCCAGGGGCAAACAGAAGAGAGATGTTAAAGAGCTTAAAAGTAGTTCTGAAAATCTGTCCATGGTCAGTTGAGAGCCAGCAGCATTAGGGTCACCTGCTCCTCTGCCCATTTATTTAGTAGTCTCATTAATTCAAAAGATGGAAAAGCATGTGTTAAGCCTGAATATTCACAGTCCTGGGAGAGAATATCTACCTACAGCAACTGAGGTTATCCTGCTGCTCCATCACCAGCACACCTTCCTGATAAAATAAGACCTACCATTGGCAAATTACTTTATGCAAATGGAGATAGATTTCTTTTGCTTGAGCTGTTTCCAAGTGAGCCAGCTGACTCAATAATTCAGCCCTCTGGCTGGAAGAAACATTAAGATTTCTGTCAGATTACTCTATATTCTAAAGAAAACTGCCACCTTCTTTTCCCCTTTACTTAGATATCTAGGAAGAGGCAATATGCAAAAGACCTCTAGTACACTTCAGCTGCATCTTTTAATCTACCATCAAATTGAAATGGAGGCATTTGTCTCAACAGCTTTGAAGCCCAGCAGCCCATTTTCACTCTCATATTAGTTCTGACCCAAACTCAAACCTCAGCATTTTAATGGCATGCACTACCCACAAAAGGTCTCATGCTCTGATGTTTTTCTCTTTGTTTTTTTCCATACCTCAGCTGTAAACCTCACCCCAAGACCAGGCCTTACTAAAATGTAAGTTCTCTTTCCCCTTCACAGTGTTTATGAGCTCAGAGCCAAGGTTATCTTCAGCTGACCAGATTCCATCCTCCAGAAAGTCTGTAAGTATGTCCTCTACCTGCCACGTTACTTCAAGGATGCAAGTGTTGATTATGTTTCTATGCCCTGGCAGTGGGAAAATGCAAAATACGGACCCTTGCTGTGAATGAGCTAGGCCTTTTCCTCGCTCCTTATTAAGCACCACATTCAGAAAAGCACACGATGTTCTGTCCCTCTTCCCTCATCATCTTGAGAAAATGTCCACCTAGAGCTTTGGCCACACCCTGGCAACTTTCCCAGCCCAAGGACAGAGGCTGGGCATTACAGCAAGGCAACATTTATTGGAAGAACAGCTTAAAGCAGCTCACAGTGAAAATCTTGGCTTCTTCTGGCCCTTGTAGATAGGTTTGCCTGAGTAGAGGGAAATCTGTGACTGCATTCTGTGGGTTTGCAACGAGGCCATTTGTCATTTGTTGTGCCCTTTAAGCGCAAGTACATTAAACTCCTGTGGAGTTATGGCTTGTTCCCCTGGCAAAAATGCAGCTGGACATCTCTGCTCCAGCCCATATGTCAGTCAAGAGTCAGAATCCTGGGCTTGGTGTGCTACCAGGCTCTCTCATGCTGACAATGAGGGAACCTGCAAGCTGTTGTGCCCTTGTTGGTCATGTTCTTATCCCAGGCCAAGGACAGCCATGTGTTTTCAAGCTGAAGGAATTGTACATTTTTTTGTCATAAACTGACTGGTGCCACCTGTATGACTCAACTTTCTTAGGCCCCTATCTTTTGCCTAACAGGTTTTTTGTTATAGCCCAGCCTCTGCAGAGAACACTGTCTCAGTGTCACAGACAACAAAGGGACAGTCCACAACCTAATGAAATAAAAGCACAAGGAAGAGGGATATCACTAATGCCACTCTTCCCAGAGATTTTCACCCTCAAAAACATTAGAGAGAGTCTATGTCTCAGTTATATTTTTCCTTGTGTAGCTCAGGGGATGTAGAGAGAAGAGAGATGCTGGGAGAGAGTAATGAAGAGATTTACTATTTGGCAGAACTATAATTGTATGTCAAGGGTCATTTAGTGTCATATTAGGAAAGGATTTCTCCCCCCTCCAGAGGGTGATTGGGCACTGGAACAGGCTCCCCAGGGAAGTGGCCACAGCACCAAGGCTGACAGAGTTCAAGAAGCGTTTGGACAATACTCTCAGGCACATGGTGTGACTCTTGGGGTGCCCTGTGCAGGGCCAGGAGTTGGACTCGATGGTCCCTGTGAGTGCCTTCCAACTCAGGAGTCACCCAATACTGGTGATGTTGTTGGGCTGAGCAAAGGTAGGTTTGACTTCAGTAAATCCAGTGTTGATGAAATGGCTCCTTGCTGGCCTCACTTTCTTGTGGTGTCCAGAATAGGGTACAGAAATGTCAGCAAAGCCTGGGATGCTGCTACAGGTGACTGAATGATCATGCACATTATGACAAGTGAACAGGACCTGAAGGCACAGTGCAATGTCCATGATGGCCAGAAGCAGCCAGAAAAAGATGCAAGAATTAGATAAGCTGCATCATTTGGAATGCAGGCTGGTGGCTATGTGCTAGAAAAGTTACTGTCCACAGGCAGAAAAAAGCCTCACCTGACCATGATGACAAAGAGAACTACTGACTATGTAGGCATCCAACACACGCCCAACAGTGCCTGCATTAATGCCCATAGAGAAGGTCAAACATCCCATTCAACCATTCATTACAGCCTATGTTATAATGGCATAGTACTCCTTTTTCTTCATTTGGTGAGCTGTCACATCAGGCTGGCAATTTGTAGAGGCATGGGCCCAGCAACTGGAGAATTTGTTCAACTAAAACTGTTAGTACTCCCTTTGGGACACTACAAGGCGTGCAGTGACATGGGGCCCATCAGGATGGGATGAAAAGTGAACACCGTGACAGTGCTTCCCCCTTCTGTGACAGCCTCAGTGATGAACCGAGGCTGCTGCCCATCAACAGAAGCTGACAGCTGTCCCTCTGCACCCTTGGCCTTAAAGGCTGCATGCTATGCTGGCAGTCTTGGATGTATGTGACTTCATGGCACAGCAACTCCAAAGATCTTCACATGTATACAAGCACCTGCTGCTGCTGGCCTTAGCAGATGCAGAGAACATCATGAACCCATGGAGTGTTGGTCCAGGTCTCCCAGAACTGCTGGTCTGCAGCACAGAAGCAGGAATCAGGGTCAGTCACTTGTAGCTGGGGAAAACAAAATCTAAATAGTGCCTCAAAAAAACAAGGGGGGCAGAATGGCTTTTTTTCTCTGCCCAGATATACTGGGTCCCAGAGTTGAGAATAGACAGGATTCTGGAAAAGGCCTTGGTACCAGACTAGGTCCCCACCAGAAGAAAAGGATCCCACATCATAGGATCCCTGACAAGAAACATGCAATAGCATAAGATGACTGGGGCTGGGTGCAGGCATCCAGGTAACAAAGGTAACAGTTGAGTTCAACCTGAGTTCCCTGTTCCTCAGGCAATTCCCACTGTCTCCCTCAGCCTTTATCCCCCAAAAATGCAAACTGAGAAATTTTCCTTTCTGAGAATACTAAAAAAAAGACTAGGGCACCATAACAGCTGCAGAGAAGTCTGACTTCAACCGTCATTATTCCAATCATGTAAATCTTCAAGGAAGAAGTGAGGAGGACCATGCAAGTGGCTGCAGGAATCCCCATTTGAAATGGCCATACCTGGTAGAGGGCACCAGACACAAGTGGATGATTCTGGTCACCCGATGCTGGAGGCAGGCCAGTATTGAGCAGATACCCACCACACAGGATAGCACTGCTTCAAAACCCAGTGACCTGAAAGGACAGCTTACCTAAGAGGCACTGGTGCCCTTGAACATGGTGCTAACATGGAGCAGAGTTAGGTTTCTCCTGACAGGTAAGGAAATGCATAGGGAAACTGGTTATGCTCATCTGCTTCTACAGTAATCCAGGAAACAAGTCCTTAGCTGTAAATAAACCAGCTCACAAAAAATAAACCGAGTTGTATGGATTCTTTGCTTAATGGGAACAGCATGATGAGATCACTGACACTGGCTAACTTCCTGGGACCCTCCTCCCAAACTGTCACCAGGATCTGCATTATTCTTCTCTACCAGTAGCTCTACTGCATAGAGCTGAAATAACTAATCACACAATCTCACAGGTCTCAATGTCACAGGTTGTAATGATAGGTCCCAAACTATAAGATAGCAAGAATCTTACACATGTACAGAAGATAAATGTCCCGTGGAGTTACTGCTCAAAAGACCACTTTCAGAGTTTTCATCAGAAGGAGCGGTCTCCTTAAAAAATCTCTTTCTCCCAAAGCTGACAGAGTTCTCCTTGGTGCCTCTGTGTGCTGCAATGAAAGTATAATCTCCTTCAAGGGGGTGAATAGGAACAACAGGTTTTGGTATTAACTACTTATCTGACTGTCATTGCATCTGTGACATTTTTGTTTCCAAGTTTCTCTTAGTGGCTGCAAAGGTTGGGAACTGCAGAGGTGCTGTAGAACTTCAGGTGCTTGGCCTGAAGTCTGTGGGCATCTTAGAGCACAAAGTAACAGCAGCCCCTCTTCACCAACCAGGCAGTCATAGGATCGCAGGATAATTCAGGCTGGGAGGGGCCTCAGGAGGCTCTAGTCCAATCTCCTGCTCAAAACAGGGTCACTTGGGAGACCAGAACTGGTTGCTTAGGTCTTGAACCAGATGAGTCTTGAAAATATCCAGGGATGCAGACTGCACATCCTCTCTGGGCAATCTGTCCCACTGCCTTCCTGTCCACAGCCAATTCCTGCAGAAGCATGGAAGTATGCTCCACAGGGTCTTTGAGCCCAAAATTCTGAGGAAGACCATGTTGGCTGGACAGCCCAGCATGCCTTCACAAGGGCATGAGGAGGCCTGCTCCACAATCCCCACACAGTCATATTCCATGGATCTCTTCAAAACCCTGGTCGGTACCAAGACAGGGTGCCTATCCTCCTCATCACCTGCTCTGCCCACATCCCTGTACAGCATCAAGATGCTCACCAGCTCCCTATCTCCACGTGGTTATTGTACATACCCTTGTCCCCCAGCTCCCCCTTCTCCTCCCAGTGAGTATTCACTAAAGTGTCCCCTCCTTGGATATTGCATCTGAATGGTGACAACAGGGTTGCCAAGCAACATGAATCCTCCAAGCAACCAACCATGGCAGATCGCAGCAACCCGCTGCAAACCCACTCCAAAGCTTACAGGCCTGACACCATTTTGTCTTTTATCATCTCTTTCATCCAGCCATAGCTCAATTCCACTCAGATCCATTGTCTGCTCTTCCCTCATCAACCAACAGCACCATATCCCAGGTACTCCTGCCATTTCCAACCTAAATTATCATTCTATGCAACATACTAAAGGCCAGCTCCCTCTCAACAGACCGAGACAAATGATTTAAGTGCCCACTACCTGCCTTAAGCCCTCCTTCCTCTCCACAGGACTGTTGGAACATACAGAGTATTTCCCCCAGGCTCACCCCAATCTTTGGAATAACGTAAAATGTTTTTATCTGCCTTTGGAAACACACATTGTCCTTGCAAGTCTTCAGCAGATGCAATGACATGATCATCCTGAGGAGGGTGGTGGTTCAGTCAGCCACTGGAGCCACAGGGCAGGCAGACCCCAGCTGGCCACTCTTGGAACAAATTCCTTAGGGACTGTAAACCACAATGGCAGGAGAGAAACACAAGGCAGCAAGATCCAGAAGTGACTAATTGCTGCTCTTTATTCTGTCTTTCTGCTTTTCTTCAGGTGGCAGTCACAGCACCTCCTGGGACCAGCACTAGTGGATCCCAAACACCAAATCCCTTGTCTCACAATCACATAACTTCCGGTACAAGGGAGATGGAGGCAGAAGGTCATTTCTCTGCTTCGCTCTCCTGAAGCTTTTAAGCAGATACTGTGAGCAAATGAGAGGCAGTAAACTCTTGGAAGGCACACTCATGGCACTCAGGAGAAATTGAAGGCTTGGCCTTACTGCCTGCAATCAGCTGAGTTTAGAGGGGGTGGAGATTCCAGGATGAGCCAACTGCTGTCTTCACTCAGCACAGCTGAGAAAGAGGCTCCCCAGGCTGCCTTGGGCAATCTCAGAAGTCACCCCAAGAGAAGGCTGAGCTCAGGGGCTCACGTGCTGGCACCATGAGCCTGGGATGGGTGGCTGTATGAGGGCAGCCCCAATAGCTAAAGGGCACACTGCTTTTACCAGTTATATCACCTTTAGGAGCTGGGATCACCTCCATGGTTGGCTCCAAGATGACCATCTAGGGAGAGAAGACTTAGTGGCCACTTCTTTCCAATGCACATTGCCTTTCATCCTGAGAGACTTAGAGAAGGATGTTGGTTTCCAAGTTTATTGTTAGGTTTGACAGGGCATATCTACACTACTCCATGGTACAGTACACTGACATTAGAAAATCCCAATTGTGGCATTTAATGGTGCCAATAATCAGCCCATGTGCACTAGTTTGCCGATAGGAATTCTGGATTTGGTCTGTCCAGACCTAGGTTACAGATATCCACCTCCAATTCCATTGGCTGTACAGCCATGCCCTTGTATTGATGTATTTTAACAAGATGTATTTTAACCAAAGCTAACTGAAAAGGGTTCAGATTAAGTAAATCAATCCTCCCACATAAAGAGGCTGCATAGACTTAATTAAATTGATAACTGGGCCAACCTGAACTAAACTAGCTCAAATTTGGGTATAGACAAGGCTTTATTTTTCTTACTAAAATCATTAACTAATCCAAGCTTTAATGGGCATTAACTGCATGGTAACAAAAGCGAATACTCAGTCCAGTCTTCTAGTGTCTCTGCCTCCATCTGGCCCCAAATATAACACTCAGGAGAGCTGGATACACTCCTGAACCTACCCTCAGAATCAGTATTCATTGTGTTCTCACCTGAAGCCCAAAAGACTCAGTAAAATCGCTGCTTTTCCCATAAAAATAACTTTATGGAAGCATCTATACAACCATTCCTCACAGAGGAATCTGAGCAAGTCTCACTCTTACAGAGAAGCTATAATTTCTGAAGAAGCAGCAGTTAACCAAATAATTCTGTTCCAGCATCTCATCTATGGACCCTGTATAGGGATGATGGTATTATCCTATTTTTCTTTCTCAGCTAGTTAATAGGAAATCCCCTTTCAAAGGCAATTTCCATTTTAAATCACCCACATTAAGAGAGACATGTTTAATACCAATAAATCCGCTTTCTTAAAAGAGACATAGAAGCCAGGCTCATCGGCTGACTAAATCCTCTCCCCCCACCCCCATTTCTGCCTCGTAATCTGTAGATCTTGCAGAAGGGTGATCTAAGACAGCTGTAGTTAGCTAGCTACACTTCTGAGCACTAAGCTGCTCCTCGCTTTGTATTCACTCTGTGCCAAACCAAGGTCACAGGGACACGAGGCGCTAAAGTGGGAGTTGCAGCCAGAGATGCTTGGAGGCTGCGTTTCCACACACCTCCCATAGCAGCCTCTCCCTACATCAGTCTCCCACTACAAGTCACTGTGGGGTGAGTGCTATCTAAAGCCTCTGCAGATGAAATTATTTTTTCTCCTCAAAGCTTTTTGTAGCACACCAAGGAGAACCAGCCTCCAATTCACTGAGGGATCACAATGCTCAAAACACATGGCCTAAGGGCCCCTCCTCATCTACGGGGACCCAACTCCATCTCCACCAGTGCTTCTCCTATCCAGAGGGACTTCTAGCATAATTGCTCTTGCAGAGAGCTGTAGCACACCTTTGGCAGAGAAGGGGGTGGCAGACTTTCCAGGTCTCTTGTGTGCCTAAAGCCACAGCCAGCAGTGGGGGCAACACTAAGGCAATACCCCATCAGAAGCCAGAGAAGAGTGACTTCAAAGCACCCCCCACAATGTCAGTGCTGTCATCTTATTGCAAAGTTCCATACCATTCTTGGTGATTTCTCATGGACATCTCCTTGTAGCACTGACTCCTTCTTCTTCACAGCACAACCAACAAACCCCAACACTCTCACTCTCCTCAACAAGCTAACCCACTCTTTTGTAGCACTCTTCTTCTTATTGGACACAGCTGTGGCCTGTTAGGGGCAGGCCTGCTCCTAACTGGTAATTAGCACAACTGCAGCTCCTCAGGGGTGAGATTGCCTCCTGCACTATTCTCTTACATTCTATCTCCCCACAGGTCAGGGCTGCAGTGGCATAGGTATCTCACTTGTCTGAAAGGAATAGACAAAGCTGAATGAAGTCCCTTTTGCTTCCCCTTGCTATGACAAGTACAAGGAGGAAAAATTACTAGGTAAGATAAGGCTTAAGAGGGGAAAAAAAGCAAAACCAAGGCACAGCAGAAAACCTTGGCCTGGCTGTTCTTAGTGCTGCCAAGTACTGCACCAAAGCCACCCATGTGATTTTGCCCTGCCTCATCATGCAGCTCCCATAGCCAGACCTTCTGCTGGCAGGTAAAATCCTGTGTCCCTGCAAAGCCTCTCATGGGAGACAGCTCCCTTCACTGGACAAGATCGTGACACAGCAGTAGGAATCCCGAAAATTACTTTGAACCTTCTGTCTGAAGCAGATATAATTCACTGTGCATTTTCCCAGTTGGAAGTCTGAACTATTTATTTGGAAAACAATCCTTGTTTGTCTGATAGCAAAGGGATCCATTTGCTCTGGACACATCCCTGTTCCTCCATCAAGCTCCAGCTCTGCAAGCACCCCTAGAAGTGGTGTAGTCATGCACAGGCATGCCAAAAACAGCATCACCACCAGCAAGTACCCACCTGTGTGCTTGTATGAGGCAGGGCCCCTCAGAGTGGTGGGACTGAGCCCAGTGACTGAGGAGGGCCCTTCTGCAATGTCCCAACCCTGCAGCAGGACCCTTACAATCAGATCCTTCCTTTCCAGGACCACTGCCCCAACAAAGCCTGTTGATAGAGGAGCACTTCAAAAAGAAGTTTATTTCTTTAAGAAGCATAAAGGTAAGAACAGAAGACTCTTGTTTCATGCTTTATTGTTCAAAGAACCTTGCCCTCATTTTGCTCCACGACTCTGAGACTGACTGGGCATTGCTAAGCAGCAAGGACAGGCCTTCCACTGTGGGAAACCGCCCTGCCTTTACTGGAGCAGGAAGCCATCCTCCTCCTCCTCCTCCTCCCTCGCAGCACTCTTTCCAGTCTAGATAGCATGGATAATTTTATCTGTTTCTATGCTCTCCTTAACCAAAATGGTATTTCTTCAACAATTCCATAAACACAGACAAGAGCACTTTGCTTTCAATCTTGTACTTATTTTCCACCTGATAATAAGATCCATTTCTTGACCTGAGAGTGCATAAAGATTAAAAAATTACTTAATCATCTAGTCAGTGGAGAGAAAGAGGAAGGGCAAAAACATGAGTTGGGGGAGCTTCATGGCTTTCTGCCCTGCAACTTGTCATAATAGGTCATAGCAGTTAGGTTACATTACAACACAAGACCAATTAATGATATGTAGATCAGGGTAAAGCATACAAAGATTAATATAAATTTTATGCAACAGCTTGCTTAAATAATGCTTCTAGGGAAAAATAAGTTAAGAAAACAGTGGGAGGGAGAGCACACAATCCTCATTTTCTGTTATTCCAAGACAATTTTAACCTGTTCAGTGGGCAAAACTCCTTGCTTGACCAAAATATTTTTGCTGTAAAAAGATTAATTAGTACCATACGTAACTTCTACCATGCCCCAGGGTGGAGTTAGGTGCATGCTAGAATGTTCCTATCTGTCTGTATCTGCATTGAACTGTTAAGCAGATGCTCACTGAGGAGAAAATAGACTGCAATAAACTGGCACTGACACAGATCTGGATTGCTGGAACTGCTAGAGAGATAAAATTCATTTAAGAAATGTGGTTTCCATTTCCATTTTCCTTTAATAAAAAGCTATTGAAACATTAAAAATATCTACTATTTCAAGCAGCATACTGTACACATAAGTAAGAGAAGAAACAGAATTCATTTTATTATGTAAAATGTAATACAGCCTAATACTGCACCTCATAGAAGAGCCAAATTAAAGTCCTTTTTCAGAGCAAGGAACAAATCCTGTTCTCATTTATAGAGCTGACCTACAGTTAAGGTCTGGTCCATTTTCCATTTTCAAAGCCATAGTCCATGTATGAGGACACACCACAGATCCCAATAGGAGAACTGCACAAGGGAAAGAAGAGAGCATGCAGTGCAACACATCCAAGTGGAGATCTCTAGCTATGCTGACAGTGGACTGCCCTTCCTCCCTCCATCAGTCTCCTCTTTGGTCTTACTCTCAATGCTCTCTCCCAGTCACTGCACAGAGTTAGCCAATACACACTCGTTATATTAGCACAGCTCTTCCCAGAATGGGGCAAAACCCTAAAACAGGCAATTCTTTGATCTTCATGCAAATCTCCCCAAGTTCTGTCCAGGCTGCTTCAGCAGCATGTAATGAGCTCCTATCCTGTGCAATGAGTAGTCATGACAAAACCCCAAAATTACACCGATAAATCATTGTCTCCTCTCATGATACCAAGAACAGTAATTATTCTGCCAAATTAACCTGCCTCCAAATCAAGCCTTTGGTCTTGCACTCCAGGAAGATTTAAGAGTAGGAATTTGAAGTACTCTTAGTACTCAGATGAGATCAGAAGCAGGAGTGGAAAGCTATAATGGAGGACTATATGCCCCTCCCCTGCCCCTGTGTAAGTCAGGCTGACAGCTCCAGAGCTGGTGGTTAAGTTGTCACACCAGCATTCCAGGGATCTGTGAAACCTGAACACACAGCACCCTAAGCTTGTCATTATGTACCAAAAAGAAGCATTGCCATGCTAAGCTAATAGATTATCAGGTCTTCTTTAACCATGTGACCAAAGATCATCCTGGACACTATAAATTGCTGCATAATTTCAGCTCTGAAGACAAATCTGAAGAGTTTTAAATACCATTTTTACTGGCTATGACCCCCCCCTCCCCATTCCATCTTGTATATTTCTCTAGGAAACATGAGCATCACAGTGCTCAAGTCCCATCTCTTTCTGGTCCCTTGCATTCACTGCCTTGCACCACCCTGTTGTATGAGAAACATGATCCAAGGTGAAACATCAACCTGCAGAAGGTTTCCAGGTCACTAGCACAGTATGGCAACCCAGAATTAGCAAGAACATCAAGACTGACAGAAAATTAGCAGAAGGCTCATAGCTATACTAAGTTTTTGGTTTCCAGGAAGAAGCTAAGCAGCCATTTCGTTATAGCCACACTTTGAACACTCTTGCAGTGGCATAAGGAAAGCCAAAAAAGTACCAGTGCTCTTTTCAAGAATGCCTTGAAAAGCATTTGTGATGGAGAAGAGGAAAGTGCCACGTTTGGGGGTGGTTCCTGATACAAGACCCTTTAGATTCTCAGGGAGCAGAAGGGGCAGGCTGCTCCACAAGGAAAAGTGAGAAAAGCTGGGCACTGCAGGACCACACCGTCACCAACACAGGCACGGCACCTGAGCAAAGCCAGCACAGCAGTCACCTTACAACCACAAATCAAGTCCAAGGTCAGTCCAGGAAACACAAGAAGATTCATCAAAGCTGTGCTGCTCACTGCACAGCTCAGGCTCAGAGCAAGGCTGAGGCTAAGGCATCCCCAGGCCAGGGAGCAGCCAGAGACAATGGGTGGGGGTTCCAGGTGAGGTGCACACAGCAACTGCAGCCCCCCAGAGCAGTGGGGCTCGGCAGCAGCTCGCAATGCTCAGTTTCCCATGTCAGGGCCATGAGTCAGCTTCCATGGCTGCTGCTCCAAGTTTTTCACCTAGCAACAAGACAGACGGATGGATGGGGGGGGGGGGGGTGTTAGAAGAGATGTTGAAGCAAAATGAGATGAGAAAGACAGAAACTAAATTGTCAGGGAGATTAAGAGAAAGATGCGGTGCCTGAAGCTATTTCAGCTTCTAAAGGACAAAGTTGGTGGGTAGCAGAGTCCCTTCTGCACTTTAGCCTTCCTGGCATGGACACCCCTCATGGGGTGAGGGACACATCCAGGTCCCTCTTGAGCCACTCTGCAGGTCTGTGGGCTCCTGTGCTTTGATCTGCATGTCAAAAGCTCTGCACCAGCTCCTCTGTGACCAAAGGCTTTGTAATTTGCAGTGCGTAAGCTTACCCCGATTCTGCTTCTCACCAGGCAGCACAAAGTGCTCTGTCAGGGGATAGCCATGAGACAATTCTCACTGTGCCCACTGAGGAATAGCAAGTAAGCACTACCCTAGCTGACTTTCAGCTGGTTGAACTGAAGCCACTGGGAGGGTTGGAAGGCATGAAGCCAAGAGCTGCCCAGGGAATGGACCCCATCCAGGGCCAGAGCCCTGTACCCTCCCACAGTACACACCATGCTGCAGTCCTTCCTGCTGGTGTCAGGCTTAGGATCAGGGAGAATAGCCAGGCTGCTGCACCACCTCTTCCCAGAGGAGAGGGTGCTCTCAGAGACTTGAGGGTCAGCACTAGGGAAGGCTGTGCCTCCTCAAGCTCTAAAAAAAGGACTTTGTTCCCGCTCAGCAATTTTTTCCCATCTGGGCTAAATCCACTCTTAGAAAGAGATAGCTCTATCTCCAGGGAAACAGGCTCTCTGCACTCACAGGGACTCAGCCAGCTCCCTCTCTCCTTTTGCTGTGGGGTCACTCAGCAGCGAGGCTGAGGCACCACAGGCCATGGGGCTCATGGGGCCACCCCATGTCTGGAGCACAGGATGCTCCCAGGCAGCATGTGCCGGTCTCTGTGCTGGAGCTACACAGTACCTTTGTGAACTTGCCCAGCTCTGGAGAGCTCACACAAAAGCGATTACAGAGATTGACCATGCTCAGAAGTCTCTCATTACTGAGAGTGACTCGTGCAGTCTGCTTTGAATCTTCTTATTTGCCCAAAATAGCTTCATGTTCTCAGCACCAGTTTTCTTTGCAAAATCATTCACTGCCCTCCTTCCCACTACAGAGAGCCAGACATGTCCTGCGCACCAAGAACTCCTCCCCAGCTGCACTACACCATCCCTGTCCCCCCTCACAATCACCCTCCCATCCTCTCCCCTTCTGGGTACTGCAAGTCCATGGGGTGCTTTGGGCAAGCTGGGAAGCTAAAACAGCTCAGAAGGAGTCAGGGTGACACAACAAGAGCAGAGCTCATTGCAGAGCCCCACAGACCCCTTAGCTCAGCCTAGTTATCCCCTCCCTCCCATGCCTGCCTAATCTCTGGGCAAACAATTCATGTCATGGTGGAGGAAGGTTTCACCTAGCACTTTTTGATTTTCCTCTCTCTAGGATCAACCCTGAAATCTGAGACCCAAGGAAATTATCCCAGCAGCTACATTTTGGGGATCTGAGAGCACTGTTCTGCACTAGCATCTGAGCTAGAAAGAAACCAAGTCCACAAGAGTCTTCTGAGATACAGTCCCCCTACCCATGCATGGACATGATACCTCTCCTATGGGCACTGTCCCAGGTAACTCACCCTTCTCTGCTTTGGGGACCAATTTCCAAATCTGTGACCACTGCTTCTACGCTCAGAAGCAGAGACAGCCAACGCACCCCACACTGCGTTGCAGAAGAGTTATACCCAGGTTTCCACACAGCCCTGCCATCAGCTCTGCCCTGCTGGGACCTCAGCCAAAGAGGAGCACACATGGGCAGTGGACACGCTGCCTCTCCACCCCCCAGGCTCTGGAGCAGAGCACAGTGCAGCTCAGCCCTGACACAATGCCTGCCCAGAGTTAGTTGCAGGATCTGTGCCTTATCTCGCCTCAGCATCTGAAAGCAGACTTTGGCTAAGTCCTACATGCTGCTATTTAAAGTAAGCCAATTTGTATTCATTCTGCTTGCTACATTCACCAGTTGTTCTGAATTGTGTTTGAAGCTGAAGGGAAGAGGAAATGTACAACAAGAAAAAATTATACACTGGTAAATTTTGTGCTAATCCCTTCTCCTCCCCTTATCGCTTCCCCTTTTTTTTTTGGGTTTCTTTTTGTTTTCTGTGTTTTATGTATTATTAGCTTTAGCATAATTTTGACTGAGAAAATACGTAGCTGATAGGATGAACTAATTACACTACCTAGAAGAATTAATTACACCATCTGTGACTGACAGTGAGCCTGACTTGTTGCTTCCTGGTAGATGGAACTACACCACCAGCTGCCCTGAATATTTCCCTGTAGAAGGCAAAAGAGGAATTACTGTCGGAAGCATCGTTTAAAAGCCATTATTTCTCTTTTTGAGCAATTTAACGCCATTGGGTGACCTAGCCTGGCTGGCCGAGTCAGGGATGAGGCTCATTTGCCTTCCCTTGTGATCCTTCTACCGATATTTCTACACATATCCTGGCCCTCTGTCACTAGCAATTAGGGGGCTCAGTCAATCCTAAGAGCTAAAACGGGGCCATTTTCAAGACAAGTGGTACAGTGTGGTTAATGTTCCTAGAGCTACCCTCCTCTTCTACCTCTTCACATCTCCTGGAAGCACCTCTCTGGATAAAGCCATCCATGAGCTGGAGTGAGGCTTTGTCTGCAAGTTGGCACAGCCTAAACATGTTCTGGGGGTTGCACTAACAGTGTGATGGTCAGGATAATCATCATAGGACATCCAGTGCCCTGACTCTGCCCAGTGTTCTCACAGAGACTCCCAAGATCAGCGTCTGCTGTTATTCACCAGCTATGGGTGGGATGGGAGGGCAGGCCATTCCCTCAGCATTCACTGTGCATGGAAAAGAAGCAAACTCACCTCAGGGGAAGCAGGGACCTGGAGACAGTGAGATTTTTCCTTCTTGGAAAGACTGCATCTCTTACATGTTCACCCACAGAGTCCCAGCTACCTGCTGCTGCCCTGCCATCCACAATGGACTCTGGCTGCAGCCATGAAAGGACCGTGGCAACTTTGGTGTCTGCAGCCAGCTGAGGAGGTGTCCTGGTTTATATTCTGGCTGACAATAGGCCTGCTGAAGATTGTGATGGCTGAATGTGGGTGATGGAAGATCTGTGCAGATGCACAGACTTGAATGTGTGTTTTCAGCTAAGGGAGAGGAGTCGTGCCCACATGGGTCAGGAAATTTTAAGCAGTCATGCTTTAAGGTAGCTGTTCCTGCCCTTTTTGCCTCCAGCTCTGCTGCAGTTCTTTTCCTCCCACTCGTCTTTTAAGCCCACTCAATTTACACAGGGTAAGCTGCAGTTATGTTAGAGCAAACCTCCTGCTTGCATAAACATATTCCTAAGCAAAATTCAGCATATATGTACATATGTACAACTGTACATATACCCCCTTGTAATTGTTTGTCAGGCACACATTATACATGGACAAAAAATCTCACTCTCCAGCCCTTGATCCCTATTTTTAACTAGGGTTCTGGTTTCTCTCAGTGCTGAACAACTTAGTGCAGTGATCCTTAGCCTGAGAAACCTGAATTCTTCTCCAGATAATCAAGGAAGAGCTCAAGAGATCCACTGAGACCTTATGTTTGCCTGACTCCATTTCTGCCCCGGGTCTTGAGCAGCATCCAAACCATACATGGGTTAAACCTTAGCTTAGGTTGCAAGATGTGGCTGGGGTGTGCGTTCTATTGCCATCTGTGAGAGGTGGGGCAGTTTTCTTCTGTTAATTTGGCCACCTGTTAAAATCAAGTGGGGCAGTTTTCTTTATGTCTTCCATGACCCATCTTCCCTCTGGGAAGATATCTTCTGTTAATGGGCCATTGAGTGTCCCTGCATGACTGATAATGTCCCTGCATCCCATTGTGAGATGCTCCACCCAGGAGGAGGAGACAAGCATTCCTACCTGGATATAATCTGAGATTTTGGAACACCAGAGACAGCCTTTTCCCACTGGATTCCCAGAGGAGCAGATGTCCTCTCCACTGGATTCACAGAGGAAGACCAGGCCCATCTACACTGGACCTTCAGAGGAAAACTCCACCCTTCTACAGGATCACTGCTCCAACAGATCCTGCCACTGCAGGAGGACTGCAGCCACCATTTAATCAGATTGCTACCAACACCCTGACCAACAGGGCATCAGGTCATATTCTGATTCTGTCAGTGGTTGGGTTTTTTTGTACTATTGCATTTGTATTTTTAATTTTCCTAGTAAAGAACTGTTATTCCTATTCCCATATCTTTGCCTGAGAGCCACTTAATTTCAAAATTATAATAATTTGGAGGGAGAGGGTTTACATTTTCCATTTCAAGAGAAGCTCCTGCCTCCCTTAACAGACACCTGTCTTTTCCAACCAAGAGAAGGCTGTAGCAAACACACACTAGCAGGACACAGACAGACCCTGGGAAATTCCCAAGTGCTCACAGTGGAGGTGAGCTTTATCTTGGAATGATATTGGGAAAGATCTGTGATGGCAACAAAGGACTGTCAGCACACAAAGATGCTCTGGCCTTAACCTGTAGGCAGGGTGTTGAGAATAGCTCACAGCTCTCTAAAGGGCTTTTTTAACATTATGAAATTCCTTGGTGAATGCTGAAATACCAAGGTACTAGCCCTGCACTGCCAGAGCAAGGACTCATGTCTGGCTTATAACAAACATTTGCACAGCTGCATTTCACGTGACAAATTTCCTGAAATCTTTCTCTTATTAAAACTACATAATTTGGTGGGTTTTCTTTCTTCCTCCCCAGGTAATCCTTGTGCTCATTCTCATTGAATGAAATTCTCCACCTCCAACTTGGGAGTGCTTGTTTTTGCAGCCTATGGCCGCTCCCAACTCCAAGGACATGCCACCAGTTTCTCTTGGAATGACTATTTTCTGCATCTTGCCAAGTTCTGTATATGTGGGTGAAGGGTGGAAAAAGAGCAGGCTGGAGTAGAGCTGGAGAGCAGAAAGGAGATGTGGCAGCAAAGAAAGGAACAATAAGCCAGAGAGGGTCTAAGGAAAGGGGAAAGGATGTCTGATTCAGGGGAACAGTCACTGGGAAACAACAGGAAAAATCTGGGGAACAACAACAGCAATGCAATGAGTGAGCAAAAGGAGAGAGTTAAGGAGGAGCAGATGCACAGAGAAATGACAGGGAGACGCCATTCTGCTGTTTGCAATTCTGGAAATACTGATGGGTGAAGGATTTGGACCTGATACAGGATATTCAGGCATACGTTTTTCAAGAAGCTGTTCCTGCATTTCAGCTGGGTATTTCTGTGACATTGAAATGTCACTTTATTTCTTTATACCTTCACTTACTTACCTGTCATTTAGAGGTAGTGATAATATTTCAATCACAAGAGCATGGGTATACTTAAGCAAAAAGCTTCAAGATCGTGGGTGAAACTGCCAAGTATTGTCACACTTAGATTTCACACATGTACAGACATGCTCAAATGACCTTGTACATTGATATCTATATGTATGTAGATTCAAATATATCACAAAGATATGTATGCCTTATTTATTTAGGCCAAGCTGACATTTCATGGTTGCCTAGTTACCAGAGAACAATAATGAGAATCTGCTTAGTATATATTGCATGATGAAGGGAAGGGAGAGGGCAGATGGGTATCATGTCAGACACAACCACCTGTCAGGTAGGTTAGCCCTTTTCATGGGAACCTCAGAGAAAGGCAAAAGAGATCAGAGCTGGAAGGAATTCAGAGAGAAAAGCAATAAGCTGGGACAGGAGGTATGTGTGGCTCTCTGAATTCCCAT
This sequence comes from Ammospiza nelsoni, assembly GCF_027579445.1. Lineage (NCBI taxonomy): Eukaryota > Metazoa > Chordata > Aves > Passeriformes > Passerellidae > Ammospiza > Ammospiza nelsoni. The sequence goes on from NC_080637.1 coordinate 47,986,868, forward strand.
GGCACATCTGGGAATATGAAGCAAAGCTCAGGTCACTGGAAGCTGTGAAATGTTCATTACTTTCATGACATATTCCAAGTCTCGAGTTAAACAGACATTGGGAACATCATAAGTGGTTACAAAAGTTGCCTTTACTTTCACCAGATCTCTACCTTCATCCACACCAGTACTGGTACCCTTTCTTCAAAACAAATGCCTTTGCTAACTGTAAGGAAGAAGGAAGTTTTGCTGAACAAAAAATAAAAAACAAACAGCACAAAAAAAAGTGCATTTTTGCCTTCCAACTGAATTAATTTTCTCAAAGATCTGCCTCCACTGGAGCTCCCAACCATTTCAAAATTTGCTTGGCCTGATTTTGTAAACTCATGGAGGAGCCTTAAGGTTCAGAAACTCATCTGTTTCATTTCATGCTAATGGTAGTCTGTGTAAATCTTCTGATGGAAAAAAAATCATTCTCAGATTGGCATCTTGTGTTGCCAGATCTCATACAAGCCCAGAAAGCTTAATGAGGGAGCTTGAATTCATCCCAGGACACCCTGAGAGTGGTTTATGGTTCAACATTCCCTTCAGAATATAGATTCTGGAGTTCAACCTTCCCTGAAGGCACTTCTGATAGCAGACAAAGAGGTTAAGACAAAATTAAAGATACAGTATATTTGCCACTATCCATGTATTAAAAATAGAATTGCTAAGCTTAGAGACAAAAAAAAAAAAAATCAGGCTTTGCTATAGTTAAGCTGCCAGAACTTCCCTCTCTGCATTATCCAGCTTAAAAGATGCTAGAACACAGTCCTGGTACTAAAGATTCAAATCTCAGGAAAGACCCTTGTCCTGGGTATTTCTCAGACACATACTGGATATGTTACTTACCTTAAATACATAGCTCCCTCACAAAATTCCACTGAGAGTTAAGGCTTCTTTCCACACTCCTCAATCTCCAAGAACTCCCTATGACTCATAACATTAATATTTAATCAAGCTATGTTAACATTTCTTCCAAATGATTATTGACTGTCCTAACTTTAGAGATGCTGTTGTTGTCCCTTGATCATATCTAGGAACAACTCCTGACAAGATAGTTAAAAAACCTCTTTGCTGGTGAAGTTAAATACCAGTGTTGAACTTGGCTCCAAACAAGCCATTTTAATGCTCTTAAAGAAATATTGCTAAGGCTGTCAAAGCATATGTCTGGTACTGGACCCAAAGGACCACCCAGCACAGTGCTCTGAATACAGCCAAGAATCAGCAAAGGTTTAGGAAAAGACAGGGCAAATATACAGTGATCCCTCTCCCACTGTATTCTCCCAGCAGCCAGATATCTGTGGCTGAGAGTTTCCTGAGCCAAAGATCACATCTGTGTCAATGAATTTAGTAGATCTTAATGGCCTTTTTTTTCCCCCATAAATGTGTCAAGATGCTTTTAGAACTATTTATAATTTTGCCCTTCACATCATCCGGTGAATTCCACAATTTATGCATGCACCAGATGAAAAAAAGTGCCTCTTTTTTATTTTGACTGATGAATTTACTGGGGATTCCTACTCTTCATATTAAGAGAAAACAGTGATTTCCTACCCATCTCTGTGATCCTCCTAGACCCCTGTCATGCCCTACTCAGACATGTTTTTTTCCAGGCTCAAAGTCCTAACACCCTACCAAATAAAAGGGAGGGTTTGAGTTTTGCTGACTTATGAACTGAGATACTGAAAAGCATGCAGAAGTGCAGAAAATTATATGTTTATGGTATGAAGTAGATTTACATTATACAAACATACCACTGAGATTAGTACCTGCAGTCCATTGCAGGCTCTTGATGAAGATGCAGAATGGCAATCAGCCCTGGGGAGAACAGTGCTTGGGACAAATCGTGCTTGCCCACTATGGAAGGATGTTGTTACATTAGAGCAGTAAAAGCAAATATTTCTTCATAATTCAAACCAATTTCAGCTCAAATAATCTGATCCCAGAATCAGCTGTACTGCCACAGACATCACATATCTGGTGTATTTCTATCCAGCCAATTACAAAGCCTGTTACACATAAGGCTGGAACCCCCTCAGCAAAAGTGGCTCTGGTTGCCTAGAATCTGATCTAAATTACAGCTCCAGCAAATTTTAGATCAAACTTAACTGAAAAAGTTTTTAAACTTCCTTGAATTTTGGACGCATATTCTCCAGGTCTGGAGTTTGGGTTTTTTCTGTACTCATATACCCAGATAAGTACAAAATATTGCTTTTTAATCCCCTCTGCAGGACAAAAGTTACCTCACCAACCAACCTTCTGGGCTGTGCCTTAAATCATGCTGAAAGCCAAGTGCACAACATACAGGAACTAAAGAAACTACAGCAGAAAGGCAAAGACCTGAAAATATCCACTGGCAAATTACAGCTGAACTTCACTTCCTAGCCTATATCCTCAAAGGTTGTGGCAACTAAAGCTTGTGAGATATTGAAATGACCCTTGACTATTACTGTCTACCTACTTAGCAAGGCTTATTTACTTCATGATCATCATGCAATCTAAAATCATCCAATAATAACTATTCTAAATAAGTCAACCACGTTTTCATATTTAATGTACATACTGTAGCTAAATAAAACCACTTTTGAGGGGTAAATAATTGCAGAGGAAGAGAAAAATTCAAGAGCGTAGGCTATGAAGATGCACTTTCAGCTGAAATTCTTTAACAAGCAATTAGTTGAGGCAGAAAAGCAGGAAAACTGTTCTTATATGGCTAAATCAACACTAGAGGAGGGTTTCACACTAACTGTGGTAGGTAAGTAGAAGAAAGCAAGGTGGTACATGAGGGAGGGGTTGGTAGGGGGTTATGGTTTAAAAAATACAAGAGACAAGAGAAAGGAACCTGAACCATAAAATTGCCTCAGGCTGAGTCTGAGGGCAAGTCCTTTAAATTCCTCTGCTGAAAAGATTTTGCATTTATAGTGGGTAGAACTTCCAAATGGGTACTGTAAGGATTAATAGAGTGAAGACATCTAGGAATGTAAGTGCAGTACAACCAGCCTCAAAGAGTGAAAAAAACCAGGAGCTGGACTCCAGAAAAGTCACTACAAGGTCTTCATATTTTTCCCTCTGGAAAAGCTGCTGTGTTTGAGCAGTCTTTGGAGCACACGATTCCCAGCTCCCCAGCATGTAACACTCACAGAGTCACCAGCACTCCCAAAAGCAGATGGTGACTCTGGATCACCTCTGCAGTGACTCTGTCCCCTTAGAGATGCAGAAAATCCAGCTCCTCCCCAGAAGTGTCAGTAATTCCCTCTGCTCCACACACCTCCTTGTGCTCAGGACCAGCAGTGAATTATTAACTTCTCAGCCCCACCTCTCCTGATGCTGTCCCAGCCCACAGGAGTACTTTCTACTTCTCCCCCTTATTCCTTGGCCTGCCTCTACTGAGATTCCTCTTTGCTTTATGACCCCTTGCACAGCCTACCACACAGATTGCAGTGAATCAAGGTGGAATAGGATGGGGTGAAACTACACAACCTCAGCAGCATTCAAGACTTCCTGATTCTTCCTCTCCTGGGGGAGAGAAGGGTTTGGAATCTCCCTTTTTCCCTTTTCCACACCTACAGTGCTAAAAGTGAGTGGAGCAAAATGAAGTCAACCCATTTTACCAGAAGGTGACAAGGGAGGAGCACTGCACAGAATATCTGCTCCCTCTACTGTGTGCCCACAGGAGGTCCTCTGTCCTTCCTCCCAGTTTAAAAACAGTCCCCCAGTCTTTTGCAGAATCCACCAAAAAACAGTAGCCACCTCCTCAATGAAACTAGGATCCCAGTTGAGAGCTATGAGCTGTCTGTCCTCTGGCATATAGTGTAAGGTGATAAGGGGATCTTTTTCAACCACACCAGCCAGGGCAGGCTAGGCAAGGCCAGAAAGGGTGTGAAATAATGAAACAATGCAAAAAGCACCCCCTGAATCACACAAGAATTGCTCCATTGGAGAGAAGGGGAGAGCAAACCTGGAGAAAGATATGGCAATGGACCAAGAGGATCTGAATTTTAAAAGTAAGGGTTTTTCTGAAAGTACAATTGAGACCATCGGTATGTGCAGGCCACACACGTTATCCTACATGTGATGACACCACCTTGGGGTTTGTTCCCACAGAAACAGCCCAGCCTGGATTTGGCCAGCAGTGGAGCATGAGGAAACAAAGCAGGAACTGTGTTGGTGGCTCTGCAGACAGCGCTCTGTCACCAGAGACAGCTCTGGATGAGCACGTCCCTGAAAGACTGTATCTGAGGATGCTGTCTGCCAGATGGCCACGAATTCTTCCCAAGGCTTTGGAGTTTGTCATGATTTCATCCTTTTTTAGGACTATGAAGCCCTGCCTCATGCAAAATGAGGCTTTGCCTGCTTTAAGCAGTGGTGAGGCAGTGCATCCAAGAACTTCCAGAACAGGAGACTGATGTTTCCATCCAGCATTTGCAGGTAACTCTGCTCATGCCAAGGGCAGCTACCACACACTCCTATTTCAAGCGGGGATGAAGCACGTCTCCCCAGCTAGTGAGAAACATGCCCTGTGGAGGGGCAGGCGGGGTCAGGGAAATGGTCAGTTCAGGAAAAGACTTGGAAGCAGTGGTTTGTAAAGTCAGAGTGGCCTAGGACCATGTCTGATCTCAGGGGAGAAGGACACCACCAAAGCAACATGACGTGCAAGGGACCAGAACTGACAAAAAGGAAGAAGAAAGGAGGAGATCAAGTGGAAATAGGAGGATGTTGAGAGGCAGAAAAAAACAGCAGATGAGATGGAAAATGCAAGCTGGATAAACACTATTCTATCCCCACTCCTTACTGAGAAAAAGCACTTTGAAAGTAAGTCATTATTATTATTATTAGGAACCTAAAGAAATAATCCCACTTTTGCTCTATCATCTGTCCGTGTGGCTGAGAAATGTCAGATGCTCAGGGAGGGGAGGAGGAAAGGTTGACATCAGACAGCATCCATTTGTAAAATTGTATCTGCCAGTTTCCAGCAGCTGCGATCTCCAGTTAATATCAGGAGTGAATGTGAAAGGTTAGACAGAGGGGAGCTGGGGGTGGAGGAATGATGATTTTCAGTTCTCCCCAGCAATTCTTGGCATGAAAGCCAGCACTTGATAACGACTTGACTCAGTCACTAACTCACACAGGCTCCCTCTCTAGTAATGGACTCCAGTCTCATTAGCAAATACAATTGACAGTAAAAATAAACACACTTGCACCCTCCCCCCCGTGTGCTGCTGACACAGACTTGATTGACAGATCTCACAAGTACATCAATGAAAGGAGAGGACAGCTGCTGTTATCAGCCAGCTTGAACATGGAATGGAGCTAATAATAATATCTTACTTTTACACAGTTTCTTTCTGTCACGATCCAAAGCACCATAGAAAACAGAGCAGTCTAGCAAGCTCTGAATGGTTTGCAGTAAGTAATTTTGAGAAGGAACTTCTCTGTTCAGTTGCTCAAAGGAGTCATATTTTACATTTATTAATTTTCTGCTAGCACTGACAGTGAACAATACCCAGAGTTAACAGCCTAGAAAAGAGAACAACAAAAAGCAGCCAGGCTTTGTTTTGTTTGCAAAATAAACAAATCCCAAATAGTTCCTTTGGTTCTGAAGCACGACTGCACATACCTAGGCCTCATCCTAGTGAGGAAGTATTCTGGCAAGCCTCAGGAAAAATTTTCAAAGACATTATGCCTGAGTTATCTGAGAATGAAAGGGGGAAAAGATGGAAGAAAGTGTCTTTACAGACTTTAAACAAATAATCAATCAGATCTCTTTGCACTACTGAAGTGCAAGTAGTTGAGCTTACACTTCGGTGATGAATTATCATTACACCAGATCATAATGAAGAAAAAAATATTAATTGTTGCAGAAGTGTGTCCAGGCATTAACAATGTACACATGCAGCAACACCACAACATTATGCACAGAACATGCCTAGCAGTCTGCAATGGCAGATGCAGTTTTATACAGAAGCAACCACTTCTCATCAAAGATTATACATTGCAAAAATTCCAGCAAAGAGCTATTATGCACATGCTCCACAGGCTATGTCTGAAGGCACTATTTAGAACAAGAGCCATATGCAAGTCTCCCAGCATGCAGTGTGCATTATCCCACTTCACACCACTCACTGCACAGATCCTCCTGCCTGAACTGTCAGCTGTAATCTCACCAAAAAGGGCAAAAGAGTTGAACCCATTTCCCCTCATGCTTAATATCATGGAGTGTGGAGTGCAGTTTCACTCCTTGGTGAGAAGGTTTCTGACAAGGCCCCACATTTTCCACAGCAGCAGAATTTTCCATGGAATACATTTTATTTCCTCTTAAACTGCAGCATTGCATTCTTCAGGTAATACCATTCTACTCTAAAGAAGAAATCTAAAAATAAAGAAACCTTAAAATACCAAGAAGATGTAATCTGATGCCATGCTGCCCTCCTGAATCCACAATCAGCACAGAAGCACCCTTTTCCATTCTCCTCCAGGGAGGTCTTATGCCTGAGCTAGTTCTGTGGCTCTTCAGTACATGTGAGAAAGGTATAAAATCTTCCCTTTTCCTTACTGGCATCTAATGCTAATTAAAACAAAATTATTAGCTCTATTATGTTCCCTGTAATAGAGAAAAGAGAGGAACAAACCAGGGGTTCCTTAGACCCAGTACAGGCAGTGGCTGACTTACCATTCCCCAAGCTGCCCTCGCTTCTCTCATTGCTTTCCCCAGCAGCTGGTTCTGCAGTGAACAGCAACCAGTACAAAAACTCATTTTGCATTGAAAAGAGAGATGCTGTGCAAAACATTGTAATTTTATATGTAAATACCTTTTCTTTTTTTTAAAGAATTCTTCCACAAATTGTACATGCTATGCAAAGTAAGGAGTTTTCCAGTAGCATTAAGACCCAGTCACTGAGTCTTGAGTTTTGTTTCTAGCAGCTGGATGGCAAAACCATCTCAGATGTGGTTCCTCCAAACAATCCAGCCTGGCTGGTTCCTGCCCAGTCACTTCTTATCTTTTCTGATTACCCGGCACACTCCATCTACTGCCATATGTTTCCCAGCAATGCTTCTATACAGTAATCTGTGGACATCAGCTTGTGGACTGGAAGGAAAGGGCATCACACTCAGCTCAGCTAAACTGGCAGCAATGAGTAGTGTTAGGGACTGGAGGTTGCCAAAATCTCAGTCCCTTAGAGGCTGAAGATAGGATTTTCTGCATAGATTAAGGTCCTGAGGAAGCAGACAAAAAGTGAAAGGGTTTCTTCAGGAATGAGGAAGAAGAGGAAGGGAAAATGAACCAATCTCCACCTATAAGTTCAAACCATCAAGAACACACCTATTCTTCCTTTGATCTAGAGATGGAAAGCCACCATCTTTCATCCCCAGGCTAACCATGACACCATGTTTTGCACAAAAGCCCATCTGTTGTTGATGTTCAGTGTGCTCGACAGTTCTCTGTTCCCCTCTACCACAAGCTGTTGCTGTGGGGTTCAGTTCTTCTCTTCCCAAACCTCATTTGCTTTCTGCAGCCAACAAGCTGCAGCTCTGAATGACTCCTAAAGAGAACAGAAGACATGCAGTTTCTGATCTTGCTGGTGGAAGAATTTGCTTTGTAACCTTTGCCTTTTTTATTCCAACACAGAGGAATTCCTCTGTGTTCAAACACCCCCTTACTTTTGTACCAAATTGCCCCAGATTCTTGCTCCTCCTACTTCCTGTGTAGCATTCAGCACATCCTGCCTCCTGGGCCAGACCCTTCTGATAACATCAGGTGAATAAAATGGGAGAACTTCTATAATAGAACATTTTGTTTATTTTAAATCTATATTTATCATGCCAGTGTGCATCAGAGAAGATTTAATTAGCCAGTGAAGCTCACCTTTGGTATGTTTTCATGAATACAGTAAGAGTTTTGATGCATGACTTCAGGCTACTACCACAAACAAAGAAAACATACCATGAAATTAAGAAACATAATAATATACAAGAGAAGACACTTGGCTGCTGTTACACATTTCACTGAGAAATAGGCCACCACCAAACCTAGATCAAGCTGCCTAAATCTGGGGATATATTTTAATTCACATCAAATTTTTGCACTGCACTCTCAGTTAATTGATGGAAAGCAGTTAATTGCACGTGAGCTGCTGCACAGGACCCTGGGCCAAAATGAGGAGAGAGAAGAAAGCATGGGCAACTAAATAAATGACACTGATGTGACACATTAACGAAACCCCAAGGTTGTTTTGCATTATTTTGACATCAAGGGCTCCAAAAAGACCGCTGTGCCAACCAGGACAACACCAGAACACAGCACAAACCTGCCCATGTTCCTGCCATGCTCCCTTTATGGGTCTGCAAGATCTGAAGCAGACTCACCCAGCAGCACAGCTCTTCAGAGCATAGTTAGGTCCTGCTGGTGTCAACGATGTGGTACAGCCAAGTAAATACTAAGAGTCAGCATCAAGAGTCAAAGCTGACCTCTTCAAAGCAGCTGCAGAATGGCATCCTTGGGATATCCACGCCACCTCGCAGTGAAGGAGGTGTTCAGGTCTTCTCTGGTATCCCTTTGACCCAGTTCTAACTCCATCACACATGTCTTGCCTGGCCTTCTCTGATGAGCAGAAGTTAAATAATACATTTGACTTTGCAGGTATGTCATAAAGATTCATTATTTATAATTTATACTTCCCTGTGTGTACTGCTGTGTGATGCCATTTATTATCTTTCAGTCTTCCATTGATGTTCAGAGGAGAAATCAAATACAAACCCCCTATTTCAGACTACCAAGAGGAAAACTATCCAGCCCAAATTTCTAGAAACTGCTTTCACTTTTATCTACCATGATTTCTAGATAATAGACTTTTTCTCCCTAGTTTCAAAAGAGCTGGTAACATGCCACCTGAAGGAGCAGCACTACATCAGGAATCTTTATCAGGCATGGTTCTGCTGGCAAATTCCTTACAGCTTTACTGTGCTTGCAGCACCCATTAATGCATGACTGTCTTTCCCATTACCACTCCTACATAGCACAGAGTGAGGAAGAAAATAGCACCTGCCAGCAGACACCTGGGGTTTGCATCCAGGTGTGAGCAGCTGGGGCTCTTTCACGTGACTCGGGTTATGAGGAAGCAACATTTGGAGCATACGGATGAGGAGCAGTGTGGGAAGGTCTTGCCAAAACTGGCTCTGTCACTTCAGGGCTGAAGAGAAGATTTCATTCTCCAAGAGCTGCCAATCTGGTACTTTTCTGCTAGTGATAATATTTCCTAAGTTTAAAAATAAACTTAGTGAAGTATGTGCTACCTAACAATGTATGTCTCTTCAGTATCAGGAAAAAAAAAAAAAAAAGAAAAAAAACGACTGAATATCAAGCACTCCAAACCCAAATCAGGTGTAGCCAAATTATAGCTTAATATGTTTCAGGTATTCCATTTAGAGCTTCTGATCTTTCAAGGAAATAGGTTTTCCCCACTGAGAAATGTATATGCAGTGAAATTAAAGCAACTTTAGCCCCATGTGAACCAAAAGTAGGTTGGGCATCTATTTTAAATAATCACCCAAGTGTTAATTTTTCATGATGGAAAGAAGACCTGGGAAGAATGGAATATTCTCTTCTTCTAACCCATATGTTCACCTCAAAGCTACTGTCTTTGCTACTCAAACCTGGGGTGTAATACAGCATAAAACCCAATTGGCTGCTGTTTGCCATCTTTAGAGACAAGGCAGGGCACAAGGTGGCCTGGGGAGTCCTCTTTGAATATTTGGGGCACCAACCAAGTGCTATCTAGCACAAGAGGAAAACAAGATGCCAGGGTGAGGGGGTGAAAACCCAGCATGTGTACAAGCCTTGAAGCTCAGACCCTTCTTCCACCTGAAGTCCATCCTCCTTCTCCCCTTCCTCACTTGGGAGGCAGATCCTGAGGGAACGGTGGCATCCCAGGTGGCCACAGGGGCAGGGAGCTGTGTCTCAGCTGGTGTGGGACTTCTCCTGCCACCCCACACTGGCCCTCCATGAAAAGAGGAAAAAATAAATCCACAGGAAAAGAAGGAAGGCAAGTGCTGCTAAGTGGCTCATTGGTTTCTATGGCAACTGGCTCCGCTCTACTCCAGCTGCTTACCCCACAGTCCCTCTGTCACCCTATTTTTATCTGAGGAATCAAAGAAAAAGGAAAAGTGGTGGAGGTTTGGGGAGGAGAGAGTTTGGAAACCTTCTTGGGTTTTGCAGAGAGAAGGTTAATACGCATGCAGCCATGTCTTGCTTTTAATCACAAGTTAAATCCTGTGTGTGGAGGCTTCCTATGGGATTCCTCAGACTCCATGCACTGTCAGATCCCACATTTGCCACCATCATGAAGCAGCATGCAAGAAAGGCAGCCCAGCCATGCCCTCCTAAGATTGAGAAGCAGCTAGGCTGTGAATTTGACCTAGGCATTGACACCAAAAAGCACAAGAGGAATCTTCTACTAGGGAAGAAAACTCCCCTTCCTCAACCCAACACAATGAAGTGATGGAAGTCAAGACACCAATATTTTAATAGCTCTTTGGTCTGAAAAGTTATTTCCTTTTTATTAAATCAATGTTGAATCTGTCCATGATCCCTCTGTCCTGCATGATGCCAGAAAATCCTCACAATAAATGCAACATGTTTTGCTCAAGTACCTCATTAAGGGAAGAGCCAGAACCACATTTACCTGGGCTGTGCCAAGACTAAGCTTTAGTTCATGGATTTTGGTGTTGGAGACTTTGTTGTTGAGCTTCAATGTATCTACTGGTAAATCTAGAAGATATTGTAGCCTACAGTTTCAGTAAGGATAGGAGTGTGTGTTAATTAAAGCATGGAGCCCTTGCCCTCTTGTGATTGACTCCAGAATCACCAGAGCAAAGAATACACTGAGTTGGAAGGGGCCCACAAGGATCATCAAGTCCCTGGCCCTGCACAGCACCATCCCCAGGAGTCACACCCTTGCCTGAGGGCATTGCCCAAAACTTCTTGAGCTCTGCCAGGCTGGTGCTGTGACCACGGCCCTGGGGAGCTGTTCCAGTGCCCAAACACCCTCTGGGTGAAAAATCATTTCCTGATATCCAACCTAAACCTTCCCTGACACAACTTCAGACCTGGGTTCCCTTGGGTCCTGCCACTGGTCACTACCTGCCTTTCTGAAATAAATGTGCCCAAACACTGTGAGATAAAACTATTTTGACAGTTATTTCTAGTTTCACTCCCCTCCTTCTCCCTAGAAGTTCCAGAAGTTTTATAACAAAATGTTGCAACTATCCTCCAAATAATGATGCTTAAATTCCAAAGAAGGCAGATTGATGCCATAAACATCTATATTCACTTTTTCCATTTCAACTGCCATGACATTTGATGCTTACATCCACGCTGTTCCTGCTAACAGCACTGTGGAAATCTACCTTTGCACCACACATTTTCACTGCCTGCCACAAGAAGGGATATTGATCTGTGTATCTCTGCTCACACAGCAAGGCTTTCCATTTTGGAGCTGTGATATTGTCGTACTAAGAGGACAAGGAAAAGATCAATGATTTCTAACAATGATCACTTTTAAGAGGAAGAGCATTGGTAAAATGACTTACTAGTCCAAGTATCGCATTTGCAGTCTCTGCAATAAGTTCTGTATCCTGGCAGGCATTAACTCCATTGCTTTTGATAAAAGCAGCATATTGGGAGAGAATCACCCACTTTAGAAATGTTACTGACTATAGCATGTGATGGTATATACTTTATATAGAGGAGGTTGCAGCCTTACAAAACTGTGTAAGAAGTGCCAGGGCCCTAGGAAGGCTGGGGGCTCCACAGGGACATCCCTACAGCCCTGCTAAGAAGCAGAGCATCTGGGAGGCACCAGGGGTGACCCCATCCCATGGCATCAGGCACCTCTGTGGAGCAGCAGGGCCATGGCTGGGCAGGGCAGAGCTGTGGGAAGCTGGAGATCATCCCTGCTGCAGCCTCGCTGGACAGAGGCTGATGGCTCTGAGGGCCTGGGACCTGGGCAGAGTGGAAGAAGCCCTGAGAAATGCTGGGCAAGGACAGTCAGGGTTGTTGGTGTCCCCTTGAGAGGCCTTGAGAAGAAGTTGTACAAGGTATCTCAAGAAACATTTCAAACATTTCAGTTCCTAGGAGTTTGGAAGCTGGCTTACTCCATAAAGCTATGGGAATTTTTTACTTCCATCTGTGGCCCCCAGAACATACAGTGGCAACACACCTCATGGTTTATTCACCACTGTGTGAAGCAGCCAATTGGCAATTGCATTTGCCAATTTTTCTCCAAATGGCACTCTGTTAGTTTCTGGAAAGGCAGGAAGAAAAGGTGCTCCCAACGAGACCTCTTCTGATACACATTACTTCAAACATTGTGATCAAGTCCCTTCTGAATGTATTTAATTTCTTGAAGCCACTACCAAGCTCATCCTCCCAGGGAACCTTGTAAAATGCATTATCAAAATCTTCTCTGGCACAAAACAACACATTCACCCTATAACCCTCCTGCACCTCTGCACAGTCTGGGGGCCTGTCAGGATGAAAACACACAAGAAAGCAGAGAGGACTCAGGACTACAAACCTTTGTTTGACAGCCTTGGAAAATGAGAGGCCCCTGAGAACAAGACAAGGACAGAAAGAAACATACAGAAGACTGAAGCACACAATCAGGACTCTTCGGCCAGGACATCTGCTGAAGGTGGCCTCTGGGCAGCCCAAAAGAGATGCACAGGAGAAGAGATCCTTTGCAGTAAGGGGCACTGAAGGCAGAAGCAGAGGTGGCCTGAAGGGAAGCAGCAAGGCATGCTTACAAAGCCTTCAGTTCACAGGATGGACAGCAGCCTCTGCTGGATGGGGATGGACAACCTCACGTGCTGAGCAATAAATGAAAGGGTGAGTGACTCCTTTTAAAAGGGGTAGTCAAGGGCAGAAGTGAAAATAATCAAATGTGCATCTGCACTTGCCTCTGCAGGTTTGGTAGAGAGGTGGAAGCTCTTTGACTGCCAGACAAGTGGCTTTACTGAGGAACAGTGTCCCATTTGCAAAATTGGAGGCTATGATTCCTGACCTTCTTTGCAGAGCATTTTCATAACTACAGATAGAAATAACCAGCCCTAGGTGGTGATTCTGATCATCATTTATTCTGCTTTCTGACAAGAGGAGTGTACAAGCACTTTGAGATGAAATGTGTCTGCACATTTAATATTAATTTATGGAAAGTACTCATGTGCAGTCTTGACATTTATTTTCCACATATAATAGCAACAGGAAACTCAAGCCTTTGAATGTTTATAAGAAATGAGCACACATGCAAACAATGCTGACAGAAGATGATTTTCTTTACTATTTGAATATTTTCACTTCTTTTGCATTTCTCATTTGTCCTTATTCAGCACATTTTAACCTGCAAATGTTACCCTCAAAGGTCATAGGAAACTCAGATTGTCAAATAAAGCTGAGGCAAATAAAGATTGTACTTGGTAACACAGACTGAAACTGATAGGATATGTGTAGAGAAATCTTACAGAGGTCTGACCATAGTGTTAAGTCTGACAAAAGAATCCTCCACTCATCAAGAGGGACCCTTAGCCCTATCCACCATAAACTAGAAGACCCAAGTTAAAAAGGAAAAGCCATATTAATTATCAAACATGAATTGGCGCCATGGAATAGTCTCTCATATCTGTACTTCCAGATAGTCCATGGCAGCAGGGTAACACAAAATACTTTAGTCTGGCTGACACAGCCTAAAACTCAGTATTGACTCCTTCACTGAACTGCCAGGACTGTCCACAAAAACATGTAGAGCAGCTGCAAATCTTATTTGCTCTGCAGAGCCCTTGGATAAATCCCTCCTTAGAGTAGTCCTCAGGATGACTGAACTACAAAGCTGGTGGGTGCCAGTGACCACTCCAACACCTGCCATCTCACTAACAATCTCAAATCCCTCATCCTCCAGGGAAGCAAGATACATCAAAAATAGAGAGAGAGGTGACTCTCTCCTGAAGAGGGAAATAAGCTTTTCTGAGTGTCCCATCCAGCAGTTCAAGGGAGTACTAAAGGGAAGAAAGGTGAAAATCAGACAAACAGCTTTTGTTCCTTTTTTGCAAGAACTGCTAAGCTATTTTGCATTAAAGAGATGTTCCTTTGTTAAGGCTAACTCCATAGCTATCAGATCTCTTTTAGCTATGTCATACATGGATGTTTATCATCTGCTCTGCTAGACTTTGTCCAAGCTCAGTCTCCTTGATATCAAGCAAGAGTGACCTGTAGGTCCTAGTCCAGGTGTTGTGCCATTTGTGTGCTTTGCATTCCGGGCACAGAAACAGAGGAACTGAATCTTGAGGTTCTTTGTTTTCTCATCAGTTGTTTTAATGAAGCAGAATAATTCCATTACTCTATACAGAGGGAGCAGGCAGTCTGTCTTTGCTGGTTCATAATTTGCAGTGGTGATCTTGAAAAAGCTGGCATAGTTTACAACCAGGCACTCTTCAGAAAGGAGATATATCACTGAGAATTACTTGCTTATCAGGTCACTCTCCCCATCATCCAGTGCAAAAGGCCTGCAAGGTAATTTTCATTCCACCTGGTGTCCTCTGATGTTTGCAGTAAAGGAGTTCATTCATTTTATTTGCATCCTTAAAAGTCCAGCCACACCTTGGTACCCAGCGACCCTGCTTGCCTTGGCTGCAAAGAGATGACAGGGGCATGTCAGGATCTTGGCCAGCAAAAGAAGCAGCAATAGAATGAAAAAGGGAGGAGGATGCTGTGCTACACAAGACATCCAGGAAAGACATTATGCAGGGTACTAGAAACATCCTGCAAGAGAAGCAGACTTCCAGGTATTTTTTGAGAGACTGGCAGTTTCTGAAACATCACAGGATGATGATGTTGTGACTACTTCAGTACTTCAGCATCTCCACCAAGAAACAGCTCACAAGGTCCTTACACTGGAAAGCAGTAAACAGCTGGCTGGAAGTTAGTATTGCATAGCAGCAATGGTCCACAGAAGACATCCAAACACCAAGCACAAGAATGCACTGGCAGCATTCAAAACACATGAGCAACTGTGGCTCACCCCTTAATGCAGGCTCTCAACTGGATCAGTGAATACTCAGTTCAGAAAAGTGATGGAGTAACACACATCCTGACAAATTTGGCAGACACTAGACTTCTTTAAGGACATTGATGCACCCTGATCTGTTTTTCCTGCCCCACGCCGCACAGGCACGTCCTTTGCTCCTTACGGTCTGTGTTAATGGATCATCAAAGGTTTTTCTCTCTGTGTACTACTTTGAGACACCTTTGCAGCAAATTGCATGGCATCATTCAGCAAGAGGCAAAGGTCACACATCCAGCTGTGAAGTGGGCCAATAACATCATACTGGGTGGTTCCTAAATCCAGCTGCAATAATGGGGATAATGTAAGGGACTGACATAATGGCAATCTGACGATTTAGTGTTGCTATGCAACTTGAGTTGGGAACAGACTTTTGCGGTTCTTCTTAGTTGTCCATTGAATGCTCACTGACAGTGTCTGGCAACATTCCCCACTCATCACTTTACCTAAAGCAGCAAGAATTCATGTGCAGCTTTTGTGCCAAGGTGCCCTCTTCAAGCCACTAGTGTAAGCAAACTGAGATGCAGACACTTGCAATGCTTTTTCCAACCTGAATGAGATTCCTGTTTTGCTACACACTCACAGAAACGACTACATAGCTTCACACACATTTCTCTTTTCTCTGATTCATTGCAGATCTTTCCCTTTTCCCTCCTTTCTCACCTTAAGGTCATCATGAAAATGACCTTCTTGTCAAAGAAGAGCACTGTCTTTGGAAGCTTTTCCCTGGCCATGTCACAGCTATTATCACACCAGTTCACACAGTTTTATAACTTTGTACATGTGATTCCTTCAGACCTTTTTATCTTTCTCCTAACTGTTTTCTCAGACTCATACAAAGTGGGAATAGATACAGTACTTGCTCCATCTTGTTTTATTCATCTGCCCTGAAAGTGGCTTGACCTGTCTTGAAACTGACCAGTTCTAAAACCCCCAAGCAATGATGCCTTCAGCCCTTTCCATGGGACTCTGAAAGACTGACAAAACTCAGTGGTTAAGGAAGCTGACCTGCTCATCTCCCATGCTGAAACCTGACTGCTCCTAGTGACATCTCCTTGTGCCACCCTCAAAAACCTGCCCTTGCATCCTGGTATCACCAGTACGCTAAGCTGATGGCTATTCTGCATCATGAGTAATTCATTCCCTATGATCCTTTGTTATCACTTCCCAGACCTCTGTGAATTTGTTGCTTTTCTGTGAATTCCTGTGCTTTCCACAATCTGTTTTGTGGTGTTGCTTGTGTGATGTTTAATAGCCGCAGCTCGGAGTTGGCTGCATTTCAGTGGTAGGAGGGGGAACACAGGGAACTGTGAACTGAAACTCTGTATAATGTTGCTGGAGATGAGAACAAGTCAGGGAGTGTTTGCTATGCACGCTATCTCCAGAAAAACATCTTTGCAAATGTGTATCTGTGCAGGCATTGTGGAGATAGGGATTACGTTATGCAGAGGGGAAGGGGAGCTGACTGACAGTAGAGATTTGCAGTCCATATTGATGTTTCACAATTGTGCATGTCTGCAGAACAGCCATGAAGCTCTCGAAGTCGTTGCACTGAAAAAAAAAAAAAAAAAACAGAAGGAAAGATAAATCAATAATTTCACTCACTCTTACCACAGCTTTATCACAGAGGGTGAGGGAGGAGTGTGTCATAACAGCTCATACTAGTGCAAAAATTTTAATCGAAACAGTCTTCAACCAGAATAAACCACTTTGATAAAATCAACATTTTTCAAAAAATTCTAAGTACAAATGAAAAATCCCTATGTAAAAGGAGCTGAAACAAAAATTTCAATATTGAAAAGTTTGCCTTAAGGAAAAAAACAATAGATTTTTTTTTCAAATTAAAATACTGTTTTTTAAAGCAACCTTTTCTTTTCTTAACATATTTTTCTGCTTGTTTTTATGTTCCTCAGTTAATAATGAGAGACCTTGATGTGTTCAATATCCTGCTATTAGCCTGGAATCAGGTTTCCAGGATATTAAAAACAATTGGTCCCTAACTAGTACCCAGAACATTTCTATTTCAGAGTGCAAAAATTTAAATTGTTCCATTCAGCACAGACTAATAAAGCTGCTATTGCTTTTGATAGCAAACTCATTACTTCGTAGAAAAACCACTTGTTTTGAATATAAAATATCACCTGTACTAAATTATATAACAATATTTAATTATTATATTCATGGTATGTTATGTTACTGGTAGGATTGCATAACGTGGCCTCATATGAGACTTGACTTGGCATAACTTAACTCTCCATTTCAACTGATATGTGAAATGACACCAAAACTTCACTAGTTTTTAAAATAAAATATCAGTTATTTTTCTAAATGCATCTAATTGAAATGTTCATAATTTTTAGTTTCTAGGAATACACTGAAAACAGTATTTTTATCACTAAAAGTAACAAGATGCCTTGAAATCATAAACTTTGACATTTCTCTCAAATGAACATTTCAAGTTTCCTCTGGCTCTCACTTAACCTGTGATTCATTCTTTGTACTAGCTCTAAATCTCCCTATTTGGAATAGTTTTCAGATTGGCGGCCTTGTCAAAAGCAATCATCATAAATTCAGCATGCACTTTACCACAGCTGGTTTTACCAGCATTTGTTGCAAGATAGAGCAGTTCATCGGTACTCACTTTCATTGTTAATTCTTTTCTGTGCACTCACAGGGATCTCAAAATTATCCCCATCAGAACATATAAATGAGCATAAAAATAAATCAGGATAAATTACATCAGTCTTGCCACCCAACCACACCCAAGAACACAGAGGATTTCAAGGCTCCCACCACAGCCCTGCTCACAAGATCCTGTTGCAGGGAGGACCCGGCATGGGACTGACACTTCTCCTCCATTCCTCTGCTCACCCCACGGTGCATCAGAAGAGCTTGGACTTCCCTTTCTAGCATGTCAGGGCAAGAAGAAAAGAAAAAGCTCTCCGTGCTGAAAGCCCAAGTCCTCTTCGTGCCGTCAGCAGCTGCAGTGGAACTGCAACCCAAGGCTTCCACCTAGTGTCTGTGTGCCGGCCAGCTCGGCACAGCGGCCGCCGCCAGGCCCGGGCGCCAGGGCTGCCCTGCGGCCCACAGCAAGAGCAAAGCCTCGGCTTATTTGTGAGGTGGGAATGTTTTCCTCACAATACAAAACCAAACTTCGGTTCATTATGGACCACCGAAGCTGTCACCTAGAACTAACCAGCTTCTGGTTTTCATGTGGAAAGTACGATTATGTGCTAGAATCCAAGGCTCTGGGTGGATGCAACAGAAAAGAGGAGGAGAAGCTTGTTGAATTACGTAGGACCATTCTCACATGCCCAAGGATATTTTCTTAACCTTCCTCTGGTGCTGACTTGCCTTCAGGGTAAGCCCACAAGAAAACTGAGTGACTTTCTAACATTTCAATTCTACTAATTAAGAGATACTTAAAAATTAAACATGGCCTTTAGAATTGATATGTGATAAACAGGCACATTTATTTTACTTGTGTTTGACTCCTTCCTCCACCTTCATTTCACATCAAGGCGATGGCTGTTCTGCATCATGAGTATCTCATTCCCTGTGATCCTTTTTTCCCCCATTTCCCAGACAACCTCTGCAGACTTGGTGGGACTTTAATCAGAACAAAGAATGAAGGACCTTATCAACAATTGGTTTTGCCTAGCCCTTTCTCCATCCTATGAAAAAACAGTGTGTTTGCTGTTGGACTTTGATTTCCTTAAGGGCATCTAAAGCAGTACAATCTTGGTAGCTGTCAAAGCAGCACCCTTTGTATATTGTCACCCTCGTACACTCATACAGTGACCTGATATGAAAGTGTCTTCTGCCTTCTCTGATAAGTCCAGTTTTTAAAAATCTCTAGTGCAGGTGTTTCCAAGACCTTTCACAAAAGGTGAGAAGCATTTTTAAATGCTTCTCTTGATCTTTCTGCTTCAGCTTCCTTGGAGCAAATTTCCTTGTGCTTTGGTTTATATAAGCTAGAGGTTGTGTTCTCCCTCCAACACCTGCTATTAGTCATTTGGGCAAGTGGGTGTGTATATGTAGATCCATACATACACCCATTTACAAGAAAACTCTGTTAAGAGGAGCTCAGAGCTTACAACAGGGCCCCAGAGCATTTTAGAATATGTAGTCACACTTGGAAACTGGAGTCACTGAAAGCCAGAAAAACTCACCAAGCCATGAAACCTGATCCAGCTGCCTCAGCATTCCAGTATGCCACTGCTCTCACCTTAAAAAGCCCATATTCCTTCAGCTTCCCAGCTGCCTATTCTTTTTATGATGTGCATGAAATTCAGGATATGTTCTATGGGGTTAGAAGACCATTTTAGCTGAATCAGTCTGTGTGCAGTGTAAATGTAAAGAGGAAAGGAGAAGCTGCTGACGGAAGAAATGGTTGGAGCTGATGCACACACGTTTCCCCTTGGGGATGATGAAGGACTGTGCAACACAGACACAGCATTCTGCCACACAAGACCAGCAGACTGTCATGTGGGAGCTCTACCACAACAGTCCTGGTAGGAGCTATAGGGTGAATACAGAGAGTATATTTCATTGACGTCACTCGCCAGCATTACTTAGAACAGGGCTAAGCACAACTGCAAAAAGAACTGCCTCCAAGCTATTCTATTTATATTCCTACCAGAGCTACCATTGGTACAGTCATCCTGCTGCTGAAATCCTGACCCTGTCGTTACCAGTGTAGCCACAGACCAGAGGAGATCATTTTGGATCTTTTCAGAATTTGGCATGTCTTAATACCAGCAAAAGCAGCATTGGCAGGGGGTGGAGTGTGCTATTTGCACAGGACCTGCGTCAGGATTGGCATTCAATGAATAGCAAGACATATGAAGGCATTTTATCCCAATATAGAGAATAACGCATCTTCCTCTGCGTTGCTGGTGGTAACTTTGGCAGTCCAAGGAACAATGGTAATTGCTTGTTACTGTGGAAACAAGACCTCCAGAAATAACACTAATGAGCCAGCAGGGTCGTGGGAGAAACACAAGCATACTGTCTCCTGCAAACATACATGATTTGGCTGCACAGAGGAGCTGGAGCTCTGGGGAAAGGAGCAATTTATTTGAATGCAACAGGCACCCAGCACAACCTCCATTCATCCCCCAAGCCAGTCTGAGCTTGCAAACAATTTAAGCTACTTGAAAAAATGTTCAGATAATTTTGGAAGTCATAGCTTTTCACCCTCCTCCCTGCCTTAAATTTTGGGGAAGGTGACTGGGAGATCCTCCCTCCTTTGGAGGGAGCCATTTTGTGCAATACACCTGATAGGAACATGTCTCCAAAAATCTCTCTATGAAAAACACATTCTTACAAATTTCCCTACCCAATTCTGCAGATGCAAGGATGTCAGTAATCTGGGAGATGGGTCTAGAAGCATCTGAATGGCAAGGTTCTTTCCTAGTAACAGTCTGTTTGTGATCCACCACCACCACTCCAACCTAAACAAGACAAAAGGAGGAGCGTGCACAGCAGAAGAGGGGAAAGAAAGTAGGGGACACCAAGAACCTCAGCATGTGCCTTTTTCCCCTTTCATGCTGTGTTGCTCTTGACAAAAAGAGGAGACGACAGTGAAAAGGAAGGGAGATAGTGGATGGTAACCTCTGAACACAGATATTTTTTGTGCTCCATATTCTTTTGCCTTGTAAAATACCCAAAATGATGCTTTCTGCCCCCAGTCCCTACTGGGACAGGAGCATGGTGGGTGGCTGCATATTAATTGTATGCTCAGCCTCATGTGCTAGATGCCAGGAAGTGGACCTAGTGCTCAAAGTGCCCTGAAGGATTATTCCTTCTGCCTGCCAGTGGCTCCGGGGCTGTTAAACTTGATCTTCCTACTAAAGGTGTCGTACTTCAGATTAGCAGATGGCCTCAAAGGAGCAAAGATAGGCACTGAAGCCAGAGGTAGCCTGGGCCAGACAACACTTTCAAACACATCCTGCCTTAACATGAAGGAACGTTTTTGATTACTCCACCCTACAGGGGAAAGATAAGAGGATGTAAATATCAGTCACAGGGAGAAGAAAGGCATACTCAGATGACAGGGCCTTTTCTACTGGTGGCTCCTGTGGCAGGCCAGGAGCTTCTCAAAAAGTAGATAAACAGGTAAAGTCACCACTTTGCTTGTTATTGCACTCCCTTGAATAATTTTTATTCACTGTTTTTTAATCTATACCAAGAGACCTCAGATAAAATCAAGGCACTCCTGCAGGGATGAGGAACATTCCTGACACCAGCTCTTGCCATACTGTATGCCCACACAACAAGCAGAAGGAGAAGAAGAAAGAGGGTGTTGTCTACAGACGAGGACCTAAGGCAGGAAGACATGGAACGACTCAGCCATGGTTATATCAAGAGTTAGTGGCAGTCAATAGTTCATTAATAGCAGTTTCAGTCTTTGTCCAGAGCTTTTGCACAGCCTTTGTCCAGAGCTTTAATCATAAACTCCTCCATTTTCCTAAAACCAAAAACAGAACATGGGTAAGCAGTGCAAAGAAGCTTGACACATAAATGGGAAATAAAAGTCAGAAGTTAAATGATCAAGATGTTGACATGTCCTTCAAATATTATTGCATTGACACAATATTGTGGGAAAGGGCTCTCCACAGCTTTAATAATTTTAATTTCAGAAATTTTAATCACATTTGTGTGA
Organism: Ammospiza nelsoni; assembly: GCF_027579445.1. NCBI lineage: Eukaryota > Metazoa > Chordata > Aves > Passeriformes > Passerellidae > Ammospiza > Ammospiza nelsoni. The sequence goes on from NC_080637.1 coordinate 48,008,666, forward strand.
AGGGGTTTTGACTCTGCAGAATAAACAAAAATAAACATTTTTTTTTTTTTAAAGTTTAAGGTCTGAAGTTGCTCTCAAGACATGTATGTCAAACAAAACAAAATAGAGCTGTGTGCATACTGAGGCCAGCAAATTAACAGTATGCTCCCCACTGCTGAGCTGCTGTGGGCCCATTCAGGATTTCTGCTTTTCCCCAGCAGCAGTGGGTGACACTGCAGGTATCGGAGCAGAGCATGGTCCAGCAACACCTGGAGAGCCAAACTGGTTTGGGGCTGCAGTCAGAGAACGATGGAGCCAGTTGAATAAGGGAGGAAATTGCCCCAAACACTGCTCCTTTCAAAAAAAGAAAAGAGTTTAAATTCATACAGCCTCTCTTTGATCTGGTTACGTGAACAGTGTCCAGTGTGTACGAACCTCACAGATGTTAAAGAAAGAGAGGAGAAATGAAACTCAGTTTGGGTAACAATTTTTGAGGTTGTAGCTGCATATTTGCCTAAAGCATCCCACCCCTCCAAACACAGAAGGTTACCATGGTGACAAATTTCAGCTGTAGGTAAGGAAATGTTTCTGTATGAGAGCCATTTTGTAGAAATATAAAACCTAAAGATTAAACCCCATTGCACCATTTATAATCTTCGTTGCCACACATTCACAACTAGATGAGCTTTCTTGTCTCAAGAACAGTTAACCAAAATGCAAATAAAGCTGCTTTGTTTTAATTCATGTGTTCTGCTAATGGAGCTCATCTCCGTACAGTAAAATAACACTCTCAAATTCTGCAAAAAATGTAGGTATTCATTTGCTTCCAAATTGTGTCTAAGGGAGTTATTAATACTTTTGATTCTCAGAAGACAGATCTATTCCATTGCTTGACTGTGAATTACAAGAAAATTGCCTTAAATCATGCTTGGATCCAATTCATAGCACCTTAAGCACAGCAAGTCCCCAGTGCAGCCTGCATCACGCAGGCACGGCAGGGAGCCAAGCACGGCTCGCATTGTAGATTTCCTCCCAGTCACTTAGGAGAAGGTTACAGCCCAATGATCACATGTTCAACCAGGCCTAAATCATAGATCAGCTTATGAAAGCCATCACAGTAAGCTCTCTCTCCTCCCATCCTAGGATTCCTAAGTAACTAAGGCACCATTTCACCAGTCTTCCCAGCCTGAGCAGTTCTGCTCCTGCTGCTTTAATTTGTCTGAGTCTTAGCACAGACAAAGGGAGGCACACATTCTTGGACCACCATCACCTTGGAGCCAGCGGCAGAGTGCCAGCTGCTAGAACCTCCTGTAAGATTACTGACCTTAACACTGCTGAAGCTTTGTGGCATTCAATGATGCCTTTCTCTGCAAACTCTTCCTTGCCCCTTGTGTCTCACACAGACACCAACATGCCTGGGGCTGTAAAACCATCCCTCATAGCCAGAGCACAGCTAAGTGACGCTCTGGCTTTAGTAGAGTCAAATGAGCAGCAAGACAATTGTGGGATAAACCCCTGCCTTAAGCAATGTATCCTTTTTATGAAAATTGGGGGGAAAAATGGGCTGAAGAACTACTGAGCATGGGTCCCTGACATGTCTGGCAATGCCATTCCACCTTCTTTGTCTTCACTGCAGGAATGAAGGCTCAATCCTTCCTTCTCCCCACAAGCCCATGCAGGCATGTACTGCTTGACCATCCTGTTAGCATACACAGCCACATCACAAGCATTGCAGAGAATTGCAGGTATTCTCCTTTTGCCTCAAATCCTTTCAAAATACCTACTCTCTGAAATTTCAACACCCTGCTTTATTTAGTCTTCAAATTGCCTTTCAGTCATCACCAAAATGTATTGATTACAATTCATTTACTGTGTAAGGATTTACAGTGAACTATGCCTCAGTGAATTGTGCCAGATTAATTGTGCACTCAGCTCAAATACACAAGCAAAGTTCAGCCCTCACCCAGCTAAGGGGAGGGCTCTCTTGGTAATTTATGATGTCCTCTAGTCAGGGGAGCAGAAGAGGGAGCAATCACTAACCAGTAAAGCCAGCAGCAGCTCTGAGTTTTTATCACACAGCAGCAAATGGGCCTTTGTGGTTTGCAACAGGGTGAAGATCCTTGCTGCAAACCCTCTTCCATAAACTATTTGTACTGGAGAGTCCAAGTTAAGAAAAGATTGGTCTGGTCAGAGTTCAGATGGGCACAGGACTGTGTAAACAGTCATTTCATCCACTTCAGCAGGACCAGCTATTTAAACCTGAATACTGGTTTTGCATGACCTGGTTTTGGTAGCAGGGGGCTACAGCATGGATTCCGTGAGAAGCTGCCAGAAGCTCCTTCTGTGTCGAGCAAAGCCAATCCCTGACAGCTCTAAAGATGGCACATGCTGGTCAAGGCTGGGCCAATTATGGTGGTAAAGCCTCTGTGATAATGCATTTAAAAACAAAGATAAACAGAAAGTGGTTGCGTAATTTTTTTAAAAAGTGATTGGACCACTCAAACCACAAAAAGTGGTTGGAGTGAGAACATGTGAGAAGAAAACTGCAGACACCAAAGCCAGTGAAGGAGGGGGAGAGGTGCTCCTGGCACCAAAGCCGGGATTCCTCAGTAGGCCATGGTGAAGATGTGGTGAGGCAGCTGTGCCCCTGCAGCCCACAGAGATCCATGGGAAGGCAGAGATCCACCTGCAGCCCGTGGAGAAGCCTTACACTAGAGCAAGTGGCTGAGAGGTGGCTGTGAGCCCATGGGACACTCATGAAGAGAGGGGCCCTCCTCTCAGGCTGGAGCAGCCTTTCTGTGAAGGACTGCACCCCGTGGAAGAGTGACCCACGCTGCAGTGCTTTGAGGAGAACTGTTGCTTTTGAGCTGGACTCGTGTTGCAGCAGTTTGCAGGGAGCTGTTGATTGTGAGATGGACTCATATCAGAGAAGTTCATGGAGACCTGTCTTCCATGGGAGAGACCCCACAGTGCAGCAGTGGAAGAACTCCTCTCCCTGAGCAGCAGGAGAAGCCACAGGTGATCAACTGACCATAACCCTCATTCCCTGTCTCCTTGCACCGCTGGAGTAGAAGGTAGAGCTGGGAAGGAGGGAGGAATGGGAGAAAGGTGTTTTTAAGGCCTTTTTTTACTTCTCATTCTCCTGCTCTGATTTTGGTAGTAATAAATTCACTTCATATCTCTAATTTGAGCCTGTTTTGTCTGTGCTGATACTTGATGAGCGATCTCTCCTAGTCCTTATCTCAACCCATGAACCCTTTGTTATATTTTCTCTTCTCTGTGCAGCTGCAGAGGGAGGGAGTGAGCCACTACCATGGGTGCCCAGCATCTGGCCATCATCAGCCCATGACAACCTGCCACTGCCTGCCATCTCAGACAGGGCCAGCACCAGCCATGCTCAGCTCAGACATCTCACCATCCTTCCAGGGCCAAGCCCTAAGGTCTCTCTCCTGCACAAATACCTGCCCCACCTCCAGAACTGGTGAGTATTACCCAGGCAGCCCAAGACAGAAATTCTCCATGGGAAAATCACTTGAGAGAAGGAGGGACATTCTCATGGGAATTCAATTTTTTCTGGAGCTGGCAGCAGTTGTCTTCTTTCCGGATGAAGTAGAAACTCAAGGTTCTTCCTGCTAATAGTCATTAAATAACTTTTCTTTTTTTTTCCTAGTACCATTTCAGTATTTTGATCAAGTTCCAGCTTGGTTTAATTACATACTTTCTATCTGAATTCCTGCCCAAGCTTCATTTAGAGAAATTATTCATTTCCTATCTTCAACATTATTATTATTATTGTGCTTATTTGCACGATGTGCTTAGCATTCATTGTACACATCTTCAGCGCTCTGATGGCCTCATCAGAGTGGTGCCGGTGGGCTGGAACAGAAGAACACTTCTCATCCGCCACCCTGAAAAATCATCCCTCCTTCCCATCACATATAGGCAATTTTGCATTGCTGCACATTAGGGAATGCTCACACTCACATCTGGAATATGACAAAATTATTACCAGTTCCTCCTGAGAACATGCCTGAATGCTGAACAGTAACATTATTTAGAAACAAAATCTGTATCTGAGTGCAAGTAACAGGTAAAAGGGAAGATGTTAATTTCAGACTATAAATTTTTCCAGGACACAGATTCCCAACAGTGAAGACAAGGAAAAGTTGGGTAGAAATGGCAAAAACACATACCCAGGAACATTTTTTCTCTTTCCTTGCAAGGATTAATGATTTCAACAGTCTTCATCTCACATGACAAACTTATGCAAACCACATGCACATGGTTTTCTGTCCCTTAGTAATGGATGTGAACAGAGAACTTCCATTTCTTTGTCATGTCGACAGCAATGTTTTTCTTACCATGGTGATTTATTTTCTACCCAACTGTTTTCAACTGCTTTTAGACTTCACTAAATATCTCCATATCTCTCCTGCAGCTTTCCAAGTTTTAGCACACAGGGTCAGAGAAAAGCACTTTTTCCTTCTTTCCATCTCAGCCAAGGGACCTAGTTTGAGAACTCCTGGAGACTGGCAGAGACACCAACACAAGCCATTTTGCTGGTTCACTGACAGAAGGGCAGTGACGGTACAGACAGAATGGAGGAGTACATAACCCCACACATGCTCAGGAGCAGTTGTGATCATTCCCCATAATGATCATAAGTATTAGTCAGGCAAGTATTAGTTAAAATTATAATTAATATAAAATGGATGATCCTTAGATCTGCATTATATTGCACTTTTGCTGGGCATTAATATCCCCAGGACAAGAGCAAGCCTTGCATAAATGTCAGAAATGGAGCAAACACCCAGTCAGCCTATCTTAATAAATTAACTGCACTCCAGCTCTTGGCATTTGCTTGCCTTCTGATGTGGATTAGGATCTGATTCCAAACACCGGGCATCAAAATCAAAGCATTAGCAGCAGCTGGACAGGGATGAGACAGCTCCATGTGGATTTAATCATGGATAGATGCAGAGTAGTGATGGAGCAGAAGATGACATATCACTATGCAGTTGACATAGCACTTCCTAATGCTGAAATAAAACCCAAAACAGTTTCAGTGGCTCAGCCTCAGTCTAGATGGCAAACAAATTTCAATGAGAGGACATCTGATCATCTGCTTGTCATGCACACTCCTTCCCGCACCACACATTACTGCAATCTCTCTTGAGAAAGCACAAAGCCCCTCAGAGGCAGGAAGTTTCAGTGTCTGTAATATCAAGCCACATTACTAGCACCTTTCCAGCCTTGCCTTGGGTTAGACACGTTTATTCTACAGAAAACTGGAAGTGATTTAAGACATTAGCATTCCTTAGATGCATGTCACCCCCAATCTCCTCACACCTATCAGTAGGATCCTCACTCCCACTGCCAGGAGGACAAAAGGTGCAAGCATTCCTCACCTACTGTTCTTCAAAGCCGGTTATCTGAGCTCAAGGTGCTGGGGGATAACGATCTGACGATACTGTAGTATCCAACTGCAGCAGCTCAGCTGGGGAGACAGAAATCTCTAGCACTGATGGAAACTGAGCAGCTGGGGATGAGATCTTCTTAAACTACCTCACCTAGAAACAAAAAAGCCTGTCCACATTCTCAGACATCTTGCACATTCTCTAAACCCACTTCTACTCAAGATGTAACATGTACATGTCTCACCCTGGCACTCAAATTCAGGCTCCTCACAGTACACAGGTGTGAATCTCACCAGTTACACAATCTGGGTAGCCACGCTAGCAAAACTCTTGTGGGATTTGATGAGTATTAGCAAGTATTGCCCAGGCTGTAATCAACTAACTACCCTAGAATCTGGGATTTGATACAACTTTGCATACTTGCAAGCAGACAACAAATATTCCAACATTACACAGCAAATAACCAGAATCAAAAAAGTATTGCTTTCGTTTGTTACTGGTAGTGGTTTGATCTTGTCATTTTAAAGGCAATCACATTTTGGAGAGGAGGCTGGGCACACCATTTCTTTATGTTTAGGTTGACAGCATTGTTTCCAATCAGCGAACATTCTGCCATACTAAATACATATATGTTCAGGGACCGACTTATTACAGGTATGATTATGCAACATATTTCTGGTATCACAAGCTCATACTGGCCCATAATACATGTGAAAAAAGCCAATCACTTGGTTTTAAAATTTTAAAAATGTAATAGTAATAAAATTGTTATAAAAATAGTAATATAATTAGAAAATAAAAAATTTGGACAATTGGGATTAGGACAATACGAGACAACAAAAACAAAGAGTTACAGACAGTCTGGGTACCTCTTCCTGGACAAAATAAGCCCCAAAAAGGGGGCTTGTTAACATGTTAACAGAGGATTAACCCTTAAAAGCAATAGCCTGTTGCATATTCATACATCTTATACATGATGCATAAATTCCATTCAAACAAAGGATTCTGTCTGGGATTTGTGTGATACATGTGACTGCTAAAATGGCTGGGGAGACAGAATGCAGATGAAGGGACAAGGTTTGGTGGTCAGCAAAGAAGATGAGCTGGCAGATCTAGAACAGGATAGAAAATTACAAGACACAGAGCTGTAATACAGTTGCTTTTTACAAAGAGAATAGCTAATGGGAAGAGGAGACAGCTAAAATGCTGCTACAAAGAGGTCACCACCAGTTCACACAAGCTTTTTGCAAACACATCATGCCTTCCTCAGTATAAAAGCAGCTGTGAGACTGGAAGTCTACAGTGCAACCAGGTGAAAAAGACAAAAGAGGTTTGGTTGGTAAATTCTGCAGAGATAGCCACAAAGATCAGCTGAGGAGTTAGATGGGAGCTTCCATAAGTACCACACTAAAGTAAAAGAAAATAAGAAAGAAGACCTAGGAGCTGCTGTTTGAAAGCAGCAGCAATCAGAAAAGGAACAAAAAGCTACCGGGAATCCCTCTAGAGCTCCCTAGAAAGCTTTTCATTTTATTACACCACAAGATTTCATGAAATCACCAGAGCCTTGACTCTACTTGCTGTTATCTCACACATAGTCAAACTTTTTGTTTACTCTCCTCACTCTCTTTCAAACAAACCAGTCAAAGAAAATGTGTTTCCTTTCTGAAGAGCCCTCAGTCAATGCCAGCATGACCCTGTTCCCAGAGCATGGTGACACAGAAGCCACATGGCCACTGGGACCTGCTGAGTAAGGAGCTCTACCAACACACATCAGCACAGAGCCAGGCACTCTGTGGGACCACAGGAGGACACAGGATGCTCCTGTGCAGCAGAGCTCAGGACAGCAGCATGCCCAGGGCCACAGCACGTGCATTCAGAGAATCAGGGGAGACGGGGAAGGGTCCCTATTTCAGCCTGCACAAATGCAAATGTTAGCCATGGCCTCAGCAGTATTACCCTCCCACCCATGCCAGTCTGTGAAAACTCCACCTCTTCTTCTCCAAATGGAATTGGCCCACTTCTCACCTCCCCAGCAAGCTTCAGCTCCCAAAAAGCTCTGTTTTTCAGGTGTCCTTATAAACACACACCATCCCTGCTCCACTGCAGCTTCTCCCAATACAAAAATAATGTGTGTACCAGCAGGGTTTCATTTGGGGAAGAACAGAAAAGCAATTTCAAACCAAACATGTCTTTAAAACACTTCTCAGATTGGACTGTCAGGCCTCTGGCAACCAGAACAATCGTCTAGAGCTTGTTATTAGGCCATAAATTATCTAGCCAAGAGCACCACAACCAGAAGGAGTCAAAGAAAAACACCAATAAAAAAAACAATGCGAAAATAAACCAGTACAGTTGTCTTCCCCTACCACTAAAATGCCCAAGTAGCAAAGTTACAGAATAACATTACAGTGAGGTTTTCTAAGAAGCTTGATGCGAAATTGTATTACAAATCCAAGTATTTCTGAACCATCAGTTCTCTTCCAGTTCAGACCAGTATTCTATAACACATAACTTTTCAGCAGTACTGCAAATCTCAGACCAGTTCTCAATAAAAACCCCAAAGTGTTCTCATTGGAAATGCACCACCTTATATTGTAAGAATTAGAGAAAAATCAGAAAATATATAAATTAAACTCGCATTTGTTTACCACTTATTTTGGTGTTTTAAAAGGATTTAAACAAGAATTTGTGGAAATAGCTAGACAGGCATAATTATCTTTACCTACCAGGTGCATTTGCCAAGACAGGGACTATAATCATACCAGTGGTCCAGGATGGAGTATATTTAGAAACAAGTTCATTTTCATCTGGCAGCAGAGCTTGGATCTGTTGAGAAATGCTATCTTCCATTGAAGTTAATATCTAACCATATTAATTTTTATGACAGATCAAAACTTACCTCAGCTATTTTTTAAAACACAGAAATAATTTCAGAAGGTTTCTACAGGATTATTCTATCTCAATAATTTAAAAGTTACACCTTCAGATTTCAGTGGGTTTCATATATACTAGCTTAAAGACAACTGTCATTTTAACCTAAAATCTTAAACTTGCATGTTTTAAAACACTGATAAACTGGAGAGGAAAAAAAAAAAAAAAAAACAAAAAAAAACAAAAAAAAAAAAAAACCAAAAAAAAAAAAACCACAAATACCAAAACCAGACTGGCCTTTTTGCTAAGCTGTGGAAAAATACAAGACTATTGCAATTCATACTTTCCCAATAATTTTTCAGGTATGGAAACTGGTATCTTTCTGGACAAAGAAAGTGAAAAAAAAAAAAAGAAAAAAAGAAACAAAATCATTGTAATATCCACACAGAATTATCATTTGGAATCAACACTTTGGATGGCCCACTGGAAACCAAGCTAAGCCCCTATTTCATAAAAATGTCAAAGCAGCCATTGCTTACTGAAAGAAAGTGGGGTTTCAACTTGTGTGAGCACAGAAAAAGACTTTGTCATCTCTACTCCCAATCTACTCTCATCATGGCTTCCAGTAATAAAAGAAACCTCTTAGGAGTTCAGGCAGCACACAGTACTGCTGGATAGATCTGTTGTTTTGATTTATCTGTCGATTTAAATTTTTCTGTTTCTCCATGTTTGTTTTTAATCTGAATGACAGCAGCTCAAAACAACCTCAAAGTTAGTAGAACCCATTCAATGAAGTTTTAAAATAATATAAAAGACTGAAAGCAGCCTTGTTTGAGGTAAATGAAGCTGTGTGTTTAAGGAGTTTATTTATATAAAAATTGAGAGGTTTTAGGAGAAAAAAAGAATATGCTGCTGTCATTTGTCGACTCCAGGGTCTGGAGGGAGAGGTTTTGGTTTTGCCTTGAAAGATCTGACAATTTGTCCATGCATTTTCAGGGCTGGCAATACCTCAGAAGGGCAAGAGATGGCAGCATTGGTAAAGCATCGCACGGCTCGGCCTCTCCCTTCCCAGGGCCGAGCCAGACCCTTTCAGGGCATTGTTCCATTGCTGCTTAACCCCCACATCCAAAATGTTCTGATGAAGCGTTCCCTGAATTGCTGGCTATTTGCAGATCTTGTTTGTGTGTGCTACAAATGTAGACTGTTTAAAAAAAAGGGGAGTATTGGAAAAGAGAATGTTACTACTCTTCTTACCAGAACACAGGCCAGTTTTCAAATGCTAGAACTGCCAGTCACACACTCCTGCTCCATGTAGAAAAAAGATTGTCATTCCTCATGGTAGGCACCCAATATTCCAATCAGAACTCTATGAATTCTGACTTGCTGAAAAAGCATAAATTAAAAGGCAGTCCTTGCAAAAGAAACTTACAATGTAGATCAGGACACACAAAATGAAAACCCACAAAATCACTGAGAATGAGAGCAGAAGGATTGCAAATACAGAAAAACTATTCTACATAGGATAGTCCACCCTCACATAAATTTTGTAAAATAACCCTGCACTTAACAAATTGAAGTGTTTGGAATCATAAACTAACTGGAGAAAAATTTTTTTTTTTCAAATATCACGTGGTTATCTCTGGCAAAGAGATTGCTGGGTTCCTGCATTGTTTCTTGAGAATCTGAAATCCTAACTGCTCGTAATGCGTGACTGTATTTCTCCATGTAAGACACAAACACTCTTATTAACAAAGCAGCCAGTGATGGGTTCATTTCCAATTGCTATGACATCATTCTAATTTCCTAATGGTATTCTAATGGTATATATAATGGTATTATAATTACAGCTGTAAGTACCTGAGAGTACTTATAGCTGTAATTATAAAGAAATATCCCAAGAGTGCATAGTATACAGACCTGACTTTTCCTGATCAAAGGCATTAAAGCGGTTTTAACACAAGAACTTGATAACCCTTAACCCACCACATTGGATTAACTGCAGAACAACAAAGGGGCCGCAGACTACTCTTCTTCCATATTTCTGTTCTCCTGGAAGCACACCACAAACCTTTTAAATAGTGAAAAGACTTTTGGAGTGACCACACTGCCAAAATACCATAGGGCCTTTTCTTTTAGAGAGACTATTTTAATTGCCTGAACTATATTGCAGAAAAGCCCAAACATTTGTGAACATTGGTCAAATGATTTTTTTTTTAAGTGAGAACAGGTTTTTCTCCTGTTTTTTTGATAAAATAGTCTGAATAACCATCAGTTGCTGTAAATCTAGCTGGATTTATTCACATAGAAATAAAAAAGCAACAATTTTTACAAAAGTATTCTCTTACGCAGAAACTGGGGAGGTGCCCTTTATGATAACACTGGCAAAACCACAGATTTGTTCCTTCTACAACATAAAAGTACATTTTGTACACAGCATAACTGCTGAGTAAAAAAAAAAATTAAACTATTATCCACTTTACAAAGGTTCTTCATTGGTTTTATAAGACTGGTGTTTCCCAAACAGAAATTAAAGAGAGCCATTGTGGCACATAAAACTAAGCAATTTTTCTAAAATGTAGTAAAATACAATCTTAATTAAAAAAAAAAAAAAAAAAAAAAAAGTCTTCTCTCTGTTCCTGGGAAGAGAATTACTTTTTATTTTATTTTTTACTAAAAAGGTAAACATAATGCCCCCTAGGGTTAGTGTTCCACTGATATTTTAATAACACTTTAAAACAATGAGGTAATCCTATGTCAATGCCTTCACTATTTGAACATTAGAAAATGCCAGACTTTTGCTCGTATGAACACGTAACCCTGTTCTTTAAAGTGATATTATTAGTGCTATTCAAACTTAAAATATTTCTTAGCATAGTCATTAAAATATAATATGCTGTTTATGGTGTTTTCTTAAAAAGCCCACTACATACTAGCTACCATGTAATGTCTTCAATTTAAATTATACTGTAACTTCTTCTTTCTTCACAATTTTTTACTAAGATAATTTCTTGCTTTATAAGAAAACATTTTGCAGCTCTGCAAGGTAAGAATCTGTTTCACAGCAACTGAGATATGTTTATATGGTGAGATTTTTTTCTTAGGGAAGTGTCCTTTAGTCTCACAGAAAAGCAGTTACAGAGATGCTGAAAGCTGGTATTGAACACAGCTTAAATTAACATGAAGCAGCACAAAATAGAAGCTAACAGATAAAACATTTATAGAAACAATGTTTCTAGAGACACTCACTGAAATTTTTAACTCAAGAATGAGTATTACTTTGAAATTCTAAGGGGAAAATACTGAGCTTGATTTAAAAAGATATAGAGGGCACTTCTACAGTCTGCTGAAACGGGAGGTCAGAGATATGTTCCTTTCATATCTGCCCTTCAAATATATTATTATAAGCATAATTCTCAAGAGGACATATTTTATTTTCCTAGTCATTTCATCAGCACTTCCGTGGGGAGTTGCACATCTTTCCTTTCATTGTTGTTCCACAGCTGTCACGTAAGCAGAGAAATATGCAACACCATTAAGCAACCTCATCCCAAAACCTTGTGCCTGCCCCAGAACATCCCAGTTCCACTTACACAGACACAAGAAAACATACCTCAAGTTCTTCAAATCTTGCATAGTATGCCTTCTTCATTTGTAATACAAGAAAAGGAAGACATTGTGAAGTTAATATAAATACAGATGTAGGTGGTCAAAATAGGGTGAAGGCCCCAGGAGCACAACTTTTCACTCAGGTGAACAAAGTTTCAGCCTCCCAAATCTCACAATTATTTCTGCAGTTATTCAAATAAGCAGTGTTTAAACTCAAGTATTTTCAAAAGGAGCAGAATTCATCTCAGGTGACCTGGGCCAACCAAAATTGCATTAGCAGGAGAGGATAAAGCCTGAAAAACACACCTGTTGTAATGCTTCCAAAAAGGATGGTGAGGACACAGGTGGCAACACTTGAAGTCTCAGCAATTTGTGCTATAAATAACAGCAAGCTATCCCACAAGCAAATTTACTTCCCTTAATTGATAAACTTGCTAGATACTACAGGTGCTGGCCATGAGAGAACTCTGTATTGTTAAATAAAGCTTTTTTAAACATAATATCCAGTCCAATAGGTTGCTATGCTACATCTTGCTGTGTTTTTTTCCTATTCCTACCTTTCTACTGCCTCTTAGTTGTTACTGCAATCATTAGTTGTTAATCAGTCCTGGTCACAGGTCTCTCATGAAGAACTCACCACTTCTTCCAAGTATTTTCATTTTCATAATGTCAAAACCAAGAAACAAAATTCTTGTTTCACATCATTCCCCACATGAACAACCATGCTGTCTTCAAAATCATAGAATATTTTCAAACTCCCATCCTTTTTACTATAATCTTTTATTTTTTGGCTTTAGGGAAGGGAATGCACCCTCATATCAAACCTTAAATCACACACAAAAATATTTGCTTCCTACTGGCTGCTCCAGCTAGAACCATGACTGTTCTCCTATACAGAGAATTATGGAGTTCCACATACTACTTTTTTTTCAACTCTCACTTACTTCTCTTTTCCATCTTGCCATCCTCCTGTTCTCTTCCACTTTAACTTACAGCTGAACCCAAGACCTGTGAAGTATTCCCAGATTTCCACAGTCAAGAAGAACTAAAAAGATGTTGTGAGGGCAAGGAGCTATTCCAAGTATCTCACAGTAATCTCTAACCTCAACTTTTGCTCTCCTTTTTCTAAAGCAGAATCTCAAGAATAAAACTCATGAAGTACATAAAAGTGAATAAAAGCACTGTCATAGAGGGCAGCCTAACAAACAGCCCTCAGTGTGTGGGCCTCCCACTCATCTTCACAGAAGGCAGCATAAGGAGTCCCTGCACAAAACACAATCTTCTTCTGCTTACAGAGAAGAAAAGCAGTTACCTGAATTCAAGCAGACAAGTGGTAAACATGATTATGTGATTCATCCAATAAAATCACAGAGAATCATCACACAGTCAATGTGTCACCTTTATTGGTCACAAGTAACAATTACCAACATTTTCTGTTTTGGTAGTTGAGATCCAATACCGGCAAGAGGAAGACAAAAACCACATAGCAGATTACGAGTGCTTCCCCCCTCCCTGCCCCAACTGAGCAACATAAATCAGTCTGGTGGGCAAATGATTTACAACCCTTGACTCTCAGACTGAAGATGTCAACAACTTGATGTTGCAAGTCTGGGTGCAGACTCTGTTGCATGTCTTCCCTCCTCTCCCTGCTCACCAAGGCACTTGGAAAGAGACAGAGAGCACAGTCTGTCATCTTGTGGTTACCAGAGCAGTAAATCAGGGGAGAGTCAGAAAAACAGCAGTTGAGACAGACACTCCATCATCTAACAGAAAAGCCTTACTGGATACACAGGATACAAAACAAAGCAATATCCATTATTATCCATTATCCATTAATGTTATCCATTATCCATTGTTAACAAGACCTCACTAATCCTAGCTATCATATATCCCAGCAGTCTTGAGCAGTCAGAGATGGTAGAATGCACAGATCCATACAAATGCAGCTCCTTCATATTTGGTGTTCCTCAGTCCTTTCTTCTTGTGATTCTTGTATTTTTTCTTAGTTCTTTCCCCTACTTCAGCACTTGTTTTTTCTGCCTCTTTTCTAAATCCTTACAAAGATACTCTCCTCAACTTCTTCATCTCCTTCCATTCTGCTTACAGGCTTTGAAATCACATAAGAGCACCATTTGTCTCTGGTTTACTTTGCTGGGCCAGTTCTGGGTTACTCAAGCCAATGGTCACACATGCCAACTACAGGCTGCACTGGCTACATCAGGACTGCATGTGTAATGATTCTCTCTCTTGATTAACCTAGTGGTAAACTTTGGGATACTACAGTCTCCCTAGCTGTCATTCTAGAATGTCAATCCTGTCTCTGTAACCATGTCTACAATGAACATGAAAGAAATGTCATGGAGCATGAAAAGTCAATACATGCATTTGCCTGACTAATGCAAAGCCCTTAAGCTAATTGCCTGAAAAACAAGTGAAACATAAACTCTGACTTAAACAACTCAACATAAACAACTCAAGCTCACAGGAGTTTGACTGTCAATGTATAAGAACATGCAAGCAAAAGGGTCATTCTATTTTCATCAAGCTCAAGAAAAGGGAGTGATATGCAATGTCGATTTAAGGACAGGAAAGCACAATCACTTTCCAAGAACTTATTTTGGTTTTAATAGAAAACTCCCATTCTCTCCAGATTTAGAAATTTTTCTCTTTTTCTAAAAGTCTCACTATGCTGTAGGAAAGTATAGGACCAACATTACTACTCCTATGTAAGCAGCTGCTTGGGAGAGTGCCAGGACGCTTTCTTGTACTGCCAGCAACCAGCAAGTATATTCAGCTCTCAGCAAGCATCCTTTGTCAGAGATCTGCAGGCTTCATCACTTGCCAGGAGAAAATTTCAAACTCGATTTTTCTAATTCCTTACCTCCTGTTCATTCACGTTCTCATCTCTCCTCCATCTCAGCTTCCATTCCCTTTCAACTCTCAGCTCTCTTGCAGATTATTCTGCACCACCTGATCAATCTCTTCTGCTCCCAGGCTTCTTGAATATGACTTAACACTTCCCCAGGAAAGCTTAACAGAAGAAACTCAGTAAATTAGACCCTCTCTTTTTCCAATATTCACTCCTACATTTTTAATCCACCTTTTTTGTAACAAAGTTAGATAAATGAATAAAATTTTCTATTTCTTTCACTTGAAATGCACTGGTGAAAAATTATTTAGCAGCACTATGTCTGCTTCTGTATATATTTTTCAGACAACATTTTACTGACCATCTTGAGGATTTTAAAGCATTTCAAGACAATTCAGAATGGCACTGACCTAAAAAGAGATGATGCAGAAAGTTCCCAAGACAAATTCTTGCTATCCTCTAAACCTAGATTTCCAGAAGTATTATCAGAGTTCCACATAGGGATTCAAACTCCCATTCCACTTTAAATCCTGTGCTAATTTCTGTAATCATGGCAGATGCTATGGAATACCAAACCAAGATGAAATAAAGCATAGGGATAAAGAACAAAGGCAAATTCACACATGAATTTTTACAAAATTTTTATGAAAAATGTTTACGTACATTTACACATATGAATTTTACACTTGTAGTCTTTCTTTTTTGAGTAGTGGTTTCAAGTCATTGTTTTTAATTTACTCATACGTTCCATGGTTTCTTACTCATTTAACTGTATATCTGTTATGGATATATTAACTAAAACTTTGGCAAATATACAGAACCAAAGTTACAGAGGTCCACTTGGCAGCAAAAATCTCCTGCAGCTTCGTATGAGACCACTCTGACCTAAAGCTGTGGCCAACTCTCT
Source organism: Ammospiza nelsoni (assembly GCF_027579445.1). Lineage (NCBI taxonomy): Eukaryota > Metazoa > Chordata > Aves > Passeriformes > Passerellidae > Ammospiza > Ammospiza nelsoni. The sequence continues at coordinate 48,024,315 of NC_080637.1, forward strand.
CAGTCTCTGCCAAAGCTTAAGGCCCTATGAATCTCTAGACCAATCCAAGACACTTTTGAAGCCTGCAAGCATAGCCTACCTGTATCTCCATTACATGCTGTCCTGGTTCCAGCCCGGACAGGATTATTTTTTACAACAACCAGGAAGAGGCATGGCTAGGACACGGTGGTTATTCTGTATCACCTCATGTCACTGCCAGGAGTAAAGGAAGGGATTCTCTTACGGGGAGAAGTTCCTTCCAGTCAAGAAAATGTGGTGGGGATAGCCATCCAGTGTTCTCTACTGTTAGGAGGTTTCTTTGTGAATCACTTCTTTGCTTGTCCCCTCTGTCATAAGTATTGGTACTGTTACTGTGTGTTTTCTTATCTCATTGCTGTTTCCAGTAAATTGTTCTTATTTCAACAACTGGTTCTTTGCCTTTTGTGCCTCCAATTCTCCTCTCCATTGTGTCACAGGAGGGAGGGGGTGGGGAAAAGTGGGGGAGCGTGAAAGTGGAGTATGGTTTGGAAAGTCTTGTTGGAGGCACTGAATTGGGGTTTCCATTCCTAAACCACAATAAATCCTTAGAGGCTTGCCAAGATTGTATACCCAACACTTCTACCAATTTATTTGTTCATCCAAACTGAAATTGTGTGGTTCTCAAGCAATTTGTCTTTTACTGAAAAACAAAAGGTATGTGAGTACAAAAACCAGATTAATTCATTCAACTGAAAATCACTTTTCAATCAAGTTATCAATACTTTGTAAAATTAGCAAATAATGACTTCTCTAATTCCTGTTGAGCTTAAACTGACCATTAAACAAACATCAAAGAATAATACTGTTCACCTCCCCACCTTTCTCTAGACACTATTTCCTGTTGCTGCCCTTGGGCTGGCATTGCTGTTTGCACTCCTCACAGTCAGGAAAACTACGCCAGCAAAAGAAAAATGAGCTTTCAACTGGAGTGACACCTTCAAGCAAGACATCACATAGCCACAGGTGTATGAGCGGCACTTGGGAAGGGGTGGGAAGAAGTGGCAGAAGACAGCAGGAGAAGGAAAGCCAGCCTGCTCCTTTCAACAGCAACCCGTACTTCTGTCAGATTAAAATAGCAGTGCAGTGACTGTCTAAACCATTTTGAACAAAGAAGGGAAGCTTCTTTTAGGAGAATTTGTTTCCTGTAAAATTTCCATAGTAGAACATTTGTTTGCTAAAGGGAAAGTATTCAGTTACGACAAAGTATGGAAAAAACAACACATGTTTAAAAATCCCATTGTTATGTCAGGGTATGAGATCTGAGTGAGCTTAATGGACTGAAAAATTTAAAGAATTGTCATAAGACAATCTACAACAATTAAAAAACTATTTTACACACAGCTTTCTTAAAGGATTGTTTTGGATTTACAGGTAAATTGTATTTTCTGAGAATATATATTATCCACTCAGAAAAAACATGGGCATACTCTTAGAAAAATACAGTTGTTGAATGCTTGTTTTGCTTTCTGAACAGAAATGTTGGAACAGAATTGTTTGAGTTTTTATCACATTTCTTCTTCACTCGATGTTCTCTGAAACGATTTTTCACTTATCTTTTATGTTGATTCAGTTTTTCCCTTTGCCTTCTATATAAAAAATGTTCCAATTGGCTACTTTCTTATAACTCAAAGACTCTGACATTCCTGATTGTCCTAGTTTTACTTGTGGGTGTTGGGAAGGGGGCAGAGCCTAGCACTGTGTGGGCACGGCTCAGTTGCTGTTCTGTATCCTGAAATCATCACTGGGGGCCATGGGTTTGGGGGGAAGAGAAAGATAAACATACACCATGAGTGTGCCATTTTGTTCCATTCCTTTCTCAGAGAGCCTGCCAGCAACCACACTATGAACTCTGCCCGTATCCATGCTGCCTGTCCTTCTTCCCTCAGGAGAAACGCAGGTTGGAGTGGTGAACACCGTCAAGCCTGGCTGTGTACTGCTGAACGCAGCTGAACCTACAGAGCAGTGCAGTTCAGAAGCTGGGCAGTCAGCCTGGGCAGGGCGCTATGGTTCAGATATAGCATCATTCAGATTGGGGCATTTTCCGACAGCTGCTTTTTGTTCTCTTGAGCTCAAAGGAGAATGCCAGGCTGCAGTAACAGCTGCCATTTTCGCCTTTTTCTCAGGAGACCACATGGTGCTGGTGATGGTGCCATCCACCATCTTGTTTTTGTCTCAGGATGGTGCCATCCGCCATCTTGTTTTTGTCTCATGTCAAACTGAGCCAAGGTGATGAGCACCTTTGAATGTGTAAATCACCCTCTCCTTTGTATACTTGTGTTAATTGCTGCTGTTACCCTCCCTATCATCATCCCACTGCTGATTGTTTTAGCAGATTGTTATCTCAACCCAAGGGGTTGCATTTGTCCTTTCGAAACAGGAAGGGGCAGGGAGAAGGGGAGTGGCTTATTTGAACTTTAATTCCCAGCTGATTTTAAACCATCACACTTACTCATTTTTAGCCCATCTTAAGTATAGAAGTCTCAGACAAAGAAATCATTAAACATCTCTGCCTAGTTTATGTCCCTGTTTGGGAAGTAACTGTCCTCATCAAGTAACTGACCAATGCTGTTTCTGGTCTGCCTTTTGCTATTAATGTTTTTTTTTAAGCTCTTTTATTGTTCCTGACAGTACTCGCCAGTTTCAACTCCAATTCAGTGAAAAGCATCTCTGTAGTCCTCCCACATCGCCTGATCTTGCTTCTAATGGCCATTTTTTCTTCTAATGGCACATTTCCTTTCTTTGTCGTAGCGTCAGAAGAATATCACTGCTCAGTAACAGGCACTGTCAGAAGTAGAGCAGGAAGATTAAGCATTATCTGAGTACCCCTTAGACTGTTCCCAGGCTTTTCATTATACACAACAATAAATTCTTTTTTTAATTCACATTTCATTTATATGACCGATTGAAGCAAAAGGTAAAAATTGACAGTCTACACTGTATTATGTCCATACTAACCCTTAAAAAAAAAAATCAATTAACTATACCAAAACTGTCAAATTCCCTTAAACTGACTTCAACTCTTTTCCCTGTCACCACCTCTTCAGAAACGCATCCATCTCTCAGCTCCACTATTCATGGCATCATTCCAGCATCCTGAGCTCAACTGAAAGTGAGCACTCTCCTTGCCTGATTTTTTCTGGATCATTTCCAGAGATATGGTAAAACTTATGTTTTCATTCCAAGACTGCAGAAGTGAATTTTTAAATATATAAATATCTAAATACCTATCTCGCCACTCAATCCACTGGAACAAATATGTACACATAAAATCTTTTGCTAAGCCACATATTCAGTTTGAGTTCTTTGTGTATGGATAAAAGCCAAACAAAGACTTTCCTACTCAAATTCCCACTGAAAAAACAACTGCCATTGACCGGGAGAGGGAGACAGATGAAAACAGCCGAAATCAGGACTGTTGGTGCTGATCCTAAATTAGACATATTGCATTACACAGGTTTTTTTCAAGTCCCATTTCAAAAATGGTCAGTAGAGTACGTCTGTTACAAAATAATCCATATTCAGTTGTAATGCAAAATGGATTCCTGATTCCTTAAATTCTTGAGGGTTTCTACTTTCTTTTATTTGTTAGTCTTATTCTTGCAGTTACAGTTAAAAACTTGAGCCCCTTCCCTAGAGTATTTTCTGAGGAAACCAGGGAGAGAGTGCAAGGAAATGGGGAAGAGAGGTAGAGCACTGACTTTCCCTTTGTTGGAGCAGCCTTCCAGAACCATAGCCAGGTCTGCCAAGATTCGAAAATTATAAATAAGATGTGAAAATGAGGGGATACTTTCAACTGTAAGAAAAAATGTGGAAATACAAGTATTTTCTTCTGGCATGAGAGATGAAGGCAATGGATGAGGTGGGGAAGGGGAAGCAGTATATTCTACAAAGAATCTAGTCCGTTTTAGAAGACAGTTGTTTGCACACATCCTCCTGTGAGATCAGACTAAGACTTTTTTTTCCTTTTTCTCTTAAATCATCTATTTTACAGCTAGGCAAGGAACCACGTGTTTTGAAACGCAACATTCTTCTACTCCTGAAGCATGAAGCCCTTGAAATACACAGCATAACTGCAAACCACTATAGTGTAGTGAATTCTGTGAATTCTCCTTTTTCCAGGCTTGACTTGGTAGTGTGTGTGTGCTTGTGCACACACAAACGTACATATGCAAGTTTGCACACACATAAATTTCTTGTCAGGTCATTGCTGTGAGCAATGGTGTCTCCTTCACCAGCTGGCAGTGAGAACAGTGTGTGAACAGCCTTCTGTAAGACCCTTGCAGCTGGTGAAGGGAATTCTCATGCTGCAGCCAGAAAACGGGAAAAGTAGAGATCAATGGTCTTCATGAATTGGCTTGCTGCACAGAAGTAGTCTTGACAAACTGGAAAAATAAGTCAAAAGAAAGTTCATAAAGGCCATCCAAAATAAGTAAAGTCTTCTAACTGGTACAGTAATGTAGAAACAGCTTGAACTGGTCCCATGAGATGGAACCACAAACAAGGTAAGCCCTGGTTTTTTACACATTCACCCTATGCATGATAGTCTAGGGTCTTCCAGATGAGACCTTGGCTGTGTCTCTGAGTATCTGGTCACCTGGCTGGGCCATAGGTTCCCTGTGCCCTTTGTTGTGCAAACTCTTGCCTGATGCTCCAGCCACTTCCTGCCACCCAGAGCTCCACCAGCAGCTGCACTGCAGCTACACACTAAGCTACTGAATGTATACTGCTCAACACTGTCCACCATGCTGCTGTGGATGGGGAGCATGAGAGCAGTTGGGTCAGAAATTACAGTAAAAATTTTACTTCTCACTTTACTTGAAGAATCTCTACATTTTGCAAACATTTGTCACAATGCAGCAACAAGATCACTTTTGCCTGGTTTTTGTGCCACCCTTAAAATCAATACACATATATTTACATCCAGACATGGCTGAGAAAGGCCTGTAGGAGCAATCTTTATACCTAGTCATTATACCCTTAGGGATGATGAATGTTGGAGATTCAGGTGCAGGTACACATGGTTGCCTCTCCTCATTAAGGAGGAATTGTTCACAAACAGCTTGACAGCAGAACAAATTAACCTCGCTTGCGATTGCTTGCTGCCACAAACAGGGTTGTTTACTCCTTTGCTACATCCCACATGTGCAGCACACCTACTCTACAGCTGGCTGCAGATTTTTGCTGGACTCCAGTGAGCCAGCTAAACTCATGGATTTGGCCCTTGGAGGATGGAACTAGATCTGGAGTGTCAGTGAACTAAATTGACTTGGGAGATGTCTGACAAATACCAAAGCTAGCCCAGGTGAAAGTGGGGAATATCTTCAGCAGCAGCTGCCTTTTAGATCTACTCCACTGAAGATCAAACAAAAGCCAGGGAAGTGAGTGGCATACATATATATCTACTTCTTCCCCTCAGGTGTGTAAGGTTAATGCCTTCAGAAGCATGGAGGTCTAAAAACAAAGTTTGCACTGAAACTGGAAAATGTGTAGCAGAGATGCCTAAAATTCAGGCATGTATACCACTTCAGCGTGGCAGAAAATCATGCCTGACTGTGAGAAACGACACTCGCTTAAAAATGTCAAAGGTTTATTAAGCCTTAACAAAATACAACAAAGGACTGAATAAGGAAAAATTACTGCGCTGAAAGTCTGCGACCAGCAGCCACATACGCGTACAAAATGGATGCAGTGCCTTTTATACCCTTGGCGCCTCCCAAAGTCTTGTCAGTCAACTCCTTCTCTGCCATCCATTGGTGGAGATCACTTTCTTACACCTTGATTGGAGGTCAGGGGTTGCCATGCCGTGCCTCCTGGTAACAAGCTTGCCCTCCCCTAAAGGCTCCGACTGGTGGCAACAATACAAGGGGGAATGGAAAGAGGACGATGGGGAGAACACATAAAAATAACATAACTATACATCTATAAAACTTCTCTTAACACACACATAATACTGATCTCTAATTGTGAGAACCAACCACCGCACTACCCATTTATAACATGACAAAACCATCAGCCACAGAGAAGTTGTGCTAGCCACTGCCTCCATACGGCTGAGAGACATGCCACAGCACGACCAGGGTGAGGCGTGCTGTCTCCCTTCTGCTCCACATGCTCCTGCAGGAAATGCAAGTAAAACCTCCAGACAAGATCCCCTCCAACATGGAGCAGGACGGTGCCTTTGATCTGTAAAAGTGAGGAATGCATCGGTGGAGGGAGGGGAGAAGAAGAAGCAGTGTTTTCCACGGTAATGGGCTGACATAGACAGGGTATGCTTATCTTGCTGGTATCTGCATGGAGCAGAAGGGAAAGGGTAACACCCAGGTTTGTGTCCTGTACTAATGAGAGTGACTGAGGAAAATAGGCAGGCACAGGGACACCTTTCTTTGTCATGGCGGCAGCTGGCAGTGGAGACACAGCGCTTGTAGGGCTGTGATAAAAAGGAACGGAGCAGCTAGGGTCATGTGCCAGGGTAGTAAAAAGTCGCATCCAAGCATGGGGCAGGCAGGAACGAAAACTGCACACAAATGCAGGGGAGCAAGGGACGGGGAACACTCCAGGTGCAGCCATGTCCCTGCAGACAGGCAGCTTTCACCAAAATCAGAAAAGCGTGTTCTGCTTATTTCCTCTCTAATGTTCAAAATGTCCCAAATGTTCAAAACAAAGTACTTCCCTCAGTATGGAGGAAACAGAAATGTGGTTAGGCAGTCAGGGCAGAGCGACAACACACACGGACTGAGGATGAGTAGCAGCCCTAGAGGCACAGAGCAGTGGTGGGGGCTGTGCTGGGCTGTGGGGAAGCCGCAGGGAAGCACAAGTTTGCCGTGCTTCTGAGAAGGAGGCCAGGGCGAGGGGGGAAGGGAAGGAGGAGGCGGCGGGAGAATGCTGAGGAACAAGGAAGCAGATCCGGCTCGGGCCGGTTTGAGCCGGTTTGGGCCGGTTGGGGCGCTGCAAGGACACAGCAGCTGAATAAGCCGCCCCTGCAGCTGGGCGGGCGCTACTCTCCGGCACGGATCACCAGAGCCCTCGGAGCGGGGCGCCGCGCCCCCGCCGGCAGCCGCGAAATGGCCCGGCCCGGCCAGGCCACGCCGCAGCCGGCAGCTGGAGCCGCCTCCAGCCGGAATCCGCTCCTGGCTTCCCGCCGCGCCCCGCGGGGCCCCAGAGCGGCGGCGGGGCAGGAGGCCCCGGTGTCGGGTTTCAGGCGGAGGAGCCTGTTGTGCGGCCGGGGGGAGGGGAGCGGCGGGGGAAGGGCGCTCCAGGGCCGACCTGAGGGGCCGGTGCCCTGGGCAACCCGCAGGGCAGTGACCGCCCCTGACACGGCCCAGCCGCGCCGGGGAGGAGCCCCAGCCCCCGGTGCGGGTCCCAGTGCGCACATCCCGCTCTTGCCCGGCGGGAGCAAGGAGCAGTCCTGGCCCGGGGTGTGCCCGGCGTGCTGCAGGGATGACAAGGCTGTGTGGGGCAGCGCCGCTGACACATCCTGGGCTGGGTGGGGGCCTTTGAATCGCTGGTAATGCATGGAGAAAGAAATTGGGGTTTTCTCGGTAACCCTTAGGCCAAGGTTTTGGTCTGAAATGCCCGTTTTCTAGGTTCCTTTTCCACTGTGTTTGCAAATACATAAGTATTACCTTTACGCCGTGGTACCTTTCGAAGTACAAAATGGCATCTGAACTCTTGTAGGAGAAGCAACAATGTCCCCTGAAATACGTTTGCTGTTTTTCTTCCCGTGACTGATACAATCTCATTAATAAAGTGCCTCGTCAGTGGAGCATTGAGCCACAGACTCCTGACTTTCTTTGGGTAACAGTTTCACACTTTAATACTTGAGCGAGTAGAAAGTGATTTTTTATTCTTTCTTAGCCTAAATTACTGTTAATTACGTTGTATTTTCAAAATCCACTTTCAGTGGCAATCTCCAGCGTAGTAAGTTCATCAGTTTCTAACAAATGGTACACTTTTCATCTGTACCCATTACTTCAATGGAGACAATTACTGGTGTTCATATTCTTTTGGTTTTTCTGTCACACTGAGCTGGTAACCACCATATACACTGGTTCATGGTTTCAGCTTAACAGCTAACTCAAATCATTTAATCATCATACTGAAGAGCAAAAACAGCCTTGTCCCCTCTTTTTGTATTAGCTCAGATCTCTCTGTGTGTCTTTAATCTCCTCATGAGCGTTTGATCTGCCTCTGGTTTCAGTCTTTCATCCCCACGACTCCTACTGGGTTATACAGTTCTCCAGATAACCCTGAGAAATGAGAGATGTGCCCTATCCACCTGTCCATCGTTAGCAGTGGTTTTACTAATTGTGTTGGGGGTTTTTGTTCCTTGGTGTGTAACTGTGTCAGTTTTTCTTTGCTGGCAGAGGTAGGAATGGTGATACAGATAACATGCACTTCTGCTTGGTTTTCTGACCCATTTAGAGTCTCTGAAGATCCATTTAGAGACACCATTGATAAAAAATAGTGACCGTGCAGCAGTATGGTCACACATCTTGCCAGAAGTGGAGCTGCTCTGATAACTCCAAAGCAGCCACTTTGGAGTAATCTAGCTCAGGCAGAATCTAAGGGTGTAGGAAGCCGCAGGATATGTATTTTGTTTTTCAGAAGTGCAGAGGAGTCGGCATATGTCAATTTGGACAAATTCAGGTTTTATAAGCAGTAGCTATGGACAAAGTCACTGGGCCAGAGGTGTTTGTGTTTCAGCTCAATGTGATTAGTAAAAAGAGATTTGCCAGTTGCTCATATCCGTATTTTTCTCCAAGAAGATACACAAGTAAATATAGCTTAACAGCAGGTACTTTTGATCCTCATGACAGAGAAATTAATGGAACAAGAAATGTTCTTACTATATATACTGGTCACTACAGCACATTCAGCTCTGGTGGTTTGGGTAAGTTAGCTGTGCTGTACTATTCTGATACTCCATATTGGCAAAGAATGAGGATGAGTCCCCTTATGTACTGTGGCATTAAAATTGTTTTTAAATCCATGGGACAGTTTATTCTCCTAACTGCTTCTGCTCTGGGTTTTTCTGTTTTAATAATAAAATGTGCACTTGTGGCTCATCAGAGGAAGAAAGAGACTAAATCCAACATTTCTGTTCTTTAGTTTCATGGATATTGCATCTTGAAGCATTTCTGCACTTCAGAAAGTTAGTCCCAGCTATCTGTGACACCAACACACAACTGTAAACTCCTGTTGCAGACAGATTTTTTTTGCCCGTGCTGATTTGAGAAGTGTGACTCAATGAATAAGTTGTTTCCTGCCTGAGTCTCTTAAGTGTTGGTGAATATGTGTTGCTTCAGCCAGACTTGCTGTGTTAATCTTGTTATGTTTGAAGTGTATCAAATTTTTGTAAGAAAAAAATAGGTCTAAATTATAAAAGATCATTATTCTGTCTTCTTTTTTTTCCACCATCTCCCCTGAGTGTTTATTGTAGCATTGTGGTGTAACCATAAGACAAAGTGTCAAATAAATGAGTCAAACATGAAGTAGATGCTTCATTATTTGCATATATCAGTTTTCGTGGTTAATGCATCACATGGTGAATTTACGTTTTAGCACTTTAAAGGAACAACATTGTGTCATCTGTGTCACAGATCCTTTTATAGGGTAGGCATGAAAAAAATTTCCTCACCCAACAGGAGAATGAGTTAAGGGGAGTTGCTGAAGGTCACTGCAAGTCATGTCATGCACAGGACATCCATCATCTGACACCTAACTGCTAGGCTCTGCTACTCTTCTCAGATTACTGAGGTTTAGATTTTTAAATAAAATTGAATTGGCAGTCATTTTTCATCTATCTGCAAAGATAAGAATTGAAGATTCCGTATCTATAGGCACAATTAAGAATATCACAAGTGTCTAAAGCTATATAGGATGTTCAGTGAGCTTTCATTGCCTTTTATCCACTGTTGCTTAGGCAACAACAAACTTTGAACATGAGTCCTGCAAGATAAATGAAAGAAAAATTCAGTCCTTTTAGTGTAAATTGTACACGTGCAAGCGAATTGTAAAGCATTGCTTAGTAAAATTGAATACATATAGATGGAATTTCTTTATTTAGTTCCCAGTTTTCCTGATGTTTTTAATGGAGTATAAAACCACAGGACTAACGAAATACCCTTCCAGAAGATCTTACACATCTTCTTTTTTGTCATTGTCTTGTCATTGAATATAACATCTTGATCAAACTTCAGTTTGTGTAATTACATTTGGTTAGCTCAAGATTTAAACCACTGTGGTATACAGCATGTGTTTGCAGAATCACAGAGGTACTTTGTTTTGCCCCAGACCTGGCTGAATTTTAACTGTGCAGACAGACCTCCTAGGGATAATCAGAAGTGGAGGGTCTGGAGCCCAAGTCTTACAAGAACCGGCTGAGGACAATGGAGATATTCAGTCATTAGAACAGAAGGCTCAGGAGTGACCTTTTCACTCTACAACTACCTGAAAGAAGGCTGTAGCAACTGGGGAGTCAGTCCCTCCCCCAAGTAACAGGACAACAGCAAATAGCCTCAAGTTGCACCAGGAGAGGTTTAGACTGGATATTAGGAAAAAATTGTTCATGAAAAAGAGTGTCGAGTTTTGAACAGGCTGCCCGGGGAAGCAGTGGAGTCACCATCCCTGGAGGTATTGAAAAGACACGTAGATGTAGCACTTAGGGACATGGTTTAATGGTGCACTTGGCAGTGCTGGGCTAATAGCTGGACTTGAACATCTTAGAGAGGTCTTTTCCAATACTTCCCATACTTTTTTCCCACATTTCCAGTACACGTTATTTTCTTTCACAAGATCTTGGCCATGTTCAATGTACAGAATTAATCAAAATTATACAGCAAAGGAAGCATCCACAAAAGCCTTGTGTTTTTTGATGGAGATAGAAATTGTGTGGTAGGCTACCATTGTTAGTCTGGGCATTGCTCATGTTTTTTAACAATTTACAACTCTGCAAAGTCTCTAGATTTGTTACTAAGTTGGGCCTTGCCTAATAGCTTTTGTTTGTTGTAATTGTAAAAAAGTCTGAATCATTCTGTTAGTGTTTGGTCGGTTTTTAACTTACTTCTAACACAAAGAAATGTGGGCATATGAACAGTGTGTTGTTTCCCCCTCTTTGGGGGCATATTGATCCTGGCTGGTCACTACTTATTTGACATTTTCTTTGTTTCCTCTATCTTCTTGAGAATTCAGCGCGGTTTCTTCATTTTTGTTATTCATGCAAAACAAATCAAATTGTTTGTTGCTGTAGCATTTGGGGAATCCTTTGTGCCTTGTTACTGTTGAGGATTAAAATACAGATAACAGGATGTTCTTCTGAGATGAGTAATTGCTTATCTGTGTTACTCAGCTTCATTTTCTATAGCAGTTTATGGATTAAAACCTGTGTTAAAACCTCACATGTAGTTCTTTGATTATAATCTAGCTTTGTCCAACAGCTAGAGTAAAAACTTCTTCACTTATTCACTTGCTTTAGGGAATTCTAATTACCTCCCACTGGAAAAGGGAGTGTTACATCCTTTGGGATAACTGAGACTAGAAGTAGTTTGTTTCAGGGCAAGTTTACGGTTGCTCCAAAATTCTCCAAATCTTTGAGTGCAAGAGAGATTGTTCTCCACTTTGGGTTCTTAAACACAGTAATGAGAACCTTGGTAAATAATGTATTTAGAGAATAAAATGCTTTATTCTCCTGTGCTGTTAAGTCAAATGGAAAAACAACATAACAACAACAAATGCCAACACCAAAACAAACAAAAACCCCCAGATGAATTAATTTTGCTTGGAGCATTTAAAAATACTTTCCAGCTGAAATTAAACATGGAAAATTGTCAAGGCCTAAAATTTGTTGTCATTAAAACTATTCTGAATCCTCAGTAATGATGTATTAGGACGTGTCTGTTAATATCAAAGTAATCGCAATTAACAAATAACAGGGACTCATGAGAAATAAATTTTGAAGGTAGTGACTCTAGATTTTCTTTTCTCCAGAAGTCCCACACTCTAAAACTTCCATTAGTGTTTTCTGGCTTGTAGTTATTTGCAATAGAATAGAGTTGCTGGAAAGGCTTAGGGGATCATAAGTCTTCTCTTTAATTGTCTAAACTACAGTTGGAATTGTCTGGCAGTCTCTTAAGTTACCTGAGGGCAGGGGGGGAAACATGATCTGCTGCATACCACCTGATTCAGTCACATGATGGCCACATCCAGACCTGACTACCTCTGAAAAGTTGCTTGAAGAAGGTCAGAGACGAATTAAGAACACCTCTCCCTCTGTAGATGTCTTGATTAGGAATTTACATTAGCAAGTACATTACAGAGTTACCTAATTTTAAATGGCATCACGGCCATGAATGTGTTTGTTTTTTTACAGTCTGAAGTATTTTGGTTACTCAGAACTTGACAAAAAGAGGGAAGGAGAAAGAGAAGAATGCAAAACTATGTCTGTCTCCTTTCTTGCAAAGTGAAACATAAAGTTAGAAGAGTTGAGGACAGGTCCTGTGAGACAGCGCCAGAAGAGAAGTGTAGTATATGGTGGAGATAATTCATGCTATTAATGTATAAAATATTGTAAGATCCAAGTTATGTGTTTTTTACTACCCCAGCCGGGAGCAGAGTCTTATTCTTATTCATCCAGTTCCCAGACATTAAGATCATATCAGGTTCTTTAACGTAAGAATAGAACCTTCCTGAGCGATGATCACTGACTTCCCTGGAATGCCAGGATCACTCAAGAGTGATTTCACACCTCGAAGATTGCATCTACTTACGGTGATCACCACCCAGTGCCGCCCTGTTACATGCGAGTGCCGACTTCTCTGGAGTGTTCTGACAACATCTAGACACCCAGATTGGACTTTTGTCTAACCCTGCACATGTATAGCCCTGGTTCTGCATGTGAAGGGACACAAATGAACATTCGGTCATCTCTGCCTCAGGTGGAATAAACTGTATAAAAACTCACTGCACAAAGCAGCATTTGTGAACAGGGGAGACTCTGACACTTGGGAGTCAGATCCGTGTGTTCACCCAGCGTCGATCCCAGGCTCGGCGCTGCCCTTGGCTGTGGTGTTTTTTTTGCTGATTGAAATTCTGTTTCACTGACAATCTAATAAATCATTGCTTGTGGGAAGATATCGTGATGTTATGCTCAAGATATCGCGATATTACGCTCAGGCAGAACCCCCTCCCCTTTTACTGTTACCGTACCGTTACCCCCTGTTATAAATTACCCTATTCAGCCGTTAATAAACGCCATTTCACCATCCACCACATTGGGGTGTGCGTGTGCTTGGTCCCTGTGGCAGGGGTGCTGCCACCAAGCCGTCCTTGACCCGGGACGCCATGCCCCTAGCAGCGGCCACAATTGCTAAATTTTCTTATAAATTTGGCTCTCGATTTGATACTTTATAAAAGAAGCAACTATGGTGAAGAGAATGGGAAGAGAGAACAGTTTGGAAAAACTACACACGGCATAGGAGGGAGAACAAAAAGATTGTAGATTGGAAAAGGACAATAAATGATGGAGGTTGGCAGAGTGTTGTGGTTTAGGACTTCTCAATTCAGCATCCCCACTGACTCTCCAAACCACACTGCCACTGTCTCTCACTCCCTCATTTTCCCCTCCCCCCTTAACCCCCTGGTAAGATAGAGAGGGCCTGAAAGGCAAAGAACACGGGTTGAGATAAGACCAATTTACTGGAAACAGCAATGAGATAAAATGGACGGGAACAGCAACAATACTAACCACAGAGGGTTCAAGAAAAAAAATTATTATCACAGAAAAACAATGATAATAGACAACACTGGATGGTTCCCTCTGCTCCGTTTTCTAAACCAGAAGGAAAACCTTATCCCTGGAAGAAAGTCCCTTTCCCCTGCCCTGGCAATGGTATGAGATGGTATAGAATAACCTTCAGGTCCTAGAACTGCCCTCTCTAGAATACTCTAAAGAAATTAAATCTGACACAGAGGAAAGGAATAAACCAGGAAGAAGGAAGATTAAATGAAGAATAAAACAGAGAAAAAGTAGGAATTAATGAACAAGTAGACTTGCAGCTTTACTTCCAGAAATCCTTCGGAAGTCAAAATACCTCCATAGACCTCAGTATAAAGTCTACTTTTTTTCTCACAGCTTTATCTTCTACATGTTAAAAGGTTTTGATTGGCATAGTCTAGCTTAGAGTTCATAGTACAAAACATGATGTATCTTGGGTACAGCCGTGCAGACCATGGTTTATAAACATCCATGTTTACAGGTCGTTAAGTATGAAATAACCAAGTAATTGAGATTCATCTGGTCATTAGTTATTGGGCTTTACCTCACAACTGGGATAAGGCTAGTAATGTAATATTCCTGGAGATACCTTTTAAATGACATTCGTTGATTAGACAATAGCATTTGTCTGAGTTATTTTTATTAATGCATTTTTCTGAGTTCCATAGTTTACTCATGGGTGGTGGTGATGGGTGTTTTAATGAACATTCTCTGTAATACTTCTTTTCCTGAACTGGACTAAGGAGCTTTCGGGATTAATTTTTCATTATTCACTTTAATTAAGCAACAACTACCTTGTTTCAACCAAGATTAGAAAAGTTTGTACTCCTTTACAGTGTCAGAGAATGGTTTCTGTCACCAGATATATGCATGTGTTGGCAAATAAAACAGACAAATATCAGAGCTGTAAGGGAGATTTCTATTTTGCCAGTTATTTTCTAAGAAGTTATGTCCTGTTATAATGTTCTTGCTTATTTTAGGCAGTATCACTGTGCACAGTTTTTCTGAAGAAGTGGAATTGATCAAAGTGCCTCTTGCTTCCATTGTCATTTTTAACCGACTACTATTTCTAATCTTTACTAGAAGCAAATGACAGTTCCCTAAATTTGAGCAGTAATTTGGGAAATTATATTGGATATTGCACCAGTTCTGGATCACACATTGCCCCATACTTGTATTGTGTGGCTTGTATTGTACTTGGCTAGAAGGAAGGAATGTATGTACTGAATGTACATGGATTTCAGATGCATACTTTTTAAGTGACTCTTACCACAGCAATACACTTGTTAAGCAAATTATTTCTTCTTTTGCTCTCATTGTTTGTGAGTTCTTTTTCTTTAATGCTGAGGTTACACAAAGTGTTCAGTGTTTGATAGCATAGGGTATAACTTTCCAAATGCCAACAGAGATATATAACAAACTGTTTCTCAGAGTGAGAGAAAAACACTGAAAACTGAAGAGACACTGCAGCAGAATTCGAAATATCACTGATTTATGTCTTACTAATGGGCATATGTCATAGTTCCAAATTTTTCTTTATGTAACCTGAGCAGGACACATATTTTTGAGCAAACTGTACTTCTGTATGTAAAATGAAAAGGCGGAAGTTCTTTGAAGTCTTACTGTGAAATGCTCAATGCCATCAGGACTATGAAACCAGGGGAAAATAGCAAAAAGTGTTTATCTTCCTTTACACTTATGTTAGGATTGCTAGAAAAGGAGCAAAGGAGGAAGAATTTTACTCCTTGATCCTTCAGCTAATTCAGAAGTGAACAGTAGTGCTCTAACCAAAAGCTTGTGCCTGGAATGGAAATCCTCTCCCACACCCTTCCAGACTGACCTTCCCTCCCCCACCTACCATAGCTCGTATTTCAGAGCCGAGCTGGCCGCCAGCAGACTGTGAGCTGCCAGGAGGAATGCATTATTTGCTCAAAAGAAAAACAGAGGTGCAACCATTAACTGCCCCCTCCTGCCCCACTCCCCACAGAACAAGACAGATTTCTACATAGGAGAGGAACTTGCTATTGGTACAGCAAATCTCATAAAAACCATCATGTGTGCCCACCAACAAGAGGGCTTTATCATGATCGAGAGGCTGCATCTCCTCCCAGAAAGCTGAGTGGGTCATGGCAGCTGACTTGTGCCTGTTTTCTCATGTGATCAAGTCCTAAAGCCAAATCCAGACTGTTGTTCTCATGTGATTTAGGCAATCTGCTTACATCTGGTCAGCAGAGAAGACACAAATCAATAAAAGCAAAGTTTATAACCCAGATTACGCTGTTGTCCTTGGGCACAGGACATTTAACAGAACATCTTGCCTCTACGAAGAAATGTTTATTTAGGTAGTTACATTTTGTACCAACAGACACTGCAAGTGGATATGTATCAAAAGTTGAGGGTCTTTTGCCCCTGCTTCTAACAAAAACAAATTGGCAACAGTGCCTCTTGCATTGTAGCTTCATCTCTTCTTTGCATTTTTGGCCTCATGGCTCTATTAGTCATGGAAACTGGAATGGCTGGATTTTCTTTAGCTTTTTCACTCTAAGAAATCAGGAAGAACAGTTCCAAAACATGAAATTAAAAATTCGATATTAGGAAAGTTTTATAAAAGCCAGGGATATTTTTGCTTTTCTTCTTCTACATCTTTTCTTTGGCAATGAATATTCACTCACTACTAATCATCAACCATAATTGAAGCATTTGTGTTAATGTGTGCACACTGTGCTTAGAATTTATTTTGATTCCCAGGTAAGTTTTACATTTAACTGCAAGAGGACCTTTCCATGGAATTAGGTATGATGAGGCAAAGGAAATTACTTGAAAAAATGGCTGGACATAGAGTGACATGATGGCTATTGTACAGGAATTTTTATTCAAACAAGTATGCAGATATGTTTTTCCCTTGAAGTATTCATATTTGTCCAATAAACATTCTTTATATCATGTCATCATAGTAAGTGTGGAATGAAAAGAGTTTTCCCTATCAAAGCTCAGTATTTTAGGGTGACACAGCAAAAAAACTAAAAGGGTCAAGTGCTGTCTGTATAAATTAAAAACTGTGAAATAAGCTGGGATGTAAATTTAAGAGCACAACAGCTATTCTCACCTCTTCTTAACTAACATGAAGAGCATTCATATTCTGGTTTTGAGTATCAGTGTTATATTGGCAGGTAGACAAACTCTCAGTTACAATGTTTGTTTTAACAGCACTATGAGGTTAGGTTGAGTTGGGAGGGGCGATGAATTTAAAAGTGCAATGGCTGCTCTTCGGTAACTGGGTATGGATATTCCTTATTAAGAACAAAAGCATGTACAAATGGATCTAATCAGCAATAGCTTCATGTGTGAGCAAGTACTAATAAAGTATTTACTTAGAATCTAAATGACAGAATTTGTCAGTCAGAGCGGTTATTTATTCATTCCACTTAGAAGATCTGAATGCAAGCTACTCTTCTGGATAAGAAACTGAACCTGACCATGCCTGCACTCAAATTAGAGCCTTACAGAAGCAAGGTGTCAGAGAGGAGGTCTGCAAGCCATCTTTCATTTTCCCCCTGCATCTGGACCCATCTTAAAGCCAGATCAAAAGAGGTCTGAGGATGCAGTTAACCGTGAAGAAGGGCTCTCCTAGGCACTAAAAAGGTAGAGATCCTTGAGCAGACATGTTGATGAGCCCTGGGTCTAGAAGTATTGAGTCACAAATGTTTTTGACATGATATATTTGAGAAAATTCAGCATCAGTGCCATCTCCCAGCCTCAGCAGTTCAAAGCAGTTTCAGAGGGGACACAGGTCTAGACTTGTCTGCACAGGTTTCCCATTGCCTTTATCTTTTTGGCTCCTTATTGTTAGAATGAAGGATTTTCCCCAGCCCATGGAGAGAGGCAATCACATGCACAGATTGTTGTATGGGAAGGCATACAGAGAAGCCTTGTAACTAGTTTCTCTTTTTTTTTTTTTTTGAATTGGGGAAGAAGATCTTGTCAGTTCACGGCTTCCAGGAGGTGATGGCTACTGTGCTGGAAATGCTGACAACTCCAAGAGCCTTATGTAAGAGCCAGCTAAACCTATTACACAAGTATATCAGTTCCAAGGCATTGCCAGGCTCCAGAGCTGCTCTGGAGGCTTCCTGTTTTGGCACTGCAGGAAGGCCTGTGTGCAGTGCTGCTTGTGGCATGTCCTTCCAAAAGCGGATGGAGGAAGCCATCACATTTTTTTTTTTTTCTGATCTCAGGCTTCACTGCCAAGGAATCTCAGGAGAGACTTCTGAGCAATAGAATTTTTCCAACCACTGCTTGTGGTTTAAGCTCCTGCTATCTCATGCTTTAAGCAAAACTATATTACTACTGCAACTACCAGTGAAGGAATGCATTGAATGCAGCAGGCAGTCCCGCTCAATGCAGACCTTGTCTTTACAAGCTCTTGAAAGAGGCCACACCCTCATCAAACCAGTCCTGTCTAGATTCCTTCTGCTGCCCTCCCCCACAAGAGGTGACTGTCACTGGAGCCTGAACCTTTGCACACCATCTTCTCCAGCCAGGATGACTAATAGCTGCATGGCAGTGCCATGGAAACAGTTGTTAGGAAAGCAATAGAATTGCTGATGACCAGACCCATGAGCAAGGATGGTGTCATGGGGAAGAGCTTCTCAGGACCTCGAAACCTCATCTGACATAGCTTCTCCCAGTGCTCCCACAAAGAGACAACCCTTCACCAGGTGACACAAAACAGTTCTTCCAAATACTGTTTTCTCAGCATCAGGTCCCAACCCTCAAGGTGTTTATTCCTCCTCACTAATGCAATTTATCCCTCCTCAGTGAATCAGATCAATGGTGCGTGAAGCTGCACTGTTAATTAGGTCACTGGAGAGAGGGGTGAAAAAAAGAAAACTAACCCAAAGTATATTCCCCTCTGTAAAGCTACATTTCAAACCGACAATTTCTGTAGTCTGGTGTAAAGTACATCCTCATAAAGGGTTTATCAGCACAGGAAAAGGAGTGGCAAGCAGCTAGGGGTAGGAGCAAGCAGCTGACCTTTTCATCCCTGTTAAGGTGACATCAGCCCCAAAGCCAGCCTGTGGTGTGATGGTGCAGCTGGTGTTGTCCTCTTCCTCCAGTTGAGTGTTAACAGTAGCAGAATAAGGTGTTTTTTAAGGTGCACTGTTTTTGAAGAACTCTCTGCCTCAGAACACTGACAGTGACAGTCTTTGACTAATCTCAGAAGTGGTGAAGTGTGGGTAGGAGTATATTAACATCCATCTACTTTTTCCTTCCCCTTGTGGCTGTTCTCTGACATGTCCACAAGACCCTATTAAAGGAAAAAGAAGTTTAGTTGCCATGGTTTTGCAGTAGTAAGCCTTTCAGCAGGGGTTCCTAACACAAGAATTGTGTTGTGAAAGTAGCCCATGAAGTAGAGGGAAATGAACACTACTTCCTCAGAAAATAACTGTCAGCTCATTTTGTACAGGCTGCTGAGGACCACCAAGCAAATTAATAATTTACAGTCACTCCTAGCCTGAGAACAGCTGGAAAAACCTAGGTGACCTAGCTTCTGGTTTATTAATCCTTTTAGCTTAGTTTTTTAACACCTGTGGCACCATCCTGCCCTCTCACAGTAAGAACACAAGAAGGTCCCTTGACTGCTCCTTTTCTTGCTGTTCATCTGCCATGTTCTATTTGTTTTTCCTGGCCAGCTGTGCAGCTGTGTCCCATTTCCTTTCTCTACTGTTCTTTTCCTTCCTTCCTTCCTTCCTTCCTTCCTTCCTTCCTTCCTTCCTTCCTTCCTTCCTTCCTTCCTTCCTTCCTTCCTTCCTTCCTTCCTTCCTTCCGACACTTCCTTCCGACACTTCCTTCCGACACTTCCTTCCGACACTTCCTTCCTTCCGACACTTCCTTCCTTCCTTCCTTCCTTCCTTCCTTCCTTCCTTCCTTCCTTCCTTCCTTCCTTCCTTCCTTCCTTCCTTCCTTCCGACACTTCCTTCCGACACTTCCTTCCGACACTTCCTTCCGACACTTCCTTCCTTCCTTCCGACACTTCCTTCCTTCCTTCCTTCCTTCCTTCCTTCCTTCCTTCCTTCCTTCCTTCCTTCCTTCCTTCCTTCCTTCCTTCCTTCCTTCCTTCCTTCCTTCCTTCCTTCCTTCCTTCCTTCCTTCCGACACTTCCTTCCGACACTTCCTTCCGACACTTCCTTCCGACACTTCCTTCCGACACTTCCTTCCTTCCTTCCTTCCTTCCTTCCTTCCTTCCTTCCTTCCTTCCTTCCTTCCTTCCTTCCTTCCTTCCTTCCTTCCTTCCTTCCTTCCTTCCTTCCTTCCTTCCTTCCTTCCTTCCTTCCTTCCTTCCTTCCTTCCGACACTTCCTTCCGACACTTCCTTCCGACACTTCCTTCCGACACTTCCTTCCGACACTTCCTCCCTTCCCTTCCCTTCCCTTCCCTTCCCTTCCCTTCCCTTCCCTTCCCTTCCCTTCCCTTCCCTTCCCTTCCCTTCCCTTCCCTTCCCTTCCCTTCCCTTCCCTTCCCTTCCCTTCCCTTCCCTTCCCTTCCCTTCCCTTCCCTTCCCTTCCCTTCCCTTCCCTTCCCTTCCCTTCCCTTCCCTCCCCTCCCCTCCCCTCCCCTCCCCTCCCCTCCCCTCCCCTCCCCTCCCCTCCCCTCCCCTCCCCTCCCCTCCCCTCCCTTCCCTTCCCTTCCCTTCCCTTCCCTTCCCTTCCCTTCCCTTCCCTTCCCTTCCCTTCCCTTCCCTTCCCTTCCCTTCCCTTCCCTTCCCTTCCCTTCCCTTCCCTTCCCTTCCCTTCCTTCCCCAACCTTAATTATCATATAAATCCCTCTGGGTGTTTTCTGTTCCTGTCAAAAATTACTATTAAAACAACAACAACAACAAAATTTTAATTTTTTCAACATTGGACAAAAGTAGGTAATTTTGTTTGCCAGCCCATAGTCCTAAGAGAGAAAATCATCTTGCCTATAAGACAGAAAAACACTTTGACAGAAACAAAGCATAAATCATTAGGAAAAAATTTATAGCAAGATATTTTTCTGGGCATTCTACAGCAAGGAAAACATTACTTTGGTAGAGTGCTTTAATCAGTATGCTCTGTTCTACAGTAATCAGGTGTTCGTTGCTTCAGAGGAAGGTACAAGCTGAGGACTAACTCAGCTAACTAAATCAGAGAAAATCTCTTTAACACTTCTCATCATCCCAACAGAGCCTGTCTTCACCTGACTTTACCTTTTTGGCCATTTAACTTGAGGACCTGATATTTGTAACAGTTAATTTGCACACTCATTACACAACTGATCCAGATTCTAAAAGTTTCTTCTTCAAGATAAGGCTATCTTTGCTGATGAAAAGGGGTTGTGCTTGTGTGCATTCCTAAAATTTCTCTGTGGAATGCTAAAGGAGACAAACGTGGACAATGACTACTTCAATACAGTTAGACAAGGTCAGCATTATGCTCTAATACAGTCTGATACAGTCTTTCCACTCACCAGGCTAGATGTAGTGTAACAAAACCCACAAGGCTCTGACTTTCCCTGGATTTCTTAGCAGGATAGTGAATAAAACTGAAAAACCCCTCTAATTTTGTCTGTAAAAAAGACAGGCGGCTACTTGCTTTTCTCTGGAATCTGCTAGTTGTTTTTTCACTTCCTTTTCCCCCCCATTTAAATATAATTCTTGTGTGATGACTCATGGCAGGAAACGGGGCTGCCTTGTGTGCTTGTGCAAGCCCCAGAAGGCATATCTGGGTCAACAGAGCATGTACAGAATGTCCTGCAAACTAGAATGCTAGGCAGTCCACATTGTGAGTGAGTGCTTACACTTAGAATTCAAGAGTACTACAAGTACTGGTGGAACACTATGTCCTGGGGAAAAGAAAAAAAAACCAAAAAGAAAAAGAAAAAAAAACATGAGGAAATCCAGCAGCAAGAAATGTCATTTGCTAGGAAAAATCTGGAGCCATCCTTTCTGAGAAACCACTTTTTTTCAAATTACTCTTTGCTAAGTTGTGCAAAGGGTGCAGAAACTAGAGAACATAATGAAGTTTAGGTAGAGTGCAAATTCTGATTAAAACTAAAAAAGTGATAAAATTGTGTGGCGACCCAAATAACTTTTTCCACTGTCCAGCTTTTTCCATTGCTTCCATGCCTTTGCTGTATGACAGGTAATTATCTATGATTCATAGAGGGTTACAGCCTGCATCTGTTGAGAAGTTCTGTCCAAACACTATAGTCACATTTTCCAACAGTATCAGCCATGACTCGTGGAAACGAGCGCGAAGCCTAGCCATGAAGATAAAAAAAAAACACTTTTAAAATTTGGTCAGATCTGTAGAGCCCAAATAATGTAATTTGGTTTGCCATTTCACTTCCAGGAAGTCCCAACATCCACTTCATGCAACAAGTCATGCCTGGGAAACTTAAATAGACTTCTGAGGACTTTGCAGATAGCTGACTTTGGGCTGATATAAAGCTGGTTACTACTTTAAAACAGAACAGAAAATTTGACACTGATGCAGTCAATCCCAAAGTTACTTTTTCCAAGTACCACTCCTGAGTATGATTCTACTGTATCAGTTTTTGACAGTTAATTTTTTCTGGTTTTCAGATTGTCTTTCCATCAATACAAATACTGGTTAGACGAGCTGTGATTCTGACTGTGCAGAAAATGGTAAATTTACAGGTTCATAAAGCATAAATTTCACTGCCAGTAACCTCTCTCAGTTGAACTGGGAATAAATATAACACCAGTTAATTACGGTGATCTTATGCTTTATCCTCTCAGCTTCTTAAGATCTCCTGGGGTCATTTTTTAAATAATCTACCTTTTTTATTATTTATTCAGCCTTGAAGTGCCAGAAAATTTATCTATCCTGGGACTGTGAAGACTGTTTGTCAGAAAAAAATTTCTAATCAGAGGGAAATATGTTTTAAAACAATCCTTAGACTGCAAGGAGTCCAAGTCTTATCTGTCTTTCCTGGTGCAAACAAAACTAAAAAATGCTGCTCGATAAATTTAAGACCTTGAAACTTTTTTCAGTGATACAATTTGAAGTCAAGTTGGGAGCACAGGGAAGAGACAGTCTGACTTAGTTTCACTCTTTTATATGTCAACCACAGAAAGAGAAAGGCTCAAAAAAAAAATAAAACTCATGCAGGTTCTTGTTTGACATACTTAGTATATTTCCCTTGCAGGAGCATTGAAAATCTGTCTTTCTAAGAACATACCAGTTATCAAAAGCACACAATGTCTCTGCAAAACATAAGCCATCTACAAAGGTCAGGAGACCTCTTGTAAGGTGGCAGATTTTACCTCTCTCATTTGAGGGGTTAGGACTCTGCTTCAGACTGGAGAGAAATCACACAGAGAGGGGTTTGAAGAGAGTCAAATGAACTATGCAGAGGCTGAGATGAGCTCTGTTCTGCAAAGAAGGGGTTTCAGCTGGGGTCCTGGGAGAAAACTATCCATCTCAGCTCTTTCAGCTTCGCCCAGCTTCTTCTTGTTCAACAGTTATGTCAAGGAGAGGCATCAGATCAGAGAATTCCTTTCAGCCATGCCTTTCCCTTAGCCAGCCTCATCTGCTGAGGATTGTGCTTGTGCTCAGTTGGGAACAGATTTCATTGCACTGTGTCTTGGAAATGGCTTCCATCTGTTTTTTATACTGTAAATTCTGGATTCTATGTAATTACTTTAGCCCAGGTTTTAAAATAGATCCATATAGTTTTGCAAGAGATTTCAACTGCCAAGCACCATTTCTCCTATGCTGTTAGTGAACCACTGAATTTCCATTAGCAGGGTATTTCAACCAAGGACATCTTGAAATTGTAACATGATTACTTGTCAGGCTCTGGTGCTGCGTGAACTGGAGCTTTTCAGATTTGGCATTTCCAATCAAGAACCTAAGCATGATAGGAAATTTTTTAGACTTTAGTTTTGACACTTTCTTCATCATGCTGATAGATAATCTGCATTGGTTCATCTCCTGATTGTCTTCAGATCCTGTTAACAGTTCAGGAACAAACAAATATATACCTCAGCGTTCAACTGTAATAACACAAACTTGTCCCCTTCAAGTTTCTGCTGACAGCACAGGAAAAAAAAAAAAACAAAACTTGGGGGAAATAAAAGGCAGGAGGTTTGAACTCTGATGTTCAAAACCAGATAGAATTCTATTTTCTTCAAAATTCTCCATAGACAAAAGAGATTTATCATAACACCATTTCCAACAGAAAAACCAAACAAACAAACACAGAAACAAACAAACAAACACACACAGAAACCCAGCAAATTCTTTAACCTATAAATCTGCCTGCCAGTATTCCAGATCCTGTGTTGCTGGGTTTTTTTTTGCTTTAAGATCACAAAATAGCCTGACATAGCAGCAGCTGGGAGCTGTAAGAACCCTGAGGTCGAACCAGTAAGGAAACCAGGTCAGACTGTGTGAGAGTGAGGTGTGTAGGGCATCAAGCTGCTCACTGCAAAGGGGCCTCCATCCCATTAGTTAAAGTCCCTGGTGGTGAGAGTGTGACTGCCAGAGTCCTCCTGAACAGTCCAGGAATGTTTCCTTAGGAGTGTTTCCTCATTCCACAGGAGGGCTGTGAAATACCTGCCTTCTTCACTTGTCAGGTTTCTGGCCATTTTGCTGAGGTCCAGATATGAGCTCAGCAAGTTTATCCCTCAACCCTCTCTGTTCCTTGGAGCTTTATCAGCTACTCAGCAGGTGACAGCCTCTATCTACAGAAGTATGCAGGTGAAATAAGGAAAAAAATTTGTAAAAAATCTTTATTGGCCCAAATACTAGGCCAAACACCACCAAGGATGACATTTTGTTTTCTTTATCACTTTTTGATGATTTCTTTTCCCAGTTTGAAGTGCACTTGAAAATAACATAGTTTTTTCATTTGCAGTTCATTTCTACACAACCATCAAGCCTATATGGAGTTGATATTCACTTGGAGCTTGGTGAGCATCTGAGGAATCTGCAGCTGTGACTGTAATTGCACAGTCAGACCTTGTGGTAAAAATATAAGAATTGTGCAGTGTTGCTTTAAGTTGGTGAAGAATTGATGAGGCTTGTTGAGAAAAACATGAGCTGGACCCCTTGTTTGTCTTTGCAGCTCATGATTGAAGGATCCTCCATAGAAAGAACAGGGATCTGTCACAGGGAGGATCTGTCAGGGGATCATGATGGGGCTGTATTGAAGCACAGGAGAGAAAGGTGTGGCCACTCTAAGGAGGTCTGTACCATTTTCTGTGGAGCCTCATTAACAAGTTGTAACTGCAAACACTTGTACTGCATGGTGCACTTGTGTTTTGACATCAGGCTGACACAATTTGAGGAGGAAGCTGTACAGAAGCAAATGGAGAGGTTGATCCAGGTGCGGAGGAATGGCGGATGGAGAGCGACAGGCAGCAGAGTGGCTCATGTGAAACACACACGGGTTCAGCATGACCCTGTTTCCTGCAGGACTCTCACATGTGCAGCACAAAATCAGGTGAGATGACTCAGAACCAGCTTCTTGGATATATCTGTCAGTGCTGCTGTGGGAAGCCAGAAACCAGCAGGAAAGTTAGAAAGGTCTCTTCTTTGTTGGTCTTCAGATGTAATGAGGTCATTCCTTCTCCTCTTGATATAATCTGGCAGTGGGTATAAAGCCATTTCCTGAAACTATGTGAGTCCTACTGACTCATTAGTTTTCCTTTGGTTTTCTTTGAAAAGGATAAGTGGGTTCTAAGGCAGAAGATTAAACACATCTAAGGCAATTGTATGTTCATTTTGGCTCATTGGTCTGTTTTAAAATGTCTTCCAAGCCTTTTCTTTGTAAGTCATGGTAATTTAAGAGGTGTACATTGATGTTAAAATCTGGCCATCATAATTACCACTGCTTTCCAGAACCAGCTTTGGGGTTTTGTTTTGGTTTTGTTCCTTTGGATTTTTTCCTGTCACACTCACAGATTCCTGTGTATCTTTTTTTATTCCCTGGTGTCATGGTTTTAACCACATTATTATTCTCATACTTAATTCAAAACACAGTACTTATTCACTACTAAGAAGAACTCTACCAGCTGAAAATTAACCCAGCTGAAGGGCACATGAAGGAAAATACCACATAATTCTAGAAAAGCACCTCTTTGGAAGGACATAAGCAAATTACATTTGCAATATGGAGAGGAAGCTAGTGGTTTGTCCCCTCAAAAAATATTTCTAGAAAAAGTGACTTGGATTCAGGTACACATAAATATAGCACCACTGTATTTCTAAGTTCTCAAACAGATCTTGCCTCCTGTAGACTTACACTTTTTCTTGCCTACAATATGGCAGTCTCAAAATTTAAAATATCTTGTCATTTATTTGTTTAAGATCAGAAGGCAAATGTAACATCCACTGATAAACTGGTAGGATACCCTAGTATTAACATGCTGTTGAAGGAATGGCGCTCCCCCATTTAGTGCTCCCAATGAAACTCCAAATCCCACATTTCTAGTCCGTTCTCCCCTTTCCTCTCTGCCTCTGTGCTTCAGCGGATTGGAGAGAATTGGAGGCACAAAAGGCAAAGATCACAGGCTGAAATAAGAAAATGAACAGCAACAGAAAGAATATTAATAACAAAAGGATATAAAAGAGAGAGTGCAGAGTTTGCCCTGACCACAGCCATGCTGACCATTCCCTCTACTCAGAATCAGCGTTATCCCACTGCTCCATCCACCATGCTTGCCCAACCAGCAGGAGCCCCTTCTCCCCTGGAAGCAAGCAAGTTTCTCCCCTCTCCCTGCCCCCAGCAATGGCTGAGGTGGTAAAGAACAACTGCCAAGTCCTGGCTGCACCCCCTCCCCTCTATTGCAAAATTTAACCCCGTCCTGGTTGGAACCAGGACACAGGGTGCAATTAGTGTTAGCATTCCACATTGTCTCTTCTCTGCCTCTTGACACTGAATATTTATAAGAGAGAGAGGTTCATTTTTAAGGACCTTATGTTGGGTTTCAAGTGAATCAATTCCCATGTACTAGCATGCTTATATGGGAAACTGCCAAGGAAAACCCATTTGCTTCAGTTAAAATACTAGATTTTTTTTCCTCCATGCTTTTAATTTTAAAAACTTTTATTTAAAGAGACCTTGAATTATTTTTTAAAAGGGAAAAATTGAATTAATGTCCACTACCATGCCACTTCATACATGCTTCTGTTACAGAATCAGAGTTTTCCTACATTAGAAATGAAGTTCTGTGATCATTGGTCTGTGGCAGAAATTATTTGTTACACATTTGTTGTGACATTCCTCAGCTGTCTATGATGGTCATACTAATAGCATTACATATTTTGGCACGCCATAATAAAACAGAACCACCCATTAAATAATTATTACCTATGTGAGACACCTGCTGAAGGTCCAATTAGGAACATACAAGTCTGTTCATGGATGAATATATACATATATACATATATACATATATATATATATATATATATATATATGGTGAGGTAATGGTAATAAATATGGCTAAGCCTTGCTTGGTTTGGATACTTCAGAGACATGTTTTCATAGGTATATTAACCCAAGTTTACTGCATTCAGGTAAGGTGAGCACAGTAGTACACAGGGTTAGTAGTTAATTGACTGACCAGGCTTGGTAGCTTACAAAGTAATTCTCTTCAGAAGTCACTCATGAGAATCTTATTCTAAGTAGTATTTAACACTACTCTGTAATACTCCAGTGCAGGCATGCAGCCATGAAAGGATTTGAATATATAACCTTCTGCTTACAGAAGCAATCATGTAATGCAGGAGTGTATGCAGTGTGAAGGCTGCATTAGCTTTCGTGCCTCTCAAGAGAGGAAGTTAGGAGAACATTGTTGTTAGAACTGAGCTGTTGTGAACAGTGGGATTTCACAACAGAGATGACATTGCAAAGGCATCCTGAATTGGTAAATGTGTATCTTGACTTGCTTAACTACACATTTCTACTTTAATTACAAAATATGCAGAAGTAGAGTTCCAAGGACATTGGCAAATAGGTCCTTCTTATCTGCATTCTATTCTCAGCCGTAGTTCATTCAGCTTTGCTGTAGGAGAAAAACCATAATTTCATACGTCATCATTCAGTGCCATAGTTTCCGTGCTGTCATTTTCTTAGCCACCACCACTCAGTGTTTATATGAGCTAAGGGGAAGGATTAGCATTATCCTGTAAGGACTCCACCAGAGTTTGGGCTTGGGAGACACAGAAATAATTTCAGTGGGTGCAGTGATGATGTCATTGCACAGTACTCTCTGTTCTTAACTCTCCTGACCCCATCTGATGGACTGCTTCCCTTATGGCTCTCACTTCCTTCTTTCATCAGCATTGCACTTCCTGTCTCCAATGGTCCTTCACAGCCTTTCATTCTCTTTGTTTTTCCTGCAACCAAGCCCTTCCTTTTTTCTCCCTGCCATATAAAGCAGAGAGACATATCTATAAAGGCACGCCCTGAAACTGAAAAACCAAGACAGAAGTCATGGAAGCAAAAATATCAGCTACTGTTTTGCTCTACATTTGTCTTTTTTGTCCTTTGTATCTGTCTTAATCCTTAGATTTTAAGCATTCCTTATGCTCCATAGTGAAAAGTATTAGTGCACTGTAAAAACTTAAATATTTTTAATGATTCCAACAATAGAACATTTAAGTTCAACCACTGCATAAAAGAGCTTGAAAATTATTAAATTTTATGAAGGTTTCCTCTTTCTCTCCCACGCAAACACCTTTCCCATTTTTTTACAATTAAAAAGAAGAATCCAGCAACTGAAAAATTCATGACCAGGAAACCTATCCAGCAGAAAAAAACCTATGGAAAATTAGCCATTTTCTTCAATGCAGAATTGAAAATTATTAAATACTACATGTATATTTTTCTGAAGGGCTTTACAATAAATCCAAAATTTGTTTTAATAGATCTTTGTAAGATACTGTAATAGGATGTTTTGTCCTTTGTGTCTTCCTTTTAATTAATATAATTCTAGTATTTATTATTTCCATATCTTTTTTTACTGTAGATGCATGCAAATCACATTGCATCTTGAGACAGAAATAGAGAATAAAAGGATCCCTACAGTGGTGTTTGGCCACAAAACCTTGCATTTACAAAACATACAATGACATTATGAGTTAATATAAACAAGGATGACTGTTGCTTTTCACATGAATGAAAGGCAGTTACTTTAGTTATATGTCCCTGAGAAATCACCTATTTATTTTGCAGCTGAACAGTAAAACCAGCTTTTAATTCTTTAAGTAGAGCAACCCAGCCTAGGATGCTCAGAAACTAGGGCATCATTACTGAGTTTCTTAGTGCACAGTATGGCAGCTTTAGTTGAAACCTCCAGCAGCTGACTCTTTTCCTCCAGCATTGGCATCTCAGCTTCTGAAGTCCAGCTGTAATAAACCTCCAGTTCAAAGAAGATCTACATTTTGTCCTGTGCCAAGTTCCCCTCAATAGGGAAAGGACAAGTTACATCCCAGGCTGCAGCCAGGGAATCTGCTTTTGGGAAGAAGAGCACACTGAGAGATGTGTGTTATGGACATGGCCTGGCATTACTCCTCATGGAATAATGGCTCTGTCACTCCTGATTCACCACATGGCAGACAGGCATGAGTGATCTGATCTTGGGTGCCAAAGTGAGGGGAGGCAGCACACTGCACCAGCAGGGTGTGAGGTGTGGGTGATGGAAAATGAGACAAGAAGAATTTGAGTCAGCCTGAAGCTTCCTGAGTCAGGGATCCATAGCCTGTTTATTCCGAAAATGTTTTATTGTTTGTGCAAATGTCAGATAACAAAAGGTGTAAAGCTCTACAGTCCTGCTTTCTCATTACCCTGTTTATGGGTTTTGGGGCCTCACTGCTCCAACGTTTATGGCATCATTTACAAATTCAGAATTGTATATAACAAATCAATATATCAATACACATGGTAAAGTGTGGGGCAGAGGAAACCCTCACCTTCATATGTAATTGTTTAGCATTGCTAAATAGCAAACGAGGGTACATGCAATAGTTGGATACATGAAATAAAATATAGTGCTTTCAATAGCACAGTTGACTATAAAAGTATTACTGTTCTGTGCTTGATATTAAACATGTTTTCAATTTAAATTCAAGGTGAGTGTAAAGTAAGGTCTCTTTACGGATGGAATTACTCTCTTCCATTTATCTGATAAAGAAGAGCATACATTTTTTCTAATGCAGAAGACCATAATTTGACCAATGTGTGCTGGTGACAGTAATAAAGAGGGAGACAGAAAGGCTGGGCATTTTATCACATTAACTAGGAACCAGGAAAAAAATTCTACACTTCAGAAATGCTACAAAGTGTGCTCATGAATTATAAAAAGAACCTGTCGTCACAGTGATTTGCACTTCCAGTAGAATTCTGGTGGCTGAAGAACTTGGGGTAGTTAGTGGTTTTTTGCAGTACAGGAACTGGGGAGTGAGGGAGCACTACATCTGGGACTTCACAAATTTACTTTTAGACTGTGGCAGTGAATCTGCCTACTTAATTGCTTCTAGACTGGCTCCTCATCAGCTGCTCCTTAATGTACCCACTTCACAGACAGTAGGCAAGTTGATACTAAAATGGCAATTCTAAAATGCTAAACAGAAGTCCTGTAGAATAGGTGTAGTACCAGAAATTCAGCTTGACATGTAGGGATTTTAACAAAACAATTAAAAAATTATTTTCCATTGCAGAGTTTGATAGTAAGAAAAAAAAAGCTCAGAATTGGTTTCTCTTGTGGATGCAAGAGACACGAGATTAATGCCTGGAGTGGAACAAAACTCAAGAATATCCAAAGTGGATACATTTTTATTTATCTTTGGGTC
This sequence comes from Ammospiza nelsoni, assembly GCF_027579445.1. Lineage (NCBI taxonomy): Eukaryota > Metazoa > Chordata > Aves > Passeriformes > Passerellidae > Ammospiza > Ammospiza nelsoni. The sequence goes on from NC_080637.1 coordinate 48,054,947, forward strand.
ACAGAATGGTTTTTGTTGGTAGGGACTTCTAAAGGCCATCTAGTTCAACCTGCTGCAATAACCAAAGACACTTTCAAATTGATCAGTCTTCTCAGGGCCCCATCCAACCTGACCTTGAATGTTTCCAAGGACGAGACACCTACCACCTCTCTAGGCAACCTGTTCTACTCTCACTGTAAAAAGCGGATTCCTTATATCTAATGTCAATTAACCTTCCTTCAGTTTGAAACCATTACGCTTTGTTCTATCACAACATCTTTCCTATAGGACCCCTTTAGGTACTGGAAGGCTGCAATATGGTCTTTCTGGAGCTTTTTCTTCTCCAGGATGAACATCCCCAACTCACTCAGCCTACTTACATGTAAGTAACTGTACCAAACTGATGTGGGACTCAACAGGCAAGAAGCCACAATGCTGCAGAAGTATAGTTGCTTTGCAGACTTTTACTATGATTAGCAATTAGTAGTGTTGTGTTAGTGATTAGAGAACCTTGCATAAAACTGTAATTGGGGTGTCCCAGTTTGGCTGGGGACACATCACATGCATGCATAAATATTTACCCTTGTATTGCATATTTTTTGTCTTAGCCACTCTCTACTCATTTGGCATGAGCAGGTCATGAATTTTCAGAACATCTAGAACAGAAAACCAAAAATGTTTGCATGTTGTTATGCAAACATCTTGCTTTCTCTGTTAGTTTCCTCTGGACCTCTCTCACTTTGTGACCTCTTTTGTTGGGATGCAAAGTCTAGATCTCAGCAAGTCTCTGTAAACACATTCTGATTTAGGGAACTGTACTTTACCTACCTGCATTACTAATGCTACTGATGAAAGTACAACCACAATGACCAGACTTTAGAGAGCAACTCTACTGCCTGAGAGTGATACTCTCCAATGGGTGCTTCTGATCTCGGTCTCCACCATACAACCAGAATTGGGGCAGGGATGGTCTGTAATGCCCTTTCACACCCCAGCAGTCTCTCAGCTTGCCCTGTGTGTGGACTGGAGAGGGGGGCACAGAGCAGATAGGAAGGGCCAGCTGTGCATGCCAGGAGGCATCCCCAGGGATGGCCAGAGCCAGATCCCACAGCACTGGGCCAATGCAGGCCCAGCACCCCAGCACCTTCCTGCAGACACTGGCCGTGCCCCTTCCACCTCAGCCCATCCTTACTCCTGCTCCTTGCCCTGTTGGGGCCCCCCACACCCCTGCCATGTTCCAAACTCTCTGGAGGCACCTCATGTCCCGAGCCCCGGTTGCCAGGCAACGCCGAGTTTGTGAATTGGTAGCTATGTAGTTCCTCACTGGTTCTGCTGTTGGGTCACCAAAACTGTGAATGAACCTGCTTTTTCCTCAGCTGAGAAGCTCTGAAAAGTTTCACATGTCTGGCAGAAGTGGAAAACCATGGACACACTGGCAAAGAGTAAGGCAAAAGAGATACCAGACCCTGGAGTTGCTGGAGCAGGTGAAACAGAGTAATGCCTTGTGGACACATCTCAGAAGTAAATGAGCTGGACATTAGCAGGAGACTAGAACAAAAGGCAGAACTACACAGAAGACCAGAAAGAAATGCACCTAAAAACCTCAGTGATCTGAAACGGGATGACTATTTACCTGAGGGTTTCATTCCTTTTGATCAGAGTTTTGTCCCCTGATGGTGACTTGAGACCAGTTTCCAATACAATCTCAAAATATATTTTTGTGGGTCAAGTCTTGGGGACAGGAATGGAAGAATGATTATGAAGAGGAGGATTCAAAGAAAGAAAAGATAATTGAATAAATTTAATTAGTTAAGCAGGATTTAACAGATATATTCTTTCAAAATATATCAAATATTCAAGTGGTGTTTCTGACAATTGTTCCTATAGTTGTCCAAGTCTGTTGTTAATCAAACACTGTGTGGAAGGTATGTTATTGTAAGTGTTGTGATATATTTACTTCTCTGTCATCTATCACACGAAAACTTTTATTTTGGTATCTGACAGTATTACTGTCAGATACACCAAAAAATTATGCATGCCTCTCATTTCAGGCAACTTAGCACTAGCATCATGAGGGTGGGCTGTTTAGTTCTGGTTAGGGTGTGGAGTTCTGGAGATCTCTGTATGTTTTCTCTTTCGAAACAAAAGATGTAGATAAACTGAGGTCACACAATGAGTGTTTATTAGTTTAAAAAGTCTGTATTTTCAATGAAATAAATTTTAATGTTTTCATAAAATGGTATTAATATAATATAACTGAAAGTAAAATATAATTTTCTTTCAAAATAAATTCTAAAGAGTAGCATTGGCATTTGAAAGTTCGGTGAAAACGCAAAATAAAGTGTGAATTTGTTCAACGATATTATAGGCATTTAGAATATGCTGTTGAATCACAGAATCCTAGAAATGTTAAGATTGAAAAATACCTCTAATATCAAGTCCAGTCTTTAACCCAGCACCACCACATTCACAATTAAACCATTAACTATGTCCTAAAGTGAGTGTCAGCATAACATCTTCCATTTATTTATGGGGTTTTTTTTGCATGAGCCATTTCTCTTTCTCCAGCTCCAACAGGAAGAATCTTTCCAGAAAAGACTGCATTATAAATATGGTTCTACCCCATCATAATGAAGAAACTGAGCATGATGAGATGTTTTGTTTTGAATTTTTCTAAGTTGTTCATCTCATTTTGAAACAAATGAGCTACATTTGAAAAGATGATTATGTTAATAATTAATAGTTTGACTTTAATGATGAGCTATGTCAAGAAGACATTAAAATTCCAATTTGCAAGATAGAGCAGAAAAACAGAAACAAAGCAAGAACCTGTACCAACTTGTGTGAAAAGGAACTAACATTTCAGTATTTTTATCAAAAGGCAAAGAATAAAGGGAAATACATGATTTATTACACAATAACAGCTTTGGGCTCTTCTTATTTTGAGACAGGGGTGGCAAAAAGGTGTTTTAATTTTAACTGCTCATTCCCCATATCAATTCTAATGGGCAATAAGTATTTTTCCTGAAGTCAAATTTGTTTTCCCAGTAGTAGTAACTGGTAAGTGATTTCACTGTCTATCTTGACTGTCCTAAGTTTGTCCACCCTGTTTTTTCCAACTGCTCCTGTTGAAGAGGGGGAGTGAGAGATCAGCTGGGTGTTAAACAAGGCTAAGCCACCACAGTCTGTTTTGTTGTCCAAAATGTGGTTGAAGGAATTAGAGATAATGACAGTAATTGGGAGAGGCAGTGTACAAAACTTGAACTAGACATTGCCAGGGAGTGGAGTAATTTGGGGGAAGTTTTTATTTTCATGTTGTAAATTAATTTTGTGGATAATGTGGGATTAATATATATTTTAATGACAAAAGTGTCTGTGATTTCAGGATCCTGTATTGTAGGGAATGACGCCATGAGAGGGGTCTGCTACAGTGGTAGGGGCATAAGATTTTTTCTATATGGACATGTTAGCTTCTTAGCCAAATTCTAAGTAGGTTTTCTCATCAGTGGCTCCCTTCCTTCCTTCCTTCCTTCCTTCCTTCCTTCCTTCCTTCCTTCCTTCCGACACTTCCTTCCTTCCGACACTTCCTTCCGACACTTCCTTCCGACACTTCCTTCCTTCCTTCCGACACTTCCTTCCTTCCTTCCTTCCTTCCTTCCTTCCTTCCTTCCTTCCTTCCTTCCTTCCGACACTTCCTTCCGACACTTCCTTCCGACACTTCCTTCCGACACTTCCTTCCTTCCTTCCTTCCTTCCTTCCTTCCTTCCTTCCTTCCTTCCTTCCTTCCTTCCTTCCTTCCTTCCTTCCTTCCTTCCTTCCTTCCTTCCTTCTGACACTTCCTTCCTTCTGACACTTCCTTCCGACACTTCCTTCCTTCCTTCCGACACTTCCTTCCGACACTTCCTTCCTTCCTTCCTTCCTTCCTTCCTTCCTTCCTTCCTTCCTTCCTTCCGACACTTCCTTCCGACACTTCCTTCCGACACTTCCTTCCGACACTTCCTTCCGACACTTCCTTCCTTCCTTCCGACACTTCCTTCCGAGACTTCCTTCCGACACTTCCTTCCTTCCTTCCGACACTTCCTTCCTTCCGACACTTCCTTCCTTCCGACACTTCCTTCCGACACTTCCTTCCTTCCGACACTTCCTTCCGACACTTCCTTCCGACACTCCCTTCCTTCCTTCCTTCCTTCCTTCCTTCCTTCCGACACTTCCTTCCGACACTTCCTTCCGACACTTCCTTCCGACACTTCCTTCCTTCCTTCCTTCCTTCCTTCCTTCCTTCCTTCCTTCCTTCCTTCCTTCCGACACTTCCTTCCTTCCTTCTGACACTTCCTTCCGACACTTCCTTCCTTCCTTCCGACACTTCCTTCCGACCCTTCCTTCCTTCCTTCCTTCCTTCCTTCCTTCCTTCCTTCCTTCTGACACTTCCTTCCTTCCTTCCGACACTTCCTTCCGACACTTCCTTCCGACACTTCCTTCCTTCCTTCCGACACTTCCTTCCGACACTTCCTTCCGACACTTCCTTCCTTCCTTCCGACACTTCCTTCCTTCCGACACTTCCTTCCGACACTTCCTTCCGACACTTCCTTCCTTCCTTCCTTCCTTCCTTCCTTCCTTCCTTCCTTCCTTCCGACACTTCCTTCCGACACTTCCTTCCTTCCGACACTTCCTTCCTTCCTTCCTTCCTTCCTTCCTTCCTTCCTTCCTTCCGACACTTCCTTCCGACACTTCCTTCCGACACTTCCTTCCGACACTTCCTTCCTTCCTTCCTTCCGACACTTCCTTCCGACACTTCCTTCCGACACTTCCTTCCGACACTTCCTTCCGACACTTCCTTCCGACACTTCCGACACTTCCTTCCTTCCTTCCTTCCTTCCTTCCTTCCTTCCTTCCTTCCTTCCTTCCGACACTTCCTTCCGACACTTCCTTCCGACACTTCCTTCCGACACTTCCTTCCTTCCTTCCTTCCTTCCTTCCTTCCTTCCTTCCTTCCTTCCTTCCTTCCTTCCTTCCTTCCTTCCTTCCTTCCTTCCTTCTGACACTTCCTTCCTTCTGACACTTCCTTCCGACACTTCCTTCCTTCCTTCCGACACTTCCTTCCGACACTTCCTTCCTTCCTTCCTTCCTTCCTTCCTTCCTTCCTTCCTTCCTTCCTTCCGACACTTCCTTCCGACACTTCCTTCCGACACTTCCTTCCGACACTTCCTTCCGACACTTCCTTCCTTCCTTCCGACACTTCCTTCCGAGACTTCCTTCCGACACTTCCTTCCTTCCTTCCGACACTTCCTTCCTTCCGACACTTCCTTCCTTCCGACACTTCCTTCCGACACTTCCTTCCTTCCGACACTTCCTTCCGACACTTCCTTCCGACACTCCCTTCCTTCCTTCCTTCCTTCCTTCCTTCCTTCCTTCCGACACTTCCTTCCGACACTTCCTTCCGACACTTCCTTCCGACACTTCCTTCCTTCCTTCCTTCCTTCCTTCCTTCCTTCCTTCCTTCCTTCCGACACTTCCTTCCTTCCTTCTGACACTTCCTTCCGACACTTCCTTCCTTCCTTCCGACACTTCCTTCCGACCCTTCCTTCCTTCCTTCCTTCCTTCCTTCCTTCCTTCCTTCCTTCTGACACTTCCTTCCTTCCTTCCGACACTTCCTTCCGACACTTCCTTCCGACACTTCCTTCCTTCCTTCCGACACTTCCTTCCGACACTTCCTTCCGACACTTCCTTCCTTCCTTCCGACACTTCCTTCCTTCCGACACTTCCTTCCGACACTTCCTTCCGACACTTCCTTCCTTCCTTCCTTCCTTCCTTCCTTCCTTCCTTCCTTCCTTCCTTCCGACACTTCCTTCCGACACTTCCTTCCTTCCGACACTTCCTTCCTTCCTTCCTTCCTTCCTTCCTTCCTTCCTTCCTTCCGACACTTCCTTCCGACACTTCCTTCCGACACTTCCTTCCGACACTTCCTTCCTTCCTTCCTTCCGACACTTCCTTCCGACACTTCCTTCCGACACTTCCTTCCGACACTTCCTTCCTTCCTTCCGACACTTCCTTCCGACACTTCCTTCCGACACTTCCTTCCGACACTTCCTTCCTTCCTTCCGACACTTCCTTCCGACACTTCCTTCCGACACTTCCTTCCGACACTTCCTTCCTTCCGACACTTCCTTCCCTCCGACACTTCCTTCCGACACTTCCTTCCTTCCGACACTTCCTTCCGACACTTCCTTCCGACACTTCCTTCCTTCCTTCCGACACTTCCTTCCTTCCTTCCTTCCTTCCGACACTTCCTTCCGACACTTCCTTCCTTCCTTCCTTCCTTCCTTCCTTCCTTCCTTCCTTCCTTCCTTCCTTCCTTCCTTCCTTCCTTCCTTCCTTCTGACACTTCCTTCCTTCCTTCTGACACTTCCTTCCGACACTTCCTTCCTTCCTTCCTTCCTTCCTTCCTTCCTTCCTTCCTTCCTTCCGACACTTCCTTCCGACACTTCCTTCCTTCCGACACTTCCGACACTTCCTTCCGACACTTCCTTCCTTCCTTCCGACACTTCCTTCCGACACTTCCTTCCGACACTTCCTTCCGACACTTCCTTCCTTCCTTCCGACACTTCCTTCCGACACTTCCTTCCGACACTTCCTTCCGACACTTCCTTCCTTCCTTCCGACACTTCCTTCCGACACTTCCTTCCTTCCTTCCTTCCGACACTTCCTTCCTTCCGACACTTCCTTCCGACACTTCCTTCCGACACTTCCTTCCTTCCTTCCTTCCTTCCTTCCTTCCTTCCTTCCTTCCTTCCTTCCGACACTTCCTTCCTTCCTTCCTTCCGACACTTCCTTCCGACACTTCCTTCCGACACTTCCTTCCTTCCTTCCTTCCTTCCTTCCTTCCTTCTTTCCTTCCTTCCTTCCTTCCTTCCTTCCTTCCTTCCTTCCGACACTTCCTTCCGACACTTCCTTCCGACACTTCCTTCCTTCCGACACTTCCTTCCTTCCGACACTTCCTTCCGACACTTCCTTCCTTCCTTCCTTCCTTCCTTCCTTCCTTCCTTCCGACACTTCCTTCCGACACTTCCTTCCGACACTTCCTTCCGACACTTCCTTCCTTCCGACACTTCCTTCCTTCCTTCCTTCCTTCCTTCCTTCCTTCCTTCCTTCCTTCCTTCCTTCCGGCACTTCCTTCCGACACTTCCTTCCTTCCGACACTTCCTTCCTTCCTTCCGACACTTCCTTCCGACACTTCCGACACTTCCTTCCGACACTTCCTCCCTCCCTCCCTCCCTCCCTCCCTCCCTCCCTCCTTTTTTTCTCACTTCCCCAGGTACACCAATGTTCTGGAGAAATCATCTGAACTCATTCTACTAAGTCATGGAAATTAAATGCATTATTAAGTAACAGCACAGTAACTCCCAATGGGCAGTGCTGACACCTCCATTTGTTGATGACTTTAATCAGTACCAATGAATATTATGTGTTTTGGTTAATTGCATGCCTCAGTATTGGAGGAATGGTTGGATATTATCTAAGCAATATTTACACATGAAATATTCATCTTTGTTTACCACATAATAAAACCCTACAGGAGGAAGTAATGACAAAGTACTCAGAATCTGGCCAAAAAATACCAGATGACAATTTCAATTAGGAAGAGGTTTTAAAGGAAGACAATGACTTCTAGCAAAAACAATAACCAACTTAATACAGACAAAACCCAAAACTTGATGGGTTTTTTCTTAGAAATATGATTGCTTTTTTTTTGGTTTGTACAAATACTATGACATTTAAGTTATCCTTCATTTCTGCTTTAAGACATCGTGGAGAAAATTCAACCCAAGCTGGAAATACAGAAATAACAAAACTGATAATTATAAATAAATCCAAACAAGCTCTTTCTTACATTCCACCATTCATATGTCAGCCAATTTTTTATTTACAAAGTCTGCAGCAAGTCTGTAGAAGGTTGATCATACTGGGATTGAAGAAAAAAGAGACCTTTTAAAATACAATTGAGATAATGAGATACCCTAAGTCCCAGTTATTATGTAATTAACATCATCTTGAAAAGCTCACTGCAGCTAAGCCCAAGTATTTTACCTCTCAATGTTGTTACTAAATCACTCTGCATCTGATTCTTCATTGGCAAGTTCCTTCAGATTCATATAATTTATTGAGATATACCACTTTAATTAATTAACCCATGAGTCTTCCACTTTCTAGAAGGATCTAAAGCAGGTATGACATTCAAAAAAGCCTAAGGCTTGAGCTGAGAATAAGAAAACTGAGAGAAGAATGATTTGCCCTGAGGGTAAGCCTTTGTACCAGTATATTTCCTGTGCTCAACATTCAAGGTCAGTGCTTTTTCATTTATTTTTCATTTTTAGACTATGTTAGGCTAGACAAAAATCAACCCACACATTTCAGATGATTTGCAGAGAAGATTATCAGTTTATTTACTGAAAACATCCAGTATGCATTACATTCCAGACATGTTCAAGCAGACTCCTTCTAACAGGTCAAAACGTATTTCCAAGGAGGAATCATATAAAATATTCTTTACATTTCTTTACCCAATTCTCAAAACACTTATATTGGGTAAAACTTAATGAGACACATGTTCAGAAAACTATGTAGTCTAATGATAAAGCATCCTGCATCTGAGAAGTATTATGAGCAAAAACTGAGTACTAATTTCACAACTTGTACTGCAATAACAATGCTCCTTTACCTGACTACTTTGTATTACTTTGCATTTTTAGAGGGAGAAAGACATCTTCCAAGCCAAGCTATTCCAAGAGCAATTTTCCTGAAGTAATGCAAAGAGAATTGTGTTAAGGAACTAAGTTTCAGTCAACACACTTAATGGCAACCAGCTTATTTCATGGCCAAATGAATACTTCTAGCGATTATATCCTGTATATCAGGTACTGGTTTTAGAACTTGGCTTCCCAAGTTTCTCATCTCAAATGAGACAGTAGGAGACAAGCGATTCCTTCTAAAAAATGTACCTGATTGGTGCTCAGAATTGACTTTATTTTTGGATTCTTTTGGAAAGGATGTTAATTTAATGGATTCCAGTTGTCAATCACATCTCATTTTGTTAAAATCACTTTTTCTTTCAAAGTCTGATAGACTCTTTACTAGATGTTTAGCATAAAAATTAACAGATACTTGCCTGTATCTCAAAATACAGATAGTTTAGTAGAACAAATTTCAAAAGCTATAAAAGCATGGTTTTGTCATTAATTGGACTTTGCACTTACCACTGAACTATACAAATATCGCTGCTACAAAATAAGATTTTCTTATTAAAACCAGAAATTAAGTTAGACATAATTTGTTGGTGGTGGAAGGTAGCAAAGTGAGAGAGGACAACTCCATAGGAAAAACAACTGGTAGGTGTTTAAACTAAATATGTCTGCTCAGCAAATATATTAGTTACTACACCAAAGTCACAACAAAGTAAGTTTAATCAAAAACAGCTGAACAGGAGGATATTTATTTCATAATTAGTAAAATTTATTTTTAAAAACTAACATAAAACCCAAGAGGAATAGAGAAGACTTAGGAATTTTCCCCAAATCCTCTTATTTGCCTTAAAGATAATAGATAATAACACTATATTTTACAAAATTCACCTTACCGGAAGGTACTTAATCTGGGAACAGTAACCTAAGTGCAAATGCCTTAACTAGCTTTAATTCATTGCAGGAAACTTTTCTCAAGTATTTTGGTTATATTATCCATGTTCCTGCTCTTTGTTCTTGTACTGTAAAGTTAATATATTTAAAATATTTATGAAATGTCTTAACATAAATTCATAGAGTACTTGAAGTTTTGTATTTAAAAAAAGTGCCCTTGTATGAAAAAGGAATTTTAAAAGCTTTCTGGTTTTCTTCACCAGAAAGTTAACATGCAGTTACTATACCAGTGACATTTTAAGCCTTCACAGTGAAATTCTTGAAGACTGAAATCAGAGAAATGTTAATGTTGGAAAAGACCTCTATGATCAGCAAGCTGAATCATTAACGTAACAGTGCGAAATCACAGATCGGGTTGTCAGATAAGGATTTATTTTTTCTTACCAAAAATATATCTTTTAGTGAAATTACTTTCTGGTATTTTAATGTTTCTTTAGACCTGTGTAGGAATTGTTTATAATCAGATAAGTTTTAATTATTCCATCCTATTAGGCAATTAATATGTAAGAAATACTGACTACTCTAGCAATTTACCAAAAAACAAATAATGTAAATCTTACTGGCTCAAAAGTGTCATCCATTTAGCAAAGTGAGGTCTTTAAATACATGTTCTCCAGTATTTATTTAAAATTACTGGAAATAAAATTACTTTTCCCCTCTTGCTAAATGTTTCTTACAATCTTTTGTTTTTATTAATAGTCAGCAGTTATCTTTATATAAAAAGTACATTTTCATACTGGGAATTGTACCTTTTTTATGCATCACTTTCCTTTCTTCCTTTTAGCATTCCCACTGTGACCCTGCAATGTCTCCATTAGCAATTACTAAATCATATGGGGAGAGTTAATATTTTGAAAATATTCATGGTGTTAATGTCACACTTCTACCACAATCTAACATACAGAAAGAAGGATCATGTAATCAGATTTTTAGTGATATTCATAGGTTGGAAACTGTCCTATAACACTACCTGGAAATAAGAAAATTAAATATTGTATGCAGATTTTAAGCCTCAAGTTCACTGAAGAATTGAAATCAAGAAGAAATTCTCTGTTGCACATAAGATGCCCAATTTTTAACATTATTTTTGTAAAGTCCATTGGAATATATTTTTTTCTCTATGTTTATCATTACAATGCTTGAACACATTAATAGAGTAATCAGACAGGAAACTAGATTGATATCTACTTTTTTGTGGTGCTAAAATTTTGTATGTTGTCATTTAATTCCAGCGTACTGTTTGCTTTGCACATTCTTCTTACAGCAAAACCCTCACATTTTGCAAATAGAGACAAGTTGATGAAGTTTCAGTTCTCTGAAAATTTTTTATTTTAACCTTCTTCTTGCAAAGATGCCGAGCAATATAAACTGATACTACTGCTTTTTCAAATTTATGACCCGTCATAGGAAAAGTCGTTGACAAAAATCTGGAATTTCATGTCCTCAAATTCCTAATCTTATAATTCAAATATTATCTTTTCTTCAAATTTAAGGATGCAGTCCTACTACCACTGCTGGTGGCTGAAATGCGATAGCAGGGCACTAACTTGCTATAACACTACATTAATACAACTTCCCTGACTCCTCTTCATGCCGTTCCCTCAGGTCCTGTCACTGGTTGCCAGAGAGAAGAGATTGGTGCCAGCTCTCATGCTTAACTCTCTCTTTGCTACATGAATTGTACTGCATTGAACAAAACTACATTGCTGAAATGGCTTCTATACTAAATTGAGTTTGGAATAACACCAGTCGTTATTCAAAGAGATTACAGAGATTGAAACGATTCACAGTTTTCTGGAAACTCACCTTTTAGCCAAAAAGCATTCAATCCTGATTGACTCCCAAAGGACTTATATGCAAGGACCCTGCAAAAGTGCTCACCAGAAGTGAATTTACAAGTTAAACAATAGGCATGGCTAGGAACTGCCAACTTATGGGTAGTTCTGGCCTCTTTTTTCTGAAAAATCTTGTCCTCTGACGGTACACAAAAGCTTAGAAGGCTCAACTTCAAATTCATGTATTCCTTTTTCAAGACAAAACACTTCACCATGGCACTTTCAACAATGAAAGTTTAAGACATTACGGTTACAGGTTTTGGTCACACTTCCTCTTAGAAATCGTCATGCCTGTAGCAAAGACAGCTGAAAAAGATGCATGTTCCCATTTCAGCAGTTCAAGTTCCAGGCTAGTACCTCTTCTTAAAGCCCTGTTGTAGATGTGTTTGCAAATTTATGGGCATGCGTACATTTCCTTGTTCCATCTTGGCTGTGCAATGGAAACATGTAGCAGAGAGATCAGGAAAACCACTGGGAATGGCGGAACTCTAAACCACTGCCCCTCAATCTGTTGAGGAATACCTTCAATGCAGGTAGCTCAGTGTGTGGCAGCAGTGCAGCTGCAGATTGAGCTCTGGGGGGCAGGAGCCCCAGAGGAGCAAGAGGCTGTGAACTGGTGGCAACCCTTTGCACAACAATGGAGGCAAAGGGCCTGTGGCTTTGGCCACGTGATCGGGACACTCAGAGACATGGCAGGAGCCAAGGACTCAGCTGGAACACTTCAGACTATAGTGTGCATAGAATGGGAGGGTAAAAAAGCCCAGGGGTTCCTTTATTCAGGATCCCTCCTCCCTCCAAGGCACCAACCTCAGCTCTGATTCTGTTGCTGCACTGTGATTTTATTATTTTAAGGATCCAGATATTGGAGACTCTGCTATGGGAAGCTTGGGGTCAAACCAGTAAGGAAACGTGGTCTGACTGTGAGAGTGTGGGGAGGGTAGGGAGTCAAGGGGATTACCCATCAGTTGCTGGAGCCGCGAGTGTGAAGCAGCTTCAGTCCCAGCTTTGGTGGTGCGAGTGTGACTGCCAGAGTGGTTTCTGGACAGTCACACAGGAAAGTTTCCTTAGCCCATCCACCAAGCACACCTGACAAGACTCTTACAACGGCTGTGTCGCAGATACTGTTTCACAACATATGTGCACAGAGAAACCTTTGCCCAGCCTGGCCCATATATGACAGACATTAGTTTTATCTATATTTAGCTTAATTTCCAAGAAAACAAATAAAGTTATGTTTTTCACACCTTCAGTTCAGGAAGAATGTGACCTTTCTTTGCCTCAACAGAGAAAGAACATGATTCTCCACTACCAGCTTAGTAGGTGACTGGTACTTCCGCTGGGAAGTCTACACATGCTCTTCTATGGGCACAGCCATGGGTCTCTCTCCTAGACCTGACCCATGCCTCCTGGCACAGACCACCTGCTGCTCAGTTCTGCCTTTGGCTGTTCAAAGAACACAATGTGCTAGCTCATGTCAAAGCAGGCCGTGTGTTTTTCTCCCCCTTGCCAGAGGCAGAAATGGAGGGTGGATGGGGAAATTGTCGTTTTGACCTGAAGCTCATCCAGGTTAACCCATGTGCTTCAGCTTCACCTAAAAGCAGAGCCAACAGGCACCCTTAGGTTTCTTGGCACTCTTGAACCTCAATGCGCATTATCAAACAACTCCAAACCTCTTGGGCTTTGGTCAGGCACAGCCCTAGCCCAGAGGCGGGACATGAGGTGTGATAAGGGACGAGCAGCGAGCATTGCAGGTCACTGATAAAGCCGCCTGGCGGACTGCAGGCGGGCTTTTGAAGGTGTCACAGAGGCTGCAGGGCCACGTAGTCCGCAGTCCTGTGGTGGGAAGCTGCGAGAGGGAAGGGAGGAAGGAAGGAGGGGGGGTTGGGCCGGCTGCTCCCGGCACCGCCCTTCGGTGCTCCACAGCGCCCGCTAGCGGCAGCGGCCGCAGCGCGCCCCGGCGCTTAATGCGTCTACCCTTGCACGGCTGCGCACCAAGGGGCGGGGCCACTGCTCATTTAAATATCACGGAGGCTTATTTGCATGCCACCAAGATGGCCGGCCCTGCGATTGGCCGGTTCCGGAGCAGTGCCCCACTGCCGGCCCCTGTGCCCACGGGGGGGCGGGGCAAACTGAGGGAGGGGAGGAGACACGGGGTTCATTTGCATAGCGGCCCGGCGTGTGCGACTGGGGGAGGTGGTGTTTGTGCCCGGGGCGCGTTGCGAGTTTGAATCCACAGCGGCGGCGGCGGCAGCAGCGGCGGCGGCGGCTGCTCGGGCGGGAGCTGCCGCGGACGCGAGGGCGCAGGTACGGCAGGGCGCGCTCGGGGCGCGGGGGTCGGGCGGGCTGGGCACGGCACGGCACAGCGGCGGCCGTGCTCGCTGCTCCGCGCGGCGGCGGCGGCGGCGGCTGCAGCGGCGGCGGCTGCAGCGGCTGCAGCAACAGCGCGCATGCGCCGGAAAGCTGCAGCGCTGTACACGCGCATGCATGGGAGCACGTGACCCGGCTCCAGTGCAGCGGCGGTGGCGCGCGTGCGCGTCCCCGTTGCTTTCGCGCGTTGGCGGCGGCGGTGGCGGCGCGGGCACAGGTAGGTCTGACGGGGGCGCGTACCGGGAGCAGCGGGCACCCGCATGGGCGCGCCCCGCCTCACGCGGCCTGGGCGAGGCGAGGCGAGGTGAGGGCGCGTGTTTGGGTGGGACAGGGGCGCGTCGGGCGCTTCGAGAGCGTTTCCTCGCTCCCTGCCGGAAATGGGCTGGCCTGGCCTGGGTGGTTGGTGCTGGGCGCCGCCGGGAAGGGCCTCACCGGCATGGCGGGCGTGGGACATCGCAGCGCATGGACTGTGGACGCAACGTGGGGAAAGTATTGGTGGTGTTTTTACACTGGCAGACAACAGGGCACAATTTTTGTACTTTATGGATATGCTTGTTCCTTGGAAACCAAACAGTTTCTGTATGGGAACAGAGAAGGTCGAGTTGTGCTTACTCGTGTGGTGTCACCAGTAAACAAGGCCCAAGCGGCTCCTCGAGGTGTCATGGCCGCCCACATCAAAACATGGCAAAAGAGTTTAAGCCATGTGCTAAGTAAAGAACGTACATTCGAACCTCTTCTCATCCTTAAGGTTAAATGTTTTAAAAATCCAAACTTCTCCCAGTTAAGTGCTTTTTTCTTTAATTCTGAGGCCTGGTGTCGCTCTGCCCTGGAGTAGTTTTTTCTTTTAGCAAATCCATCTTTCTGGATTTTGCAGTCGTTGGCAGATATTCAGTGGAAATGCCGATAGTAAGATATTTTATTACTTAACAGTAATCTTGAAATCATTCTAAGTAGCATCACATGACTAGGTAGACTTAGCAGAAAAGTTGGATGGAAACGTTGATGGAAAAGTACCTGCTTAAAATAAAGGGGTGAACAGCTCTGCTATTCTAGGAAGCAGTCAGTGAGCTTAAAAATGCAGGCTTCAGTCACAGAAAAACATCACTTACACCTCTAGATATTTGCTATGCTAACCAGTGGAAGTAAGAGCATGTTAATGGGTATGTTTGCTTAATATTCCAAACTATACAAAAAATGCAGCATTATTATAACTAGGTTTTTTAGAACTTATTTCTGCAAGATGAGAATTTTTTACAAGCATACTATTTGTCTCTCTTTTGCAAGTTAAAATACATGCTTGCGCTTGTTACAGTTCATAACACTTACGTTCGTATTTTCAAAAGCAGAAAAGTGAAGAATGTTCGTAATCTCTGCTTAAATGTGGAATGAATAAATATGAAATCTGTACACTCATCAGCTATCAATATAAAAAATAAGTGGTGTTCTAATTAGGTGCTGGTTTTTGCAGTCCTACAGGAAGGTATGAAGGAGAGTGTTGCTGCAGATACTAAGAATTTCTTGGAAGAGAAGAAACCAAACACAAAAACCACTGCTGTTTGATACGTGATCTTGGGTAGGTAATCTCTCAGTTTCAGATCTATGAAATGGGGCTAATGATTGTTGTTAGGCCAATTGTAAAATATATTTGTTAACAATTTCATGAGGATTTATGCATTTTATGAATTGTGGTAACTGCACCCACTAGTTATTTTTGACATATAGCAGTTATTATTTTATATGCTCCAGAACTACCAAGTTAAATTTTTATGTGTGTGTAATCAAGGGAGCATTATATTAACAATTTTGGATTCTTGTTGCATTTTTAGTTTGGAGAACTTAGTATATTTCTTGAAGTAAACCGTATTTTTATCAGCTGCAACCTTTCTACCAACTGTAGCAGTGCTGAGCTGATGCTTTCTGTGATAATATGGAACAGTGTTGTATTTTGTTCTATGAAGTAATTTACTGAAAGTGCTTTGGATGTTGTGTAGACTTAAAACTAATCACAGCACCGTTCATTTGTAAAATGATTGAACAATAACTGTATGCATCAATTTAAATTGATATTTTGATGACTTTTTTGTGAAGCCATTTATCTTCTACCCCATTTGAAGTCTGTTTTCAAGGAGATGCTGATTCTACTAGATACATCTTTTTTGCCACGTTTCCTGTACCTTCATAAGCTGTAGCTTGTCTTATTGTACTCATTTCAAAAACTTACAAAACCAACATTAACTCTAGCATGTGAATTTCTCTATAAAAGCTCCTTTGGTAATCCCTCCTGTGGGGACGTAAAACACATAAGCATATGCTTTCCTACCATCATGGAAGGTGATTTTTCCAGCCAAGCAAGAGCCTGAACAGCTTAATGAAAGTTATTAGTTAATAAAGTTTAAATACTGATTTTACTGAATTCGGTGCAAACAAAAATGTTTTACATGTTCAGTGAATTCTAAAGTACTGATATGCTGTTAGTAACTCGATTTTCATTTTCCTTCTATTTGCGTGTGTTTCTTGTTACTAACTAGAAATATTTTCACCATGAAATGGATCTGACTAAGCCAAATACTGTATTTTGTTTTCAAAGTAAAGTAAAAAAAAATAATTTCTTACTATTTAGATGTTTTAACGATGTAAGTATTCATTAGGTTTATTTCAGCTTAATTGTCAGAAACAATACGTGTGGCAAAAATGTGAAGTTCATTTATGGGATATAAGCAGTAAGGCCAAAAAATTCTTTAAACCGGTATGTCCTTCCTCAATAGTTTGCATGTTAGTGCTTTTCTTCTTTCGTATTTATTCTACTCCTGATGGGTTTTTTTGTATTAGGGGTTAGTTCCATCTTTACGTGATGAATTTTAATTTGCGAGTTATGGCAATGACGTGTTCATTGCAGTTTTCATAAGAGGTAATAAATGAAGAAAATAAGTTGTAAGTTACAAAACTGTTAAGATATTTGAGTATGGGGAGCTGGGATTTTTTTTCCCCTCCTTGATGTTTTTTATTTAATGCTGCTCTTAAATGCAATGAAATCTAATGTTATTTTTGCAGAACATCACTCATTGGTCTCCTTGGTTTTCTCTAGTACCTGACATTACTCTGAGGAATTGACCTATTCACATAAAATAAGTGGGAGTTTGTAAACTGGTCAGCATAAATGCTGTTTTCATTATGTATATTTGAAGTCCTGGTGTTTCAGTTCTACTCACTGTGCTATGTGTTCTGCATGAAAAAGTTTTTCTAGTTCCACTGTGCTGTAAGAAGCTGTTTATCAAGCGGCAGTGACTTAACTAAATACAGGATGGGAGTAAGCTAGGGTTGTTGTGTGTCAAGTTCTTTTTTTTGTTGTTGTTTTGTTTGTTTGTTTTGGCAGTTCATTAAAAGAAAGTTAAAGTGATTTCTATAATCATATTTTTCTTGTCAAGTCAGCTGTAGATTGTTTTAATCAGTAAATATGGTTTAGATATGGATTGTCTAATACCTAATTTCAAAGTTTCTCTACTTTGGCCTTGGTTTAGATACTAAAGCCTACTGGATGATGCCAAGGAAAGTAACTTAAAATATTTTGAATGCTTGGGTTAGGAGTATGTGGAACATAGTTTGTGTCTACTTTTGACTTCTGATTATCCTGTTGAGAGAATAATTTCACATGGCATTGTGAGAATCTTAGTTTTTATTAGCCTGAAAAGCTTTTGTGTATTATTGGTAGCATTTTTAGATGATTTTCATTTTTCATTCATGTTCAGCTTTTTCTAATTTTTTTTTGTATTTTTATAGTAATAGTAGTCAAATTCTTGATTTCATATGTACAGCGTGTAAGTTTTGAGAGCATTTAACTGAAGTACACTATCAGTCTACATATTAGACTAAGAGAGTGTCACTGATTGTAGATACAAAGTATTAATATTCATTATCTAAATACTGGATTTTTAAAATGTGTTATTTTTTTACTGTGGTGAACAATGGAAGCGTGATTCAGAAAGGAGAGTCTGTTTTGTTAGTGTGGAGAGTTGGTTTTGTTTTGTTTTGTTTTGTTTTTGTCTTAAACTGCATATTCTGGTTTTAATGAATACTCTAGTTCTTAGCACTGTTCTTCCTTGACTGTTTTTTTGGAAATATATGTAGGCCAAAAAGCATACCAAAGTTGAAAGTAGATTTCTCAGTTGCATGTGACTTTTACATAGTTTTGTATTTCATGGTTTCATCTTGTGTTGTATTACATAACAATAAAAAAGCCAAAATGCTGTAGGTGCACAATAAATCATAATCATAGAATGATTTGGGTTGCAAGGGACCTTAAAATTCATCTGCTCCCAGCTGCCCTGCAATGTGCAGGGAGACCTTCCACTAGACCTGGTTGCTCAGAGCCCCATCCAGCCTGACCTCAAAAACTTAACATAGGTGAAGCATTCCCAATTTAATCGCCTCACAGTACAGTGCCTCACCGCTCTCACACAAAAGGATTTCTTTCTTAACATCTAATCTAAACCTACTGGTTTTCAGTTTGAATCCATTACTTTTTATTCTATAACTACATGACCTTGTAAAAAGTTTCTTTCCAGCTCTTTTGTACTCCTTTTACAAGCACTGGAAGGTCCCTTAAGGTATCTACAGAGCTTTTCCTTTTCCATACTGAACAACCCCAGTTCTGTCAGCATTTTTTCTTGGGAGAGGTGATCCATCTCTCTAATCATCTTGGTTGCCCAGCTTTGCACTGAGTGGTTCATGTCCTTCTTGTGCTGAGGGCTCCAGAGCAGTACAGGTGGGGTTTCAGCAGAGCAGAGGGGCAACATCCCTTTCCTCACTGTGCTGTCCATGCTGCTCTGGATGCAGCCCAGGATAGAATTGGCTTTCTGGGCTGCAAGTGCACATTGCTGGGTCATGTCCGGCCCTGATCCACCTGCACCCCCCCAAGACCTTCTCAGCAAGGCTGTTCACCAGCTGTTTATCAACCCCAGCCTGTACCAATACCAGAGGCTGTGCTTACATGCAGCTTCACCTTTGCATGCAGGCATAAGTTTCAGGCTTGGATAAAACTTCAAAAAATTTGTGTGGATAAGGTTATTAAAATGACACTTAAAAATTCTGCTAGAAGAATTTTTAAGTATCCAACAAGGTTATTTTTCTGGTTAAGAAGAAAAATTGCAATTTCAAATTGTGCAACAGCCCTAATATTTTTAAAAGAAACCTGTTCATCTTTAGCACAGTAGCCCAGTTTTATGTGAGCATTGATTGACAATTGTTCTTAGTAGTTCTTGGAAAAGTTGTTCGTTTTCAGTAAATATAAAGCATAGTCAGCATCAAATGTGATTATTAATAATTAACGATTATTATAGTTAATACCTGCAAATCTTGTGAAAAAATTTGCTGGAGTGAGGAGAAGCTACCACTGTTGGTAGTGAGGGAGGTTTGAAATTATATGGTGTTCTGGGGGGATAACTTGCTGTCAGTCAGTACATAGACCAGTTTCCACTGTTCACTTGCTTGGTGTAGTAAGGCACCAGTGATAACCTGAGTGAAAAACAGCAAGACAATATTTACAATCTGTAAGAAACATGGATTCCCTAGTTCCATTCCTCGCTCCTTATCTTGCTTAGCACTGCTGGTGTATATTTTTTTAATTCCCTGTATATTCAACAGCAAGTCTGCCCTCCCTTTTCCATCCCTCCCCCCCCATCTTTCAGGTTTTTTTTCTGAAAGTAAAGACTCCCTTGCAGGTGTAGCTGAGAGCATGGTACTAACTATACCCTGCTAAATAACTGCCTGATTTTCAGTTGTAGGTCAGTTTGCATCCCATTGTAGTGGAAGAATTCACGACGTTGTGTAAATGTATGTATGTTGTATAAATACCTTCTATGTTTCTCTGGGAAAACTTTTGTTTTGGAAAGTAAACTATGCCTTTTGTTATATTTTGAGCTATGCTTGTTACAAATAATTTAAGAACTATATGTAGGAATTACTAGCACTTCTTTCATGAACCAACATCAAATCATTTGAGAATTTAGGGAATTAGGTGGCTGGGTGCAAAGTCCTTTTTTAAAATGTGTTTTCAGAAATATTTAGCTCAACTAATAGAGGTACTTTTGTTGTGGGTAACATGAATTTTTGTAATACAGTAAAAATCTTCTCCTTTTTCTAGGTATGGTTTCTGAAAATGCTTTCAAGTAAACTCCCATAGTCAACGCATAGATTTCATTAAATATATGGCTATGGATATGGGAGACAAAATAAACACACAGATTATTTTAACAACTGTCATTTTGTGTTGTCTCAAGCATTATCTTCAATTTCATGGTAGTGTCAAAAAATGCTATGGTAAAAAAACCCCGAACAATTTCCTGAACAAAAATGCATCCCTTCTCCTCTGTCAAAAGAAAAATGCCAACCAAACAATCCAAAAGCTGCCATCTTTCTTCTAGCTTTGCTTCCAACGTGCTGCACTTTCCATAAGATTTTTTTTAAAACAAGTTGCATTCAAGTTTTTTGTTTCTTTCAGGCATACGTTAAACACATTAATATAAATGCTTGCTGACTTCAGTCAATGCGCTGAAAATTTCCCTCTTTGGTCCTACCATCAAGAAGCTTGGAATAATGAAGTGTCCTTAAATGTTGTGCAGACTTTTGCTTTTCTGAACTTCAGTGCTGTTTGTCTCGTGATTATGAGCTTTTTCTTTCCCCCAGCAGTTTAGCTAGTGTTTATATGTGATGTCCCAAGTGAGAGCCAAGATGTTTCTTGAAATCAGTGTACTGGCCTTTGTGAAAATAGGAATAAAAAGGGGTTTCAGTAGATAGTATTTAAAGACGACAGTTGAATTGTGTACAAATAGTAGTTTCTCCTTGATTTCATCAATGTAAGAACTGTTTTTTCTACTTAATGTTAACTAACATATAAAACCCCACACAACAAAAAGATCAATAATGGAAGAGAGTAAATTGGAAAAGTGGATAGGATGTGGTTTGGACACAGGGACTTGTGGATGAGACATAGCTAAGTGATTTCTACGCATCTAATTTGAGCAAAAGAAAGTATTCATGCTTCGGTTGTTCTCTCCTGCACTTGTTATGTTTAAATGCTTAAAATCTTGCCTGAATGGACAGAAATTTCTGCCTGCCCTTGATCCTTCAGGAAGGAGCCCTGGTATGAACTGTGGCTCTATGTTGCGGTTCTTGTTTGATGTCCATGAGAAATTGGGAAAATGGAAGTCTTGCTTTAATTTATGGCTCTAGTAATTGAACTTACTGAGATGATATTGGAATGTTTTGGCACGTTATCAAAAGAGGCCAGGATTAAAGGTTGTTTGGTGTTCTTATTGTAACATGTTAAACTTAACTTCCATTCTCTAGTCTTACAAAAGTGCTTTATTTTCTTGGGATTTTGACTAGAGAGTGTACTTTATTTTCTTGGGATTTTGACTAGAGAGGCTGTATAAATGCCCTGCTAGGTAGCAATGAAAAAACTGTAGTCCCGTGCTAGTATAGAATTACACATTAGTGTGCGTGCAGTCTAACATTTCCAGGGCTAATAAACCAGTTTCAGAGGACTTAATCCATTCATAAGTCTATGTTTATTTAAACAACAGGTTTTATTTTAAACACACTTTTGTGTGTTAATGGAGGTCTATTGAACTAGACATTGAAGTTAATTAACGCATGTGATTTCTTTACTATTCAGAAAGATATTTTGCGTCCATGTGTCTGTATTAATGTATTACGGCCTCTGCATGTTCTTGAAGCTTTCTGACAAAGCAAGACATTTGTAGCAACAGGACTGTGACATGGATTCTGTTTTCTGTGGCTCAGGGAAAGCATTCTGTGAAATTTTTTTGCAAACTTGTTGGTTTTGCCTGTTCAAACCTATTTAAATCATTGTCATCCATATGTCAAGCTCCAAGACTCAGCGTTACATAAAACGCAGTGTTGTACAAGTGCAACTTTTGGATTCTGTGTTAGAATGTCCCTATGGTTTTGATGATATTCTTGAAATTGCGAAACTTGACATTAGAATTAACATTTTGATGTACATATTTTGTAGACATACTGAACACAGAATTCTATTAAAAACATTGTCACTGGGGAAATCAAAGTATATGTATATTTGTTATACAAATGGAATATTTAAGTTTAAATTTTGGAATCTTACAAGTTATTGTAAATTTGCACAAGCTAATGGTGTGGTATATATGGTGCTCAGAGTAAGCAACATGGGGTATATAATTAGATAATACAAAATTTATCTTTTGATTTGGTTGTAGACCTGATTTTTACTTTAATACAAGGTGTTGGTAAAGGAAAACTTCATTGTAATGGATTGTTTCAAATTAGCTGTAATGAATTTGTTCTCCAATGTTCACGAGTGTTTTTTGAGAAATACGTTTTTTGAACTTCAAGTATATTTTTAGTTTTCTAAATCTGTACCGTACTATCAGTGGAGCTGTCTCATATGTGGCATGTGCCCTTTCTTGTACTGCAGATCATGGTAATACAAGGTCAAAAAGAAAAGCCAAATAGTGCGTTTCACCATTTTTTTAAGTTAGAAATCCTGGCTGTAGTGCTGATGAGTGCATCAGACAACTACTGCTGGCATGATTAATCAATCCTGAAATAACTAGCTACAGCTAGCAACAGACATGCACAGTTACATAAGTCTAGACCTTTTCATAATTGGAGCGGTTGGAGGGCATGTTGTTCTACTTTTTAGGGGGGAGTGGCTTACTATGTTGGGCTAATTTTGGATCACAAAGATTATTTTTTGTTAAAAGGCTAGGTGTAGTTCAACTCTGATTTTCTTTGGAATTGCCCCATGGACTCTTGCAAGTATTTTGTTGTGAAGTAGATAAATTTGGATTATGCAGAAGTGAGGCAGATATAGAGGAGCTTCCTCCAGAACTGATCCAGTGTTGCCTCTATGAGAGTGCGTGATTGGTTATTATTTATTATATTATTATAATTAATATTATTATTTTCATTGCCATAAACAGATAGTAGAGTGAAACCTGTATTGGATTTAATTTTGTGGTAAACTTGTGTCTTAGGTTAACAACCCCATTGTCCCCACCATAGGTTCTCAAACCAGTTCTTCAGGAACTCCTCTGTTACGAGATTCCATCAAAATTCCTTAAGTGATTCCAGATACAGCCCTTCTTTGAAAAACTTAGACAACAAGCTGCGTTGCAGTCATAAGGAGTTAGATACTTGGTTTCTCTAAGTATTGAAATTCTGGAATGTTCTTGGGGTTTTTGCTAGTTTTCCTATAAAGTGGACATCCTTTTTCCTCCCCAAGTAAAATTTTTATTTGTCAACTAATGTTACAGACTATTTTGAAGTAGATGGAGCAGTACAAAGCTGTAGATTAACTTCTTAAATTGGTTGTTTTGGTTTTTATTTATTTTTTTTTTAAGAAGCATTGAAGTGAGCCTGCTCTTGAAAACTGTTCCCTAATGTTTGTCAGCTCTGTGTGTGATCCGGCTCTGTATCCGTGACTGTTAATATGTGACATGAATTCATGAATTCTGAACTGCCTTGCAGTTGTGAGAGATTTGAAGCATGTGACACAAATCCTGGATCACCGGCCTAGAAGGGCTGCCTCTTGTTCGTTTTTGGTTTATTTTGATTTTCCCTTCACCAGTGGTGCTAAGGAAGCTGCAGTGCTGCAGCTGTGCATTAACCACTTCCTGCCTGTCAAAGAAACCACTCCTCTGCTTGCAGGTACCCACCCCTTCCACCTCTGCAGTGTGTTGCAGTGTGGTAAAGACAGAGATGCTTTGCTGTGTAAATGTTTTACCTCCTGCTGACTTCTCACTGATTGGCTTGAGTGAACGCTGCAGCCATCTTAAGTCTTATTTTCAGTACAGCTGAGAGAGCAGTTTCAGAATGGCTGAAAAAGTGCTCTTCAGTGTAGCAATGTAGCTTGACTGGGTGCAAATGAACAGAGCTGTTATCATCATGTGCTCCGGACCTTAGAGGTGAGCACCAGCTCTACTCTGCTGTGAAGCAATTTAAAACCTTGGTTAGGCATAGTTAAAATTAATTCTAAGCTATATAAAATACATTGCAATGCTGTTGTCTTTTGGTTTTTGTTTTTTTTTTTTTTTTTTTTGTCAATTGTAGTGGGTTTTGGGGTTTTGCTGATTTGTTAGTGGTTTGATTTTTAGAGTTCAGTTTTCAGGGGTTTTTTTTGTTTGTTGGTATTTGGGATTTTTTTTTGATTTGTGCTTTTTTGGTTTTCTCTTTGCTTTCACACTGAATTAATTCACAGACTTTTATCTTGTCTCAGTTACAGGATAGATTGGATGGGACAGGTCAAATATCATATTTGTCTTGCTAAAGCAATTATTTTACTTTGGCTTACCTTCTTAGCAGGCCAGAAGAGCACTCATTCTGTGCTGTCCCTTTCTCGAATGCTTTCCTCATACTTTTACTGAAAAATGAAATAAACACTTTACGAACTTCATTACATTTTTGAAACCAAGCAATTAGATTTATCATGTTTTCAATGTATAACTTTTCCAGTGGTAGATGATTACAATGCCTGTATGAATACATTAGAAAAACAGTGATTTTATAAATGTTAACTGTTCTGTAGGTAGCACTTATTCGCTACTCCAGAATAAGACTACCAATTTTATGGAATTACTACAAATGAGAAGATGGAAGTTTTGAAGTTTGTTCTTTTTTTTGTATAAATTAATTGAAATCTGAGTTTTAAAGTGTTAGTGGTTTCACAGGCCTCATGTATTTTGCTGTTGGTACTGGATGGTGACCTAGCTGTCATCCCTAAAAGTCATTAGAAGGTACTGTTTCCAGGGAGATGAAAGTTGGAGAAAAGTAATGCTCAACTTTTTTCACTGGGGAGTTGGACAACAGAAGCGAAGAAAAAAGGCATTTTTGTTCATGACTATATAATTTCCTTGTTCTGTGTCTTATAGCTAGTTCAGGTCTTCATGGGTTCTCTAAGCTGCACATAGGTTAAACCCAGAGTAAGTAAACAGGAAGCTTCTTGAAGTTCTCCAGAAATATCAGGAGCAGCAGATGAGCTTGGTGGCTCACAGTATTTTCCTGGCTGAAGCTGAATTTAGTGCTAGGGCTGTGAAAGCTAGTCTAAATGCTGACAAGTTTAGTCCTTCCTCAGAATTTCTGCACGTTAATTTGGTGCTTTCAGTATAATCTCTAACAAAGCACTTAGTGGTTAAATTAGTATTAAATATCTTTTTTCATGTATTATGTTACACAGTTAATGGCAACACGGTGTTTATAAAGACACTGAATGTTCTGTGCAGACTTTGCATGTCAGATTCTCAGGAGATGTTGTTTATCCATGTTTATTCTGTTCATTTGATAAAAAGAAATAAAGTCAATAAAATCCAGAATTTTTAAGGTGAGATGATTTAGTGACTTCAGTTAACAATAATTTTTTAAGTAATTGGTCATAGAATTTTTCTGCTTTAGGATAAGAAATGCAAGTATGTGATTAGAGGTGATAACAAGTAGGTAGGTAGTTTTTTTATCGCTAGTGGAACTTTGGTGAATTTGATTAACAGCAGATTTTGCTTCATAGTGCCTTTTTTTGATTGGGTAAGATAGTTAAGATCCCGGGAACATTTGAGTCCTTTGAAATGTCTGCAAATTCAAATCACAAATCCTAATTAAACAAATTTATCTTGATAAAATTTGACAATTTACACCACACATTTAACTCATCTAATGAATGTAAATTAATAATGCAGCGCAACAATAATCTTTCTGGTTTTCTGCAAAATACTGAGTTATCCTTACCCCAGTTTTATAAATGATTACTGACATTCCTGTGTTTAGTCAGTTATTGTTCATTATTTGCAGATGTTTGTAACTTATATTGTTCACAGGAAGCAGAAACATTTCATTCTTTGAGATGACCAAACTTCTCCTTCATAATCTCTGAAGGGGATGAAATTTTATATCTAAAACATACTTTACCATGCACATCCTGTGGTGGTTTGTTGGTTTTTGGGAGTTAGGTTTATGATTGGTTGGGCTTTTTAAAAAGAACGGCAGGCATATAAATATTGCCCAGTGCTCTTTGTTTTGTTAAGATGTCTCTGTTAAACTGTGCTTTAATGGAAGCCTGAAAAGTAGAGTATTTTAGACAATCATTAGAGTGTTTTTCATATGTATTACATTTGAATAAAACACAGTATTTTCAGACCATGTCTTTTATATAGTCCTTTTAGGGAATTTTTTTTTGCCCGTGTTTTTTTTTTTTCTGTGAGCTGAGTAAGCATATTCCCATTTTGCAGAAAATGTATGGAGTGGTTGCCAGAGCTCAGAGAAAAATTCTTGTCCCTGTGTTTCCCGTTCCCTTTGGTTTTTGTTTTTCTTTGCTTTTTAACAGGCCATTTTGAACACGGATCCATTTTTGGAAGTGCTGTACCGAATGTGACTGGCCCAGCAGGGAGCTGTAGTGTTTTGTTCCATTAACTGCATGGCTCGTGTGGTTTGGTTTGGGGTTTTGTTGGTTGGTTTTCTTTTTTCTTTCCTAAAGTAGGTGTTAGAATGCTATAAGTATGGTAGGTTTTGCATATGGTGTACGTTCCCATTTTCAGAAATCCAAGTACATTGTAATGCTTTTTTTATGATTGTACTAGTAGCTGAAAGGATAATCTCTTCTCTCTTCACTCCCATGGTGCTAATAGTTTGGGTCTTTCTTACTAATCAAAAAGAACATGAAAACCACCAAAAGTCAAAGAAACAGGGTACTTGAGTGGATGCTAAAACACCCCCCTCCCCCCACCACCTTTATTAAATACCTAAATTAGATGTTCATGCTTTGAATTAGAAATAGATGTGTGTAATGAAGTAATGGCTTCAGCTGAATTGATTGCTATACAGTCTTAATGCAAGATGTGTTGTCAGACTGAGGTCAGTATAGTTGTGTCTGTGTATTCTAGAAAAAATAGCTTTGTACTGCTGGTAGTCTATCCTTCAAGGTTACCTATCAGGAGTTAGATGAATTTCTATTAGGGTAGTAGTCTCAAATGTACTTGATTTTTTTTTTTTTTTCCCAAGAGAAATACCATTTCCAAAAGAAAACCAGTAGTTTACTCTGAAAAAATGTATTCCCTTTTCTTGCATTTTATTTGCAAAGGGTGTACTTTAAAAGAGGAGTTTCCCTGTAACAACTTTATTTTTTCATTTATACACTAACTTATTTTGATAGTATTTCACTACTAAATCACAGTTGCTTGGAACCATTCTAACATGGCTTGATTATTTTTTATGATTCTCCTTTAAGTTCTGAATTGTCTTGATTTGCACAGCTGCATCTTCTATTTTGATAGAAATTTGGGAGCAAATGATTTCAGGCAGGATTTGCAATGGACTGGAACAGACTGCTGAATGAATTCAGTACTGTTTAGTATATGGCAATCACTTTAAAACAGCTGACTTGTTCGGTTCTTTAGGTGGAAGTAAATGGTTACCAAGTTCTTAGAACTGTCTGCAATGTTAAATACTTACTCATGTTACAACTGCTATTAAACAGTTGAATTGGATCTTTATTATTTAGCTGTAAAATTTAGTAGACTTTTTAAGCATGTACTGTCTTTGAAGGAATTATGAATAAGCCGCATTATTTACTGTCTTCCATCATCTTGATTTTCAGATTGAGATCAGTCAGCTGTTTAGTAAATAACAAAATTCTGCATGTAAATTTAAGTGAGCAAAATGTAGGAGTTTTGAAGTTGATGAGAATCATCATACTGAGGATTTTCTATTTCTAGAAGAAAGGGAGTGCAACATATTAGACTGTTACAGCCTGGAACTTACCTGGTTTAGACACTTTCTCACCTCTTATCTACAGCAGAAAAGCAGATAGAATTATTTTCAGTCCTCCCTCCCCCATTTCCTGCTCTTCCTGTTCTTTCTGCTGATACAGCCTTCTGCTGTAAAATATCTTCAAATAAACCACAGCAGCTAAGATAATCGTTTGATTGACAGTTTTCTGCTTCAGAAATGTACATCATTTTCTGTGTCTTTCAAACACTAATGTGAGAAAATTCTGCGAATTACTAAACTTTTAGCTGACTATTTAGTGAATAGTAATTTGATCTGTTCTGGTTTAAAGAAGAAAAATCGGGGAAGGGAATGTCTTGGACTAGTGTCAAAAGACTCAGGGCCTTTCATTTTCATTTGCTCTGTGGTGGGTGTTTTTTTGTTTGTTTAAGATTTGTTGGTGTTTTGGTTTGGTTTGGGTTTTTTAGGTCAAGGTACTAGTGATAGATTTCATAATGGTTGGATTTATGTTTATTTTTCCTTTTTATTTTAGACAAACTTTGTCAATTAAATGCGACAATATTTAAAATGGTCTGGATTGGGGAAATAATTTTGTGTAAGTTTTTTTTTCTACCTATTTTGAGAGAACCAAACCGATATTTGAAGATGTTGTCTTTGATTATTACCTATTGAACCCATGCAGTTAATAGTAGTTCTTTTGAACACAGCTGGTCTTACTACTTTTGACTGCAACATCTGCTGTTTAAGGTTACTTCTCGTGAGGAAGTAGGAAGTCGTTTGCATGTTGAAGGAAGAGAGCTGGCTCTGAGAATATAATAGCTTTTGGGCGTTTCCACCGACATGGGCAAAACGTGCTGAAGGCAGGCAGACGTTTTGGCTTTTTCTGTAGCGCCAGTCACCGGAGTATTATGATTGAGTATATCATGATTTGTTGTCTCTGAGTCACCTACTAAAAACAAAACAAACTACAAAACAAACCATGCTTCCCCCCCCACCCCCGCCCGAGGGGAGGGGGGAGGGGGGGAAGCCCAAGCTGGAAAGAAAAAAACGCTGCCTAAACCCAGTACTTGGGAGGCTGCTGAAGGGTCCCGGTACATTATTTGGGGTCGGTTGCCAGCCCTGTGTGCAGCAGACAGAGGCTGCCGCTGCTCAGGGGCTCAGCCCCTCTGCCCTGCGCAACCGAGTCGCGAGTCGGTGCGTTTCAAACTCCCAGATCAATGGCTCCTCCTCTCTGTGAAAACGTTTTGTGTTTGAAACGGAGCTTTGTCATAACCAGGGAGGGTGTGAGAGGGAGGAAGGCGCAGCCAGGGGTGCGGGTGACTCTGCCCGAATGTTCTGGAAGCGGGGTGGTGCTTCCCGCAGACTGCAGATGCAGCGCTCGCCCGCGGGAGCTGCCGGCAAGTTCAGGCATGGATTTCCCATAGCGGACTGGAGCCTGGAACAGAAAATGCTCCAAGGCTCTAATTTTTACAGTATGTGTTTTAATGTGTTAAGAACCGTAGTGTTATTCAGGTATTCGTGCATAACGCAATAGAACTGGGGGGAGGGTAGGACTATGGCTATATTTGGGAAATACAAGGGGTTTAATTTTTTGGTTTTTAAAGCAGCACTGGTGCCCTTTCTTTTTAAGCTCAGAAGCTGTTAATCCGGTGATTCATTCTGCAAATGACCACAGAATCACTGAAAGATGTATTTTGCATGGGCTTAGATGCGCTAGCATACACAGATCAGTCTGAAAGTAAGGCAAATCCAAATATATAGGTAACATTAAAGAGATGTTACTGATTGTCACTTTAATGTGATAGGCATTCTGGAAAAAATTATTAGCTTTCCCTTACAAATGACTCTGGTGTTTTGGATGCAAAAGGTGAGGAAAAATTTTAACAAGTTAGGAGTACTTTACATTGCTAAATATTTTCAGATACAAAAACAGTATCTTTTTGACATTACAGATTGCATATTGTGTTATTGTATTGCATATTGTGCTCAAATAACCTAGAACCAGCCATAATGAACAAATTATGCTTGCAGCAGATATAGCTTTGACACTGTTGGCATCCTAAAGAAGAACAGTGCAGGGAACTAGAAGAGACCAGGGCTGTAAATAGGCTCTTGTGGTCCTGAGATGCTCTGCCATGTTCAGATTAATAAGCATTCCTGTCTCCATTACTTTGCTTTTTCACTAAGTGGTGCTAGGCTGCTATTACAGCTGCCTGTACAGCTGCCTAAATGTCTAGCTAGCCAAACTTGATTTTATTTAGGATAAATTTATGTTTGTAACTGGTATAATAGTGTACCTATTTGCAGTGGTTCTTTCATACCCTAAGAGTTCTTGCAAGGCAGCAGGTGAAGAGGGAAGAGCTATGGTGAATTAATCCTTTACACACACACACTCTTACTCTTAAAGTCTAGCCTCTTTTTTCTTTCCCAAAAAAAATTACAGTGACTTTTAGAACACATTTTTGTCAAATGTAACCTATTCTTCTATTTTAATTGAGCTTTGACTGGAAGAAAAAAGGTAAGAATTTTAAAATTAAGTATTAAAAGTCAAAGTGAGGCTGAAATCCAAGCTTCTGCTGCTACCTGTTACTCTACCTTAGAGGTACTTGAAAAAATAATTATAATTGAGAGTTTTTTTTCTTTCCCTCCTACATCTAACTAATTAAGAAAAGTTAAATGTGAAACAGAGACAACAAATTAAATGGCCAGACATGTTACTTGTCAGTATTAGGTTAAAAATGAATTTGTCTTACTTGGAGCTAATATTTATTTCTTGTTGGAAATTTGCAAAATACTGGAAATACTAGGTTAAGAATACCTAGTTGCTGAGTGCAGTGTAATTTTTCTGGTGTTATTTCTGTTTCACAATGACTGTGAGCAGTGTGTGTGTAGCATCCTGGTTGAAACAGGCTGCAATTTATTTTGCAGTCACTATTGTCAAATTTTATTTATATGAACAATGAGAGCAGCACTTGATTTCTGACACGGATCTGGATTATTAATAAGCAAATACCTAGAAAGGTATATTCTAGAACCCGTTGGGAGGGGCAAGGCTTTGCTCAGCAATATCCTGCTCCAATTTAGGCTTGAAATCAGGCCCCTTTATGTAAATTTTACTGGCGCCAGCTAGCTGTAACTGCAGTCTGGCTCCCTGTCGGCAGCAGCGAACATGTGTCATGGATTCTCCTTCACACGGGCTGCTGGAGCACTCTGGTTTCTTGACAGAAAAAGCAGCACTGATGAATGTGAAAAGATGTACAAAGGAATCCAGGTGTAATTAGATTGCTAGTAAGTGAAAATACTAAGGGAATTTCAGCTTTCTTGGGTTTTTTCAGTGTGCTGTCTTGTGCTGTGCTGTAATAAATCTTTGCCTGTTGGTACTACAGTGTGGTGTGTGGGAGGTACTTCACTGCACATAGTTGCTGCAGCACTCATAGTTGGCAGCACAGAAGGCAGTACAAAGAGTACAACTGGAGGCACTTGCAGTTGCAACAGTTTCCTTAGAGGCTGTGGCGTGCTCAGTGAGCTGCAGGGGCACTCTGACGCAGTCAGCTACTATGTGGAGAAGTAGGAATTCCAGCAGGCTTTAACGAACAGATGTAGGCTACTAGCTGAGAGGTGTAACAGCATAGCTCAGGCTGGCTGAAAACCAGTACTCATGCTGCTGTGTAAACAAAACAAGGTCTTAGGATCAAGATGGCCGACCTGGAAGTCTACTTGTAGCTCATAATACTTATGCAAATGAGCTGCATGTCAGTGGCTTACTCAGAGAAGGAAGCTCATTTTGCACGTGCCATCTTCTCACAGGTAAGAGAATCAACTCATTTTCTGCATTCATGTTTTAGTGAACTTGGAAGTTAATTTTTCATTTAGGTCCCACCCCCTCACTTGGCACAATGCCAGGAATTAAATTTCAATGCAAGTGGCATTTTCTGGGAAACCCAAAAGTCATTTGTTCTGGTTGTAATTATATTGGGGCTGCTGTTTTTAGGGGAAATGTTACCTAGAATTTTTTGTAGACTATTTACTTCAGTAAAATTAAGTAGTTAAAAAATATTCAAAATTTCAACATGTAGTTTTTGTTGGTAATGTTACTGCTTTTGTTTGATTCCAACCTCTACTGTTTTGCTAGTGTGTTATTTTTGTCTCTGTAGTGACACTGGTTGATGCACACGGAGGCTTAGCAATAGTGAGAGCTTACCCTGGAGGGGGTGCAGAGTTGACAAAGTTGAATCCACCAATTGTACTTCGGCTTCGTGGTGTTATGAAGGATCATTGTCATCCTGGTTGTAATTTGAATTTTCTTCTGTTGAGATTACAAAGCTGTTAAAGCAATTAGATACTGAACTGTTGTCCATGAATCTTTTACTATATATACTTTTGTAAATGCCTATACGTACATTTAAAAAAGCTGATTTTTGTAAGAAGGGAACTACCTTAGAATAGGGTGTTCTTATGATCTCTCCCCCTGAGAGGACAATAACCTTGCCTTAAAGCAGGAAATTTTAGCAGAATTGAAGTGTTGTTAATTACATAATATGCTCTATTGTGGTTATGCATGTAGTGCATGAAATGGCTGCATGGGGCAGACGTGCTGGTTCTGCACAAATACATTTATGTTGTTTCTATGTTATAAGTTGAAGTAATGACAGCGTGGAAGACTGGAAAGGAGAGATGGTAGGAGAAAATTATTTGAAAGGATGGTCACTGACCTAGAGAAAAGAGATAATTGGAGATGCATTAGCAAGCCAACAAAACATGGCCACTTAAAGGCAGACATCAGCTCCAGACAGGGATGTGGAACTGGAAGTAGAAAGGCCCATTTTGGTTGAAGGAAAAATAAGATTAATTGAAGAGAATGAAACTGAAGAGGTCGAAGAACAAAGTAAGCAGATAAATAATTACAGGTTAAAATGGTAGTGATAGATATTAACAGTATTGGAGGCATTCTGAAATAACCTGGGAATTAAGGCCAATAGGGTAAATATACTAGGAAGGAGAACCAGAACTGGTTGATATTGCAGAGGGGAGGAATTAATGGTAATAGAGAAAGGTAAACTTTCCCATTCATATGGCAGAGAAAAATGCTGCATGCCTACAGTATGGGCCAAATGAGTTGCAGTTTGTAGACAACTCATACACTTCGAAACCTTGGATAGCTTTTTTGTGCTAACTTAAGATTTTATATGGACAGAATTTTGCTTGTCTGCTTATATGCATGTCCAGACTGCAAAAAGTAAAAAATGGGCATGTGTGAGAGAGATTACAAACACAAGTGTATGGTACATTTCCCCACATTAAATTACACTATAAACCTTTAACGCCTATAAAGTTTTCCATAAATGTCAAATTCTGTTAGAACCAATCTTGCTTTCACTGCTATATGAAGGAAACTGTTTAGGGTCCCTCCCTCTTTTCTGTGAAGTGTGTTAGTATGGTAGAGGAGAAATGGCATTGAGTGGGGCATGAAAAAAGTAGAAAACTGATTAAAATAAAATGTTCCTGGGAGGAAAACCATGAGTGGTAAAGCAAACAATAACAAATGTGATATTTGTTAAGAATTGAGAATTCTAACAGTAATGTAGGTGATGATGATAACAAAATCATAGTGAAAGAAAAAAAATATATCACAGTAAATATTTTGGTGTTACTTTAGAATTATTTTTATGAAAGTGAGATTATATTACAAGATTATGTAGACAACCTATATTTTTGAAGCACTGAAGTTACAAGGAAGATACTAAAGATTCCATGATAGATATTTCTTAGCAAAGGTTATAAGGAGGTCTTTATAATCTGAATCCAGAAGTTTTAAAATAATTGGCTGAGAATTCTGAGACATCCCTCCCAGTAACTCAGTATAAAGTTGGTACTGTGGAAGACCCTGAAGACTTTTTTAAAAGGTCTGGAGAAAAATTATGGAGGATTAACAGTGTGTCAGTAAATGCGAAAAACTGTTATTTCGATCAGTGCAAAAGAATATTATTTCAATCAATTATTTAATTGCTGAAAAACTATTATAAAAAGGATATCCTAATTAATTTGTTTTAGAACAAAATTCCTTGGTGTAAATACCCAGTATCTTTAATGGACTGACTCGTTGATACTCCTTAAATAACAGCTTCCCCTCCCCAAATCCTGTATCGATAAAACATTAAATTGATTTTAAAGCTTTTGAATGGTGGAGGGTAGCAATCGTGCTCCAAGTAGAGTTTATGATTGGTATTGTGAAATAGTTATTTTTTAACTTAGAGGATGGAAAGATTGACTCTTACAGAGTCATCAGGATAATTTAGTGAGACCCAAACACCATTTATTAGATTTATTAAATTGTATGTGTTGCCTTTGCACACTAAAATCAGATTTCTACATCTATAGACCATCCAGCATAAAACACATTTGCTTGACAGGACACTCTGTCCTGGAAGTAAGTGGTGATCACACAGACAAAGTAGATATGTAAAGCCCAAAATAGATAACGTGGGGAGTCTGAGATTCTATAGCATACAGAGAAAAAGAAGTCATCTTATTTATAAAGTTATATTCCTGGATGTTACTAAATGCTGATGATGTGAATTATGCCTCAAAACAGGTTGCAGTCCTGTTGTCTTCATTAGCATTTTACAATGCTGAAAAATTAGGAGGAGTCCTGGCAAAAAGCACAAAAATTATTATGACCTGGTCATACTCACCTTGGGGCTATGTAAATAAAACAGTCTTATGGTTGCAAATGCAAGCCTGGGAGAGGTGGTCATGCAGACCAATTCATCAGGACAGTTTGTAGTTAGTCTGAAAAGTTATCAGGAAACAGTTCAGCTATGCTATGTGCCAGCACATGAAGAAAGGATGTATAATGATTCTTCACTCATTCAAAGAGAAATCTAGCCTTTGAATTTTTGGATGAGGTGAAACTGCAGCCTGTCCTTTGCAGGAATCAAGCAAGCATGTTGGCTTTGCTGGGTCACCAGGCAAGAGACAGACTGTGGACAGGTGTTCCTTTTGATGTTACAGGTTTCTGGGCAGAATCTTTCTGGATGTTGACTTACAAGCAAACCTTAAATGGTCAAAATTAAATATACTTTCCTTTGTGTCTTTTATATATTTTATCAATTGAGGCATTTTTAAGTGTAATTCTTACTGTCTGCTTCTGACATCTAATCCTGGGTCGCATTTGGGAAACTTCCAGGCAAGAAAAATGAAGTTTCTTGTAAATGGTCACCCTGAGTAACTGTGCAGATGCATTTTTCTCCATGTGATTTTTAAAAAATTTGGGAAGGCAAGCAGTCCAAAATAGCTGTATAAATTTTTATGTACTTATGTGTTTCTGAAATGGTATTACTGGATTGTTGCTTCATCAGCTGCTTTTCCACCTCATAAATCAGCAAAATAAAAAGTTTTTTTTTTTTTTTTGTGGAACTGCTTTGAGCTCTTCACTGAAGAAGTTGTCTTTTGCAGACCAAGTACTACCAACTCATGAATGCATTGGACAGTATCACTACAGCCTGGCCACTGTTTTTTGGCTCAAAAACTTTTTACATACTGTTCTGGCAAAATCATTGTCAAGTAGTGTATTGGTGGAGGTAAACTTGCAGCTCCTTTTTTTGGTATTATATTATACTGTGAATCCTAGTTTGATATTCCGTGCAGACTATCAATGCTTCATGAATTTATAATATTGTTTTATTTTTGAAAATTTGCATTAGCAAGCAAAACAAGGACCTCATTACTGGAAGAAACGTGTTCTGCTTTTGATCACTTCCATCCTTTCCCCTTAGGAATGCAACACTGGAGTTGGAGGTGGCTCTAGGCCTGGTTTTTCTGATGTCCTACACAGATCGTATATCTATGTGCATTTCATAAGTTCAGTGAGTTGGTGTGTATGATGTCACTAGTCAGCATGAACAAAACGTTGACTTCAGTCCACACAATTGCTGCCAG
The DNA here is from genome assembly GCF_027579445.1 of Ammospiza nelsoni. Lineage (NCBI taxonomy): Eukaryota > Metazoa > Chordata > Aves > Passeriformes > Passerellidae > Ammospiza > Ammospiza nelsoni. Next base: position 48,090,522 of record NC_080637.1, read on the forward strand.
CAACCCTGCAGAGGTGATGGTATTGAGTAACTGCAAACTGGGGCTTATAGTGGCTTTGAAAAGAATTCATCAGGAAAAAAATGTAAAGCCTGTCATCCTTGATGTGAAGTTTAAACCTGGGAATGCCTTCCAGAATTACTTGTGCATCTTGCATAATAGCAGGCCTCACTGAGGTCATTAATAAACAGACATAAGAAATACTTTAGGAAGTGTAAGTTGATCTCATTTGAGGCCTGTAGCTGCTTAATCTAAAAGACAAATGTCTTTATTGACTACATGGATCATGTCTTCAATCTTCCTTTTTATTTTGCTTTTGTGTCCTCTAAGAAACCTAACATGAGAACTTGCTGACTGCTGTAGACAAAGAACACCTCGCATATCTTTTTCCTGCTTTCTTCTTCAAGGATCTTAGACTGAGAAGCTGAGGAAACACAAAGATTAATTCTTCCATTGTTATGGAAAAGAAATGCCTTCAGACTACAGATTTTAATTTCAGTTTCTTATGTTTAGAAGTCCACATTCCTTTGTAATATTAACACCAAGCTGTAATTCACAGAAAATACTTCACATTCTTTCTACTTGGATTTTGCTACAGATATAGCTGTTGACATTTGGTCATCCCACAACACAAAAAATAAATAGTACTTAGCAGCTAAAGTGATACAGCACTTGCTAATTTACTCCCTTTTATTAAGATTCATAGTGCAAGATGAGAAAGTCCAATAGGTGGGTTGCTTTTAGATAATTGGTTTTTTACTCTACATCTTTGAGACTTCTGTGTAACATTAGGTTTGTCATCTCCTATTTCAAATGGATTATTAAGCATTTGCTTTTTTCCCTGATCATTTTAAGGTAATGATTTGAAAAACTGTTGCCTGAAGTGCATGCATGATTCCACTTATTTAGTATTTCATAAAAACATACCTATTTGCAGTTCTCATCACAAGAGTTTACACCTAATCATTAGCATTTTGTCCTCTTCTCGTTCTTCCTCAATCATTAATTAATCCAAAGAGAGATGTCACAGTATTTAGTTAATGTAACAGAACCCTTTTAAGAAGAATTGAAGAGTACTTCTTAATGCTTAAGTGCTACTTAATAAAGGCAGGAGAGAATGGGACTCTGTGTATGGATATTGACTAAACTATTTAAGATGGTACTGCATAGCAGTGGTGCTGCTTATTTTGCTAGAGTTCTGAAAAGCTCGTTGCCTCTTTTGAATTTTATAACTGTATGCAAATTGTGCAGAGTAGCTGTCCAGGGCATAAGATGCTGTCTTGTTGCATAGGAAACCCTTCTGGATTAGATGACAGTGAGGGCAGTCTCTCAAGGATCAGTAACCTCATAGCAATATTATCTACAGAAATATGTTGACTGTGTGGATTCTTGCAGTCTTTTTTCATTTCCTGCCACTGTGACATCTGCTGCTTGATGTCTGTGTATTGGTAGAGTCACTGAAGGTCATTTATATTGGTTCTTTTTTTTGTAAGATAGAAGAACATGTATGGGATCGTGTGTCACGTTCTTTAACTGAGGGAGTTCAATCTCATGTATCAGAGTAGTATTTTACTCCATTGTAGAATAAATCTAGATAATATGCTAATTGCTATATGGTATGAATTTTTTTATATTCCTGTTAGTATGAAATTCTCTACTTCCTGTCCTTGCTGAACTTAGGTGGAGAAACCAGGATGATTGCTGAATGTGGAATTTCTGTGGCACTTGTGGTGATTATTTCTTGTACCATGCAAATATTCTAAGATATTTTATCTACACATAGATACTTAGAGAAGCATAGGAAGAAAGAATCTTCTCCCACACCCCCTTTTCCCCTCTGAAAAATCTATTTTATTGCCTTTCATAAAACAGTTTTGAAAGGAGTGGAATGAGATGAGGTTATTTAAAGAATAAGTAGGGTTCCAGTGAATATGCCAAAATGGCAAATATCAAAATTGAGATGAAACTAAGATGTTGCTTAGCAACTGTGGTAGTCTCTGGTAGCCACAGATGAATACACTGCTACTGTAAAGTGAGTCTGTCTGAAGCAGGATTTCTAAAGAAATTACTTAATGAAATTTTATATCAATTTATTCCTCATTTTGGTGAACCGTTTGGGATGGGAAACAAAAACCTGCCAGTAAAACTTATTTTGCAAATTTATGTTTTTCTAGAGATAAACAAGACTTTCTGCCAAGTATTTTGGTCTTACATTTTATATTCTAGTAGCAATAAGCTTTCCTGTTCCTTGACTTGTCTTCACAATTGATGCAGGATTATACTGGATTAGTCATGCATGGGCTGCAGTTGCAGAATGGGGAGAAAAAAGTATTTCATTATACCTGAATAATATAAATTGCTTTCAATATTTTTCCTCATTGCACCATATTTTGAAATCTGACTTCTTAGTTGTTGTGAGCTGTTTCAAGCATTCTTCTGAAATGAAATTTTGCAGGTGGAAGATGGGTTGTGATGGTTGCAACCTATGTATGAAAACAGTTCAAGCTTGTGGGAATTTTAAGAGTGCTCATTTTAATCAAATTCTGTAGGTGTGTGGAGCTTATACAAAAAACGTGTTGTATTGCATTGCACTTCAAGTTTATCCTGATTTTTTTCATGCGAATTCTTAGAATTAAAAAACCCACCGGAAAAGGCATTTCTGACAGGCACTTAAAGAATTTGTCCGTTGCTTGATGTTCCCTAGTCTGGACTTCCAAAAATAACCTTTCCCGTGTAGAACTGGATTCTTGGGCCTTGCAGTGTACCTTGCCCTAAAATCAAACACATTCGTAGCAGTTTCTGTTTGACATCCTGTTTGTCTATGTTGTTATTATGTATATTCATAAATAAGAGTTGAAAATAACTTTGTATGAGCCTGTTGAACCTGTTACTCTTTGCAGCGTCTTTAAATATTTTTGTCTATATTTTTAGTAGCAGTATTTACTCAATGAATAGTTTATATTGCTACATCAGAAGACTAAGGAGTCAAAAAAAAAGAATTGAAGGAAAAAATGCAAAATGAGCCACTCATTCTATTGATTGACCAAAGAAGGGGAAGTGAGGTGCAAGTTTCACAAACAATCTTGCTTTAGCTGTACGAAGTTTTTTGCATACCTGACCAGAGGTAGGAAACAAGATGAATTTGTTTTTCTGGGAGGAAATTGCCTTAAGGATAAGTTCAGTTATGCTTATTTCAGCCTGATGATCTATTGTTTCCATATATTTTTTAGTTTCCATGTACATGAATTACATTTAAAGCCCTATACAAATAAAACTAGATCCTCAAGTTCACAACCTAATTACCATTTTAGACTTCTCTTATTATAAGCCATCTGATCATGTTTTCCTCAACCGTATGTATCTATATAAATACAAAATGCATAAAGCTTATAAAAGGTCTATGGACATAATATATTCAAAGAAGAAGGGCGTTTTGTTGTTGTTCTTTAATGACTTAGCTTATTAGTAGAAGATGGCTTATCTTGAAAAGTACCTTCTCAACTGTGCAATTACTGCTCTCTTGCTGAAGATGTAACAGTCCTTCAGAAGACTGGTGGAGTTGTCATCTGACCACCTTTAAAAGTGCTTATATTGACACACAAGTCTTGTCTTTTCCTGATTCTTTACCCACCAACTGATTTCAGCTAAACTTCAAAAAGTTTTTACACTCTGGTAAAAAGAAAAAAAAAAGTATTTTGCCATCAACTGTGTATTTACTTTCAGGACACTACTCTCATCTTGCTGTGTTTAAATAGCTTTGTTTTTCAGAGGATGTGAGTTGACAAGAATTATTAGCATTAGGTGTAAGCATCTCAGAAATGAACATAACTGTGCTTTCTTGCTTGAGGTGCTACTGATATAGGTTAATACAACTGTGTCACTTTAAACTAGTGTGGCATCATTTCAAAACTTACTCCTACTGGTATTGAATTTAGAAGTCTGGCCACAAGGTGATAATGAGAAAAGAGTGTCTCTTACATGGTAACAATTAAATCTAGAATATTGCATTTGGTCTCCTAATGAGTCAGAGAAATTGTATACAGCAAGGTCCTATGTCTGCCGTCTATGCAGTAAGTGTGGTGAGTAGGTGGGTGTGTCGAAGGTTCTAGAAAGGAAGAATTCAGGAAGAACTGGTACCCTTTCAGGCTACATTTTGTCATTTAAGCCCCTTTCAAAGCTGGTTCTGTTTTTCTTATAATTTATTTCTATGATTGAAACTACATAAAGAAATCATAGGTTTGTTTACTTCCTGCCTCTTGTTCCTTGGGCAGCTTAGCAAAGAATTATATCTGGCAATCTGTGTCTCTAGAGCTTGTTCCAGATAAACTGAAGTTAAAGAATCATCCATGCAATGGTTGTTTATATATTAGCTTACGAAACATTTAGAGGACCTTTTGGGTGGCATATCAGGTAGTTTTTGTTACAAGTCTTTACAAATGTAAGATGTGACAGATCCTTGCCTAAGAGCAAATACAGAAAAATAATTTTCCACCCACTGACCCAAATGAATTTAATCTGGCATTATAGACTTTTACTAGAATAAGTAAGTCTTACTCTGGTTGCATGCTTTGTACTGTAAGAAATTGAGTGCCATAGAACTTCATTAGAAAGGAACTGTTTATCATTGTAAAAATATTAATTACATGCATTATCTGGGATCCTCAGCATATTAATACAATGTTTTACCGGTACTAAAAATGTACATTTTTTTCTTCCTTTTTCTGTATTTAGTAATGAATAGAATATTAGGTTGGCATTTTCTTTTCTAGTTCCCATCATTTCACAACATTAGCTTCCTTTGGAAAATATTTAGCGTCTGATAAATGAAAAAATGCCTTGTGGTAGAAGACAGTTTCTAGTAAAATGCATTAGGAGGAGCTAATTGACATCAATGCAGTAAGCTACCTTTCCTTTAAGAATGCTTGCGACAAACAGTCCTCACACTAGGTACAGGTAATAAAGTTTGGGTAAACTGTAGGTTTCACAAGAAAATTTGTGTGCTTTGGTCTGTTGGGTGGTAGTGATGGTGGGAGCTTCCTCCTAATTTTATTTTGAGGCTTTTTTATACGCATTTTTTTTGTCTAATTTCACTTGCTTCGTATTGGGATTTCTGTTTAATTTTTGTGATTCTGTTTTGAGTCACTCAGAAGATACCAACTGTCCTCAGTAATCTTTGTGACCAACCACCTGCTTTGGCCACTTTTTTCCTGATCTTGTTATTTAATTGCAACAGAGAAAATACCGTTTTTTCATTCTAGCAGTTCTTGTGTGCATCTCATGTATCAGATGGCAAGTTTCAGGCTTCCCAAGAGCTAGGTTAGACAGGGTACATGTCCTGCCTGCACTGGCTGCTTCATTCACCTTACGATGTTGGCTTTCACCTGCCTTTACCTGTTCCATGAAACAGAAACCTGGGGGTGGATGTGTTGAATAGAAGGGTGTGGGAACCTATTTACTTGCTTCTGCTGCAGTCAGAAGAGTTTATGCTATCAGTTTCAGTGAAAATGAAACTATGGTTGAAGTCATAAAATTATGTACATGTAGATTACTGCTGGAATTACTATCATAGAACGTGTACATACATAGCATCTTTAAGATTTTGCATTTTACGGACTTCATTTTGTATCTAAATTCTGTTCTTAAAATGCCTTCTCTATTGACAGTTTCTTTTCTTGGTTCATCCTGCTTGCCCTTCCAAATCCCACAGTCTTTAGTTTCAAGTGGAGGAATAGTACAGATGTTTCTGGTGAGGTGTGATTAACAAGGGCTAACTCAGGAGCCAAGAACTTCATGTGGGAGTCCACATCTAGTAAGGATTAGATGGCATTTGTTGCAGGTGTTGTGGATTACTCCATTGCCATCTCACCGACATGGGGTATTAGTCAGAAAGATGGTTTCCGTTCCAGCTTGCCTAGAAACGAAAGTGAGAAAGAAGATAGTATGCAGATTATAATTGTTTGTTTTGATTTGAAAAGAGAATTACTTCAGAATTTATTGCTGTCACTCAAAAAGCGCCAGGGAAACCCTGAGGGAGCTGAGTGCGCCGTGGCTGCCCGTACCGTCACGTTAGGGTGGCTGCGCGTGCCTTGGCCCCTCGCGTTGGCCGCGCCCCGCTGCGGGGCCGCTCCCAGCAGCAGCAGCGCGGGCTATTTTTAGCCTGTTGCCAGGGAGATTTGGGTCATGCAAAGCAGCTCTGCGGCAGCCAATCCCGAGCGGGTATGCAAATCTCTGGCAGTCCCCGGCATCGGGTAGAGCCGACGAGAGGACAAGATGGCTGCCGAAGTGCGGCCTTGGCCTGCCTCAGACGCGGATAGAAAACTCATTCTTTCATGTGTGAAACGGGGAATATCCTCCCTGCCCCGAACAGCTCCGAGTCCCCACCAGGCTTCAGTTTATGGAAGAGCTGGTTTCCTGGCGCCCTGGCAGCGTGCCCCTTCCATCCTGTGCGCGGGACAGGTCTGGTGCGGGCCAGGCGAGGTGTGCTGCCCCTGCCACAAACGGTGTCTTCCCCGGGGGAAACGCTCCCAACACCCAGCGTACCAACTGCTGGTTCAGTTCCACTTTAAACTTGCTTTTCAAACGCAATCTTTGCAAAAAAACTTCGTAAAAGGTGTTTATATGTTTGGCAAACACTTAGTAATGTTTCAATGCAGCATCACCTCTTTTGTTGCAAGTTTTTGTTTTCACTTCTGCTTCTTGTGGCATTTGAGAAGTGACTCTTGGGATCACTGTCAGCATCAGGTAGCTCACCTCTGAATTCTGATGTCACTGAGGTGCCAGCTGGAAATCCAAGGTTACATCGCCACAGCTAGCTGCATATGTGATACGGGAACTAATCTAGACAATAGACTGTTCAGGGTAAACGTCTGGTTTTTCATTACAATAGTGTTTTTCTGCATTTTTGCTAACAGAGGCCAAGGGATGCAAATGTGCGTATGTTAGTGATACCCTGTCAAAGTTGTAGCCTGTTGCATTACTGAGAATTATACATTTAAAATTTATAAAGAATTTCCTTATGAAAGGAAAAAAATGTATTTTATAATGCCTAGAAAAGCTTAAGCATGATCAGAGCATCTTGCCTTTTTTCTGAGATTGTTCTTTTTCCACAGAGTGTCTCATATTTTTTCATTTACATGTGCATGAACAATTCATTTGGGTTGTTCAGGTTTAAACTTTGGAATATCAGAAGTTGAGTAAATTTTTTGTTGTAGATGTGTTTTGGCAGTTGCTGACCATATCTATGGAATTATTAGGTCCTACTCATATTGCGATAATGGAAAGGAAATTCAAGCTGTTTATCCTAAACCAGAGATGAAACTGTAGTCTGAGACAGTGCATAGTAATATTTATGAAATATATCTTTAAATGCACAAATTCAACTTCACAGTATGTAAATTTTTTTTTAATTTAAAAAAATCCAACTTCTTTAGAGTTTTAGCTTGTGCTAAAAATCTTTCTGTAAGAAAGCTGAATTTTGCTGTTACCACTGTTTCAAACAGCAGGATTTGTTTAGTGTTTGGAGATGTCACAGCTGAATTGAAAGCTGATGTTTTGAGTTGTTGATAAAAGCTGGCATCTTTAACACATGTGGGAAGTAAGAAAACACATTATCACAGCCTCGTTGCTGTTGCTGAGTTCCAGTCATACACTTTTATTCGTTTAATAAACTAAGTAGCTGTTAAAATCCAGTATACAGAAAAATATAAACTTTATCTTGGAGAATCAGCCTAAGCTCCGTGTGCTAAATAGTGAGTGTTTCTAAAGGACTTGGGTTGCTTGTAAAAGTTGTGTAGGAGAGACTCTCCACATGTTTTCCATTCTTCCATGTTCCAAAGAATCCAGTTATCTAGGTATAAAGTGATGAACATTTAAGAACAACTCTGCAAAACTAGCAGCAGATGAAATATCTTAGCCAGGTAAATAGACCTGTGAGTCATTTTTGTCCCATGAGGAATTCATTTTTCCCACAAGGCATCAAAGCATCATGGGGGAAATAACCTCATAATTTTGGTATGAGGAATAGATTAATGAGCCAGTGTCAGAGGGGCTATTATTCTCTGAGGTAGAGGAGACACAAGAGAAGTGCTTAAGTTACTGTGATGTCAACGTGATGAGAGCATCGTTCAGCTTAGTACATGACGCTATCACATATACAATAAACAAGACCAACCTCTTTGAAATTGTACTGTGAGTTTACTCTGGTTTAAGAAGGCATTAACCATGTAGATACGTGTTTTTCTTAGGCAGCGATACATATGTGGCCTTAATGTTTTGCTGAATTTCAGAAGGCAATTTTTTGCAAATGTGGGGGAGATTGGCTTCTTTCAAGGCAGAAGTCATACTGCAGTCATGACAAAACACCAGATTTCTGTTGGAATACTAAAGAAGGCAGCGGTACTGCATAGGATCTGAAGAAAGGAAGGTTTTCCAGATGCCATACTTAAACCCAGGCTGGATCTCAAGAGGTTTTTCTGATTCAGTATTCAACATGGCAGGAATTCAGTGATCGCCTGACAGTGCTCCTGTGCATTAAACACCTGTTCCTTATGGCGGCTGCGCACCCGCACTCATGGGTCAGCGCTGCTGTGCAGCTCCAGGTCTCAGACGGAAAGCCCTTGGCTTTCTATAGCGCTCTTTGGAAAATCCCGCTCCTTTAACGCGCGCCCCCGCGCTCGTGCCCGCGCCCGACGTTTGCCGCGTGGGGCTTGTTGCTGGGTGGAATTTCAGGCGCTCCCGTCTGATTGGCTGCCGCGCGGCCGCTCCGTTCGGCCAATGGGAGGCGGGCCTGCCCGTCCGTCCCGTCGCCGCGCGGGCTGCGGCCGGTGGGGCCCCGCGGGCGCCCTCTGGGGAGCGGCCGCGCCACTGCAGGGCTCCGCCGCAGGGGAACGTGCCTGGCTCCCCGCTCTGCGAGCCGCAGCGCTTGGGGATGTGGCGGGAGCGAATGAGCCGAAGGGGGTTTTAATTACAGCTCACCTTGTTCTGCTGTGTGTGCGCACTAGGTGAAATAGGGCAGGATGGTGACGTAATTTTTTTCCTTAGAAAATGATATATTTTTCTCCCTACTCTCAGCTAACACTAACATAACTTCAGCCTAAAAGGGACAAAAACTGAAATTGTCTTTGGTGTGCTAGAAGAGCTATTATTTGCACATACAATAATCATGTGATTTCTGTTTTGTTTATTACATTTAAAAACAAAGGCACAGTTGTATGTGGAGCTCAGTAAGCTGGCGGTGTGCATTCCATTCAGCCAGATCAGTAGACTTGTATTATTGGTAGAAAACCAAATTATTGGTGCATTATTTAATTATGTCTTATATAAGAATAGGTCTCCAGATTTTTTTTTCCCTTCTTTGAAAATAGTTCATAAATTTCTGACAACTTATATCAAAATTGCTATGGAGGATTTCAACTGACAACTGCTTTTTATGAACCACTACTTAAAAGGTAGGTTTTATTCACCACTTTCATTCTCTGGAAGTCTCCATCTAGAACACAATACTCATGACCATTTGCTGCTTCACTTTCTTTGATTTGACTATGCTACATTTTAAGTAGGCTTGCACATTTGAGTGCTGATGTTCATTATCAGTGAATTTTATTTCTTCATGTATTTCTTGTGCTTTGACAAACATTTTATGGTTGTGGCGCATTTGGCTGGTGCTGCATGCCCTCGAGGAGCCCTTTGCTGGTGCTGTTCTAGACCCGTGATGTTATGCAAACCCCATTACGCACTATTGTTCAGATTGCAGCTTCTCCCTCTCCACCCCCCCGCTCATTTTTCCATGACCTTCCCTTTGTCTGCTGCCTGTCACTAGGCAGGATTCAGGCAGCTCCATGCTGATTGGCTTCTCTTTCTGAGCAGCTCATGGGCTGCTTACCTGAGCACATGATCATAGGCTGATACATACCAGCTAATACAATCCTTTCTTGCTTTAGAGCTGTGGTCTCTTTGCAGAGTAAGAATAATAAAAAATACAGAAATAGAGGGAAAATGTCTCAGAAAAGGGACCTTACCACATTCCTAGCTGCACTAGCACGTTTCGTGCCATTTAGCACACATTTCGTCATGAGAATTTCTAAATTTTGGAGGGAGTTGCCTAATGATGCGTTCATGTCTCACATGACTAATTACATATGACTTTAAAGCTTAAAATAAAAAAGGGAGGTTTTGTATCTAAGCAAATGAACACTGTGTATGTTGGCCTGTCAAAATTGTTGACTTTAATAAAACAAAAAAATCAGCCCAAAGTCTCTGTCCTTATTTACAGCATTTAACCTTTACACAGGTAGCTGTACATGCCGGAGTCATTTTGTGCTGATGCATACAAAAGCCATTCTTTGAAATAAAAGGTGCTGCTCTGTTGGCTTGGTGCCTAGGCCATTGGTTTCCTCTTTGGGGCTTGGTCGCAGGATGAGTAAAAAAAGAAAACACCCAAGCATCAGATAAGGGAAGTGTTTAACAAACACAGCTAAACTTCATGTTGCTCACTATAAAGGGAGACTACCAAAATGCATTCATTTAGAATAATAGCATCTTGGTAAGTTTTATTTGAAGATAAAATGACTGAATCCATGTAATTTGCTCTGTTGCTCCCAGAAGAGGTGCACTTTGCCCCTTTGAAAGACTGGAAACCAGTATTTATCAAATGGTGGCTGGCTGGCTTACACTGGTGTGACCAAGCCTGTCTGCACTGGCTACCAGTTGATTTGATTCTTTTACACTCAGCTCTCACATGAGTCTGTTCTTTGGCTGCACTGTGCTCCCTTGTGGGTATGGCTGGAAATGCTTAAAGACTGGTCTGCCCTTAGAAGATATTTCAAAACGTCATTTTCAAAGATGAACCCAAAACATTGGTTCATCTCATCTATGCTTTTAATTTTGTCACAGTAGTTTTTATGGAATATTTTTTGTAGCTTTAACCAAATATTCTTTGTTTTCAAAAGACTGTGGGATTGAGCAGGAAAATGTGCATGAGTTACTCCCATAACCATTTAACAATGGAATTTTAAGAAGCCTGTATTTCCTACAGGTTCTTTCTAGAACTGTGTTCGTGTTTTGTTTTTAACTAGATTTTGGATAATATTCAAAGATAAAAAGTGAACAGAATTTTTAAATATATAAGCAATTCAAACTTGTTCATCCATTTTTTTTAATAAAACGTAAGGGTGCATCAATATAAAGGGATTCTGATGTTTGAATTTTTTTAAGACTGCTCTTCTTGGCAAATGTAAAAAGAAATGTCCTTTATTTTCTTTGTATTTACTCTGTATTAAAAATGTTAATGAAAAACTGCTTTGACGACTTAAGGAAATTAGAATATTAATTTATTTTAAGTTATATGGTTATTCAAGTGATGCACTTAAAGATTTGGTTTTAAGACATCTGTAAATGTTACATTAATCTGTGAGTGTATTTTCTGGTCATAGGAAAAGTAAGACTGTCAATTTTGTAATATATTTTGCAAACTCTGGGTAATGCCTATAAAAGAAAACACTGCAGGCTGGGAGGTCGAACTATCCTATTGTAACTTTGATGCAGAGGCCTGTTCTTGTACTGTGCTACCGGAGGGTTCTCATTAGTGGCTCATCTATTAGGAGTTCTTGGACTTGTTCAACGTTAGCCAAGCCTGATTTCTTTTTCCAAATTTCCTTTACAAGATAAAAATCTGTAACAGCATGTGTGTTAGTTGTAGGGGTTTATATGAATGAAGGGGTTGATATCATGTGAATATGTTTGCTTTCCATTCTGAGTTCTTGGGAAGACAGATGGGATGTGCTTTCTGTACTTTCAGGTCTAAAATTCTTGCATTAGATGTATTCTCTTCTGAAGGAATATGAATAAGTTTTATTTAGTGTGTAGACAGCTCTGGAAAGGCATTAACAGCTCACCTGGAGGGCTTAAGTCATCTGACGGAAAATGGTTGTGATGAGAACCTTTTTTCAACTCAAGTAAACTGCAGTTTCAGATCTCTGTTTCTGTAGGTGTTCTATTTTGCTCCCACCAGTGGCAATGCAGTAGTAGACAATCCAGTTCTGAAAATTTAGGTCAGAATGGCAAAAAATCATCATAATCGTTATTATTGCAAGTTCATAAACAGACCTGATACAACTTTGTGTCAAAATTTGTTCATGTGTTCCTGAGGCATGAGTCAAACTGTTAAGTACTATCAATAACACAAATCTGAGGATTCTAGATTGTTTTGTGGAAAAGAACTCAAAAAAGGGTAAGGGAAGCTCTGTGATATGTTAAAAGGAAATATTAAAAATTGCTTTGTCCCTGTTTTTGTCAGGTTGCATTAATTAAGTATGAAATAAGCCTTAGAATTGTAATGTAAGGTACATCGTGATTGCTGGGTTTAATAGTAGCATTCGTATTGTACTTTAGAATATATATTCTTACCTTACAATGTAGAATATTGTAGTTAGGGACAAATGTTAAATAATTTTCTTCACAAAAAAATTATTCCAAACAAACTAGGAAAGATCCAGCAAACCCAAATGATTGGAGCTAAAGCATGTGACCCACTATGAGATGCTGAAGGAGCGCAACAGCTTCAGTTTGCTGCAGAGGAGGCTACAGGGCAATCTTAGCATTGCCCAAATAAAACTTGTGGATGAGGTCAGCTACAAAATGGAGTGGAGCCATTGTTATTTAGAGGCTGTGCCATCTGTGTTGTGAATTTTGCAGCTTGGTTCATAGACTTGTCAAATATCCTGAGTTGTAAGGGACCCACTGGGACTGAGTCCAGCTCCTGACCTGGCACAGGACACCACCAAGAATCATTCCACCTGCTCAAGAGGGTTGTCCAAATGCTCTGGAGTTTGCGACTACGCAAAACTGTCATTGATCTGAGTTAGTGTTGGCAGTAGTCCTGCTTTCTTTTCCCAAAAAAATTTAAAATAATTTATATCCCGCCTGAATAGACAAAATGCAATCTATTTATTAATTTCTTAGCTCTGTAAATGAAGATTAATTGGGAGCTGACACAAAATGAATCATACTAAGTATTTAAAGTGCATCCTTTGCCTAGTAATTCTCCTGTGTCACTTTTAAAAACATTTGTCTATCTGGTCCTTGTGGGCAAAAAAGTCACATTGAGATAACTGTCTGATGATTTTTCTCTTTTAATTACTGTTAATGTAATTTTTGTATGTTTTTGAGAAACTTAATAAAGCTGTATGCTTGATGGGAATAACTTTATGGTGGTTTGTAGCTTCAGCAGACCTAAATTGGTTAGCACCAGCTGATTCAAGATCTTAGTTGTTGAGTTTCATTTAGAATATAGAAACTTTCGTAGCTGCCTTTTGCTTCTGAATGTTATTTTATGTAATCCTTTAAAACTTAAAAGGCCATTAAGCAAGACCACGTGGGGGAAAAAAATATTTTAAAAATCTCTATGGATTTGTTTTGTTTCATGGAAACAGATGAAATCAGATTTTGGTGTATTTCAACAAAATCATTATAGCTTCCTAGGTAATGCTGGATTTAACTCCCGGTTTTGATTTGATAAAATAGATTTTTCTTACACTTTTTGTAAACATTTATATTTTTCTTAATACTTGTGTGGGTGGATGGAATGAATATGACTGAGGGCAAACCCAGCAGTTTTCCTTGATAGAGGGAGTTTTTCTACAAGTGCTCCTATAGCTGTAGTTTTTATGGCCTCAAATAGGCTTAGTAAAATGTTACTACAAACTAAATGAAGGTGGTCTAAAAATCCAAGTTCATTTAACCATTGTATAGAGGTGGAGGATGAAAGTCTGTTGTATTTATGAAGAAAAAAGTATCTTAATGATACATTGAGAAATTCTTTGTATATAATGAAGTTTTCTTAAAAGTGATTTGATAAAAAAATCTTGTCATTTACCCCAGTTATTAATTCTGTTTGTAACTTAGGAAATTAAATATATTTGGATGGATGGAAATGTTCTTGATCCATCAGTTTCCATTTATTTTTACCTTTTGATGAGAAGAGAGGCTGCTGGCTCTTACCTTAGTATAACATCTATTTTTATTGGAATCTATGAGACAAGTGGTGTAAAATGAGTAGTTAGAATATTAGTGCATGATGTCTTAGCGTGACCTCTGTGACCTTTGCATAAATGTGTTTGTGCAGCATACAGAGAAACTTGGATTCACTTTTTGGGAAGTCAGATGGAGTGTTGACAGGTGTTTCTTTGTTTCTGTCAGTACCGTTTCAACTGGTTTACTTTAAAATGTGCTAAATGTTACAGTCTTTCTTAGTAGCAGTGTAATATTACAATGATAAATCTTTATCTTCACAGTTCTTTCTGAATTTTTTTAAGGGCTAAGATGGATAGCACAGAGGAACCTCAGAAAAAAGTCTTTAAAGCACGAAAAACCATGAGAGTAAGTGATCGGCAACAACTTGAAGCTGTCTATAAGGTTAAAGAGGAGCTGTTGAAGACAACTGAAGTGAAACTGGTAAATGGAAAACATGAGAATGGAGACTCTGATATAAATTCCCCTTTAAGCAATACAGATTGTGCAGAAGTCAAGAAAGAAATTAATGGTGTGGTTGACTTGTGTGTTAACTCTGAAGAAGGAAGAACAGCTTGTGATGAAATTAGTGAGACCAAAAGCCCTGAAAGTAGGGCAGGAAACATGGCCAATGACATAGAATCCAAACCTCCAGTGCTGTCTTCAGAAAATGTTGCGCCTGAACAAGCTAAAGATACTGACATTGCAGTAAAATGTGAGGCTGAAAATGGAGTTGGTAGCAGTAAAGATAACTTCCATGAAGAAAATAATAAAAAAGATCATTTGGACCAAAGAAAGAATGATATCCCATCGGAAGGTGAAAGTAAACCAGTCTGTGATATTAGTGACTCTTCTGAAGAGAAGGGAGAAACAAATTATTTACCTGTTAATTCAAGTTCATCTGGTGAGGAAAAGAGGACTGAAGAAGTAACTGCTGAAGAGATTGTTGGAGAAGCAGCCATCTCTAGCAGTATGGAAGCTGACCAGGAAAAACAAGAAGGCAGTGCAGAACCTGCAGAAACCACTGTTTCGAAGACAATAGATGAGCCAAGTGAAAGTATCTTAGACAATACGGACTCTATGGAAACAGATGACATTATTCCAATTCTGGAAAAACTAGCCCCTGCTGAAGATGATCTGAGCTGTTTTTCTAAAAGTTCTCTGCTTCCAGTGGATGACACAGTCGCAGATTTAGAAGAGAAAATAGACAATTGTTTGGGTTCACCATCCAAGCAGGAAAGCAATGAAAGCCTGCCAAAAGAGGCTTTCTTAGTGCTGTCTGATGAAGATGATCCCTGTGATGAGAAGGAGGAACTTGTTGAAGGGATATTGCCAAACAAGTCAAGTCTTCCAGGTAAGAGTTTTCTAAATCGTTCATTTCCATTCAAGTTTGGGATTTTGTTCATTTCTTAGAATGACACACATGTGTCAGGTTTCTAAATCAAAGAGGCAATCTTACCCACCAATAATGTTATGGAGTCTTAGTTTTTAAGGCTGGTATTTGAGGCACAGGAAAAAGACTTTGCAGTGAAAAATGGTCATCTTCCAGATTTGGAAGATGACCTTTTGATTTTTTTTGTTTATTTGTTTTGGATTTTGATGTTAGAGTTTGTTTGTTGTTTTCTTGTTGGTTTGCTTTGGGTTTTTTTCATACTCTCTAAATTTGGGTGCCAACTTGGATGAGGTAGTGGGTAGAAAAAGAGGAAAGATGAGTAATTGTCAGAGAGGGAATAGAAGGATTTGGGAGAAGATGAACTGCATTCATTTACTGCTTTCACAGGGAAGAAAGTATTTCAGCTTTCTTTAGCATGCAAATAAATGATAAGGAAAACATGCATATAATCAAGATGTGCCTCATTTTCTCTTTTAACTTTTTTTCCCCCACTGAAAGACAGTATTGGAAAAGTTTCATGAAAAATGCATGTCTTGTACTGTTTTTATATTATATAGCTTTTATTCATTTAACTCAGTAGTTTTTATCTAAGTTTTCTTTGATGACTATGGCAGCTGATTGATGCTTTTAAATGTTAAGTGTGGAATCTCTTCATATAGTTATCAGAACCTTTGTTTTAAAGTTAAACTCAATGGATGTCCTTTGTAGTATATACTGTTTAATACAGTTTTGTAAGCTTTTTTCTTTTTGACAATGGACAGTCATTGTACTATTGCACTATTGAAAATAAAACAGATTAATAATTTACAAATAAATTGACAGTGTTCTTTTATATGTAATTAAGAGAGATGTTTCAGATTATCTTGAAATTGGAATTATTTTTTGGGGTTTTTTTCATTGCCCTCTTCTCCCCAGCCCCCCCCCCCCCCCCCCCATATAGCTTTTATTTATATGCTTATTTAGGCATTAGCTGTTGTCAATGAGATTGAAAAAGTGATACCATTGTTCTGCACTGAAAATCTTCCAGAAACTCTTGGAGGTGGGGGAAGGAAGGTTGTGTGTAGTTGTGTCAAAATTGTAGGGTTATGAGTTTATTTTATGAAATAAATGGTACAAATAAATTGGTTATCTTTGCTCTCACTGCAGTTTGAGTTCTCTCATTGAAGCTATTAATTTTACTTTTTTCATCTTACCCAATGAGAAAACACTCTGAGATCGCAGAAGAATTTGCTATGGAGCAAAAAGACTGAAGTGAATATTAAATACAGTGCTACAGTTTGCAGAAGCTTAAAATTAATGTATCCAGCAATAGATTTTTAGGATTCTAAATTCTGGTGACAAGACAAATTCTTTTGACTAGTTGTTTTCTTTATTGACTAATAACAGCTTATGACTCTTACAGTTGTATGGCTGTAAACTGAGACGGTTCATGAAATCAAAATTGGTCACTGTGATGTTCTGCCTTAACCAGCAACAAAGATAATAGCAGAGAGGTTGCGTAGGCAGGAAAGAGTTGTATGAGAAAACAGATAGAGTTACTTTATAAAGAGTAATTTTTGGAAAGAGTCTGGGAAAATTAAAACGGTGGAGACTGTATGGAGATCATTTCAAGATGCTATATTGGAGAAACAGGTGCAAACTGCTCAGTTAAGAACCAGGATTTCAACAAGTCCAGATAAAAGCCAACGTGGCTAAACAACAATGAAAAAATGGTACTAGAAGGCTTTATTCAAATGTACCGATTAATGGAATGTCTTTCCCAAGTGGAATTAGTAACTATAATAGCTAAGTTGTCACAGATTTTTTTAATGAAAGATCATACATCAGAAAGCCTTGGAGCTTTTTGTGTAAGCAAACAAGCACGTGACACGGAAGCCCTGATGTGAATTATCTTGGATATCCAAACACAAGTGATCTCTTATCAAGAAATTTTGGAAATGAAACAGTAAAATGGAAAGTCCTTGTGGAGGAAATAATCAGCTGAAGAATGAAAACTAAATTCAGAGTTCCAGAGACTAGTTCCAGAGACTTTGCTGTATGACAGAATTAATAAATAGCCTAAAATGAATGGTAAATCGTGATGTCACAGTTTGCTGATTTGAAGAACTGGAGAAGAATTTTACAATGCTGATTGACTGAGAAACAAACGTGGCAGGTGAAATTCGTAGTGGTTATCTACAAAGTGGTGCACATGAGTACAAAACTCATAACTTCATCAGAAGGTAGAACTGACTTGCCACTCAATAAAAATATTTCAGTATTATAGTAGGTGCTTTTGACAAAACCTTGATAAAATGGCAGTTGAAATCAAGTGAAGAATGATTGGAATCAACTAGGAAACAGGAAAACTTTTCTATGATATATCAAGCTCATGGGAGGCTGACAAGGTTGCATACGTTGCTTCTGCTCATGTAGCATCAAGATGATGAGATCACAGCTTAGCAGTGGAAACTAAGCTGATAGCCAGTTGTGAAATCTTCTCCTTAACTAGAGAGTTCTTCGTGTTGAAACCACTTGTAGTTAAATGACAGATTTGTTCATAGTAATGGAAGTTAGTAAGGAAAGGGCTTTCTCAGCCCTGAAATTACTTGTCCTCTATATAGAGGTTTTTTGGGAGTGGAATATACATATATATACATACATATATATATATATATATATACACATACACACATATATACGCACATATATATATATATATTTTTATATATAGACATTCTAGATATGTGTATCTTTCCATGGAATATTTGTGTCTTTCAGCTGAATATTAAAATCTCTGAGTTGTGGGAAAAGTTGTCTTAAATTTAGCAATTCTCCTTTAGATTCCTAGGTAAATGAGTCCTATTTTATTCATAGCAATTAAATGCATGAAGTTTATTTCTAAGTCTTTAAGAAACAGGTGGCATAGGCATTATACTAATTTATTACCTTAAATGTAAATCATATTTGTTGATTTACATTTACATTTACATTCATAATACAACTTGAAGAAGTTGTATTATGAATATTATTTTTACATTTATAGGAAAAACTAAAATCCCGTAGTGCCAGGTTATCAGGTTTTGACTCCTCCTTTTTCTGATTTATTGGGTAACTTGTTTTAAGTCATTTAAATGTTCTTCGCAATAGAAGGAGACTTATGGCATACCTTTGCAACCAGAACTTTCCTTAGAAAAGCTGGTAAACTCTCCTGTAATAACAAAATTAATATGGGAAAATGAAGTGTACAGATCAAGATGTGCATAAGAGTTCTTACTTACTCTCTTATATTCTGGATAAATTTTACTGTAATCTTAAAAGCAATAGAAACACATAATGGAAGCTTGTTTCATTTACATTTGTACAAAACATGTAATGGAAGCTCATGGTGCATATAATAGTATTTTTCAGGAAATGCTCCCATTTTTATCTTTGTATGTTTTGTGGCTTCCGGTTTTTCTTCTTTTAAGCATTTCCTAAACTAAATATTTTTAAATGGCTAGTCCTAAGTTGTGATACTTTGTATTAGCAAGAAACTTCAAATTAAAATTCATATCTGTTTTCCTACCATTAAGATTATGTTCGCAGTTGCCAATTGTAAATACAGAGAGATATTAGTATTTTAGTATTTTGTTACTGAAATTTTTATGCTTTGTCCCTAAGTGGGAAAGTAAGCTAAAATAAATTGTTGAGAACTTCAGCTGCATTAAAAATATATCATTATATTTCAGAAGTAACTGAAACATGTTTCCCTCATAATTACCATTCGGTAATTCTGGTTAAAATGTTAAGCAAATTCAAGTGAGTCTTAATGTGTTGCATGATAGTTCAAATTTTTGTTTTGAGGGTGTTCCCTTATTTTTTTTATATCTGCATTCCCTCTTTGTCATGATTATTTCTCTTGCCTTCCTTCACATGTTCTTTTTTTCATATGTTTTTTACATTCATTAGTCAAAATAGGACTGTTACAAGACTTTTGTAGATCTGAGAAAGTGTGGTTTTTTTCTTCTGTTTGTAGAAGAGGTGGAGGGGGAGAGAAAAAAGGAATGTGAAGATAAAGAGGAAGAAGAGGCTCACAAAGAAGAGGAGATACAAATAGAGAAAAGTATGTAATGTTAAAACCATTGTGTTTCACTGTGTTGTATGTTTTTAGAAGCACAGAATCATTAGGTTTGGAAGGGACTTTTGATGATTATCTAGTCCAATGCCCCTGTTAAAAGCCAGGTCAATTAGAAAGCAACTTGCCCAGAACTATGTCCTGACAGGTTTTGAGTATTTCCACAGGCTAAGATTCCACAAATTTCCTGTGTTCTGATCCCAGTGTTTGATCACCCTCATAGTAAAAAAGTTTTTAAATGTTTGAGTGGAAATTCTGGTATTTCAGTTTACATCCATTTCTCTTGTCCTGTCACTGCTACTCACTAAGAGTCTTGCTCTGGTTATTCTCCACCTGTCAGGTAATTCACACACATGATAAAATCTCCCCCAGTGGCCTTCTCCAATTGAACAATTCCAGCTCTTGATGAATGCTCCTATCTCAAAAACATCTTGGTGACTCTACACTGCACTCTCTCCAGTATGCTCACCAATTTTTTTTGTATTTAGAAACCCAGAACTGGACAAAAGACTCAAGGTTCAGGCTCACATTTCCTGGTTAGAGGGGAACCTCTAACCTCCCTCAACCTGCTGTCAGTACTCATTCTCAGGCAGTCAAGAATGTTGTTGGCCTTCTTTGCCAACAGGGCACATTGCTGGCCCATGATCATCTTCATGTACATGGAGACCACCAGGGCCTTTTCTGAAAAGGGGTTTTCCAGCCAGTGAATTCCCAGCCTGTGCTGATGCATGGTTTTATTGCTATCCAAGCATAGCACTTGGGCATCTCCTTCTCTTAAACTTCACGAGGTTCTTGCTTGCACATTTCTCCAGTTTGTCAGTGTGACTGAGTGGCAGCATAACTACTTAGGAGTGTAGAAATCACTCCTTCCAGTTTTCTATCACCTGCAAGTGGCTGCAGATAATCTTCTTACCCCATTATCTAGGTCATGAATAAAAATGGTGGTGTTGGTACCAGTGGCAGGCATCTGCTAGTGTGCATTACTGAGCTCCAGCTGGACTATGTGCCAATAATCATGGCTCCTGGAGCCCAACAGATGAGCCAGTGCAATTATCTAGGCCATACATCAAGAATTTAAGGATGGTTTGGGTGTCAGAAGCATTATTAAAGATGCTCTCCTCTCATCCACCAAGCTAGGGGTCTCACTGTAGAAGGCTATCAGGCTGATGGTGCCTTTGATAAATCCATTCAATTCCCCATCATCTCCTTCTTGATAGGCCTTGAGATGATTTCTACCTAGATGTACTTGTGTTCCATCATGTTCCCAAGGATTGAAGTAAAGCTGATAATCCTGTAGTTCCCTGGGTCCTTAGCAGATGTCCCTCTTGTCTTCGAGAACCTTCTGGACACAGTGCCAGGAGCTGGAGGAGTGACTAAGGTCTCTTGGGTTCTTTTGTGCTTCATCATTGTAAAAGTCCTTTTTAATTAACAATCTAGTTCTGTTTTGAGCCTGTTCTTTTGTTAGTTTTTTACTTTCCATCTTAACCAAGAAGTGAAAAAAAAAGTTTGAATGGTTTTTCAGTCACGTGTTTGAGGTACAAGTTAAAACTTCATGGCAAGTAAATACAGTTAATTGCTGGCATAGTTAAATGAGATGTCGTTTTATTTGGTTGGAATTCTGAGAAGAGGATTCCTTTTTCAGAAGAAGGTTTTCTTTTGCTTCTCAGAAGCCATGTTTCATTACAGGATGGTGCTGATAGGAGCAGGATGAACTGGAGGGAGGCTCTGGAGAGAGGACTGGTGGTAGTAGAACCATTTTGCATTTGGGGCAGTGACTGGGTCAATCACAAAGCAGAACTCACTGACAGGGCAGTAATGTACAGATATCAGAAGGACTGATTTTGTACTTTGATGTCATCAAGCTTGTTTTTCCAAAGGCATTCCTACTGGTTTACCATGAAAAAGCTTAAACTGAGAACAACTTCATGGTAATTATGGCATTCTGAAGATACCTGTTTTTTCACAAGTTCCTCATGAGCAGTTTTATCTAATTGTTCCAGATGAAGCATCAAAGAGAAAGCGTTCCAAATCTGAGGACATGGACAATGTTCGTTCTAAACATCGTCGGTACATGGGAGAAGATTATGAAGCAGAACTCCAAGTCAAAATTACTGCCAGAAAAGATGTTGACCTAAAATTACAAAAGGTAAAATAGAGGTGCAGAGCAAAGAACATAAAAACATGCCTGTCACTTGTGTTACCATCTTTGAATTAGCAGTCCTTCTGCACACACTCTCTGTCCCCAAACATTTTCTCTTTTTCGTGGTTGAACATTGGATGTAATTCAAATAACAAAGGTGCTTAATTCATATAAAGTTCTACATAGCCCTCCTTTTAAGAAGAGACCAAATAGCATTTGAAGACTATGCTGCAGGAGTTATATTTGAAATGTATAAAAGAAGTCTCAAGTGACTGTAGTTGGAAAACATTAGTAAAGGATGTATCTCACCATGATGATTTATATGTGCTGCACTTTATTCTGTGCGTAGCTTTTTAAAAAAGGCAGTCTCCAAAGAAGACTGTAATCTACCTGGCATTTTGCAGATTTTTGTAGAGCTGTTAATAGCCTGATTGCACTATTGCTGTATAAGGAACCGATGGTCATGAAGAAAAGAAAATTGTGCTGTTCTTCTGTTAGTTCATTAGCTAGCATGTGTTGTAACTTCATTAATTTAGGATGGCAAAAACTGAACCACATTAGTGGCTTATTTATTCTTATTTCCTATGAAAACTTTTTACACTGCAGTAGGTATAGATGGGAGAAGAACATTAAATAATAACTTCTGTCAAGTAAACTTTGTGAAAACCAGTCTTCTTACGTTTTTAGCTTCTGCAAGAAAGGCAACACTGAATTTTTGCTAGGAGAAAATATATCTCAGAAAAAAGTTTTTGTTGAATGTCTTAAGTTTCTGTTCTTTGAATGCCAATGTCCCTCTCAAAAATAGAAAAGTAAGAAGAACAAATAACTTCTGTAAGCACAAGTTAATTGCACTTTAAAAGAATACCTTCTGTTGTTAAGGTTCTTTTTATATATAGTAATATTTTATACCCTTATTATACTGCAAGGAAATTAATTTGTTGAATTAATGGAAAACCATTTGTATTTTCCAAAATGATGTCAAAACTTAGCTGTGCAACCACACGCTTATTGCTGACTGTAGATTTATTTGATTGACAGGATACAACAGTTGTCATTGTTCTCTTTATAGCAAGATATTAAATAAGAGTTGAGAATATTTTTATAGGTGGTCCCCTAAAGTTTGGGATTGCATTGTTGTATTTTTTATATAACAATTTTGCAGATTATCCAGAGACTGTTAGAAGAAAAACTTACGGCTTTACAGTGTGCGGTATTTGACAAGACTCTGGCAGACTTGAAAACCCGAATGGAGAAAGTAGAATGCAACAAAAGGCATAAAACTGTGCTTACTGAAATGCAGGTGAGTGTTTGTGTGTTCAGCTCCATACTAAGTTCAAATGCAAAAATAACTTCCTCAGTGTTTAGTAGTAAGGTTCCTAGAGTTGACAGTATTTGGGAAACCATTCTGACTCTGCAAGAGGAGGACGTGGTGGGGGGAGCAGCAAATACTAATGTTCCTTTTGAGTTCTAAAACTACTTTCCTGCTCAGAAGGAGGGAAGCAACCAGTTAATCATACAGAAACTCCAAAGGGTATCTTCCATGTGGCAAACTGATTCATTAGCTGTTAGCAGACTGCTTTTCCACTCTTCTGTTCCATTTAGGCATTTTGAAAAAAATTCCAAATATGAAAATATCTAAGGTCTTTATGAAGCTTGAAAGTTACTTAAAAATGGGAACATGCAGAAAGGAGAGGACAGTAGTGCTGGACTTGGAACATTGTTCTACATGTTTCCCCAGAGTGTAAATAGTTTATGTTCTAGCAAGGAGGCACATAGCTAGTGTTGAATGCAGTATGCTTTCCTGCATTATTTATAGAAAATATGTACATAGTGGTGACGTGAAGAACATCACAAAAAAGAATTTTGAACTGACAGGACAAGTAAAAGCTTATCTCATAACAAATTCAAACAATAACGCCATTCTACTTTTTTATGACAAGAAACATGGAGTTTGCCAGATCACTTCCCACTATGCAACTCTTTCCTCTTGTTGCCACAGACATTTTATGTTGACTTCTTAAGTGCTTTCTAAGATTCTTTCAATATACTTGTTTACCAGTGTCTTTAGCCATCAGCTAGAGTGTCAAAGGAATAACTTCATATAAGGCTTTCATGGATGTAGTTTTGTGTGAACATGCCAGATGGATTCAGTTTGTGCAGTTGTGACTAGGAAGGAAAATAATTAAACCTTTCTCTAAGATACCTTGACTGTGATGCATACATTTGTCTTTCTGTTATAATATAGTTGAAAATAACATAATTGTACTGTATTTCAAGGGAGAATAATTTCCCTTATATGAAAATAGCATTTGACTTAACTATGTCTTAGTTATATATCTCTTAGTTTATAAAATTTCTTTGATGGTTCTTGGGATTTATGGTTTTGTTTGTTTTCGTCTTCTTCCTGTTTAGGCTAAAATTGCAAGATTGACAAAGCGGGTTGGAGCAGCCAAGGAGGACTTGAAGAAGAGACAGGAAGTAAGAGCTAGATTTGTTGGGGTCTGGGGTTTTTTCCTGACTTAGCCTAATCCTTGTGTTGGAAAACAAAGAAAATTTATATGCAGAAAGATGTTTATTCAAGAAAGACTTGTTTATTCAATGATATTAACAATTGGGTTTGTCTGGTTTGGTTAAAGAAATCTTAATATCTGTTATGTAATTCTGAATTATACAGAAGCTTCTTTAGCTGTTTTTAGTGTGAAAACACCTTAAACTGTATATAACTGAATGAAATTTACTTCAGTATGAAGAGCACCATGTAAATAAAAGTGCATCCCACTACTGTGATTCTGAGAGAGGAGAGGGGGAAGAAGACAGAATATAGGAGAGGGAGACAGTAGGACCAAGGAGATTTTGTGTAGTTGTAAAATATGTCAAATTCTCCTGCAATGTTGACTTCAGAAAATGAATCACTCACACAGAAGTGAATGGATATGAAATAGAATGAAAATATAAGTTTGCAAGCTGCCTTAGAGTTGTTCTGTTATGGCCTCTCTCTCATTCTGTGTAGAATGTGGCAAATGCACCTGTATCTCCAGGGAAAGCAGCCCCCGACCCTGCAAATGTAAACAATGCCACGTGCCGGTAAGCAAAACACATCACTGGGACCGCATTAAAATGCACAATAGGACGCTTCAGATACTCTCTGTACTTCCTTTTTTTAACTTAAAGTGTTTTTTCCTTTTCCTTCATTGCTCTTCACTTGTAAAATCTGATTTGTTTTTACAGAAGTCATAAATTGACAGAATTGAACCCATTCTTGGTTAAATCTAGATGGTATTTAGCATCAGTTTCAGTGTTTAAAAAGTACAGATAATAGTGGAAGTTTAATTTCAAAAACAGGAAAATTCTTATGGTGCAAGGACTTGAAAATTTATAAATAATTCCATACTTCTTTTTATTTGGGAAATAGCCAAAGTTAATTTGCCTGAGAAGCAAAAGTGAGTTTTTAAAAAGTAAATCTCAAAGAAGAGAACAGCTGTAAAATTAGGGATTTTTTCACCATTGTACTGTTCATAAATATACCTTATGTGGCTTTTTGAGAGAAATGCCAACTCCAACTTTGTTCCTTAGAAATGCTGGCACAGTAAGGCAGATGCTGGAGTCAAAGAGGAATGTAGGCGAGAGCACACCAGCAACTTTTCAAGCCCCTGCGAATCCAGGTAAGAAACTCCCTATGGACTATAAACACACTTCTTAAAAGTTTTATTGCTTTCCATTAAAGAAGTAACTAACCAAACCGAGCAAAACTGATTTTACTCCTTTTTTCTGACCTAAAAAAATCATTATTTTTAGTTGTCTAGTGCATTCCCTGTTTATATTTGTTTAGTGTGCTTAACAGGTATGGAAAAAAGGTGTTGAGTTGGCCAAGCAGAACTTGTGGTAAATTAGATCCTTCAGTAGACTGCATGCTGGGTATGGCAGCAAAATTGGCTGTCAAGAACTCAGACTTGTCTCAGGCCCCTTATTGTACTTCGTCATAATAGGATGGTGATGATACCCTTCTCTCTACCTAATGACTATAGAAATTGAATTGGAAACTAAACAGCAATTATAAAGCACATTTCTTAAAGGAGTCATGTTGAAAACTGGAATTTCTAGATTAAAATTTTATAGAGAATAAAGACTCAAACTCACCATTAATTTATTCATTATATTTTGCGGTCCTTGGTTGTTAAAATAGTTTAATATCGAATGCTGAATCTTTCCCACAGGATTATCTTACAGTTTGTATGTACTGGCTTTCAGTAGTGTGTTTTGCTCCTGATCTTTAGAATTAATCCTGAAATTTTGTTGCATTAGAGTCAGTTTCTTCTCTGACACATTAATACTTGGTTTTGGTAGAACCTTCTGGATACAAGGTTCTACCTATACAAGACAAGCTAGTCATAACTGAAATAGTTTTTCTTTTCTTGTGTTTTGTGAGGTACCAGTTGCTCTGCTGTTTCTATAATGGGTGCTTAAAATGCTGTATTTTATGTTTTCAGCAGTTAAATCTTGGAGCTTTCTTCAAGCCTGTGTCATAATTCTTTATATATATTTTTTCCTGATATTTTCTGTATCTTACAAACAGAAATTCAGTATTGACTGTATCTTTAACCAGGCCATTGAACATGAGAGTGTACAACACCTATAGCCTTTATTTGCAAAATAAAATAACACCTATAGCCTTTATTTGCAAAAAGAAGTAATTATACACCACTTTTTTCATAGAATCATAGAAGTATTTGGGTTGAAAGGGACCTTTAAAGATCATCTAGTCCAACCTTCCCACCATGGGCCAGGCCATTTTTCACAAGATCAAGTTGCTCAGTCTGACGCTGAACACTTATGATGATAGGGTGTTCCCAGTCACTGTGGACAGCCAGTTCCAGTGACTCACTGCCCTCATCATAAATTGTTTCCACTTGTCATGTTTCAGTGAAACTTCCCACTTGATTCAAATACTTAATTTTCTTATTTATTTTTTATGTGTAGTGCCTGCTTCCAGTCTTGCTGCTTCTCCAGCAGTTGTCAGTGGACTTCCTAAGCTTCAGACTCCAGTGTCCTCCACCAGCTCTTTGACAACAGCAGTGCTTCCTACAGCTAACACGGCTACAGTTGTAGGCACTAACACAGTGCCCACTGGCAGCACTCAGTCAGTGTCTGTCTCATTGCAGTCTTTGCCTGTAATCCTGCATGTACCTGTGGCAGTGTCATCCCAGACTCAGCTTCTGCAAGGCCACACAGGGACTTTGGTCTCTAACCAGCCCTCAGGCAACGTTGAATTCATATCTGTGCAAAACTCGTCTACAGTTGGTAGCCTTACCAAAACGACAGTGTCTTTGGCATCAACTAACACAACTAAACCAAATAACATCCCACTTGTGCCCAGTCCTGGTATTATAAGGAACTCTGCAGCCAGTGCTGGGTCTATAGGCACAACGTTGGCAGTACAGGCTGTTCCTACTTCACATCCTGTTGCCCAGACCACAAGGACTTCTTTGCCTGCAGTGGGTACTCCAGGACTTTATAATGCGACTGCCAGTCGAGCGCCCCTACAGATGAAGCTTCCTCTCTCTGCATTTAATAGTACAGCTCCTACTGAACCACCCCCCCTTGCAGCACCCAAGATTGGTAAGTTATGCTTGAATGTTGGCACTGGCAGAGGAGGATAGTGGTCACAGGGAAACATAAAACTGCACTCTGTGGGAAATTGTTTCTTAAGGTGTCTTATAGAGATAGTTCTTCTAGGTTGCATTTCTGTTGAAATTTTCAAGATCAAAATAATCTCTATGACAGATCTGTTTCAGACATTGTTGAAAGTAAACTCCTCTTGAAGTCAGCAGTGTGGCTTTGTAAGCTTTGTTTTATTTAGAGTTTGATTTATATAATTCCTAGCGTGAAGTAAGAAACTCCTGTCATTAAGAACTTGGTATTTCATTTTAACACAGCCTCGCAGAATAATATGAACTACCTTTGTAAGTACAGGCATGCTGTGAAAGGAAAGTATAATTATAACTTAATTTTAACAACACTTAAAAGAAAACAAATTGGTAGAAAAAGGCAGTTGAATATGAACCTAGTTCCAAAGGAATGCATTTACAGTATTTAAATAAAGTCTCTAAATACAGTAAATGTTCAGATAACAATAATTAGCTTGATTATTTTAAAATACTTTTTCTCAATCTTTGGTCCTTCCCTGACGGTTGTCTGCATTTCTGATTTTATGTACCTCAATTTTTTTTTATAATCGGTGGGATTTTGGATTTTTTTAATAGGTGGGATTTCAGGATTTATAAGTGTTGGAGTTATAGCCTCATTGGCACAATATAAGCTAGAAGGATCTCAAGCAAAACTTGACATCAGAACTAGTTTCATTTCATTTTCCTGTATCTAAGTTACTTATGCTAAAATATGTGCTCTGTAGAGTTAGACAGTTATGTTTTGTATTGACTCTTAGCTCTAAAGCAAAAAGATGTGATTTAAGACAACATAAAAAGGGTTGTGGCTGATGAGATACAGTGAAAAAAGGGAGGACCTATGTGTCCAAAGAATGTCTCATTTTATGCAGTTTCCATAGATTTGCTTTGTACCCTAGTAGTTTTCTCACCAGAACTGAAATGCTGATTTAGGCCAGCACTGTTGCTGATGAGCTCTAATTAAAATGAAAAGGAATGAGAACCGAATTTGAATTTATATATTTGCATCAACTATTAAAGCAGCTTCTTAAATTGCTAGTTTAATGTTGGCTGAGCTACTAAAGATACTCACTCTCCCTGCCTCAGTTATATATTTTGCAGTCTCTTTAAGCATCCTTTTTTCAGTCAGGTCTTTTTTTGTACAGAAATATTTAACAATTGTATTAATTTTTAGTTGAATAGCTTATCAATATGCATACAGGGGGAGGAGAGATTGGAGTTTTACTTTGTGCTCAGGCAAGGAAATTGCTCATAAAATACTTTTAATATACTGTCAAACTTACAAGAAAAGGAACACGTCAATCAAACTTGACTACTTATAATTGTAAACTGGGGCTAAATGTAAAATATGTCACATATTGAATGTTTCATGTCAAACAGTTTTGAATATTGCCTTCAAATATGGCTAGTGGGTAGCAATATGTAGTACTGAGTAGATACTGCAAATGAACAATTTTTTGACCCCTCAGAAAACCAGACAAGCAGGCCACCAACAGATACTTCGTCAAACAAGCGACCTGCTGAGGGAACAACACAGGTAGGCTGTTGATTGTTTCTATATAAAATTCTAAAGTTACAATCCACAGGAGATTATCTTTATTGACTATAATTGCACAATTTTAGTTTCTTTTGTGCCGTCCTTTCTAGTTTCCTTTCTAGTTTCTCTCAGTTTATATTCTTCTTTTTTTGATTCACTGTTACTTACAGCATGAGCTTCTGATAATTTTTTCAGAAGTGTTCTGATGGGATTTCTGTAGGGAGACGAGTTGGTAAATCAGGAGCAGACTAAAAGTTGTCTGCTAAAACAGAGCTAGCATACAAAGAAAAGACTGCCCAATCTTTGTCTGAATGGCTTGAACTTATATAGATACAAATATTTTATAAATTATCGCACTGCTCTCATTCCTACACTAATCCAGAAGTTAAAATTGGAATTTTAATGTTTGATTGCCATATATCATGGGAGAAAAAAAAAGGAAAAGAAACCTACTTCAGGAATAGCTACTTCATAAAGGATAGCTTGCAATACTTCTGGATTCCTTGTCTAAAATTTGTTGGACTTGCTTTGAAATTTAAAGTTTGAAATTAAGCTATTTAAAATTCTTCATAAATAATTTTTTCTGTCGATATATGTTTCAAAAAGCACCTCTTGCTTAACTCTTCCTATTAATTAGAAGTCATGTTATTAAGAGGAATAAAATTAATTGCTTCTAGACAGCATTTCCAAATTCATTAGTGTATCAAGGTACAGTTAATGTAAATTGTATTTCAAAGCAAGAAGAAAATATACTGGACAATATTCTGGTTTTCACCTGCTGAAAGTAGTCTGGCAAAGGTAGTCAGTATTTTAGAGTATAAACTATGCCTCACTCTTATCTTTCAATTAAGATAAAGAATGGTTGTTTGGAACTTCATTTTTCAAAGATACCTGTGGATTATAGCTGTTCAAAACCCTTGTCAGTACTTGATACATAGGAAATCCAGTACCATAATGGATGACAGTAGTACAGTTTTAAGGTTTAATTTTCAGTATAAGATGCATATTTTGGAATTTTTCTTCAGTTAGAGCCTGAAACCTGGAAAAATTTTGGAAAAACGGATTGTGTATGATAATGGTATTTAGCAGTGGAAGATGGGCTGGAAGGAGGGAAATAAGACACAGGATGTTTTCTGGTTTTCAGTCTTCTGTTGTGTAGTGTATGTTCTAGGTTTGCTTTCTGTGAAATCAGGTAAAGCTTGTGTAATGCCATGGTTAAAAAAGAAGAACCTGATGCATTTTAATTGGCTAGTGAGGTATGGAATTGACATGCCGTTCATTTGAAAAACCCAGTTAATGCCACCTGCTTTTTGTTAGGTAAAATCCAAAATATTATATATTACTCCACACTTCGCAGCTCTCAGATCATAAAGTAGTTCGCTGTGTGCCGAATACCCATGGCATATTTGATGGTACAACTTTGATCAATTGTTTCAAAAAGCAGTTGAAACAGGAAGAGACTCCATCAGAAAATAAAGAAGCAGTAGAAGCAGCACAGATGAATTTTAACTTCCCTGAGGATGTTCTCTTTGGCTTGGAGGAAGAGGAAGAGGATGCTAAGAGCATCAAAAACACCCACAAGCAGACTGGCTGGGCAGCTAACCTATTAAAACAGTGGCTGGCCAAAAATGGCAAGGATCCTAGCTTTGAATTGGTCCCAGTAAGTGAACTCAATGATATCCTAAGAGAGTTTTATTACACAATAAGAAATCACGATGGAAATACCTACAGTGTGGCAAGCTACAAGTCAATGCGTGCCGGCTTAAACCGGCATCTCAAAATGCCGCCTTACAATCGTCAGATTTGCTTAATGAAGGACAAAGAGTTTGCCAGTGCAAACATGGTGTTTGTGAGCGTGCTGAAGATGCTGCGCATGCAGGGGAAGGATGAGACTCACCACCATCCTCCTATAGCTGCCGAGGACTTGCGTAAGATTAAGCAATCTGGTGTGCTGGGTTTACACAGTCCCCTGGCACTCGTCAACAAGGTGTGGTTTGATTTGCAGTTGCATTTTGCCAAGCGAGGGAGGGAAATTCTGAGAGATCTGGCTCCAGATGCATTTGTGGTTAAGATGGACAAGAATGGGCGTCGATACGCTATGTTTAGATACCCTGGCAAAGGCAAAAATGGAGAAGATCCTCATAAAATGGGTAAAATGTATGATATGCCTGGGGACCCAAACTGTCCTGTATTTTCCTTGGAACTTTATTTGTCCAAGTTGCCTCCAGAGCCCCCTGCCTTTTACCTGCACCCTCTAAAGCTAACGTCAGAGCAAATGCAAGAACAGCCTGTCTGGTACAAAAGAGAACCAATGGGTGTGAACTACCTGGGTACCATGATGCCCAGGATAAGTGTGGCAGCCAGGCTCTCTCAGCGGTACACCAATCATTCTCTCCGAACTACCACCATCCAGCTACTATGTGAAGCAGGACTGGGGCCTAGGGAAATAATGGCAGTGACAGGCCATCGCTCCGAGTCTGCTATTAGGCACTACTGGGGATCTGCAGAGGTTCGCTACAGGGCCTGGTCAGATATAATGGAAAACAGTGCCCCCAGTTGTCGATATAGCAAGATCCCAAATGAAGTGAGAAAAGAATCCGTATCTGGTGCATCCACCTCCTCTGTGAAACGTACTGTTCTAGAACAAAACAAAAGTTTATTCCCTGCAAAATCTCTGGTGCCACCTGGCACTAACTCTGTGGCTTTAGTCCCTGAGGGACGCCCAGCGCTGAATTACAAAAGCCCAGTCCTGTTGAACCGCAGTTCATCCAAGGTGTTTCTCCCCAAGAGCGTGACCAGTGGGAACCTACCTGCTGGTCCCCTTCAAGGCTGTTGTAGCAAACCTGTCTTTATAAAGCGTGTGATAAAACAAGAGCCTATGACTTGATGCTTCTGTAATAGAACTGATTTCAGATGAATTGCTAAAATGGAAAAATTATCAGATTTGGTTTTTTATTTAGTCTATGAAGGAAATTCCTTATGGTCTAATTCAGCAAGAGGTATCTTGTTTGCATTCAAGATGTCAGCTATGGAGCAGAAATTTAAACTGTGGAGGGCTTGGAGTTTGTGTTACTTTTTGTGGCAGCTGGGACTCTTCCAAGTGGCTGAGCAGAGTTATTTAAAAACATTAAAGGGAGATATTGATTTCCACTTAGCTGAAGATATGCTTTCTTCACTAAGAGTGTGGTTTTTATATTTTGTGAAGAGTGTTATATATCATACCATTTAGTGACTGCTGGCACTAATGTAGCATCTTACGAATCAAATACTTGATTACTGAAGAGCACCAAGAAAATAGAAGCTGAATGAAATAGATACAGATGCTCTACAAATATATACATACGCATGAAAACACCTGGAATTGCTTAACCACTGTCACCCTCTGTTCAAATTCTTATCAGACCTACCAGAGGACTGTCCCTTTGTTTCCTTTTTTTTTTTTTTTAACCTTCTTCTAAATTGATTTTCTCTGTGAGCTGCAGATTTGCATTGGAGGTCTTTCCTATTTAATATTCTTGGCTTAAGATTCCAGTCATTCTGTTCTCCAAAGGCATTATTGATATGTGTAGTATTAAAATTGGGATCTCTTTGGTTGTGCATGAAATGGGAAAACATTCTCAAAAGAGCTGAAAACAATTTCTTGCTTAAATGCGAGGTAATTGGTGTTTGTGTTGTCTCTGTGCCTAACGTGTGAGAGGGTCTTTTTTTTTTTGTATTTCCTCTCACCAACCCCCTTCGTTGTCACATCATCTTTGCACTCTAGTCTTTGCCAGTATATATAATTCACAAGAAGTACACCTTGTTCTTCCTCACTGAACCCTGTCCAAATATTTTTGGTTTTAACTTCTTCAGGTCGGTAAACTGGTCCTGTCATTGTCTTTTCTGTAGATTTT
This sequence comes from Ammospiza nelsoni, assembly GCF_027579445.1. Lineage (NCBI taxonomy): Eukaryota > Metazoa > Chordata > Aves > Passeriformes > Passerellidae > Ammospiza > Ammospiza nelsoni. The sequence goes on from NC_080637.1 coordinate 48,123,263, forward strand.
CACAGGTTAGAAATTCTCAGCATAGTGGATGTGAATAATTTTCATCATAGATTCTGACGAGAGATCTTCCAGTAAATAAAAATAGAAAACTGGTTATAGAATTACAGATTATGGTTGGTCCACTTTGGAAGAAGAAACAGCATAACATTTAAAACTGCTTTCCATATATTAACAATGAAATAAAAATTGGTTTTTTTCCTTTTCAAATGCGAGTACACAGAGGCACTTCACATGGTTTGTCATACTAAGGACTTCACTTGAAATGTTGATGTTGCTCAACAATGGACAAAATAGGGAAAAGTCGCAGCTGAAATGACAAATTGACCGTGGTAAACTCTTAATTCTGTGGAGAACTTCCTTGCTGGGATAGGCTTTCAAATTTTGAATGAGATTTATCACTCTGTTATAGTGTATAGTCAATATAGACACTGTTATAGTCTGTGCAGAGGACTTGATGCCTGAATGTTGGAGTTTATATCTTGGCTGATAGTATTTACTTTTGTGACCTTGTGTCAATTATTCATACTTACTGCATCAATTTTCCAAAGTGTAAGACCAACACAGTGCTCCATTTTCTAATGGATTGTGATAACAGTTAAAAGGTTTTAAAAGTTCTTTAGTGATCTTAAACTCATCTATGGTTGAGATAGTTTATCAGATGTAATTGTTAATACAGAAATTACTTCTACACTGTTCTGCTTCCTTAGTAGGAGTGTTAATTCATGACATAAATGACTAGAGGAAAGAAAGCATGGGTCCTTTTGTCAAGCCTAAAGTAAATCAATTAGAGATGGTCAAGAAAGTGATCCTTTCTAATGGCAAGAAGAAAAAGTGAAAAAACAAATGGCAAACAGTTCTCAAAATATAGGAGAACTGTGTAGTAACTTCTTCAAGGTTATTTTAGGGTAACACAGATTTCGAAATTTTAGAGATTCATGGAATTAATAACTCGGCAAAACTGGCAAAATTAATCTAAATTGAATCTAAACTTCCACCAGGATGGGTATGTATTACTGTCCTCTCCCAGAAAAAAGTTACCACCTTTGTCTCAGGTAGTTGCTTCTTCCAGTATATTGGCACTGAACATTTATCCTCCAGGAACAAGAAAAGTAGGTTGCCAGATGATTCTGTGTTCCCTCTTGCCACATACTCTGGTCATACTGACCACATACCCTGCTCTGGTTTTTACTGCATCTGGGTGACTTAGTGCAACAGCAAATTGCTGATGGCTTCATTCTCCAACACAAATCTAGTTGGTGACTAAAATAGAAAAAGGGACTCTAGGCCAGTCTTGGCATGTCTCTCATTTTTTTTGATTATCGTTTGGCTTCTAACTTGACTTCTGTTCTGTTGGCTTATAATTGGGTATTTTTGGATTCTCATTTGTTAACTTCTAGTTCTATTGGCACCAATTATACAGTGTCCTCTTACTACCTTCTGGGGTTTTGTATGGGAGAAATTTTTTATTTTTTGTTTTTTAGTAAGAAAGTATTCCTCATATGGACTGAAAGTATTACTGCTTCACAAGACCTGGCATCATTATTTACTAAGCTTTCTGGTAAACTTTGATTTCTAATTAGTAGAACATCTTTCTAACTTTCCAGAACTGAAAAAATCTTTCTCCTCTTTCCCCTCCCACCTAAAGTGTTAAATAAATCTTTCCTACATGTATTTTAATTCTAGAAAAAATGAACCAAATGCATATTTTGCAGCTTTTGTGAAGTCAGTTTTGGCTGTGAGTACAGGGAGCAGGGAGTCAAGATTCAAGTCAGTGCTCTTCATGGCAGTGCAGGTTATGCTGTGTGAACATAATAAATTCTATCAAAATGGACATTATTGTACTCCTCAGTTGCAGTATCAGCAGAGAACCTCAGAATAGCAGGGTAACAAGTTTTGGGTCTTTTCCCATTATTTCTCTGCTATAGGTGAACCTCTTTGGTGAACCAACAGGTTAAATATAGTTTGTTGTCTAAATTTAGATTTATACTTTGGCTGCAAATTTAATGCAAAATCGCCAGTCATAATTTAAAATTAATTTAAAAAATCCAAATATAAGAAATATTCTTTGGAAGAAGTTTATTGTCTATGTTTCTTGAGTTTTCTAATTAGATCTCCTCCTAAAATAAGATAGTTTCATTTCAGTTGCAAAAAAATCCCTAAAAAGCAAAACCAACCAAAAACACCCAACCAAAAAAATCCCAACAAACAAATAAAAAAACCAGCAAAAACCCAAACAACAACAACAAACTCCCAGCGCTTAGTGTAAGTCAACTACATTAATAGTGACTGCTATGTTATTGATTCAATTCCATTTTCTTTGATGGAGATGACCCTGAAAACAGTGAAGAGTAACTGGTTCCTTACATAATGCTTGAATAAATTTAGTTTTGCATCTCATAGTCATAATTCAGCTTTGGTAGTAGTGTTGTGAATACAGGACTTGTTTTCCCTGTGCTTTCCTGTGAAGTTTGGAAATCTCAGCTGTTACTTTAAGGGGTACTCGAATTACTTCTTGTTTATATGAAGTTGGCATGGTATCTTAAAGTATGTTAAATTTTCTTTGCTTATATGCACCTTCTCTGTACCATGTGAAGTGCTCCACTGTGCAGTGTCGAATACCTGAAGGCATTGAAAGGATGCTTTGAAATGGAATTTGTTCTTGGGTTTGTTGTGGTTTTAGTCTAGTACCTCTGGTTATCCTGAACTGAACTGCTTTTCAGTAGTTGCTAAAGTTTTCCATATGCAGCTTGGATGTATGATTTTGCTGTGTTACTGTTTTCTTCTTTTCAGCCTTTCTCTCTGCTTCTTGCTCCAAAAGGAGTGGCTGCAGGGATGTGGAAGGGGATGTCTTACTACTTGTATTAGTCTTTCATCTTCAGCTTTTTCCTATGTACACAGAAATTTAAGGGTTGTTATTTGGTCCCAGTCATTTTATCTATGGCCGTTCCAGTGCCTTGGGTCCTTGAGTTGCATTTCTGAAGACATGACAAGCACTTTTATTGTATTGGGACAAATGTTGTTGTTATAGAGGCAGAGGCATTTTTAATTATATAGCAAATCTTTAGAATGGTTTAAAAGTATTTTAGTACAAATCCCGGTTATAGATACAGGATTTATATATATTATATATAATATATAAATATAGCTATGGTATACTGAGAGAATCTATGAAAGCAGTTTTATTACACTGTAACTTAAAGTAACAGTGAACAAATCTTAACAGGGTTGAAAATGTCTGGCATAAGTCAATCTTCAAGAATTGTTTGCATTATATTTATTAAAACACCAGGTCAGGTGAAGAGTCTTTTTTTCCTGTTCCTACTTCATGTGCAATTTATTTTCTTAAGGAGTAAACCTGTTTTTTAGTCTAAATTTCATCTGTGCATTTCACTTTACAGCTACTATTAGTTTATTAAATAAAAGTCCACAAGTGTCCTACCCATTTCCTATTGTTTCTGACACACTTTGATTTCTTTGGTTGAGCTACAGTTTAATTTAAGCTATCTTGCTGACTATTGGAAATTCATTTCGTAAAACATTAATAAAGTATATTTATAACTCCTATCACATTACTCTGCAATGTCTAACAAATTTTGAGTGTCTCTTAGGAAATAATGTGAACAAAGTTGATATGTCAGCGTACAGTTTATAAGCAGCTGTTAATTCTATGTTGTTGAAGCGTTATTGATGAATATGTTACCTTGCATTTCATGGTTTTATCACTCAAAATAAACATATACAGTTATAGATGTCAAATGGACTGCTTGACTTTTGTCTCTGACCATGGGGTTATGCTTGGGCTGTTTAAAATGCCACTAGCTCTCTCTGTGAGGTGGAACCGTTGCCTGAGACTAATTAGAAAACTAAATTATAAAGTTGTTAGCAGAACATCATGTAGCTGAATTGGATGGCTGTTTTAAGGAGCATAGTTAAAGTGAATCCATTCTCATGTGACTTTAAAGTGATTGTCTTTCCTTGCGACTGTATCTGTGTTACTTAAACTACTCCCAACTACTGAGAGCAGTTTTTAATGAGTAAATATACTTGTATATTGTAGGCTCAGATTTGTCATTTGAGGCCAGAAAATTTGGGAGAGATATTAAAACAATCTCACTGATTATGCCATTATTCCACGCATGGATAATAGCTTTTAAAAGCTGCAGAAAACTAATCTGACAAGTATTATAAATGTATTTACTGTTCAATAAGATGGCCAGTATCTGCTCTTTGCACCGAAGAAATGAGAGGGTATATAATATATAGGGGTTAATATAACTGGTTATTCATTTTTTCCTTGTTTGTATTGTTCTTGTTTGGCGGAAAGTTAGCACAGTACCAGTTAAGGGTAAGGGGAATGGAGCAATTGTTTGAATGCAACGCATAAAGTGTCTGTTAAAAGTATTTTTGAGTATTACACAAATATGCAACCCCACTATCAAAACATGTATTGCAGCACTATGAAATTTTGTTTGTGTAAACTTTGATCTTGGCAAACTGCTTCCTTTATTACATTATCATTCTCCTTTTATCTTGGTAAGAGATGACAAATGTGATTGGTACCTGGTTGAGTAGATTATCACGACATCTTTGGAAGGCTGGAATAATTACTTCAATTTTGTGGGAGTCACTGCATTGGAAAAAATAACGGTTGAGGAGTGATAAATTTGACACTGAAACAGTCTGTGGCTGAAATATGCTCAAAAATGTATAAAAAAATAATTTTCACAACTGCTTAAACTGTGCTTGAAGTCTGTAATTTTGTATACAGATGACTCAAAATGAAATACTGACCTTATAGTTATGCATACAAACACGGTATTGCCACCCTCTCTACATGCATTCCATTCCCAAGACATATTTTAACATCACTCCCCATAATTTAAGATTGATTTTGCTATTATATAACGCCTTGGTGCGTCATGTATTATTGTGGTGGTGTGATGCTTCATTAATTGTCTGGTTTGCAACCTCCAGATTTTTTTCTAGTTTGTTACAGTAGAAACTATTAATAAAATTGTCTGCACTGTGTCAGTGTGCCACACATAATCTTCAGAATTTCGGTCTTTACTACCCTGAAACTATTTTTTTACGTTGCAATGTATTTTTTTGTTGTTGCATTTTTTCCCCTTAATTTTTCACTCTTACATACTGAAATGTTTCCTGTATGAAAAGCAGGTGGCATTACAATCAATAACCTTATTTATCTCTTTGTGATGAGCTGAACTGTGGCGTTATATAATACCAAAACTTTTTAAATAATGTATATCATATGTGAATAGAGAAGTGCATATTCAGAACTTCCTTCAAAATTCCAAGTTGTAGCTTTTGGTTTTTCATTTGGTACAATACATGTGCATGTTGTTGAGCTGTTCCATTTGAGCTTTAGAAGTTTCTTTCCCAGTTTTCTACAGTAATTTGCCCATTGACCTGTATGTGCTGTGGTAGTGTAACTTTTTCTGTGGTAAATTTCTCAATTGCAGTTATGGTGGGAGATAACTTCTTTTCTCAATATCATGTCTACCAGTCTGTGCTTTGGTCCCTAAATTGTCTCCTTCCTTACCTGTGTTTTCCTTGTAGTATCAGAATAGAAAAAAATCGTGGGGATGGGTGTCTGTAAAAAAGCTTTCTCTTTCTTTTCAAAATTGCAAATCAACCTAATTTGCAGCAGTAATGATTTGAAAAGGTTGCTGGATAGCAAAGCTAAGGTAATATTCTTTCTCCTACTCCATTGTATTTTCCAACACTGTAGAATGCTCTCTGCAAGTAGAAAAACACATATAATAGTACTAGCCTGTCTGAATGTCCCTGCTTTTCTAGAGGCAGATGAGGGAACTGCTTCAGAACCACTTGGATACCAGAGACAGCCCTTCATTTATTGCAAGGCTGATGCCCCTCTGATTCCCTTTATTAATATATTGTTTTCTAATGTGTGGATTAATTATTTGATATTGCAGTTGATGACATATGGGATATTATGACAGTCTTCCAATAGCAGGAAAAAAGTTTCTAATTATAAAACATTTGCATTGGTTTTACTGACGTTACAATTTATCTTAATTGTAACATCAAGTTCAAGTGACCCTGTATTTATCCATTTTTGACAAGTTCCATGATTTTTATTATCTCTAAGAACCCCTTTTCTGTTATACTTACTGTTTAGATTTCTTTAATATCCACTGGTTTTAGAAAGTCAATGTATAATTACTTTCTTTCTCAAGGAAACTGTATTATTGCTGCTTTTTCCTGGTAATTATTCCCACCAATATATCTTATTTGTCAGTCCATCAATTTCTCAGTACTTTCTTCCATTCTTAAAAAGACTTTAGTGGCTGGGATTGGAAGAAAGCAATTATGTTGTCTGTGCATAAATAGTAGAAAATGCATGAAATTGTGAGCATAGGATAATTTTTACTGATTCTCTTTAGAAAACCCTTAATTGAAGTGTAATTACTAAAATATTAATAGAGATTTTGTGTAATCAAATAAATTAAAGTTTTGTTTCTGGTAGTTTTCATGGTCAAGAAAATCTGGAAATGTTAATTTTAAGCAAAAGTTTTACAGTTAGTAGAACACTTAGAAGTACCAATTTCTAATATGAAGTAGGAAAAATGCACAAATTTGAGTAGTTGCATTCATTTAATGCATACTTTTCATTGTTTTCACTTCCATATGCACTATAAAGCAGTTTCCATGAAACTGATAAAGAGAAATTTAGAAGAGGTTATAATGTCTTATTTCAGGTCTTGACAGGTTTCACTCAGATACTTAAAAGAGAAGAATGTTTACGCTTTCAGTTTTGCCCTTTTTTCTAAGGTCTTTTCAGTTGCTGCTTTCACAAGTTCTGCGCTTGCCATTAAAATACTTTTCCTTCACACATGCCAAGTTGATGCTTGCCTGGGGCATGTGACGCACGAACAGATCATTTCATGTGGGTAAATGCAATAGGTGTGGACATGACTTTGCAGACTGAAGCAGCTGGGGCAGAGGGCCTGCAATTTGACAAGGTTTTCTTTAAAGAACACATTTTTCCAAACAGATCAAGGTTGTAAATGCAAAGGGCCTTCTCCTCTGTGGGCTGTTTCAGGGAAATTACACAACGCTGGGAATATTGAAGTAACTTTGCAGTACATTTGCCCCATCATTCCGTGTTTGTGGTGGTGCAGGCTCAGTTGCTGCATGGCTTATTTTCCTTTCCCCCACTACCTTTCTTCTTCCTCCTGCTTCCTTTTTTCACCTTTGTTTCTGCTCTTAGTTGTACCTGGCCATCTTCACCTTGTGTTTGCCTTTCATCTCCAAGTTGTTACATGTGTTGTCTTGGGCTGGAGTTTGATTTCAGTATGAAATGTTCAGTTACAGGACACATTGCTCTTATGCAAAGCATTTTAATTGCAATTTGAAGTGCACCTACCAGCTGAAGACTAAACATGTGGCCATATTAAAACTGGGAAGTCAAGAAAATATGAAGTCTTGTATTTTTCTTACTTTCTTCCTAAATTTATATTTACATACGTATTTAAAACTCTGGCATTTCAGAGTGGGATTTGTTAGTTTGAATTTTTAATTCCATTTTTAATTCACTTTTCTCATTCCGCTGTTTTGTGTTAAAAGTGTTACACTGCTGACAGCCATATGAAAGGAAAGATATTTAAACAAGGGCAGCTCAGATACAGTTGTGATTAACTGGATGGTTCAGTCCATGATGCTGTTACTTCCAGGCTATACAAGCTTTGCTCGCCTGCTGAGATAACACAGGTCCAAAATGACAATGTAAATTACAGTATTTTGGAGGATTTCTACTTACTTGAAATTTAAAGGCACATACATTAAGATACATGAGCTGTAAAAGTATGGAAAAGTGGGTTTGGTAGTTTATATTTCTTTTAAATCTCAATGTAGACCTTTTTTGCTAGATTACTAGAAATTGCCTAGATGCTGTGTTAAACAATCTGTTTTAAGTGCAGCTTCTGTTTGGTCTGGAGACAGGTGCACTGGTTCCGACAAAGGATTGACAGGTGGTCTGTGGGGTTGTGATTTTATTCACTTTCGTTGGGTTTGTTTGGTTTTGTGTTTATTTGTAACTGTGACATTTTAAATATATACTGATCAATTTATGATGTGGTTGTTTTGTTTCTGTTTCAGTTTATTTGTATTCTAAGGTGTGTGAATCCTTTGTTACTAAGTCTTGCTAGGCAGTATATAAACCAAACCATCAGGCAAATGTTTGAGGTTCTCATTAATGGTTTCCATTATTTCACTATATGGCTGCACTGATAGAAAAGTGTTAAGATGGCATCATCTGTTCTTCTGCTGAGATCAGCTGAAGCAGTTTCATGTTGCTGGCTTCCTGTGCTTGGAGATAGCTAAAAAGTGATAGCACACCACAATGCTTTGACTAGACTTTTCTGCTTTACCAGTTTCTACCCAAATGCTTGCTGAAATCTAATATTAGGAGCTGAAAGACTTGTTCTCTTGTTTCAGTTTTTGACACATATGGAAGTGTTGTTTATATATGACTGAAAGTCCAGTGCCAGGCTTCCTCTTGACTTCATCAGGGCTGCAAGCATTCTGAAGTTGTCTTCTAATTTTGCTCAGAGCAGTACGTCTGAATCTCCATTTCTTATGTCTAACATGGCAATCTTGTCCAAAGAATCCCATTCCCTCCTTTTTATGGAAGAAAAGAGCAGTTGTTTCTCTGTAGTTTTTCCTCAGACATAGTTCTGTTGTAAACTGGAGTTGCCACAAGTCCTTGTACTATAAAAAATTTCCCTGAGAGAATTTCTGGGTGAAATAGTCACAATACTAAAAAAGGGTGGTTTTATTTTCTAGTTTGGTTGGGCACAGGGTTTTCTGAAAACTATTACTTGCATTTCACAGAGATGATGCTCTGGGGTTAAATTTGTAGCTCTTAACCATTCTGGTGGTGTCAGTACTCCAGAAACATCTGGATAAGGTGATAAAGTTGCTCTCTGAGATCATGGAGATGCTTAATTTCACCATGGGGAAGTAGTGTGGACCAGTCCTCTAACACCAGATTGCTAGTTCTTCCTGGATTTCCTTTTCATTCTCAAATGAAATCTTGAATTTGAGATACCTACAAGCATCTGAAAACTGTCAGCACGATGGGTTATAGAAATGGATGCTCCTTCTCCTCCTTATGAGTGTAGGTGGATGCTGCAAATAGTCAAAATGCTGACCTTTATGGCAGGCATAATGAGCAGTCTCTTTTGTTTGGGGATGCCCTGCCTACACCATGCTCCTCTAGGTAGGAAACACAATGTTCAGCCTTTGGTTTCTCAAGTTTCCTTAAGATTTTCCCTAAATTTCATTTGAGGGAAATGCATGGTTGGTGAAGTAGGGGAATCTGGCTGGGGACTTCATGGTGTGCTGTGTATAGAGTACAGCATCTGCTGGGGGTAGCTGGAATGGGTGTCTCAGAACCAGGACTGGGGTTATTGCACAGAGCTCTGCCCAAAGGCTGCCCTGCAGATCTGCAGCTTCTGGGCTGGGCTGCAGAAAGAGCCTGACTGCTTCTGCATAGCTCCTGTTGAGGAGATTGCTGTCCAGGGTGATTTAATAAAAAGCCTTGAATAGTGGAGCTGGCCTAGAGAAGGTCTTTCTTCCTGAGAATTGCACATATGAGACCTTGTTGGCTGAGTTGATTTAATAAGTCTGTTTAACTAAGGCTTATTCAGGATTTGGGCCTTCCAGACCTATTAAAATAAAGAAATGCATGCTGTGACACTTGCTGACTTGGAAATTCAAAGAACTTTCTCACTGACACAGTCAAGTGGGGCTTCAAAACAGTTAGCTGCCATACAGAGTATTTTTGTAAGGATTTTGATTTCCTTGCAGAGGAAGAATTGAAAGGAAGTTACTTCAGACTAATGTATTTTTCAGTGGGAAGAAATAGCTTGATATTCAGTTTTCTTCTTTCTGTAGTTCCTTTTAAATCTCCCTCTCCATTTATCAATCTGCTTTCTCCTGGCAGAGGGAGCCATGGTTCAAAATACACATTGGTGGCTGGGAAGATCATCCAGTTGGAATGAAATTCCTCTTGACTTTATGCTAATCAATTTATCATTGATTATTTTAATGTGCCTTTTTCTTAAGCTTCAAGTTAAATCAGCTCATCATACTAAGAAACCTGAAGCTAGAAAGTATTTTAAATAGCAACCACTCAACAGAAGAATTATGTTATGTTAATAACTCTGAAATATGTTTCTCTATGTATTGGAAAGATAAATCCCTATAGAGATCTCTTCTACCACCTGTGAATATAAGTAGTTAGATATTTTGTACTTTAATTTGGTATTGTGTTTTATTAGCAGAATTTCATCAGTGGCAGCATCAGTACTTAAGACAAAAAGAAATCAGGTTGTAATCATGGATAATATAGAGAAATGTCAGGCACTCCAGATTCACTGACTGATAATTCAAGCAGCTTCTACTTGCATTTAGTAATCATAAGATGCCTCTTTTTGCCTCTCCTCAGAGCCTTGCCTGTGTGAGGATTGCCTTTAGGACTTCCTTAAATGCCTGTTTTTTTCTAAATGAAAGGTCATAGAGCAGATAATCTCAATGCTTAGGCTTTGTGCATCTGTCACCATCTGACTGCACAGAAAAATCTCTAATATTCCTAGGGTGTATCATGTCAGCATTTGTACAGACCATGTGGGTGTGATAACTTATACTTTTTCCCATGTTAATTGCTCAGAGATATTTGATAATTATGGTGCTTTTGTAACTCCTTGTCTGTCCTAAGGAAACTTGTTTAATCCATAAATGTGTAGCAGTTCAGTCCAAGAATAAGTGATAATCTCTCCACAGAACAAGAAGAAACATCAACTACTTTTTGTAGCAAGTTTAAGGAAGTAGAAACTTATATAATCATGATTGTTTTCTAGAAAGTGTCTTTAAAATCACAGAAATATATAAGACCTCCCCCATATTTTTCTCATCGCCTAAGGGAAAATGTTAGGGATCTCTAGAGTCTGACCAGCCATGGGACAGCAATTGATCTACAAGATAAATCTTGTTTGATGGTCTTCTAGGGTTTTTTGTTAAAACATATAACCTGGGCAATAGCTTAAAAGAATTCTTTATGCTCTCTAAAGGGAAGATTAAAAATAGATTTGTATGTAGAATAATAAATGCTAAAGTTTTTCATAATGGGTGAGAACACAATAATAAAATTACTGAGTACAATTGGAGTTTTCTGATGATTTTTGATGTGTTTCGTAAGCATACAAGTTCCAGGGTAGTTCCCTTTTTCCTAATATGAAATCAGTGTCTTCATAAGTACATAGGCAAAGCTGTCTCAAGATAAGTAATGCATTGTCCTGATGACTGCTCTGTCAAAGTTATGCAGAGGAAAGGACAGGTTATAACCAGAATAAAATGTTAGGAGTCATAGTTGAAATATACTTTATACCAGCAAATTGTTATGCATTTACCTGTAAAACAGCAATGTGCTACTATTCATCAGGGGTTTTTACTCCTTACAAAGCTGAAAATACTTTAATACTTGTTTCTGCAATACAGTCATTTGGTTATGGCTCATTTTTCAAGTCCTGGGATATTTGTCTGAAATTACCTTCTCTTGATCATTTCATCGGTTCCTTTCTAATAAGTATCAGTTCTGAGATCTCTCCTGAATGTACAATGTGTCCCTTTTCCACCTGTGTTCCCTGGATCTGCTTTTGCAAAACGAAGGAGTTTTGTCTTTCAGAGCGGGAAGTTCACAGGAAGTGAATCAGGAGGTGTCATTGATCTTACACTGGATGAAGAGGATGACAGCTGCTCTCAAGGTAGGTGAAAAATACTTTCCTAGCTGCAGGGATAGTTGAGCTACAAGTGTTATTTCATCCTTTGAATGTCAGAAAGGAATCAACTTCTGTTTCTGCTTAGTGTATTCTTTTCTTTGGTGTTTCAGTTAGATAGGACTCCTGTTCAAGAAATTATGTTAGATATTAAAGAAAAGGAATTTTGCTTACAGTCTTAAGGATTTTTACTATTCTTTTTTTTAAGCATTAGGGCTATCTGTGCATACGTACCTCAGGCTTGGGGAGTAATTTGAGATGTTTGAGTTCTTGATGAACTTTTCAAAAGCTCTTCTAGATGTATTTATTTTTTCTGTTTACTGATTATAATTAAAGGCCTTTTAATTCTACAGTTGATATTTAGGCATTAGAGTACTACAACTTCTAATCTTTTGTTTAACTAACACTTTATGTGCAAGAGTTTAAAGACCAAATGCAAACTATTGTTTGCTTTAGGACTGTATGCCAAGAGCAGAGTAAATATAGTCATGCTCTTGTGTACTTTGGCAGTTTCAATGCACTTCATCATTTAAAAGAACACATTTCTTTTTATATAAATCTTGTGTAAATGTAGGCCAGTCTAATTATAGTTAGCATTGGATTAGCGAAGAATGGTAGTACTTACAGAAGTAATGAGTCTCTACTTAAGGCCATGTGCTGTGCTGTCATTTCCATTGGAAAAAATCATATTTCTACTACTGGAGGTAAAATTTTCATTCTGTTTGGCCTCTAAATGCATGTCCCTGTGCTATATTCTGAAGTCCAGCCACCATGAAGTTTGATTCCTCTGGACAAACTTGATAGTTATTTCTCTAGCTTGTGCATTCAAGTTCTACACAAACATTCTTAATAGCTTGACTTGCTTTGCATTTGTATTACACAAATGTAGAAAATCATTTTGGCATGTGGTAGCATTTCTTCTAGTGAGAAATCGTAGAGTTATAGAATGGTTTGGGTTGGAAAGGATCTTTAAGGTGATTTCATTCCAACCCCCCCTGCCATGGGCAGGGACACCTCCCATTAGCCCGTGTTGCTCAAAGCCCCATCCAGCCTGGCCTTCAACAGTTCCATGTGATGTTATCACCAAAAAGGGAGTGTGTGAGGTACACAAGTATTAGGGAGGCATGATGCAATTCAGATTGCTGACTGTCTGCTTTTCACAGTGAATTGAGTATGAGCCGACACTGTGTTCTCATTTCAATTTAAGTATTCCCCCAAACTGACACTGGTGGAACCACAGCTGAAATAGGGTGTCCAGTTCTGGCTCCCTTTTCTTCAAGCTCAGAAGAGTTGTGGTAGCACTGGAGAGGCGCCCACTGATGGTGTCAGGATGGTGAAGGCCTGGAGTGCATGATCTGAGAGCTAAGCAAGAGACAATGTCAGGGCAGCCTGCAGCTCCTTGGAGGATAGTTACAAAAATGACAGAGCACAACTCTCTTCAGCAGTGCCATGTGATTAAGGAACTGTGACCATGAACTACAAGTTCAGGAATGAGGAGGAAAGAAATCAACATAGTACTGCACAGAGGGATGGTAGAAACTGTCCTATTGAATGTTTTTGAGATTTAGCAGGGCAAAACCACAGATCATTTGAATAAATTGCTATTGGCAATCCAGCTTCAACGAGAAATTGGACTACACAGCCACCAGAGGTCCTTTTCAGCCAGGAGTTTGACTTGACAAGCTGAGTGGCAGAATAGCTGAGGCAAACAAGTTTTTATCACTGTCATCTCTTCTGAGGGTTAGTTCTGAAAAAGATAAAAAGGTGGTTACCTTAAGACTGTGCAAGCCTGTCAGACAAGGTTAACCTCCCCAGTCCTATTTAATATTTTGTAAAAGACACCCAGCAGATAGATTAAAATGGATTTGGGATATATTTTAAAGTAACATGTCACAGTATTGTAATATATTTCAGCTAATATTTTTCTATCTTAAAAGTTTCTGAAAATAACATTTTTTCTTCCTAATTGCATTAAGTAGATGCTCACCTCACAATTGCCACAAAAGATCAATACCACAGTTACACATACAATTAATTGTAAGGCTGCTTCTGTAGGTAGGAGTGCTACAGAGTTGTAGCTCCATTGCAGCTTAATTCTTCCTCAGTTTCTTTGTTGGGGCTTGAGCCAGTATCTTAAAAATTTATCCAGTGGGATATTCTGAGATTCTTTCCCCTTAATGTCAGGTCTTAGAATACTGTCCTTCCATTAGGAGGAAGGTTAGTGGAGTACTTTTGTGCTGGGTTAGCTCCCCTGTGTCTCTTCCCTGTAAAGCAGAAGCTGACAGTCTGAAGCCAATGCCGATTAGTTGATGTTTAGAATTTGTGTGAGAAGTCAGTGGTTTTTAATATGTACTGTTAGAAACATAGGAAACCCTAATAAAAGCTTGAGTTTCACCCTGCAGTGAGAACACAGCACTAGGATTTTGGAGCAAGTTTCTCAGGAATGTGTTCTGATAAAAACTTCAAGGTTAAACAGAGGAAGAGTACAGTTGTAAGAGCTTTTGCATGATCATAAGCATCTGTATACCTTTGGCCAAGTATTTTTTCCACTGAAGTTCATTTACAGCAAATGTGGAGCAGGTTTTATTTTCTCCCAGATTTACACAACCTCAGGATAGAAAATACTTTCATCATTATGGTGTTTCCTGCAGGAATATTAGCTCAATACTAATTCAAATTCAAGATCAACACTTACATAGTGTTGTTGGGAACATCAGTTCCTGATTGTCTTTTACAGCATTGTAACCCACATAAAAAAGTAAGCCTAATGCTGCTACTTGTAAAAGGTATGTGAATAGATCTTATTATCTGCTAATATCTAATATCATCTTCTGATTTGTGCAAAAATTATGAATGAAGAGGGTGTGTAATTTTTGAGAAACCATGTTAAGAGTAATCTAGATGCTTTTCTGTCTGCAAGTATCTTGCATGCAATACTTGCACTTTGGACCTTGCTAGCCTTTTTATAAAAGGATCATCAAATTATTTTGTATTAATATTGAAACAATTATTAGATTTAGCCTAAAGTGGGTCTGTAGTCTAAGAAAGATTCCTAAATGTACTCTTAAAACAGCTATGTTCTGCTTTTTCATTATTTTGTAAGAAGATTATTATATACATAATCAGTGTTTTATTTTATAAGGTGTTTTATCTAGTTAACAAATCTGTAGTTCTCTGGATAATTTTTTTCTTATTCTTGAGCATGCCTGTGGCATGCTTGGTGTTCTGTAATGCACCTATACCAGTTATGAACCAGAACACTGTTCAAAACTCCTTTGTGCTATAACTGCAGTGTTGTAGACTGTTTCTGGCATGGAAATTAGTCCCTCTACTGATTTGTGTGTTAGAGTAGGAGTTTTGCTTACACCTGCAGTAGTAACAGTTTCCATTTTATGCTTATTTCCATAAATCATACTTTTCTGTGTCCTCTAGGTCCAAGGTTGTTGTGAATATGGTGCTGTGTACCTGTGTACATTTAGTATTGGAAACTGTTCCATAATGACTTCTAACCTTAGTCCTGTGCTTACTATGTACCCAGTCTTCCTCACTTTTTTTTTTTTTTTTTTTGCTTAAATAGCCTTTGCCTCTTTTATTTCCATTTATTTAATGAAGTCTAGTTAGTTATCTGTCATCATTTCCTGTGGGTGGTGCAATGCTGACCTAGTTTCCAGTCACTGGAATGTCATCAGGGCTCTTCTTGATTTGTCAAGGGTAAATGAACTTGCTCAGTGTGAAATCAAAAACAAAAGCAAAACTGGAAAAGCCCTCTTGTTTGTCCAGACTGTCGTCTTTCCTTGAACCACATTTACAGCAGTAGGCTTGTAAAGGTGTTGTTGCACTGTAAGTACATCTTGTAAGTCATGAGTAAGAAGGCACTCACATCACTGAAATTACTCAGTGGTAGTTGAGATGTGCAGCAGTCTCTAAATATTTGAAGTAAAAACAGATGTGTATACATGTCTGTAGGAATCTCTTTGGAGTCAATAGTTTATTGAACAGTGGATTCAGTGAAGTAGCTTGGCTGTTGAGTCTACTGAAAAACAATATGGGCTGCAATTCATACTGTGTTTTATTCTTGAGGTCTTGAATTTGGGGATATGGTCTGGGGGTGACTATGCTGGTGCAGGGTTGATGGTTGGACTAGATGATCTTTAAGGCCTCTTCCAACCTTGATGATTCTGTGATTCTGTAATTATGTCTCATAGAATCATAGAGCAGTTTGTGAAGGGTACTGCTACTTCAAGCTGTTAGCAGCTAGTGTTAAACACAGCTCAGGGAGACCATCCAAATAGTCTTAAACTGCCAGAAACCCCAACACTGAGCTATGGTGGCATTAACCCTCTTCTTAATGCTTTCAAATCTAGCTGGTATACTTAGTTGAACATTTTAAATGTGGTCCTCACTATATTACTCTATTTTCTCAAGAGTAAAATGAGTATTTACATATTGTCATCTTTATATTCTATGCTCTTTTACTAAATTAGTGGCTGATGTATGTACAGTTTTATTAGTGGAGAATCCTTTTGAGTATCAGTCCTTAAAATCTACTCTTTTATCTTGTGGTGTTGA
Organism: Ammospiza nelsoni; assembly: GCF_027579445.1. NCBI lineage: Eukaryota > Metazoa > Chordata > Aves > Passeriformes > Passerellidae > Ammospiza > Ammospiza nelsoni. The sequence goes on from NC_080637.1 coordinate 48,139,651, forward strand.
GTTCTTCAGGGGTGAGTGCCTGCTCTGCCCATTACTACTTTAATGTCCAGATGAAAGCTTCTCAATTTTTCTTAGTTCAACTTGTGCAAAGTCGTGATTACATACAGATTTGCACTCTAATTAATGTTTTATATAGTCACAAATAAACTAAAGAAGGAAAAAGTATTGCAGTAGTAAGCTACAGATACACGCAATATTTGTCAGTATCACAAGTCAGTAAGTCATGTTGAGGAGGGTGACAATGTGATAAAACAAATTTTCTTTTTAAAATTTTCTGTAAATAATAAAGCAATTTCCCCCTTTTTAAGTAAATACTGTGAAAATTCAAAATAGCAACAAGAAGACTAACAGACCAAAAAAAGAAAAGAGTCAGCAAATAAAAAAGATGTAAACATCAAAGGTAGACAAGATTTATTTAGGGAACAAAATTTGAGTACTGCAGTGTTCAGGCCTTTAAAGGTTTTAGGATTTGCTTTTAGTAACAACTTTTAAAGACTTTGGCAAAGTGTTCCCTTGAATTCAGGTTTCCAAATTGCTCTGAAATATGCAGACTTCATGATAATAGAATAAAACATTGTAGAGTGTGTCTGGGCAGGGGAAATTGCAGGGATGAAAGTAAGAAGATTTAAATGAGTTTTCTGCAGATTTGTTTGCATAAGCAAAAAAGGTCAGAGAAATGTCATGCTTCGAATATCCTCACCAGTCTGTAAATGGGAGAGGGAGGAAAGGATTGTAAAACTCCGTGGTGCTTGGAACTGTGAATCAGAAATAAAAATTTCTGTTTGCTATTGCCTGTATCTTTTGTTTCTTTTAAAGCAGATGGCAAGAAGCAGAAGCAGAACCAGAGCCAGGCACCTGTGCCAGGACTGAGCATACCTACCCAGCCCTTGACTCGACCGCTGCAGCCTTTGCCACCTTTGCAGCCAAGCCCTGTGCAGCAGCCAGGTGTGCCAACAAGTGGCCCTTCCCAGACCACCATCCATGTGTTACCAACAGGTAACTTCATTTGACATCACTGAGTGAGTGCAGTGGCTGCTTTTTTCCTTGAATTAGACTGCTGTGTGCTCTACATTTTGCTAATCTTTTAAAGTGAATATGCAGAATGTTTGAGTCACTTCATAATCTTTCATTCTAGTCGGTTTCCCATAGCATTTTTTCTTTTAAACTGATAAAGGGGAAGGATAGTTCTATTGATTTGAAAAGAATTCAGGATCAATTTTATTTATGGAGAGGAAAAAATCCTGCTAAGGATAGTCATGGAAGTTATTAAATATACTACTGTTGGTAAAAGTGAAGGAGAAGAAACCTGTACCTTCTTTAAGTAACGGGGGAAAAAACATTATCAGCATCACTCTTGTGTCTGTCCATTGGCAGTTAATTCTTTTGGCAGAGGGAATGGCAAGGCTGACATTGAAGTTCTAGCCCTAGTTAAATATTACTTTGCAGTGTGATTATGTTTTCCCCTGTCTAAAGAAACATAGATCCTCTTTTTTTTCTTTCTTTTATTCTTTTTCTGTATGTGATTGATGAAGATTAGTTGGCATTAGAATTCCCTTATGATTACTGTGTTCTGCAGACTCCTTGATGGATTTTATATTCTTCCACTGTCCTTACACGCAAGACCTTTGCAGGGAGTGGGGGAGATATTATATTTATCTTTTCTGTTAGGAAGCTGTATATATATTGACTTTAATATTTCAGTAAAATACCGTTTAGGCTGTTTTCGCTTCTCTTGCAGTACCCAAAGCAGACACAGTTGTTATTTGACATGGCTCAGATGAGTCAGTTTTCCAAAGGACATGTGTACTCTGGAATAGGCATATGGCTTTGACTCATGGAATTCAGATTTAGGGTGTGCTCTCTGTTTTTCAGCGTCGACAGCGGTGAATGTAACTCATCGGCCCGTGGCTCCAGCTAATCCCAAGCTTCCTATCCCAAGAACCCCTGCCAACCATCAGGTGGTCTATACCACTATTCCTGCCCCACCAGCCCAGAATCCTGTAAGAGGAGCTGTCATGACCAGCCCGGGCTTAAGGCCAGTCACCCCACAGACTGGAGGTAAGGGATGATTCCTTCCATGTGCTTCTTACCATGACACAGCATGGTACGTTCTACCTCATGGATGTGGCATTTATGTTTTTGATTTGGATGTGTTGTTTGGTCTTTTTGCAATACGGGTATTAGTTAGAGAGTTTAGGGGTTTTTTCCCAGTTTATAGAATTTAGAAAATTCTCGAGCGACTAAGAAATTCTATTTGCAGCTATGTGAATGAGGAGAAATTGGAGTTAAGTCATCCCAGGCACTAGCTCTGCCAGTTAAGTATCTGTGGTTGACACACCCCATACTTTACAAGGCAGTGGAAGGTAATATGACAAGCATCACTGTAGAAAATGATGTTTGATTTCCTGTCTAAAAGGTATATTTCTGTCAGGCATCCTAGTGTAATTCCTTAGCAATCTCTGATGTCCTGTGCTCAGCAAATTTCTTTCCTTTCTCAAGGCCTCAAGAGATGAAATTTCTCACCAGATGTATCAGAAATTGATATATGCTTGAGTTTCTTAGAAATGTTGGCAAGTTCCCCTTGACTTTGCAAATGCATAAGTGATACCTTCTCCTAGCAATAAACTCATTTTCTGAAATGAGTAATAGATGTCAAAAATAAAGAACTTAAATGATATTTTGTTACAAAGTGGTGGATTTTAACTGGTTTTTTTGGCTTCCCAGAATTTCTACACTATGGTTGTTTTAACACCTTTATGTTTAACATAAATTTCCCGGTTTTATGAGTATGTGTCTACCTTTGTGATGTCCTGGTAGTAATGCTGCTACTGATGTATATTGATTTGTGTTATCATTGCAACAGCCTTTAGTGCCAGTAGCAGATGCTTCTTGAGTAAGAGCACTGCTGCACTTTGTCTTTGAAAAATTGATTGTGACAACCCATCCAAAGTGTTTTGCAAATTGCAGTTTTGTACTTCTGCCTCAAGTGAATAGTATCCATACCTAGAAGTGATGCTGTGTTTGTATCTTATATCTTATTAAGGCATTTCTGACCATCTTCAGATGGTTGTAGTTTCCTGGGACAGAGGTACAGTCATACTAAACCAGTGTATCTTACCAGGTTCTCACAGAGAAATAGCCAGCTCAGGTTACAGCTTAAACCACAGGAGTTCACACAAGCTTCATCAGCTTCTTAGAGAGACTCCAATAAGAAAAAGATATAAAGCACCTGCCCAGTGTTTAGCACTTTATAATTAAAGCATTAAGATTTAGCACTGAGCTCCCTGCTTTGCACTCACAGATTACACAGATTTCTGACCCTCATTCCCTATGGATTGTAGTTTGATGTGTGTTTATGAAGAAAAGAAATTGCCATACAATAACTGTGGTTTCCTGATAATGTGTTGCTTTGTGAGCTTGTCTTCTGGAGTATTAGAATGCTTCAGTCTTACACAAGTGTAGAACTAGGGTATCGTAGAGATTGCCTGAAATCTTGTATTTCTCAACAGAAATGGAGGGATAACCCAGGCAGTCCATAACAATGAGCAAAGGCTTTGAGTTCACAGAACATAAATGTTCCATCAGTGAATAGATAGTGTTTTTTAAGATAATTAGATGTGGTATAAAATGAATGAAAATTTGGTAGCTTGCAAGAGTTTTGGCTATTATTTACAAGGCTGTAAAACAGTCTAGTTTATTCCTGCCAGGCAGCTTAGTTTGCTGTGGGAATGACTGAAAACGGTGATGCCTGTGAGTAGTGTCCATCGTGGAGTTTGTTCTGGGAGGGAGAACAAGCTTCTTGGACAGTGACTTAGCTTTTTTGCTTTCAGTGTCATCCACAGCACAGCCTTCTGAGTGAATAACATTGTGCTGCAGCAGCATTTCTCTTTTCCTTTCTGAATCCCAAAATGATGTAATTGTTCTTTTCATACTTAAGCTCCCTGTATCTCCCACGCTTCTCCTCCTCACCCATTTCTTTCATGCTACAAAGTGCTAAAACAACATTCTGTCCCCTCTGCAAACACAAGCGCTCACTCTGTCTCACTTTTACAGCTTCAGGGGATGGGAGGTGACTTTGTTGTTACACAGTGCTTCATCAGTCTGCTGGCAGCTGTAGGAGTCTGTCTGAAATTTGGCTTCATGCAGCAGAACCAAGGAGTTGGTCTTCCAGTGTTCTGTTTAGCCGCCTGTAAGTATTGAATGCTCATGTTCGTTGTGCTCCTTGCAGGTGTGACCGTGCGGATGCCTCAGACGACCTACGTGGTGAACAACGGGCTGGCTCTGGGCTCGGGAGCGCCTCAGCTCACGGTGCACCACCGACCACCGCCGCAAGCGCACACCGTGAGTGGGGCTCTCCAGCCACCTCCTCCAATGTACAGCCTTGTCTCTGCACTGGCACTCTCAGGCTGCTCTTAGTGTGAGCTGCAGAGCACTCAAATGCCTTGTTGACACTCCACAGCCAATTCTGGGCATGGCACCACCCAGTCACCTACAGCCTGCCCAGAATGATAAAAGCTGTGCAATCTGTTAGCTCACCCTGGCCTTCTCCAAATTACCAGGAGAACATACTGAAAATTAGTGCATGAGTTGTCTGCAGGTGACTCATGGAGTCAAGCGTACAGAAAAACTGCCAGTAAAATGTGTTGTCATGGTTTGGCTATGAATTGGGTGGCCACTTTTTAGTACAGCTCTTTGCAAAACTGAGTTAGGAGAACAAGGTGCAGACCAAATCTCCAAGGTTGCCAACTCCCAAACTCCAGAGGTTTTTAGTCAGTGTTGAGGGTGATCACTTCTGCATCACCTAAATCCCTTTTTGGTTAGAATTTGAGAATTTTCTCTAACACATTTAATTTCATTTCAACTACATTGCCTGTACACCCAGTGTTGGGCGGTCACATTACTTACAGTGTCCTGAAATGGTAAATATATTGTCAAGAAGGTGGCTTACCATCCTTTCAGTCTAGACATAATCAACTCAGTGCACTTTTCCATGATAAATAATGAGAATAAAGGAAGCAAATATCACACAGAACACTTAAGATGCCAAAAACTACCCCAGATTACAACCTGAAAGATCTCAGGCTTGAAGCATGGTAACCACATTCCTAAATTCATCTTAACTAATATAAATGAGGGACCTAGGACTATTTTTGCAGTATAAAAAAGAAGTATCACTGGAAAGACACATTTGTGCCCTAATTTCAAAATTTTCTGGAAAGTGTGGCTGAGCTTTTGTCATCAATTTAAAGTGATAGAATCTATGTGTCATCATTACCCTGTCTTCCTTTTGTGACTGAATATCTGTCTGTAGAAGAGAGGATGAGTTGTCAGCTTAATGCCCTGTCTGGTAATGTGGGAACAGCAGCTCAAATGTAGATTGGTTCAAAGTCACTGTGAACCTGCTTGCCCAGTCCTGGTAAAGGGCACGGTGTTGAGTTCATCCCCCCTGGCTGGGAAGTAAAGAAGATACAGGGAAATTATTGTGGCAATGTCATTCGCACAACTAGGGATTTAAATATGAATAATGTAAAAATTTATGGCATCCTTGCTCCCACCCCTTCTCATCATTTGCAGCTGCTGCCTTGCCTGTGCACACAGGACTGAGAGTTCTGATGGCTGGGTGACTGCAGGCTCATTTGCTTCCAGTTACCTGGGGAATGATGAATTAAAGGCTCCTTCCATTGCTGTATATTCTGACTTTTCCCTTATTGCTCTTGTGCTGCTTAGGAGCCACCACGCCCCATACATCCTGCTCCACTTCCAGAGGCGCCACAGCCACCACGTCTGCCCCCCGAAGCCGCCAACACTTCTCCACCTCAAAAGCCACAGCTGAAGCTGGCCCGGGTACAGAGCCAGAATGGGATTGTGCTGTCGTGGAGCGTGATGGAGGTGGACCGGAGCTGTGCCACCGTGGACAGTTACCACCTGTATGCCTACCACGAGGACCCCAGCGCCACCATGGCCTCACAGTGGAAGAAGATAGGGGAGGTGAAGGCGCTGCCGCTGCCCATGGCGTGCACCCTGACTCAGTTCGTGTCTGGCAGCAAATACTACTTTGCAGTCCGGGCTAAGGATGTCTATGGACGCTTTGGACCCTTCTGTGACCCCCAGTCCACAGATGTGATCTCTTCCCCGAGCAGTTAAACTAGAGATCTTTGGACCCTTGAAACCTGTCCTGCTATCAAGAATTACCCCAGTTCTGGGAGGAGTTGATCCCATGCATGTAATTCACCTTTAAATCCACTCTGCAGGATTATTTTAGACAGTTGTGTGATACACTACATGCACTCAGAACCAACAGAAAAATAAAGTCTGACCTGCAGCAAGAGAGCCTGTTTTTTCTAAATAGTTCATGCCATTGGCCATTTGAAAATTTTGGTTTTCCTTCCATGACAGGTGTTCCACCTAGATACCTACTATCCTTTATTGAAGAGCATCCTGAATGCCTGGGGTTCTGCTTCAGAATGGAAACAAAATAGTAAATTGCAGTTTGTCTGAAGTAAAACATATACATCTGTAATGTCTGTTGAGACACCAACACAAGGGCAAAAAAGATCTGCCTCTTGCCCCCCCCAGCATTCTGTGACATAACATGAAGGGTGATTCAAGGTCTCACTTTTTGTACTGGAGGCTTGAGTGGTCTGGTCTTACCTTACAAACTGTAATAAGCTCTCTGAGGGGAGGGAAGGGAACTTGAGTCTGGCCAGGAACCCATGTAAATTTGGAGGTGGTGGAGAAGAAAGAATAATCAACCCACAACCTCCTACCTCTTATAAGTAAGAATGCTCCTCTATTTTCACTATCCTCCCCTACTCACCCTGGGAGCATTCCCAGATCTGAAACTGGATTGTAAAGTCTCCGTTCACACCTTGATAGTTCTGGCAATGTCTCTGTTCCTCCCCTCATACATCCAGCCCTATTTTTTAGATTTATTTTGTGCCTTAAAGAATAATTTCAGAAATAAAATGTAGCCAGATACCTTGTGGTGTTCTTTTATTTGCTTGGAGTTATTTTTCCTTTTACCCTTCTAGTCTTTTATCAGTGCTTCTCATTTTCCAGGCCTGCAGTGATTGCTGTTTATGTAAAGACAAGAAAGTGTAACATCTGCTGATTGTGAATTTGTTCTTATCTGCAGTATCACTCAACCCTTTCCTTACTGAGTAGTTGTTTTTGTCCTGTCAAGAATATTGAGTATACAGACATTATTTTCCACCAGAGCCTTTCCTGGTTCTTTTGGGAAAGCTGCAATTCAGCCAAAGAAGAAACCCCTGTGGTGCAGTGCTATGAAAGCTTCTGCCTGTTTGCACTCGTTTGGATGTTCAGTGAGTACAAAAGGAGGAGCTGCTTCCCCGTGTGCGTCTCTCTCCCATCATCTGCCTGCCTCTGCAGAAAGCAGATGTAGCCAAGGGGGTTTTAGAAACTGTTTTAGACACTGGCCTGAACCTTGTGAGTGATTGCAAATGTTAATAGATGCTTTCATGATGTTTCTGAGCTGAGAAAAGAAATTGGTGCATCTCCCCTGCTGTCATTGACTTGTTAAACTTGCTTTTTGCAGAACACAATTGTAACACACCTCGACAAGAAAGTAGATGTGAGGATTGAATTTTGGCAATTTTCAGTTGCATTCCTACCCTGTAGAACTAAACAATGGGTTTAGAGGGGAAAGATTTTTTTTAATCTACTTCACCATATAGCAAAGCTGCAGACTATGACATTTTGTCATTTCAGTGCTCTCTTTCTCAAAACCAGCATGGTGAAGTGTGAAGCAAGATTGAAAAAGTATCACAGAAGTTAAATCCTCAAACAGGGCTGAAATATTCTAAGAGATGATGGGTTCTGTAGCTGTGGGTCCTTTGTTTAGAACCTTTACAATGAAAAAAGGGCAATGTAGACGTCTATCTGATTTAATGCACTACTTCATGTAGCTGGGAGTGCCACTTCTCTCAGGTGAGTTATGGATATTCTCTGTATGAAAACTTGCATTTAAAAGTTAATTTTGGCAAGCAAAACTTCTGGCTTAATCCAAGTATCCTCAGAGAAGGTTCACACTGTATATGAACAATGTGTAACCTTTCCTTTGATCTGCAGTTGTCCCTGTATTTTCTGGTGCTATTATCAAAAGCTCCTTGAATTTTTCTGTGTTTAAGTAAATATTCTGTTTGCTTATTTTAAGGAATAATTACTAAATAATGCATTTAGATTGTTTGTGGAAGTAGACTAAATTATGATCCTTATAAAGACGGTTCTGTAATAGAGATTAGAACAGTTATTTCCAGCTGATGGCTGTCAAGTCCTTGCGCAATTTTTTGTTAATGTGTCTTTGAGGTGGTACCAAAGAGCCTTTGGCTGTATTAGTAGTATGAAGTTTTACAGTTTGAAAGTTGAAATAAACATGAGGATACAACCTATTTATTTATTTAGTTAGTTATGATTCCAGCCCAAACGATAAGTGAGCTTTGTTATAGTTTGAGCTTCCATTTAGATATCCCTTGTTAGGTTTGTCTCCTTTGGGATAGGCAGGGGGTGAAAGTCCTGCATTAAAGTATTTTCTTTCCTCCAGTGGAGATATTAATAGGGATGGTGTGTCATTCCATTTGGAGGTTTTGTGGGCTGCATCATTAGAGAAAGAAGATTCATACTTACTTACTAAAGATTTAGTTCTTTACTGAACTGACTGTAAAAACTGGCTTCTGTCTTACCAGATCCATTTCTGGCCTGTATGGCAGCAGTTCTGGGTTTTTGGCAGGATTTTGTGAGACACTTCGTTGACCAAAGACATTGCAGCTCTGGCATGAATGATCACTTCCCTGTTGTTCCATCCCAGCAGGGCTGTTAAAGGTCGAGTTTCAGTATCTTGAGCAAGTACTGGTGGAGAAATGTGTGATAAAGCACACCTTGACTTTGAGTTGGTGTGGAGACCTCCAAGAGAGCTGGTCCCTAAATCACTGATGCCCAAAGAGAAAACTATCCCAGTTTTGTGCAGTCACTGTGGAGCAGATCTCTGCAGTGAGTCGCTAACAAACACGAGTAGAGCTTAATTCCTTACCTCATGGCAGTTTTTCCCATGTAGTCGAATGGCTGATGGTTTTATTATCCTTTACCTCCCAGAATGCTTAAAACTATTGAGAAGCTTTCTGCTAGCAACAATCAATCAGAAACAATTTGTTTCTTTTATAGACTTTATTTGAAAGTATAACCAAAATATTTGGCAACATTCAGTACAGGTCTGTTAATACTGTGCTTCTAGACTGGTCTCTTCTTTAATGAAAAGTATCAATCACTGAAGCCTTCCAATAATCCACTTTTAAATATGCTAAAAATTTCTATATGGTTTTTAAGTGGAATTGTTGAGTTTGGTTTCTTCTCTGCACTTAATGCAAATTTTTCCATCTTTCAATAGCTTGGTATAAAGTTGTTCCTGACTCTGTGTCTGAATTCTGTGAGTCTGTGTTTCGCTGCTGCCTCTGGGCACATGACATTTCAGCAGTACTGCCTTGGACTGAGTTGCCCATGTTTTAGCAAATACTGCACTGACTACAGTGGTGTTTCCCATCCTCATTTACTTTTGGGTGTGCTTTAGGTTTGAATTGTTTTCTCTGTGTGTGATACAAGATGTCCAAGTTGAAAGGAATTTGAGTTAGTTCCTCTACTTGGAGAGTAGCCCTGCTGTGGAGTGCTGGTGGCAAAATGGCATTCTGCATTTCTCCTAGTTACAGCTTCACTGGCCTGTTTTATTGCAGTATGGCTAAAAAACTATTGGATACAAAAACTTAAATGCTAGGAGGGGACAGACTGCAGACTGCATCAGTACTGTCTCCAGTGACAACTTCAGAAAACACAAGGATGCAGATCTCTCAGCCTGTAATTAATTTCCATGCTCTGAGCACCTTCCCCTATGCATTGGTCTGACGTTGCTCCTTGGAATTGTTTGTGCTGCCCTTGGCCATGTTAGGTCACTGAGCACAAGCACTGACACCCATTCCCAAGGCTTTTAGCACAAGGCTGGAAACACTCATGGTGTTCTCCCTGTAAAATTAAGAGGTCTTACCCTGCTTCCATTGAAAACAAAGACAAAACCTCTCAGTCTTCACTGGGACCATGACTCAGCTCAATAGTAGGATCTGAACATCATTTTGTACTGTAACAGAAATAACCACTTCAGCTCTTCCTTGATGCTGTTAGTCTTAAATGTACAGTAAATAAAACCAATATTATATAAAGGGATGGGTCACGTCTGTTCCTGCTCCCAAGACAGCCATTCCCCAGGATGAGTATTGTATACACTGTACAAAATCAAGCTGTGATTCTGCCTTCTTCCACACCCTTTGAGTATTCTCCTTTTGTGAAAAATATCTATGCAGATATTTTAAATAGAAGCTTGATATATTAAATATATATTTTTTTAATTCGTTGATTTGGGTAGGGGTGGGCATTGTATGAAAACACTGGAGGGAGAAGAAATTAAACGACACTAAGCCAGGCCTGCCATGCAAATCTGTTCCCTTCCAAACACCTTCTGAGAGGAGAAGGAAAAAAATAAGGTTAGCTAGGAGAAAACAAATCAATGAATTTTCCTTTTCATCCCTTTTAAGTTAAAAAGGCATCTTTCTTTCTCATTGTCATTATGCAGGCTGAGCATTCTTTTCTTCTTTTATATACATATGCCTATATATATGTACAGATGTGTGTATATAAATACACACACACATATATATATTTGTACTGCTGTCTTAAACTAATAGGGTGTAGCTGTAAATAAAATTGCTGAGTAGTAGTTGTTCAGGGATTCCTGTTCAGCTTTAGTAATTTATTGGATATCAGAAGTCAAATGTGCAAAATCCTTTGCTGGAAAATTCCAAATCTGATTTCTTGTTTTGTTTTGCAGCTGGACTTGTAAATACAAAAGAAAAAATGTAGGACTGATTTAATGTCCACTTTAAACTGGGCAGTTGCCAGCTTTCCCCATTTTTGTATGTACTGTAGATTAGTGTGTGTCTGTGTTAACTGTTAGTGGGGTTTTGTCTGACAAGCCTGGAATTTATACTTTGAAATAAAACTACTGGGTTTTTAACAGTTTGAGTCATTTGTGCTTAGTTCCTGACACCACAGGAGGCAGCTCTCAAAAAAGAGCCCAAAGCCTGCTCCTCCTCTCCAGAGGTGTTGCCACCTTGCTCAACCAACATTGAGCAGCAAGGCTTTGGCTCGTGGTCATTCCCAGGAAGTCACTGCATGGTGCTGCCCTCACAGAAGCAAAAAACCAAAGCAATGCTGTAACTTCTGCCAAGTTGCCGTTCGTGCACTTCTGCAAGGCATGGACAGAGAGAATAAAGTGACCTGCACCCCAGAGTTGCCCTAGATGAACTCAGGAATGGAAATCCAGTTGCTGGTGCTGCTCTCCTTGCCCTCCAAGATGCCAGGTTTGACCACCAAAGCAATGGTCATTCTTCCAGCAACAGGCTTTCGTCAAAGTACTGGAGTTTTTCAGAGCACCCTTCAAGCATGAAGGCCCACTCACCTGGCCAGGAAGCAGCTGCTGTGCACAGAACAAAGTGCATCTCTCAGGGTTATGAAATCAGGATTAATAAATTATAAATAAATAATTAATTAAAACATGTGCAGGCATCATGAAGGGCTCTGCCCCCCCAGCCAGCTGCCTCAAGGGTAGAAGCCAGGAGCAGCACCATGACAGATGATGTGCAACTCATTTGGGACCAATAAACAACTGGACTAGAAGGCAGTATGGGAAAATCTGCCTCTTGAACACAACTCTGCTGCCACACTGCAGAGAACTCAGAGTACTTAAAACATGGAGTTACTGATGTGCCAAGCCTGTACTTTGAGGGCGTAGAATTAATTTGTGATGCTAATAATTAGTTTCCATGCAGTTACTAAAATTTGCTTCAAGTCATTGACCAGAAGATGATGGACTCTTGTGAAGTGATGCCTCAGCACAATCCCACTTAAAAGTCCTGAGTTTCTCAAACTGCCTATTTAAACTACAAGTATATGTACTGCACATAGTGCAGAACCTATGTTTTACCATCAAATACAGCGTAACTACTCTGCTCAAGCACTGCTGTAATTGCAGTTCTGCTGAAGAGAAACTGCAAGTAGAGCAAAGTGAGAATGTGAACGTGCAGAACACACTGTTTGCTGCAGAGTAGCTCTGGCACACACTCCATGGTAGGTCTGGAAAGTGCTACAGCCCCAGAGCAAAGTCCATTTCTGCACACCACTGATGCTTCTAGTAAGGAAACTGAAAAAATTCCAGCAGTCAGCTGAGAAGCAAATCTGAGCCAGCAGCACAGCACCAGGACACTGCCAACACAGTGCTCTTGGTTTCTCCCTGAAGTACTGTGCAGCCTGGACAGGCACTGGTACCATGCCCCAGTGTCTCCTGCTATGACAAACTGTGGCCCCTGTTAGAGCTGAGGCTGTGCAGGGTATGACCACTGGAACCAGGATGGGCAGGTTTGCTACTGAATTTCAGAAAAGGGGAATGGTAAAGCATGTGAAAACTTGTGTTCCATGTGACAATTTTGATGCTCCTACTGAGAGGAGTCATTTCCTCTAGGCATTGACTGAAGAGTATTTTTTCATTATGGCAAGAGAGATTTATCACTACCACCTCCCACTTCCATCTCCCCACCAACTAAGTCCCTCTTCAGCCAGACCTGGAAACCTGAAGTCAAAGAATCAGAAGCCACAAGACTTGGAAAAACCTGAAAGCAGAGTATGAAAAAGGTGGCAACTTCTGCCCCAAATCCTCTGCTTAGACCATACCTTCATTTTTTTTTTATTCCAAGTGGCATCTGCAGAAGGAAATAAGATACTCAAAGAGACCTTTAAACTTCATGTAGCTGTCTGACAGTTCTTTTGCACCTGCCAACAGAGCCATGCAATGCCGTCAAAGCCTCCTCTGGCCACTGATGCAGCTGTACAGGGAAGAGGAGCTGGACCTAGCTGCTGTGGTCAGGACTGGCAGATCAGCCCTAGCTGGCCTGGCAACAAAAGAAGCACAAAGGACAGCACAGCAAGAGGAAGGCAGTGGCCTTTAGCAGCACAACCAAAGGCAAAAAGTAGCCACAGTCACACAGACTGGAGTCCGAAGGCTCACAAGGTCCCATTGGTGTAAATATTTACTTACAGAAAGGCACTCTCAGAACAGCTCTGATGTCCCACAACTCTGGGTTGGAGCACAAAGGTCATACCTCAGGGTAGGAGGCTCAAGGTGACAGAAAGGCAAAGCTGCCATTTCCAGGCATGTTGTTGTGTCATGGGAACATCACAGGTGCCACACAGCTCCACTCCCTGCAGGTGGAAGCATCTAGCTAGCTGTGCCCTGGGTCAAGAACACTGTTCACTGCAGCAATCCATTGGCAGTTTCCTGATCCCTGGGGACCAACTTATAAACAGAACTTCTCCATTTGTATTTTTATATAAAACTGTGTGAAAAAGCAGTAAATTCATGCTGCTGCAGTGTTGCTGCATTGTCTAGTAGTGACAATGAAATCAAGCCATCCTCCAGCCCCTCTGTGCTTTCAGTTTCAAACAAGCAGCTGATACTTGGTCCTCTGCTTGCTGGCAGCTCAGCTCCTTGCAGTGTTCTTCATGACCCAGATCCATTCCCTAAGTGTCCTCCTTAATGCCTGCTGCAGCCTGTTCAATCCAGGTCAATTCAATCCAATCTGTGGCAGTGGCTCCACCCCCACATGGAGGAGGTCTCTGCACACAGCATCTCACACCTATCTCCTACCTCAGCAAACAAATCACTTCAGTCCTTTCATGAATTTTTCATCATCAACAACAGCTTTGCTGTAACTGCTGGTCTCCCTCTTCCCTTGGCAAAAAATCACCCTTACTCTGACAGCAAATATTTAGCTAGAACCTCACCCAGTAACTTGCTCCCTTCCCCATCACACAAGCTAAACGCTAAAGGCTTCATTAAAATCTCACACTGCTCATCATTCTTCAACTTCATAACACAGGGCAGTGCTGTGCACTATTTAGCTTGGACCATCAAGGACATGAGGAAAGAGCTGTTTATTTTGTTTTACTTAATTACACATAGAACATCTAGCACAAAACAGCCTAGTGACTCAACTCCTTGGTGTAAACACAGGTAGCTAAGAGTAGCCCTGGCCCTCACAGCCATCTTACTGTCACATTCCCCTGCTACAGCTGAGAGAGCAGACAAAGATGGCACTGAGCAATTGCATGGGCTGATCTGATCCATTCCAAGAGAGATCCCTTTTAAGAGATCCACTGCATCATATTTCTGTCCCTGCAGCCTGAGGCAGAGGCATTTCTAAAGCATCAGGCCGCTTCTCTTCACCCTCTTTTGCAGCCTGTGCTACTCTGGCCACACAAAGGAAGTCTTGACAGTGCCACTAAAAGTCACATCCTGTACAGAACAGACTGATCTGCCATGGAGAACGCACGCTTGATGGGAAGCAACTTGCAGCACACTACTCAGACAAAAGGCAGACATCAAGCCAGCACTGAGGTAAGGCCATCACAGCCCAAAGCAGCCACCTGGTTTGTCCCAGCTGCTAGAAACAGATCACTCTCACTGGTGGCATTGCTCCTCACTCCTGCTCTGGGAACAGCTGTGATGATGGCTCAGATCAACAGAAAGCTCTGCCACCTGCTTCTCATCAATCCCAGTCAGAGGAAGGGCCACTCAAACAGCTCAGAAGAAAGGAACGTGCTTTGGGCTGCAGAGAAGCAGCCAGTATCAGTACAAAGTGCTTAGCAGGCAGGACATGGGAAGGCAGGTATAAGGCACAGGGATGTGGACATCCAGGTCGATTTATTACACAAGAAATAAAATTCCCATTAAAAAAAAAATCTACTTGTGGATGCTGGTGCTGGTTTTACAGGATGGGCCTCATGGTGACAAAACCGAAGTTGTAGGACTCGGGCAGGCCCTGGTGCCGCGTGCGGTTGAAGCGTCTCCAGCTGAAGACCGGGAGACCGCCCTGCACCGGAGGGCCATTGATGGCCGAGGCCGTGAACGCTGCAGCCAGACGGAAATCCGACACCTGGAACAAAGGACAGGAACCCGGGGCAAAAGGGCAGCGTGAGGCTTGGCACATCCCCATCCCAGCCAGCAGGAACAGGTCCAGGAGATTTCATTATAAGGTGAGGGAAGGGAGCAGAGGGAAACACACACAGGCAGCAATTCCTCCCCTGCGCAGAGGCACCTCCAGTCACACAGCAGCCAGTGCTGAAGGGCACCAGCAAATCACAAGCCCACACTTGCCCTTGCCAGGCTGAAAGAGCCAGAGCATCTGCCCTCAGGCCAACCCTCCCTGATTTTACGGGGCTGCAGCAGGTGGATGAGGGGTCTGCGCTAAGCTCTGCTTGCATGTTGAGCACTTGGGCCATCCCCGGGGCATGTCAGGGCAATTTGGGAATGGAGAAGGGCAGCAGAATTAATATTGCTACCCAGGCTCTGCACTGCTCCTTCATGGTCTCCAAAGAGGTCCCAAGCCTCCTCCATCTTCCCAAACTCAGACACTAAATGTGTTGGTAGGGTTTATAACTAGAACAGGTTTGGCCTGTGCTCTGGGTCATTTCTTGCAATGCCCCTCTTAAGTCCCCCATTCCACCTCCAGCCCAGCCCATTCTCCTTGCCTAACTGTGCTGGCTAGGCACTGCAGCAGGCATTGACCACTCCCTTACCAGACCCCTCTACAAAGCCATTTTCTGCATTCCTCTTGTATTACCCAGCTCTGGGAATCTCCCACTACTGTCCACTGCAACACACAGCTGGCTGGACACAGCAATGGAGATATTAAAATAGCCCCCCCAATTCCACCCTAGCAACCAAACTCGTAATCCAGAAATGCAGCAAGCTGGACCCCACAGGATAGAACACTGAACAACTTTTCAGCACAGCTGCTTACTTGGGCACTGCTCTTCAGGTGAAAATATCATATCACCTGCCTAAAATAAATGCTGTTTTCTCCAGGACAGTGGGTCTAAGGATTTTCCCACATACCCCTAAAATGCAAAGTGATCTTCACCAAACTTTTGAGAAAGCAGTTTTGCAGAGAGGTGGAGCCCCAGAGTGGGGTAGCTTACTAGAGAGCCAGGCTTTTGTAAATGTAAACCTAAAGTGAGACTGCAACCCCTTTCCTGTGGGCTCTGGGAGGCACCCACAGAGTTCTAATGAGCAGGAGGCTGAGGCTGTACAACAGTCTCCTTCCCTGAGTGAGCTGAAGACTCATTTCCTGCTGTAAGGATTTGGAATTTAACTCCTGAACACCACAAGCTCCCATGGATTAAGTTGCTTCATACATCTCCCCCTGTATCCTGTGCCACTGTGCCAGGACTGATGTCAGGGACAGGAATTGAGACTCTGCAGAGAATTCCCACCTGAGGAGGTGCCCAAGCACTGGGACAGCATGAAAAGAGGGAACAGACATTCCTGGCCACGCTTGGCCTGGTGCAGGGAAGCATGCTACAGGTCTGACAGGAGCACAAACAGGCTGCAGCCAGCATTCAGCAGATATTGGAATTGAGGTAATTTACCTTGGTGTCATAGCAGCCTGCAGGCACTGGTATAGAAGGATTCAGGTCTTCCCGGCAGCAAATGGTGTTGCAAGGATTGTGTTCAGCATAAGGATCATGCTGATAGTCTGGGGTGAAATGTAGTGGGAAGAGCAGAAGAAAAGAAAAAAAGTTAGCCCCCTCACAGAAAGCTGATGCCAAGTACTGGAGCCACTAAAAACTGGGTAACTGCAGTCTGTCACATTGCTTTTGTGCTTCTCCACAGGTACCAGCTACATGACATTAAGTAGACAAGCTCCTAATTCAAGACCATACAGCTACTTCTGCAACCCAGGGGCACCACTGCCAACCTCTAACCACAAGTATCTGCAATACCACCTGATGAAATTCTACATGACAAAAACGTGTAGAAGCTTTCTCAGAAGAGAAAAGCAGAAGAGAAAGGGAAGTGGCAGGTGGAGGGTAGAGAGAGAGAGGGGGAAATGAGAGCCTTTGTTTTCCTGTTTTGGATTAAAATAAGTGTAAAGAAGCAAAACCTTTGAACACTCACTGCAGTAACTGCAAGCCAGGAGGGGAAGGTGGTGAGCTCAGCATCTACGAGCATGCTGCTACTCACAGCCCAGACAGGAATGACACCCCACCCTGGGAGAGGCCTCCCAAACCTCAAGTCCAGTAAGCAGCACGTTCCCTGTAATTGGGAATAAAAATATAGCATCTAAAGCTATCAGTACTCTGAGATGGGCTTAGCCAGAAGTTAATTAAGCTGGGTTTAATCGAGTTCAGGAGAGCCCTGTCAGGAAAAAACAACAGAGCATTACCTGTTGTCCTGGTTCAACCCCTGCTGGCAACTAAGTACCACACAACTGTTCATCCACATCCCTCCAAGCCCCACCCCTCATGGGATGGGGAGAAGAATTGGAAAAAGGTAAAAACCATGGGCTGAGATAACAACAATTTCAATAAGTGAATTGTTAATAATAAAAATTAAAAAGGAGAGGGAGGGCAAGAGAAAAAATCCTTAGAGAAAGAAGTGATTCACAATACAATTGCTCACCACCTGCTGACCAATGCAATGCCCTTCCCTGAGCAGGGATCAGCCCCTTCCAGCCAATTCCCTCAGTTTACACAGTAAGTATGAGGCTCAATGGTATAGAATATCCCTTTGGCCACTTCAGTTCAGATGTACTGGCTTTGCTCTGCCAGCTTCTTGTGCATCTGCTTGCTGGAAGAGCATGGGAAACTGAAAAGTCCTTGACTCACGAACAACTAAAACATCGGAGTTTAAATAATAGAGCTATCAACATTATTCTCTTACTAAATTCAAAACACACTCCTGTATTAACCACTTAATTAAGAAAATTAACGCTATCCCACCTGCAAAAGACCATTTGCCTGAACATGGGAAAAGACCTCAAGTTTTACACTAAATTCTCTGGTCTGATCACATCTAACTGTTGCTTAGGACTTAAGGCTTTCAAGATTGACAGGCTGTAGATGTATTAAGTGACAGCAGTCCATGAGGTCTCTTGGAGTACTCTCTTAGAGTCAGAAGCTTTCTGGAAAAGTCAAATAACAAGCCCAAGGGGCCTTGCTCTTGATAGGAAACTTTAGCCCAGTTTCCTACCTCCAAAGTAAGCTTGTGTTACCTTTTTGCTTTGTGTGTATTCTGCATTTAGGACAAAATAACTGATCTGTATGCGAGGCTGCAGCTTCCCACTATAATCCAAGAAATAAAAGTAACTCTGCTTATTAAGATCAGCTCCACAGCACACAAACAGGTGTCTTACTGTTGTATCTCATGATGTACTTCATGCCTTCCAAGTTGGTCACCTTGCCCTGGTCTCGACGGAAGATTTTGGCTCTTGGAGCAAGGTCATAGGAGAAATCCATGCCATACTTGACAACATACGATGCATACCCACTGAGATTGTAAATCTTTTCATGGAAAGGGATATTGTATGAAGGCCAGTAACCTGTCAGAGACAAACCCCAATCTATTAATCACTTGAAAAAGCTGGATGCTCTTGCTTGTATCAGAAAAGAAAATAATTAATTGTCCATGTTCTATTGCCTCACCAGCATGTCGAGGAACAACACAGAAAACTGGTTTGAACACAATAAGGAAACAGTCACTGGCATGACCAGGGCTGACTCCCAGCCTAACACCACTGGAGACTCCATACCCAGGCAACCCGCCCCCAGACTTCCAGCCTCAGGACTCATCCTGCAAAACAGCTGAGATCAGACTTGCAGGAGCCTGAACACGCAGCATGGCCACAGCCCTCTGGCAGAGGTTTCCCTGCTGAACCTTAAAGGACTGCAAAATCATTTACTCTGGTTTTGCCCCCTTCCCGTCTCACGAAAGCAGAACACACCAGGCTGAGATGTCAGGGAGGGACTGACACACACAAACACACGGAGACGACAGACACTCAAGGTGAACAGGAGGCAGGTCAGAACACACACGCTTTGTGCAGTGGGGGGTGCACATAGCCATAAAGAAAGATGGGGGATTGCTGCACTTTTGGCAGAAGCTGCCTTTGAAGGTTAAGAAATGATCAGCAGAGCAGAGCCTTGCTCTAACTTTCCCAAAAGCAATCCTGCACAAAACTTCCTGAAAGAAGATCGTTGTGGAAAGCTCTTGTAAAGAACCAGGAGACATTCCAGGTCAGAATCTGAGTACAGGAAGTCCTAGAATATATAAAAATAGATAACTATACCTTAACATTTAATTTTTTCTATTGTTTAGGCAGCAAGTATATAAAGTGAGCTAGGTCCCAGAGTAGCACACTTTCAAGTTGTCTCCAAAGCACTAACATTTCCTTGTTGTTCATTCTCAAATCACACACATCAGGATTTGGCTTAGAGATTTACTATCTAGGCACTGGTAAATGCAGGCCTCTACATATTAAAATCAGCCCAGCACAGTGTGAAGAGTCTGGTGTAAGAAGCTCAAAAAAATCAACTGGAACTCACCGGGAGCAATACACACAAATACAAACTGAAGGATATGCAGACAGCATAAGCAGTGGAGCACTGTCTGAGTGGAGGCCTCACCAGCTTGGGTCCTGCCTAGGATAGGGAAGACAGGGTATTCCTGTCTGCTGGCATTTGCTTACGTGACCTAGAGCCTACCTGAAGGAAACAGGTTGTGTACAGGCTGTGTTGTAATACAGGCGTCCTCCAGAAATGAGCAACTTGCCAGCCTGTAATGACGCAGGCCCAAGGACACGGATACATCAGCTTCCAAACCAGTAAGTTTTAGCTGTGATTCAAAAAGGTGCTGCTGTCTCACATGAACACAGTGTGTACAGATGACCTCTTTCTCCCACCTGGAAAAACTTGTTAAAATTGCTAAAACAGAGAAAGCTATTAAAGTTCTCCTCTAGCAAGAGCTCTTCTGTGTCTCAGGCTCTGCCAGACTGCAAATCCCATGCAAAGAGTGCAGCAGACAACCTAAGCCAGGCTTTACCCAAGGGCTGCTATAAGCCAGTGAAACCTGGCAGGGTGCACAGTGACAAAAAACAAGAGAGACTGTGAAGTTGAAAGGAAGGGATGACATGAAGACAGCAAAAAATCCCTGAATCAAAATGCTTTCCTCCTCTGCACTTAAGAGAGTAAAAGGTATCAGCAACATGGAGAGAGAGCAATAAGAATATTGCACATATGGCAGAAGACACACAGATCCCAGGCTTTGCTCTGATGTGTTGATTTTGATATATTACTCATTCATCATCAAGAAAAATGAAGTGCAGTCTATTCCTGTGACCTACTCCTTCTCTTCAGACAGTGTTGCCCTCTCTCACCTCCTCTAAAGGATTTCTGAGCTTTCTTTGTCAATATACAGAAAGCACCCAGACACCTTTGCCTGGAAAGGGCAATGTAAGAGATTCCTGGTATTGAGAACTCATCTGCACTGCCCTACAAAAACGACAGAAGCCATAAAGAAAAAAACCTTTCCATTTTCAAACCTGCATAAGGAAATGTTTCACTTTTCCTCAGTACAATGTTTATTACAGCAATACCTGCTTTTGTTCACCTGAGATTTCAATTCTCATTCTCTGTTGTTTCTAGGTTTATGCTTCAAAGAGACTTAAAAAGCAGATGCTGGTGGCAAACTCAATCTGACCAAACTAGCGTGCCCAAAGTGCATTATCTTGGGACACCTGCTACATGGCAATGATGGAGCTTGCCAGGGTCAGCTATTCTACAAAGGCTTTAAGCCAGCAGTGGTATTGAGAAAGATAAACCTCCTTCACCTGAGCTGCTTCAAGCACCTGGGAACAGGGCAGGGGCCTTGATGGGACTTGTCTGGTGTCCTGCATGGCATGGAGGAGTTCAGATCTGCTGCTTACAGCAGCTGAGGTCTCCAAAACTGCACTTTGGCAGGGCTTAACTCACCCTGTGTGTTGAAGGCTGTCCTCCTAATGTTTAAATTCCCAGAGACTGACTGCTCTGTTATCCTGTCTGCACAAGGTACACTTAGATATCTGGGAAAAGACATAGTGTAGGTATGAAGTGTAACTACTGTAGGTAATGTGTAACTACTAATGCATGCTGCCACCTTTGAGAACAGAGCAGCTGCAACATCTCAGAGGGAAGAAGTGGTCACTGTGTGCCCAAGCCCAGGAGTTGGGCTCAGTCCTATAGAGAATGCCACAAGCTGCTCCAAAATCATTGCTGAAAAGGAACTCAAGGTACCTGCCAAGCCTGGCCTCTCTGCACAGGTATAGCACTGCCATGCTGGGGCTGCAATGTTTCCAGTGCCAGAGCTAGAGGGTCTCTATCAGCTGCTTTGTCTGCATCCCACGCACAACACAGCATTGAGAAGCCCAAGGCAAAGGAAGCCAAAAGAGACTGACAATGTGGCAATGCCTGGAATAAGCCAGAACTTTCCAAGAAGCTAGACACAAGGAAAAATTTCAAAGAGAACCAACCCCAGCTGCTAACAGACAAATTCCCCATAATTTTGATGATGAGCAATTCATCAATTTATCCCCTCAGCATGTGATTAGGGGAAGGAGCAAAAAGCACCAGACACACTTAAGGCTCAGGCTTCTTGTTGATGTTCTAAGTGTCAAGTAAACACTTGAAATTAAACCTGACAGTGAATGTTCTACTTGACCAAGATTTTTGTTTGTTTTCCATCAAGTTCTTGCCAGTCTTGCTAGGGAATTAAAGAACCTTTTAAAAGGCAAATATTTATCAGAAAACAGAGATCCAGAAAAGTTCAGGAGATTAATTTACAACAGAACTTCTTTGGTATTCAAAATTTCATCTTCTTGCAGGGTGACCAACTCAACAATCATTTTGAGTAGCCCACAGCATCACAGTTATTTAGTACTGCCCCAAACAGATCTCACATTTTCCCTCATTGGTCTCTACAACAGGGAAAAATAATACCAGAAAAAAGGCAAGGATGCAGACAAGCAAAGAGACAAAGTCTATTTTTCCCTCCTCTGCTTCTAGGAGACACAGATGTTTACTGCATTCCTGCCACAGCATACCAGATAAATGAATAGATTGCAATTCACCCAGATGCAGAGGGATGCTCACACAAAGCTTCCTTACTTTAAACTCAGGACTAGTGTTCAACAAACCCTTCCCTGATACAAAACACTATTCTCAGTCGGCATAAAGAGATGGTTTTCCTAAGCCAGCAACTACTATAGCAGCTATTACCTTTCCGGAGAACATTTGTTTGATCAGAATACTCCACAAGGGTTGGGATCTGCTCGACAATGTACAATGCACCATCATCAAGGCTCCTCTGCAGCTTGACCTTCTTCAGGTCTAGAACCATGTACTGATTGTTGTAGGTTCCTGGGTACGAGAACAGAGAGAGTTACATGTTCTGCCAAGGGAAGGAAACAAGCACAAGAGGTAGAGGGAACACATATTTTTTCCTAAGATGCATATACAGGTGTACTTACCAGAGTTGCACTTGGAGAAGGTCTCTGCCCAAGTTTTGCCATCATTTGCCATCATGTTGGCAATGCGGACCCTCTGCCAAGCTAGCAAGGATTCAGGCACCACTTGCTTAATGAGGGTTTCATTATAAACACTGTTGGTGGTCTGCAACATTACCAAGCCGCTGCCCAGTATGTAAAAATCATCCAGGGACACCAAAAAGCCTTAAAAAGCAGTAACACAAAACCTGTTATCTTTGTGAACCTTTGATATACTCATAGGACAAAACAGAGATAAGTAATGAGGATATGGATGAGTCCATGCGTGTGTGTGTGAACTGAAACTGTACAAAGATTAAAGATGAGGTAGTAACTTCTGCAAGGGCTTTGGGCCCACCTGTCAACACAGTTTGAAATGAGAAACTGTCACGCTTTCAAGACACCTAATTCTTTATCTAAAGCATTTGCTTTGTCTTTGTATGCCAAGCCTGGAAGCTTCTCCATAAGTCAACCTATGTCTTATGCTAAGGATTACATACCTTAAATGCCTGTGAAGTGTTTGTTTCTAACAAAGTAGTGAACTTAAAAAATATAAAAATTCAGCAATGAAAACTAAAGCAAAGTACAAACTCCACAAAAACACTTTCATCAACCAGTATCAGTTTTAGATTTTTAGTCTGTAAAGACAACTTAAATTCATTTAATTAATTTGAATTAATCCCCTTAATTAACTCCTTCTTTATTAAACCAAGCAGAAAAATCTTCCTTCTAGTTTAATCTTCTCCTAAGTATTCTTAAAAGCATCTCAAAACACGGGCATCTCTTAAATCATAAACCACATCCTGTATATGAGGAGAAGCTCTACCTACTCCTCTTCCTGACATGTTGTCACGGGGGTTTTTATTCCTGCCAGCTCTGCAAAGTCAATACAGCGATGGATCTGTGGGCAGGATTCCCTTCCAGGTCACATGCCAACAGAAGTCCTAGGTCCAGTTGCAAACCCTTTGCCAGGAGGTGGCACACAGAGCTGCAAAGGTCAGCTATATGCCTTGAATAGTATGGGGACTACTTGTAGAGCAGAAATAACTTGGCCTTTAGATTACTCAGCAGATACATGGCTGCCAGGCTAGGGAAGAAAGGTTGTTAAGCAATCTGGTCATGGGGAAGTCATACACAGCCTAAACTCTTGTTAAGAAGTTTTTAACAGCATCCATCTTCAAAGAGTACAAAATGCTAAAATGCTGTGTTACACCATAATAGTTGAGCTCCCCTATGAAATCTTCCACAGCAAACTTTATTAACACAAACTGCAAAAGTCACCAGCCTAAGACAGCAAGAGAGACAACCCAGCTTTGCCTCCTACTCCTGGGCTTTTATCAAAAGGCAGACCAACTTCAAGCAAAAGTAATTTTTAAGGGCTCTAGTTCAGCAAAATTTCTTTAAAGAAGCAAGTTCTCAAATTAGAACAGATCCAGGAACATACACTGTGTGGATATCTGTTCTCTAAAAAAATATCAGTATAGAATAGACTGAGCACTCTGGTATTACTCATGGGGAGAGAGGTAATACATTATGTACATTATCAGCAGAGATCTCCCTCAAATAAGTAAGGAAATGAGAAACATCCTAAACTTGGCTCTGCCAGTCTATTTTATACAAGGACTTGGGATACTCTAGCAATAATCTGCTGCATAACACGTCAAGTGGTGCTTGCCCAAACACAGGCAATAATTGAAATTTTTGAAACAATTGTGATGTGAATTGAGCATCAATTCCTGCGGGTGACAATGCCAAGTGTCCTACTTCAAAACAAACAAAGTAATTTCTCTCTCCAATTTCAATCAACAGCTGAGATAGAACAGAAAAACTTGACTCAAAACAAGTGCTAACACAAGGATTGATGCTGAATTAACTGAAGGTTGAACTCTGTAATTCAAATAAACTGCAAAGCTCAGCTAAGCTGAAAAGAAGGAGATTTCCTTCTGGGTCTTAGTATTTACCAAGTTTTATCCTGAAATGTTTTATAACACAACATGCCCTCCATTATACACCATTACCAACTTCATAATTCCAAGATGGCATTTTGATTTAAGGCATAGGCAACTCTGAAACAAAGGGAAGCTAAAATACAAGCAACAGGTTACCCATAGTATAAAGACATCCAGAAAAATAAAACCTGGGTAGAGAAGTCTAGAGATATCAGCAGATGTCTGATGTCCTCTTGAGCCATTCTTCTAAGTGTGTATGAGAATCTGTTGTAAATGAAGGTGTTATCTCACTGTATGCTTCTTCTATGTTTTTCCTGTAAAACCATCTCTGCAAACCCACTTCCCATTTTGTTAGGAACACTCAATCAAATTTGTTTTATTTCATTGTTTTTTGGGGTTTTTTTAACCCCTCCCTCCAATGAACCTGACAACTCAACAGAGAAACGAGCAAAAGTACTTCTGATTCCATTTTCTGGATCTGATCCATTTAGATTCCATTTCCAAATGCCACTGGAAAACGGAAGTTTCCAGAACATGGAGTTGCACTCACCATGACATTAATCAGCCAAGCAAAGCATTTTTTGCAATCTGAGCCACAGTGTTCTCCAGAAAGTCAGCACATCAAAGAGGATGTGGGTGGCAGCACGTTCTGGGGTACTATTGTTCTGAAAGAGGTAGACTGCTGCTTTCTGAACTAGACAGCATCAGCTTTTTTGATGTTTTAAAAGGTCACTGTGCTCTTTCAAGTATAGCATGGGTCAGCTTTACTGGCTGAAAGTCAAAGCTATGAGGTCTAGCCCACCTCTCAGGACTGGGAGTAGCTCCTAGCTGAGATGCCCAATGCTCTAGTGCATAAACACATTTGAATATGGGAAAATAAATGTATTCTCTGGATTAGCAGAGAATCAGCAACTGCTTCTCATGTCAAGACTGAACACCCATCAGCTGCCTCCCTTCCACATGCACATCTCTCCTAGGCACTAAGAACAAGCACACACCACACCATAGCTCTGGTCTCAACTCCAAAGCTCACCACACCTTCCTTTGCTTCCCTCCAGGTTTTGAACACATGCTGGAGGAAGCAGAAAATGCTCTGGCAATACCTCATGAGCAAGGTACTCCTGAGAACAAAGGCTACCATCTTTTCCATGGTTTGTTCCTCCCAGCTCTTCCTCAAGCTATGGGGAAGGATTATGCTGCATTAACACAAGATTGCTTCAAAGCAAGGGACACAAACCACCTCTCTCTCCTGCCTTAGCACGGATAGATAGATGGATAGATATGACATGTATAGTCAGCCATCAAGACAACTTGTGCCATCTTACTCGCACATCACCACCTAGCTCAACCCAGAAAGATCCCAATAATGGACCAGAGGAGGAAAGGTGGAAGTAAAAGTCTTCAGCTGTTCTTCTTCAGCTGTTTTGTTTAAGCTGCTAAAATCAAATTAACATACTTTAAAAGACCATGTCTCAGCACAGAGAAGGTAGCTCACTATCCAAACCAGAGTGCTTAGTCAAAATGGCACCTTCCTGCTCTTAAATGGAGTTTAAAAGAGCTCCATCCAAATGGATGAAAATCCTGGAAGCTGCAACCCCCCTGCTATCCAAAGAAAAGAATAAATTTTATCAGTTAGTTTGGCTCATTTCTTTGAATGCCTCAATAAGCAGTGTAAAGTATTGACCAGAGGTGAGGAGGGAAAGGGGCAGAGAGGGAGAAATGCAGGTTCCTGTCTGATCCACCACTAGATATGTGGCACAAAACATAGAACCTGCCTTGTCTCTATCACTTCCTTACTCCCTCACATGAGCACAGCTTCATTCAACATTTGTGAGGAACAGAAACATCCTCTGTACAATTTCAGTTCTCTCTGCTATGCATTGATTCACAAGCCACAGGAAGTACTCATGTCCAGAGCTTGAAGAAGACAATGAAGCTCAAGCTTCCAGTTCAGAGACATTCCTCCTTTCCAAAGGTTCACAGAACTGTCCTACGTGCAGCTCTGTGGACAAAGACTACGAGCAGAGTTCAAGTGAGAATTAAGGTGAGTTAGTGTGGAAATGAGCAGCAAGTAAAGAAATCATTTTGCAAAAACAGAGATTACAACTTCCATTAATTCCCACTTGACTGTGCCTCTGCAGGACTACCACTGCTCTGAAAGGGAGAAAGCAGCAGAGAAGATACGCTGTTAACAATGGACATTTGAACTTGGTGGCAGAACACTGGTAACTGCTGGGGAAGCTAGGATGGACTCTACTCCTGCCTGTCCTCCTACCTGCTCACTCACAACATGTGCAAAGAAGTGCAAGGCCCTCCAGCTGCACCACAATGCACACCCTAACACAAATCATGGTTAGTCAATAGCCTCAGAACCTCTAAACTGAGTCACAGCTAATACTAATTTTTGCAATCTAGTAGCCTGTCTTTTGAAATTCAGTAAATAAAGAAATAATATGGATAATTTTATTCTGTGACCCCAGGAGAAATCATGGATTTGGCATAATCCTTCTCAGAAGACAAATGACCCCTTAACATTTTCTGACACACCTTTTGGACAGCAGCATAGTTTTACTCTATATCCTATCTTACTGGATGACAACTATCTTTGAATAACTCGGTTAAGTATCACTGAAGGCCTAGAAGGGCACCTGTCTTTTAGTGCTCTCTGTTTCCTCCAGAAGTTAAAAGTTCTATGTCCATAGGATCATGTTACTATTCAGTTGAGATTACTATGTAGCCTTTCTTACTGGTTCTTACGTCTATCAGGACAGAGACTAAAAGCAGGAACATTTATGCAAGTAGACATTACAATTGACAGGCCAAACCATGGCCAGGAGCTGCAGATTCCAGAGTCAGATGCTCTGAAAATATCTCTCATCATAACATGGACCAGAGGAATTTGGCAGTTGCCTCCTTCCTACATGACGTCCCTGGAGCATTACTAGTCCAGTGCTTACTCATGCCATGGAAAACTGCAGGTCTGTGAACTACACCCACAGCTAATGCAATTTGCTGCAGTCAATGGAACATGCTTATCTAGTGCTTGTGATAGCACCCTGTCATCAGTGAGCACCCTGTGCATGCCACAGGCCTCTCTAACTTCACTGTAGCCATGAGAACTATGCTTTCCAACAGTTCTCACTCATCTTGTTGGTAGAAGTACACCTTCCCACACCACTATGTTAGAGTCCACATGGCAATAGCAGGCTTTAAAATCAGCCACCTCTGCAGACCTCAGCCCTCTCAGGGAAGCACAGTGTGATTTTGTACACCAATGAACAGACCCCCAACTGTCACCCTGATTTTTTAAGATTTTCTAAGCATTCTGATGTTTACATTCTTGTAGCAAACTTTCTCACACACTTTCTGTAAATAACTTATTGTTTTGCATTCTTTTGTGGAGGAGGAGAAATTTGATGGACTGTAAGTTTGGCCAGTGTCATTGGAGATGTGGCACTTTCACCCTCTAATCCAGTCACTTTTGGAAAATTCTAAGTGTTGGAGTCAGAAAACAAACTTTCCCTTTTCTTCACCTTGAGAGCAGCAGTGTGTGCGCTTGTTTTGTTCCGTGTCCTATACTGACACCAACCATTTCAGCAAAGCAGTAGCTGATTTTTGATTTTCAGGTATCCTGCCACACACTATGCTTTGCCAGTCTCATAAAACCATAATATTTTTATTTCCTTATACAAAGAACCCACAAAAGGGGACAACTGAAATACATCACCACAGACATCCACTAAAAATAAAATAATAAATGCTCTGTGTGGCTGATCATGATCCCCAATTTTGAATCTGCAGCACAATGCAACATACAACAGTTGCTAAACAGAGCCACATTTTTGTCAAGGGTAGTGCTATCATCAGTATTTCAGCTGAGAGATATGAGAGCCAGAATAACCTCATGAACATTCACGTGATGAACAGAGCTCAGAAACCTTTGCTTTCAACCAAATTACACAGACTCGGCAAAATTCCTTGCAACAAGCAAGTGAAATTCCTTTGAGGCAATCACAGATAATCCAAGCTCTTCAAAGGCTGTGCACTCAAGAGACATTCAGGCTACCTCTACCCCCTTCCTCAAATTAAAAATCTCAGATGTCAGAAAATGCTGCATTCCTGAGGAGGCTCAGACCCTCACAGAAAAAGTCTTGTTTTCAATGTGAAATGAATGCAACTGCTTTTCAAAACATTCTCCCAGTCACAGTCTCAGGAGACCCTGCCATGAAGAACCCTTGCCCTTACAGTAAAGCACCATTACTCAACAAAGCACATTTGGAAATCATCAGCCAACAAAATTTCATGAGAATGACAGAGTCTGCTATAGTATTTACTTCATTTAAAATGTTTTATGAAGATTTTTGACTGTTTAGGTATTTTTGAACTTGAAATTTCACCTCTAAAACCTTATGCAATGTCAGCTCTAAGAGGGAGTTACAGATTTGCTTTGGTTTTTCACGCTTTCATTTCTTGGTGCTGTTCTTGGTACTACCAAGAGCACATATTTTGCTCCTCAAACATTACTTGCTGGCAATTTCTAACATTTGGCCTAATCTTCCCAAAATAATATTTTCCTAAATATTTTGGCTGGCTATATTACTAACACACCAAATAAGCATTAAAACATACTCTCCTCTGCAACAGCTTATAGAGAAGCTGGAAAAGGAAGATGTGGGGAGAAAGGGAAAAAAACCCCAAAAAACAACAAAACAACTGAAGGCTCCTGAACCCAAGATCAAAGAAACTGATACACTTCCAAACAGCAAGTGTTTGATACTCAGTAATAATCCCATTACAGTAGGAGTCACGTCACAGCGGTAAACAGAAGCACTCAAAATTGTGTTACCAAACATGCAAATGCTACAGGCATGGTGAGGAGTTCAGCACTTGAGATGACTGCAGACTACACAAGCAGAATTCAAAGCAGCATGTTTGTGCCAGAGGTAAAATATTTAACCAGTATTATTCAGAGCACTGAAGGTGATTAATCAACAACAAAAGACAATGACAACAATATCATGCTCAAGACAGAAAATTCAAGCTAGCATTTTGTCCTCTTGGTTGCTACAAGTTCTAAGGTAGATTGAAGCCAGTGCTTCTTTTCACAGCCAGGACAGCTACAAGACAGTAAGGTGGTCCATATTAAATTGAATATCTACATATTTTTGGTTTTCTTGACTTTACCTGGGTAACTACTGAATGAGACCCGGCCAGTGCTGGTGTATGGATCAACTATATTGAAGTTCCAATGCTTATATATTCTCAGTGTGGCTGCATAAGTAAACCAGCTGGAATGGGCAAAATATATATTCTCATATCCAGGTAGAACCTGGAAAACAGAAGCAGAAAGATTAATAATTTCAGACCTCATGATATTCTGCATGTTTTCTACTTGATAGAAACTGGGAGAACTACTTTTTTTAAGTAGTTTAATTAATTGCATTATTGAAGAAAGAGCAGATTCTTGTGCTTTTTTTAGCTGTGTACTAAATGAATTTCTGAAACCTACAGAAACAATTCTTACCTATGTGTTGTTTTCAAAATAAAACATCGTGGGGTTATTTGGGATACCTGCATCACATGGTATAGGTTTTCCTCCAGTTTCAATTGGAATATTTCTATTCACACATTCAAATCACATCTTTTCAAATATATGACATCAATTTAAAACATGCTGTTTCTGTGAGAATTCATCTGGCTCACTTTGAAGTGAAGTACAGAAGCAAATGCAAGTAAATTTCATTTGAAAAGGTAAATATATATGTTGATAGTACATATTTTCAAAATATGTCCCTGGTTCTACGATTTGTTGTTAGCTCAGAAACCTCTTACTGTAAGCAAATACTTTAGTTCATGTTTCTCAATTTAAGGTGAATATTGTTACTCTGCCATACATTGACTCTCTGGATGCTGATTAATTCTTCTTAGCAATTTTAACTGAAAAATGTAATTGCCAACATGATGCATCAGTCACTTATCTTAAAACTGTGGGGTTTTTTTCTGTCATCACTCCTACTGGAAAGCCATTCAAAGGTATCACTATTAACAGAAAACATCAGCCACTTGCATCCATTTGTTTTTATGTTAGCATTATCCCTTACTTTAAATAATCCTTTTCCTTTTTTTCCCTGCTTGTTTGCCCAATGTATTTGCAGTCACTCACAACATCCCTTTTCAGATGCCACTTCTCTAGGTGAATGAGTTATTTCTCATTTAGTCTCCCCTCCCTGGTAGTTCCTCATTCCCTAGTAGTTCTAGCAGCTTTTCAACATCCATCTCTGTGGTTTTAGTTCAGTCTTTTCCCTCCCCTTGAACTCAAGTGAGAAAAACTGGACTCAAAATCCTGTAGAGGCACAAATGACAACTGCATATATGCATCTTGATCATTGACAGCAGTCTCTTTATGCACATGCAACATGAACAGGGAAGACTCCAGAAATGCAGACTCATGACACTGCAAACCAACACAGTCACTGGAGATAAGGTTCTGATGCTCACCTTGATCAGTGCAGAGCAGTGTCCCATGTCCCACTGGTATCTCCCATGGCCTCCTGAATCCACACTGCATTGTCTACCTCGTGCAGAATAATCAAACAATGCAGGAATAAGGTCCAACAGGTCTCCAACTGCATTCAGAAACTGGACATCAAAGTTGCTCAGTGGCTGAATGAAGGAGAAGATGACAAAAAACACTTTGAGACAGAAAAACATAAAGACAGCCTTAGTGGTTAGAATTTTTCTTTTGCTCCAGAAGGAAGCTCTCATATGGCCTATGAAATGCCTACTGACAAGGCCCAGATGCTCACACTCACTATGGCACCAGGCACTGAGGAAGCTTTCAGGATCTGCCCCTTGTAGTGGCATTACCAATGCTACAATTTCTGAGGCAAAAAGGAAGATGTAACTGTAACTCAAGAAACCTGAGTGTGTGTTTGCAAGCAGCATGTCAATCAGTCTGTTATGATTTACTGAGATAAAATTTAATTTTTTTGTTTATCTAGATGTCTTTGAAGTGTCTTCCACTAATGGTCTTGGGAGCTCTCAGACATCTATAAACACTGCAATTTAAGACATCCTCAGGACTGAGGAGGAAGAAACAAATGAGGGGGAAAATGATAATAAATACCAATCAAATAGCTGAATAAGGAAAGTCAGTCAAAAGGCACTCTGCTATGTGCTTTAGAAAACTCCTTATGGTTAGAGCTAGCCAGGGTTAATAGGGTTAACTACACACAGCTGGTTGTGCAACATGCTCTTTAGAACCTCCTCTTACTTTGCCTCTTCAAAAATAAGAGCTTAATAGTGGTTTAACCTCAACCTTCAAATACCATGTTCTAAATCTTTCCTGTTCTTGCTTTCACCTTTTGTTAAGGCAAGGCTTAAGAAAAAAGTCAGAACACACATCACTGTGGTGCTGTGAATAGTAATTTTATAATGCCACATAATCATTTAGCAAAGAAACACATTGCAATATAAATCACTGTTACTAAACCATATAGCTGACCTCTACAAACCCCAGTAAAGGGGGACAAGGAAAAATGAAACAGCATCAAATTAATTTAATTTTTATTCAGAATAAAAGTATTCTGAATATTTTTATATTGAATGTAATATATTAAATATAAAAATATTGAATTCTGAATTCTGTGTTATCCATCTCCTGCTTTGGCTGAAAGAATAACCAACAGGAAAACCAGAAATCATGTAAACTCCAGTCCATGCATCCCATAAGAAGGAATGAGACCTTCCCACAATGTTTACAGACAAGAGAAATAAGCCATTCTGACAATTGAAACCATTCATGGCAGAAAGAAACCCCAACAGCAGCTGTAGTTTGAGGGAGAAATCCAAAACAAACTTTCATGTGTTACATTGCTTTAGTTCATCATGTTTTTGCTGTAAGGATCCATACAAGGGAGCAACATCAAGAGATGTGTCTTTGGATGGTTTAAGCAACATAGAGGTATGAATCAGTTACAAACCAGTCACAACTTCTATTTCATTGGAATCCATGTAGAGAGACTTGGCACTTTTTAAGCACCATTTCCCCTATCCAGCTGCACTGAAAACTCACCACACAATAAGAAATGTCTGATTCACACAGGCATCACTGTACAGTACCACCAGGAAGGGAGCAAACTGGCTTGCATGAGATTGCTCCAGCAATCAAGATATTTTAATTGTACTTGACACCCATTTGCTACCACTCCATTTTCTCCTTCATAAAAGCTGCATTCACTGTAATATCTACAGGTAGCTACATTGATACTGCTACAGCAATAGTCAGAATTGCCTGTGTATTTTTAAAAAGTTTCACATATCTGTGCTTTCTTACCATCACTCCAAATTAAAACTTCTGTAATTATTAGGAAGTCCATTCAAATTAGAACAAAAGTGCCAAGCAATGAAGCTTTCAGAACAATAGGCACAGTAAGGTGCCCAGAGAGCAGGAGGAAAGATCCATTCGGAGCACAGGTTATGCAAATTCCTAAGGCACTGGGTAAGATTAGGCTGCCAGCAGCCATAGCCAGCCAAAATATCAGAGATGCTAAAGAGGACTAGGTTGTTAAGCACCCCCCAGAGTTCTGTTTTCAACTCCCTTTTGAGGGTCAAGCAAATTTTGTTCTAGTTTATTTCCAAAAATTCATTACTCTCCTTGAACAAACCTGGTTTTGTGTTTAAGACTGTCTGATGTGACATCACATCAGCACTGTGCTCCTCTGGAGTCTCAGTAAAACAATGCATTCAAACAGAAAACACAAGAACCTACACTGCAGGCCCAATCAGGAGTGGTCTTAAGCATCTGCCACAACACAGCTGAGAGTGCCACTTTTGGAAAAACTAAAGCTGATTTCCAGGATATATGAAGAAATCTTCTCTATGATGAGTTAATCAGTGTCCACTAGCAAGAATTAAACCCAAAAAACTGCATCATAACAATGCATGATATAGGGCATATCACAATTTTTTGTAATCACTTTTTCCCATCTCACTCAGCAATGTCAGAAAAACTCCTTATAAACATTATTTAGATCCTGAAGAAGAATGAATGAACTAAACTGACAAGCAGAGAGGTGGTAAAGCCACATCAAAAGTCCTTTTGCTAGAATGTCTGTCTCCTCTAG
Organism: Ammospiza nelsoni; assembly: GCF_027579445.1. Lineage (NCBI taxonomy): Eukaryota > Metazoa > Chordata > Aves > Passeriformes > Passerellidae > Ammospiza > Ammospiza nelsoni. The sequence continues at coordinate 48,173,191 of NC_080637.1, forward strand.
GGTGCTGTCCTGAACAGCAAAACAAAAAATCAATTTGTTTGCCAATCCAAGAAAGGCAGAAATAAACTTACAAAGGGCAGCAGAAAGGAGAGAACCGAGAACCAGCCCTAAAGGCTTGTTTACATGGGACATTAAAATAGGCAAGTTATTCTGTAACAATTGTTTTCCAGTAACTTGTCCAAGCCTGAGCACTCTGAGTAGAAAATAAGGAAGCATAAATAGAGATCTATCCTGGATTCATTCTAGTATTTAAAACTCTGACACCTCCTCATTCAAGAGTAATATCTCTGCGTAGACAAGCCCAAGATTAATCACAGTGTTGGAAGAGCATTAGGCAGATGAAAAGGCTTTATGTTCTTTCAGTGCCTCTCCCTCAGAAATTGTCTTGACAAAAGGGCTGGGTTTGTTTACTGGATATAAAATGTTGCTAAACCAGATGGAATAATGTAACATTTTGACATAAAAATGTATTCAAATTTTGACATCACTCTTAATGATACCTGTAAATATCAAATTCAAAATACAGAAGTTTACAATGTACATTGCCTTCATTCAGGTCTTAATGGAAGAATCTACCTAAAATAGTCCTCAGGACTCCATGCAACAAAAACCCAAAGTTTAGAACAAAACATTTTATATGTTTTGTTCTAAACAAATACAAAGCATTTCCTTCAGAAAGAATAAAAATATATATATACTAGTGCTACTACCAAATCATTCAAAGCCCAGATTTTCTTTCTGCAGTAAGGCTCAGTTACTTGTGGCAGACACAATGGTTCTACAATATTCAAATAAAGCAATCTGAATTTTAGGGGAGAGCAGAAAAACAGAACATTTCAGAATTACTTATGTGCACATAACCCAGCTCTCACTTAGGAAGTAGCTGGCTCTGGTTTCAAACTACCATGCATAGTACCAGAAAACAGAATTAAAAAATTAAAAGCAGATTAGTTATGAAACAGCTTGTTTTCATTCTCCTGAAAAGGAAATAGTTCTATAAAACTCTGCCCAATGCCCAGCATTACAATTCACAGACTTCATATACACAGTTGCTTTTCTTCATCCCCTTTATCTCTTTTAGCCTATCCATGTCAACCAAACACCTTCTCAGGGTTCAGGAGACCATCCTGTCTATGTATGATCAGTCACGGAGCAGGGAAACATAAGAACCTTGAAACTATCTCCTCTTCCCCTTCTCTTTCTCATGTCTCTGGTATTTTGGGAGTTAAGGGGAAAACCTTCCTAGCCTTTCTTCTACAGCATTTACTCTTATTTTAAGCTTAAGACAGTGGGAACAATTCTCCTCTACATATACAGAATAATATGTTGAATTTAGAAGTACAATAGCTTTCCCAACAGCAAGTAGAACATCAGGCAACAAAATACAGACTGTCACATGTTGAGTTTTGGCTTGGTTTGTTTGGGGTTTAGGGTGTTTCTTTTGTTTTGTTTGAGTGTGGGTAAAAAAAAAGGAAAATAAAAATGCCCCAATTCATACAAGAGGTATTTTTTAATATTTCTGATGTTCATTACCACCATGAATTCAAACTATTGAACTACTAGACATCAAAAGATAGACTTGTTCCTGATGATGATAATCCAAAGACAATAAACACGTGGAAAGGATTATTTTATTAATGAAACAAAATAGTATCTACGAAAGGAAAGAGTTAAGAAGAGACTTCCAAAGTACTGAAGAAAATGTGCTATGGGAATCAGATTTGCTTTTAAAAACATGCAGAATTTGTTACAGAGACTTTCAGTATGAAATTTCTTTGATTGTTTTATTTTGAGAATTGAGTAACAGAAAAGTATTTGTTACTGGAGTTGCTGTCCAAAAAAAAACCAAAACTGAAACAATTGGGTTAATAGAGCTAAAGTACAATACTTAAGAAAAAAAGTAATCTACTAGGTAAATTTATTTGCACTTTGGATGGTAGATTTCTTTAATCACAAGGAATAAGAGAGATACTGGTGGTGGTTTTGCTTGTTTGGTTGGTTTGTGAGTTTAGTTGGGACTTATAAGTGCCAAAAGTTTACAGAAGCCGAGCTGATTCTCAGATGAATGGATGTGCCAAATCTAGAATACCAGCCAGAAGCTTTGTAGCTGCACCTGTTTTTATTGCCCATGTAAGCTCACAGCAACAGCCTTCAAGGCCTGTTTCCTGAAGGACACCTAACAGCAATAAATACGCACACACAGTGGTAGCCTAATCTCTCCAAAGTACTTAAAAAGTATCATGGTGTCCAACAAAATGAACTCCCTGTACTTTTACAGAACATTTTACAGAATGTCAGGTATCATTCTGATGCCAAGAAAACCTAAGGACCTGGCTGCAAGAGCAGCTGTCCAAAATGTACTCAAAGACAAGGACTGATGTTAACTTAGTGGCTGTGGCAAAGAGAAGAAACAGCAGCACCATTTCAATTAAGAAATACATACACAGTGAACATTTTTGCTTTGAATAAAAGTATATGCATCTTAACATAGGTGAAAATGTCCAAAGCTAAAATTGTGCCTGGCAAGGAAAAGAGTCAAAATAAATCCCATCAATTGCTGCAAGTACGTCCAGGAAAAGAAAAAATATTTCATGCATATAATTCAAGAATGGAGGACACATGTATTTCAGCCTGAACCACACATCTGAACTTTCACCAAATGCACTATTCTTATATAGACATGCTAGTGAGATCTCTAAAGAGAGGATAAAAATTATTCAAACACTTCAGAGGTCAGTGCTTTCTAGTGCATAGTTAAATAAGCGAGCATCAGGGAAACACTTTGCAGGCAGGACATGCCTATCACAAAGAAGTAACTCAGACACAAACCAGCACTTTTCCCTTCTCCTCACATGAATCTAAAAGATTCTAAAGCAGCAAAAAAGCCAAAAACCTGATGAGCTTGACAGGGCTCTTCATATACAGGAGTCACTAAAGGATATTAACGTGTTCTTTTCCTAGAAAGTCAAGGTTTCTAGTGTTTTCCCCTATAAACTCGGATCCCTCAGGATGGATTATCATTACAAACATCTTTTTTTTTTCCAGTTTGAGCTGGCACCCCATCCATGAAAGCCCCAGATTGACTTCTATGTAAGAAAGATGTACATTTTACTAAAATGCAATTGTTTACATTTCAGAACTCCCAACTTCTCAAAATTCTTGGTATGATTAACCTAGCTAAGAAGGTCAACTACAATTACTCAAGTCCTTCTTCTCACACTGAAAAACCTATTAGATATTGGACTTTAGGACAGCATTATAATTGCCATATCTCTATTGGAGTTAAAGAAGTTCTGCTATTACATACAAGCTGATGATATGGAATTCAATTCCAATTGAAATTAAAGAAAAACAAATGATGAAAAAACACCAAAAAATCCCAACTAAACCTCCACCCAACAAAACCCCAAAATCTATCCCATCTGACCTGCCACAACACAGACCACATCTTTTGTGACCGTATATTTTTGAGACTTAAAAGACAGAAAAGAAGAAGTCATTTAGTAAAGTAAAACATACTCCAGGATAGAAAGTCTTTTAGGATTTGAAATCTAATGCTTGGAAAAAAGAATGAAAGCTTTAATTCTTGCTGTTGCAGGTATACCTAAAGGGTCATCTGCTTAATAACAATTGTAAAGTGACAGCAACAAGCACTTTAGAAGTGTGGGTCCTTCAAGCATTCACATGGATACAAGAGCCACCCCCAACTTAATCACCACATGAGTGCTCAGGGTTCCAAGCCCCTTGTGAAGAATCTGTGGTTACATCAACCAAGGCCTCAGTCACATTATCTACACTGAACAGCCACTAAAGATTTTGCAGAATTACATGCAGAATACATACTTGCCACTAAGTAGCCTATTTCTGGTTTTTATTTTTAAGAAGTGGATTCCCTTCTCCCATGTTTGTCCACTGACATCCCAGCCCCAGCTACTGAAAAAGACATGCATTAGTCTTACTGTTAGTTTATGTAGTTTAGCCCACTCGAGGGCTCCCATGTACAGACCATCCAACTGTGCAATAATATAGCCAGCATGCCTCCAAAATGGGTCATCCTTATTATTTCTGATTTGTTGTCTTGTCCATTGGTCTTGCTTCCTGCAGAGGAACAAACAGGTTGGAGTTTTCTTGGGTTGTTTTAGAGTATAATTGATAATGCAGGGAAGGGGAAAATACATTATAACCCAAATGGTCCAGTCTTACTCAAGATCTGAGGCAAATAACACTTTGGAAATCCTGCAGATATAAGCATTATATCCTCCAAGTGTAAATGTTCAGACTTAAGCAAAATACCCTACAATCATGTGCCTCTACCAGATTTTAGTGTCAAAAAAGGAATTGAACTTCATGTTTGTGGAGGATTTTGCTATAGCAGATTCAGTCAGTAAATGGAAACAAGTGCTTGATAGGTTGGATGAAACATTCCCTTTTAAATGTCTATTTAAGAATAAAAATAGACTGTTATTTGAAGAGCCTCCCTCTCTCCCCTGGGTTCAAGTGCAGTGAAGGCTTTCTGCTGGTGGTGCTCAAACATTGCCTGAGAACCATGTCTTTGCTCCTCCGAGTAACAGGTGGGAGGCCAAACCACTGTACCCTGTGCCAGATCCAGTCAAGAGCCAAATCACCCAGGTTTAGGGCATGAGGCAACACAAGCTGAACAGACCCTAGGGCAAGAGCCATCAACATTGTAAGGACCTCCCAGAATTCTCTCTTTTGCTGTGCAAAAAGAGCCACAAAAGAACCACAGGAAATGAGAATCAGATGCTAGCCTCTTCCATCCTCCTGTATCTATCCATCCAGCACTATGTAAAGTAGCAAATTGAGAGGACAAACCTGTAAAGGAAGCAAACTCTTCCAGCAGCATATGGTGAGAAAACCAACCAGAGTTAGCTTTCTAGAAACATCAAGATGCAAGAAGTATGTCCAAGGAAAGAGGGATATAGTCAGAGCATTTAGGGCTAAGGACTTCCAAGACAACACAGCAATCCATATTACAAAACTGCTATAAAGTAAAGCAGTGATGCAGGAGTTGAGGAAAAAGGCAATAGAAAAGCAACACAAGGCCACCTAGTATTGCCCCCATTCATCCAACAATGCATCTTGGAGAATACAGCTGCTTTGCTGTGTCATTCTAGGGAAAAAACCACATATACACTGATACAGCAGCTATCCCATTTTTCTCACAAGGAGGAGCACAGCAATGCTGAAAAATTATAGCAAGGGAGCACTAAGATTCTTTGTTCTATGTTTTGGATAAGATAAAACTAATTAACTTCATATATGCACACCAATAACAGTCAGATATTCAACCCCTTATGGAAAGGGCAAGACAAGGCAAATATGGAAAAAATTAGTCCCCAAAAGTGACCATTTCACACAAGTATTTGTAATGGAATAAAACACAAGCCTAATGAGATTAAAATAATTGGTAATCACAGCTGAATTTCCCAGTACCTGGCCTGGTTCTTCTCCTATTGTACTTTCCCCACCAGTGTGGCTGCATTATTCGAGCAGCTACACTTTTCTTACTTTTGATTTTCACAGCTAAAGTGAAAAGTGAATCACAACTTTTGTGATTAGGATAGAACTTACACTGGTGGTAGAATAAAATACTAACCTAACAGAAGAAGAAAAGGATATAGAATGCTAAAAAGATTAAGGTGCTAGGAGACCGCTGTTCAGTGTAATATTGAAAATATCAACTTCTCAAAAAAGGAATTTTACTAGAATGACCTTCAGAACTCATTGACATTTTCCCCACCCTTTGGCAGCAATGGTTTTAAACATTTCTTGGAAAGAATCAGAATTAGGGAAGGGTATAAGCACTTCTTCATGTACATTTAGAATTTCTTTTAATAATAATGGCATTCAATCAGAGGGAAAGGAAGCATATGCTTCCCTCAGCCCATAAGGAAGAGAATAAAAAAAGGTTGAAAATTCTGTCATCCTCCAACTCCAAGTCTTTATTTATTTTTAGCAAATAAATACATACGCCATAAAATTCTGAACTCCTCTTCGAACGGTGGGAGTCTTAATTAGCTGTGGATACATATTTGCAGCATGGTCATACATTTGCCTGAAAGAACAAGAGTAACAAGAGTTATTCCTTTGCATCTTCTGTTTATCAACCAGTTAATTAACATGCCTTGACAGCAAAAGCAACACAGTCCACAAAGTAAGTTTTTCCTACTCACAGAAAACACTCCAGTGCATGACAAAGAGCAAAAGTAACACAAAAGGATTGTTAAAATGTGACTTAAAATAAATTACTTTGTCAACGTCTGCTCAAACTGCTGCACAATGGAAAGATGATAAGCAAGAATTTGATTGAACTACTTCATAAAAAAACTGTACCTTCAGGGAATAATTGTAGGCCAGAAGCATCTTGAAAGCATTATCACATTAATTTAAGCACAACAAAAATAGTTTTCTGGAGACCTATGCTATTTGGAATCACAAGAAACACAGCGGCAAAGGTAATATAATTTACTGATTCAGTTCATTTCACTCTTCAGAGAGAATTTCAGCATGATATCTAGCAGGTTTTACCTGCCAGTAACCATGTTCCTTTCTGTTTAAGCTAAATACCTCAATTTTTAAGCATGTATAAGATGATCCTACATGTTACCACAGAAACTCCCACTCATGGCAGTCCTAAATAGATTCAGCTTCATAGAGACCTAAATTCTTGTGGCTTTTTCAGTTGTTGAACTCAGTTAGCTGTTTTATCCACATTAACTTTTAAAAACAGAAGTTGAAAAGGCTTTGTTGCTTGTTGGTTAGGGCTTTTTTGTTTGTTTTCCTGACCTGAAGTACTTCAAGATGAAATCAACTGTTAAAAAAATGCTCAGGAGCCCAGAATTAAAGTCACCCTTCCTTTTTAGCTGAAATGTAATTGTCTGATCCAAGCCAAAATAAAACCTCAACATTTCTCTTAATGTGAGTCAAGCTTCACCAACATTTTTTTTCAGTCACTGATTAAATTGCAAAAAAAAAAAGGGGGGACATCAGCAGAGAATTATTTCACTGAGGTCTGGAGTTGATAGAGATAGAATTACATCCATCATCAGTACATTTATCTTCTACCAAGTGCTGAGAGAAAGAAAACAGCACTGAGAAACAGATACCAGCCTCAAGGAAAGCACATGCCAGCAGCGCAAAATTCCTGTAATAAAACTTATGAGTGCAGCTTTCTCTGGGAGGGATGCAGACAGGAGCTCTTCCCAGTTTCCCTCAGGGCATAATTAAAGAATACAGATAGAGAGAATGGTTTGCTGATGACTAGAGAATCATCTACTGACCTCCTCCCCTCTTTCTGTCCCTTGCCCCATTCCCAGACAATTGCATGAACTTGATAGCATGATCCTGTTGCTTCTTATCTCAGCTCTGGTACCATTCTGACAATCAAATCTAATTGTCTCACACGTTCAGGCAAAACAGTAATCCAGCAAAAATGTGATTTGTTTTCATTTGTAGTTTGAATTAAGTTGTGGAAGGGAGATGCTGGGACAAGAGGGGAGCATTCAACAGCTTTGCACCATTACATTTCTCACAAAACTGCAGCAACAATTTTTAGTTCTAGAGTTTTCTGTCTCCCATGTAAAGCAAGACTACATAAAATATCATAATCTACTTCCACAAGACTGCAAGAAAATTGGAGAAACAGATCAATATTCTCCACCCCTGCATATTCACAGAGAATTTGGCAAATAAAAATCCCAAGTAATTTTAGGAAGGGAACAAAAAACATACTCTATACTAGAAATCATACAAAACATACTCCATTCTAGAAATCAGAGCTCTCATGTCACTAAAGAGGAGCAAATAGCACAGGTTGGTCCGTCTGGCAGATGATAATTTAGTGATTAGAGCCAGATGAGGAAGATAAAATCCAGCTGGGATACTGGCCTAACCACTGTCTAAGCCAGGACAAATGATCAGGCTTCCAACTCAACCATCAGCTCTACTCTCTATTCTGCACTCAGAGGTTATGCAGATTTTACAGCAGTAGTATCTTTAAGCTGTCATGACTGATGTAGAGACTGGGTTAGGTTAGAATTGTGACTGAGAAGATCTTCTTTAATAGTTTCACTCTTATTTGCTAACAGAGGACAAACAATTCCTGGAATTGATTTTTTTTTTTTTTTTAATAATCAAGGTTATCAAGAATTTTTCCCCCCAGTTGCTCTCTTCAGTTTTTTTTTTTTGCTTTAACAAAGCTTCTATGTGCATTGCTTGTGTGTTTTGCAAGGGCATTATTCTCGGAATTAAATTGGATCGCTACAGTAAGGCTTTGCAACTACATCTATGGCCAAACACAAGGCAATTGCAAATCTGGGACAAGAATTCCAAACCTAAAACCAGAAAAGCAGAGTCCTCCTTCTTTAAATTAGCAAGCAAGACGACAGGACTCCGGTTAGCTGAGGCTATATGAGGAAGAGTAAAATTAATGTTGCTTCAAATTTAAATGCTGTTTTTAGGCACTTGGCATGTCCCAGCTGGAACTGATTTAAAATAATGTCACAGATTTAGATGTGTTCTGCCACTAAGTAAAGTCAGGCCTCGTTAACACTTCTCTGTTAGAAATGGGGAAAGGAAATTCATGCCTAAGAAAGCCAGAGCAAGTACCTTGGCCACATGATATGACTGGACTTTGCAGAAAGGTGAAGGATTTGGGATAAAAACAAGTGCTTGGATCCCCAGACACTACAGACACTAGGATTCAATTTATCCAATGTCTAACTAGGCATTTTAAAAACACATGGATACTCTCATACTCAGAATCAGGTGTCAACACTAGGAAGATGATGCATACTCTAGAGAAGACTTACATTTCTGCCATCACTGGAAAACTGGTCTGACTATTGTTTTCTCTACCACTGACCTATACAGTTAGAGCTGAAATTAATTATGCCCCAGTAATCCAAAATGAAACAGTTCTAGCATGTTTCATATTTTGATTTTTTTTTAATCTCATTATTTTACAGACTGTTTAGGTTCCTACTATAGGCAAGGCACATACTTTTAAGAGAGATACTTTGTCACTCTTTTGCTTACATGTTAAAGGCCCAGCCTTTATGCCTTATGAGTAATGTGAGATCTGAGCTAGCTGAGAATTCCCAAAGGTCTCCAAATTGCAGGCCAAGCTGGACCTCCTGCTCATCCAACAGCTTCTGCAGGAAGCTGTACTTTAACATGGGTTCAGGCACCAACATTTCCATCATCACATCAGAGCTCTTCCTAGCAGGACTTCTAGGATTTCTGCAAAGAGCCACCCTGGGTCTGCTTCATGGAGTCCTTACAACATATGGATGCAAGACAGCTGGAGACCACGGAGTTGTTCAGACTACAGGCAGCCATGTACTAAAAAGCTCTTCAATTACCAAGCATTACACCCCATGTTTTCACATTGGAAGGCTGTGCCTGAACCACCTGAGGTGCTTGTACAGGTAAATCACATAAGGGTCTTCACTGCAGCAGCTAAGTGGCTGACAATGCAAATAAAGCCTTCCCCAAAGCTAAATACGTACCTACACTCTCCCTTGTTCTTACCAAGAACTTAAAAGGGAAGCTGGAGCTGTGGACACTAATGTGTGCAAAAGTAGAACAATAGTGTGTAGAGACACCGTCTCTAAGGAAAATTGTGATGGTGCTAGAGTTCCATAAAACAGGCTAAATGGGCCAGGCAGTCTGATGGGAATGGAGTTACTGATTGAGAAAGGCTGTTTCCCAGTTTTACCCCAGAAGACTTGTTTAACTGTCCCACAGAAAGAACATCTGCCTGCATGTTAATGAGGATTCTCTAAATTTCTAGGCTAGATGAGGGAAAAATGGAGTTCTGAGCGCAATCTTAACATCTGCAGACTCAGGGAGTTCTCACTTCTCCTGCAATTTAAGAAATTGCAAACAGTCTATAAAAGGATTCATTAGTTGCAGTTTGGCAAATAAAAACCCACCAAGGTCATGCAGCTAAAACCTGAAGTACTAGGTTCTCTGTCTTATCAAGGGACAAGAAAGTACATTACTATTTCATCTCTGTTCCTTACCTGAAACATTTTCAGAAGGTATTAGCTTCTGGAGAAGCCTTCTTTATCCAAAATAGCTTTACACAACCTGACAGAAAAAACTTGTTTGTAACTCACAGAGAGAAATGTGCTTGCACTGCAGTTACAGATGGACAGTGGGGCAAAGAAATAGCCAAAAAAATTAAACTCAGTATGTATAATATTTGATACTCATTTTATTGACAGCAAGCATTTTCAGATTTTGCACTTGCCAGGAGATTTCTTGGTGGATTTTCTCAAAAAGTCTCCCCGGAAAAGGCAGGCTTTGGCTACTTCTGATTTTGCATCTTAACCCACTCTTGCACTTAACCTCCTTTCAAACAGCTGAATTTCCCATTTTGCTTAAAAGCCTAAGTCTCAAACCATACTTTTCCATATTAATACAAACCCTCAGCTTCACTTCTGTTCATTAATAGTTCTGCTACATCCACTTCTTTACAAAGAGCCACTCAGTGCTGGAGCTGTTAGCCCCAGAGTAACAGCAGCCAGGGCTAGGAACCAACCTCAGTAAGCACATAACCTGCAGGAGGCAAAAGCCTTGAGCAGAACAACTTGGATAACTTCACTTCTGTGAATCTTCACTCAACACACATGGAAAATAAAGGGAGAAAACCTCCTTCCTCTAAAAGTTAGCCTAGAATAAGATATCAGATAAATCCCTGCAGACACTGTTCCAGATTCAAACCACATAAAAAGAAGCAGACTCATACTTAAGTTTGTTTCAAACCCAGGAAGACACATAAATCTACTGTGGAGGCAGAAGAGGAGAGGGTGTGAGTTGTTCCTACTACAGCACTACTTGCCATCTAATTGAGCTTAGCATGGACTGGGCTACCTGTACTGTGACAAAACTTAAGCTTAATCACCTATTGATTAACACATCTAGGTAAAGCCTTAGGAAAAAAACCTGTTGAACAATACCCAATTTTAACAATATTCTAGATGTAATGCTAGCATTCCCCAGATTCAGGGATAGTTTACATAAACTGGCCAAACAGGGCAAGGCAATAACCTCTCACATCAAATAACAGATCTCTCATGAGCTTAATGTCCTTTCCTGTCTGGACTACAGGTTGTGTACTATGAATTTTAGGACTCCTTCACTCCCTCAGAAGTGTTTTGTTATTGACAAATATTACTTTATTGAATTTCCTTTATGCACTTCCAGAGACCTAGGTGCCTCACCAGTAAAACCTACTAGAGAATCACATTATCATATGCCCAGAGAACTATCCATAAATATTAACTGATCTTAAAATATCTTACTAATTAAATGAATATAATCTTGTCCAGCAGCTGTACCTGACAAATGTTCAGCAGACAACCTTCCCTTGCTGGCCTGTGCAGCACAGACTATGAGTATTTATTTCAGTATTCTGAAAGCAAAGCTGATGAAGCCAAAAAGTCAAGTCACAGCAGCCATTGCAAACTCCTCCCAGCATCAGAATTTTGGCATTTTTCTCTTCCTATGACTATGCTGATAGAGCAAAAGATGGAGCTTGTTCAACAACAAGCCACGTGTCATCACACGTATCACCAGCTATAGAAAATCATAGAATCACTTAAAAGATTGGAAAAGACCCTTAAGATCATCAAGTCCAACCTAGCACCACCATCTGCTATCAGGGAATATTTCATAATATCATTCTGTCTTCCAACTTAGCGACAGAAAGAACAAAGTCTGATTAATTTTTCTGGTTGGCTATTTTTTGGGGTTATGGATTTTTGTTTTATTTTAGGAAAAAAGCCCTGCACTGGATTCATAACAAGTACAAAATTCTCTCACTTTTCATAGATGTGCACTGTGGGAAAGGCTCAGTCCCTCAGGGCTTCCAGGAGAACACTAACCCTTCCAGACACACCCCAGTCTGCCTTCAGGCCTATAGTTTTTGGGTTTTTGTTGCTGTTGTTTTGGGTTTTTTTTAAGTTGGCCAAAACAACTCCCCATGCTGTGAAGTTTCAGTATCTGCTCTCCAGCAGTTTCTTGACATTATCTGCTGAAAAACATCCTTAAGGAAGCACTGCAGACCTTGCTAGCAACATTTCTCCCTGCCTGAGCTGCTCTCAACTGCCTGATCAGCCACCAAACTACAAGCTGGGAAATAACCACACTTCTTGCTACTCCTTATGCACTTCCTTATACTTACATTATTTTGTGATTACATTACTTAAGCAGTAATACAGATACAGTACCCATCTATCCCACCAAAGTGTTGGGAGATGCTGCAGGACGAGAAGGGGAGGGCACATCCTGATCCCATAATGAAGAAGCTATACTTTGTACCTGCTACTAATTAAAGAATACCACACAGATGCAAAATGTATCATTAGTTTAAAAGGAAAGGAATTTAGGACAATGAAAGCAACCAAAGAACATCACAAGTACAGAAATCCACTGGAAGTGCCATGAATTGAGTTGCTTCCTGAGGTACTTACGGAGCTGTGAGATAGCCTTCCAAGAAGCCAGCAACATACATAATATCTTCATTGCTTAAGGTCTGTGAGCCATAGCCTGATCTGATCTCCAGGACTCCCCAGCCTGTTGTCTGTAGACTGTTGTTGTAGAAGCCATAAGCATCTCCACTCCTGTCCAGACTATTCCTGACCTGAAGTATTTTTTCAGCTTTATTCCAGTACACAGTTGCATAGCGGAGTTCTGTGGTGGAGAAGAAAGGAGAAAGGGAAACAAATATAAAAGGTGTTTCCTATGCAATACTGAAGTGTCAAGACAGTATTTTGGCAATTTAAAAGTTAATTTCATAGCTTTCCATCAAGTTTAGTTCTACTGCAGAGATCAGCACTAATGCTAATATACTGAAAAAGGGCATGAGGAGTAACTGGAGTTCTACAAGAGCTCACAGCTAAATATTCTCATGTCATTCTTCTGGAAGTTTTCTACAACTCGTTCAGTGTACAGCTCCAGCATAGCAGAGTGTTGACATGAAACTCTGAGTAGTATTTCCTTACCTGGCCCAGAACACAAGCTATACAAATCTTATTGAAAGCAACTTTAGAAGACAGCATGCCTTAGGAACTGCAAAGGATTATAAACTACACTTGACTTAATTTTCCACCTAAAGATTCAAAAACTTCTAAAAGCTTTCTACACAGACCATCTGGGAAACCAATTCCTGAGATGACATAACAGAAGCAGTAGGACACAGTAGATCACAAACTTAAAGACAAAAGCACAGCAGGTATGCAATCCTTTACCAAGTACACGGTGTTTATCATGCATCTGAAATAGAATTGATCCTAAGCATGATACAAACAGGAAGGAAGGGAATAGACTTCTCAGTTTTCCATTTGGACTGCTGTTTTAAAAAACATTCTGGATTACTTGTGTTTCAATCCTGCAAAACTGAAGAACAAAGAGCAACGTAAACCGCCTTCTGAAAAAAAACCCCAAACCACACCACCAAACAAGCAACATCAAAAAAATCCCATGTGCTACAATTCTAATTGACTCCTCTCTAAGAGGAGTTGTGATTACATCAGCTCTCTATGCATGACTGATCAAATCACTACTACATCACTGTGAGAAGAGTTAAAAAATTGTATGTCAGAGGTCCAAGAATCATTTTAAAAGTTTTAAGAGATAAATTCATAAATAGCCCTTCTGAATGACTGCACAGCCCACTGGCATATCACCAGCAAATTTGCTGAGGGAACACTGCCTCATCACCCAGGTCATCAAGGAAGATGCTGACCAGTATCAACCCCTGGCACAGACCACTTGTTACCAGCCTCCAGCTAGGCTTTGTACCACTCTGCACTAGGTCAGTCTTCATGACGTACTAGACACACTTCTCATGGGAACAGCAAATGCATTGGCAGAACAAGAATCTTAGTAGGGAAAGAACTTTGCTTTTTCCACATTCTGTGAAAAGAAGTCGTTACATGAGTCTATTCAGAGATGAAGTAATTCAGGGACTTGGAATACAGTGCTTAAAAACATGATTTTCAACTGCCAGGTACTGAGGATATTTAAAGGACAGACATGACAGACTTTCATTAGCTCTTCAAGCAGCTATGAGCTTAGTCTTCTGTTGTCTCCTTAACTATCTTCTAGTAGTAGAAGCAGTAATTCCTACTTTAGATTAAAAGCAAAAATGGGAATCACTCAGACTGAAAAATCTGTGAACTGAAGAGCAGGCTGATAAGGGTCATCACTGATGAAAGCCAAAGACCACCTTACAAAGCTAAAGCTTATATACCAAAAAAGTCAGGGCAAAGAAAGTTCTGTGAGGGGATGATGCAAGGGGTCAGAGCAGAACTTGCCTGTCCAGCAGTAAATGGGAGGGCTGATTCCAACCAAGAAGCCCACTGCAGGGCAGAGGAGAGACTACTTGCACAGTAAACAAAGATGTTGAGGAACAGATAAAAAGAGAAATAACAAACTAAGGCAAACCATGACCATCTTTCCATCTCTTCAGGTGGCTGTGGAGAGGTGGCTGGCATTCAACAGGAAACAAGGCAGCTGGGTATTGCTATTAGTGCCTGCAAACTAAATAGTGATGTCAGAATACCTATTAGACCTGTAGAGAAGCTGTGCCTGCCTAAATCAAAAGAGCTGTTGCTTTCCTTTGGAAAAGAAAGCTGATGCCAAAGCCAGACAGACTCATCTGACACAGGTACTTGCACAGTGGGCTGGGTTCCTTTGTTTTATGCTCTGCCAGAGCATGAACGTGCAGAGCTATTTTCAAAAGTCCAAACAAACTTTTGAATTACCCCTGGAGTCTGCCCTGTCCCAGCTTCCCTACATGACAAATTTAATCTGAAGAAAACCAGAGCTCAAAGCGGGTGGGAGAGAAGAAGAAACATCAAATCACAGGAGAACTTGCAACAAACCCTGAGAGGCCTTTAAAGGAACAGCATCAAGGTAGCTGTTACAGTTTCACAACAGTGCTGCAAACCACTATTTCCCATTAGGGCTTTTTCTTTTGATTGACTCATCATCTCATTTTCACCTTGCAGCTGGAGTTAAAACTACAAGCTTATAAACCTGTCTACACTACAATGTAACCAAAGCATTTAGTACCACCTAATCTGGTCCAATTTCATTCTGTATTCATCTAAACAAGCAGGACTGCCTTTGCCAAGAAAGCCATCCAGAAGTATAATACGGAATATGGATATACAAGAAATATGTGCACATTTTCAAACAATTCTGTTTGAGTTCTGAAGAAAACAGAAGCCCTCCTATTGAATAACATTTATATTTGAATTTGAATATTACATTTATTTTTGGAGGGTGAGACAGGAGCCCTAGCACCTCTTATCCCAGCAGTCATATTGGTCAATTTTTGCATAGAAAGCAATTGCAATGTCTCCATGAACCCACAACTCATCTTTTCATCATCAAAGTTAAGACCTCCAAGTGTTCAGCCTGCTAGAACTCTGACAAATCAGAGACTGTGATAATCTCTAACTATTGCACAACAGTGTTGCTTAGAATAACCTCAATAACACACCAAAGCACACACTAGCTACTGCAATGAACAAGTCAAAATCCTGGGGGATGGGGTGGGCCAGTGGCATCATCCTTCCCTTCCATGAGCCAGCCAGGAGAACTGCACAGCATCAGCACTACAGAGTTTCACCACAACCACCAGTGGGGAGGGAGAGAGATATGCAGAAGTGCAATGACAGAATAAGCCTGGAAAAAGGAGTTTCTTCTCCTTTCTGCAGGAAAAGGGGACTGGGAGGAGCCTTCCTTCAAGCTGCCTCCTTTTAAAGATACATCAACCCTTCTCCCAAATACAGATCCAGAAACAGAGACTACAGCTGGGAGAGTGCTGGAATTTCTACAGCAAGTGAGAAATATCTGCTTTCTGTCAAAATTATTCCCTAAATAATGGGAAAAGGGTATTCAGCCAGGAAAATAGGAGGTGGTAGCAGTCCCTTTGGGTTTTAAGCTGGAACACCAAATCTGTTCTCTGCCTTTTGGGCTCAGTACAGGCATTTCAAAAGTTATGTTAAAATTGTATATTGTCTTTTACTTGGTGGCAGCTGCAGAGTAGAAATACTTACATGTGCATTAGAATATGAAACAAGCAATTAAAGGAAATACTAAGATAGGGGACTGACATGAGATGAAACACAAGGAAAGCAGATGGTGAAGAAGACATGAAGGAATAGCAGGAATCTGCAATAAAAGAAGAGAATTGACAGAGAAGACGAAAAATGAAAGAAAAGCAGTATGGAGATGGCCCAAGACAATCTAACAAGCACACTACTAGTAATATTTATTAAATAAATTAGACCCAAAAAGTAACACCTGGCATGCATTAAGAACACCAGTAAGATTTATTTGGCAATATGCAACAGCTTTTGGAAAAGGAAAGCTTTTCCTTAGGCTTTCCCAGCTATAAGTTGTTTTTAAAACATACATATATCAAGTTAGGTTACTGGACTTTATACTTAGAGAAATGAGTAGAGCTCTTTTCCTTGCTGGATGAAAGAACTACAAGGTCAGGGGGTGAGAAATAATATTCGTATTTTTCCTTAGTCTGCCAAGCAAGCCAGCTCACAAGCAATGGAACACTAGTTAGTTCACACATAACAAGCTAAATTAACAATTGTGAGCATCTCCTACTAATATGAAAATTTAGTAGTTAAGGAAACCAGTAGTTAACTACTAATTTTTATCTGTGGCTTTCCAAATGTGAAGCTATTTTTTTGTAGAGGTGTTCTTCATAGATTCTGCCCATAAACTTTCCACTAAATAGGGAAGATAGCACTCTGCTGTTTCACCAAAGACTAGTTTTGCATCACTTCAAAATACAAAAAACTTTAGAACAAAATTGCACATTTGATTTCAGTATACTCTCCCCTACAACTAATGTTCAGTAGTAAAGATTCTATTATCACAGTATAGCATTTAAATATTTAAGGTCAACCATAATAAGGGTTTCTGTTCAATGTTTTAATTTGAAAGACCTTGACCTATTTTTCCATTAAAAATTTTATAGAATCATAGAACGTTAAAGTTCGGAAGTGACCTTAAAAATCACTTAGTTCCAACCTCCCTGCCATAGGCCTCATCACCTTTCACTAGTCCAGGTTGCTCAGGGCCCCATCCAACCTGCCCTTGAACATTTCCAGGGATGGGCCACCCACAACTTACTTGGGCAGCCTGTGCCAGTGCCTCAGCACCCTCACAGTAAAGAATTTCTTCCTGCATCTAATCTCAATCTGCCCTCCTTCAGTCTAAAACCACTACCCCTTATTCTGTCACTACCTGCTCGTATAAAAAGTCCATTTCCTCCTTTTTATAATTCCCTTCTGGGTACTGGAAGGCTGCAGTGAGGTCTCTCCAGGATGAACAACCCCAGTTGCCTCAGTCTGCCTTTGCAGGAGAGGTGCTCCATCCTTCTGACCATCTTTGTGACACTCCTCTGACCCCGCCTGTCCATGTGTTTATTTATTTAGAAGCAGCATTTGAACTATTTTTGAAAGGCTGTATAACTCTAAAGAACAAGGGAGATTTCAATACATGGTTATGATTGGAATCTATTACAAAACAAAAGTATTTCAGGGCTTCTTTAGAGATTAGCTTAAACCACACAAGAAATTAACAAAGCCCAGTAATTTTCAAATAAAGGAGTATATGCTTTCTTGATCTGCCTGAATATAAGCTATTTGTGCTTTCTATTCGACTGGCCTTAATTAATCCTATTTCCTCATGCATTTCAGGTCTAAGTAATTTTTTCAATTTGCTTCCAACAGGCCTGTCCATTGAAGCCTAATGCCCTGATTTATGCTTACATCAGTGAAAAGTAATATTCAAATGTGACCTATCAATTAAGGGTTTCAGTCTTGTATGGTTTTCATGTTCACAAGGATACTTACTAGTAAAGCTCAGCAAATTTGCCAAAACAGTTATAGGTACCTAGTATAGGTCACCCAGAGGAAACAAAACCAGCCATTCAACAAGTAGTTTCAGAAATGTCATGACTCAATTTAAGTCATATTAAAGAACATTCTCTAGAAACATTTTCCAAAGTGTATGATGAATAATCTTCAAGGCATTCAAAGTGCTAAAGAACAATGAACCAATTTTCAAAAACCCAAACAATGGAATCTAGACAATTCACAATGTTGAAAGCCATTTACTCTATTAAATAGCCTAAAGGCATTTCTATTTGCTCCTTTGTAGCTTTCCTAGTAACTCAATTATGATGCTAGAAATCAGTTGGGCATTAGGTGAAACTCCTTCATAGCCTAAACTTCCTTTCATTTCCTCTAGATAATTTACAGCTAACCCTTCCTTCCCTCTTCCTAACTGAAGTTTTTGCCGATCCATGCAAAGTTTTGAAAGTATGTCTGCAAGATGAGATAGGACTGCCCACAAAATGATATGCTTATAACATTTTGCACACGTTGAAACAACTGTTACGTGAATTTCTCCTTGGTTTGTGCCACTTCATACATTGACTGGAAACTTCCTGGAAGATAAGCACCGAATCCAGCCTTTAAAACCTTCAGAATTTATTGAAAGCAGCACAAGAGTGAGATACTCTGTCCCTGCCCGAGGCAGCGTGGCTGGAACAAGATAATCCTTAAGGTCCCTTGCAACTCAAACCATTCTGGGATTCCGTATGAGCGCTGAAGCACAGACCATGACCTATACCCCACAAGGCAGCACTAAAACTCTGTTAGTCACAAGCTGCAGCACGCTGTAGGCCACAGCACCACAACGAAGTCTTCATCCCGAACGATTCCCGTGCCGGCATATGACATTGAAAACCAGCTCGGCTGGGAGCTCAAGGCAATTTCCCACCTGTCGGATCCTCAGTTTAAATCCCCGCGCCCCTTCTGGGAACTGGGAGGATGTTTAGAAAGCGCCGGCACCGAACACCCACGAGGCAGCACGGCCGGCTGCCAGGCACGAGGTGCTCGCGGAGCAGCCGCTGAGGGAGCGGAGCCAGCCCGGCCTGCGGGGTCCCGCCGTGGGGAGCGGGGCCCGGCGGCCTCGCACCCACGTCCCAGGCAGCACGGGGCGGAGGCGCGGCTGCCACGGGCGGGGCGCGGAGCCTCCGCCGCAGCCGAGCCCGGGCCGGGCTACCCCTCCCGACCGCCTGGCAACACTCGCGGGGCAGCCCCTGTGACTCCTGTCGTCCCCCCCGCCACGGCGAGGGGGCTCTGGCCGGCCACCCCCCGCGCCCTCGCTCGCCTCACCTGCGTGGCCGCCCGCCGCCGCCCACAGGAGGACGAGCGCCCAGCAGCAGCAGCGGCACACGCTGCCGCCCGCCCGGACCATGCCGCCGCTCCCCCGTGACTCCTCCGAGCGCCGGGAGGCGGCGGGACTTTAAGAAGTTCCCTCGCTCAGGGCAGGTCTCGCCGCTGCCCCCGCCTCCTCCGGCGCCCGCCCCGGCCGCGGCGGCCCGTGCTGGAGGTGGCTCTGCTGGGGACGGTTGTTCCCCGCGCCGGTCGCCGGGATGTGCCCCGGGAGCGGTGGAATCTTTCCTGCTCCGATACGGGTTTGGAGACCCCAGGGCCTGGCTGAGGTGTGGGAATCACCCCTGGCCGAGGTCCGGCGTCGCAGGGTAGTGAAGGCGGGTCCCCAGGCAGGTGCTTGTGGCGGCCCTGGACTTCCCGAGGGTGATTAACCTTGAAGGGGCGAAAGCTTACCAAAAACGGCTGTGGAAAGACGCAAGAGGAGTTGCGCGATGCTTATCAAAATATGCGTTTTGCATCACAGCGTGAGAAACGACAGCGAAGGGCAGCTTTCAGCCCTGTTAGAACAGTAACTGCTGTGTGTGTCCCAGCAGAAGAAATGAGGGGCAGAACTTTTCCTAAGGTTTACAGATAGAGACAACTTTCCTTGGGGTTTTCCTTTGCACCCGTGATTCAGACCATTTTGAGGCACTGCGTTTTTGTCTCACCCAGTGTTGGATATTCTGCCATTATCTGAAAAGGGCCATTATTTGTACTTTGTGTTTCAGTAATTGTTTAAGACAGTTTGAATTTGATACCGGTGCCTGTAATAGCCCCATATAACACGATCACATGCCAACCAGTTCAGGCCAAGTAGTAAGCCTTGGCCCCAAGCCCTGGGTAAGAGCACTGTGTCACCAGGCTGCAGGGATCCTTCCATACCTATCACCACTTTGTTCTGGGTTACTTTTCACTTAGAGAGAAGGAAAAAACAGACATTCAAACCAGAAACCAGGATTTTTAAAAGGGTAGTCAGCGTTGATTTTATTGTGGTGTGTAGGCAACAGATACGTGCAGGGACAAAATCATGTGAAAAAGAAATCTACCAGAAGATGGGTCTATCAACTCATTGTTAAGGTACCTATTTCTCTTCACAAAATGATACAAAATGTATTGTCTGAAGAACACTGGAAAGAGAAGGGCTGCTGAAAACTAAGCACTTTTTTAAAGTAATTTTCTCAATCAATGTCAGCAGACATGCTCTAAAATAATTTGTATCTCAGGGGTGTCAAGGAACCCATAAAACTCTTCTTTAAAAAGAGAAAGTAGGTCACTTGTATCACTTCAAAGATCAGAACGGCTCTGCTTGGGGTAATCACAGTGGTCATCTTCAGGCTTGACGAGTCCAGCATTTGTCACTACAATACAGCTCCACTTGCTGAGTGTTCCGGCCACAGCAACCAGAATAGCCCAGCAGTGCCCAGTAGCCCAGCAGTCATGCTCAAAAACACAGACACAGAGACAAAGCTTGTGGATTGGCACCACGAGGTAGGAAATAGCAAACTTTATATTTTTATTGTACTCATACTCTTTTCAATACATACCAGTTTTAGCTCATCAGGGTTTTTGGGTTTTTTTTTTCTATCCTCACCCCAATGAATGTTTCCATTAGGACACTGAAGATGGTATGGTATTAATGCCAGTTTGAGTTTCAGATTGGTAATATATCATGTGAAAGCTGTGACTGTTGGGTACACACTTTCTGTTATTTGTCTGTATCATGTTCCTGAGTGTAGGAATAGATACATCTGTTAGATAAGAGTATAAGCCCTACAGAACTTCATTATTGATTTTTTCCAGTAATCTTTGCACTTCAGATCTATTTACATCTATATTGTTCTTTTAACGTGTGTGTGTGTGTGTGTGTGTGTGTGTGTGTGTGTTCTTACAAAGCCAGCTTCTCTTAGAAAGAAAAAACAGAGGCAATTGGATTGCTCTCTTTTAATTCTTTTTATGTTGTTTAGTTGAGCAAAAATGCTGTTCAAAACTATAAAATAATGAATTTGCACCAGTTTTATTGCTGAATACTGACCAATATTTGACAATGCTGGAAGTAGTTCTGCTTTGAAAGCCAACAATGCACAAAAGGCCCTTGCAAAAGCAGATATTCTTCACTCACTAGATGTTATTTCTTCATGTGAATGCTGATTTTCTTTTACATGTGACCCCTGTGCTTTTGTTGCTTGTTAAAGCTGTTTATTAATACCAGTACCATGGTGTCAGTTGAAGAATGAGTCATCTGAGTAAAATTTGCTTTACATTAAAAAAAAGTTGAATTGCAAAGGTCTGAGGTTAAGAAATCGAGATAATTTTATTTCCTTAATTTCTGTTTCACTTCTGGTTTGGGGGCAGAAGCAGAAGTAGTGAAAAGATATGAAAGTGTCTTGTTTTGTATGAATGAGTTTCATTTTTCAGGCCCAGGAGATTCAGCTAAACTTTACAAACCATACTTCTGGAATAATCTCCCAATGTAAATAACAGAAGTGTTGTCTCTTGAACAAAGTCAGCTTGATTCAAGAAAACATGTGAAACACAGAGGAAAATAGCAGAAGAAGCAAAAGAGCAACATATTCACGTTATACATATGATATATTTCATTATATTTTCAAATATATTACACCAAATCTATCTTCACATAAAAATTACAAATTAAATACAACATCTAAAGATCATGACAAATTACGGTTTTCCTGTGAATATTTTCAGGAGTGGATTATTGAACAGACTATCACAATTTAAAAAAAACTAACTAAAACAAAACCCCCCACTATTTTCCAGACTCGAGTGCAAATATTTCCATTTACCTCAAATCGTGCTGCATGTGTCCTAACAAAGTCACCCAACAATTTCAGTGAGGAGAAGTTTGATTTACTGATAGCAGGTTGGATGGTAAAAAGGACTCTTGAAAAGGTGTATTCTTTTTCCTCTAATTGTGTCTACAAGCCTCCAGCCTCCACATGAAGTTGTCCAGAGAGTTGCTGCAGCTTTTTGAGTCATGCTAGATATCCAGTTTTAAATATAAGTGGTAAAATTCTCTGTGCTGACCAGTTGCAGGTATTCCAGGGTACCTGATCGGTGGCTACCTACCCGCGAAAGCTCCTGTGCCTTGGATCCTTCATTTTCCCTTTTCTCAAGACTGTTGGTTATCATCTCTGCTAAGTCATCGTGTAACCGCTGCTGA
Source organism: Ammospiza nelsoni (assembly GCF_027579445.1). Lineage (NCBI taxonomy): Eukaryota > Metazoa > Chordata > Aves > Passeriformes > Passerellidae > Ammospiza > Ammospiza nelsoni. The sequence continues at coordinate 48,195,658 of NC_080637.1, forward strand.
TTCTCCCTGAAATCAACAGGATGGGGAAAAAAATTCAGTGATTCACACGTTTTTGGTGATCCTCAGGTCACCAGAGATTTTTAAACATTTCTATTGCCACGTTAATCTTAATGTTATTCACACACTACTGATAAAAAGTAGGGACAGGACAAATTCGGCTTCTGAATTTAGGAACAGAAGAAGGATTTTCATGTGATTTTTCCAGATAGTATGGATCAGTGTCTTTGCACAAGAGGTCGGTAGCTGTGTCATTACTGACCTTAAAAAGTCATGATCACTTGCACAAAAAGGAAGACACCAATGCAATCCTAATCAAAATAGTTTGTAGCTTTCGATATCATTACTTTATGGCACCAGGACTTTACCTATTCAACTTCAGGTGGCCTTCAGTAATAGAGTTGCCATTGTTTCAGAAACTTCTTCAGTGTATTTGGCTTTTGCTGGAGTACCCCACATATGACAATTTTTAAGGGGCAATCATATATGAAGAAGTGAAAACAAAAGCATCATGTGCTACAGCTCAAGAGGTACTTTAAATTGTTGAATTGCAGAAGATTGCCAATTCAATAATTCTAATAGTCTCAACAGATCATATTAATTTTAAAAAAGCAGTTCTGAATTTACAAAAGAGATGTATCATGAGGTAGTCTTGACAGTATTTCCTGCTCAGCCCAGACTCTTGTACTTTCCATTTTAAAAAACAACAAAGTTCATGAGATTCTGTAGCAGATTAAAAATTTGATTATTTCTGTTTTGCAAATACCCTGAGAAAACCCTCATATTCCACTTAATCTCCTCTTTTCTCTTAGGGAATAAATGGACTGAGAAATTTATTTGTGCAAAGGACACACTGTGAGACTCAAAACTTACAGCAGGAGCAAGCTGTAACATTTACTTATGCATTTCAGGACAAGGGATCCCTGTATCTGGCAAACAACAATTTCCAATATCATTACTTCAATTTGTAAGGAAACATTGCCATTTCAAAGCGGATGACAACAAATTCCTACTTACTGAAGACCAACTGTGCCCAGGTGTTAAGAGCAGAAAATGAGGAACTTCTACATTTAGTGAGTTTGCAGGAAATAAAGAGGTACTTATATGCAAAAGATACCCTAAGAAAATGCAACAAGTTTTCCTGACTTCAATTTTGCATAGTTGCTCAAAAACATCACTTCCACTATGGCTACATTTTATTCAATTCTAATGCAAAATGATGGCTCAGCTCCAAAATATCAACTTCATTTTTTTTTTTACTGATAACTTCTCTAAATGTTAGAAAGTAATCTCTTGTTTAATTTTTAAAGGCTTTATCCCTGTGCAGTACTACAGTAACTTTGTCCACCTCTTGTAGCAGAATAGTGCTTGAAATCCTGCAAGTTCCATTCCTCTTACAAATTCCTCCACAAGAGTTCACAGGCACAACAGAGCTGCACACTCAATTGTGGTTATCCTCTTCCTGTAGTGTGACACACAGGTGCCACTAGGACTAAACTTGTGGGAATTTTATTTTTTTAATTTTCCTGTCCATCTCTTGCTTTTATCACATCACCAACTTGTCCTGTAAATCTTAGAACATTTCCAAGGCAAAGAACCTGCTAAAGATTTATAGAGACAACCTTCAGCACACACACAGTCCCATGTAATGAATATTTACATGTTTATATGCTTATACACTATCAAGCCTCTAACAACTGGAGGCAAATTCAATGATATAAAAAATCCACAAGTGCCAAGGAGGAACAATAAAGGCTAAAGTGCAAAGAATGGGAATTTCTCCTCCCTTTTCACATAAAAAAACGTCTTACACAGAAGGAGGTGTTGGGAGATTGTATTTCTTGTCCTCAGTACCCGTCAACCAGTAGGTAATTTCTGTTCCTCTGCCCTAAAGAAGAGAAAGCACAATTTTGAGATTAGAATGCAATTTCCTGTAGTTAATTTACTTAAATAATGCTCTCTTGCACATTGCCATGTTTGCCTTTGCTTATTTTCAGTAACTGATGCTGACAGCAAAGGATTACAAATTAGATGTGAGAAGAAGAATGGGGCAGATGCGGCTGCACTCTCACTTCCTTGTTCCATGACCTGAGACACAAACTGTGGGAGAGGTGAGCTGTGCTGCCTGCCATCAACTCCCAAGGACAGACTAGTAGAATAGATTGAAATAAATGGATTGGTAGATATTAGAGCATGAACAAATTAACACTATATTCAGCTTCCCTTTCAGCAGATGACTTCATTCTACAATCTTTTGTTCCACATGGTATGTTTCATTTATTCTCCACATCTTTATGTTGCTTTAATTTATGAATTAGAGAGCTTTTCATTGCCTGAATTGTCTTTATAGAAGTGTCTTCAACCACTAGAGACCATAATACCTATTTTGATCAGTAATCCTTGTTCCCCAGCTGTTAATTGAGTTCTGGGGTACTCTCAGCTATACAATGCTTTTTTAAATTCCTCTTCTCTGTCTTCATGATTGCACATGGTAAAGGTTACCTTCAAATACGTTTCTCCTCTCTCTTCGTACTGGAATTGGCAGTCTGTTCTTTTCAGGATATTAATTGTAGAACCACTTACATGAATCCTTAATGCTAAAAAAATAGACAATGAAAGCTCAGCCTGGAAACATCTCACATATATTAAGCATATGTGAAAACTGGTGCTATAACAGAAGCTCCTTCAATTGTTATCATCATAAATTCTGAGAGCCAAATTAAATGAGAAGTAATTACACTGCTGTATGAAAACTCTGACTGCACTACAGAGCATATCCAGGCAGGAATAGCTGGTACAGCCCTTGATCTGAAATACAGGTGACAATGGTATCTGTAGTAGTTAGATGTCAAAAGGGAAAAGAGTAATTGTGAGTGACCTATATAGGGAATGCTTATGTGAAGACACTAGGCAGAAGGAGGAAAAACTGGCTCTTGCCACAGTTCCCTAATGGAGAAGTTGATGACATAATTGCTTCAACTTAAAATACAGAATCAATATATTTACACAACAAAGCTGTAATACAATTCTAGGTCAAACTAAAATCTATGGTTCATAGAGTAAAATGAAATTCCAGACACATAAGTATCATATCTTCCAAAGGAACTCAGGCAGTGAACCAGCCTACAAACTCCCTGTTACCAGCACTGAAGCATGAACAGGGAACAACTCTTCAGTGCCCAGTGAAGTGCCCACTGTCACACTGGACAATTAAATAATTGATAATCAAAACAAATATGGCTTCTTTGTCCTTAAAACTTCTGCAAGCTGATAATGTATTGTTCTCATCTGGAAACAGACACTTCAGTCACAAATAACCAATAGCCTTTGGTCCTGTTACACTGATAGCTAAAATTAACTCCTTACGCAAGCCTGTGGATTCCATCCGCGAAGCTGTGTTTACTGTATCTCCAAACAAACAGTAACGAGGCATTTTTATTCCAACCACACCAGCCGCACACGGACCTGCAAATGGGATGCAGAGAGGTAAAAAGGGTGAATCAAGAGACTTGATTTATTCGGCAGGTGTCTCATTGCTGCAAAGCACTGCAACGCCTGGGGGAACTCTGCATTCCTCACCAATGGCAGTACTTTCTACCTCATTTCCCACAGTATCTTGTGGTCTCCCACTACAAACCAAGCCTAGCTCTGTTATTCTTGCATAATATAATAATATGATAAAAAGTACACAGCTGCACAGTGTTAATTGTATTTAAGTAGAATTTCTGTACAGAAAAAAAGAAGTACATTTATTAACTGTCATGTTTGGAAGCAAGAGAAAAATAGAATAAGCTTCATTTTGCAAGGGTGAATAGTAGTGCCTCAAGAGGCTTCCCAGTGCCTCAGTCACTTTCTCTGATGTGTTCTTCCCCTGGCAGTTGGTGTTGAAGTGGTTGAGGAATTTCCCAAAGTTGTTGTGCTATCTGGAGTTCCCCTTTGACAAAAAGTATTTTTATAGATAAATTAAAACATTAAGTCCCACACAGACTCAAAAAAAGTTTTGCTCCAAAAGCACAAAATACAGGCTTTCATCTTTTGCCTAGATAAGCATAGCTGGCCATGACTGATCTCCCCTTCAGTCGGAGAGAAATAATCTGTGAAGGCTTATTTGATACAACTGGTTTAATCACACCAGGAACAGTGGCTGTTGCTCATGCTAGCTACTGACTTAGGCTGTGAATTAATGGCTATGAGCTATTTCACTGCAGCAGGAGCAAAAGAGTGACTTATTTACTCTTGTTACTCTTCCTCTATAAACATTTTTTCAACCTGATTCTTCATGAGGAGTGCTGTGGTATCAGCACTGTATATGGTGTATTACCCGATCTTGTATGGGTGTTAATTCTGTGCAAAACCAGGCAACAACATTGTCACTGTTGATGTAGCATTACTGTGTACCAGAGTGAATTCCAATGCGAATCCAAACAGGCAGCCCTGGCAGATGTCTCAGTTCAAAAGATCCCATGAAGCTGAGGATGTCCAGAGCCATCATGGAGATGTCCACTGCGTGCCGGTTGCCGTTCCTGTTCGGTAAACCACTTACCACCATGTAAGCATCACCAATGGTCTCCACCTGTGGAAATAAAATCAGAACTCACTATTTCCAGACATAGAAGAGTACATCTTTATTTAAAAGCAGAAAGATTTTATCAGATCCTCTTGATCATGACTAAACATGTCTTCCCCTGAGAACAGGATTTTTTTAGTTTAAGGTAGCTGACATCATTTGGGTATATAAGTGTTTATAACTATATCCAGCATTCCAATTAATGAATGTCTGACCACCTACTGTAGGAAATTTGGTATAAGTAGGCACACTGAAAGCATATTTAAATGAAGTAATCATTTGAATATGACCTGTTTTTCTTTCTTTTGCTTTGCTTAGAAGACAGATTCCCAAATCTACCACATCATGCAATTTGATTTGTGTGTCCACTGGTTGTAAATTAGCAGAAGTACAGAGCTAATTACCTTGTAAACATCATGATGGTCAAGAATGTGGTCAAAGTTCTTGTAGATATCGTTGAGCATATCTACCACCTCCATAGGGGTGCTATATTTGCAGAGCGTGGTGAAGCCAACAATGTCACTGAAGTAGATGGTGACTTCTTCAAACAGCTCTGGCTCTACCAGGCCAGTCTCCTTCAAAGACTTTACTACTGGCCTGTGGAAATAAAAGAAGGCAGGAACACAGATGACTAGGGTTCACTATTAAAGGTATTTTTTAATGCAACCTAATTGCAGTATTGCTTTCTGTGTAGGAAACATTAAATAGTTTGCTGAAAACTGCCATTGTAATCACATTTTAGATGCCCATAATGCCTTTCAGCCAGGGACCTCAAAGCACTTACTAATGGTAATTAATGCACTACAGACTTTCAACATCCAGTCATGAGGAAACTGAGACCCAGGCAACTGAGCTTCTTGGTTAAGGTTAGAAACAGGGATATTGAGTCAAATTTAAAACTGAAATTCTGAACTTCCTGATATGTAGACTACATTCTACCCATACAATAAGTAAGAACAGACATATTTTTCTGTTTTCCCAGCACAGAAGTAATTTCATTATAATAATTACATCAACTGATCCTGATTTCAGAAGAGATATCTTAGTCTGGTAATTTATGGAAGAAAAATTCAATACCATGATAGTCAATGTCTATTCAAGAGGGACCTTCTTTTTCTTGCAATTCTAAATCCAGGGAAATATCTGTTCCTAGTGGTGATACAAGAAGAGAAGAACTGAAAGAGACCCAGAAAATTATAGGTTTTGCACAGTGCTGTGTTCCATCTACAATGAAATGGTAGCAGACTGATAGGAACAACAGAGAGTGGAAGGAGACATGAATTCCTTGTTGAACTATCTATACAGCCAGATCGTTCTTGATTTCCCCCAAAACTGTATTCAACACACACACTTTTTTTTTACTTTTCTTTTTGCTGATGAGTCATAAAATCAATAACTTGACTACTGAAATACCCTTTAAACTAGTAATGACATACCAAGATAGTTTTACTATTCCAAATGTGCGCAATACCAAAATTACTGGTATTGCCAATATTAGAATGTCAATAACACTTATCCTATAGCATATTCCAAAGAATCCATCTAACCCAGTATGGCCCAGCCAATCTCAGCCCCTCTCTTGCATTGCTAAACCCCAGCCTCAAGCTGGACTCCACTCAGTGCTCTTCAGCTGAAGACACTCCTTCTAACCAGCAGAGCAGAGCTCTGTGATGTGGGGTCACTGTAGACCTGGAAGGCAGTGAAAGAGAGGCTAGGGCTGGAAAGGGGGATCCCATGCATGAAGAAATGTTGAGCAAGATAATGGGTCCCAATACCATCTTGGCATGAAACTCTACCATAGAGTGGAGAGCTCAGGGACAGCTGCTTCTTCTTTCTTTTCTCTCAGGATTAGATTAGATGGGAAGAAAATAGAACATAAACATTAATCCCATCCGCTACCCTGCAATAATCATATGTATGTAAATAAAATGCCAGCAAAAATCCTCCTGGTCAGTTACCTTGGAAGTAACATGAAATTAAGCCTGTCTGCTCTGTCTCTCTCCGCTTTGTACAGCTCTGTCCTTTCCTCCACCAGGTGTTCCAAGTTCCGGGAGTACAGCTGTAGACGCCGGATCAGGGTATCCATGTAGCTTTCATTGGTCTGGCCATGGAAATTACTGCAAATAACAGAATTACACAGGAGTCAAGAAGAAAGACTGATATATGGACATTGTTGAGAGCAGTTAAAAGGACGCCAAAAAGCAGCAGCAGACAACTTCTCCAGTGTTTGACTTCCCTGTAGTTAGAGTGCAAAGTGCCTCAAGTGTGTCATTCTTTTGCTTGCTTGGAGGCCTTATGTAAATGAATTGAAAGTCTATAATCCACACTTGTCAGTTGGAGCTGGTAATTCTTGAAGCACCCTTCAATCACCTAACCCTGCTAATATTATCTATTCCAGATTACCTTAGGTAACCCAGGAACATTCATTTATAAAAAGTAATCGGGAAGCTCAGATTCTGATAGGAAGCTAAAAATAGTAGGTAGAAAACTGCACATAATGTTTAGATGGGGACTGCAGCAGAAGAATTTAGACAATTTAGGGCTGTCTGTTTAGAAGAACAAAGAATACAGTGGAACAATGAACAGCCCCAGGGCTAATTTTACTCACAAAATCCTGCAGACTCAAGCCTACTAAACTCTGGAAGCAGAAGTGTGGTAACATGAGCCACTCAAACCCATGTTTGTCTGGGCAGCCTGCACTCACCAAAGCAGTCTGAAAGTAATTGGTACCAGACTGACTGGAAGAGTCAGATTAGTATTGTATCCAACAGGACTTCAAAATCACTCTTACTTCAAACAAATTTTGTATCAGGGATTCATCATCTTAGACCCACCCATATTGCGTGTGACAAGAGGTAACCTCTTTGCTTTTGTAGGATGAAGGCTTAGGAGCTGAACCAGGAGGCCTTTATATTCAGCTGCAGAAAGTTTATTCAGCTGATACATTGCCATGCATAGTACAGCTGTCCTGTCCATGTAAAATGTAAAATGGTGCTGTTGGGGTTTGTTGACTGGGAGAGCCTTAAAAACTGGAAGCAATGTCCCAGGAGAAGTGATTAAAAGCTCATGGTTTGGTCATTGAAATAATTAATTCAGACCAATGTTCTTCAGGAACAATGCAGCATTGTCCAGGTGGAAGGCCTGTGTAACCCCACTGGGTTTATCCAGCTGTCAGCCTTATTATTTCCCCACAAAGCCCTGTACCACCAAAGCCCTGTAATTAATACTTGTGTGTTACAACTCAGCATTTCTAGTCAGCTTAATTTGGAACCATCCAAACTTTCAAATCATCATTCAAACATCTATGTGCATTCATTTACCAAAACTTAAATTACATGAGTCACTATCCAACTCTTGATTTGAGATAAGGACAGAATTACTTGATTGGTAAAAATCCCTAACTATCCAGCTTGCTACTTTCATAATGTACCAATCTGAAGTATGGTGATCACCTCACCCTCACTCAACTAGGAAATTGAACACAGGTGTATGCATACAAAACATATGCACATGCTCACCTACTTTTCTGCCAAAGAATAGAAGAGAACCTAAATGATGGCATTAAGGGTTTTCACTGACTGAATCATAATCATATCAATTTACACACTTTAAAATATGAGCTTTCTAATAGAGGAGGAGTTTGGAGCATCTTACAAAAAGCCCCTGCTACTCACCTGAATATTTTAGCCAGAGTACTCTCAATTTTCTTAAAGTCAGGCCTTTTCTCTGGATCTTCCTCCCAGCAGTTCTCCACTAGTGTATATACCTTCAAACAAAAATTTAAGGAAAAGTCTACCTGAGTAATGGATATTGACAGAGAGTAGTGCTAAACAGCACTAGTTCATTATGGAATTTCTGGTTATTCTTGACTAGCAACATATTAAATTGTGTGACTAACTGTCTTGAACCTATGGTTAGAACACTCATTGCAGGCATCTCAACTCTGTGATGACTACTGACATGATCTTAACTCGAATTTGCAATATACAAATGAAAGGCAAGTGAATGGATCCAGTCTTGCAGACTGCAGTCAGACACAGTTACTGGCATGGTGGTAAATGCTGTGGTAATTTCCAATATCCCATGTTTGGGATTTTTCTGAAACTGGTGATTCAGCCCAAAAGAATGAGGCTGATTGATGAATATGTGAATATCTACAATACGGACATTTTCATCCACGCAAGAAGGCATAGGGACTACACCAGTGAAAAGAGGTATACTTGAGGTGTAATTCATCCCATCTCAAAGATACCTAAAATAGGTCAGAAGAGTGAGAGCATAAATGTCTATTTGTTTCCAGTGAAATAATTTCCATTACTCGTATTCCACATTGCTGCTAACAACTATAGAATGCAATTTCTTCTGACAAGTTAGGGCCTTTGGAATAAAACGCATAGCTTCCACCTTCCCATGATCATAGGCTTTAGTTTGGCCAGGGCTTCCACTCTTCACCCAGCAAATGGCTTTGTTAATTATTAGCTTACTTCTGCCTGTCTTTCTCCCACTGTTTCCAAGGTCAGGTCTGGTCGGAAAGGCTTTACTCCTTTGCAGTTCTCCACTCTGTAAAGTTTCTCTAGTACACAAAAAATATCAAAGTTTTAAACAAAAAAGCATAAGAAGGACATTGTCATTGTCTATAGCAGTCTATGATGTTACAAGGTAGTGTACAAACAGAACTCTTGAGCACAGTTCCCTCATTTTGATGTGAGTTTCAACTTTGAAGCTTTTCTAAATATATGGCACAAGACCAAAAAAGGTTGGCTTGAAGGTCCCTGAAAGCAAAACAAATAGAAATGTACATGAGTATTTACTGGTCACAGTAGACACTGTGGTTATGGCATCTTCCCAAATGAATGTTGGGCATTATTAGTGTGCCTCTCAGCATGAAGTATAATTATAGTCCAAAAACAATGTGAAAAACCCATTGCAGCTTGATCAAAAGTGTGGAGACATACGCTGCTCATTAGAGCAGTTCAAATCATCCTGCACATGCTTAACTTCCTTAAAACTAAGCTATTCATATAAATGGGTTAAAAGCATTGCATTTGTTAACTCATTTGTACTCCGAGTCATAAAACCCATTCTATGAAAGTTATTTGGACTCTGAACACATCAAAATCAGGCTGCATTTGCACAACTCAATTTAAGCACAGTAAGAGAGAGCTAAAGCAAAAACATCTTCCTTTGTCTTTTTCCTGCAGACTTCAAGAATTCCAGGGAAAGGAAGGTATTTAAAAAGAGAAGTAATTTTTAACCTCTGGAGTTAAGGGAAATTAAAAAGGATTTGTGAATCAGAACAGATAATTTATATTAATAATGTCTGATTATATTTTGGATACAATTTTACTGAAGGAAGCATATAATGACATGAGGAAGATCTATAATTGCACTGGTCTAGGGCAGCTACAGATGCCTAAACATGCCAATGTGCATGATCACACCAAAATGATACAGCAACTTCTGACTTTTTGGTACAGAAATTACAGACTAGAGAAGGAGCAGGAAACTTGAGTCTCCCAAATGCTATAGAGGGGAGAAACTGCTGAGAAGTCTTCTATGGGCTAAGAGACAAGAAAGTCTATGTAGGGCTCATGTTGCAGAAGGAATGTGCTGGCTTTCCATGCTTGGACACACACCTGAGAGAGGAAGTAACAGTACCTATTAGCAACACTGCAATTAGTCAGAAAGTAGTGGACAAGAAAGGCAGCTTGAATTGAGCATTGGTACGTGGCAAGACTTCACAGTCTTTAGCAGTGAATGAGGTGTTTCTGAGAAGAGTGGAGTAACCAGATGGGGAACAGCTTCTTGCAGAGGTGTCAGTGAAAAGGACTATGACCTACTTCTACACATTAGAAATCCAGTTCTGTATACCTGTAATGGGACTTCTTCTCTCTCATTAGCAGCAATATTATTCAACATTAAGTTGATTGATACATATTTTCATGTTGAGAAAATTGGCTCACAGACTAACTGAGAGTTCAATTTTGCTAAGTTGGTGGATGGAGCTCAGGTATGGGGTTTTTTAAAATAAGTCTTTTAAAGTCTGAACACAATCTTTGCTACTGTCATTTAAGCCTGCAGAAGCAGGTGTATCAGTTATCCTGAAATATTAATATAATGTCTTTTAATTTGCAGAGACTAACTTCTGATAGCCTAGACATTGAAAGAGTTTCTCTTGTGACTTAAAAACCAAATGAATCTAACATACAACAGGGACATTTCTTCGTCCACTACCACTGACTCTAATTTGGTACTTTTCCCCCTCTTTTTATCTTGGACATTTGTAAATTAATAGTCACCCCAAGTTTAAGCTACTGTCTTCCAAAGTTAGATGATGCCACAAGCAAAATGCAGAAGTGTTTGAATAAGTTGGTTCACTGTTTTGCTCATCTTGGCTAATGAGTGAATCAGGCATTTAAATGAGGAGCCACTTCAGCAATATGTAATAAAACTAATTCCTTTCTGTTACATGAAATTTGATGAACTGATGAACATATTTTACTCAACTTGCATAAACAAAAGTCAAGAATAATACCAGAAGCCATTCGACCAGCAATGTGTATCTTAAACATCTAATAATGCTTTTATAGAAAAAAGGTTTTGTGGAGAAAACAATCTCCTTGGTGAATGGAAAATGTAAAATTTCATCTGAAATTTACAAAGCAGATTATTTTTTAAGTTACAGTGGACCCAGACTTAGCAAACAGATTTCACATCTAGTAAATTTCTTGTTGTTTTACCTCACATGCTAATATGTAACCATCTCCAGCAACATCGCTTAGGTGCTGTTAGGTACCTAGCTTAGGTGCTACAAAATCTTTAAATTCCATGGATTGTCCTCTTGCTGTTTGAAAGGGACAGTCTTTCCAAAGAGACAGAATACAGCATTAAGATACAGGTCAAAGATAAAACAAAGAACCAGGTTCTGGCTGTGATAGCCAGGGTCAAAAACAGAGCAGTGAGGATGCCACCACATCCCAGAAAAGCAAAGAAACACTATGTCTGAGGCTAACTTAATACCATTAACACAACACAGAAAGATTGCAAATGCTCAACAAGCCATTAAAAGAATGTAGTTTGCTATAGATTTGCTTCACAAGTCAAAATGAGCAAGGCAGGGCATTGCATTTTCTCCATGTTGGCAATATTTGTAAAATTCTTGCATTCGTAAGGATTGTGCCTGCCTATTCCCAAGAAACAGGAATAGAAAGGCCTTATTTTCTCTACCTTTCATTAAGCATGGAATCCTGAACAGTTTGTTTTCAGGAGAACAGACATTTCTAATCTCCATTAGATCTACATTTCTATTATAGAGTTGGTGATGTCAAAAACTGTGTTTCCCCAAACATGAACACAGATTTGTGGTAGTGTAGGATGATGAACATGCCCCAGAAATTATTCTCAAAAGTGACTCAGTAAAAGGGCTATTAGGCTGTTGAGCTGCTGCTCTAGGTGTTTTAACAAATGTGAGGCGGATCTAACAGAATGACTCAGAGGTAAAGGCTATGTCTAAATTTGTTGTTAGTAACTGTTGTTAGTCACTAGGAAAATCCCAAACCCACACATGTTTCTCTGTCAGTTTTTAGTACATAATAATGCCTGGATTCTGGGAATTGGGATTGACTGGGCCGGACAGGGGTGGATATTGTCCCGGTTTTAGCTAGGCTAGTTAATTTCTTCTCAGAAAGTGTCAGCATGTTGTGTTTTGATTTTGGAATAAGAATGGTAACACACTGATGTTTTGGTATTTTGCTAAGCTGTATTTATCCTAAATCAAGGACTTTTTTTTAAACTTGTTTCAGGTCCCCTGCCAGTGAGAGGTTACTTTATTTTTGATTATTTAACTGTTCTTATCTCAACCTGTAACTTTTACTTTGATTCTCCTCCTCATTCCACCAGGGGGAAGGACGGTAGAGAGGGGAGGTTGAGCAAGTGGCTGCATGTTGCTTAATTCCCAGCTGGGCTTAAAACCACAACAGCTACTCAAAAACAATGTCCCAAAATGCACAATACAGGGTTTAATAGATGCACTACAGGAGGAGATGATTTTTCTGACAGAAGTTAAATTGCTAAAGTTAATTATAACCAGCTTGAATGAAGTCTGAATTGCCAGTTTTTAAATGCCAACTGTTCTTGTGTCATGCAGCTGAGTTTTTGTTTTTCTGTGTTGACAATGCTGATTTATGCTGCCTAAAATAAATGGCATATTACATGTTGTTTCTAAGTCAAAATAGAAAAATCTTTGAGGCCTTTAAATGTCACAGTAAGTCTGGACAGCATTGTATAATGTTAACTTCCGTAATGCTGGGCTCCAGGTGAGAAGGAAAAGAAAGGGCAAGAAAACTCAATGCAAACTTTAGTTACAGAAGAAGGGACACTTGTGCCCAGAGTGAGATCCTTCAAACAGGCTCTTCATTCACCACAGAGAAAGGAGCAGCTGTTCAAGCAGTTATCAGAGACAGTGCCTTTCACAAAACATGGAGAATGGGCCAGTTACAGCTACAACCATCCCAGAAGGCTGCAATAGACGGGAAACCAGTGGAATTACCTCTGTTGTCCCACCAGTGTTTGGTGTAGAAGGTCTCTCTGCGTAGGATGATTTCTTGGGCAATGATCCCATAGCTGTACACATCACCCTTCTGAGATGCATCAGCATGCCGGAGATGCTCAGGAGCTGTCCACAGGTCTGAAGATACAGATGGCAATGCAGGATGATGCAAAGGGGAAAGGAGAGAAGCAATTGCAAAAAAGGGTGATCCTTCTCAGACCATCCACTGGCTATAATGATATTTCCTTTTACTATTTTCATATCCAATCCAGAGCCCACTGGTATTTTGGATTTCCTACTTTAGCACTTTTCTTGAGAAGCTGACATCAATTCAGGTTAGATAAAACTCAGATGTAGTTTTCAGTTTTCTGGGATTTGCTGACCCTGCTACTTTCCACTGTAGATGCAGACTCTTACACCTCCAGAAAAGTTATGTTTATTGGCAATGAACTTGCTCTTCTTAGCTATGTGTCAAAGGCTTCTTAGAAGTAGCCTATGTATCTGGATAAGACCAAGGAGTGCCAGTGCTATAATAAAAATACTCTGAGCCATAAATTATTGAGCTAGGAGGTGCAAGGAGTTTTTATACACAGTGTCTGATAAAAAGACAGCAATATTTCCCAATGACCTTGATATCATGAAGCTATTGAAATAATTTTCAAGTGCTTTTGATTCTGGCATAATGTTACCTGCTCATAACTACTTGCCTTCTACAGAAATTATTAATCTGTATTTCTAGTGCAATGAGCACCGCTGTACCTCAAAACCAGAATGCTGCCATGGTACAACAGATGTGACATGCTGGTGACATAACAGAGACCTGAACACAGTGACCATGAAGACAGTGTTATGATATTAGGCTGTAACATCCAACCACAATAAATCTGTGGATCTCTTGGGAAACACTGAGTTTTCATCAAGGACATAGACTGAGTAGCCAGAAATTTTGAGTCTGTTTACAAGCAATAAAAGAAGATAAATACATTACAATGTAATACTAAATACTAATACTAATACTAATACTAATACTACTAATACTAATAATAATAATAAAAATTTTAAAATTAAAATTTTAAAATGAAGAATTAATAGAACATTTATGTTCAGTGAACTTTTCTTAGTCCTTTTTAATGTTCTTATTGCTACTCTTGAGTACGTTTCTGTCTAAATGTAAAAATTTTCTGCAAACCTGTTGCAACCAGTTTCTTTTCAGGTCATAGGCTGTAGTTGCAGCACAGTGCTGTGTTTATTATATCTCAAGCTCTACTCTGCATATTCATATGACATAATTTCAGATGGGCTCATCTTTTCACTCCAGATCAAGTAAGAAGGAAAAGATGAGTAGAAATGAGTGTTCTATTTTACAGAAATATTCTATGAATGTGAGGTGAATAGAAAATATAGAGAAAAGCTATTAATATTATTTCAATCTGGCTGAGCATATATTATGAGATTCCTAACTAAGGAATAAGAAACAGAGTTATCATCAGATATCAATACAGATTTTTTCAAGGATTATCAGAGTCATGTCTGTTACTGTTTAAATGATACCACAGAGCACTGTGGTAACACATGTACCTAGTCAATTACAAGATTTATGGTAAATTAACTCTTTTTTTTTCTTCACACAGTTTCAGTACTACTGCTGAAAAGAGCTGTTTGCATGAAGGACTTGGATACTGAAAATGTTTCTCACATCTCAATCACAGGTGAAATCTCTGTTTTCTAAACTAAAAGCTGAATATTCATCTTTCCTTGTTCTCACACTGTCTGCTAGTAATTCTTCCATTGTGCTATTCAAGTTAAAAACATATAATGGCTGCTATAATATGAATCAAAGTTGCATTGTTTTCTACTGTGTACAAGACGTAATTAGACCCTACTGGTCTATGAAGATGAGAAAATTCCACTGGGTTGGAAACTGTGAAGGAGAGTCCAGACAGGCATTTTTTTACCTTTCCTTGGAGGCAGAATTGAATTACAGCCAAAATCAGTGATCTTCACTACCATGCGATTGTCTACTACACAGTTTGTGGATTTGAGTCGACCATGGACTTCAGTTTTGCTTGAGTGCAGATAAGACATTCCCTGTGGTTGAGAATAAAAGAGAAAGAAAGCATAACTACATGTGGGACACTCAGATGTTACCAGACTCAACAAGAATGTGAATATTAGCATAGTATCTGTGCAAGTAATTAGAAAGACTTCATCTGCAATGGATATGCATAAATTACAATTCCCTTTCATATTATTATTTTACAAAGGAGACTTTCCAAGGTCTTAAGAACAGTCAGTATTGAGAAATGAGGAAGTGGGTCATGGGAGGCCATTCTTACTCTTAGTTAACAACAATCTGACATACCATCTTCGTTTTGTCAATATTAGAGCACACGTAATTAAGGAAATGTATTTCCTCCCACAAAAGTTTTAATTTCACTTACAATAAATGTCTTTGGGTAAATTTAATATAGATTTCTTGGAATGTCACACAAAAAGTGCTTCCAACTGCACGTTCATCCAAGAGACACAAGAAGTGTGAGAGGAATTGCTTCTTATGTCTGTATTGTCTTTGAAGATCACCATAGACCAGAAATGTTTTCTGAAACATTGCAGCAGATCCGGTAATTGCAAAGCAGAGGGCTCCAGAGCAGTCAATGCACAGAGTGTCAGATGATGCACTAGGGCTTAGATCAGACAGAGGATTGGACTAGACAGACATAAAGGTCTCTGCTGACCTGACTGTTTATGGTTTTCTCTGTACAAGGCAATACACAGCAGTTATCCATGAGCTAAACCTGAAGCGAGCATGAGGCCTGGCCAGTACAGTTTCATCTTTATCTCCTGAGATTCAGACTCCTGACTCACAACACACAGAGGCATACAGAGGTGTGTAGCTCGCCCCTTTTTACTCATTGCCTCTAAATTATCTGATCTAGCCTAAGACATTCAAATATGGTGCAATCCATGAGAAGGGGCTAGCACTGAGGCACGGCAGTGGCTGTCAACTGAAGAAGGAAGCAGGTATGCTAATTTGTACCCTCTTGCTATTATTTATTCTGTTCCATTTCACTCTTCTGAACGACTTAAACTCACACCAACTTATAACCTACTGCTGGTTGTTCTTCTTCCTATAGGCCTCATTTCTTCGTTCTCAGTATATGAAGTGCAATCTCTATCCTGTGGAAGTCAGAACAGGTATGTTATATCTGTTCAGTTTCTTCTCTGAATGATCTTCCATTTAGGCTCCTACATGTATAGCTCATCCTTTTCTATAACTGGTAGAATCCCACCAGGGTTACATGGCTCATGTGGTCATGATACACTGTATGACATGCTGGGTCTTCTTTTCAAAGAAGTCCTTACCTTCTTTTCAAATACTGGGTTATTCCTAATTGGGAATGGATCAGCAAATGCTACAAGAGATCACTGAGATACAAGCTGAGTTTTGGGCAGAGTAGATGTACGTTTGAGACACAAGCTGCCTGCAAAAGATGCAATCTCTGGAGAATGTTGTTGGACTGGTTATCCTGGATCTATCTAGACCATGCCAAATTTACAGAGATTGTGTGCACACTATACCCAAGGAACACATTTTTTGATTAAGCAGCTTTTCGCATGCAGCCCTGATGACACTACCCAGGATGTTTTGCCTGCTTTAGGCCCTTTTTCCTCCAGCAACGCCTTCTTCCAGCTCCTGCTTTCATTAGCCACAAAATATTTCCATTACTGCAGCAGAATTCCCAATTAGTATCAGCATCAAATGACAGGCAAAGGTAATTTAGATTTCCTTACCCCAAGGCTTTCTTGTTAACAACTTCTGGAGGCAAAGGTCTTGTAAATGTCCCTGATAAAATTTTCCTCTTTCCTCCTCACTAACATATGCACCTACCTGAAAACACAGAACCTATTAAAACCCACAATGTGATTTTCAAAATTTATAATGGCTTTCAGTACAATAGTTCCAAATATTTGAGCATTCTTGTAACCTTTGCTCCGGAGCTCTGAAGCTTTAGTTCTGACTGACAAACCTTTTCCTGGCATAATGCAAGAATATTACAACCCCTTGCACAATATCCTGCAGCAGCCACTTATTTAATAAATAGTATTGCAACAACAGTGTATGCACTAATAACTACAAGGCTTGATTACTGCAATTCCCTGTCAGCAGACCTTTCATCAGAGCTCTTTGGGCACATGGCCAAATCCATGTAGTTATAAGGTGGTCCCATCAATCCAAGAGGCAGATACAATAGCAAGAAAGAAAGAAAAGATGGAGGGGGGAAAGTAAACTGAATAGATTTAGGACTTCCTCTTTGGCCACATCACCTTTTCTATTGAATTAGAGACTGCTCCAAGAATAGTCATCACTTGGCTGTTTGCTCCAGGGAATACAGAAGACCCAACCTTTGTTCAGAAACAGATGCAGCAGCTTCTCAAGCAAGCATAGTACAAGGACTGTTTGAGCCATGGTAAAAGCAGAGTGAATGAAAGTGGTGATGTGGAGAGGGAGAAGCATCTCAAAAGGAAGGCAAAGGAACACCAGGTCATAAGTATTTTAATAGCCTGGAGAGCTGCAGCTGGACTTGAAAAGGACAGATACTGAGATGAGAGGAACTGGAGTTGAGAGGGCATGAAATTACTTCTTTAAAAAGAGAAGCCATTCAAGTAAATATAGATATGGTGCTTGGAGGTTTAGAAGATATGGTTTGGAAAAAGCAATACTAGAATTTCATGGAAATGTGTAGGTCCCAGAAGCTTCACCATAGTATCAAGGAATAGGAGAGTTGGCAGGTCATCCAAACAACAGTAATTTTCCTGATAATCCTAGGTACATACAAGTTTTCATGAAGAGTTTGTGAACCATCTCTCCTAACACAGGTAATAATGCTCAGGAGCCATTCCACATAACAGATGCTTTGTGCCAATCCATCCTCAGGTGCCATGTCCCCTTTACCAATGGTGCAGCAAATGACTGGCTGTGCAGTCTCAGCATAATTGCAGTCATTGGGCATTTGGTCACTCCCTTCAGAGGGACTGGGATTTCTCTTTCCTCATAAACAGAGACAGTACTAATCATTATTTGCTAAGGAAACATCTGAAGGTGATCTGAGGGTGCAAAGGGTTAAAAAATACTCTGGGTTTTGAGGAGGAAGAGAAACTCCTCTGCTGCTACTTAAAATGAAACTTTAACTGAACGTAAACTGAACTTGAAAGTCATTAACAAGGCCAACAAACTGTGACAATTTGGATTAAGTGGGCTTTAATAAAGCACAAGATTTTCAATATCTCTTTAGAACAGACACAGTGGAGTCATTCATCGTGGAGACCAAATCTGAACTGGTGCATGTAGGGAAATAGGAGGCCTGTTCAACTCAAACCAGCTATAGGAAGAGGAGAGCAGCTGAGCCCTGGCAAAAAGATCAGATTGTGGAGGGGGTTCTTTACATTATCTGTAGAGGCATAATGAATTATTATACCAGTGAATTACAAAGGGTCCTTAACTACTAGCTAAACAGTTACAAGTGTCTAATGTAGAACAGCATTTCCTTTATTGTGCATATTGATTTTTCCTACCACAAGGACCTAAAAAGCAAAGATCTGTTGAAAGCTACTGAAAACCAGCCTTGGTTTCTGTACATGACTAAATTTTTCCCTCTCCAGCTGCTTGAAATCGATAGCTGTAGTGAGAAACCAGTGTCTCACTCTAATGAGAAAATGAGGATGGTACATGAACAGTTTGTTTAGAAAAAGTTGATCCCATCTCTGGATAGATATTAGAATAAGTCTGTGATTTGAAAAAATACAGTTTTGCTCTGTATGCTTTACCTGAGGCCACAAAGCAGTGTGTTTTGCAGAGCTTGTGACGGCATAAGCCCTACTTAACAGAACCACTGGTCAGCAGATTGTAACCCTCTGATCTCTGGGCCACATTTCTTTGGGGTATACTTGATTTGTTTATTTATAAATAGCCCCAGGCCAGTTCTGGCCCCTATTTCCTCCTTCAGTCTGAAAGCCTGCCTCAGATAACTGTCCCCAGAGGAGAACAGACTGGAAGGGCACACAGCTCTAGGAAAGAAGACGACTTTGAGAGCTACACTCCTCAGAGGATCAGTTCTGCAAGACAGGACAGGCTGATTTACATTTACATATGACAGCACACTTACCTTGGCAATATCATACATGACAGAGATTTTAAATTCCCAGTCCATGAACGTGCCATCAGGGTAGGATATTTTATCATTTAAAACATCCTGTCAAGAGAAGAAAGGTTTTTCAGGGAAAAAGCAGAAGATGAGATATGGGTGCACAAATTGCATGCCTTTCAACCAGCAACTTTGGTTTTTATAGAAAGTACATGCACTAGAACAGAAGTTGACTCAAAAATTAGGGAATATTAAATATATATTAAGTTCAGACAGAGCTAGAAAAGGGGGGACTACAGAAAAGAAAGGTTTCTGCAATTAAAATAGGTTGTGAAATCAGTTTTCAAAACAAGTTTTTAATAACACAAAATAGCTGAGAAACAAATGGTCAAGTTGTGCAAGAGGAAGGGAGAGGATTTTCCATGTTTTGTGCTCACAGTCCATTTCCTACCAATTTACTCCTAGCCTAACAAGTTCAAAGTAAATTGTTGCTTTATCTTTGCCTGCCAGTCATTTACAGTTCTTTCAGACATGATGACATCCATTGATAAAGGTAAACTTCCATAAGTATGCCAGTTTACCAGAAAATAACTTAGAGAACAATTATTTTGCTGCCTTGCTGTGAGTTTGTTCCAGAGACCACTGCTACTGATGACAGTCTTTGTATGATCACAGAAGCAGAGACAATATATACCCTCAGAAGAGCTGATGATTATCACTTCATGATTAGCACTGAAATAATATTGGTAGTACTAAACCAGTAATAAAGTAGTAAGTCTTTCCATATTCTTGCCAGCATCAATTTACCATTTCTTTTTATAAACAAAAAATAAGGGTTATTTTCCCTTAAAATGCAGAACTTGCCATTTTTCTCCCTTACTAATATTGAATATATTCTTTTTTTCTGCTCTTGCATACTCTGTGGTACACAAGCACATCAGCAGAGAAAACAGCTACAGATTGGAAAATTAAGAACAAGTTAAATCCTATATGCTCCCAATAGGGGACACAACACCAATACTGGCTGTTACTGTGGCCTGGGTCTGTACTTTTCCTTGGCTCCCCCTCACCTCGTCCTCTTGCTGCTGAGAACCATCAAAGTGACACAGCAGAACCTGGGGCAGGATGGGGAGCGCCAAACAAGGGGGAGGAAACTTAGAATGAGAAACCTGCCACCTCTTGCTCAGTCCATGGCTGCTGTACAAGGGTCAAAGACAGAGAGATGGGGATTTCTTTTCTTACTTTGAAATTTGATAATTTGGGGGTAGAAGGAGACCCTTAAAATTCTTTACCCGCAAAGAACCTCTTTCGCAGTATTCAATCACCCCAAAGATCATGGTGTCTATCTTCACAGTGCCATAGAACTTGGTCAGGTTGTAATAATCAATCTGTAGGAGCTGGAGCAGAGACATTTAATCTGTTTTAAAAAGCAATCATTTTTAGTACAGAAACATAGGACATGGATATTTGTATGACACGGCTTTTTATCTCAGGCCCTGATAAGATGTATGAGTTTCCCTTAAACCAGAGTGTGCTAAGGCACTGAGTGAAGTACTTGAAGACATTTGTCATTCCAGAATCTTCTGGATTAGGGAGATAAGAGTGGCTGCTGTTGGGTACTGCAAGTTAATTTTAGAGCCCAATATAGTATCTAATACTGCCTCTCTATCAAACCTCCCAGCTGACCAGAATAGCCATTATGAGTGACAGAATGATGTGAATCAGTCAGTAAATGAGCAAGTAATAAAAATTTAATGATGCTGCATGATATTATGGAGTTTGTCCATTTAAATAGACAACAGTAGTTTACTTTGAGGTATTTTTAGAGTTTATTGAATTCACAATATAGCAGTGTTGTGTAATAGGAAAACCATTCAAAAAAAGATGCAGTACTGCAGCCAAATTAATCTCCCATGCTGAAAGGGTCTGTATGCAAAAGTCAGCAGAGAGTAACTTATATTTAAAGAGCTGCACTTGGCATTCAATAATAAGATTTAACTACAACATTCCACTACTGATGAATTAGTATGATATGAGCCAAAAGAGTGCAGTGCCTTTTAGCATCAGCTATAAAAACTGATTAAGTAAGGCCATATGACAGCACATGAATTACTTCATTCATCCTCAGCTTGACTGGCACACGATTCAGACTCTGAAGTGGTGATGAGATCACATAACAAAGATAAAGTTCATCAAGCAATATCCTTTGAGGAATTCATTACCTGTCCACCTCACAAACATGCACAAGCATATGGCTATTGGAGTTGACAGCGGAAAGCAATGACTTCACTCATAGCCTCCATCCCACCCTGCTGTGTCCAGTTTCTATGTGCAACAGTTACCTTGTTCAATTCTATTTTTTGCTTTTCTGAGAAATTTCCATCACTGTATTTGAGATCCTTTAGGATCACCACCTGAAGGAAAAATACCAGTGGGAGAAAAAAAGTCATATGTTTAGTACAACAGCAATTAGTCTTTCTCTTCCAAGAAATGTCCATACAAAGAAATACTTCAGAAACACCTGCCTACTGCTTCACTGTTGGAGTTTCAGTTAATCAGCTAATAAGTACTGGAACTATATTTTCTTCAAAGGATTTAGATCTATCAGTTGTGCAGATTTTAACTCAACAAGAATATATAGCTCAGTCAGGCAGATAGCTCTACTGAATGCAAAGAATTGCCATGTAAATGGCCTGTCCTCCATTAAGCTATTCACCTCTTTAGTACCAAAATGTATCAGATTTCTGGTCCCTGTGTTTATGCTGCTGTACTCCAGGGCTAGGGGTTCATGGAGTCTAATATTTAGCCTTCTGTCAGCAAACAAAATACATAGCAGAAGATCGGGAACAAAGGGCTTATTCCTTCCATAAGAACTAACCATTCTGCAAGGTCAGGGGAGGTGGAATGACCTCCTCCCAAAATGTGCCCTCCTAAAGGTGAGGAAGGGAGCATGGACACTGCAGTCAGGTTACCTTCTTGTCATACTTGCCCTGGCGAAGTCTCTGGGTGGTGTCACGTCTCTTATCTTCATCAATCTGAGAACAAAGAAGAATAATTAACTTGCAATTATCACCTACTCCTCACTTGACAAGTCCAGAGGGATTAGTAATGTCTGTGTGTGCCACACGGAGAAGCATAAACCTCTCTCTCTAGGGAGGGTCATTACATGCCACAGAAATTGTGGGACATCCATGCCACTCCCAGGCCCTCCACCTGCTGTTTTCATGCTCTTTGGCATTATAGAGGCATAACAATGCACAGGAAATCATTTGTAACAGAGACTGGAAGTCAATACCCAGCCCATTCCCCCATCATAAAATGAGCTTTACCGATAGGAACAGGTATATTCTATTAGGGAGCAATAGATGGGGAATGATTTCTATTACTTCAATACAGCAAGTGTGGGTTAAAATAAAAATCATAAATCAACAGGTCCTCATCCTACCAGAGCCATAGGGTGCTGTAGTCAGAACATGTCAAAACCCCAGCATTGATTGTCCTTAGGAGACAGAATCCAAGATCCAGCTTTGGAGACTGTGCTTCTCTTACCTTTAAACTAACATAACTTGTCTCACTGGTCTCTAGAGGCAGGATTTCCTCAGGTGGTATATGGGACCATTTCTTCCACCGGCGCTCATTATCTCTCCTGTACTTCCTGAAGAACAAGAGAAGCCTTCTGGGACATCCTCCCAGGGAACCGAAACCCACAACAGGAGATTAGGACAGGGAAGCATCTAGTGTCAGGATGACACAAGGATGGTGTGACAGGTTGATGAGACTTGAGCAGAAGCCTGGTGGCTCTCATCCAGTTTTCCAGTTTGAGGAAACTCCTTAATTCTCCTAGCTTTGGGAAAGCCTAAATGCTCATTCATTCTGTAGCAGAACAGAACAGATTTAGCAGAACAGCTGCTAGGCAATTGCCAGAGTCTTGGGGGTGGTCAGAAGAATTTAAAGCATAAAGGACCATCTGGATTTTATACAGTTTTCTCCTCCATGTTATTAAATGTACTTGGAAGAGAGGTCCCACAAACAAATGTAAGCCAAAGGAAGTCCTGCCATCCACAGTGGTTAGTAAGAACTGCTGTGAATACAATGCCAGGAGAGGAGGTGCTGAGTGCCTTTTTGTGGGTGTCCCTTGTATTCTGCACATTTTATAAAAATGAGGGAAGAGTCCTTGGAAATGGGAGAAAGAAACTGCTGTCTCCCCTGCAGAAATTCAGTCTTAGAGAAAAGCTAGTGCTCATCAAAGACAGCTAGTGCTCATCAAATTGTCTCCTTACTTGTGCAAGTCCTTCCTCAACTAAAAAAACTGCACAGGATTGAGTGGAGAGTTTGCAGGAGAATCCTAACACACTGATAACTGCTGGCAAATGCTCCAAATGGCAGAACCCATACTACTGACTAATAACACAAATATTCCCTTGTTCACTACATTTTTTTAGCATATATTTGCTTAAGAAAATGAAGACCAACAATTGCAATAAGAACTGTTTTTCTCTGTTCTACCTTGTAAGGTGTGTCTATGTGTCATTAAGATGCACTAGAGTTCAAACTGGTATCAGCTGGTTATTAAGAACATATCAAACTGAATTAAAACCTTCCAGGTCTAATATTTAGTTACATGTTTTTCAGGATTTAGACTTTTTACTTTGCAGTCAGAACTTCACAGGTAGCTGTAGAATAGTTCAAGTGTGCTAGAAACTTAGGAGATAAAGAACATATCATGAGACATTTTGTTGATTTTCGTAGGAATTTCTCTTCTTTGCTTGTTAGGGGATAATCTTCAGTAGCAATTATATTTGAGAAGTTTACTACTGTTTTGACACTAAAAGTGCAAGTTTTATTCGAAAAAAGTCTCAGAAATCTCTTCTATATTTGATGCTTGGGAATATCACAAAGATATGTAGACAATAATCTAATCATCTAAACAGAATATTTAGATTTTATGCATCTGCAAATATGAAGAAGTATAGAATATATTACAAGTCCCTGCTTTTGTTTATTAATTTTCATAGGCATTGGAAACTTTACTGTCTGTTTGTATGTCAGTGCTAAGACGTGACAATGATTAGCGCCTACGTATCTTGCGGACAACTGGATGTATAAGAGTTGTGTATCTTTATCTTTGATTTTTCCCTTGTTTTAGTTAGCAACTCAGATTGGTCTACTCAAAATAAGAGAGCCTGAATAGCATCTGTTTCTAATAAACTTTTCTTAAGATCTTATTTTCTTGTTTTTTCTGAAGTTCTCCACTATATAACAAAAATACAGATTGAAAAGGGAGGCACAGGTAAGAAGATTTTTTTAAAGATTAAAGAAAATCCTACACTTTGGAACTGTGGTGGGATTTCTTCCATCAAAAGGAGTCATCAATTATTTCTATTTCTGCCTTTTCCATAATGATAATGCTGCATGAAACTCCAAGCTGTTAGAAAAATTTTTATGCAGGGTGTTGACAGAGTTGAAGGAATGGATCCATGCAATGAAAACACCAAAACCTCATGGTGTTTTGACTCCTACGGTGTCTCAAGAGAAACACCACCTTCTAGATTTAGCTTTTATGTCACCAATACATTGAAGAAATATAAGTGAATCCCAAGAAAGCCAAAGATGGGTAGTAAAGTGGAAAAATTCTGAAGATTGGTATGAGACATATTTCTGTGTATGTATAGGAATCAGAGCTTTTTAGCAGATGCAAGAACACTGAGCCTTGCTGCACCTTCTCCCTTGATTATTAACCGGTCATAACAACACCATGGATGCAAGCACTACTTGGCATATACCAGAGTTCACACTAGGGACAACCACACAGGTCTGCAAGGTAAGCTAATGAAGGGCTCTTCAAGGAGGGATCAAAGGCTTTGTCCTAGTGGGAAAACTGTTCAAGGACAAACAAACAGAAAGCCAAAGGGGTTGGTACCTTAGAATCAGCAAAGAGATGATCAGAACCAGAATCACAATTCCCGTGAGTGTAAAGACAGCGATAGTCAAGATGTGTGGGCCTGCAGAAAAGAAAAAATGAAAGATAACTTCATGGAGGATGCTGAAAAACAATATTGTATTTAAGAAATTACCCTCACACACATGGAAATCACAGTAGCTGACCAAGGACACTTTTTTGGTCACATCCAAATTGAGACGCTTTGGTAAAGTCCAGCACTGCCTTGGAATGACACTTGCCTCTTTCAATGTGGGATGAAGCATGACCCAGATTAGTGCAGCCTTACATCCCCACCTGAGGAATGGGCAATCTGTGGGCACACCCAGGCAATGGCGCTACTGTGTGGACTGTACTCTTCAGTAGGAAATTAATATCCTGTAGAGGGAAATTAATCTGGTGGCAGCACAAAGCCAGTAAAGTATCCTTGGAAGCTGCTAGGAGCCAAATAGTTTGAAAATCATGTTGTTCAGGCATCTGAGGACTTAGACCCCAAACCTACAGAGCCCACAAGGGTTCTAATCCTGAGCAGGTACACAGGATGAACAAGGCTGGGAACTGAATAAGGTTTTAATGTTGATTGTCTTACTGTGGAAAAGCAAACTGAAGCCTCTCTCGTGTCTGTTCTTGGAGCTTGGGGGTACTGGGAAGGAAAGTTGGTGGCCACCAACTTCATTTGAAGAATAACAGGCCATTATCACAGAGCTTCAGCTGGTGGTCACGTGACTAGAGTGAACCTGCTTTACTGAGCAAATGTCTCAGGCAAAAAAGGCAGAGGAGAATCCAGTTTTGCAGATTGCCATGTTGATCAAGGACAGTAAAAGAGCTGAATTATTCAGCCTTACTGAGGCTAATATACTTCTGTCTGTGCCCAGGACCAGAAATGAAGGGACACAGAAAAAAATATCAAAATTAGTAAAGAAATAAGAACCAAATGTACACACACTAGCTGCCTTCAGAATCAAGCAGCAATTGAGGAAGGATTTTCAACATAGCAATTTTTGTGCCTGTATCTGACATAGGATTCCGTTTATGAACTGCTCTGGAATTTGGAGCCAGATTTCTGTTTTGATTTTTTTTTGTTCTGGGTATCACATCTCTCCAATTTCTTTCAGTATGTTCATCAGGGCCTCTTTCAGTATGTCTAAGGGCCTCAAGGTAATTTAGTATTAGTCTGATGCTCTCTGATGAAAATCATCAGTACTATCGTTCTCCTCCACAAGTTAAGTCACCACTATAAAATGAGAGCTAAATGAGAACGGGCAAAATAATTTTGCATAAAAATTGTCTGAAACTTCAGGTTTGTGGATTGTGGTATACAGCTTCAACAAACAGATTACAATTTTCCGTCGAAGTGCTGTGGGACCGTAATTTCCCTTTCCTGAGGTTCTGCTGCCACCTTCTGGCTCTTAGTTTTAAAAGAGGCAGAGGGAGACAACTGGTCCTCTGGAACCAGAAACGTTTGTTTATTGAAGAATGATCTTATCTGCGTTTAGAATGAGGGTTAAAACTTTCTGAATAAGGGGAAAATATGGATGAGCCCTCGTTTTTTTCACGGAATACTAGGAGGAAGGTAGGCAGCAGAACTGGGTCAGCTGTTCTCAGTTATGGCTTAGGAAGAAGCAGGGCTCTCTGGTTGTCTCTGCTGTTCACCTACTTGGAGGAAAAAAGCTATTCCAGGATGGAAAGTTTTGACTGGCTTTAGCAAGACACTGTGATTACTTAAACTTTGACCATTCTCCTTTTTGGGGGGGATATATTTATTTAGAATCACAATGAAGGAAGGTTTTTTTTTTTAATGTGAAACAAAATAATCAAGTGCCTTTGAGTGGCAGTTTCACTTTAAGTTTAGTATGGTTTGGCCACAGTGTCAGGCTTCAGTTAAGCACTAGATGTTAAGCTACTGACATTTGTAAACATTGGCTTTCTGCAATTCTCTTTCCCCCTTGGGCAGCAGCTTCCAACAAGGACATACTGAAGAGAATATTTGAAGGATATTTAAGATCCACTGACAACACAGCATGTTATGGGGCCCAAGGGATGGATAAGAATGGGACTGGAGCAACATCAAGAAGACAGGAGCCAGAAAGCACAAAGCTCATGGAGCTGGTACAGGGAGACCTTGTGGCTGATGTGTGCAGTGCTGCTGTCTCTGAAAAAAAAACAGCACTCAGAGTCAAACCAAGGGAGACCAGAGATTTGACCAGAGATGAAAAATGAAAGCTCCACTGAAATGTCTCTGCTCTTCCCAGAACTAACTTGAGTCTTATCAAAGCTCCTGGCTCCCTTCTCCTGGTAACTCCCATGGGTCTCTGGCAATAAACCACTACTCCTACCTCTCTTAAGAGGGATAAAGCCTAATTTTAGGGCATCTGATTTACTTTACTGAGGAATAAAAATGTTTAAATTTTACCCCTTACTGTGAATGGACTCTTAGTTAGCAGAAGATGTTTATCTCTCCAATTACACTTTGCCTATTCTCTAATGGAGGCAAGCAATACAGCAAATTAATGGGACTACTTTAGCAGAGACTTTTAACAGCTTCATCTATGGATTCTCACTGATGGAATGACTCAGGTGAACACTAACCCACTGTGCACTAACCCTTGCAATTACTGCCACTGCAATAATTTTTATTCTGCATATCATACCCTGAAGCATTTGCCCTTCCATTGCCAATCACCATGTGGCAGAAGTCTTAAAGGGGGAAACTATCTCAGTCTGATCAGACTGCCAAGGCTCTGCTCTGCTATGCTGAATAACAAGGGACTTCATCCATTCTATTCAGGAGTCACCAAAAACTCAAAAGGAAATAAGGTGGTGATTTCTGAGATTTTAGATTTAAAGTATGGGTGTAAATAGAGCTATAACCAAGTTTCCCCATGGTCTTTCTTCAAAGAGTCAGCTGTTCTCAGAGCCCCCTGAATCTGCACAGTGCTGCATCCTCTCCCCAGCTCCCTGCAACAAGGATAAAGCAGCAAGAAGAAGCCACCATGATCCATCAGATACAGAAATGCAGAGTCAGATAACTCATCATAACCTTAATTCTGCTGCCTTTCCTGGACACTCTTTCAAGCAGTTCACACCACTACCACATTCTAGTGAAGATTATTCATTTGGGGGTGACTTCTTCTGAAATACCCCATGGTATCCCCCATAATCACTGGTACAGTATTGAGTTTTCAAGAGACTTGGTATCAGCACCAAAACAGAAATAAAGGTTTTGAACTGGACTGGGGGCAGAGAACATGGTGGGGATGAGGCAGGAGAAGGAAAGATGCTGTTCTGCACCCAGCTCCTTGCATCACTGGCTGGGGGCAGTGTGAAAGTGGCATGCTGGATCACACAGCAGGTGGATCTCAGGACTGTGTGACTTGTCTTCAAAGAGGTAGGTGGTAGGTTTAATAGGTGTCTCACCAGTGCCTGGAGTATCACTGGGCAGTTTGTGGTTTTTCCAAATAAAATCCGGACTGTTAGTCGCCACGCACGTGCCATTGCTTTGAGTGTTGAAATACAGGAGAGGTTTGAACTACGGATGGGAGGAGGGAAGAAATGCAGTCAGCAGCTGTGTTCTCCCTCTTTTGTCCCTTGCTCCAGACTACCCTTAATAAATGTATTGCCCAAACTCAAATTAATTTTCCTGCTATAGTGGTGCATTTCTCAGTGTAGCCATATGCTTGGCTGCAATATTCTTTCTCATTCCTCCCCTCTCTCTGAAAATAAATTTACCAATCCCACAAAATACTAGCTGCACTTCACTTACTGAATCACCAGATTACATCAATCCTGTCAGTCTCCAGTACACCTCACATGACCCCTTTCTGGCATGCACAGAACCCCTTGGCACTCCACCACACCTGCTGCAGTTATTTTCATCATTCTTATGCAACAGTACAGGGCATTCTGTTTCTCCTTTCATATATAAGGTTGAACAGTTGCACCCTGCACATACGTACATAATTTGCAGTGTGTGATGTGTACAGCACGGTCAGATTGGTATCAATGTCTCCAAATTCATCCAGAATCACAGGACCCACTACACCTGCAGACACAAGGAATTCGTTAGAGGGCTTGCATTTTCAGAAACACATGAGTATGGGGTAGGAGGGATGGGATAAATAAAAGGATTGCTGATACTTAGGGTACTTTTCTTCTTCAGGTATGCGCTAGATACGTATCAGCTCGGTGTGGTGCTTTTAACTTTTCTTTTAATACCACACTACACTTTCTCTACAAAATCCAATAAAAAGTGTTGAACTGACAGCACTGAAGAGGAAAGTCTCCCTCTAGCTACAACAAAATATATTTGTCAGATTTCTTCAACATACCAAGAATGTCAGAGTCACCTCCCTTGAAGAGACCATTTTGGAAGTGAGAAGCAAAATAGTCTGTTTCCACCTGCAGTTTGAATCTATCAGTAGTAAAAGAAATACAAGGATACTTTCATTCCCTTTATTCTTTTGAAAGCCTAATAATAATGTTTTTACCATGTTCTTTTTGCCTTTAGCCTCCTCTCTCTGTACATCAGCAAATGTGCACATTGAGAAATTGCCTGTGTAGCACATTACAAGGATTTTAAAGTGGAACTTCCCAAATGCCTCAGCACAGCTTGCCTCAGCTTGACTACATAAGTCAGTTGCCTCAACATGAGCACAAGCTTAGTCAATATTCACTACTCCTGAAAGTCTCACCTTGTTTTCCCCTTTTTTTATAAGAGGATTTTTTTTATCAGCTTCAGATTGTCCTTTCG
Source organism: Ammospiza nelsoni (assembly GCF_027579445.1). Taxonomy (NCBI): domain Eukaryota; kingdom Metazoa; phylum Chordata; class Aves; order Passeriformes; family Passerellidae; genus Ammospiza; species Ammospiza nelsoni. Next base: position 48,225,601 of record NC_080637.1, read on the forward strand.
CTGCTCTTGATGATGACTTGTTTTATTTCTCCTAGTTCAGTATCAGCATTATTTTAGTTCTGCAATTACCTTCTCCCTTTTCACCTCAAAAACTGATGCTAACTTTTTCATGGTCTAACTTCTTAATATCAAAATAATTATTGTATGAAATCCCTACTGTACCAGACTCCATCACAGGAAAGAATGAACATTGTTCAAAACCTATCACTTTCAGAATTTTTTTTAACTAAACCTATAAATTATGATGAGCATTACAGTGCTGTATTTTGGATGAGTAAAAACGTTTGTGCAACTTAACTTTTAAACTTAAACAGAAGAGATAAGTTTACTGACATTCAGAAAGGGATGCTGTCTCCAGAAGGAATTAGTAAACTATATTTTGCTAGGTATTAGATACCATGGTTAAAGCAAAGATAAGCCTGCAATGTTTCCTATCTTAGAAAAATCTGGGAAACTTCTACACACATATTTGCTGAATGTAGGTGGGGCATAAACACAAAACTTTGAGTCATCGTTTTGGTACAGATCTCTGATATGAAGCAACAACTGGGACTATACTCCCAGAGAGATAACATTTTCTCTTCTTTGCATAAGTTTTGCCTCTGCCTTTTCCTAATGATTGAATTCTGTGATTTTAAGCCCATGGCCTACAAAACAAAAGCCCACCAGTGCTAGACAACCTGTGAGAGGAACAAGAAAGTTGACTAAGAGGAGCCAACCCACTTTCAGCTGGCCTACACCCACACTGCAGGCACCCAGGCCTACATGGCTTTGTAAACTGGAAAAGGTTGAGACTTCTTCATTAAAGCTCAGCCAAGTGACTTCAGAGTCATTTTGAACATCAAATACTGAAAACAGCATCCTTGTAAAAATTATATAAAAAGAAAAAAGTCTAGAATAAAACTCATTGAAAGGCTTGGACTTCTTTTAGGGTAGAAGTGACTTGTTCTAAGAGTGTTTAAAATGAAATTTTAAACCCTCATCACCCCTCATCAATTTAGTGAACCCTGCAAAGGACAGTACTTTTTTTTACCTTCAAAAGTGGTATTTCGGAATTCACGGATTAAATTGAAAGGTGTCATTGGGCTCTGTGAGATGACAAGTTTCTTGACACTATGTCCAAACAGCAACACTGCATTGAAATAGCCAGCAAGAAAGTCATCTTCCATCTAGACCAAAAGAAAATAAAAATGACTGTTTAAGAGTTCCTGCTTCTGCCATAAGGCTATAATAACCTTAATTGGCTCCATTTGGTAGAAACTCCAGCAGAGAAGACCAGAATCTGCTGAACACTGCGTGAGTAGATGGCCAATGCCATGTGAGCGTTTTCATTTCAAAAAAGAAAGGCAAACAAAATATATTTTTGATGTATGAAGACAGGAAGGTGCTGAAAACTTAAAAGAGGCCAATAGGTAAAGGTCTGGCATGCTGATCCTGGTGCAAAGGATTCAAGAAATCCTACATTAAAGTTCTTGGCAGTTCTGCTTTGCTAAGTGTGTCCTAAAGACCCTGGCTTTGAATATGAGTTTCTGTGCAGATAATTCAGTGTGGTGCCAGCAAGTTTGGGCTTCCCAGTGGCCACAGCTCAGGGGCAAGGAGCTATGCCAGAATTTCCAGCAGCCTGCCATAGAGCTGGCACCCAAAAAGCATTGAGCCCAGGCTGGGGGATCTAGAAGCCCTGTAAATCCAGCCAGAACCTTCAGGCTGCCTGCTGGAGAGCTGGAGCTCAAAGCCACAAATCCTGGGATGGTGAAACTATACAAGAAGAACCTGGTTCCTTTCCTGGGCAGATGGCGGGAGTATCAGTTTCACTAAACAAATACAGCATTTTCATAGGTTCTGCTTTTCTGGAAATTTAAAAAAAACCCCTTATTTCCTATGGAAAAAAAAAAAAAATTCCTGTTTTTGAAGCTTATCTGGAAAGCCACTGGAGAGAAACTGCAATGGTTGTCATCTCTTAGACATATCTGCGCAAATTAGTCAACAATTATTAGTTCTGAACTTTCCATGCTCACATCTCAATTGCATGTACAGATCTTTCTTGAGTGATGCCTTGCGGCTACATGTAAGAGTGTCAGTCACTCAGATATGGAGTGGTAAAAGCATGTGCCTGTACGTCTCCCTCATGCCCTGTGAATATGACACTTGCAGAACAAATAAGAAGTTTGAGTTGAACTTCACAAAGCAGGAACATGACATTCTGCAGATTTGCCTTATGATACTATATTTTGACATTATTACATCAGGACAAAATACCATCCTGCAATAATATAAAGGAATATCACCTTAGAAGCATGACAGTGGATGATTACAGCTGCATTTTTAGTTTTCATTTCCTCATACATGAACAGGAATGAACAAAATGCAATAATCAGATATAAAATAGTGTTCTTACCAGGATGTCCTCCTCCATCTCTACATAGTCTCTAATTACAGTATTGTAGCTGTAATTAGCTGGTGGCAGAGTCAGGACAAGTACGTTGTGCATGTAATCAGCTGAGATGTTCTTCTTGAAGTACATGTTACTGCAAAGCAAAGCACAAGAACCCCATGAACACTGAACAACAGGCTCAGCAGTATCCATGCTAATCAGTCACTTGTTCCCAACAGCTCTGTTATTTAACAGGTTAAAACAGTAGTTCTAAAAATAAAACTTCATAATGCACACAACTCTTTATATCATTCATTCACTGATGCTAGCTTTTGTGCCTAAATATATTAAAAGGTAATATCAAGGCGATCTGCCAATCTGACACTCAAAGGTTGTTGTGAACAATGGTTATTATTGTAACTCTTTGTTTTCTACCCTGTTTACTTCCTCTTTTTTTTTTCAAGTGGAGTTTATATTTATTAAAACTCGGTTTCTCTTTGGAATCCACAATACCGCAATCATAGTTTCTTCATGTTACTGTGCCTGTCTCTGAGCTCTTCTGCACTCTTCTTGCTTGTTCTTCTAATTTTGATATTTCCTGCTAGAATTGAGCACAGCAGCAGTTGCACTAAAAGCATTTAACAGGAGGGAATGAAACAATCACAGAGGTGCAGAGAGCAGATTATTGATTCATTTGTTAAATTCAGTGAGATAGGAAAATTAGAGGAAACTGTGTCAACTTGAAAACTCTGCTAAAACAAGCAGAAGATGTTGTAGCTTTCGGGTATCCTTGGTTCCATCACCCTGACAGGCCATCTGGAAGTGCTTCACAAATTCACAAATCTGCCACCACCAGATACACATGTTAAAGAAGAATTTATGAATAGATATTAGTGTCAACTGGCAGCATCTGTCATTGCTATGGCTAGATTAAGAGAAAGAAAATAATTGTGTGAGCCTTCTCCCATTATTCATGTTTGATCATTCTTTTATTTTGTCAGTCAGTACTGATTGGCCATCTGATTGGATTCTTACACCAGAGCCCTGTACCTGCCTTTCCCTGAACCTTCTGATTTTTACAACACACTTTTCACCCTAAAGAACTTCAAAACATTTCTCATCCAAGCTTGGGCTGAACTAGCCAGTTGAAAAGAAAACCTCATTAATCTCCACCAGATTGGATAATCCTCCAGCATCCCACCTCTCTTGAGGGAGACTTAAAGACTATGTTTGTGTCCTGCTTGCCAGACAACTCAGAGTTGAAGAAAATTTAAATCTATCACTTTTTCAGAGGCACTTCACTCCTGGAGAAGCATGGGACTTTGCCTCTTCTGCCTCCTGCAGCTTCAGTTTTCATCTAATATATCTGTCTGTATTTTGTTGGGGTTTTTTTAAGAAGAATAGTGTGATTTGAGATACTCAGCAAAATAAGGGGTCTGTAGAAAGCTTAAGAAGAGCAGCATATAAAAAAGCCTGAGGCAGCTGGGTATATCAGAAGGATGCATATCACAGCAAAGAATCCCCTAATCACCCTCACCTATTGTAATGCAACATCTATACCTACAACACCAGTGGTAAAGCACTCACATACACCGTTCCCAATATGCATTTGCAAAGAAAAAGAGTTGAGGTCAGCTGCCTCAGGAAAAGCAAATGGGAATTTCTAATGCCTGGATAAAATTGTGGAATGCAAAAGCTCTTAAAGGCACTTCTGAAAAATAGATATGGTGAAACTGAAGGCGTACAGGATAGAGAAGATCCTGTTAAAACCTGAACAGGGTCCACTTAGGAACGAAAGGTTAAATCTCTGAAATCATTAACCCAGAGTTTCTCAGAACTGACCTGTTATGGTCACCTTTAGACACAAGAGCTGGCAAGTCCCACTGGCCCTAGAATTTCATGGAATCTTTTTGCTACACCAACAGTGAAGTAACATCAAGGCATGGGCACATATTTGCCTTGCAATCATCCATCCATCCATCCATCCATCCATCCATCCATCCATCTATCCCACCAGACTGCCCCAGGCACTTAACTTTCTCCCAGACTGTGACTCACTATGGCAACTGGGATTATACCCCAAAAAACACTTGGTTTAGGTATCTACTGTGTAATGTCTGCTGTGTCACTTAGGTTTAGGGCCAGAGATCAGTTCTCAGCCCTCGTATATAGCCAAGGCTTTTGAGGATACCATTGGTAAAGCCAATTTATGTCAGATATCTTCTATAAAGAATTTGTAATTAGCAATGTTAAGAGAAAATTAAACAATAGAAAACCAAGGTTGTATGCTAAGAAGCTTCTCTGAGAAGTTATGTTTCTGCGGTTATAAAGATGTTGAGGAGATGGTTATAAAGTGCAAGAGTTATAAACTGGGAGAACAGTTATATCACATAAATAATTTAAAAACTGAATAGATGGAGTCTAGAAAAATATACTGTAAGTCCTATTTACATAATTGTCTGGTTGAGCAGAGTGTATGAAATATGTACCATATCTCAAATGGACTATATCTCATGTCCATTCTGACTTTGGACTCTGTGCTTCTTTCATGGTTTCCTGCAATGAGGAGCCCCAGGAAGGCATTAAACCTACCTGCTCTGTCACTGCCTTAGAAAAATATTATATGAACCAAAAGGGATTTTGTAGAGGATATGCCATGAATTAAACACTATGCATGTTATATAAATGGCGAGACGTGAGGAAAGATGGCAATAGAAAACATTTTGTGAAAGAGCATTTCGTCAACAAACCAGTTTCACTCAGACTATTCCCATTATCTATATCCATCAGCAAACTGCAGGGAAAAGAAGAAAAACAAAGGTGATACTTTACTTGAAGAGATCTATCAGGATGATAACGATGTCATTATCCACCTTCTCCGTCCCTAGGTCTGAGCTGACATTCTCTGGAGAGCCACACATGATGATCACTACAGAATGGGCAAAAATGGAGAGAGATTGGTGAGATTTTCAGACAAGAAGAGGATGTTTGCCTGCTCCCCCATGTTTGAGTAGCAGGCAGTAGAGCAACTCTGGACTAAGGCACATTATCTGTCATGTACTGGGGCCCAGGCACAGAGCTCCAGCCTCTCTGCAGTAAAACCACAATATCTGAGGGGAAGTGGTAAAAGGTGCTTCAACACCTGCCCCATTTTCTGTCTGATTGCACCAGAGCACTACCATTATCCCACTCAAATAAGCATTAGGAGTTGTGGTGCCATAACAGCTACTCAATATGAACATTTCTAGGTTAAATGGCCTTCAAGTAATGATTCCATTAGCTTGATTACTCTCACAGTCACTTGGCCTGCTGATGCCAGGTGCTTAGTCTTAGGAGAAGATGAGGCATTTATTCATTCATTTTTCTAGTTCAGATAAATCATTTCCAGAAGTGCCCCCTGATATCAAAATGAGGTCCATAAATGTACCAGGGCTGCAAACACATGAGTGATAGAGAGCTTGCAGTATCTATATTCTTGTAGTATTTAAAGCCCTTCTTAGAGAAATTGTGATACTTGGATTTCTGAACCTCTCACAAAAAAGAGCTTGTGCTTAGATGGGATAATTTACCCCAAAAGCTCTCTGGAGCCAGGATATTCCCCCATATTTTATGAGGATGAAGAGAGGAATCTAGGAACTTTGTGCCATTTTATCTTTACATCCATGTAAAATGGTATATCTTTGTTTCCATCATTTCTGGTGAAAGGCTTCCCCTATAACCTAACTAAGGGGTGGGTTTGAGTTCCTTGGAAAAGCAACTCACTTGCTGGGACAGTGCAGCCTCAACCCCTCCTTACCATTGCTCTTCCGGTTTGGATTTTTCACAGTTTTTCTAAGCAGCTCTGGAGTTCTCAAAATATCCTTGAACTTGAGTTTTTCAGAGAACTCTGTGATTCCAGCATCTAAAGCATTCATGTACCTGGCACAAAGGAGCAAGGATATTGTCAGGAAATTGCTAACTCCTCACATTTTCCTAAGATGTGCAAGACAGGCTGTTCAGAGCACACAAGAGTGTTTATAAGATGGTATGAAACCTTTCCTGCAGCAATAAAAGTGAAAGAACCAATACATGGCATGAAAGATGCAGAAATGCTTGGAAAGTCTACCAGAGGTGTTTGAGTATGGTTATAGAAAGGGTGAATTTGGAAATTGCAATAATCTAATAAGACATTAGCAATTAAGAAAAAATAAATCAAGGATATGAGGAAACTGCAGGAAGTGAGATTAACAGGGAGGCAGAGCCAGGCACTGCTATTTAACACATCAGTGGTAATCTAAGAAGGCATATGTGAAGGTCCAAAGGACTAAACAGGAGCTACAGAAAGAACTGAGATAAAAATCACACATGTACCCTGACTGTGAGAGAAGCAAAGGAAGAAAAGCAGCAAGAAGAAACCTATGCAGAATCACTTAAAACTTGAAGGAAAAAATGGGCTCAGCATAAAAAGCAAGCAAGTAAAATTTGGTAAAAGATTAAGGAAAAACAGTCAGCTCCTCAATTTTACTCTTGCTTCAATATGTTTATTCTGAGAAGAGATATTCTATCTGAAATAAAGTCAATGCAGAGGAGAAACCAAAAGAACTGTCTTTATTTTTAAACTACATAACCTTTGATAGCACTGAGATCTCAGTCCTATGAGCTACTAAATACCTTTAGCTTCCTTTTTTTCTCCGGGAACAGAATCATTAACTGCTAATTTACAGAAACATATGCATAGTTGAAACATAACCTGATTTTGTTATCACTGTGGGTATTCATTTATTTTTGTATGTATATGGGAAAAAAACAATTAGCTCATACAGCAATACTTGTGCTTTAGAGAAAATGGATCTTTTAAAATTAGACTTCAAAAACCTTCACATTGACAGTTTCTATTAAGGCAGGATGAGATACATGGTTACAACTAAATTAGGATGAAAAGTGGGCAGATACAAAATTAATTTTTTTGTTGTTAATTCAGCAATAAAGGGACTTGAACAATTCTGAAGTCATAAAGAAGGTCCTGGCCAGAAGCATTTAAAAAGTGAAATAAGAAAAGCTTGGAAAGGTCAGAAATAGCTTCCATGCAATTATTTCACTGAAAGTTATGAAACCTGCAGAATTAAAGGGATTTAGCTAAAGTGTGTGTAGTGCATTGGCAGTTACAGCTGCAAATGTGGATGAGTAGGCCTGTAGTAAGAGGTGAACGAAGTGCACTGATATTTCAAAGCATCAAAGAGAGGTAATCATAGCAATTATATCATGTGATCAAGTTGCTATCTATACTAAGAAAGAAGAAAGAAAAAATAAAAGTCCATAAATACCTACAATAGAGGTAAATGGAGATAAGGTTTTAGGTTTCCTAATTCAGAAAAAAAACTCTTTAATTCTGTATCCAAAATAATCCATAAGTATATGCTTCTATCAATCTGAAGCAAATATAGTGATAAATTTTGCTTAGAATTCTGCAAGTCTCTCAGGTTATAAATTAGAAATACATATAATAGTTATTTTCATGAACTCTTTGCTACTTCGCAGCTGCATTTATAAAATTAGTAGGAAAAATTAGATTTTGTTTAATAAATCAGCTTTTAATATCCCAAAATTGGAAAAAAAATAAAAGTAGCGTAGACACACTCACATGAGCTGAACGTTAAATAAGACTCAATAATAGAAAAGTATTTATAAGTACTGGTATATTAAAGAGTCTATTTGTCTAAAAGCAGTCTTTGTTTTCAGGCAAGGAGAAAACCCAGCATTTCTGAGAACCAAGCACAACCTGATGTTTCAGGTCACAAAATGAAAGCTGTCTCCTTTGCTCCAAACTGATGAGAATATAGCTTAAACTCTGCATCACTGGGGTAATTTTGCTTGAAGAAATGTAAAGCTTGAATTTTGGAAATAGCACCTACGTATTGAGGACATTAATGTGGAGAAATATTTTAGAAGCTTAGTAAGACCCCTGACCTAAAAAGGCATCTATGGGGAGCCTGTGGAGGAGCCTCTCATGTCACACTATTTATACTAAGGAGGCTGTAAACAAGTATTTTCATCACAACATAACATGTGGGTTATGTTGTCCAAAGGAAAAGCAAAGGCTTGCAAATATTTATAAAAGACTGAGAGAAACATTCAGGTAAGTGCTATAGCTAAAAGCTACAATCCATCTTTTCCTTCTCTCGTTCCTTGGTAGTAGCAAGGCACCTCTCAGAGTGTAGGACTGAGAGAACACTTTGCAGAAACCATGTCTGAAGGTGGAGACAGCATTTATCAACAGCTGGGTCAGAGGTGGATCCAGATCTTACCAGAGGCATGCCTCTGAGGTTTCAGTTCTCTTGTAAATGTAGACAGATTCCCAGGTTGTGGTTTTGAATGGCAGCTCAGAATGTCTCCAAAAATGGAAGAAGAATTGGTTCAGTTTCCTGGCTGGGGTCAGAAGGCGGGTTAGGTTTTCTTTGTAGTCACAGGACAGTCCAAAACTCCCTACAGAGATCATAGGCAGGCTCAGTATTGTTTCAAGTCTGAAGAAAGAGATAAGAGGACAAGTCTGAACAGATTGCTGTTGCACCAAGGCAGATACTGATTTCCATCCTCACCTCCCTCTCCTCCTGTGCCCTGAGTTAGTTTAACACAGTTAATTTGAACCAGAATCAGAAGGTTCCCCAAGGTCACAAGCAGATTTCAAGCCTGTACTGGTACCAAAAAGCCCTGTTGAATTGCTCTAGGCATCTTCTTGCACTGTTCCCAGTCACCCCCATCCTTTTGGGTACCACACACCATTTCAGCCCCAAGGGTTATGACAGGAGTCCAAAGGCTCAAGACAAGCTTCTGCTACCTGGATGTCATTCCCATGGGATGGATTTAATCTCCCTATTGGGACAAGTGCTGCAGGGTGACAGCTTTTTGCTATCAAAAAAGCTTTACTTCTACAATTCAAAGGAAAAATCTTTATGTTTCACAAAGGTGTATTTTAGGAACTGTGCAACAGCAGCAGTCAGGGAGAAAAAATTAAGGCAACCCTCTGCTGACAAGGAATTTGTAAAACAAAAATCATTTTATATACAGAGACAGTAAGCTTTTAAGGACGAAAGTACATTTCTGGATGCTGCAATGTTACCAGACCAAACTCAAAATGCTTTTGCTCTTGTATGCCGTTTTCTTATAACAGGGAATTTTGCCTGCAAAAACCATGGCTGTAAGTGTTGTTGGCATTATTGTGACAAAATTTTATTTTCCAGGTAAAGTTCACTTACTCAACTACAGGGGTTTTACTTATTGCAATAGAAACAGACATAGATGATGTAATATATAATGACAGGGAGAGTATTTCACTAATTAAACAGGCTTTTTATTTTTTCCTGACAGACTTAGAATAGAAGAGAATAGATTATTTTGGTTAAAAGGGACCTACAAAAATCATACAGTCCTGATTATTTCAGTACTGACCAAAAGCTACAGCATGTTATTCATAGAAACGTAGAATGGTTTGGGTTGGAAGAGTCCTTAAAGATCATCTAGTTCCAAACACCCTGCCATGGACAGGGACACCTTCCACTAGAGAACTTACTAACTGCATTGTCCAAATGCATTTTAAACTTGACAAGCTTAAGGTATGATCCACCTCTCTAGGAAGGCTGTTCCAGTGTTCAGCCATGCTCCTGCTAAAATCACTCTTCCTAATGTCCAACCTATACACGCAGCTTTGAATCATTCCCACTTGTCCTGTTGCTGAATCCAAGGAAGAAGAGATCAGCACCTCCCTCTATACTTGCCCTTCTCAGGAAGCTGTAGAAAGCAATAAGGTCTCCCCACAGCCTCCTTTTCTCCAAACCAGACAAACCCAGTGCCCTCAGCTCTTCACAGAATATGCTTTCCAGCCCTTTCACCAGTTTTGTAAGCACTCAAAGACCTTCACATCTTTCTGAAATTTCATGGGGCCCAGAACTACACAAAATGCTCAAGGTGAGGCCACACCACTGCTGAGTACAGCTGGATAATCACCTCTCCTGACCAGCTGGTGATGCTGGGTCTGATGCACCCCAGGGTAGGGTTTGCCCTCTGTGTTGCCCAGGCATACTGCTGACTCTGGGGGTGCCAACCAGCATCCCCAGATCCCTTTCTGCAGGGCTGCTCTCCAGCTGCTCCTCAATCAATCAATCAATCAATCAATCATTCAACTTACTGTCAGGAGTTAGCAATTTCCCTACTGAAGTTGGGCTTTGGAAGGGTTTTTTTCCCCACCTACCAAACAGAGTGGCTATGCATAAAAGTCTTACTGCCTTGACTGCAGACCTCGAGGTGTCTGATGTACTCTAAACCAATGTCTCTGCAGGTTTGTTGCTCACAAAACAACTTTGTTCAGCAGCTGACATCTTTAACATCACAATATAAGGGGGAAGAATTGGTACTTACGAGATCATTTGGAAGGTGGCATAAGTGCAAGCGGGTCCTATGACAGCACAGCCAAGGTTGCCAGATTCCTGCAAGGAATCAAAAAGGGTCATTTGGGATAAAGCAGAGGACTGGCAGAGAGAGGAGGATGGGAGAATGAAGAAATTTGTAGGATATGAGGAGTCACAGAATTTACCTAGCAAAAGCAAGAGAAGAGAGGAGCTACAAAAAGTTTAAAAGAACAAACAAGAAGGGGAGGAGGAAAAAATCACAGACAGCCAAAAAAAGATAGAGTACAACATTTGTTAAGACATAGACAGCAAGTAAGGTTTAAAATACTGTTATAGCTGCACCTTTGAGATTAAACACCCCAGAAGAGTTTGCATTTGCTGAAGACAGGGTGGTTGGTATTACAAGGTCCTGTGTACCAGAAAAATTATTACATACGTGTATATTAAACTTTTATTTTAAAAACTCCTTCCATGACCATCAAATGAGGCCTGACCTGTATCTTTGTGTGTCATGAGGGAGAATTTCTTAGCAAAGACTAGAACATAGTCATAGATTAGTAGACTTAAACATTCTCATTGGACTGACCAAGTTTCACTCAGAGGTGTGAAAATCTTCAGAAACTTGGCTTCTCGTAATGCACTGATTTTAACTGAAGCTTTTCCTCATATTAAAGTATTCACATAGTTTCTCTCACGTGACTTCTGTGATTTCTAGTGAGAAGCAAGCACTTCATCTTTGCCCTTTGGGCATAGTTCCATAACCACTTCATTGGTAACAGTGCCAGCCTAAGGATTTCTCTGCCCACGTCCCCATCCTCACCACAGCTCTCTCTTTTGTGTATTGTGTAAACTGATGGTGAACCAAATCAGGATCTGATCCAGTTAGAAATTGACCTTTTTGCTCTGCTCAGGCTGTTTTGAGAGTTTGCGTTGCTGGTTTGGTTTTTTTAATTAATTGTTATTTGGGGTTTTTTTTAATGGATTGCTTTGGCTGTCAGACCACACAAAGAATTGTGCAGATATAAAAAGGAGGTAACTTAAGCATAGGAAAAGGAGCCAAAAGCTGAAGGCAGTCTCTTGGAAGCATTCATAGAACCTCTCTTCAGTATTTGCCTACTCCTTTTCACAAAACATACAGGAACATCTTCTCTTTAAAAATTTCACTTCCCTATCAAATTTCTTTGGAACTGATAGCAGGATCAAAGGTTAAGAAGGAAAGACAGAGACACACATGCACACCAAGGCAGAAGGAAAGAAGTCTGCTACTCACATAAATGGTTCTGAGGAGCTCCACACCTTCACAGGTGCTAGTAAGGCAGGCTCGGGAGACATAGAATGATGAATTAAAGAGGTGGAAGGTGGCATTCACTGTAACATTTTCTCCTGCAACACAAATGGAAAAGCAAACAGCATCATGAATTGCAGGTAACCACTAATACACTATTATCCCTCTCCTTCTGACACAGGTCTGAGCAGCCTTATACTCTGAGGTCTCCCTGCTTCTGCAACGTCTACCTACAACCCAACCCCCACTACTATGGATATGACTGTGAAGTGCATTCCAAGGTGGACTGCTGACTTCTGTTGAGTGTTACTAGACAAATTTTTTAAGGCTCTGTAAGAAGTAACTGAGACACCACTTTCCAATAAAATTGGACAAAATCTTTTAATCTAGAGGGCAGGTAGGGAATAGATAATATTTCTTTTATTATTTCCTTGGAATCTCTTTTTCCTATGATATTCTAGAGAGTGACAGTAGATTGGTGATGTTGAAAGGAGAAGTAAGATATCAAAATAAATAAAAGCTATATGACTCTAGATGAAGGAAAATATGGACTGCAGATTTTTCACACTTCAGATCGTGATGTGATCAACAGATAGGGTCAAGAGGAAAATTATTTTCAGAAAGTAGAGGCTAATCCAGTCAGGAGAGGAAGCAAGGGCAACCCAATTACTGCACGAGATGGATCACTGGTCTTGTCTGATCTAGTTCAATAATTTCCACATTACCAAACCCAGCTGAACATCTCCAGAGAAGCATGCAGGAAGAGTCTGCCCAAACACCATGAAAATATATATGGTTCTGCCCACTTGTAGAGCACTTCAATTTATACAAAGAGAGGTCATTATTTCCATAAGTCCTACATAAGATGTGCAAGGAATCTGTCTGAGAAGCACCTTACTAAAGGTCAGATGAGTAGACACAAAGTGTGACAAGAAATCACAGGAAGAGAGGGATAACCAACATCCATTGACTTACCTGTCATCTGGAATTCCTTTCGTACCCTTTCCATTGCTTGTTCCACAGTTAACCTCACACTATCAGTACTTGATGGGAAATCTGTGTAATTCATGAGCATCACATTGATCTCATAATAGTTGTTGTTACATCGATCTGAACCCACTGTCTTCAGCAGCTGCAGTGAGGAAAACAAAGGCCAAATGGCCAGCACCAATACCAGTTCCTTCATCGTTGCTCAGTTTAGATCCATTGTGTGTGCTCTCCCACTTCTTTCTGTCTCCTAACTCTCTTTCAGATACTCTACATTGATTTTGTTCCTGGATAGAAAGAAAGAAAAAAAGAGATTTCCACTCCGTAGAGTCAAAGGCTGTGTGACTCTCTCTCCTGCACTTCCCTATCCCCTTCCTTGCCTTCACCTCTGCCCATCCCTCCAGTGGACTAGGTGGCACTTCAAGGTGAAAACTAGCAGCAACAAAACTCAGGAAAAGAGAGAGGCTAAAGGTTGCTGAGAATGTTTGCTCATGGAAAGGCTGAGGCTATAAACTGAAACATTACCAGAAACCTTGCATGATAAGTGCACTAACTCTTCATCACATGCATAAGCTGAGAGAAGAAAGAGGAGGGGACAAATGAACCATAAAGACAACTCTCCAAAATGGAAATAAAATATAAGGTCTGTTAAAGCCTAGAGGAAAACAGATGGTTACTTCATGTTTGCATTGCCCTACATCTCTTGATTACATTGCCACACCATCTCTGCTGATTGAGCTCATAAATTGAGGGTGTATTTTCCTCTGAGATAAGTTACCAATTTCATTCCTTTAGCTTATAACAGTGAAGTACTTTTTGTGTTGGCAAAAATGTCTCACTTGCAGACCTTCAGACCAAAGCCTTTCTTTCTTCTTACAGACTCAGTACAAGGCTTGTCCACTCATGCTCGCCCAGCACTGTGCACCAAAGTGCCCTGGGTCTGCCCCTGCTCTCATCGCCCTTTCCCACCCCCTCAAATGGGGGCCCCAGATATTCATACTTTATGTGATGAGCCTCTCACATCAGGTAAGGATTAGCAAAGCTGAAGGACTCTCAGACCTGCAGGACCAAAGCTAAATTTTAAATGCCATCACTAAAAAAAACCCACAAAACAATAACAAACAATAAACAAACCCCAGCAACCCACAAGCCTTATGGAAAATTCTAGGGATTCTAGGCACAAAGGAGACAAATTTAAATAAAGCATAAAGTGTGCTTTTGCTGAATATGGGGTGTTTATGCACTCATACAAGAGGTTCTTTTTTTCTACTGAAACCTACACTGAGGCTGTCAGATAATAAATCAGTTAACTTTTATTATCTTCCTGAAATAATTTAAGACAAATAATGAAAATAATCAGAAACAATGTAAGTAACAGGGCTTGTGGTATAAAACAATACTGCAATTTCATGGTTTCTTTTGAAGCCTATATTTAGAAGGTATTGAATACACTTCAGATATATTTGCACAGACCTTTTTAAGTGATTCTGTTTTAATACCAAATTACTATTGCTTGAATCTAATACCCAGAGAAGACCATGACCCAGCATTTTAAAGTAGTATATAAACATCCCTGCATATTTAATCTAGCATTTGTAATTAATAATACAGTAATTCTAAATTAACAGTCTGTCATGTAAACATGTGGACTAGTATGGTTGGCTAGAGCCACAGATTGGGAATGGAACATGGCTTTTCCTGTGGAGATCATCTGCTCATCATTGGCTCATTTTATAGGTATTTCCAATGTCCTTGAAACTTATCCCATACAAGTCAATAAGAGATTTATCATTAACTTCAGCAGAGCAGGATTTGCATTTTTATACTCTTCTTAGCCTATCTAGGAGAAACAGTCAGCATGAATAATGCAACTAGAACTGAGTATTTTACACAGCTGGTCATACAGGGAGTACCTAACAGCACTGAAGTGTAAAATCAATGATAGCCTTATCACAGCATTTCTTTTTACTCTCTCCCTTGTCCTACACCATCACAGTGCCACAGCCCCAGCCAAAATATGATATAAATTTAATTGTTGACGTATAAACTTTTTAATTGCCTTGTGCGTATGTAATCTCTCAATGAATTCCCATGACAGAAGAATCTGGTGACGTGGAGCAGCAGGGAATGTGGCAGGAGGCAGCAGCTAGGATGAAACTCTCCATGAAACCTGCCAAACAGCACACTTTCCCTTGTAACTTGGGGCTTTGGACATCAAACACAGTTGCCTGGCAGACTGATCAGTAACATCTGCCTCATGGCATAAGAGAGACAAAGAAAAGCTGTGTCATTGCACTGTAAATATGACAGTTACTGTTGCTATAGATGTTCATAAGGGTGGAGAGAAAAAAAAGTAAATAAATGAGTCAGATGTTTAAAGGACAATATTTGATAGGCTTGGCACAAGGAAAAAAAAAATCTGTAAGTTTGTCCTTGTTGCTGTCTCTGCTTAAGGCATTGTTGGCCCTGAGGAATAGAAGAGATACAAATGCCAGTCAATTCATAGTGTCCTGGCTGCAGAACACAGTTAAGCTCCCAAGGAGCCAAACTCATCTAATTCCTTCCTAAGGTCTGGCCTAGCAGTTTATAAATCCAAGAGGTTAACAGTGACACAAACTAGACAGCTACTCAAAAAAACCTTGTATATCTTTTTAGAGCACTCTCTCCACTATCTCAGTAACTTTTCTCCAACCATTAGCCAGCTCTCACACTTCCAAGATTAGTCAATGAAGGACAAGTTCAGAAGCTCAGAAGACAAATAATGTGTTGGAGGCAAAAAGAAAGCTTTATGACTCCTGAAGGTGACTGCAGCTTTAACTAGAAATACTGGCTTCAACATAACTACAGGTAATGGGAGCATCCTGAAAGCACATGCAAGTAACTCTGCCTTCCTCTGAAAGAGTGTCTCTCATGCATGGAGAAACAGAGCAAGAAATTCAAACACCAGCAATATCCTGCCTAAGGTAACCTCTCCTGACAATCCACAAAACATTTTTAAAGCACATCTTCTAGAACTATTTATTCCCCCATAAAAGTTCTGAGATTTAATCACTGTCTAAGGAATAAGGTGCTAAAAACCAGCATCTGACATCCCCAGTGCAATTCTTTTTAGCTGTTGCTTCTAGGTATAATCTACTACTGCTATAATCTTGGCAGAAAGGTAAAAAAGATCCTCAGTGTTACATATCTTCACTATGTGCAAGTGTCTATCCAAGAAGTCAGTTCTTAGGTGAACATCAGCTTGAGACCCTCATCATTGTAATCCCAGCATGCGTAACAGCTCGTGGAGGTCTCCCCTTCAATCACTGTAGTTTATCACTTATTTTGGCTTCAGCAGCACAGGGATGATTCAGATTCAGATAGGCAGGTCTTGTATTTATTTGTCTGAAGAAAAAAATTCAGTTCCTCCCCAACATTACCTGTCCATATATTGTATAGACACAAAACATCAATACAGCTCTCTTTAGGCAATCTGATAGTCAGTGTTAGATTAGAAATACCACCTCAAATTAACTCACCAGAGAACTGTATCATTGGTTTTAGTGAAAAGTGACTTTCAGTGCCTGGTTCTGCAGTACTTTAAAGCACTGTATTGCTTCTGCCCTAGGATTTACTGAATAATAAATTACTAGATATTATAGGGTGTATTTGCAACTGATAATCAGCACTGACTTCCTGATCTAAAACTACTCTGAGAAGTTCTCTCTGTCTTCTGGAAAATTCAAGGATAGTCAGAGAATGAAAATTCCAGAAATCTCAGAAGAGCCAAAGACTTACGTGACAGTATCGAGTACCTACAGTCAGTCAAACTGCTACTTGTGGTACTTAGTAACAATAGTCCTAATAAATCTGAAAATAACACAAACATATTGTCAGCTTGTCTTCAATTTCTTTGGTACCAAAGACAACCAAGGTAACATTTTTCAAGCCACTAGTTTGTAAAGAAGCATGCATTGTGATACAATCATCTTATTTTGCAGAATAACATATTTTGACAGTGTCCTTCAAAATGGAATTTTTCCCTGAATATTTTGCTACAATTATTTCTCTTAATGACAATTGTTGTGATCAGCTTATGTTTTTTCACAATTGCTCATTATTTTTTATTTTCTCCAGAGCCAGGAACTTTGACAGTACACAAGAATATGAGATTCTATTAAAATAAAAGAGATGCTGTAAGTCTCCAGCATTGCAGAACTGAGAAATGTGAAAAAGGGAGAGACAAAAAAAATCTGAAAAGATTCTAAATAAAAATAACAGTAGATGTACTGATGTTCTTAATTCTCACTAACTCTGAAAACAAATTTCCTTTATTTCAGTGGCACAAAATCTATCATGTCTATGTTTTTGAATAAGCAAGGCTGTCAACATTGTTTGCATAAAATACAGAATTTTTAATAAGAAATATGCATGAGACATTATATGTTCTATAGTTCATCATATTTAGCCAACAGGATAAATACTGAAAAACATTGACGTTGTTTTCAAGTTCTAACCACTATTACTAAGTCTGATTCCAAATTATATTGATTGTCTGGGACTTTAACAGCTTCTACCCAGTCTTTAAAAAGATTCCAAAAATCAGATGGAAGAAAAATAAAATAGAAATGTTTGAGTTTCCCTTTTCTCAGTTTTGTTAGAAGTTAGAATCACAAATATGGTTACAGACAGAAAAGAAAAAAATACAGGACTGTAACATCTGTGTTTATTTAATGTCAGTAACTTAATGGTGTCAACTGGAGAATATAAAGATGTCTTCTTTAACTTTCAATAGGAGAGAGGAGACGAGGGATATGAAATAATGTTTTCCCATATTTTAAATTATTTTTACAACACTTCTACTATCTAGGCTTAGAAGACAATAATGTAAATTATTATTAATATAGTTGTATAGTATACACATATAGCAGCTGTATACATAGATATAGCATACGTGTATAGAAGCTGCATAGCAGCTATATTGACTTTTCAGAACTGATCTTTTTTTCTTTCTCATTTACTACAAAAGAACATAAAGAAAGATTTTGCAAACACTATCCTTTGGAACCAGCAACTGATAAGCAACAAGTTTGTAAATCAACATAAAAACAAGTGGGTCATGTGATGCATGATCCTGATAGTAGAGCACGATAATATAGCCATTGCCATGGGTTATTGAGAGTTCAGGTTCCTGCCATAATTTAGTTGCTGGCACAGATTAGAATGAAATTACACTGCAAAGCACTGACTGTTCTCATCAGAAGTTACCAATCTAGTAAGAGGAACACTACAGACAAGGATAAGGAAAGTGGAATTGCATCATATTACCATTATCATATTATGGGGTGGTGGCCCCATCTTCCTGTTGATCTATTATGTTGCCACTACCAGAAGATGAAGCTAAATATGTGATGTGTCATAAACATCTAGCTCAATTAAGAAAGTCTTCTTCCTGTTAACTCTTTCCCAACACATATATACATTTTGATGTGAATATTATTCCTCCACCTAACTTGTGTACTACAAAAATAAATAGTAGGAAGTCTTTCCTATTAACTACTGCTTCTTTCTTAAAAGGACTTTGCTTCCAGAGTGACAGGACACATTCACCTTTTCAGCATACTGATTTGCCTCTTTTACACATGTATCAGCAGGATACATCTCTGTCAAGAGACAAATGTAAGCTATCCTTAATAGGCAAACATCTGTTCTGCTTATCTTTACAAAGGTAAATGGCTTGAATGTGTAATAATTTATGTCCTGGACATATATTTCAGTTTCCTTAACCTCTTTCTATTAAACATTACACATGTTTATACTATGTGCTGGGATGGAGTTACGAGATATTCAAGCTAGTGCACACTTGATCCTGTAAATCCAGATGGCAGTGGAACATTGTGCAGATATATAAGCACATGTCCTGGGCCAGTACCACTGCATTCTTTGGGACACAGCACCTGCAGTGATGTGGCTTTCTGGCTTGGATAAGTTTGTGCAGACACAGCTCTCCATGCATTCCATCTTCAGTTCTATCACTGATTCATACTGGACCAGTGGATTGTCTTGCCTCCACTCCTTCAGTTCTACATATATAAACTTCTAAAAACTTACCTAAATGTAATGCTAAAATCAAATACAAGAACAGCTTTTTTATTAACTTGACTGACTCTTGATGACAGGTACATGCTGGAAATATCAGAAAAATTCTGAAGGTGCATTTTCCACAGACCCATAAAAATAACAGACATAAACAGGAATGAAAACTAAAGTTTCTCCTTTCCAAATAAAGATAAAAATGATGAATTTTCATGTCACCATTTGGAGGTCTTTAACTGACACGAATTTTGTTTGCCTTCTTGAGCTGGGTAATAGAGACAGAACAAAAGCATTAAAGGCACACATGATCCATCAACTTACGTGTTTCAGCTTCTCTCATCATGGGTGGTCCAGCCAGGGTAGATCAAGACTCAGAAGTTGCTGGTGCCATAAAAAAAAAGAAGCAAGTATTGTTCAAGTTCCTTGCTTAAAAGGGATCATTTCCCATTTTCTCATCTCAAGGGACTGCCTTTGTAGCTGTAGCAGGGGAGCATTTCATTGCTCTCGCTTTTGTATAATCATTTATCTTGAGATGCCAGATGTTGTCAGGTGCATTTTCAAAGGTACAAGACACAGAACACAGTGAAGCATCATTACTGAAAGAACATGATCTTACCCAGATATTGTGGAAATTGAAGTACATGATTGTTGCTGATGCAAAGGTCATGTCCTAACCTCTTGCTTTAGTTCATATTATGATAAGGTTTTTTCCACTTCTTGCTTTCTTTCATTTTTAAAATTTCCTTCATCTCCTTTTCTTAAATCTCAATTTCCAGTCTCTGGTTTTTTATTTAAACACTCATTGCACCATCTGATGATTACCTTGGTGTTTAGTCATGAGTGCATGATTTCCCTTTTGCTGCCATTAGTGTGAGTAAATTCCCATTCTCCCAGCAATTCTGTGTGGAAATAAACATGATCATTAATAATTTTACAGCTCATAGGCTCAGGATAATGGCACTGGCTAAAAGAATAGTGGAGGTAAGAACTGTAGCAGTTTTCCAGTATTATTCTAGAGTAGACAAACTTCTTGACTTGTCTTTAATTTATGAATTGTCATCTTAGTGTTTCAAATGAGGAAAAACTATAACATTTCCACCTACTTTGTACTGCATCTTAGTAAAAATTTCTACACCAGGCATGCTAAAAATATTTTGGTCAATTTGATGCTGCTATCACTTTTTATCACAGCTGACATTGTCATTTTTTTGCCCACACCTAACACACTGACACTCTGTTAGCTCTTCGGCATTCTTCAGATTTGGATCCACCACATACAAATTCAGGAGCCACTTGGAAATGGGAGAAACCAGTGGAGCAGCTGAGAGCTTTCTTTCATTTGAGTTAATATTTTAGCTGTATTTATGTTGACCCTTAGAACAACAGGGTCTTCTGAAAGAATCTGTTAAAAACCAGAAGAAAGCAATGTAGTAAAATTGAATTTTCAGTTACTTTTTCTTAAAAAAAAAATAAAAGGATCTTACCTAATTGTACTATCTGCTTGACCACATGAAATCAAATCTCTGAAAGAGCAAATAATTTCAGAATTATTTATGGAAATTAATTTTCTCCTGACAGAAATAATACCTTACATAATAGAGAAGAGCTATAAAAGCAGACTAAATCACTAGCAAACATTCTTTATCACTTTGACTAAGTAATTAAAAATTAATTTCTTGCAGAGAAATCCTTTGTGGGAGAGTGGATTATCTGCCTTCCTTCTTTGTGGCCTGAGGTATGAAAGCACATTCATTATCCAGGGACACTGTCACAGTGCTGCTGTGCTCCAGTGGTTTCTGGTTGGAGAGCAATCTCTCAGAGCTCCAAGCTGGGTGTATCATTCCTGGGTCAAGCCATCTTGAAGTGATTGGGACACAGTAAATATGGAACCCATACTCTGAAGAAGCAGCACACAGTTCTTTACTGCTGGTCTATATTACAGATGATTGCAATCTGACAGGATATGTTTATTCATACCAAAAACAAAAGCTGGGTATTTTTCCTGATAAAGGTAGAAATGCAGATACTTCATTAGTTCTGTCCATGAGTATGTGTATTTTAATTAGTTGAGTTGTCAGCAGTAGTGTAATGTTTTAGTCCTCTGCACTGACATTTCTAATCATAGAAGGTTGGAAAAGATCTCTATGGTCTGTCACTTCCCATGTCCCTAAGTGCCACATCTACTTGTCCTTTGAACACTCCAGGGATGGTGATTCCATCACTTCCCTGGAGAACCTGTTCCAATGCTTGACCATCCTTTCAGTGAAGAATTTTTTCCTAATTGTCTAAACCTCTGTCTAAACCTCCAACAACCTAACTTGAAGCTGTTTCCACTTGTCACTTGGGAGAAGAGACCAACCCTCACCTTGCTAAACCCCCCCTTCAGGTAACTGTAGAAAGCAGTAAGATCTCATCTGAGTCTCCTTTTCTCCAGGTTAAACAGTTCCAGCTTCTTCAGCCACTCATCCTTACATTATTAATCTTAAGAAAATATGTTCTTTGATATTTATCTTGGTATACTTTCAAGACTAATCAAAAAGAGATTTAATCTGTGAAACAGGGAGCAGCTAACAAGCAAGCTCTAAGTGATGTCCAGGTGTTAGAAAGAAAAAATTAGTTATTGGTAGAACTGCCTTGTCAAGGTTTAGGGCTTGACATGTTTCAATTATCTCAGACCTACATGGAGGTTAACAAAGCTTGGGAATAAGGATGTACCACTGATAGTGGACACAAGGAATGTAGAATTTATAGGCCATAAGGACATTTGGCAGAACCCCCAAGCAAAGGAAGAAGCTAATAAAGACAGCTCAGCGACTGTGCTGAATCAGCCCCAGCTGGGTACAATGTAATTGGCAGTGGGTAAATTGTGACCACTGACTGATGGCCACCGACCCAATAGATTGTGTGGGCTAATCAGCATTAAAAGTGAGAGACTCATTAATCAATAGAAGAATACTGATTATTAAGGGAACTATGTAATTTGCAGATAATGGACCTTAACGCCTTTGTTTGCTAAAATGGATAAACAATGAGAAGTTTTGGTAGTTTTCATGCTGGCTTTGTGTGCTGGCCACTCAGCACCCTCTTCTGTGCAGAACTGTAAATACATCAAAGACCTTGACGCTGTGTGTGGATTGGCCTCCAACACCAGGTGAAAAAAAAACCTATTTTGGGACAATTAGACTTTTGTTCCAAATCTCTCAGCAGCTTTGCTGCCCTCCTTTGGACAAGCTCCAGCCCCTCAATGTCGTTCTTGTCGTGAGGGGCTCAAAATTGGACACAGGGTTCGAGGTGTGGCCTCACGACTGTACAGGGGCTGGCCACATTTTATCTGACACGATGCCATTGGCCTTCTTGGCCACCTGGACTCGCTGTCAGCCAGCACCCCTAGGTCCTTTTCCACCTGGCTGCTTTCCAGCCACTCTGTCCCAAATCCATGGCGTTGTTGCGACCCAAGTGCAGGCCCCGGATGTTCAGGCCAGGGCCCAAAGGCGAGGAGAGGAAGCGCCACGGGCTTTGAGGCAGGAACCAGCGCGCGTCTCACTGAGGCGGCCGCCGCGGAGATCGCCGCTCGCCGCAGGGGAGCGGAACTCTGGAGACGGCGCCGGTCGCCAGCCGGCGCCCTTTCGCCGCGGCCTTCCGCCATCCCGCCGTTACCCTGGCAACGGCGCCGCCGGCTCAACGCGGAGCCCGGGCCCGGCCTCAAGATGGTGAGGGGCGGCGGGGCGGTGAGGGAGGGTAGATGGTGAGGGATCGCAGGATGGTGAGGGGCGGCGGGGCGGTGAGGGAGGGTAGATGGTGAGGGATCGCAGGATGGTGAGGGGCGGCGGGGCGGTGAGGGAGGGTAGGATGGTGAGGGATCGCAGGGCGGTGGGGCGGTTAAGGATCGCAGGATGGTGAGGAGCGGCGGGGCGGTGAGGGATGGTAGAATAGTGAGGGATCGCAGGGTGGTGAGGGATGGTAGGATGGTGAGGGATCGCAGGATGGTGAGGGGCGTAGGGGCGGTGAGGGATGGTAGATGGTGAGGGGCGGCGGGGCGGTGAGGGATCGCACGATGGTGAGGGGCGGCGGAACAGGGGACGCGGCGGAGAAGGCACCGCCGAGGGAGAGCCCGCTCTGAGCCGGCTCCTCCTTGCTCTCTGCCCAGATGCTCTCTCGGGCCAAGCCGGCCGTGGGGGGTACCCCGCCGCCGGGAGACAGGCGGAGGAAGAAAGGGAAGGAGGTGCCGCAGTTGGAAGAACTCTTGGCTCAGAGGGACTTCACCGGCGCGATCGCCTTGCTGGAGGTGACGGGCTCTCCTCGGGAGAGCGGTATCGACGCTGTGCCCTTAGGGCACACTTTACTATCCCTTCCCCTGCCTTGGGACCCTCTCGCCCCCTTGGGGCCCTGCAGCGGCATCTGTTGCTCCCCGCTTCACAGAGCCGGGTTTGGCCTGTGAGGGCTGCCTGCTGCTGCCCTTGGAAGTGTGAAAGCAGCTCCATCCCAGCAGCATCCACAGCTGTCAAACTGTCCGTGATATATGATAGCCTAGTATTGCTTTGGTTATCTGTGGGGCTTTAGAAACTCTGGCAGCTGACAAAATTCTTATATTCTTTATTCTCTGCAAAGTTTAAGCAGCACGTGGCGGAGGAGGAGGAGGAGGATGGCAGCCTTTGGATTGGATACTGTGCGTTTCATTTGGGTGACTACAAGAGAGCTCTGGAGGTAAGGTGGGGAAATCCTGCTTCCCGAGGTTAGAAACTGGGATGCTGTGATAAAATAATGGCAGCAGGAGGAAGATGGTCTGTAGTAGGGAACAGCCCTGCTGGCCAGTTAAGGTACAAATGTACGGTAATAAGGCAGATGCTCTGGGAAGCAGTTTGGATTGGGGGAAAAATGGTATTTTGCCTATGAAAATAGAACTTGTTAAATATTATGTACTGACTTATTTCATACTAGGGTTGGTAGCTTAATTTGTTCTGTTGAATGTCATTGTTCAGGTCCTAAATCCATCATTCCTTTTTTGCAGCTAGGTTTCCACAGTTTCATTTTTCAGGTTTAATAATATTTTTGTCTTCATTGTGTAGCTTATCTGTGACAGGTATGAAAAAATTCTTTCTTTAGAGGTTGATGCTCCTGACTATTTAATGTACTTTATTGGTTTTCTTTGCATTTTCTTGTATTAGGTAATTTAATTAAATGAGGTGGTCTTTTTTTCTAAAAGCTTTAAGTCACTAAAATATATGGTAATTGTTCAAATATGTTTGCCTCTTACAGTTCTGTTGTGTCCCCTCGCTGTGAAGTGTAACTCAAGTATAGCTGGTTTTGCAGTCTTTGAACTTGCTTTCCCTAGAATCAATATTAAAAACAGATGTTAATTTAAAGTATTAACAAAAGAAAATAAATAGATTATAGAACAATGATGATATTTTCTTTGATAAATGGTCACATGCACAAGATGCATACATGAGGTGAAAACTCTAAAGCTTCTAAGTAAGAAAGGCACAAGGCACTCTGCCCTTTAAAAATTGAAACATCTGTTAGAGTTATTAGAAATGCTCAGTGAATCAAATGGATAGTAAACAGTATAGAAGTAGTGCAGGATATCACAGTAAATTAATATTCATGTTTAGACTTGTGGGATTTAGATATTATGAATACAACAATCAGTAGCTGTAGTTTATTTACATCCAGGTATTGGGTGTTAATAGGCTGTGCAAGTTTAAAAAAAAGAAAAATGTTCATATACAGATGAAAAATGACTTGCAATTTCTTTGAAATAAGAAACAGTTTGAAAATAAATTTGAAATAAATTCTGGTTGATAAATACCCAGTAGATGCTTTTATAGCCAGAGTAGATTTTACATGTTTCCTTCAAGGAAAAGGTGACTGCTTTCTTTTGGATTTTCCTAATTAGTTTTTGCATGTGGTGTTTGATTCACCACTAGGTGATGCTCTTGATTCAGGCTTTTAAACACTGCAACATAGCCTTCTTTTTCCTGGTAATCTGCCCAAAAAGGGACAATAAAAGGTTTGTATGAGCGATTTGTAGTTTGATTGATTGTGTATGTTTTAAGTGAGAGATCACAGGGCTTGTCTTCCCGGATTTAATGCTGTTTTTTTTGCACAGTTATAAGTCCTGATAGCTTTGTAATTTTGTGGTGACATGTGGGAAATGAGCCTGTGCATCTCAACATAGTTTCTCTGGGGATAGAACACTCTAGTTTTAATTTCTAAGACTGTAGGTCTCATTCCACCGTGGAGGCTGAACTGCCTTTTAGTTATCAAAATCCACGTTGAATTGTAAAATGCTGCTATCTCATCTGCTGTGTTCCAGAGGTGTTGTTGCTGTATTCTCAAGGACAAATTCCTTGATAATCTATATCCTTGAGATCTTGGAGCACTCTTTGGGGAGTGCCAAAAGCACTGTAGATAAAATACTCTGGGTCAAAGATTCTGCTGAATTATCCAGAATGACATTGCATATAACCTAAATGATTCACCCTGCTATGTGTTCCTGCAAATGACAACACATAGTGTGTGTCACCATATAACAGTTCATGGTCCATGTACCTGATGAGGGTCTTCAGAAATCACACTTTTCCATGCTTTTATTAATGATGATATGTTCATAGTGAGCCAGGCGTGTTGGTTGCATAGCAACTTTTGGAGAAGCCTGGGAGTTGTGATGAGGTGGCCATCATGCACCACCAGGAGAAACAGGGAATAAGTGAAAAACACACAGATGTCCATTCCAGCTCCAGGAATATCTTCAGAGAGAATGACAGCGAAATCTCTGTCACATTCATGTGAGAGAATTCACATTCTCTTATCACAGGCACACCAACAACAGTCAAATGTCCTCTAGGTAGGGCACTAACCTCAGCCTCACTGGGGTCATACTTTCCCCTTCTTAACAGCAGATGCCTTTCTCAAAGGTTATGCCACTGCCACTGGTCTGGTGGGATCATCCCTCCTGCTGTACCCCAGTTTACAAGTGCTATTGCAATGGGATGACTCTTCAGCAGTGATGGTGCAGTTCTTCCTGAGGGACTGACTAGCTTCCTTCATGGACAAACTTATTTTTTCTGAGTAGCTTGTGTCTTCCTGGCGTCATATGGCAACCAGAGCTTTCCTAGTATGTGGTGACATCTAATTATTTTTTGGAATCTTCCACATCTAGTGTCCATAATAGGAAAAAAATGCAGAAAAAACTCATCTGTCTTTCTGCAGCAGCTGCCACTTGTTCATGGCTCTAATCTTAAATCTTCTGAAAAATTTCCCAGTGTCATCCAAGTACCAGAACTAGAGCATCAGGCCAATTATTCTGTTTCTGAGTTGCCTGGTCTTATAAATTGAATCAGCTGGGGCCTTAAGAAAGTGATGGTTTGTTACATTTTAAAATATCTGTATCTACGTACAGATATTTTAAAATTTATAGATCTAGATCTATATCTATAGATATATAGATCTATATCTATATGTATATTTTAAAAAATCTATGAGACAAATTGGCATAGGCAGGTGCTTTTCTTGGTTGGATTCAAGAACAAGTTTCACACTTGTAGCCTGTACCCTCTGCTTCTGGGCACACATGGTGCAGCTGCTGGACATGCTAATGCCATTTTGGTTCATCAACTGCACACATGAGAGCAAAGTATTATCCCTGGGCCAGAGCCTTCAATGCATTGTTTCTGTCAAAATCCTACAACCAGCCAGCAACAGTCTCTCCAATCTTCTGCCACCTGGCAGAGAAATAGGAGCAATTCCACCACTTCACTGATCAGGACCTCCCGCCAGCTTGGCTCAGGATAATTTTAGTCGAATTGTAAGTCATGGAAGGACCAGGGCTATACCAGTGTAATTGTTCATCCATGGGCAGTATCTGCTCATGCTTGAGTAATTCTGTGAGAAGTGTGAGAATACAGGTACACTCCAGTTCCTGATAGCTGAAGACAAAGTAAGAACTGGATTTTTGAGCTCTGGGAGTTCTCTAGGCGTCTCTATGATGTCTGTAGCCAGGTTACAATAAGTATCTCTTTGAGCACATGTCCAGCAGCCATATATGTTGGCTTGTTTATTGGCTCTTCAGCATCTGTGTTTATGGGCTTGAAGAATCAGACATGTAATAAGGGCATTAAGCTGGCCCTCCACATGGTCAGTACATGTCCATAGTTGTGGACAATTGACCTGGCAGCCTGCTTTTGAGGAAAACTGCACGTGTCTAGTGATCGAGGTATGAGGAGGAGGACAGTGAAATAGCTAGGAGTTGTTAATGCTGCTGGATGGCAAAAGCATGCCACTGGTTGACTCTTAGGACAGGTTTGAGAGTATTTAGTTTGTTTGGGTTTGTTGGTTTATTGAGAAAGGAGGGGGGAAAGTTCTTGTGAAGTAGTCTTTGAGAGACTGATGTTGAATGGCTTTCAGTGAGGAGAGGGCAACAACACATAGTCCAGACACATGGTCCAGAACTACAGGGTAAGGAGCACTGATAGTCCTAATTTTTATTTAATGTTTCCATTGATTCACATTGGTACTGCTAGAACACTCTTTATATATTGCTTACTTTGAAGGGCCGGGCCATAACATGACTTGTGTTTGTGCACTTTGTCTTTTCTAATTAATCTGCCTGAAGCCCTAGACAGGAGAGACCTTTGGGTGCATTTAATCTGAATGAATTTTGAAAGATTCCAGATGGTCCCACTAAACAGCAGTGGCCTATATCTCAGAGCTCCTTGACAGGCCTACATCAAGATTAAACTGGCCTCAGTAGGAAAGGTTGGCCTCTATGCAAATGTTTTATTTTAAAAAATATTAATCATTATTATGATGATGTTTATGATATTTATATTTATTTATTGTAAATATTGTTGGACAGCTAGTCCCTGAAATACTAGCAAGACTGAGCTGGCTTTTAAGGTGCTCCTTACAAGTTTCTTCTCTGTTTCAGAGTGCAGTTTACTTTTATTTGGCAACAAAGAAAAATTAATTCTTTATGCTTACAAGCTCTAAACTTTATTGTTATCAGCATGTTTGTGTTCTTGGGATTTTCTGTCCTTTGGGCATGGCTTATTTTATCTCATTATGTATATATATCTCTGTCCTTTTCCCCAGAGGTAAGAAGTCTCCCACCCACAGAGGCTCAATCTGCTAAACTCTCCCTAGGCAGAGGGTGCTTCCAGTTCATATTTGGGGAACAAGTACAGAGTCAAGACTCTGTTTTGCTGGGAGGGATGAGTGGCTTGCAGTGATCTGGAGTGCATGGATGACATTCCTTCAGCAGGTCTGATGAGGACCTTGCATGACCCTGCCTGCTTTGCCTTATGCTTCATGCCTCCATGGCTGGATGAAGAGTAGGAGCACCAGCAGCAGGCACTTCCATTGGGATGGTCCTTCCTAGGAATCTGTCAGAACTGTGACACAGGAAAAAATGGCATTTAGAGAGCTCCATGCCTCTGTTTTTAGTACCTGTTGTTACTCTGAGAAAAGATAAGCTTATCTTCAGGAGTATAATTGTTTAGTGGCTGCCAAGTTGTTTTTTTTTTAAAGAAGTAGATTGAAAGATTGATCTGTTAAGTTTTGCTGTTTCACAAATAACAAGAAATGAAGAAGTTTGTGTGGCAGAATTAAAGGATGTGTAGTCAATGTGGATGTGTAAGAAATATCAGAATATGCTATCAAGAGCCTTTCTATAGCTGTTGACTATAGATCTTAAAATGGGAAATGGTAAAGTTAGGAACAGGTTATTAATATTTACTACAAATTACTAATCTTCATCTATAAGGAGATCTTGAATTTGCCTAATACCAATTTTTAGGCTTGCATTTTAATGCAGTGGTCTCCAAGCAATTTTGCTGTACCCCAATTAGTAAAAAATTTTTGAGTACACATCCCCAATGTATATACACACATCTATATATTTATAAATTATATACATGTACCACTGTACTAATATGTAATTATAAAACATAGACAAAAATAGGAACTAAAAAAAGGATGTGATAAAATTAAATATAATTTAAAATACTTATTTTAGTTATTAGTTGTACAAAAAAATTTTTCTTCCTGCACTTGATGTTATTATATTACATAATCTCAGACTTAACACACACTTCCACAGGTTTAATATACACTAAGACACTACCTACAGGTTTACAAAAACACACTTAACACTTGCTTCAGTAAGTATTCTCAAAGAGATTTCCCTGGTGGTTATAGCTCCCAGGCTTTGACTGGAGGAGAACTTAGGAAAGCAACAGAAGTTGATTATATTGATGCTTTTATAGCTTACTTATATTGGGGCTTATATATGTAAATAATATTTTTATTATAATATATTTACAATATAAATATGTTTTATATCTCTGTAACTTCAATATTGACAGAAATCCTCCTTATATGTGATGATTTATGGCACTGCTTTTCCCTGTGGTCCGTTATATTGTTGTAAACAAAAAAGTAGGGACATAGCTTAAAATAACAGTTTTGTAGTTAGGACTGCAGTGAACTTCAGAATAAATTGTTTGATGTCGGTAATTTAATGATACATTGTAAAACTGTGGAAGAAAGAATTATATTTAATACAAGTATGCGCTATTACACATTTTTTAAAAATCAACCCTCTCTTCTGTTACAGGAATATGAGGCTTTAACCAAGCAAGCAGCTTGCAAACCAGAGGTTTGGGTGAACCTTGCCTGTACCTACTTCTTTCTGGGGATGTACACGCAAGCAGAACAAGCAGCCTTGAAAGGTGAGATGTGGTGCTCTGTTGGAAAAGACTGCTTATTGGTTTGAACACTTAAAGTAATTTCTAGAAAAGGATGCAATAAAGGATACTTGAGAGCAAAGTTTTTTGGGTTTGGGGTTTTGTTTGGGGGTTGCTTAATTTTAACTTTCTTTTAACGGGAGAATTATGATGCAGTTTCCTTCCGAAAAATACCTTGGGGGTGTGGAGCAGCTGGAACTAAAAGAAGCATCTGGAAAATAATTTCTCTTATTAATTTCTAAATGCAAAACCCAGCATATGCCAACCAGCAACAAAATATTACTTTTCTTTTGACTGATTCTGTGTCCCTGAGCCAGTGCAGATGAAGCAAATTAAATCATGAAATCATAAAAAAATAAGCATCTGAGAGAACTAAGCATTCTCCCTGATGAAGACAAGAGCTCTGTTTATGTATTTTGAGTGACTTAGCAGGTGATCTTGTTGCCTTGTAAGTCTGATGTTAGGTATCTGGTTCTTCCAGGTATAGAGTTCAATAGTCACATTATTATAATTCTACTTAAATCTGAACATGCATGGGTTCCTTTAAAGAGGAGGAATGAAAATTAGATTCCAGGGCAATTTTTACTGCCTAAAAATGTTTCTGTAGTTTAATTTTGTTGCCCATCACTTTTTATGTATTTTAGTGATTTAGATTGCTTTCTATAACCATACTCTCTCCGTGCTTTTTAAGTAAAATTAGTAGTAGTGATATCTCACTCAACTTCTGACCTGCCTTCTTAGGATAAAACTCTTATTGAAGGATAGGTTTTCTCTGTTCTTTCATTAGTCTTCTTGTCTTGGACTGCAAAATAGAGTAGGAAGAAAATAGTAGTGTACTTTCTTCTGCTGTGAAAGAATGTCTTCCAAAAGGATAGCTTTGGAGCATTTTTAAAAAATAATTAGGTTCTCATATCGCTTTAAAATCCTCAAAAAGATCATGCTGAGCTTGAATCCCACAACTAGAAATGGGTTTTTTATTTTCAATTGTAAAAAAACCTCATGCAGAGCTTTGTGATTTGCATTGTTCCAGAGGTGTGTAAATTTCTAATATTCACAAATAATTTAATCTTTAATGTACCAAAATTTGAGCTTTGGAGATTGCAACCTAGAACTTGAAGTGAATCTAAAAGTAAATGGGCAATAGAGCTTTGAGGTGTCACTGTGACCTAAAGCATGGGGGAAGCAAGCAGCTGCATCCTGTACCAGTTGGAGCCATTGTCATCAGCTTCACATCTTGTGAGTTACAGCAATCCATTCTAGAGATGACATATACACAGCTGGCATGCACATTTATTAACTGTGAGCTGGAGGAGAGGGAAGGTTGATGTTTGTCATGCCCCTTCAGATTAATTAGTAGTAATATGGTGAGTGGCAGAGCAAGGGGTGCAGTTAGTGGTACTTGGGTGCTGGAGGCAAGGGTGGGACCATTAAGAAAGCAAGAACTGAGGGAGGGAACAGAAAATAATGGAGTGGTCACATTAGTTCAGTTCCTGATCAATTCTTGATTTTACATAATTGTTTAAGAAGGACAGCATGCCAGTTCTTACAATGAGGTGCCAGACCTTTGTTGTGAGTACTGCAATCCTGGTGATTTCTGGCTACTTAAGCTTGGTGGGGAAGCAGTCACAGTTGAGGATTTGTAATACTTGTCCTTTCTCCACTTGTAAGCTTGTAAGTGTGGTGTATTCCCCTTTCAATCTTTCTTATATTGAGTTTAAACCTTTTTAGTTTTAAGTCAGATCCTCTTTTAGGTTTTTTTAACAATTTGGGATTGCATCACTGGTGGCTGTTTGCAATATAGTGTTGACAGCTGAGGCTGTATTGTCTTGTGCTCTCTTCCACAGTTGTGCAAAAACCTTGAAGAAAAATAAAAAAAATTTCTTTGAAGAGGAAAAGTCTTTAGAAAAACACCATTTATCTAATATTGCCTTGAATATCACTGAAAAAATGATAGGTAGTGTTAATATTAGACTCTTTACCATTGCTATTTTGGGATTATTTTGCCTGAATTCTTGTGTAGTTTATTGCTGCAGTTATGCTAAACCCATGAAAGTAGCATACTGCTAAAACAAATTCAGGAGAACTAATTTAGTTTTAGCTATAGTTCTATATTTCTACAGTGACAGAATATCTGTGTGAAAGGAAGTATAAATATCAGCTAGCTTTCTGGAATAGATTTTCCACACAAACATGTAAATATCTTGAAATCAAATCAAGTTCTTTCTTTTTATATACTATTGTTGCTTAAGGAAATTGTTGTTAACCATCATTCCATTAATGAGGAAAAATTATCAGGATACTTAAAATTTAGGAAACAATCATTAAAAGCCATGAGGCAATTAATGTATTCATACAGATGCATAGTCCACAATCTCTTGTGGAGCAAGGTTTTATCTTTATTTTATAATAGACATGAATTGATCTCTTAGCTTGTTGTTGTTTAATTCAAACTTCGTGGAATAGAGGGGATGGGGAGGTCATTAAGGACTGCCAGCACAGCTTCACCAAGGGCAAGTTCTGCCTGACCAACTTAGTGGCTTTCTATGATGGAGTGACTCCATCAGTGGGCAAGGGAAGGGCTATTGATGTCATTTATCTGGACTTCTGTAAAGCTTTTGACACAATTCTTCACAACATTCTTCTCTCACAATTGTATAGATATGGATTTGGTGGGTAGGCTGTTAGGTGGGTTAGGAATTGGTCAGACAGTCAGATCCAGAGGGTAGTGATCAACAGCTCAGAGTCCCAGTGGGCATCAGTGACCAGTGGTGTCCCTCAGGGGTCTGCGTTGACACCAGAGTTATTTAATGTCTTCATTAATGACACAGATGACAGGATCAAGTACACCTTCAGCAGGTTTGCAAATAACACCAAGCTGAGTAGTGCTCTTCACTCAACTGAAGGATGGGATGCCAGCCATAGGGATCTGGACAGGCTTGAGAGGTCGATCTGTGAGAACCTCAAGAAGTTCAGCACAACCAAGTGCAAGGTGCTGCACCTGGGTTAGGGCAACCCCTGGTATCAACACCAGCTGGGGGATGAAGGAATCAAGGGCAGCCTTGCCAAGAAGGATTTGGGAGTGCAGGTGGACAAGAGGCTGGACACAACCCAGCAATGGCACTCACAGCACAGAAAGCCAGTTGTATCCTGGGCTGCATCCAAAGGAGTGTGGGCAGCAGGATGAAGGAGGGGATTCTGCCCCTTTGCTCTGCACTGGTGAGACCCCACCTGCAGTGCTGCATCCAGCTCTGGGGTCCCCAGCACAGGAAGGACATGGACCTGCTGGGGTGAGTCCAGAGTAGACCACCAAAATGATGAGAGGAATGGAGCACCTTTCCTAGAGAATTGGATTTTTCAGCTTGGAGAACAAAAGGGTTCAGGGAGACCTCATTGAGGCTTTCTAGTACCTAGACAGGACTTAAAAGAGCTGAACAAGGACCATTAACACAAGCATCTAGTGATAGAAGAAAGGAGGAATGGCTTTTATGAAATGAATGAAAGAGAGTAGGTTTAGATTAGATACAAGGAAGAAATTCTTTACTGTGAAGGTGGTGAAGGGTTGCCCAGAGAAGTTCTGTCCCTGGAAATGTTCAAAGCCAAGCTGAACAAAGCCTTGAGCAAGGTGTTTATGGCTACAGCAGGGGTTGGAATTAGAAATCTTTAAGGTCTAGTGGAAGATGTCCATGGCTACAGCAGGGAGATTGGAATTAGAAATCTTTAAGGTCCCTTCCAATCTAAGCCATTCTGTGACCTCTCAGGAAAGAATAAGACTGAATATAAAAAGTCATATAAAAAAGAATTACTGCAAATATAACCTTAGAAGTAGAACAAAAAGGCAATAAAGAAAAATCCCTCCTTGAAGGTTTTTCATTACAATTGTATTTTACCTCCTCTAGGCTTTCTTCCAAAATCCTTTCAGATATTTCTGGCTTCTCCTTTTCCCCTGTTGTCCGCTCACATTGCACTCACTAATGTTCCTAGTTCTGAGGTGAAGGTACAGTTACTTCCAAGTCAGCTACTATTGCTTTGTATTCATCCCATAGTAAAGCTGTCAAGTGATGCTTTGCTGACTCCTTTTGCATCTGTGTTCTCATGCATTGGCTGAACATATGTTTTCTGTGCTCTGAGTAGTCAATCTTGTCTTGAGAGAATGAGGCTTAAACTATTGATCTTGATTAAGAATATATTAATAACAACAAATTATTATTTTTTCATTATACAAACTAATACTCTTGTGTTGCATTTCCAGTTCTTTGCTTTGCAAAGGCCCAAGAACAGAAACTCAGCCTGGCACACTTGGACTGTGATCCTGGCAAGTGATCCAAGTGTTTTGAAGCCAGAATAGTGCTTTCACAAGCTGTTGGCTTGCACTAAGAAAGAAACTAAAAACTAAAGCATAAGAACTAAAATTGTTCTTTTAAACCACAAAATGTGCACATAAGTGGGGCTACAGTTAAGTCTGTTATGTAAAACAGTCTTTTCAGGATAAATGGAATCTTAGAATTAAATTTAAGATTCATGCACAGACAGGGTTGTATTGCTGAACCATTCATTAAAGTTGGGGGTTTTTTTATCCCTTCCAGTTTTTGATGGGAAAAGCTTTGTAATTACTTTGCTTCTTCACATCTCTGCATGTGTCAGATCTGAATGTGGTTTAACTAAACAGAGAACTCATTTTATAGCCTATATTGAAACGAGCAGTATTCTACAAAAGCCGAGATGGGTTAGTAAGAGGAATGATCTTTTCCAAACCAGTTTTTCTTATTTGTGAAATAGTGTTTTTCAGGTGTGAAATAGTTATCACCAGAGAAAATGTTCGGTTACAAGCAGGCACAGAACAGTTCCTGGGTTTTTCTTTTCTTATGATTGCATGTTCAGCTGCATGATTTTTATCTGCTTTGTTGCTTGTACTCTCTGTCTTGAGAACAGTAATTATTTTTGGTGCATTTTAGCTGAGGTTTTGAAGCAGCCATTTCATAAATGGAACTTCCAAAGTGCACAAGTAAAAATATCACATGTTTAAAAGCTACTAACCTTATTTTCTTGTTTTGTTTTTTTAAGTATAGTGGAAGCTACAGCCCAGGAGTAATTAATTTGATTATCTTTAATTTACTTTGTGCTTAGGATGACTGAAATTAAATGTGTGTGTATTGCAAGTAACTGAACATAGCTGAACTGCCATTTAAGTTTTGTAGGAATGGGAAAATTTCAGTGAATATCCTCCATAAATTTCATTCAAGAAAATTCTGAACAGTTGAGTTGTTCAAATGGGTGTAAATGTAAACCTCACTGCTGGCCCATGGGGTTTTTTTAACATTTTTCCCATTCCCTTTAATTTTCCCCCTCCACCAGTGAAGCTTTGGTTTCAGACACAGAGGGCTTCATTCAGCTACTGTGTTCAGATGAGCAGAGTGTTGTTTCTCAGGACAAGGAGAATAAGGTTTCCTCTGGTTGTATTTTCTACTATCAGGACGGAGCCTTCTAAGTGCTGCTCTGTTGCTACCAGCTCCTGCTTGGTGTGTTTAGCGTGTGTTCTATGCCTGTCAGTGTGTGAAGAATATGCTATAGAATATGCATTATGTGCTAGATGGGATTTGTTAATGCTGGATGCATGACCAGCAGTGCCTTGCACTCTTATGAGAGAGGACAAATTCCAGATTGTCCATGACTCTATTTCATCATCTTTTTACTGCCTGGGACAGCAATATGGAACCCACAAAGATCTGAGCTGCCATTTCTAGTAAGTTTGATGTTTTGTTTAATAACTAGTGAAGACGTCTTCAACGTCTTCATTCTTACTGTAATTGCTTGTTATATTTTAACAAATACTTCAGTAGGTGCATGTCAGTGTCAGCGCATAAAAATATACAGAACACTTTCAAGATCTGTGACAGCTATGATGCAAGTGCCTGGAAAAGCAGCACTGATCATGACAAAAATTCTGGCAAAGGAATGTCAATGCTTTTCCTAGGTGTAAAGAGATAAATCTCATCCAGCTACTTCAGTGCTTGAGTACAAGGCTAATACTAGACCTGAAGCAGGGTCCAGTTTGTTGCCATGCAGCATTACCATCGTGTACGTTATGATCCCAAGATTTCTTAGTACTGATTTAAAAAAAAAAAAAGTCATTGTCTTGAAAAAGTAGAACAAGTAAAGGAGATTGTGCTTCCTTGTAGTATTAATAGATCAGTGACAATGAAATTCAGTATAATAAAAAGCAAACTAATGTCCTTTAAATGTCCCTTAAAAATCATTGTCTCTGATGAGGCAGTTGTATCACTTCCTGCTCCAGTGATTGACAGCGTCTTTATCCAATATTCATGACCCCATTCTTTCTGAAAACTAATCTGACCTTGTTCATATGTTGCCTTGTCTTCCTTAAAGAATGCATTTGACACTGAGAGAAAAGAAACTGCTGATGTTGAATGTTTCCATATTTCTGCTTACTATATTGACAGGGCTATATTTGCGTGGAATTTTAAGCAATTCATTTTAAAGAATATCAGATACCTAGTATCATATAATATCTTATGAAGCAGGACACTTTTCCACCCTACATATATCCATGCACACCATCAAAACTCAGATTTCATCTTTCGCCTGGTTTTAAGTGTTAAATAATGTGGGCTAACGTTCCAGCTTTTGCCAAGAAGTAAATAACAATTTTGATGTCAGATCAGATGCCAGGTTTGCAAGGGTAGTCTGCAAACTCACTGGTTGACCAATGAAACGAAAATTCCTTGGTTTAGATTCTTGACAGTATTGCTTGCAAGTCACAATTTTCACAGTGAAATTAATGCTAAAACACACTCAAAAGGGAAAAAAAAAAGGAAAACCTACTCAAAAAAGGAACATTGGTGTCTTTACCCATGGTGCTGTGATTATACAATATGTTATTTTCAGTAAAAATCCCACAATATGTCCTGCTTGTATTTTTGGAGTCTT
The DNA here is from genome assembly GCF_027579445.1 of Ammospiza nelsoni. Lineage (NCBI taxonomy): Eukaryota > Metazoa > Chordata > Aves > Passeriformes > Passerellidae > Ammospiza > Ammospiza nelsoni. The sequence continues at coordinate 48,262,390 of NC_080637.1, forward strand.
TGATGACCAAATGTTTTGAATTGTGAAGGATGGTTGTGGTTGAAGCTTCTCAGAAAAGCACATGTAGGGTCCATGTGCAACCCTTCTAAACTTTGATATAGAAACCTATCAATTAATGCTGGGGAAAATGTAGAGTAAAGAGCATGCATTTAAATTAAGGTACTCTTCACTTTCTAACTCGCTGGATGAAATATACATACTGTCATGTCAGTTATACTACTACAGCTGCCTATGCAGTATTTATTGTAAATCAGAAACTTTCTGTTATTTAATAAATAGCCTAATTCCCACGTATATCCTAGGCTGAAGACAATTAGCTCCTCAACAACTTGATGCTCTGTTAGAACTATCTTACAAGATGTTGTGGTCTTGTGAGAATGCTCTCATACCACCTTTGTATTTTGGTCTTCTATTCTAGTAGTTTGTTAAAAATACAATTAACTGTCCTAATTTTTCTAGAAACACAGTTGAATAACACAGATTGCTAAGGAAAAAAGAGAAGAAATAGTTGCTGTACTTATAGAAGTAGGTGGGCAGCCTTGTGCTGGCAATCTTATCAGAATGGCCTGGGTTTTGGCACTGTCCACTGTGTTACAAAGTTTACCTACTATGTGGAAAAAGAATAAGAAACCTGGAAATCTCTCCCTAAATTGCTTTAAAAATAAATTCCATCTTCAGGGGGTGGCGGGGAAGAGGGATTGGTGGTTTGAGCCCTCTTTTATGGTTTAGGATGTCAGAAGAATTACAGCCTTGTGTTACAGGCTATGGCTGTGCTAACTCTGCACTTTTGTGGCCTTATAAACACAGTAAGTAATTCTGCTTTTTGTAAAGATTGCATGTACATCCCTTCTGTGGAACATGCTTTGCCAGCTGGTTGGTCTGAGCAAGAATGAGAGTGCTCATTAGGCTAGGAAAAGCACAGGAAACAAGGGAAGGCTTTTTGGAAGATTGCTTGCAAAAGAAATGAATAGCTCTGTTTGACCAGGACATGTGTAGCTCTTGGTGAAGCAAAAAGCTGTAGTGACTTAAAACTCTGCAGTTTACGATTTGTGTTATATGGAGTGAAATCAATGGAATTCCTAATCCTGCTGGAGCAAGAAATTTCATTCACTTTACTGGCTCTAGTAAGAAAATATCCCTCTTCAATCTCTTGCCATATCTTAGTTTGAATCTTATCTGCTCTGTCCCTAGAATTCTTTTGTGTGCCTTTCATTCCTAGGGACAGAAGAAATATTAGAGGTATCATGTAATGTGCATACCTAACAAAATGGTAGCAGCACTGGGTTTTTCAATACACTAGAAGTTATCGAGATTCCTGGAATTATAAATCAAAACTTATTTCAAATGTGACAGATATAGAAGGAGCCTTGAGTTTACCTGTTGCTGCTTTTTATTTTGAAAAAGTGTCCCAAAGCCCCGAGGGAGTGATTGAGAAATCGCTGTAGGGAAACAATAATGTAATTCATAGAAGTTTTAAGTCTTATTGAAGGTAGAGGCCAATGAAAATTTTTTTTCAACAGGGATTTAAAAAGAAATAGTCAGGGAATGAAGATAGGAATGAGGAAGACATCTAAACCACTCTAAAATTGGTAGAACCTCCCCCAAAGTATGATCTGCCAAGGCTCTCAGTGAAGATCTGTACTTGGGCTAGCTAATGAAAGAGTAGGGGTGCATTCATATCTATTGAGAAAGAAAGTTAAAAATATAAAGAGATACCCTGTGAGTAGTTCATTATAATAATACTTACTGAATTTCCCTTTCAGCACCTAAGAGTGGTCTCCAGAACCGTTTACTCTTTCACCTGGCACATAAGGTATGATGTCTTTCCTTCACTCCTGCTTTGTTTGTTTTCTTTTCAATTTACTAATGTGTAATTTATGCTGGCAGCCTGGCAGAATAATTAAAATGCCTGTGGTGACAGAAGAACAAACATCTTTCATAACCACCCTACTGTATTAAAATGTGGAGGAGAAAGCAAGTATGAAAACATGATCTCAGAATAGATGCTCTCAGCATGTTTCTAAGGAAAGTATTACCAGTACACTTCACATAAGTTGTACAATAGAAATGTAGTGATATTTTTGACATGAGGAGCCTGAAACCTTAATAGAATCAGAAATGCAGAAGCCACTATTTTACTTTTTTTTTTCTAAATGTACCAAGTTTTCCTAACTTGCAGCTCTCTTATATGTAGCAATTTGACCAAAATGGTGTATATGCTGTTACTGGTCCTGGGTTCAGTATCCAGGAAATCATATTGTTAATAGCATGGAATTTAATTTAATTTCAACAATATTTAAGTGCTTATTTCACTTGCTACACATAGGTATCTTCCCTTAAATTAGCTTTTATACCATCCTGTACCAGAATACATAAGAAACATTCTGCTACTAATGATACTGACTTAAAAGGAAGTATAAATCTTGAATGTCGGCTTTGATGTCAGATTCTCTTTACTTAGATATCTGTTAGTTTTAAGAGAGAAATCTAAAGCCTTTTTTTCAGTGGCATTGGCACTTACAGACATCTGTGATGAACTAGGAAATATGCAACTTCTCTTTATCTAGTTAGTCACTGGAAATAAATGGTTTTACCAAAGCTACAAAGCCCAATGCCTTTAGTTCTGTTAAGCATCTTATCTTGCCTTTAACTTTGCGATTGGCTCAAAGAGAGAGGAGAAGAATTTGAAGAAAACTAGGAGTTAGGTGGAAAAAGAAATATATATTACAAATTGTGTCTAAGAGAAATTCATAATTACTGTTGAATCAGCAAAACCAGCAAAGGGAAGCAGTGGAATAAGTGATTTGAGCAGACCGATTGGTAAATAGCCTCAACCTCACTATTGTAGTACAAATATAATGGGCATGTTTAACTCTGTTCCTTGTTTTTAGCCTTCTGTGTGTGTGTTATATGTGCTATTCAGCAATGCTTTTAAAAATAATTATTTACTTAAAGAAACTAGAAATTGGAGGCTGGTGGAAGTGAACTTGTTAGTGCTGTTTAAGAAGACTAGTAAAATTAGGGCTTGTGTGTTTGCAAGTCTTGTGTTTTTCTGCTATGCATGAGACATTAGATTTGGATCTACAAACAGCAAAATTTTTGCTGGCTTGAATAATTACAATGAAATTTTGTGTTGCAAAATTCCATTTGTGAAATAATTAATTCAGCTCTTTCCCTCTTATCCATCAAAGCACATGACATGTAATTATATCTAAATCATACCTTAAAGGAAAATGTGTGCTTAGTTTTAGCCTAATATTTATTCAATTTGAACTCATCTGCTTCTTTATGTTTGTCTTTCTCTACTGGTCAAATTAACTTTAAAGTAACAGCAGTTTTCCAGATATTTAATGGTGTTTACCAGCAAGGACAAAACTAACCTGTTTAATTAAAAAGCTTTTTTTTGTTGAACTCTTCTGACAACATGTCCCACTCTTTTTAGTTCAGTGATGAAAAGAAACTGATGAGCTCTCACCAGAACCTGCAGGATGTTACAGAAGATCAGCTGAGCCTGGCATCCATCCACTACATGCGGTCCCACTACCAAGAAGCCATTGATATCTACAAGCGCATTCTGCTGGACAATCGGTGCGCATCTCTAATCCCTTTTGGAGCATCTGTTATTGGTGCTATTTAAATTCCAAATCGTTGCTTGATTCCTGAAAGTAGACATTTTCAACAACTGCTGTGTCCCTTTCTCATCACAGAATGTGCACCAGTTGCAGCTCCTTAATTTTGTTCATTTAAAGTATTATTGAAAACCCCACATTTAAAAAGAAGTCTGCTCTCTCTTGTTTTCTTTTTGTGAAGTTGTTGGTTAATTAATTGTGATTTTTTTTTTGTTACTTTTTTCTTCTGAAATGATATATGGTTATGTACCTGCTTTGTCTTTTTATTTTTTCCCCTCTGATGGCAGATCTTGGGACTTGAATTATTGACTTCTCCTTCACATCTTAGCCTTTCTTAGAAGGGTTCAGTTCTTGGGTTTTATGTAGAGTTCCTTGCATTCCTTTAAGTCTGAAATTCTTTCCTTCTCTGTTTATCTTCTGTGATACTTGTTGATGGGTTTTTCTGTCATGTTCTGCAAATTTTTAGTTCAGAATTTAACAAGGCTGGAAGTATTTTTAAGAAAATAGAAACTGCTGTCCCAGAATACTGCTATCTTTTGATCTATCTCCTCTTGAATGTTTCAGAGAAGTCCATCATAATGCATGTATCATGTCATGCTTGGGAAAGAGATTTTAACCTCCAAGTCCTGCAGAAATAATCACTCAAAGCTAAATGGCTAACCTTCATAACAATTACCCTTTTACTTAGAGTTTTCACAAATGCTTGTCTTTTTTCTGTCCAGTTCTTCTGGCTTGACTGCTTGTAATGACAAGGATTTTTTGAAATAAGTGTACTTGGTACAAACTTTTATGTGCACATTAAATGTCTTTGAGTATGTTGCTTAGAAAATCATGTTCTGCCAGGCCAATTATGATGCTCATGTTCTGCACGTTTCTGTGGTGTGAAGTTGCCTCTCTTTCCCAGACTTGCAAACCAAAAGTTTGGTTGGTAATTTTTAAAAGCTGCAGTAGCTGCTGTGGAAAAAAATACTGTGAATGTGTCCTAGCTGACAAACTAGAGAAGCCCTAAGCATTTCTCAGAAGCCCCAGTTTTGATGTGTTTGTAAAATATGTATAGTTGTGAAAGCTTTCTTTTTATTTACTGATTTTAAGGCACTGCAGTGGAGAAATGTTAAACTATCTGGTGGGATTTAAAGGTTCTCTTTAATCCTCTTTCCTGCAGGGAATATCTGGCTCTGAATGTATATGTGGCCCTGTGCTATTACAAACTGGATTACTATGATGTCTCACAGGAAGTGCTAGCTGTTTATCTTCAGCAAGTTCCTGACAGCACCATTGCTCTTAACCTTAAGGCTTGTAACCATTTCCGACTTTACAATGGAAAGGCTGCAGAGGTATCTATTGGACAGTCCTTCAATTCATCTTTATTTTAGTTTAAGATTCCATACATGTTTCTTTTCCTTTGTCTTAATCAGTAATGTTGATAATGGCCTTTACCTTGCCACTCTGTTCTTATAGGAATGTCACCTATTTCAGTTTCCCTGACATTAAACCATCTGTCCACATATGTGCCCAATGGTCTTACCATTTTCCCAGTGCCCTTTTGGTTTTGTGTTTATATGTATTACCCAATTGCTAAAATAATTAGATAGAAGTGGAAAGGCAAAATCTTCTAGTCATCCAACACCAATGGAGATGTTTTGGTATCAGATTTGAAGCTCATTTGTAGCTCCACTTAGGCTTCTGAGCTTTTTTGGTTTTATATTAAAATTTTGGAATGTATGTAATTCCAGGCAGAGCTCAAAAACTTGACAGACAGTGCCTCATCATCTTTTGAGTTTGGCAAGGAGCTCATTAAGCACAATCTGGTAAGCAAAGCATTTCTGGGATTTAATATGAACTGCACTCACTTGTAGAGCTTTTCATGATGATTAATAAATTGGAATATTTTGAAAAATTGCAGACTTGATTGAGTCTCTGCTGCCATATAAGTCCCATTCCAGGAATCCTACCAGTATAATGAATGTGCTATCAAGTGTATTTATTTACTTTTTTCCTGGAATTTTTCCCTGACAATGTCAAGAAAATAATAATACTGTTGCTTTTAGTCTTGAAGGCATATTAAAATAATGTATGTTGTGTAAGAGTACCTATGCAAGATACTTTGTGTAGCCCACTCAGTAAAGACACTGTAGAAACAAGTCAGAATGACCCTGAACTCTATTTAGTACCAGAACAATTTGACTGGAATAAAGATAGCTCATGAAAATGGCCTCCATCCCAAAAGTACTAAGCAGGGAGTTCTAGGAAAAAAGATTCTCGTAAAAGCAAAATACTTTTGTGTTCTGCAGTAAAAGAGTCACTAAGAGGAACTAATGGTTAATTTTCCTTTCAGTGGTATTATTATTTTGCTGAACAACTGGTAACAGTAGATTGCTCATCTTTAATGACAGGTAGTTACTTGCCTTGTCATTTTTCAAGAGCAGTTATCACAAGCTAACATTTCTTTCTCCAAGAGTTAAAACTGCTTTCAAACTGGACTTTTTAAAGTTAGTGTTATTTTGTATGTTGGTATTTTTGTCAGTGCTTTATTGAATAAGTACATTAGATCTTGTTGGAGGAACTATCATGTGAAACCAGAGTATAACCAACTGCTCCTGATCATTTTAGGATCCTGTATCACTCAGTCCCGTGTCAATAAATGTGGAGTTGTTAGCCTAAGTTTTTCATATGAAAACATCATAAGCAGTTTATAGTTTTGTATGTGTTCCCTTCACTCAGACTATGTTATTCTTTTAAATCTTTGATATATAATGTATCACTCTTTTGAGCTGCTAAAAGCTGAAATAAGTTAATCTTTACGTATGGATTAAATACTTCTATTTTTCAGAATAAAGATTGTCGCACTGTATAATCTACAGCTATACAAAAGCAGGAACTAAACTAATGCCAGAGCCACTGACCTTTTAGTACTGTTTATGCAGGAATTTAAAGATTAATTTCCTTGAATTAACTTATCATAGAAGATATTCTGATACATGATTATCAATATGCTGCTTTTCTCTTCAGGTGGTTTTCCGAGGAGGAGAAGGGGCTTTGCAAGTCCTGCCTCCTCTGGTTGATGTTATTCCTGAGGCAAGACTGAATCTTGTGATTTACTATCTCCAGCAAGGTAAATACACCTTCCTCTGGCTCTTTCATAGCTTCAGGCATGACATTAATTCATCTTATCTCAACTTACTCAATGTTGGTTTTTTTTCTTTGCAGTAAAACGTAATTTATTTCACTTCCCTTCCAATTTATTTTCACTCTGTAAAATAGCAAAGTAAAAGTTCCTATGGTTTGCAGAGAAGGCTTTAATACTGTGCACTCCAAAAAGCCTACTTCAGCAGAGTATTGGAGTTTTTGGGTTGCAGGAGATGGCTTTGGGGATGGTAGTGTTTATTTGTTTCTAGTGAGGGGACCTCTCCTCTACCTGAATATGTGAGAATGGTAGGCATATGTCCTGTAAAGGCAAGGACCGCCATTTCTGTAAATACAGCACAAACAAAATATGAACCAAAGTGACTGTGAACAAGATATTTCATTAAAATCTACTTTACAATTCCTAAAGAATGCATGTAGGTAGCCAGAATCAGTTGGTAAGGATTTTCTGCTTGTATCTTTCCTGTATTTGCCGGCTTCTTTGAATGATATCTGAGTTTTTCAGAGCTATTCCTATTCTCCCATTGTGTTGTTTTATTCAACAGTGGGTTGACCAGCTGTGTGATTCAAGGCAGGTCCAATTAGATAAAGCTTTGTCCAGACAAGCATCCAGTTAGAACTTCCTCTGTTCTACCTTGAGTCCACTGCCTTTCTCTCACTCTTTGGAACCTGTTTCCGTCTATTCTATATCCTCTTATCAGTTTATTGTAGACAGTGGGAAGATCTCCCCTGAGGTCATTTCTTCTGAAGGCTAAACAAACTCAGTTCTCTCAGTTTCTCCTCAGCCCTCTTCCTGCCATGGGAGCCCTCAGGTGGGCTCACTCCAGTGTTTCAAAGTCTGTGTGGATTGTCAGATCCAAACTTGGACACAGTACTCATGTGTAACCTCACAAGTGCCAAATAAAGAATTCCTTCCCTTGCTGTGATGGCTCCATTCATGCTAATATGATCCAGTGTGCCTCCTTTGCTGCAAGGCTGCACTGTCTGCCAGACTGCTTTTTAGTCAGTTCACCTGCTCAGGCATGTTTCAAACCAAGCAAGATGCAATTTTGCCTCAACTGAACTTCATCAGATTTCTTTCAGCCCATTTTTTCAGCCTACTGAGCTGCTTCTCCATATCTGGGAGCATTCTTCACAATCTTTCATCATTTGCAGACTTGTTTAGAGTACTCCATGCTATCATCTGGATCACTAATAAAAATCAGTTATTCAACAGTATCAGTCGCGGGGGCTTTGGTTAGTGATGAGCCACCTGTTGGATTTTGTACAACTGGTCACTGTTCTTAGGTAGTCCAGCCATATTTCCATCCCCTTACAGTTTTACTTAGCCAGTCCCATCTTTCAAGTTTGTATGAGGGATCATTTCAAAGACATTGCTAAAGTCAAGGTATACAGCATCAGCCTTTATCTCCTTATTCACTCAATCAGTCACACCTTGAGTACATTTTGGCATTGGTAAATCCATGTCTGCTGTACCCAGCCACCTTTCTGTCCAGTATTATTGTTACCAGTGTCACTTATAGGCAATATTGGTACTATTGCCAATTATCTTGCACAGCAATATTGTTGATAATAACTTATGTGTCAAATTTAGTTCTATTTATATGGAAACAAAGTACATCTCATGCATCAGTTAAAAATCAGTCATGTTCACTCATATCCTGTTAACCTTGCAGTAATTTTCATTAGTTAGGTTCTTCTTCTCTTTACTGTGATATACAAATAACACGTGTACTGACAAAGATCAAGGGGAATTTGGACTAAAACCTCTTTTCTGGTTTGGCTAAGTTTCCATTTTTAAGTCTTGCTAGGATAGCAACTTTCTTAGGAAAGTGAGAAATTCTTACTTCGGATGACTACAGCTGTCTCTCCAAAACTGAAAAGATTTCTGATAAACGTAGGGTTGTGCTGATGATATATGCTCTGAACTGGAATGACTGAAGCACGAAAATGCATCCTGTTTTTTAACTCTTCAGCATAGTGACTTCTAGCAGGGTTTGAGGTCAGCTGGTATCCTGCTGTAATCTGCTGCCGTGAATTTGCTAGTCGCTTCTGTTGGAGCCTGAAGAGCGTAGTTCTGTGTTGAGAGTCTACACTGGATTAATAAAAATAGGAGTTACTGTATTTTTTTTTTTTTTTGGGGGTATTTTGGGGGGGTTTTTTTGTTTGTTTGTTTGTTTTTGTTTTTTTTTTTTGTGGTGGTGGTCTGAGCTAGCCAAAAGTATATTTAAAAAAGAAAGGGAAAAAAGAAAAGCAAAGGTAATGCTGCCTTACTGTGTGAACTGTTCAAGGGAGTCAAGGGAGTAGGTAAGAAAGCAGAGGTTATGGATGAGAGCCTCGCAGCTCCAGTGCATATTGCCTTAAATGGCTGCATGGATTTTATGTTCTAGTGAAAAAAAATTTTGTTTGATAAGGCTTATTTGTATGGGCAGTTGGTGTAATGCTGTATTAACAAAATTTTTGCCAGTAGCAGAGGATCTTCACTAGGTTGATTTACAAAGCCAACCATAGTGCCAAAATATTTTTTACTTCAGGGAAAGTTTATGATCAATTCAGCTTATATAATTCTTGTGTGGAAATGAAGTAATTTTTAGATTTTAAACTTCACATTTTAACTTCAATACTAGTAGTGCTTTTTCCTTTTTAATTAGGATCTGCTGGACAGATGCTGAAATATTACTAAGGAAAAGATTAAGTTTTCCTACAGCATCATGTTAGCCTATTCTCTTTGTGGGCTAAATAAATATGAGAAAACAAAATAGAGGAAGATGATGGATTTATTATTTTGACCTTGTGCTGTTGAGAAGGCAGCCACTGCATTATGAACAAAGGGACCAAACCATCTCTGCTAGGAAAACTGTAGTGGTAAAGAAGATATTACTCTGTGTTTGTTATTTGAGTTCTAGAAAACTATCACCATTGTGATAGAAATGCACAATGATTTATCATCACCTTTCTCCTCCTGTCTAAGTGGTTTATTTCTTAGTCTATGACTATTGGGGACTGTTGTAGAAGATGAGTGACTTGCTCTAATTAATACAGTGTGCTATGAGTTGTCATGCATTCTAATGTCTGGCATTTCAGATGATGTGCAGGAGGCTTATAACCTGATTAAGGACCTGGAACCTACAGCTCCACAGGTAATTGGAAAATGATTTCATGACACATAAAGACAGAGATTATAAACCAATATGAAATCTGCCACGTACAAAACTGGTATCCTGAGGACAGCTTGCCCCATTTCCACTCTTAAAACTCTTGTGTTTTCAGCCCTTCATCGACAATAAATTCAATGTGCATGCATGAAGTATTATATATGTGCCTATATGAGTACTTTAGCCTGTTTATTACTGTACCACCTGGGTTTAGCTAAGAATACAACTCTGTTGTGTGCAGCCTTGATTTTGGGAAATGGACCATTACTGCATAGGTAAAAGCTCCCTTACAACTATAGCTGGTTGTCTGCCTGGTGTGGCTTTCATCCCTCAGATTTGCTAGCTCAGAAGCTCATATAGGTTGTCCTGAAGCCATTTCAATTAAAATGAGCTAGATGAGATTAAACAGTTTTAATAAATGGTATTTTCTAATCCCATCACTTTGGCTGCCATGAGTGAAAACTACAGTTGTTCCTTGGCTGCTACTGTAATTTTCTTCTGTGGCTGTTCCAGCATCTTTAGTCTCTGATTTATTCCTCTTTGCTGTTTATTTTCCAAAGGTCACATAGCTGGGCATAAAAGGGACCTTTCATGAGTCTATGTAAGGAATTAGATGGAGAGGGGGAGGGAAGGAGGGGAGGAGGGAAAAGGAAAACCTCAAAAACACAGATCCGGTGATTCTGTGCTGAGGACTGAGCAGTGTCTTTTGATGTCGCTTTACACTTCTTGCATTTTTCAGTATAGCAAAACTTACTTGAATGGCTTTCTGCAGCTATTGTTCCTATTGTAGGATATTGTCCCAATATACTTGGCTTTTAATTCTTGATCACCTTTTGAAATGAGAATCTTTGTGCTTTTTTTTTTCCCATTTCTCACTCACACTTTTAAAGAATTCCCTGCTAACACTTGCAAAACTACTTATAAGACCTACTTGAGTACTTCTCAAATTTCTTCTTTGTCACAATGCATGTAGGATAATAATTTGGCATCTCTAAGACAGTTGGTGTGCTAAAATGATTTCTTACTATCCTGGGTAGTACTCTCAGAATATTTCTTTACATTCTCTCGTTGGTCTCTTGGTCTCTTCAAAGATGTCTCTCTTCTTCTGTGTTTACCTCTGTAACAGGGTCGTCCTGGTTTATCAGGAGTACCTACTAAAACAGATTTATAACAGATATAACTCTTAATTATAAGATTTAGGTAGGACAAAAGAGTCTGTTACACACTGAGAAAAATTTGTTCAGAGAAGAATTAAACTATAGTTGTTTCTCCTACTAGAGGTTAGAAGGTACTCAACTTCTGTTTCTAATTTCACTGGAGTAACATGGCCACAGAGCACAAACCTCTTAACATATTTGCCCTGATGAGAAACACTATGAATTTTGCAGCAAGGATGTCAGTGGTTATGGTTAACCAATGTGCATATTTGAAAGGGGATCTGTGCTTTAGTATAACAATTACGCACTTCTTGGTGATATGATGATGAGGAGGGCATGAAAGGATGTTACTATATTCCTCCTGGTGCATTGTCTTTGACCATAAGACTTACCAGAAAACACAGTACCCCTTTGCATCTAACATATTTAGTAGAAGGGACTACCTAGCAAATAGAATGTATTTTGGGGGACTAAATTAGAACAGTGCTTAAGCAATACCACACTAACCAGCTGCCTACCAAACCCAGTTGTGATAGAGTTGAATTAATGAAGAATAATGCACACATAGGCTTTTATGTGTCTTCTGAAATCTTCACCATGTCTTCTTTGATCCCTTTAACTTTTTTTTTTCCAGGAGTACATCCTCAAAGGGGTGGTAAATGCAGCACTTGGACAAGAAATGGGTTCGGTGAGTAAAGCCCATGAGGTTCTCCAGGTTCTCCAACAATACATTGTGGACAGATCTGTAGAAACTGGAATGGAGTGAAAGAGGCAGTAATTTCTTAGATTGCAGGATCTCTGAGTGTCTTAACCTCCTGTACAGTAATCAGTCCAGAATGAGTGAAATGCAGATTTCTGTTGCTGGTCTTGATAGTAGATCAAGATGAATTTGGTTTCTCTATTCTATTTCCAAACCCCCCATTTGCTTTGTATGGTGTTGTTCTTTATCTAGCCACATAGAATGGCACATTTACCTTTTCTCTTTTTGCTTCAGCCCTGGTTTATTTGTTAGTTGCTCCCTAAGTGTTCCTCAGACTGTATTTTCACTGTGTATTGTAGCATCAACCCTGTAAGTCATCTTGGATTTGTTTTTTATTCTTCTTCCAGAGAGATCATCTGAAAATTGCTCAACAGTTCTTCCAGTTGGTGGGGGAATCAGCCAGTGAATGTGGTATGTTTGAAATGTTCTTTTTCCATGAAGTAAGCAATCTTAAAATATCCAAGTATATACCATCATATCTGTGTCTAACTGCTGGCTGTTAGGAATATTGCTAGGCTTTTGTTTCTATAGGATGATTTTCAAAAGGTCTAAAACAAATTTGAAAGTTTAAATTAGAAGTCTCAATTCCAAACCTTACTGTATGACTTCCTCTGGAGAAGAGGCTTTACTGCAAACTGCAAGTCTTTGTGAGGGACTCTGTGGCAGCTTGCCTTTGCCTAATAATCCCATTAGAGAAACAGAAGGAACCAGCCTAATTAATTAGATGAAGTGAGCAGCTGAAACCTCACAGACAGAGATACACAGGTACAAATCTAGGACCACTAATGAAAGCCTGTTGAGTACATAGAGTCCTAGCATGGAGTGTGCTCTGAAACTGAGGGTCATAAAAATGTAAAGAGGACTTTGGCTACAGGGATAAATGGAAGCTCTGGGACTAACTTCTTGCTTGAGTAAGAGAGAAAAAAAGGCATTATAAACCACCCACCACCATGCCCCAAAATCAGTTTAGTTTCAATATTTATTTTTACTTATTCAATAATAGACCAAACCAAGTTCTTCTTTTCCCTTCTCTTTGCCAGAACCAAAATTCCCAAATGGAAAGAAGTCAGTAGTTGTAACATAGAAATATAGACTTAATGGGGCTTCCCAGTTTCCTTTGTAGGCATTGTCACTTAGTATTGTTTCCTTAGGTGGATAACTTGTGCATGCTTATGGTGCAGGCAGCTCATGGTCCTCAGAGAGTGAATGCTGTCTCCTGTGTCCATGGTGACTAAAGAGAAGGAGCTCCAGAGACAGAGTGGCATCACTCTGATGAAAGAAATACTCAGAAATACTGTTGAGCCATTCTATTCTGCTCCCCTTGCAGCCCTGGTACTACTGAGGTCATGCATCAGAGATTTCATGTTGGAAGGCTGGAAGTGTTTGCATAGAGGACATTTCCCTAATTACTTCCTTTTGTATAGAAGCTATCTCTTTAGAGTTGGGATCCCAGAAAACAGAAGAAGCAATATGAGCTATAGCAGTGGAGGACTCGGTTAGGGGGAACATCTTAATGCCTGTAACAGTCATGTAGGTGTGATGAGTGACCAGAGCACAAATGGACAAAAATAATACAGAGATAGTCCGGGAAAAGATAGTCTAAAAAAAGATAGTCTAAAAGATAGATAGATAGTCTAAAAGATAGATAGATAGATAGATAGATAGATAGATAGATAGATAGATAGATAGATAGATAGATAGATAAGGGAAGGATTTCTAGCGAAGATATAGCCCAAAATTGAAATTGTTAGGAAGCCAAAAGTCTGAATTTTACTGTGAAATACTTTTAAACTCATATGCAAAATAAAGATAGAGAGGCTGAGACTTCAACCTCGCAATGGTAGGGGAAATGGCAGTAGAAATGTAGTACACTTAGGAAGGTGGATTACTTGAAAAAAACAAACCTATGGGAAGGATTGGTTCCAATCAGAGGTAAAAGGAAGGATCAGTACTGTGAGTATCTGACCCTTGTGGTACTTCCACATAAGAACTGCTTTTGCATCTTCTTAAAAGTTTGTGGGAGGAAATGCCATAAAGAAGACCACACAGTTCAGGGCAATTCCTTTAAAGGTAAAATAGTGTGAGGAGTTTTGTTTAACCTCAAATGAATAACAGATGGAAATCATCAAACTGTACATAGGAAATAGAAGAGGCAAACAGTTCTGTTTAGGTAGGATATAACAAAAAACCAAGCACATGAAGCCCAAGTATGTAAGTGTTTTTATACAAATATTAGATGCTTTTAAATAAATTGGATAAAGTGGAATGCCTGATTTTAGAAGAGGAAGCTAAAAACTAAAATAATTTTTTTATATGATAGGAGGAAAGTAACCTGTAGGATATTAATGTTTTTAATGTCAATGGGATGGGATTTAATGTACAATAGGGATTGTACATTAAATAAACATAGGTTGTACATCAACATACATAAATATAGATAATAGATTATGCCAGTGGAAAAATGGCTCTAAATATTATAGAAAACTTCTCTCAAAATAAATATCTTTTCTTTATCAGTGAGTAACATAATATTGTTTTCAATTATATGTTTAGATAGGCAACTCACCATATTGAAGCCAAATTATTCACCAGCCAGCCTGGATAGGAACAGTGAGTGGCGCATAAAACAGATTACAGATTTTATATAGAAAGATAAATAATAGTTGGAGACTTTTGTTCTGCCCATATCGACCTAATAAATGCAATTACATGGCATAATAAACAGCATGAACTTTTTGTTTCTATCTTTCTTAGAGAAGGAACAAGTGAACAGGTAACTCTGGACCAATATTGAATTACATAGCACTTGAGTTGAAATTTTATTATGAAATTACAATTGTACTACAGTCATTTGAGTATAATCAAATTCAAAATCTGTGTGTTAGCAAATACCTCAAAAAATGTCCACAGTACTAATCCTAATAACCTTCCTCATTTCTAGCAGAAAATTAGAAAATTTATAGGGAAGAAAAGGATAAAATGCACCTGATTTGAACACTTGAAAGAACCTTTTGTTTCTCTAAAGAAAGGGCTTGTATTCATAATTAATGAGCTATAGGAGACAAATAATGACATGACTAGGTTTGCCAATGGTACAAAATTACCCATAGTAGTACAAATAAAAGCTTCTACAATGATGAAAGATGTGAAAGACTGTACAAGACTGGGTAATAATATGCAAATTAAATTTAGCAAAATTATCAGAAAAGTTGAAGAGGATCTTAAGAATTGATGAGGAAAGAGAAAACAAAAATAATTACTGTCATTGTATACAATGTGATTCCTTTCCTTGAATACTGTCTACAGTTCTGGTTCTTACATTTCTTTAAAAAATGGTAGATCAAGAAAGGATACAATAAATACAGCAAGGATGATCAAAGAAAGGGGATGGATTCTTGAAGTAGAAGAAAAGGAGAGATTAATAAAGCAGAATACATGGGCTGAAAATGATGACTGAGTTTCATTATGTACATCATAAATGACAAGGAAAAGAGGAATAGGGAAGAATTATTTACTGTACAATACAAAAATCAAAGACCATTGATATATATTGTCACTTAAGACAATTAAAATAAACAGCATTAATTACTTTTTCAGATAACACAAATTATTTGATAGAGAAACTTGTGAGAACCAGAATGTATAAAAAAAGTTGTCGATGAAAAGGCCATTGGCTGTTTGACACAAAATTTTCAGCGGTGATTAAGAAATCCTCAGTAGATTGTTGAAAGCTGGGATAAACTTTAGCAGAAGTGCCATTACATACCACAGTATGTATTATATGTGAAATTAGAATATCTTCTTTCTATAGCTGCATATTTTCAGCCAGCAAACTGAACTAGACACACCTTGATACAATATAATAGGTTTTATGTTTTTACGTAGCTTAGCATATTAGCCGCTGTGTTGAATACTTGTTATTTGATTTGCTGGATTTAGAATGGAGAACAGAATTCTTGCTTGTTTTATACTTGGGCTTTTCCTAAGTAGCCAGCCATGCTGTTAAAACATGTACATCATGCTTCAGCACTTCCCATCCAGCTAGTCCTTCCAAGGGCCTTTAAGGGCTTTATCAAGTTGCTTAG
This sequence comes from Ammospiza nelsoni, assembly GCF_027579445.1. Classification (NCBI taxonomy): domain Eukaryota; kingdom Metazoa; phylum Chordata; class Aves; order Passeriformes; family Passerellidae; genus Ammospiza; species Ammospiza nelsoni. The sequence goes on from NC_080637.1 coordinate 48,278,320, forward strand.
CTGCTTTGCAGATTTATAATACAGAAGCAGGTAGTTTTTTGCTAGAGTGAGGAAATCCATTGCTGTGTCTCTGCTTGCAACTGGGCCTATGTTCCAGTTTAGCCTGGGATAGAGTTAAATTTCTTCTTAGTGAATGGTACAGTGCTGCATTTTGAATGTAGTATGAGAATAATGTTAATAACACAGTGATGTTTTAGTTGTTGCAAAGTCAAGGACTTTCCAGTTTCCCATGCTCTGCCAGTGAGGAGCTGCATGAGAACGTGGAACGGAGCATGGCCAGGACATCTGATCTGAATGAGCTGAAGGGTTATTTCATATTGTGGAATACCGTGCCCAGTACAGGAACCAGGGGGAGTTGGCTGGGAGGGGTGGGCTTACTGTGTTCTGGGGAGGGCCTGGGTTGGTGGTGAGCAATTGTATTCTGGGTCATTTATTTCTCCCGAGTTTTATTCCTCTCTCTCTCTCTCTCTGTCCCCTTTTCATTACTATTATTACTATTATTATTAATAATAATAATATTTTATTTCAATTATCAAACCATTTTTGTCTTAACCTACAAGCTTTACTGTTTTTTTAGTGGAGGGGAGAATGCAGTGAACAAGCAGCTGAGTGGTACTTAGTGTTGCTAGCTGGGGTTAAACAGCAACAGTCTACAAGGCTTATTCTTTTAATGTGTGTTATCAAGAAATAATGGATTAAAATTAAGATGTGGAATATTTTTTGTGGCTTGCATTTGTTAACTGTAGAAATCCCATTGACTGCATTAATAAAAGCAACAACAGGAGTTTAGGAAAAACACAGTGTCATTTATTTGTAAAGTCATTTGTAGTCATCAATTAAGCCCTTTGCTTTTTTTAATTAGATCTCTGCCTTGGAAGTTCAAAGAACATGGAGTAAACTGAGTTAATGTGCAAGTCCTTTCCATTAAATGTACAAGTTTTATCTCATGTTGGATGTTGTGAACTTCAACAGAGGACAGACAAACAAAAAGTAAAAAGCATCCAAGCAGCACTTAGAGTGTAGGAGTCAATATTTATTCTCCAGCAGCAGATACAACACCCGAACAGCAGCTTGATAAAAATTCCTAATTCTAATGACATAAAATGACATTATGAAGGAGGATATAAGTAGATTTTTATAGCTAGTTCTCATTCTTTTCTACTAGGGTATCGACTGGGTGGGACATTGAACAGATCAGATTTATTTTAAGGAGGAAATGGGGCAGGAGGAACATCAGTGAAAACAAATTAATATTCCCAATAAATGCAGTGTTTCTGGTGTTTAGCATAAGTCTTACAAACTACCCAAAACCAGTGCAAGTATAATGAAAAAGAGCACCCCATTTGTTTTCAGTGGTCTTCTTTTAAGACCAATTCAGGCATATTTGATGTTGGGTGAGAGGAATGAAACATTTCTTCTTAACTTCATGCAGTTTTTTTCTTTAAGGTTCTCTTAGGTCACCCTGAGTAATTTTTTCAAGTGGCAAATTTTTCCTCTTTCTGCATGAGCCACATGGGGTGAATTAGAAAATAGTTTTTCTGTCACTAGGTAGTGTTCATTGCTGAGTTGTATGACATATACAGATGTTTTACTTGTTTGGTTTTTTAAACAGAATCTTTCAGTAAAGTATATAGAGGATGGTGTGCTGGGATAATAAAACTTTCTGCCAAAATGTGGACGTAAGAATAAATACTAAAATTTAGAAACACTTGAATCATTTATGGAAATATTGTGTTTCTAATATTTTGTTACTGTGATTGATTTTTACTAAAAATGCATCCTCAGTTTTAAGTCTTCTTTGCATGTTTTGCATTTCTTAAATTTTGTTCAAAATAAATTGTGATTTTATGAACTTCAGAAATCAAATTTCAGAAAAAAGAGGCATTTTTGACTTATCTCTAGTCTTGTTAATCAATGCTTCTTAGCTCTTTTTTATAAAACTGTTTCTGTTATTGTCCGGTAAAGGCACATATTTGTCATGAAAACTATACCTGCATGTAAAAAAGGACAAATAAATATACAGGCCAGTTTCTGCTCCCAAGTGAACACTTCATAAATAACCAAATAATCTTCCGAGGTTGGAGAACTGAATGATATGGTTCAGACACAGATAAGGAGTGATTGTCTCCATATGGAAATGGCAGGACATCCAAGCTCAGTATATCCTAGTGCTAAAAAGTAAAAAATGAGAATATTTGCTTTTCTTTGAAATGTATTTTGACATCTTATATAGGGCTTTCCAGGAATAATTACTACCTACCATATTTAAGGGAGAATAATCTGTTTTCCAGTTGAATGCTCAATTTTGTATGGCGGTATGGAGTCAAAATATTGGTCTTTTGTTACATGAAATTTCTTTATACGGAGAAGTTATTTTAATTTTTTTATGTGAATGGATCGATGATAACCAACAGTCAGAAGCAGATTACCTCAGGGATATTGGTAGCCTTAGATCTTATCTTTTGTCACCTTTCCAAACTGCACAGAGCAGCATCCTCTCCAACAATCGCTTGATGTAGTGGAATAGTACTGATTTGGTATCACTTCCATTTAAGCCTTCCCAGCTGCTACCTGGGTTCATCCATGTCTGCTAGCTGGGTCTTACAAAAATTGGTCCCAGTAAGCTCACTTCAGAATCTCTAAAAAAGCTTTGAGATAGTTTTCAGTGACACAGTTTGCAATGTCAGAGTAGGTGACAGCATAAAATGGTTGCAGCAGAGTTTATGATGACATAGACAGCTTCAAAGTTGAGTGATGTTCATTCCAACTGGTATGTCTCACTTATTTATGGCTTTACATCTTGTGAGCAATGGGGTAATCCACATGCATGGACATTTATTTCCATACTGTCTGATATCACTTAGTATTTTACTTGTTCCTGTATTAATTCTTTTTTATTACAATATTTTCAGTATAGCAAGTTTACTCTCTAACTCCAACTAAAATTAAAATATGTAGAGTTTCTTTGTCCAGGATAACTGAAAAGCATAATTTTAAAGAAAGAAGGCTAATGGTGTCAGAATAGCAAACCCAGGCTTTGTATAAAGAGTAATTTCCTACAAATAAGAATAATTAATGGTAAAATTATACTATATAAATTGTGTCACAGGAAAGGACTGTGGTAAAATTGTTATTTGTCTCTGTAGAGTTTGCTGTTGAACAAAGTCTTGCAAAAGTTATTGGATACTGTAGAGAGAGTTGACAAGATGAACAAATGGTTTTTCCTAACCTCCAGTATGGTCCTTTGCCTGAAAAGGCAAGCTACACTATTTTTAGAAACTAGCTGCTTTCAGAGGTGCCAGCAATCTTGGCAGTGATTTCCATTACCATGTGTTTTTAAATTCCACAAATTTGCATTTCTGTTTTGAATTTTAGATACCATTCCAGGGAGACAGTGCATGTCCTCCTGCTTCTTTCTTCTTAGACAATTTCCTAATGTCCTAATTTACCTCAACTCAATCAAGGTTAGTATCATTATTTTGTATTGGTAGTATCGTAATGTATGAAATCACTACTTTTAAACTGTACTATGTGAGACACAATGGAAACATAAAAAGATACAGAAACAAATCAGTAAAAATAAAACACAGGAGTGATGGCAGGACATAAGTGGTCAGTACAGTAAATGGATTAAAATGTAAAGAAGCAATTTGGAATGTACCATGCAGCATGGTGAGCATGATGGACTCATCACACTTGTAATCTAATCATTATCAGGCTTTCTGGGGGCATCACAGAAGGTAAGAAATATAATTAAAGGTAAACAATGAAAAAAAAGTGTATATTTATGGGATGGGCAGCATGGAGGAAAAAATCCCAAATGTTTTCTTAAGACTTATCAAGTAAGTGATGGAGATTATTGTCACTGGTTAATAATTGGGGACAACATTTTAGTGAACAAGAGTGTGTAAGATAAGACATGAAGGGCTCTGAAAGAAATAACACATTTTACAGAGAAAGCAGTCACTGAAGGGCTAAAATAGGGCAGTATTAACAAAGCAGTAAGTTAGGAATGTTATTTTTGTGAACGTTATCTGAGTACCTTGCAGGCAATGTTGCATTTTTCAAAATAAGAGAAGCTTGAAGTCAACATGCAGAATACCCATAGAATGGGTATAACGTACAGATACACACTTAAAGTCAGACGTGAGGAAAGAGGGAGGCTGGAGTGTAATTATGGATTAAATGATTGCAGTCTTGTTCCAGTGGTTTGGAAGTAGAGTTGAAACAACTCTCTGTTTGGTAGTGTTATAGATTATCAAATCACGAGCCAAACTTACAACAAAATTTAGCAAAGATTTATTAATTTGTCTGCGAGACCGAAGTTCGGTCTTTGAAACCACCACAGCCAAAGAGTCAGCGTCGAGTCCGGGATCTGCGCCGGGTGAACACGGATCTGACCTACCAGTGTCAGAGTCTCCCCAGTTCACCAATGCTGCCTCGCACAGTGAGTTTTTATACAGTTTATTCTGCCCGAGGCAGAGATGATCGAATGTTCTTTGTTTCTCTTCACATGCATCATCCTTGATTTACATGTGCAGAGGTAGACAAAGGTCCAGTCCAGGTGTCTCGATGTTGTCAGTCAACCCCAGAGAAGCCATGTATTCACATGTATCAGGGTGGTGCCGTTGGTTATCTCGACAGATGCAATTGACAGGGCGATAATCATTCTCAGATGGGCCCGGCAACCCCGGGAAGCTGACGATTATCACCCTGGAAGCTTCTATTCCTACGTTAAAGCGTTGATGTTTATCTTAACATGCGTCCAGGAACTAGACGTAATAAGACAACTGCTACCGGCCAGGATGGTCAAAAGATATAGTTTGTATTGTACAATATTTTATACATTAATAGCATGAATTATCTCTACCATATACTACAGTAGGAAGAGGAATGAGAATCTTAAAAGAAATTATTAAAATAATTGGGAGATACACAAGATGAGCATAACTACAATGTTATAAAGAGTATGAGATCTAAAGAAAATCATGTGGTTGTAATGGAGCCCAAAAGCAGCTGGTGAGGGGAAAATGGTGTAGTATTTTTAAACTTCCAAAGGAGACTTTTGAAGAAATCCCAGTGGCTTTAGCTACTGGAATAGCTCCATTGTAGTGGAATGAAGAGATACACCACCACCACCACTCCAAACTGGAGTATGTGTGTAATTGAAGAAAAGGAAATTAACAGTAAGAATTGCTTTGCCTTACTTGAGCCATCTAAAAGTTCGATTTCTAGTTAGAACCAGTCATCTGGTCTCAGTTTATTGCCAATGGGTATAGATGGTAATTTCCAGAGAATTAATTCTGTGTATTTCCTACATTTATAATGCAATTAACTACTCCACAGATAAGTTCAGCTCTTTCCATTTCCTTGAAAAGGTTCTTAAACAACTAGTTCTAAACCGAAAAGGTCAAAGTTAAATGTGATTACAAACCACCTCCAAGGTATATGGGACAAAAATTTACTGCCTACTACAACTTTTCCTTCTTGTTCCTTTTGAAGTAATTGATCATTTTCATAATTTTGCAGCCAAGACTAGACATGCTTACATTTACTTAAGTAATTTCTCTTCTTTATAGGTCACAGGAATACAAAAATTATTATTTCTGTACCATGTTATAGGCAAGGTGTACATGGATTTACTTTTGTGTTTCATTCACAGGAATAAACTTCAGTTGAATCTCTGCAGCTCTTAAAATAGAGCTGCCCTCTCTGAAGATTATTTGCTTGGTATTCTGTCAAGAAATACCACTTTCATCCATGATCAATTAACACTGCTTTAGGCATAAGAAGGCCTCAGAGGACATAAATGTATTGTCAGCTGCCCCAAGGGTGACATTATAACACTGTCAGGGATTAACTGAATAAAAAACAACCTGATTCAGGCTCTGCTGAGTTGTGGCCACAATGGGAATTCTTCATTTTTAAGCTGGGTATCTGAGTATGTTATTGAAGTGGATGTCACTCAGAGGACAGTGGGTTTTATGAAAACATTGAAAATCTCTAAAAAGACCATAAAAGAGTAAAGTCCAGTACATACAATATGGTTAAAAATTTAAAAAAATTTTAAAAATTAGCTGCTGTGAATGTATTACCAGCAGCACTTGTTAATTTCTTCTGGTTTTGCAGTAGGTCTGGTCTCTAACACTTATATGGCCAGGACAGAATGACACGTTTTTTGAGTTTGGTTGTTGACAAAGGTTCTTCTCCATTTTAATTAAAAAATACAGTGGGGTCTACTTGAACAGAGGAAAGCATTCATGCAGTAAAAGTAGCATCTGGCTCACCAGCTTTGCTTAACCTGGGACTTGTGCTGATTCACATGAAACTACTGTTGGGAAAGAATGCAGTAAAGTGTTGTAATCCTCATATGGTGAAACTCATAGTTAGTTCACCATAATGGCACTGAAATATTTTCACAAACTGAGCTTAAGGTTCACCCCAATTGGTTCATCGTCATGCCATCACACAGCTTGCTGTGTTTGCTGGCTTGTGCATACTACTGTAGACTGTTTGGGTGAAACCTGGACATCTGGCAAATAGTGGCAATCCCTCACCTTTCCTTTCAAGGCACTAGCTTGATGTGTGTGGGTGAGCTAAATCAGTACCCTTTGTAGACTGCCTGTGACAGTGAAAGGAAGATATTCCTCTGTATCCCTACGTCACGAAACAAGATACTACTCGGAAAGGGATTTGTGCCTTGCTTCATTTACCTTTTCTACAGTTCCAACTATGCTTTTTACTTCCTTCTCACTCTGAAGAGGGGAAAAAACCAAAATTTGGATCTTCCTACAGAAGTTCCATTTCCTTTATAAATATTGTAGAAGGAAAAACATTTCTTTTCTCTACACCTTGCTGTTATGCACACAGAGATGCTTCCATGCAGTAACCATATTGGATAAACCACCTATTTCTCCATGCTCTCTCATAAGCACTGCACTGCTGCTGGGCAGGGATTCTCAATCCCATTCATGCTTGCATCTGGTATTGTGTTCTATCTTACCTCTACCAGCTCTACTGGTCCAGCAGTGTGGGACAGTGCTGAATGTAGAACATGGCTGACTTTTGGTCATCTGAGTTATACTTCAGACTGACTGCGACCAGGCCAACCCCAAATACCAGCCTAACCTGTACCTTGAGTTACATTTCCTGCTTTGACCCATGAAGCTTTTCAGAGAAGATACAGCTAGTTGAATATGATGTGCACTAAACCAAATGTTTCATATCTAGTGTTATGGGAGGGAAAAACTCTGTGTTGCACTTGAACTAGAGAGAAGGGTATCTTTAAGTAAGGCTTGCTTAAAGAAGTGCTAATACCTGGTGTGCTGCCTGGTACAGCCCAGTACTGTGGCTTCACCTCCAACATGAGATCCATTTTGTCAGATTAGCATCCATCACATAACCAGATGCACAGGATCTCTTGATAAACCTTGACAAGTCTTGGAAGAACAAACTGTTTTGTTTGTCTTAAATTGCCTTTAAGACTTAAGGGAGTCACCTGCCTGTTTACCTACCCTAGTGGTGAATAAGTGCTTGGGAAGTGAAAGAGGCCATGGCAGTGCAGCATGTCTTCACATGCCCCAGGTGAAAATTATACCCACAAAAGCTGCCACTGCAATTTTAAGCTTGGAACATTTTCCAGATCTCTCATAGTTAATATTGTGGAATGTGTCAGCAGATTTTGTAGTCATGACTGTAGGATGGAAAAGCTAGTCCATAATTTCTCTGCCCACTGTTTAAAAATACCGTATGTTCCTAATGTGGGATTTTCTTTTCCTTCCCATTGTCTTCCTTATATGGTCTTACTGAGGCTGGGGGGGGGGGTGTATTTTTAATGTTGTTTTATCATGAGAGGAGGTGGTTTTTGTTGTATTTATTTGGGGTTTGTCCATGTTTTTCAGAGTTACTTCTACAACAATGACACTTTTAACTTCAACTATGCCCAAGCCAAAGCTGCAATGGGCAATTTTAGTGAAGCTGAAGAGGTATGTATTTATTTTCTTTGAAAAAAAAGCAATGGAAACATTTCCCCCATATTCCCCTCTTTCCTTCCTTTTCTTCACCCAGATCTTCATGCTGGTTGAAAATAAGCAGGTTCTGTGGAACATCTTTTTCCCCTTCTCAGGGGAACTGAAACTCAGTGAGCACTATTCAGAAAAGATTATCTTGCTAATCTTGTAATGTGAGGTATACAGGGAGTCATGCTGCTTGTGGTGCATCACACGAGTGCTTGCAGCTACCTCTAATTGATCAAAGAATGGCCTCTTAATCAGATTTTCTACGCTTTGTCTGGGATCCCAGGCACTCTTTCTATTCAGACTGAGTAGGGCATGCTAAGTAAAAGACACTGAATAGTTAAGAGCTTCTAGGTGTCACTAGAAATTTGTGTTGTTTTTTTTTTTTTTTTAAATCTTCCTCTGGGATATGTGGGAGGAAAAGAGGAAGTGCTCAGTATCTTATTCAGCAGCATTCATATGCAGCTGGAAGAGATTAACTTCTACACCCAGTACTTTTTTATGTCTGTGTGCAGCAGAAACTTAATTACAACTAAAATATGCAAAAGTAAATACTATTATGAAGGTGGAAGCAACATTTTCCACAAGACCAGAAAAGAAGACAAGCCACAAAAAAAATCCCTTAGCACATAGTCTAAAGTGAATCCTATAGGTTTAGTTGGTTTGGGGTTTATGTTTTGTTTTGTTTTTCCAGTCTTTCTAACTTTTTGACTATCCAGCTTTGTCAATAATAGAGCCCCCCTGGCTTTACAACTTGTGTCTCCCCCCCATACCTACCTTCCCATCCAGCACCCTCACCCCTTCATTTCTGTGACCCAAAATTGCATCTCTCTTTAAGAAAAGCATCCAAGACTGTAAGGAAGATGAATATCTATTTGAATTCAACAAGCTTTCAATTCACTTAGCATCATGAAAATCTTTCAAAACTATGCTAGCAGGCTATGCTCATTCCTCTAACTCCATAAAAATGATAATGCTCTAAGTAAGTTTTAGCAGCAACGAGGCAACAAAGAAACACAAAGTTGTAAACTCCTGTTAATCTACATTTTTCCTCTTATGTTTTTTAGAACCTGTTCTATAGAAACTTGTGTTATATAGGTGATGCATTTAAATACCAGAATTATATAATTACATTGATTCATCTGGTCTCATGTCTGATCTTGGGTCGTGACGACAGTTCCATATAAAGCTCAGCTTTCCTCAGTGTCTCATAAACTTGTAAATCATCTACATATAGCACTTACAGTGATAATGCTGCTTTCTTTTCATTTCTTCCCTATTACTCCTTCTCCTCCCCCTCTAAATTAGGGGATCAGGAATGTTTAAGCAATACAAATGTCAGTAATTTGTATAACCCACTGTTCCAGTACATGCATCTATTCCTATAAAGGTATTTTGATTTTTGTCAGTAGCATCCAGTATAGTTACAAATATACTTGAGAGAGGCATAAATAGGGTTTTTTTCCTTTGAACAAAGCCAGAGTACATTTTAAAATGTATAACTTCCCCCACACATCCCTTTTTATGCAGAATGTAACAAACCTGTATTTGTTCAGTAAGGTACAAAAGATGAATGCTTTGCCTGAGAATCTTACTGAAACTGAAATGGTTAGAAATGGCTTATTGCAGACCTGGAGTGATCTGACATGTATGGAAGGAAAGTCTCATCTACATATGAAACTTGTAGTATTTCAAGAAGATGCTAATACAATTGCTTGCATTGCTTTCTAAACAAACACATTCCAAATAGCTTTTCCCACAGGCCCAGTGTTCTTTTGTGCTGTTTGTGTTGCATGGCCGCCCACTGGCGCTTGTTCAGGGCAGGCCGCACCCTCTGCACAGCTTGGTGTTCTGAAGCTGCACAAGTCCCCTGACAAACGGCACTGTGTGAATCCTCCACCTACTCCACACAGAGGGATGCCCCCTGCACTGCAATTGCATACCCAAACTCTTCTCATGACCAGTTGTTTGTGTGACTTAAATCTTATCTGTGTGTTGAAATGAGGAAGGTTTGCCTTCTGTTTGTTTAAAAGTACATGCGTGTATAATCTTTCCTTTTCCTTCTTCCTGCAGGTGTTCCTTTTGATCCAGAGTGAGAAGATAAAAAGTGATTTTGTTTACCTTAGCTGGCTGGCTCGCTGCTGTGAGTCACTTTACTTTCAGCATTGCAGAATACAGATCCTCCTCTATTGCGTCAGTCCTGGCAATCCACTCTCCTAATTGAATTTAATGTTGTAGGAGGACTCAGGACTATGAAAGTGAAAAGCTGATTGCACTAGTTATAGTGTGGGTGGTTATTGCACCTTTCATACCTCTGGCTTTTATAAGCAATTACTGCTTCAGTGCAATGCTGTTATAGTACTGTCAATGCAGCTTTGTCCTGACCAGTGACCCTTTTTCTTCTCAATTGTCTACTCAATTGCATGAGTGAAGACTTTCTGTCTTAAAAGACTGAGTTGCAACTCTGAAATGTTCAGAGTAAAACACAAAATAGAAGCATTCATACTGGGTCAGGCTCAAGAGTCTGTCTGCCTTCAAGGTTAGCCACTGTCAGATGTCTAGGGAAGAGAAGAATCAGGCAAGCATACAGGGTATTTTTCTTCCTACCATGTTACTCTACATGTTGTCCAAACTCCTGTGCCTGAGGGATATCCTTATAATCTCCAGCATGTGTTTTTCTTCCAAAAACTCTTAGAAGAGTTCTTTCCTTGAATTTCATTGAATCTAGGAAATGTTTGCTGTGTTTAATATTCTATAACAAATCTTATTTACCAGTTTTTAAAACACTGCAGAGTACACCTCAGAGACAACTGCTGTGCCACATACAAAATAATATAGAAGTGGGCTTTTCTGAGGACTCAAGTCTGAGACTCCCTGACCTAATTTGTTTTCCTTCCAGTGCCTCAATAGAAAAATATTTTCTTATCAAACCACTTTTAGCAGTTATACGTGGAATGTAAATATGTATGTTTTGGGATGTTATGCCATATTGCAGATGTAGTAAACATCTCCTAAAATGATCTTTCCAGACAGACACATCACACATAGGGATGCCTATCTATGACTCTGTTTTAGGATGTGCCAGTTTATTTCCTTTTTAATTTAGCTGCAGTACCAGATTGTGTTTGAGTGCTTTATATATGAATGTTTTATTTTAATTTTTTATGAGAATGATGAATATAGTTATCTTTTTGTGTCAAGTATGTAAATTACTAACAGATCACATTATAATACATTAATGTCAGAGTATAATTAGGGATTGAGTAGTAAACAATTCAATGCTGAAATATTTCCAAGGGGCAAAGTACAAGAGGTGCATCCTTTTGCATGACAGAATGTAATATTTGTTTAGTATGATAGTACTATTTATACCAAATTCTTCTTGAAGGGAAGGTCAAAAACCATTGGATTAGCACAGAACTGCATTGCTTTAGGTAGATTGGTGTTGGAAATTGAGAACTGGCTGTTTACCACTGTATATGGTATTTGGAGCTGATGAGAGATAAATCCAATTTGATGTCTTGCTGCCTCCTAAATGAGAAGAATCTATAAATTCTGTGATTTGGTGTTATATGTTTATTGTTGATTACCACCCATTCTACCTGCAATATAAGTATAGACACAGTGGACACAGAACAAGCTAAACAGTCCCTCTTTTGAAAAAACACAACAGTGATCCTTATGTGAATAGCCAGGTACTCTCAGAGCAGCTGTTAAGGCTTGAAAAATAAAGGAAAACTTACTTTTATTTTCTTTTCTCCCAGTGCTTGAATGAACCTGGAATTATGAATACCAACCATAGATTCAAGAGAATGGCTTCTTATCACCAAGAAATAGAACCTTTGTGTTTAAACACTCTAGTAGAATTTCTACTCATCGAGATAGAAGATTCAGATTCCTTTATTTCTAACTGTGATGTTTAAAGTTAAAGACCAATGAAAAATTCTAGTCATATACACAAATTTAAAACCAGCGTGGGATCTCAGGAATTTAGAAATATTTTTTTTAGTAATGACAAGTTTTGTTATGCTTGGAGGGGCTTCAACCTCTGCCTTCTCCTTTTGATTTGTTATGAATCATGGGAATTGAAGGTTTAGACTGACATGAGCACCAAGTGTTAAAGACCTCATTTTGGTGCCAATTAACATTTTTTTGTGTGTAAGGACACATAATTCTAAATCTTACCATATAAATGGATTGCCATTTGTCCTGCATAAAAAACTTCTCTGATGCTTTCCATTCTACTCCTTAATCACATCTGAAATCATGAGAGTTTTCTTGTTGCGTATCTGTGAAATATAAATTAAGATGTAAACACTATAATTATTCCTTTTGACGCTGCTATGCTCTGCTGAATTGGCTGTTATCACTAGTAAATCAGAAGATAAGGACGAGTTCCCCTTCCCAGCCTCATGCTCATGGCTGAGACATTTACATTAAACAAAGAAATACAGGAATATCTGTTCCACCTGCCACTGAATATTGTGCATAGCATATTCTTTTCACAATTCCAGCTTTTTCTTGTTATTGCAGATATTATGAATAAGAAACCACAGCTAGCCTGGAAACTCTATCTGAAGATGGAAACATCAGGGGACTCCTTTAACCTATTGCAGCTCATTGCAAATGATTGTTACAAAGTGAGTTTTCTCTTTAGAGCTTGGTGTATAACATGTTAATTCAGTGATTGTAGCAACAGTCATTTTTTGATAGTTTTTATCATTGTCATCACTAGTGAATTTTCTGTTGTAATGGCAGGATGTCTAATAATGTGAATGAGTTGGCAAGGATTAGTCAGTATTTTAACCTACAGGCCTTCTTGGTAGAGAACCCATTGATTAAACTCTTGGTAAATTACTGCATGTTTGAGCTATCAATAATGATAACACTTGCTTCTCCTACTAGGGATTCATTATGGGGAGAAAAGACAAAAAACTTTGAAGGAAAAAAGTCTAGCATAGATTCAGCAAAATGCCTCATGCTTCATGCTGCTTTTTTTTTTTTTTTTTCAGGACAATATTGTGTTTTCCTTACAGTTTGTAATGGGAGATACTCTTTGGGATCTCAAAAGCAATATTCTAAAACTGAAAGAATTATCCCTTGTATTTCTTTCAACTACTCAGTTACCATCTCACCCTAAAAGTCTAGTTGCTCAAGCAAGTGACTATGTCTCTGTTGTTTCCCATAACTGCAATTCAAAAGCAGGTTGAAAATCAGACCTCATGTAAAATCTCTCTCTAGATCATTTAAAGTCTCACTTAAATCAGTTGATTGCTTTGTCTAAATTCTTTTCAAAACCTTCTTGTCCTGAAGAGAAGTATCTCCATATTTTGGATTTCTCTAGAGCTCTTAAAAGCTGCATATATAGAGCTAAATTTTTCAGCCTAATTATATGTCTACATATGGCCCTAAATGACTGCTCCAAAATTGTTACTTTAGTAATATAATTTGTCTTTCTACACTAGCAGCCATTGTACCTCTTGAACTAAATAGCAAGGTCCATGTTGTTTGATTTTATGTGGCATTTTTCCGTTGTTTCTGAAACATTACATTATATTGGAGATCCACAGACAGCACCAGAGATGTGACTTAAGAAGGCAGTTGCATTAGGCTTTGCTCAATGGAAAACAGAATGAACATAAATGGAACAAGGTCAGCAGTGTCCTGAGAGGTGGTGTAGCTGGATGCCTCATTGCTGTGCTGATAGAAATTGGTCAGTGAGGAAGTTGGCACACAGTATTTCATGCTAATTTCTTGATGCTTTTTATGTCCATCTTGTCCATATGGGGAACAGCACATGACTTGGGGTGAAGCATTTCCTAGATTTATGTTAGATAGAAGGAGAACATTAAACCTGTACCTGCTTAGTGGAACTAGATCAGATACTAATTTGGATAGATCAGTACTCTAATTTTTATTTTTCTTTTGACGCATCTGATAGTGTTCATACTCACTATCTTAACTTCCCATACATTGAAGTGTTTGCCAGTCACCAGTGGTTAAAATCAACATTTATGTGAAGAAAGGAGAATTATTACTCATCCTGTAGTACCAGTGTTTCTCTGACTAAGGTTTCCAAATGTAGCTCCCACAGCCTGCACTTTTTCCTCTGTAGGCTTCCATCTACCAAAGGACAGAAGGTTGTGCTCAGTCTGTCTTCTGTGATCTCTCATGGGAAAATGCTAGTCACAAACAACATTGCCCTTCAGGCTTGCTCAAGTGGAGAGCACTCATACAGCCCACATGAGATATGCTATGCTGAATTCAAAAGCCACAGTTAATCTGGTCACTCCTTTTACATTGACTGTTGCCAAGCAACTTGCTCCAGGTTCCCAATTACAAGTAGAGAACCTAAGGCAGAAAAAAGATAGGGTACACATAGGGATTTTCCTATGCTAAGGAAAATTAGGGATTATAGAGTCACGGAATCTTCTTTTGTACTGTATTATAACAGTGAAGAAAAAAGATTAATTTAAACACAGAAGATAAACAAATATGTGGCCATGTCCACATGAGGAAATATGGTTTCATTTTCAAATGTCTGGACTAGTTGGAGGTAGATATTCTGTCAAGGGTTTTGGTATAGTTGGTACAACACTAGATAAGGGCACCTCAAAAAAAGATGTTGTAATACCACCTCTTTCCCATTTCTTTAACTGCAGTGTCCCTGTTCTGTGTCACTTGCTGCCTGCAGAAAAACTGGAAAATGCACTTTGCTTCTACAGCTTACTGCTGATTTCAGAAAACTGGCTTCTGTGTTTTTAATCCCCTTCTGAAAGGTGGTCAGGAATAATGTTTCACTTTCTGTGCAGATGCGTCAGTTTTACTATTCAGCCAAAGCCTTTGATATTCTGGAGAGACTGGATAATAATCCTGAATACTGGGAAGGCAAGAGAGGTGCTTGTGTGGGTATATTTCAAATGATCTTAGCTGGACGAGAAGCAAAGTGAGTATTCTGTGTTGTATCTGAATTTATATTGCTCTTTTCCTGTTTTCAGCTAGCTGTAAACCAGAATTATAATCTCAGCTTTAGGACTACATATCACCTTCCAATCTTTTATTGAGCTTTCGGAGAATAGACATTCCATCCAGAGGCTCCATATGCAGTCTTCAGCTGGAAGTCTATCTTCCACACCAACAGTTATAGAATATATGGTAGAGAATAATTTATGAGCAAGTGCTGTGGACTATAAAATACCAAAACACTTTAGTCATCATCACTCGGAAAAGGTAGGTTATAAGTGTAGTAGTATGTTCATGAACTGGGGGAAAACAACATCATTTCATCTTGATGGTATAAGAATGGAAAACTATCACATGACATTTTAAAATGCATAGAACAGAACTAAGGAAACATTTACTCAGCACTATAGGAGGGACATGATTTCTCTAAACAAAGAGTAGATGAGACTGTGCTTTCATTAAAATTTACCTTCTGAAGACACTGACTGTGTCACACAAATATACTTACTTGATGAAAGGTTAAAGGAAATCATCTGTGTTACTGATAATTTTGTTTTTGGCCCATTTCACTGGATGGGGGAATGAGAGAGAGTAGTGAAGCTGTATTTAAGAACTGCTCCCTTGTGAATATTCTGCTGTGATGCCAGATGTCCATTGTCTTTGGCCAAAGTTGCTGTTTCCTATATGACTGGTAGGTGTGTATCTTGGCTTCTACACCTTCCTTCTTTTCACTTCTCTGCTGGAATAATCTCATTAACTACTATACCTTTCAAGTGTCCTTTTAACAATCACTGCAGCAGATGCAGTAAAATACACATAACTTGCCTGTTTTTCAAAGTATGCAATTAAGTTCTTATTGTAAACTAACTGGCAAGCTGCAGCAGGATTTATATAGGTATAATAGTAATAGGTTTATCCTATTAGGAATGTTGATTTCCATGTTATTTGTGTTTATGTGTATTGTGTTATGTGTAAAGTGCTTTGGCAGCATTAAGCTAGATGTTGCCATACTAAAGACTAGCAAATAACATTAAAGATTTTTTTTTAAGTTTGGTTTGTTCTGGAGGACAATTTTGCAAGAGTGAGGGCATGTATACAAATACACACATATGCAGACACTAAACTAATTACATTTTGATGATTTTATTTTTTAACTTATAATTTCTTTGCAATTGTATGCAAGACTTTTTTGTTGATAGCTTTTTTTGTCTCTGGGATCACATCTATTGTGCATTTTAACCTATTCCAGCACTGCAGATGAATAGACTTCTCTATGTTTTGTGAAATAGTTTGATATGAGCAATTTATTGTATCAGTTGGGTCTAACCCTCACTTAAATCTTTGCTTTTCACCCTTGTAGAGAGACTTTGCGGGAAGTTCTGCACCTTCTGAAGAGCACTGGTAATTCTCAAGTAGAGTACATTGTTCGCGTCATGAAAAAGTGGGCCAAGGAGAACCGAGTCCCTGTTTGAGTCAGTGTCACAAAATGAACCAGGTCAGTTGCTACTGTATGTCTGGCTGGAAGAAAAGGGTCTTGGTTTCTCCTGTGCATTCTGGGTATCTATCTCCTTCCTTGCAGGACTCTAGGCATTCAAGCAGGTTGACCCACCTGAGGAAGAATGTCCTGCAGTGAGATTCAAAACATAAAGCAACTTTATTGGCGTTTTTCCTGTTGTACCACTCTATTCCTCAGAGATCTTTTTAATACTAGTTCCAACTGTCTACAAAATCAAGGTGCTCCTCAAATATTCCTCCACAAAAGTTACTGACTTGCAAGGTGGGGTTTTTCCCCAGCAAGCCTTTTGGCTTCTAGAGAAGAACAATTTGTTACATGACTCAGACAAACCTACTTCAGCAAGTGATGGAGTGAGGCAAATAGAGATAGCGACAGTGATACCGTTAGGCACTGCTAGGGTATCAGATAATACAAAAGGCTTAACATAAAATCATATGATCATAAAATGGCTTGGGTTGGAAGGAACATTAAAGATCACCTAGTTCCAACCTGCCATGGGCAGGTACAGCTTTCAGACAGTTTTTTTTTACTCAGAGCTGCTCAGGTTCCTCAATGCTTTATCCAACCTGGCCTTGAACAGTTCAAGGGGTGAGCCATCTACAACTGCTCTGGGTAACTTGTTCCAGTGCCTCACCACCCTCATAGTAAAGAATTTCTTCCTGATACCTATGCTAAACATAATCTCTGTTTGAAACCATTCCCTCTTATCCTGTCATTACATGCCCTTGTGAAAGGTTTTTCTTCTTTAGGACTTTTATAGATTACCTATCTGAGTATTCTGAGGAGTATCCTTTTCTGGATGAATTTCAATTACCAATACCTTAATTTGGGGTTTTTTTGTCTGTAAGGATTGTTTTCTCTCTTATCATCTTTTTCAGAGCATGGAGACTTATTTGACTGATGGTATTGTTCAATCTCACTTTGAAATTTAACACTCAGAACATTCCTTCATGTTAATATAGTTCACATGAGAACTTTAGCAATCTGATGGATAAAATGATCTTTTGAATTATTTTGTTCAGCATTTACCACTGTCATGAGCAATATATTCATTACACTTATGGATTTATTATACTGTCCTGTTTTTTTAAGGAGAACAGTTCAGGGAATACATAATTCTAAGAGAAGGCAACAGTTGTAACATAAAAATGTCTTATACATTTGATAGTAAAAAACATTTGTATATTATTTGTAAAAGAAAACTTTACATTTTATAAATTTGTAAAATACTTACGTATTTTTTTATCTTTTGAGGGGAATTGAGAATACCATATTCTCTACTGTCTGTGCATTGATTAAAGCTCTTATTTGAATCTACAGTTGAATGTCTGATTGGTCTGTGTTGCTTCACATTGCAGAAGTTGGAATAGCATATTCATTTTGCTGTGGAAGAGAGCAGGTTTGTGGCTGATTGTTAAGTGCATGTTCATTAATCAGTCAGAGGCAAGCCAATGGCCTTGGTCCCGATCTTATAGTAGTTTGCTGAAACTAAGGCAGCTGGGTGTATGTGGAACATGCACACCCTTCTGCCATATAATGTGTCTGATTTTACTGCTTTAAGCAAAAATGTGGGTATCATTGTTCAGGTGTCTAGAAGTGCATTGATAGTTGTGGTTACTTGCACTTAAATCTAGAAACTGATCCATCACACTAGCAACAATGAGCCTTTCAGCAGGGCCAACGTTACACTCATTCAAAAGAAGTGTGAAAGGAGCAGTATTTTCACTGAAAGTAGTTACAAAACTCTTTACTCATGAGCAGCATTTTTCTTTTCCATCTCAGTTTAATTAACTTGGAAACAGATTGGGAATACAATTATGAATCTTGGTACAAAGCTTCAAAAAATCATGTTGGTGACTTTGTAGCAGATGTTAAATGCATCTAATTACTCTCTTTATTGAAGCTTAACCTGCAGGAGAGCTGAAGAGCATCGAAATCCGTTACAGACCATTTTACATGTTGGTTGAATCTTCTGAAATAAGTGTGATGGCTTTGCAGCATAAGGGCTTGGGGGCCAATTTTAACTTCTCTTGTCTGTGACAAGAAGTTTTAATGCAGAAGGGAAGAAGTTTGGTTTTTAAACTCACCTTTATTTACTGTAGCCATAATGTCATATTTAATATGCTAAATAACTTGGAGTTTAGCACAGTGCATTTTATTGACTGGCAATAAAGCTTTTATCATTTAAGATAAAAAGGGGACTGCAGGGCTTTGCCTTGAGCAGTGATGAAATAAGGTATTTTACATCCTGTCTTAGCATTTTTAGGTCTTGGTAATAGAATACATATGTAGGTATTAGTAAAATGCAGAACAAGAAAAGTATTGAAATACTGGTGTTTATTTTACCTTAGAAATACATCTAGAATGTGTCTTCCATTGTTTAATCTGAGGTCATATTCAAAGAACAGAAATGAGAAGTTGCCTTAGCTGATACAGAAATGAAAGGTAGTAAAGAATAAATAAAATTTTATCCCTGTCTATTTCCATATTTCCCTAAACTGTGGAAATTTAAGGAGTCAAGGTACTCTAAATAGGATGGCTAGGAGTGAAGGCAGATGACCTATTGAGCAAGCAGGCAGTGAAGAATACATGTGCAGAGTCAGTGAAATGAGTAAATTTATTGGGTAAGTGAATATAAAATTGAAACAGTGGCACTTCAGATAATGTAATGAAAGGAAGACTAAAGCAGAAAGAAATTGCTGCATCATTATAATTTCAAGGAAGAATATGGAAATTAGAGTTATACTCTGAATAAGCATCTGATTCTGGAAAAGTAAGCTACAGAGAATGCACAGAAGCTGCTCTGCTAGCAATCATAGCATTAATAGTCACTAGTAGAGAAAGCCAAACCCCAAACAGCATGTAACTGCTTTTAGTTGAGTGCTGATCCATTCCTGATGGATAAGAAAGTCAACCTTGAATTAAACTTGTTAATCCCTGAACAACAGCTATGACAGTAACACCTAAGTGAATTAAACTGGAGGTGACAAGTTCACTGTGAAAGAAAAGTCATGTCACATTATAGCTCTGGACTATAGCAGGCATTTAGGTTTATGTGGTTCCCTCAGCTGCAAGCTGGCTCATTGATCTTCATAAGAAAGCTGTCTGAGTGTGAATGGAGCTTGGCTAGTAGGCAGTCAGACACAAAGTAAACAATTACCTAAATGGCTGCTGCTACTTGTAGCTTCACTATATGGGAGCTGTGCATGCATTGAAGAAAACATGCTATACATGCATTGAAGAAAACATCTAGATTTTGCCCACTGCTTTACTCTTTGACCATTTTTCCTCTGTATTATCTCCAGAAGTAACTTCCACTCACTCTTTTTGAAGTTTCATTTCCAAATTTCCCTCTTCCCTTTCAGTCTATGACATGGTGATTGAATAACAAGACAATTGCATGAAAGTGTTACCAGTAACATTAAAATCAAGTCATTAATCAAGTGATAGATAAGCTGGCCTAAGACTATGGTAGTGCAAGATGGTAGATTTTACCAGTGTTGAATCCAATAATTAACTCGATTTACCATAAAATATTTGCCAGAAAAACTTAAGTGTTAATTTGAAGATGCATAATGAAAAATCCATAGTTTTATTTTGAAATTTATTCAAATGGTTAAATCATATTTGCCTATTTAGAAATTGCACCTTAATTCTAAATTCAACTTGTTTAGCCTTGTTTTCTAATATTCAGTTCTTCCAGTGTTCATCATTGCTGTTAACCATTAAAGCCCAGCATTCTTTGGTTTGGTTTTTTTGTGGGTTTTTTTGGAGGTTTTTTTTGTCTTTTAAAGTGCAGCAAGTCAATTCTTGTTTGTATGAAAGACAAATTCCCCTGTAAAGGTGTCTTGCTGGCTGGAACATTGGCAGTTGGTTTTTTTTTGAAAACATGGCTGCTTAGCACTGGACAAAATTTATCTCTGTATGTAACATTGGAATATGCTTCTCCATAGTGCTGCTTGCTATTCTTCTGCACAGGTACTCAAAGACTGCATTCACCCTTTTGGCCATATTATCACAGGGGAGCCTTGCACTAAACTGGTTCTTAGCTGGGACATGATAGCTAGGATTTTTCCAGAATTGGTATTTTCCAGAATACAGTCTATCCTTTGGAAGAGACAGCCTACCTTTTGTTCTACAAAAATACATCTTGTTCAAATTGGCTTAGTTTTCCACCTTACGCAGATCACTCTGCATGACTGCTTATCCCCACTAATTTCTAGTTTGTTTCTCTGGAGCTATTTATTAGCACAGTTTTACAGTTATATCTGAGTCATCAAGGGGTTTGTTGGATGCTCCATACTTCCAGGATCCCCAAGATATTGTTATTGATGACTGATGGCTGCTTTTCATTTATTATTCTCGACTTATTTAACATTTACCTTTCGGATATGGTATTATGCTATTCTTTAAAATTAGGTATAGGACATCAGAAATGTATGCATTGCACTTGCAGGAACTGCAGCACTGTTATATTCAGCTAAGCTTGTAAAAGATCCATCTCATAGGAGATATTTCCCATTCATTCTTTATTAAATGAGCCTTTCAGCATCCCAGAGAGACTGATAGAGTCCAGTTGCACAAGTCCTTTTGCATAATTTGAAACAACTCTTTTTTTGGCCCTGCAATCACATTTAGGCACACATTAAAAGGTTACCTTTGACTTTGTAGAGTTTAAGCTTTCATTTGGAACAAATAAAGCAGGCATTTCACATCTCTGGGCAAGGGACAGCTCTCAAATTCCTGATAGGTCTTGCTTAATTGATGAATTACATTAGCATCTATTTATAGATTTAAAAATAAAAGTAATGTCTACATTTAGTAAGACCTAAATAATAAAGTGACTTTTGAAAAGACAGTGACACAGTGTATTCTTCAAATAAAAAGAGAACTTCTGTTTCAATTCATGTTTACATGCTTGAATTGTACTTAGTTGTTTCACATGGTATTATTCTTAGTAATTCTTTAGAAGAATTTAAAATAATGCAGTAAAATAAGTAATGGTCTTTAATATGCTTTTACAATAGACCTTCAAGACTATGGGTCTCCAGTTATTTGAACAGGAAATATGCTGTCTCATAGTTTGTAGTGATTCTCAGATACAGCTGAATCAAACTAAAAAGTGGGATACTATGTATGCTGTTCCATGAACATAGGAATTGCATTGAGTTTTTTGCAGTCCTTAAACCACACCTTAAGCTGGTCCTTAACTGGAGATGAGTAATAAGCCTTAGACTCCACCTTGATCACTGTAAGCAACTTGCATGCAGTCAGCTCTGTGGAAAAAAACACACACAACAGTGGAGAATTATAAAAGGTAACATTTTAAGAACACATGTAATAATGTTGACATGTTTACATCATGTAGTAAAGAACCATGCTCCAATTCCAACAGCTGCATTGCTTATTGTAACAGCTACAATTTTCTTGGATGATTTTATCCTTCTTAAGCATGATGGGATCATTATGCATGTCTACTCTAAAGCTATTTGTGCTCCTTTTCTTGCCTTACATTAATGGGTGAGGCCATTATATGGGGAGCCATTATGTGACAAAACTCAGTGTCTTATTTTGCAGAGCTGTTGAATTAACTCAGATCACATGATGTCATTGTGTCTCATGAATCCGTGTGTGAAAGCTGTCTCTAAGAAACTGTTACAAAAATTAAATTACAAAACCTGATAAACCAAGTCATAAACTGCCTGGTATATTCCCATACGGATCATTATCCTAACATTTTCATTCTCCCAGTTCAGTATTACTTTTGTCTGACTTATTCATGATGCCGCATGTGCTGAACTTAGTCATTACTGAACAAACTGAGAAGCTGTCTATATAAAATTGTGGTGGTTTTCCCCACTATTTAAAGGCAGAAGAACTATTTTCTGGTCACAGCAAAGTAATTTCTGAGGCAATCTTTACAAGACTCCTGACTCAGTTTAGCCAGTTGTTCTCAAGCAGGTTTTATCACTCTGTCCACTTTTCATTCTGCACATCCTCATTCCCTACTGAGTGTTTTCCCTTCCTGTCTCCCCATGAATGTGATGGCCTTACAGGACTACTGGACTACTGTAAAGTACTGCTGCTTTCCACTCCTCCCTTCCTCCCCTTGCACCACCTCTGAGCATGATTTGCCTCACTCCCACTTCACAGGCATTCGAGGCAAGATATTTTCAGATTTGTAAAACGCTAAGTCCTGTTGTTAAAAACGAGAGCAGGCTCCCGGTACTAAAGTGATTTCAGCATTTATTATAAGAAAAAGAAAGGCCTGAAGCAAGGGGGCCCGCGGGCCGAGCATGAGCATTCCCGTCGAGGATGCTGCAACGCCGGCACTGGGTCTTATTGAGCAGCGATGTCCCCGATGGAGCGGCAGGCATTCAGTGGGTCAGAAGCCCCTTTTTATCCTGTTTTTTGTCCCTTTGGATTGGTTTCTTTTTGTATCCTTCATTTGCATGAAGGCTTAAGGGGCTTGATTGGCCCATGACAATTCTGTCCAGGCTGGCTCGTTTCGCTTTGGGTGGGGCACTTTACTTAGGTGTATTACGGTACATTGAGTATGGTGTTTCTTATAACTACCCTTTTAAACCCCTTTTATCGTAACCTAACTAACAGTACATGCTTAACAATCTATCAACTATTTTACATCAGTTTCTAACCTATTTTTAACACTGTGGAAGACTAAAAAGTCAACATGACACTAAGAATAACTCAGTCTCTTGAAACAGTGAGGAAGTGTTCAGATAAGAGTAGACTGTACTATTATTTACCAATGTCAGGGGTAATTCTTTTAAGGTCAGAAAAATGACATCTGAAATAGAAAAGTTATACAGAAAATGTAGTTTGTTTTCACAGGCATTTTGGGTATGTAGCATCCGGTCTATTCTTAAAATCATCACTTCTATTGCTGCTATTCTACACTTGTTTTAATATGCTCCAAAAACTTCACGTCATGTCTTCTGAAATTTCAACTTGAGGTGGAAAAAAAATAGTTTTAAAGAATTTCATTTGTCTGTTTAAATTATTCATGTATGAAAAGTCGTTTTTCATATGTAATTTTTGAGATGCTAATTTTAATACTGTGGCAAATCAAAAGCAGCTTTGTGTTGAATCTGCAAGTTTGGTATGTAGTTAATTCTCAGTGATAAATATGAGCTTTGCGTTTTTGAAGGCAGTTTGGCTTGGAAAAAAATCGTGGAAATATGAAAATGCTGAACTGCACATGCAAAGTATGCTTCTGACTATTCTGATCATAAGCTTGTATGAATGTTAAAAATGTAGTAATTTGTTTATGCAATCACTCTCAGCTGTCTGTGATAATGTGTACTTACCTAGGTGTGGAACTTACATCAGTAAAAGCAGTTTCTAAAGTGCTGAGAGGCATTGAAACACTTGGGTAGGAAATTGAAGTTTTGGTGAAACCAGCTTGAAAGTGAAAGGAGGAACAAAAAAGAAAAATATTTCTTCAAGGTCACAGCAAATATTATGTTGTATGTTTTAATAACTTTAGACGGTTGCTTTGCCATCTACATATATGTATTGCATGAAATTCTCCTTTTGGGGAGGATGATCATTGCATAACAGGTGTTGCCTGAACAGTAACTATAATAATTTAAAATATATTACAGTATTTAATAAAAATAGGTTTCCTATAATTATCACAATATTTATATTTCACTAAAAACTAGGAAATATCACCATGGCGAGTGACCAAGGCTCCTCTAGCCAGCACTCTTCCTGAGTCCACTCTCAAGGACACCAAGAGTGTTCGTCTTCTCCAAGGTCAGCATCCACAAGAGACCCTTGAGAGGACAAATCTGTGGCACATTACCTTTTGTACTTCTGAGAATTACTTCCAGACCCTTTTACTTCATTAAACAGCATTACTACCGCTTTAAGTGTAGAATTGCAATTCACACTGAGAACTCCCTACCTGGCTAGTCTTTCTTTCTCGTTTTACAGGTGGGTGGCACAGCTACAGGAAATCATGACTCATATTCTTGTGTGGCTTTCATTGCTATTGGGAGAATAAAACCGGCAGACAACAATGCAGAGATAAGACAATAACCTGACTCCAAAGTTTCAGACAGCTTGGTAATCTTCGGCTGCCTCCAGGGGTGCTGGCCTGATTGAACGGGCTTTTCATCGGAGATAAGCATCCCATGCCACAAATATCTTTAAAGAAATAGTGCAAATGAGGAACAAGTGAGGGACAACTCCCCAGAGCACATAATCCGTCTCAACTTCTGTAAACATCTAGGTGTTTTTACACTTTCAAATGAGCAGGTGTGAATCATAAAAGAGCTACCATTAAAGAAGTCTATGCTTTTCAAAGACAGCTCCTTTTCAGTTTTAAATTCTGCTTAGGTACAGTTTAAGTGATTGCCATAATCAACATGTAACAGGCTGATGCTCCTCAGTTTAAGTTTCTTTGTCAGTTCATTGAAGTCTGCTGCCTTTCTATATGCTTGTATTTTTAAGGAAAAAAGTGTGTGTGTGCCCACGCATATTACTGGGTACTCCTCTACAAAATCCCTTCTATGTTTATTTCTGATTAATTTTCTTGCTCTTCTTTCTATCTACAAAAAAAAAAAAATCTAGGATTTCAACTGAAAGGTTATTTTAAAAACCTATTGAATCGTTCAGGTTGAAAAGTACAAGTTTAAGTTCATTGAATCCAACCATTTGCTCAGCAGTTCCCTAGCCACCACTAAGCCATGTCCCTAAATGCCACATCTACATAGCCCTTAAATACCCCCAGGGAGTGTAAGCCAGCCACTTCCCTGGGTGGCCTGTTCCATTGCTTGACAACCCTTTTGATTAAGAAATTTTTCCTAATATCCAATTGAAGCCCTCTTTGGTGCAATTTGAGGTCAACTTTTTCTTGTCCTATTGCTTGTTATTTTGGTAATTCAGTGGCTTTAATTTTCTTGCGATCACTTAGAAGGTAACTAATTTTTTCCCCTGTTTTTTCTTCCTTATTAGAAAAGTAAAGAAAAACCTGCAAAGAGGAATTTCCTAGGGATCCACTGCTTGGCAGAGAAAATATCTCTAGGGCTGACATCCCCAAATTAATGTCATTTAAGACAGAGTTCACACACCACCTGGAATCATTACTACTATAGAAGTTTACAGCTTATTTGTCAAACTCTACTAAGCTCACCCTTAGCACTAGGACAAAAGTTGCATGCTTGCTCCAGCAAGAAATTTTGACACCAGAAGCAGAAACAATTATTAACAATTAAGTAAAAAATAAGATGTAACTAGAAAAGGGTCCTTATCTTGTTAGTTATAATTGATTTTGCTACTGTTACCCAAAGGAACTACTGACCCATATTCTGCTTGGTAAATGCACCTACTTAAGAGCTGATGTTTAATGTCTTAATATTTCATCTTCTCTCCAGGCTCAAAAGATGTTCCCACAAAAACTTCTCCAAGCAGCTTGCTCTTCCTTGGCAAGGATGCAATTCTTCTTTCCTTTTTCTCTCTCTGCTTTTTCTTCCTAACTTGCAACTCCATCTAAATAGAGCTCTTGAGGCTTTGAATTTTCTCTGAAGTTTATCTCAGTCAACAGTCTTATCCTATGTATTAGCTTAAAAAATGTTACAATGTTCTGTAGGCCATAAAAATCACCAGTCATTCAGAACTTGTGTCAGCTTTAAATTTCTCATTGAGAAAATTCTTCTGAACAGCAGGGATGATAACACCTTCACCTTTGGTTGAGGAACTCACACTACCATGACACATCCCTTCTTGTAAATCCGTTGACTTCTTTCATGTGATGACTTGCCCTGATTTTTAGCTTAAGTGAGATAAAAGCCAGCATTCTTTTTCCATCAGCTACCTCTGAGATACAGTCATGCCATTTATGTTGTTCTGGCACAAAACACGGTGTTGGAAGACCACTCCTCATCTCAGCAAGTGAGCAAAAGATGCACCTAAATCCAGTGTTGGGGTAAAAGTGCTTCCAGTTAGAGGAGCAGTAACTACTTGTTGATAAAAATTGTTATTTTTAAAACTATTTTTAAAACTTCCTACTGCCATTGAAACCTTGCACTTTTGGTCAGATTTGTTCAAAGCATTTCTTAAAGCTCTGGAGAGGAGTTCAGTGTCTCTTGGGCTCAAATTCTCCAGTAAGTGGGGCTTGAGCAATTCACAGGGAGCAAACAAAAACGTATGGGATAAAGTTCATTATCACAGTTCCTCTGCCTTGAAATTGTGACAAATTAATATTACTGCCCCATCAAAGGAGATCCTAATTACCTGAAGCTAATGCACACAGCCTTCCTAGAGTGAATTTGGCATTTCTCTTCCTGCCTACAGTAGTTCCAAACAGTTTATTTCACTGAAAAGTGTACTTCAGACTTCTCAAGGATGTGGCAGAGCTGCTGATAACAGCTCTTAAATACACATTCCTGAGGAAAGAAAGCTAGAGGTATATTCTTCTGGAAACAGTATTTTTACTTAAAAGAAAAACAATAATAAAAATATGGGGGGGGGGGATCCTGCAGATAAATCAGTTTTCTGAATGGTATGAAAGGCATTGGTGTTTCATTTTGGAAAAAAAGCAAGTGGTTTATTTCTTGATTCTGGGTCTAGCAGAGAGCAACTTAGTAAAGCTGTAAGAGAAAAGAGAAATTAAAAAAAAAAACACACTTGAGTTTAGAAATCCTCATTAAACAGAAAACCAGCAACCATATTGTTGGTGCAGTGGATTCTTGTGATGCAGCAGCAGTTCTAGTAAAAGCTACAGAAACGCCAACCTACCTGCAGGCTGTATCATCTCCTGACACAGAAATAGAAGCTGCAGCTGCTGTGGCAGCAGTTCCAGTGAAAGGACCACAAGGATCAACAAGCTGTGTGATTGGACCATAAGAAATCAAGGATATAGTGAGGAAGCAGCTGATAGTAAATGAGGATATTCTCTCTGTCTTGGAGACTTTGGAGCAGTGGAGATGTGACTACCACTGCTATGAGCTGACTGCCACTACAGCTGTTACCTCTAATGCAGATCACAGTGGTCTCCTTAAGGAAAGGAGAGAACAAACTGCCATCCCATGCCACCTAAGCTTATTATGTAGTAATAGCCTTTGAAACTGAAAACAAGCTCCTTGGAGACAGATATAATTGATGATTAGGACAGCTCTGCATTCTGGTGGTACCCTGGGCCTGCTGCTGTGGGGTGTCCCACCCAGAGGAAGCCAGACAATGGCTTCCATGAGGTCCAGGAGAGGAGTGACCACTGGTCTGTAATGAAACAAGGTACAGCTCTGTACAGCTATCCACAACCAACACAGCCCAAAAACATGAGAGTGCTGCAGACAGGGAAGCCAGTCCAAAGCAGAGCAGGAGGATCCAACCTGCACCAAAGTAGAGGCCTCTGCAGTTTGCTGGTCTGTCTCTGTTGTTTGCTGTATTTGAAACTAAGTCAGGTCAACAAACTGCTGCTCACTGATGTGCTGTAGCATCTGTAGTTCCAAGCATCCACTTTGTCTGATCTACTCATACTGGTTTTCACCAGTGAAATAAAAAGCTGTTTCAGTATCACCTCTCTTTGTGTAGTTGTTAAATTTTTTTAAACTCTTAGTGTGCCTCTCTGTGTCCTTCATATAACATACAAAGGGAAGGAATCTGTATTCAATGTTGGACTATTTAACATGGCCATATCCTGAGAGAAAGCAAAGTAACTGGCAGCACATCTCTAGTTACTTTTAAAAAATGATACTTGTTAAATTTGGTGTTGTACGGACAAGGGCAGCACATTATACTATGTACAGTACCTGAGATGGAGCTTAATGACAAAGAACAAAACAGGTAGGAAAACAGAATAAAAAGTATGGATAAATTACAAATCTGACTCCTGAATGTGTTTGAAATGGTACAAGCCTGGAACTGTTATGGTGTATTTAAAACCAAATTCCTTGAGAGGTTATGATCTAGCGAATTTGGTTGTTTTGTTTTCCAAATGGTTCTAGTGTGTCAGACCAAATGTAACATTAACGTATTCCAGTAACTACTATGCTTGGCTCTGCTGCCAAGGTTCTTTTTGATTTAGTTCAGATACACAGAGCAAACTGTCTTTAGTGACTTCGCTCTAAATGCAGAGAACCAGAACTACTGTTTGTCCAGTTGCACAAACAAATACTAAGCCTTATAAAAATGGTATGTGCACTCTAAGATGCTTAGAGATTAGATAATACAGAAATAGAGGTTTACTTGTCTAATTAAAATCCTAGGAGAAAAGGGGGCATATGAATTACTATTTCATAGTAACCTTAGATGTGAAAGGCTGCTTCTAATATCAAGGTCTACAATCTCAGAACAAATGGCCACCTGAAACTGTTTCCAAGAACTATTTCTGGTTTTCTCTGTAATCCTACCATGGGTTGAATGTTGATTGTTCCT
Source organism: Ammospiza nelsoni (assembly GCF_027579445.1). NCBI lineage: Eukaryota > Metazoa > Chordata > Aves > Passeriformes > Passerellidae > Ammospiza > Ammospiza nelsoni. The sequence continues at coordinate 48,307,216 of NC_080637.1, forward strand.
TTCCAGCTTTTTTCCCGCCTACTTTAAAAGCATGTTAAAAATCTGACCAAGATGTGGTTCCAGGTCTACTCTACACTGGTCTTCCTTGTATCTACACTACAAGACAATATGAAGCACTGGATTCAGGTACTCATAAAACTGATTTTATTCTGGCATGCCCTACATTGATTACTTCTGAATATAGTCCCCTATATCTTAGTTAGGAGACTGAAAGACTGAATGGAGTTTTATATTAGATACTTAAAATACATAGTTTATCACTTTTCATGGATATATCCAAGTATTATCTGTCAAGAAACTAGCTGCTGTATTCTTCTTGTACTTATTTCAAGGTCTAGTCTCCCATCTGGTAATTGAAAAAAGAGTTCAGCAGAGTTGCAGAAGAGCCTGTGACTTCCACATAAGATTTCTGTTTGATATGCAACAAACTGCTCTTTTTCTGAGGAAAGGCCCCTTTTTACCATCACAGGATTTAATGGCATAGATTACACAGAAACTTTGATGAGAACCAGAATCTCCATAGGCCTGGAGCTTAGGGCTGCTCACTCAGTTTGAATCCAGAAATACATTTCCTATTTTGTGCATCAGCTGATAGCTGTATGAAATTCTCAACAGAGAACAAGTGCAACTACCAAATCATGTTATTATGATGCTGAAAGCCGAAACATATTTGAGGAATACATCCACCTCTACTAAGCTTGCTAGTCACACCACAACATGCAAGGCTTTAAGATAAAACAAGTCCCTTAGACTATGAAGCTCAACAAAGTTTCAAGCCTCAAAAGGAAAGTTTACATTTCTCAGATCGGGTCAGTCATTCCAGTGACTTGCTGCTGCAAGCAGTATTCTGGAATGCCCTCCATTCCCTGTTACTGATGTTATAACTTTCAGTAATATTGTTCTAGTGTCACGGATCTTCTCTGGAGTCTAGATGAAATTAAAAAGTCAAGTCAAAAGGCTTCCTATGCAATGACAGGAAAACATCAAGCACAGTGATGGATGTAGTTTGAAAAGTGGAGTAATGTGATGCACAGAATAGTCTGTTATCATTATGCAAAATAATAGATGTAAATTGCCTACTTTGCATGAGTACATTTTTTAAAAAGAGAATAGACTCCTACTTAGTATTTCTGAGACTAAAAAATGCCCCCAAAATGGTAATATCTTTTTCTCTGCTCCAATGAAGTTAGAGGATACAATACTCATGATGTTCATAAGCTTCCTGAAACTTCACATCGCCTTGCTGGCATACCTCCATCTGGAAATACCAGCCATCAGTCTGTCAAAGTAGGTGGTGACAGACTGAAACACTTGCAGTATTTGCAGGCAGCTCCTGCTCATGAGGGAAGTCTCGCTGCTGCTCAAACCCTGCCTTCCTCGCGTCGTCCCCTCTCTCTCTCGCAGCTCTTTCCCCACAAGCCCCAGCTGCTCCCTGCAGTCAGAGCGGGTGCCCTCCAGACCAGGCTTGGCCGCTGAACAAGCTCCGTGCCGTGGAGGGCAGACCGGCACCCAGGGCAGCGGCTGCTCTTCTGCAGGAACAAGCTGCGATCAACCCCGCCATACGGCACGGTTTTGTAAAACCCCGATGTCCTCTGCTGTTCCACTCAGCGTGGGCTGATGCTACAGAGACACGGCGCGTCCGCGCCGTTCTGGCTGGGAACGCCGCTCTCCCCGCACGGGTGGCTTTTCTCTGGTGACTGACCCGCAGCCGCCGACTTTGGGGACCTCAGCGGATCTTCCCGTCAGCAGGCCCGGTGCCCCAGGAGGACGAGCGCTCCGCAGCCCCGCGGCTGCAGGAGGCGGCGGGCCCGGCGTGCGCATCGCCCCGGCAACCGGGGGCGGGCCCGGCGCCCGCGGCGTGTGGGCGGCGGCGGCCGCGCTGACGTCCGGGGGAAGCTGAGCAATAACAGCAGCGACGCGGGCCCGGCTGCGCCTGCGCGGGCTGCGGGGCTGCTCTATTTATGTGGGGGGGCGCCAAGATGGCGGGGGCGGCGAGGAGAACGTAGGGGTAGCTCCGACCGGGCGGCGGAGCGGGGAGGAGGGAGAGGGAGGAGCCGGGGCCGGTGGGAGGGAGCGCGGAGAGCGGTGTCACCGAACGTGTGAGGCGGGGGCCGGCGGACGGCGGGCGGGGGGGGGGCGGCGGCGGAGGAGGATGGCGGAGCCGCGCCGGGTGCCGTTCATTAGCCTGTCACCCGTGCGGCGCCGCGAGGGCGAGAGCCCGGCGCTGGATCGAGAGCCGGCGGGCCGCGACCCGGAGCCACCTCCGGCGGGCCGTGAGGCGCCACCGCCGGAGCCGCCGCCGCACGAGCCGCCCGGCGACAGTGCTGCCCGCCCGGAGCCGCCCCGAGACCCCAGCCGGCCCGAGCAGCCGCCGCAGCGGGAGCCCCCACGGCCCGAGCCACCGCCGCTGCCGCCACCGCCGCGCCAGAGCGGGCGGCAGGAGCCGCCGCCGCCGCGGGAGGCGCTCCCGCTCCGCCAGACGGTCCGCCTGGAGGTGGTGCTGAAGGACCCCACCGAGGAGGGCTGCGTGGAGTTCAGCTACCCGGAGCTGCTGCTGTGCGGGGACTCGCGGGTACGGGACTTCCCCTTCTTCCCTCCCCTCCCGCCGGCACGGACCCCGCCGGGCTTCCTCCTGCTCCTGTCGGCTGCCGGCGGCCCCGGCCTTGCCGACGGTGTTACCGGTTACCCCTTGCTGCTCGGGGGTGGTCCCGGTACGGCGGGAGGGGCGGCGTCCTGGAGGGATGTCCGGCTGCCGTGCCGTCGCTGCGGGCTCCTCCTGGTGCTGAGGCTGTGCCCGTGCCCGTGGGGGGAAGGGGAGGCTTCCCACTTGTCCCTGAGCTGGCCAAGGGCTCCCGGCTTCTCCTGCGGGCTGAGGCGGAGAAGCGCCACTGTCTTGTGTCCCGCTTACTCCGGCTCACCTCCCTGCCGCTCCCCTTCCCTGCCCCGAGAGGTGTTGCATCCTCCCTTCCTGGGAGCCCTTTACCGGCAGCTGAACGAAACTCTTGACCACGCCGGTCTGTATTCCGGCTTGTCCCTAGGCTCTGTGCAGGTAAATAAAGAAAGTCCTGCTCTGCTATAAGCCTCGAGAAGCAGGGAAGTGATCATTAGCAGACTTGGAGAGGAGTTTTTGTGGTCTTGGCGGAGACAGGGATAAATGAGAGTTAATATTGAACAGGTAACCACACCTGTAAGTGTTGAGAACTTAATTCAAGGAAATAACCAAAGTGTTCTTCCTTTCTTGTTCCTTCCAAGCAGAAAGTGTTTGATACTTGAACTACTTTGTTTTTTTAAGGATAAAGCTTCTGCAGACTTTAGGAAGCAAGCAGTGTTAGCCAATCAACAGGGCCCACTGTTCCAAGTAGGAAGGAGAGACACATGTCCTTAAGCTGGTTACACTTGAGCTGCTCCTTCTTAGTTGTACTTATTTGAGTGAAGTTGTACTTGATTTAAATAGTTGTGGCTTCTCTTTAATCCAGTGCACAGTTTTAGAGAAAGCTTGTCTCTTACTGGAAAAAGCAGAGGGCAAGTAACTACTACTTAGAAGGTTGTGGTAGATCTGGTGATAAAAGCAAGTATCAAATACCAGTACAGATACTGCCGTGGGATTTTTACATCCAGGACAAATTTGAATATGGTTAAAACTTTTCTTCTGCACCAAAGTGTTTCTAGGAGATGACGGTGCTGTGGCTATACTTAGCAAGCTGCTCACTTTTTCTGCTGTAGGAGGAATATACACACTGGATTGTGTTCAAGTGTGGAAGGCAGAAAAATCAGTGACTGATTTTAATCCCTCAGATCTTGTCATGCAAGTTAAAAGGTTCCTTCTGTTCATCCTGTCCTACAGCTGTTGTGGGCAAACAGTGCCAGTTATGACTCCTCAGAATTAGTGTAGCATAATCATGCTGCTCTCTGAAGTGCAATCTTTCTGAGCAGTTCTGTGAAGGTGAAAATTGTGTTAGTGTTTAGAAGTGGTTCAGTACTTGAAGGCTGGCTTTTCCCTTTGGCAGTTCCTAGTTCCATAGCTGCCTTTTATTCTGAAGGTTGGTGGTATCCTAATCACATGCTCAGGGAAAAACGGGCTCTTTCTGATGTAGTTCTGATGCAAATTCCATGTCTTCTGGGGGTGGGAGAGCATTGATTTAGGGGATTTTGGTACAACTGGGATCAGAAACTGCTTTTATGGTAGAGACAGTGATAATAATGCTTTATAAGAAACTTCATATATGTTTCAGCTCCTTAGAGTCCAAATTAAAATGAATGGATTGTAATGGCACTTCTGTTACTGGGTTGTGGAACAATCAGCTGATTTACTATGAAAACAGTGTCATAAACTAGTATCCTCTTAAAGTGATTCTGAACTTTTACTCATGTTTAAAACCTGATGTATACTTAGCCTGTCAGTTTAATTTCTTGCTTGTTACATGCTATAACTTGGAAAAGCTACTCTAATATTAGGGAAGATTTAAAATCTTGAAATTTGCTTTTTCAAAGTAGGTAGTTACTAGTTGGTAGTTAATTTTGTGGTTTAAAATGGAGTTTTAGATTTCAAAATTTGTTGTTTTAATAATGTTTCAATTTAAAATTAACAGTTCAGATACTTTACTATGCAATTTTTTTGTAGAGGTGAAGATGGATTTGGTTTTCTGGAAGCTATTGTTGACTCCTCCCTTATAAAAAGTTTCTCAACTTTTTAATAACATTTCCCATTAAAATTTAACATTACAAAGTCAGGAGCTTCTCTGTCTATCTTGTAGTATTCTTGTAGGAACTGTAGCAACCAAGAAAAGCTCTCCAAAGGAAGGCAAGCGCTGGTGCATAGGCATAACTTCAAATATGGCTTTAATAGGCCATGATAATAGTAGTTATATAATAATGAAGTGATAGAGAATCCTAAAACTGATCTGGCAGTGCAACTTATGTCTTTTTTTAATTCTGAATTTAGGTTCCTATGCTGAATCAGAAGCTAGTGGAAATGTTTATTTTAAACACTTGTGCTGTCCTTGTCCTTTTTTGCCTTGATAAAGAGAACATCCTTTGATACGGTTGTTTGTAGAGCTCATCTTCTGGGAGGAATTATGTAAAGTTTTGAATGTGAGTAATAAGTTTGTGTGGTTGAAGGAATTATTTGCCTCTTAAATGCTGGCAGAAGTGAAAGTGTGCTCCCATTTCTTTTGGGGTGGCTGAGGCTTGGTGCATAAAACCCAAGTCAAAGTGGATGAGCCAGAAGCTCAAGTTGGCTTCTGTTGAACAGGCTCCAAAGGTGCTGAAGTAGTAATGTCTTAGTTCAAGAGCCATCCATCCCTTAGAAACAGTCAAACAACTAAAATTTGCTTGAATTTCAGTTTTCAGTACTGAAGCTTAATTAAATTGCTACTCAGCTTTGAGTGTTTGATGAAGAGAGGCAAGTTAACACTTAAGTACTAAGTTTCATTGAACTTTAGGCTCAATCTTGTCTCCTTTCACAGTTAGAAAAAAGCCATATATGCCTAGCAGAAGATGAGGAATACCTTTTCCAACGATGTTTCATGAATTGAGCAGTATTTTATACTTAATTATGCCTGCAGGAAATCAGTAAGTGGCGTTAATTTATGTTTTAGGAGTAACTATAGCCTCTATTAATTTTTTTCTCCAAATACTCAGTCTGGAAAATGTATTGTAATTATGTGGTGTTTGCAGTTTTGCTTAGCTTACCTTCCTCATTACATTGGTCTTGATGCTAATGAGCTGGTTTGGTCACCATTTAGTCAATATTCTGGCTTCTTAAACTGTGGAGGAAAGGTCTTCTTTTCTGAACTTTTTTTTTTTATTCTTCATACATCTTCATTTATTCATTGGTGAGTAGTCCATGTGCAATAAAATCAGTTGCCATCCATAAAGTTCTGCAAAATGGAATTCCATTCCACCATATTTTAGCATCCTAGTACCTTCCTCCTGGCAATTCCTGTATTTATGTGAACTCCAGTTTGAAGGAGGGCAGCCCTGTTTTTCTGCCATGACTTGTTAAAAAAAACCAAGAGCACTATGTATACTCTGTTCATTGACTTTGTCTCAGTGAAAACCTCTTTTCTAAAAAACACCAAAAAGTAAGGGGCTACTCCCTCCTTGTATGTATAGCTGCAATATGAAATCTCTTTTGTGGCTAACATAGTTATGATCACTGAAATTAACTCTTGCACTGTAATTTTTTTCTTTAGATAAAAGACTTACATTAATTATGGTTATAATTTACTGAGCTTTTTAGTCTTCTGGCTGCTTCCTTCCTGGTTAACGCATCATGTACATCCTGTCTGTTAGAGGGGCCAGTGAGTGGAAGAAGAGGTAAAAAGGAGTTGTGATTAGAGAGAATTTTTTCTAAAAAAAAAATAATTCTCTCTTATGCTTAGACTTATAGTTGAGGTTGTTGTGGAATGCTTGGTAAAATACAAGTTTGAGTATCTTAATTCTTCTGCTTTTGTTGTCATCAGAAGAAAAGCAGCTAGATGGCAATTCAAAGACCTGAGTGATTTTTAGAGATTAAGTATAAATTCTGACAACTTAGTCATCAGAGCATTGTTTTCTGACATTTAATAGGTTTTGAGATGCACTCTGTTTCTTATGGAATGAATGTGTAACTTTTGCATTTTTCAGAAGAAATCGGTTCATTTAGAGGATCCATATAACGATGAACAAGAACAACGTGAGCGACATGAAGTAGAAATGCTTGCCAAGAAGTTTGAGGCAAAATACGTGAGTTACTGCACTTTGTTAAAAAATACAGATATTTAATAGTGATAACAGATTATGTTGGTGGTTTTTTTCCTGAATGAGGTTGCTAATGTAGTGTCAGATGACTTCTGTACATTTCAGCGATGACTGTCTCACAGTATTTCATTTAAGTACCTTGAAGCTGCCACAAGCTTATCAGACAAGTCTGCTAAATAGATTTGTCTATAGATGTTATAGCTTGTGAAGCTATTCTTGGAAAAGAATAATCTTGGTAATCTTGATAATAGATGTGGTCAATATTCATGCTCTGCATTGTGCTGGAGGAAAAAATTTTTATATAATGCTGTTGTGTATTATTGAAGAGGTCTTCTCTTTGGGCTAAATACTGATGAATCTTGATGTCCTGACTAGTTTGGAATGTTTCCATAGGAAGTTATTTGTTAAATAGTAAATCATTGCTCGATGAATGTCTGGTAGCTGCCAACTGCCTGAAGATACTCTACTGGCTCTGCAAAGTGTAGTGTGAGTGACTTGAACAACACTAGCTAGCAACATGAAGAGCCTTTCACTAGTAAATGAAGGTAGAAATCAGAAAATGATGACAAAAACCACACCCAAACAGGTCTTTAGGAATTCATATGGGTAGGGTTGGGTGATTAAGTCTGAGCTGGCAATCAGAGCTCATCATCATGCTGAGGCATGTTGATATTCTGGATTACGAATGAACCCCTCAGTAATAAAGAAGGGAAACAAGAGCAGTCATTTGTATCTTTTGCTATTAATATACATATTAAAATCTTTTTTGTCTGACTTACTTGGATTTTTTTTTCTGGCAAAGGCAGATTTTTCTAAGTGCTCAGCCTACATAGTCTGTAGAAGTAATTACTACTTCAAGGCATGCTAGCTGTGATACATAACAAAATCAGCTCTTAAACTGAAAAGAATTATTCTCATCTTTTGGAGAGATTGAGAGAACCCAATATGTATTGAGAAGGCTGTTCCAAAATGCTGTTTTAATTTGAATTATAAATAATTTTTTGAATGTGAGAGAAAAATGTTTTAGTCACACTTTTTTAGAAAACTCATTTCTGCTATTAAAATGGTAAGGATTTTATAATGTCTGAAACAAGTTGCTTAACTACAGTTGATGAAAGTCAATGGAAGTATGTAAAGCAATATATGTAGGAGGGAGTGGTAGTGGAAGTAATCTAATTTTACATATATGTTTATGCATCCATCAAAGCTGAACCTGTACATATATGGGCAAAGCATTTTGTCAGACTTAAGAAACCACAGTTCAGTGTTCAGTAGTCACAGAAAGGGGCGAATAGGTACTTTGAACCATTAGAAAGCAGTAGGTAACAAAAAATTACAATTTTCAACAATTTAAATTTGTGGTGCACTTGCATCTTCTTTACTACTTGTGCTTCTGATTCCTTGCCTTTCATTCTCTGACTTGCCTTTTGTCCCTTCCAACCCCATGAAAGGGAATGTCCTCTATATAAAGAAGCACTTACTAGGTTAGAACCACTAAGCATGAAGGGTGATGAGGGATTAAGATTACTTGTGTTAGAAACTCCCTGTCCTTTCTCTTCCAATGTAAGAGCCATCAGTCTCTTCTTGCCATCCATGCTCAGTGGCATTGTATCTCTGAATGCTGACCCAGTTCAATGGCTCATGTTCTGACAGCATCCAGCCATCTTCTGCCTCTTGTGGTGAGACATTCACTGCATGGCTTCAGTTGGAGCAGGGATCCCGTGTAGTAGATTCCCATTCTCCTCAAGTGAATGACCAGCTGCAGGATAGTCTTCTGAGCTGGAGTTACACTGTAACACTCCTTAACAGTGCTTTACTGGAAATTAAATCAGTGGTTGTATGAGAAAAAAATAAAGGTTTTTTTTCAGGTTTGCAGAAGTGCTGTATCCTCCTCTAATTAGGTATTACTTATCTAAGATATCTGTTTAAAATGGAGTCATACATAGGTTTTAATCATAACATGTGACAGTACTTCTGGAAAATTTGATGCATCAAAAGCAGTCTGCCTTGAAGACTTTTTACTTCTTTTTAGATAAATTGCTGTACTCATAACCAAATCAGTACATTGTTTGATATATTTTGCAGATACTAAGAGAGGCCTATGAAAAAGTCCTTGTAAAACAAAATGCATGAAGTACCATTTTTTTACCTGATTATTCAGAGCTCTCCTGTAATTGCTGCACATACTAAACATCAGCATGAAAAATCTGCTCTGAAGGGTTCCCATTTTCATTGTTTTGATTGCTGTTACTCTCTAGATAAAATCAAACACTGTTGTGAACACATACTGAACCTTGGACCGTATTGTACAGGTGTAAGAGCTTTTCTTGGATCAAAATGAAGATCCATCTAATGGATGGTAGCCTAGTCTCTGACACTAGTGGAATCTCATACTTGAAAGTATAATAGAGCAAGTGTTCATTGATATTACTGCACTGTGCCTGTCTGGCAGCCTGTGTTGTATCTGAATTTCTCTCAAAGCCAAAGGTCACATGTTTATTCTTTTTAAAGCTTTCTGCCAGAAATCTACCAGATGTGACTGTATTTCTGTGTTCCACAGCACTGGAGTATCATGGTGACTGTCCTATAAAAACATGCTGTGTTTATACCTGATGAGATCTTGTAGTGCTCCATAGTTTCTGTACTGTAAGAAACAGAAACACTTCCAGTTCTTCTGCACATTGCATGTGATTTTGATGTTATCATCTAAATCCAGCCCTTTAGTTCTCCAGCTGTGGTGTCTTCTTAACATTGGTGGTTTTTGTCTTTAAACGTCCCTGTTGGCTTACTGTTCTCTTTTTTGTTCTAATTGTGTTTTTTTTCTTTTTTTAATGAAAGGATATTAATGGTATGATGCCTGATATTTCAGTGTTATAATGATGACTTCTGGTTTGGTTCTCTGTTCCATTTTTTTTTAAGTCCCAACTCATTTTTTGATCATTTTTGATTAAGCAAATGTCTGAACTGTGCCTTGCAACTCCAGTGGTTCCTGAGCAGCATAACAAATTTGTAGCATGCTGTTTGTTTTTTTAGGTTTTTGCTTAGGTTGTACTTACATTGTGTGGCTTACCTCGCTCTATTGATGCTGAATTTAACTGCCTATTTATCATACTAAATTCAGAGCAACTATAAGGTCTTAAATGATTCTTCAGTTGTTTTCATTTTGCTTTACTTTCCTCAGTAAATTGTCATCTTAGACCCCTGTCCTTCCCAGCTCTTCACCTGCTCTGTTGCTTCTAAAGGAATGAATACATATTCCATAATAATTTTGCTGATCACTCTTTGCCAAAATGAGATAACTATTCTTACCTTTTCTTTCCTAGCTGTAGATCAGACATCAGTTTAAGTGGACCTTCCTTATCTAGTGAGAGTTTATTGTTTTTAAAGATGTTTGAAACACTTCTAAAGCATTTGAAATGCTTTCTTCCACCAGCATTTCTTCCTGCTCTCTATATTCTTGTGCTTGGGTTCTGTTGTTGATAGCTTTTATTAACATATCCACCTTAAAGACCAGGTTTACTGGTTTATAAATTCTTCTCTTCAAGATTCTTCAGGTATTGGCCTTTTATTTTACCACATACCTTCTAGTCCTGTTGGGCAAAGGTTATTTAAATGCAAGGTTTAATGACACAGTTAATATCTTAAAGTCATCTTTGGCTTTTCTGAATACTTGCATGAGTAGTATTTGCAGCTTCAGGAGCCAGGCACCTTAATTTGCTCTAGTATTGTGATGACTTGTGTTCTAGGACAAAAAGATTGGAGGAAAGCTGCAGTCATAAAAGTTCCCTGAAGTGCTGCATGGTGGACACTGACACAGATAATCCCTTTATTCTTCTGCTGCACTCTTGCGTCCTTAACATCTTGATCATGTGAAATCTCAGCACAGATCCTTAAACAGAACTGGGTAGAGCCAGGCCTGAAGGAAAATCTCTTAATTACACACAGTGGTTCAGATATTTTCATATGTCTGAATGCAGGTTGTATTTTAAGACTGGTTTTGTTCATTCAGCTATTTTAAGACTTTTTTTTTTGTTGCTACTTTGTTCTTTATCTGGTTTTCTGACAGTCAGAATGTATTGGAAATTTAATTTTTTTTATTGCCCTTTTATTATACTGGAATAGTAGAATCATGGGAGAACCATTGCTGCAAAAAGATTTTAGACTTGCAAACAAGGATGTTGATGGTTACTAGCAAGATATATGTAGTACAGAGATAGATTGCATTACACATTAGTGAGTTCAGTACAGGTGAGATATGGTTTATGAAGCATTCTTAGCCTGCTGGCACCTGAGTCAGAATCATGAATTATATAAGCTTTTGCACTGGAGTTTAATCAGAGTTCTTAAGTGCTGCCTTTTTCTAACTTACTTTTTCTTCTCTCATCTATCTAATGTAAACTATCTTTTTTTAAAAAAAAGTACTGCATGTTTTGGAACTTTGCAGTCATTCAGATGTTTTTCCAGATGAGTGATTATAGGAGATGATAGGAATACTTAGCTTGGAATGTAGTTTGGAAATGTGAATAAAAACTGAACTTACTTTTGAGGTTTTTCTCCTAGGACTATTGCATTTGTTTAAGTATATGTGAGAGATACACTGTTTGCTTGCAAGAGCACATGCTTTACTTTGTGACAAACTTGCATGTTCTCAAAATCTTGTTAAAATGGAGGTGTTGAGATGCTTACACTACTGATAAACGTGCAGGGGTGAAACCGCCTTTGAGCAGTGGCTGCATTCTCATAGTAACCAATGGACTGAGATATTTGGATGTCACACTTAGAAAGACTGACCTGTTCTAAGAATGCTCAGAGCTGTAGGGTGCAGGCAGAGAAGTTTCAGGAGCAAGTCTTGAATTCATGGGAGTTACCATTTAAATGAAGGCAGAGTTTTTTTGTGATTTTGATCTTTTAAGACTTTTATTGATTATTTTGACAATATATGTGAGCAAGAAAACTAGGCCTTATATCCTAAGAAGATTTTTGTCTAACCTTAAGTTTTTAAGTTTAGATTTCCTGAATATTTGAGCTAGCTGTGAGTCTTTATTTGACTTAACAATTAAATTTCCACATGAAAAGAATACTTGCAGATTAAAATTAATTTTACTAGCTCCTGGAGCTAAGTTAATCCATCCATAGTTTGTAATGCAGCTTATGTTTTTTAATACTCAAGTAACATTTTATGTTTTTTAAAACTCAACTTTTTATGTGCAATAGAGAATTAATCCATCTTGTGTAGGGAAACACTTTAATGAATACTAAGGCATCATTATTTTCCCTTGTAATGACACTGTAATATGACACTGAAAAACTTAACACTTTCTAAATTATCCCAACCCTTCTATCATTAGCAGTCCAGTCACTATATACAATATATATAGGACAGGAAAACCTCTCTAAATAAGAAATGTTAGGAAGATCTTGGTCTTGCAGAAAAAGGTTGCTAGTGGCTGCCTTTCGGGGGTGATTCTGGTGAGGCACATTTGCCAGAATGCATCTGTGTGGAAGTTTTCATCAGCCATCTAGACCATCTTCAAGGAAGCATTCAAGAAAGCAAAACTGCTAATTCCTTGAATGACTATTCCTCCAGTGCCTTATGCTTTGTAGGCTTTAGAGCACTGCTTTCATATGTTTCCTAAGTGGTGTAACACTTGCTTTGTCTTCAGGGTGGCAAGCCCCACAAGCATCGGAAAGATCGCCTGCAGGATCTGATCGACATCGGCTATGGCTACGACGAGACAGACCCTTTCATTGATAACTCTGAAGCGGTAAGTAACCCTCACCACAGCAGCAGAAAGCCATGAGGCAGTGCTTTACCTTTTCACTACAGAACAAAGGTAAGGGAAAATACTTTGTACCTGTTGTGAATGCAAAGGCCATACTACTTTGGGAGACCGCTGAATTACTGTATTTGTAGTCTTACTCAAGATATTATGCACCAAAGAATTAAGAAGGCTGTTCCTAGATCAAATAATTTTCTAGCTTTAGAAATCAAAATATTTTTGTGTGCTTCATTTACTGTTGACTGAAATGACACTTGCTCTGTTTAGTTTCTTGTACTAGCTCTCTGGATTATTAGTGGGTTACTGGCATTAGATTTCCTGCTTTAGATCATGAAGCTATTCTCCTCTTAAAAACCAGTAAAAATAGGATGGTTATTTAAACATTGAATATGTCTGAAAAAATTGAGACAAAACAGGTTAAACAGCAGGATATTACTGCTTGCTTTGTCTGAATAATTTTTAGACATGAAAACACATCTTCAAGTAAAAGAAAAAGGTATTAGTTTGGTGCAGGCAGTATCAGGGATATCAGAAGGTTTAGAAGAGGGCATTTGAAGATATCTTGGAGGTGATGTATGAAATTACACAAATGAGAAAAAAGCCTGGGGAAAAAAGTGGATTATCTAAAAGCTCAGAAACCTCCTGTAATTCTTCCTTATTAAATGTCAGAAAGAAGTATGTGTACAGTTTAGTCAAGTAAAAAAAACCAAAAGTAAGAGCTGTCACTTGCCAGCCTTCAATTTCCTCCAGTGCTGAGTGACACTGGACAAAACAGCAGTGATCTGCTGTGAGAAGAAGTGGGCTAAAATTGAGTGGGAGAGGAAAGATTATGAAAAGGAGTTGAGAGAAAAGAGTAAGAAAAGCACATAAGTGCATTGCTTAGCATACATTATGTCAAGCCTTCATTTAAAATCTAAAACTTTACAGAAAAGAACTGTAAACTGAGCTGTGAAGTTTCTAGCACTTAAATGTTGCAATGAGTGATCTTATGACCTGTGTGAGGTACACAGAAAGTGTCTGCAGAGCTGATAATTTTTTCAGCAGAAATTGAGCAGTAAACCACAGTGCATAGCAGGCTGAGCTTATCTGTGTGCATTGGTAGTTTTTGAAGCAGGTCTGAAGTTGTGTGGAAAGAGAGACCTTGCTGTAAAGTGCTTATTGTAATTTGTTTCATTGTCTAGAAACTTGAACCTGCCAATATTAAACTGTTTTATCATTATCCCACAACTTCTGGTTGTACTGCTGGAGCAGTATTGACGTCTAAGCCTTCATATGTCTTTTCCAAAGGTCAGATTCAGCTCTCCAGCTTGGAAGGAACAGATGTGCTTCATTTCTGCTGAGAAACCACTTGAGCCTATAGGTTAATCTGGTTTCTCACTGTTGCTCAAGTTCATCATCTTCACTTTTGAAATGTAATGGTACCCAACGCAAGTTCTAGCTAGGTTTTCCTGGATTCACTGTGACCTATCACAGATCTGATAGGAGATAACACTGGCAGCACTCACAACACAGGTCTCTGTCAAAGTATGAGTCTGGTGTATTAATACTTAGCATACTGTGCCTCCTCCCACCACTGGTGGTGATATCAGCAGCAGATCTGGTAGATTTACAGGAGCATTTACTTCTGTCTCTTGCCAGAGTCCTTGCAAAATGTACAAAAGGCAGTTGTTGGAGGACCAGATGGTTGCATCATGTGCTAGCTGTAGAAGCTATTGGGGAGAAATGGTATATTCTCTAAAGATTGCTCTCCTCAAAAAATCATTATGCCTCATGTCTGCCTTACAAATACAGACTAGTGAGAAACCATCTTTGTTTTGCTTTTATCCCCATTTTTATATAGAAAAGAAAAGAAAAATATATAGTGGGCCAGCTGCAGTCCATGTTGTTGTTGCAGAGCTTAAGGGTTCTGTAATGTAGGAGTTGAAGTTCAACAAAACCTCTAATTCCATCATTCTGCCTTGGATACAAGAGAAGTGTTCAGAAAGAAATTCCACGTCTGGCATGCTCATCTTTTGTATGGCCAGCTATGAAATTGCTGTGTACCCTGAGATGTGTTAGAGCCAGGCCTGGACTACTTCTTAGAAGACACACTTTCTTACACATAAGAAGCTATAATATCCTGGGCACAAACACTTGAAAAGAATATGAGTGCCTCTTTATTGCTCCAGGATTAGCTTGTCTCTATCCCAGAAAAAAAGTCTGAAAGCTTCCTCAGAATTTTAGTCCTTTTTTTAAATCATAGTTGTGAAAGAAATACTGAGCTCTTTGGCACTGAAACAGATTTATTCCATAGCTTTAGAGATACTTTCCTTTTAAAAACAGATTTTGAGGTAAATGCATTTGCAGGCAAGCAGGAAATCTATGCAAGCAGCTATTCTTGAGTTGAGCATTTTCACTGTAGTCAGTGGATTGTGATAATTCCAGTAAAAAAAGAAAATCACAAGTGACCTACTATTGTTTCTAACCCCTCTATAGGGGTTAGCCTGATGGCAAGTCCTAATCTTTGCTTATCTTAATGGACCTATACAAAATGTCCACAACCTGTGAAGAAAGCTGCCCCTCCTCGGTGTTTCCACTGCTTTGATGTTGAAAATAGGTTTTGCTGTAGTGTAAGCTGCCCAGAACTACATTCTTTATGAAGTGGAATTCCTGTAGAATTTTTCACCCACTCTGTTTTTCCTGCACACACATGCACGTCCAGCCAGATCAGGCTGATTACTTGCTCTTGTGATGACCTCTGATTATTTGGCTGGTTGAATATTTTCCTGGCAATGTAAGCTTTATATAGGTAGAGACTTGCAAGGGAACACAGTGCTTTCTGAGCTTTCTGTTATGCAATACAGAAGAGAGAATTTAAAATAATGCATAGTGTTAATGAAAGTGTATGCTGTTTTCTCTTACTTGAAGGTAACAAGGCTTGGATATCCAAACCAAAGACTTCCCTCATTTCAAGTAGATGAATGTAGAAAAAGAACTATTGACCTACAAATCTATAAGCAGTGTCTTTTGAAGCAGTGGTACTAGATAGCTACACTGGCAGGAATTGAAGCTAAATGTGAATGCCAAGAGCAGTGGGAAGCAGGCAGTTCAGTTCTTCAGACACCCAGGCCCCTGTGTAAATATTTGACCTAGTCTGTTATATTCATAGTTCCATAGTAGCCCTCTAAACACTGCTGTAAAAAGTCCTGTGCTGGCTGCTAGAGAAAACCAGTGTATCAATGGTTTCTCATACCTGGATTTTCAGTCTCCAAAACAGTACTTCAGCTAAAGGGAAGATCTTACTTTTTCTTTAGCTACATCTTGCCTCAAGAGCTCAGATCATCTTTAAAGAAAACCTTTCAAAGGTTTTGTGTTGGTTTCACTAATTCTGGACACAGTTAAAAGCATTGCTTTGTTTCTATCTGGGTTCCCTAGAATACTTTCCATAATTTAAGGGCTTGGTCTCTGGAAAAATTCCATGTCATGAAACACAGTTTTCACATGTTTCTACGATAAATTTGTCCTCATCTTGTATTCTCCAAACTTAAAAAGGTATGATAGATTTAATATCCTCTTCTCTCCTACCCTGGCTTGCCCCTAAAACTTGAAGCTGATGTGTTATCAGTAAGTTATCTTGGACAAAACTTTTGAATATCTTAGAAATTTTTTCCCAGCAAGAACAGTATCTATTCAGGGAATAGCAGCTCAGTGTGTTAATGGAAATTTTTACCATTTTTGTGAGGTTCCGGGCCAGATGTAGTTTCAGGCCAGCTTGGTACTGTTCTCTCATTCTTCCTACTCTAAGGAACTTGTTTTATGCTAACAATGGAAAGGATTGTTGTTTTAAAAAGATTACTGTCTCTTAAAAAACGCTAACAAAACAACCAAGATATCAACCTGCAAATGTAGAGGCATCTACAGAAAAACACTCCATAAGTTCCATTATTAAAAATACTTTCATGGTGTATTGAGAGAAGTTGGACACTGTGGCATTTTTCATCTGGAAAAGGCTGCCTTTGTAGACCTCAGTCACAGACCTCATCCACGCTGTGGAGGAGGGTGCATTAAAGCTTCTGTTTTTAAGAGGTTCACTTTCCAAGTGTCTTACTGGCTCTGGATTGGTGTGTTTGTATTAGTACTGTCTTCCTTGTTCATTGTCACTTTGCCCAGGCTTGGAAGTTGTGTGTTTGGGGAATGGTGCTCCCTTAGCCCAGTGTGCGGTGTCACCTTTAATAACGCGCTGTGCGGGCTTCCTGCGTGTCTTCAGAGGACACCTGCCAGCTAGCCCCTGACATATCCTGTGTCTTCCAGTGAGTACAAGGACAAGCTTCAACATAGAGATTCTTTGCTTTTTATCCTCCTCACCCCAAAATACATCTAGGTGTGAAGGGGAGTATCAAACCAATAGATACAGATGCAAGAACTAAGCAGGTACAAGAACCAAAATGGCTGGAGGAACAAAGGTAGTTGAATTTGCAGAACACATCTGGTGTTTGTTGAAGCAGTAATAATGTTTTTGTTCTCCTTCTGCAAAAAGGCATACCCTTCTTTAGAGAGGAATAAGAATAAACTGAATGAATTGAAAATTCAGCACCTGCATAGGTTCCTGAAAACACCTGAGACTTGTATCTGGCCTGTGTAGTACCACTCTTTAAATTTGTAGGAGAAGGAAATTATAATGGTTGTAGCAGCATCCTGTATTTTGCTAGACTTAATTTTTTGAAGAGCACAAAATCACTTTTCAAAGTAATCTGAGCTGCTAGAGGGGTAGAACATAGCCTAGGGTCAGCTATTTACATAGATGAATTTAAGCAGTACAATGAACCTAAGTGTTTCCCAAAAAATACACAAACAATATGATTACTAATATTATACAAAGGGAGGTTTATAACATGCCAGAATAACAGATCTTTGATAAGAGTATTCGTCTTAAGTGTCATATATGGAAAATCTGCTCTTTGTGTTAAATGAGGGGAAAAGGAAAGTATAACTTCTTTTCTGTAGAACTTTCTGGTAGTTCTGTAACATTAAACCTGGAGAGATTAAGTAATATGTTACGTAATTATTTAACACTGAACTAGATTTTCATTGTGGGTCAGGTCAGAGCTCAAGCTCTGAAAGAATTGAGTTGCACAGATCAAAGTGGTCACATGGCTGGTCATACATTTTGTAACTTTGGCTGAAAAGTTTTCAAGGTGAGAAGAATGTAATCTCTGTGAAGTGAAGGTCACTTAAGCTAATAGCATAGCTCTGATGGCTGGTGGAAAGGTATAAAGGTGTTGGTTGAGATGGGAACAAAACAGAGTAGATGTGTATTGGTACTTCTCTCAAGGTGCTCAGGTAGGCTGATGGATTATGATATCTTGACTACTAAACTAGGATACTCCTATGAGGCTACCCTGGGCTAGATATAATATCTTCCATAATCTCTTATGCTTTTTTCTTTTGTGCTCTGCCAGCTGTCCTTTTCCCCAGAGTTAAAAGAAAAACAAACTAACCTGCCAACTTATCTGTGCATTTTGGAAGAGAAACCTTCTTTATCACAGGAAAGCTCTTTGTGCTTGCTTTTTGATGTCTCCTTGGATTAGCAAAGCAATGCATTGCTTCCCCTTAACCTTGTTCAAGATTTCCTTGTAGGTTCTATTATACTGTAGTTTTTAGAAAGATAGTTATGTAGTTTTTTGAAAACTCAGCCTTAAAGGATGCTAAAGCCAAAGAGTGCATTTCAGTTCTTTGCATCTTGAAGAAGCATAGAGATCAATCAACTCTGTATTTTTGAAGTATCTGAAGTATTTAGATGTTTAGTCCATTTCACTGGAGGAGCTGTATTGGACATCAGTAGCTTGGCCTTTATTCAGTGGGCTACTGATGATCAGTATCAAAACAGAAACAGTTCCTTCCACCCCAAGCTAGTTAGACCTACCTCAAAAATAAACTAAGCAAGGTCCAGAAATTATCCCTGCTTATCTTTTAGCTAAGTATTATCTGTTGTACAACAAATAATAACAAGCTACATTTGTTAAACCATTTGGACATGTTTGCACCAAATCTCATTTCCAAGACTTAGTACAGAAATGTTTAAAAACTTTTTTACGTGTGTACTTTTGGAAGTTATTGTCTGGAAGGGAGGTGAATGAGGAGAAGGATCACAGTAGAATATCTGAGGATTGTGGTCAAAATATCTGGACTCAAGAGTAGACAATATTAATATAAGACACTGCTGTGGGTCTGGATTTCAGAACTAAATTGGTATAATCCGTAAAAATTCACTGTTCTTGGTATAGTGATGAAGTTGAAACCAGTTAACTTATTTTTTAAAAAACTAAATTATTTTTCATACCAAAACATTTAACTAGATTAATAGCACTAAAAGCATAGGAATGTAGCTCAAGGACAGTAGTTTAAAGTAACTTACATATGAACCTGCTTTTTAGGTGGTCAGACAGTTATCAGTCTTAATTTTATCTGCAGGATGATTCCATAATCAGTTATAGGACAAACCTGTGTTCACAGGAGTCAGTCAAGTCCTGTCTCTGTAGGTCTGAGATTTTTTGATTCTCACCCTTGAAATGTGTAAGGAAGAGCAGAACACTTTAAAGGGCTTTAAACTTATTTTTGTTCATAAGATAAATTGTGTGATTTCATACACAGAAAGACTAGTTTAAAGCAAAGGTCTTGAAAACAGTAAGATTTAGAATTTTCAAGAGCCATGTTCCCTTTAACTGAGAGTTCTGGAAGCACTTGAAAATGAAGCTTAATCTCTGTTACTAATACCTTATGCAAACATACTCATTTTCTGTTTAGTTAGGGTACTAGAAAATAGTAATCTTAGCTCAGAGGGGGGTGTACACTAGCTACACTTGGTCTGCAGGCCCCTATGTCTAAAATACAACATTGAGTTAAAAGTCCTACCTTGTTCAGTAGGTTCAGGATAAAAACAGATTTTGGTTAAAGAAAAATAGTCTTACTCGAGGGTTAAGAGGACCTGAATATCAGAAGGGTCTTTGAAGGTCTAATTAAATTCATAGTCCTCAACAGAAGCTGTTGAAACCTCAGCTGCTTAGTTATACATCCACATCTTGATCTTACTTGCCTGTTGACTATTATGGAATACATTCACTCTGTATATTAAATGAATTCTGCCTTTCTTTTTGCCTTGTTCCAGTGGATCTGTGCCACACAGCATGTTGATCATCCAGATAATTTGCTGTGATTCATGATTCTTCATTTGTGAACTCTTTAATCCTTACTTGTGTGTTACCCAGGCTTTTCTGTACTGCTCTGCATCTCAGTCTTTACTGTGTTGGCTTTTGCTTCCTATGATAATGGTCCCAGCTTTGACTGTGTGCTTTTTCCTTCTAACTTGGCAACCACTGTGTTCTTCAGTTTTGATCTTTTTCTGCCCCACCCTTGCTAATTCAGTTCACACCCTCTCAGCTCAAATGGGAAATGTCTGCTGCGTCTGTTAAGCACTGTGGATAATAATTGCTTTTCTCTGCTTTTATTTGCCTTGCACTTAATGAAGCTGATTCTGAGAGCTGTGGAAAAAGCATGAATTTTCTGTGAAATTCCTACACAACCTCCACTCTCAAGTTTTCTCTGCATGGTCGTCCTGGTCTTTTAAGATGAATGACAAGTCCACTATTAAGCCACTTCACTTTCATTTTGTTCCATTAATAGATTCTCTCACTTGTGCTAGCTTTTCAGATCATCTTAGGGTACTTGATAAGTGCTGTCACCACTTTTCCTATTTTGTCTTTCTGTACTGCTTGTTAAGTTCTGTGTTCCAGGAAGATAAAGTCGATGAGTCAGGGAAGTTTCTAACTACTTAATCAGATTAAATCCCTGCGTAGGACTCCAGGCTCTTTTTCCAGCTTCCTTGTTGAAGTACATATTTACTGTTATACTTTCCTGGATAACTCTCCTTTCTGTCTAAAAGTCTTTGGTAGCCTAGGCTTCAGTTCTTAAACCATTTTATCTTCAGTATATTTTACATGGCATGGAGGTTGCTGGTTGCATGTAATAATAGAATTAATATTGTCATCCACTATACTGATTATTGACCACTTTTTCTATGTCTTTGGATTTTAGTATTTTTTAGATTCGGCTTTATGATTCTAACTTGGAAATTTCTTCATAAATACTAAATACTTTTCAAAATAAACTATTGATAGTTTGAAACATATTGTGGTTTTAAAATTGTCTGAACAAAGTGAGAATGTTTGCCTTCAAATTAAAAAAGTCCTGGAATTGTGATATTTGTTTAAGAGGTGATGTTGTATTAAACATCTAAAATTGGAAATAAGGTAACAGTTACTGTGGTGAAGTTTGTTATGTCTGGGATAGCATTTTTAACAAAATAAGATTTCGGAGAACTTTTAAAAAGAATTAGCGTTTTGAGCAGGGCACTGTGGTGAGTTGCCTTGAGAAAGCAGCAGTTTTAATGCTGTAATGCTGCCCTTTTGTTAAGAAAAGAGCATTGTGTTGAAAGGATACTCTGTGTTATTAATGTTCTCTGCTTCAGCCAGTTAATTTTCTATAAAATTGCTCTCCTGTTTCTATTCTAGCAAGCTGTGCTGTGAATTGGTGTATATATATTTTTATGTATAGGGACTGGTGAATGAAATACATGTTTAGTTTATTAAGAAATGCTGATAAATTCATCTTCCTTTTCCTGCCCAGTATGATGAATTGGTTCCTGCATCCCTGACAACCAAATATGGAGGGTTTTATATTAACACTGGTACACTGCAGTTTCGCCAGGCATCTGAATCAGAGGATGAAGACTTTGCAGAAGACAAAAAGCATAGGCCACCTAAAGTGAGTGATTTTAATTAAGGCTTTTTTACAGAAATAAAAGCTAAGTGGACATTGGAAATATTTGATACACTTAGAATGGCTCAGATGAAGAGTCCAAAAGCAGAATGATGCGTGGTACTGCTTTTTATTGCATTTTGTTTTGTGGCTCATGTATTAGCATTCAGTAACTAACTCAGGATGTCCACAGGCTATTCAGTCTTGTAAGACTAAGCATCTGTTTAGGCAGCCTGACAAGTTGTGTCCACCCATCTTGAACTGACAGATTATTCTGTAATTTTGTAAGCATTTTATTATACAAGATGAGACTTTAAATTCATCACTACTCTTCTTAATTTTTGCACAAAGTTTGCATGATATGAAATTGTTCCTAATACTGAGAATTGTAAACCAAATTTAAACATATTTACCAATAAACCATATTTTAAACCAAAATACCTGTTAAAATAAATTCAGTTAATAAGAATAGCTATATTAAAATTATATACACAATCTTTCCATACAGCATGCTGCTGTTCTATCAACTTTGACAAGTTACAGTCAATGCAAGCATAATTGCAATCTGACATTTACAAGTTGCATGCTATTTCTGAGAACTTAGTGCTTCCTGGTGTTCTTTTCTGCTCTACAACGCTTAATTTTAAGGTTCTTGTACTGACTCTCACTGTGATGCAGACAGTGTTCTTTCTAGCAGCCTGTACGATGATATGGTTTTGATTTGTGACTAAAAGTGTTGATGACTACACCAGAAGTTTGCCTGTTGCTGGCTGATGCACAGTCTGAAGGCTTTCTGTTTCCCTGCCCTGCACCCTCAGATAATCTAAGGATGGGCAAGGGAGGGGAGATAGATGGTCTGTATTGACCAGCCAAGATACTTCATAGTGGTCAGCTTCATGGTCAGCAATGGAACTTTGGTAGCAGAAGAAGGTGCAGGAATTCCATCTTCCAAGGTAGCCATTGGCCATACTGGCTGGACAGCATTCTGCATGTACCTTACAGTATTTATATTACTGAAAACTCTAAATTTCATAACTGTTTAAAAATGATTCATGATTAACACTTGTCAGTAACTGAAACTGCTGCTGGGAATCTGTGGTACCATTTGCCTTTACACACATTAAGGTGTTTTTCCTGCCTCTGAATTGGAAAGTGTAAAGAAAACTTAAAGTTTCTTGCTGTAGAAGTCCTTTAGGGTGGGAGAACCATTGTCCTTTATTTGATCTCTTTTCTAGATAGCAAAGTTGAAAGAAAGTGAAGATCGTGGAATGAAGAAACGCAAGCGAAAAGATGAAGGGACAGAAAAGGAGAAGAAGCCTCGGAAAATGAAAGTTCCTAAGCAGTTGGGGTGGGTTTCTTTTTCTTCATTAGAACCCTTCAATTATATTTGAGGTTTGGCTTTGAGACTGTGTGCCATAGCAAGATCATTACAGCTCTTTTGAATATTGTACTTTTAAACTGTCTTATAGATTTTGTTTCAGAATTTGTGTGGGGTTTTTATATTACCCAGTCCTACAGGCTAAATTTTTGTCCCCTGAAACTTTGCACCAGGAATAAGGAAAGACAAATCAGAGAAAATAAATTGAGTATTATGAATAGCATAAAGTATCATTGTCCTACCCAGCATCTAAGCTAACTCTAGGAATTGCATCTTCTATTGAAAAATAATGTTTTTCTTATCTCTTTGTTTCTCATCTGTAAAGCTGTAAATACAGTTTAATTATTCTTCTATGTATTTCTTACTGACTTTGTGCTTTCCCCAGTTCTGAGGCCAGCATAGAAAGATTAAGGTGGTGGGGCTAGATTAGGTGACTGCTAGAAAGCTATTGCTGAGTGGATGGAGGCTGTCTTACTGTGAATATTCTCATTGAATATTGAAAATTTATTGACTTAATTTTTCATCAAGGTGAAAAATTGGTGGAATGTTCTCAGTTTAAAAAAATATAGATTTTGAGCCTGCATTTAAAAATTTTTAGCAATGAAAGGAATTTTTTTAACATACATGCTGTACAGGCAACCTGCCACCATTCAGCAGTATTGAGAGGCAAATTTAAGTATTTTAGTACTGTAAATCTGCTGTGAGTTTTAACACTTGTGCCAACTTCTCCTTAATTAAATTGAGAAGTCAAAATGAAGTAACCTTTGCCTTAATGTATATAAAATGTAACAGATCAGTTAGAGAACATGTAATCACATGACCTA
This sequence comes from Ammospiza nelsoni, assembly GCF_027579445.1. NCBI lineage: Eukaryota > Metazoa > Chordata > Aves > Passeriformes > Passerellidae > Ammospiza > Ammospiza nelsoni. Next base: position 48,330,732 of record NC_080637.1, read on the forward strand.
AGGTTTATGGTAATTGATAAAATGTTCTGAAGTACTGCTTCCCCCGCTAAATTTTAATTGTACTAAACTTTGAGTTGTCTTGTTAAAGGTTACTAAGGCCTCAGAAGTCACATGCTAATGAAAGATTTCTTTCCTCTACAGAGTAATGGCCTTAAATTCACACAAGTCTGAGAAGAAGAAAAAGAAATTATATAAAGACTCTCTCTCTCTGGCTGCCATGATCCGTAAATTTCAAAAGGAGAAGGAAGCCATGAGGAAGAAGGAACCTAGTCCAAAACCTCCAGCGACTGTTGCAACCTCTACCCCTAGTAAAATTCCTTCCTCCTCTCTCAGTGCAGGAAATGAAATCTCTGACTTGAATCTTAGGATCAATGATCCTGTCCTCTCCATTTTTGGTAGCACAAATGAACCTGAGCTCCTGCAAGAAACTGAAAGTGCCCTGGAGATGTTGGGGGACATTGACTTTGACAAGTTGCTTGATGGCACTTCTGATGGCAGCCCGGTCTCTGAGCTGTCAGGAGAGAATGGAAATGTCACTCAGGCAACCTACACCTCTCAGGTGATGACACCCAAGCAGGTGCCTGCCCTCCCTGAAGGTCTGCCTGTGCTACTTGAAAAGCGCATTGGAGACCTTCGAACAGTAAGTATGAATTCGCTGGTAGTGGATTGCATTCAAGAATCTGAGAGAACAAGGAAGAACAATTAGGACCTTGAGTGTCATCCTTGAATTGCTGGCTGAAACTTTAGAAATGAAGAACTGATGTTAATGGCAATCTTGAAGGCTGTGTTTATACTCAGATGAAAACAGGCAGAGATGATGCAGGTCAATTGTTTTAGCAGTGTTTGTTTCACATTGGAAACTGGGTTTTCTAAATCTTTTATGTACAATAACTTGTAATTTTCATTTATTTATGGGGTTTTCTCCATAATGGAAATACCAGTGTTATTTTAACTTGAATTATTATTTGATAAAATGGAATGAATGGGTGTTTTCTTACATTGGAGGAGGTTACCTGAAATATGTAATATGCAGCTTACAAATCCATGTATTTTGGATCCAGGTTTTTTGGCTTTAACTTGCCAGTTAAAAAAAAAAAAAAAACCAACCTGAAAACAAACAAAAAAAAAAACCAACCCAAGTAAAAAAAGCCACCAAAACCAGAAACCACCACCCAACTACAAAAAACAAACCAACCAACCACAAAACTGAACTTTTTCTTCTGGGAGGTTAGAATGAAATCTGAAGTTCTCAAAAATGGGATGAAAGATGTTAAATTAACAAGTTACAAATATTCCAGTAAGTTATTGAAAGGGATCAGAACTATTAAGGTATTACGTACTCCTTGTTTCAGTTATGGATGTTATCCTAAGTTGAGAATAAATTTGTTGCTTGTTCAGATTATTATATTAAAGCTTTTCCTTACTTAGAATAAAGTGCAGCTTTTCCTTACTTAGAATAAAGTGCAGCTTTTCTTTACTCATAGTTAACTGCTTTTTCAAAACATACTTCCTTTTTTGGACAAAAAATAATTTAAACAATTCCAGAGTTTGCTTTGCTCTTACCTCTATAGAAATGTCTTCTAGTTTTCTTATTTATTTTTAAACATACCAAGCTAAATACAGCCAAGGAATTATTTACTGAAGTGAAGGAGCTTCTGTCTACCTCTCAGTATGCAGGTTAATTTTGCTATGAATCAACAAAAAGCTTCTAGCAAAAGTGCAGAAATGGATTAGGCCAAAATTCAGGAAGTGTTAGTGACCTACCCCAAGTTAATTCATGTTGCTTCTCTGTATTGCAATCTCAAACCAGTTGGGAGGCATCTTTAATTCAGCGGCTCTTAGAAAACATAACTCCTGATAGAACCATAAAATGGTTTGGGTTGGAAGGGCCCTTTAAGATCATCCACTCCAATTCCCCTGCTGTGAGCAGGGACACCTTCCTCTAGACCAGCTGGGAACTCTTCCATTTTTGACAGTGTCTTCTGAAAGATTCCAGGCTAAGCAGAGGAAGTTTAAGTTTATACTTGGGAGCAGCTAGACTGTATGTTGACTTAAAGATTGCAACTTCCATGCCTCCTGTAAATTGCAATCAGACATCTAGAAAGCACTAAAAATGAGTCTTGTCAAACATTTACCAGACTCTTGCAGCTTTAGATCTCTGTAGCACAAAGAAAAGTTTACAAAGCTGTAGGAAGAAGCCTACGCTCCAAGGATGTGGTACAATATATCAAAATTTAAAAAATAATAAGATTGGAAAGCCACTGTCTAAAGGCAATAAAAACTTCCTGACTTCCTTTGGTAGATTCATGTGTTATGGTTCCCTGAGTGGGTTATTCTGTACTACCGTGACAAAAGGCAATATTGTATACAGGCAGAAAAGTAAATAAAAGAGGTTTTTCCTCTATTTTTAAGGTCACTGTCAAGATAAGCACTCTGGAAATAAAACCCAACCGTAGTTAGTAATAGTGATGAAGTTTTTGAATCTGCCGGTGTTGCTGTCTTCAAAAGCCAGCAGTGTTGTCCAGCATAATAGTATAACGCTGGAATTGCCTTTCAAGATCTACCTGGGACTAAAATGTCAAAGCTTTTTCCTTCTGCGTTATATAAACCAGATTATGACTCTAATCCTTGTGTTAATTAAGCATAAAGATCCTGGATTTAAGACTTTCTGAATTGTCTTTTTGGTACCCTATCACTTGAAGGCATCCGTAACCTTTCTAATTTTTTTAGCAGGACAAATGCTTCAGTGTTCTTAAACAGATAGTACCATCCCCTCAGCAGCTGTATTTATGGTAGAAAGCAATGAGTGAAATGCAGTCCTTGCAGGAACTTAAGCTCCAGTATCAGTGTTCATGACTGAAGTGATAAAGCATTCAGACAAGGGGCTACCTTACACCTTTGAGTGTCACACTCTTTTCCTGTGCAGTTCAGACAGGAAGAGAGGTAGAGTTCACAATTTTTAGAAAACATTTTTCTTTCAAATTTAAATGGTCAGTTAAAAAGAGCAAGAACAGTAAGTATTAGTGATAAATTAATTTAATCGTGTTAACACTTGGACTTACTTGTAGTTTTTAGCTACATTGTTGCAAGTCACTACTCCATTGATGTTTTTAAGGGCTCTTTTTTCTCAGCTTCTGAATTTCTACAGAGTAGATGTACTCTAGAGAAAGGTTCTTACTGATTTTTGTAAAATGGTACAGGGAATTGGCTTTGTCCTATAAGCTGTCATTCCTTGTGGAAAAAAAATGTATCTAGGTGATAAGAACAAAGGTAAAGGGATTCTGCATGGCAATTGCTGGGAGATCAGTAAAAACTTCTGATAAAAAGGACAAAAATACCAGACAAAATACTAAAGATACAGTCTAAGGATGGCAAGAATGCTGGACAGCAGCAGAAAAGAGGGATGAGGTATTCCTCTATCATATATAATCCTGTTGTAGAAATTGCAGTGAAGGTTTGAGAGAGCTCTAAGCTGGAATGATGCAACTGGATGAGGCACATAACAGGTAGAAAAAGATGGAGTAGAAATGTGTTAATGCTCTTGCCTTCTTGACCTGTCAAACAATGCTTCTCTTTTTAAAACAGAGATAGTAGAATGTTGGTGGTGTTGATGGTGATAAAGCATCTACAATTTTCTTAATGGTTATTCAAAAGATGAATGTGTTAACATCAGTGGTCCAGGCAGATCCTAAACAGAATGATTGTCTGCCCTAGAGCAAGGTGTGTATATTTGTATATAACAGTAACAGTCCTCAGTTTTTTCTAAACAGCTGAGAATAGCTTGGTTTTCGGTATTTTTTTCCAAGTAACATTTTCTGGGAAACAATAATATGATGTGGCTGTAAAAGTAAAGATACAAAGATTGTTGGTTGAAAATACTCTGTGAACTTGAATTTTTTTTTTTTTTTTTTTTTTTTTTTTTTTGTGTGTTTTTAGGCTGCCAAGATGTTTGATGAAGAAGGCAGGAAGAAATTTTTCACACAAGACATGAATAATATTCTTCTGGAGTAAGTGCTTATCTGTAGAACCTTTCCTTTTTGGAAAGGGGGTGAAAGGAAAAGTACAGAAGAGGAAAGGAAGTATTATTGAGGTTGTTCCAACAAATCCCTTAAAAGTCAATGAAGGTAGATCAGTCTAAGCTAGTTACTAGCTAAAGAGACTTATGTATGTGTACAATTCCTGTCATGCCTGTGTGTCTTTATCCAGTGTAAAATGTTTTGTAGTGCCCTGGTCCTTGACTTCATGTGTAAAATTCAAAAAAGTTGTCTTTATTTACTCCTGTCTCCCACTTTTGTTACTCAAAGGACCTTCACCTTTCATGAGGGCAAACACCAGATTTTTTTTCTCTGTAATCTTCAATTAAGGGTTTAACACAGAAAGTTCTGTGTTCATAATCTATGAAACAAAAGTAATCTCTAGAAGACTATCACAAAGTCTCTCAATTTTGATTCACAGTGGTGGGTGTAAACTAAACTTGAATTATTTGATTTTTTTAATGTTTTTGAATGTTCAACATTGCTGGACAACTACATATGTGAATGGTTTCTTGCCATTGATTAGGACTTCTTCCTTTTACAAAAAAGCTTATCTGAAAATATCTCAAGCCGCTATTTTTAATATGCATAGCTAGAATATGCTATGCTTCCAAAGCTTCCTAAGGTTTTTGTTCAGAAGTCATCTTTACCTTGGAGTGTGTCTGACTGTCTCCTGTTTGTCAGCATTGAGCTGCAGCTGCAGGAGGTGAATCCTGCCATCCGCAATGGAGTCTACTCACACCTGGAGGCTTTCGTGCCGTGCAATAAGGACACGCTTATAAAGCGCCTGAAGAAGTTACACCTCAATGTCCAGGTAAGGATGGGGAGAGCAGCTCCAGCAGGAGGCAGTTATATGACAGTCAGTTCTCCTTGCTGCAGCAGAGTAGAGCAGTAGCCACACAGCCTCAAATCAAGAAAAATGTTTTGGGTCAGTTGCTAGATAAGTTGAAAAGCTTCTTTCCATATACATGATATTGTCACTAGTTGGGAACAAATATTTTAAGTATTTCAGAGTCTTTAGTTGAGAAGGAAGTGCTTTCATCGTGAAAGCTGGATACAGGCTATTAAGGAGTGTTTCTGCTGTCATCACTAAGCATTACTGTAGTCTTAGAGTACATATCAAAGCAGCAGAATTAGAAAGCCACAGTGATAATGGTTGTGATAGGCTAAAAATACGTACTTTTGTTTTCACTTTGGTGTCAAGAAAAACAGGAAGACCGTGTGGATAATAGATGACCCTGCCTGTATTATTTGTTCAAATTTCCTTTTGTGGCTAGATCTTACAAATACTTTGTATGCCATTTTCAGTTACTTTTCTTTTGAAGATTATTTTCCTGTGGAACAGAAAAGTTATCTGTGGTCTGAAGTACCCTGACCGGATTCTTTAGATAAAATCCAGGACTAAATCTTCCAGAGGATCTGGAAATGAATGTAGAGATCTCAGTGCTTGCTAACAAGGCAAACAGATTCAAATGCTGTTATTTATAAGCAGATAAACATAAAAGAATATTCCAGTTCTTTTCAATAAGCAATTAAAATTAATAATGTGAAGTCAGAAGATGCAGAAAGTGAATTTAAAACATGTAGGGAAGTGTATAGTGTATTACCTTAATGTTTGAAATTCTTAATATTTGGAGACCATTCTAAATACATAGCCCTTACCTTTCAGGCACATAAATTGCATGTCGTAACAATCTACCACTTGGATAATATAATACATATTCATATTTTATTCACTACCTAGGATGTTTTTATACCACAGTTTTTGGAGACCTGATTAATAGGCTATTTATTTGCAAATGCTGAGATATTGATTGGTCAGTTTATTTCACTTTTTCCTCCTTAAGTTTTTTCCCTCTAAGTTTTTCTCCTATTTTAATTTAAAAGCATTATTTAAAGAGATAATGCCATAATGTTTTGGGATGTTCATGGCACATATATTTGTGACTATCTTTTGTTGTGTCTCATCTCAAGACTTACATGCATTTATATAGTGCTGTTGCACCTAACAGGATTCAAGTGCCATGTAGAAGTATGTCTGTCGCAGTCCATAAATAGTGCTGGGAATGTTACCTTGGGAGTGATCCAGAAATTTTCATGAGACTGTCTGAAATGCTCTTTATTTTACATCTAATAGGATTATTTTGGTACTCCTCTTTTCACAGGATGACCGCTTGAGAGAGCCATTGCAGAAGCTGAAGCTGGCTGTCAGTAACGTCATGCCTGAACAGTTATGCAAGTATCAGGAGGACTGTCAGGCCCGCAATCAAGCCAAGAATGCCAAGTAGGTTATTCTGGAGGCTGTGCAAGCCTATTTAGAACCCAGCTGGAAGTTTGTATCCATGTTGTTTACTTCCTTAGTTCAGAAAATCACTCAGCTCCAGTTTAAGGGTGTTTTTCTTTAATTGTGCAAATTACTTAATTTTGTGTGTTATTGTCTGATGTCAGTGAGAAATTCCATTAACTGAGCGAGATAGGTCTTGATAGAAAAAATAATCTGAAGGATTACTGGTTGATTCCTAAAATGGTGGATTAATGGAGGAGGATGGTGTGTGGAGGTTATTGATATATTTTGTCCTTGTTCATGGTAATTGTTTCAATCGTAGTTAAGTAAATTTAGACTTGGAAAGGTATTCATAGTTTGGTAAGTATCCTGCCAGTTCCCAGTAGAGGCATTGCTTAAAGCTTATAGGAACATGATTGAAAGCATCTGTAGAGTGTGTCCTTTTCATTTCTCTGAGAATGAGAAAGCAGTGGGGGAGAGGGAGATTAAACTGTTTATCCTACAAGGAAGTGTAGCAAAAATCTGAAAATAGATCCTCTGTGGGTTGTTTTTGCCCCCAACACCTAGAATGACACTCCTTTTTAATGAAATATTTTGTTTGTGTCGTATAGTTCTAAATAAAATAATTGTTCCAACTGTAGGTTGCAAGCAGAAGATGAACGAGAGAAAAATGGATCAGAGGAAGATGATGATGAGAAACCTGGAAAGAGGGTTGTTGGACCCAGAAAGAAGTTTCACTGGGATGACACAGTGAGGTAAGACCAAGAATGTTCACTGACTTTATAAAGGGATCTCCAAGAGGATTTTATTACATGATACTGTTGCATAAATAATTTTCCCCAGAGTTACACCTTGAAGGAGTTTGGAAGAGTGTTGGTGTTAAATAGGCAAACTGGAATTCTGTTACGGTGAAACATCTTCATCTTTAACTCAAAAGGAAAATAATTCTGTGTCCAACCCTTTCAAGTTTCACTGCTTGTTTTTTTTTTGCTTTATCCAAATACATGAGAATTTTCTGACTCCAGGACTTTGAGCTTCTTTAGGCAAAGAACAGGTGTGTAAGCAGTGTTATGGCTGCTTCTCACCTTTCTAGAATACATTACAAAACACCAGTGAGCATTAGAGATGTCTGCCACAGGAGGATAGGCCATCAAGATTGGTGATATTGATTTGGCAAGCCTCCCAATCCAACAACAACTTGAAAAATGTATTAATCTTAACCCCTTCTGTTCCCTCTGAGCAGAAATTCTTTATCTCTCAAGTGTAGCACAGATTCTTATCTGAAATGATCAGATACTAGAGTTTGGTTTCCTAGAACAGATTTTTCTGAAAAACTGAAATGACTATTATTTAAATAATCTAGACTTTTAAGCAAGCACATCTTTCTAAATTAGTAATTTCTCATGCAAGATCTAAGATAATTTTAGTACAAGTGTGTGTGTGTGTGTATATATACGTATGTATTACTAAAAGGGGCTGATGGACTTCTCTCGACGAGTCTTTTTAGTATGTGAAGACAGCAGGGAAGAAAGCTTCATAAAATATGTACTAGCAATATAGCTTGGACTGACCTGGAGGGGAGAGGTACTTAAATCTGTTGCTTTTTTCGTTCAAGAGTCTCTAAAAGGATGATGTTACTTAACTGTGTGCACTTTTAGATTTTTAAGATCAAAAGACAAAATCCCTATCAGAAAGAATTCTCTGAAGTACTCAGTGTAGAATGGATTTCAATGGTAGAGCATATGAGTTTGTAGTAGCAATACTTTGTGCAGTATAAACTTCCAAAAAACACAGTTGGAACTGAGCACTTCCTGCAACTATCAGTAGACAGCAGCTTCAATTTCTTAGCCTCTTTCTGCTGAGCTTTTGAAAGGACTGTGTCTTTCAATATATTTAGTTTCTTTTTGCAGGTCTCTGTTGTGTAATCTTGTCAAGATCAAGCTGGGATGTTATGAGCTAGAGCCAAATAGAAGTCAGTCTGCTGAAGATTACCTCAAAACCTTTATGGAAACAGAAGTGAAACCACTTTGGCCTAAAGGCTGGATGCAGGCAAGGTAAGATAACTGCTTTAGGTATCTGCTCCAATTTTGGTGTTAATGATGTCTTCAGTTCCTACTTATTGTCTTACATTGACTCAACCATGTACTATTGATATTGGTTGGACCTTAGCAGTATGTTTGTGAAGCTGGAATAGTTTAGAAGAACAAATATTTTTCTAAAATGAATTTTCTGTGTTGATTGTAAGACAGAGAGTGAAAAAACCCACTGTCTTCCTTGGACAGCTATTTGCTTTTATCATCTCCTAGAGACTGAATTTGCCACTGCTTCTAACAGAGCATGAAGCTTCAGTTGAGGAGAAGTATTAGGTGGGAGGGTAACAGCTTGGAAAGTTCTTTGTGATATAGGAAGTGATAATGATCTGGAAATCAGTTTTGCCTGTATGTTGGAACACTGCATTATCAGACTGCTCACACAGGCTTTAAAATTATAAGCTAGAATTTTGATAGCAGTGTTCACAACAGACTTAAGGTTCTTGCTCTCTATTTCTTGTTTGCAGTTGGGATGCTCTGTTTTGCAGCAGTTAAAAACACACCAGTTTCTAGACTTGCTTCTTACAGATGTAAGAAGAAACAACCACACAAAAGAGAGGGAGAAATAAAATGGGAGCAATAGTCAACTGTTTTGAAACACAGGCTTGGCAGAGATTTCTAATGGTTTGGGGTGAAAGAGGAGCCAAGTATGGTTTGGCCTTAGTTCTTTCTTTCTGTAGCACCCACGGTAAAAGACTATTTCATCAAACCTCAATCTGGTTGTAAAAGCAAAATGATACAACTGCTTAACTTGCTCATTAATACCTTGATTTTAGTTTAGTCAAATCTGTTTCAAGCTGTAAAAATAACTGTACTGAGATATTTCTATGATTGGTCAGTGGAGAAATAGCTGGTTAAATAGTAACAAAAAGAACAAATGAAGTTTTATACTTCCTGGCATACAGCTGACTAATTTTGGTTCAATTTATTAATTTTTTGTGTAAGTAGACTAATGACTTTGATGTTATCTGTTAGGAAGATTTTATTGAATTAGATGAGACAGAGAATCCCAGTTTAGTTTAAGAATGGAAGATAGGACAGAAAGATCACTGATGATAATGGAGAAATAGTCAAGAGATAGTGAGGTGATTCAAGAATACATAGAAGTGAAGCATGTTTAAACTTTGAATTGGAAAGCCATAAAACATACAGTTCTCTCCTTTCCATTGGATAAGTCTGCTGAAAATTTCCATGAGCTTTTAAACTATCCATACAATTGGCTTCAACAACAAAAGACAAAAACTAAACAAAAAACCAGAATGCCCCCCAAAACAAACCAAAACCACCAACAGACCAAACAAACCCCAACAGGTGACAGATCATAACTTCCTGTTGACCACCAACACTTTATTTACTAACTGGGTGGTTTTAGTACCATAATGATTTACAAATTGTCCTGTATCTACTGAGTGGCACTTTTTTGTTTTCTGTTAAGGAAGTTATAATATATAATTTGTAGGCAAACAGGTTTGCATGGAAAGAGGAAAAGAAAGTATTTCCTGCAGTCTGGCAGTGGTAATTCCTAAAACACTACGTAATTTGTATTCTGAATGTTCATTTTGTTGGGATGTTATGTTAGGGATTATGCTGAAGGCTTATAATTTTTTTCATTTTTATATATGGCCTCAAGTGAGAAGGAACTATATAAACTTGAAAAAAAATTAGGTATTTAATCCTAAAACTGATCTATTGACCATGTATTTTTTAAGGAATTCCTACTGATCAGGATAGGTCTATGGTATCAGGACTTTGTGGTTTTAGTTTAGGAGAAAAATTTCTTGCACTTTCAAAGTTAACTGTGTTTAATGTTTCTTATAGCTATATAGGGAAGGAAGAGGGAAGGTATTGATCATAACTGGAAATGACAGAATCAAAGGATTGTTAAGGGTGGAAGGGACTTCATATACTGCTCTGTCCTTTCCTTGTACCATGTCTGATTTCTGTCCTTTTATAGTACTTAAAATTTTGTCTTTCACTTTGAAGGATGCTGCTACAAATTACTGGGGCCTGTGATTAGTTCTGAATTTTCATTTCCAAATTGAAAATATTAAGGAATGGATAAAGAACCAAGAAGGAGGTGGGAAGGGAAATATTCTGAAGAAGCTGTATAGGTCAGGAGGTAGCACGTTAAACATGTAACAAGGAATGTTGGTTTTGCTCCATGATGTTCTTCATAGGTGTTCAGTAGTCTCTGATGGAACAATGCAATACAGATTTGGAGGTTAGTGTGGTGAAGAAAATGTGAAAATGAAGCTGGAAATAGAATCTGAAAAGTAAGGCACTGAACTGTAGTGAGAGGATCAGTGTTTTCTTACTAGATGACATGAGATTTTTGGATACTCAGATTTTTTGTAATTATTGCAGCTCTGCAGGTTATATTATCAGTGGTGAAAAGCTCTTGTTTAGACAGCTGTTCATGGTGTGGTCAGTATCCATGTGATGGCAGTGCTGTAAGAAAATGTTGCCTTTCCTAGTTTGCCTATCTGGAAACAAGGAAGGGGACCAAGTGTTCATTGTCTATTCATAGCTGCATTTTAGTAGTAAGCTGTTGGATAGGTACAGGTCAGCAATCATTTTCACTTTCCACTTGGCAACTAAGGAGCTGAAAACATTGAATAAAGGCACAGCAAGTATTGAGATGTGTCAAACTGGCTCCTGCCGTTCCTTGGCTCTGTAGTAATATGTGTGTGTCAGTCCAGTGTAACTGAAGTCAGAGAAATTATACACAATAGCCTCAAGTTTTTCTTTTACTAAACTTTCCAAAACTTTTACTAAAGTTCATTCAGTACTAAAAGTACTGAAGAAAACTAGAAACAAGCTTGGTTACTGTGTTCTGACTTTTATCTTCTCTGCTTTAAAAAAACACCACAAGAGATTAATAACCACAAACACAAGACTATGGGTCAGTGTGTTGGGTGTGTTGGACTGTAGTGTGAAGAGTTTACAATAGTATTTTTTTTTATATTTGAACTATTTAATTAGTCTTTGAGGAGAGAGCATTCAAAGTGTATTTCTTCTGTCCAGTTGAAGAAGGTAGCATTCTCTTATGTTGATTTTTGCTTGGCCGTTTACTGATGTATTTTGAGCATAAAGGCACAGTGTCTCATGTCCCAGCTAGATGGTGACAGTGGGGGGCGACGGTTCCACTTTTGGGGCCCCACAGAATCCCAGCTACCAGCGGAGGTGCAGCCCAGAACAAAAGGACAGCAGCAGCACGGGCCTGAGGTGGCACCGGGTTACTTTATTTGATGTTGCACTCCCCGAGTCTCAGGGTCCCAGACAATGAGCTGGGGGCAAGCAACAGCTTATACAGGGGGGCGGGTCTCAAGGCAGGATACAATGTTCAGCTAATCAGGAGAACTGGGAGTGGAGCACAAGGGCAAAGGATACAAGGGAGAAAAACTGCTTGGGACAGGAGGGGTTAACAACTGGATGTGGGAGGAAAGGGTTTGAAACTTGGCAGAAAAGTAGCTAAGTAGCAAAGAGATAAACGGACACCTGGCTCAATTGAATAACAAAGACAGGTCTGTGTCACTCCAAAAGCAAGGGGAAAAAAGCCCAAAAAACTACCACACAACAAATCAAACAATAACCTGGAAAATAATAGCACACTGCAACAGCAAAGTATTATAATTTCTTTAGATCTTCTGTTTATGGATGCCAAGACCTATACCATGACAGCACTGCAAAGTAATCATTAGTTCCCTTGGGGACAGATAATCAAAGGCTAGTTCTGAAAACCAAAGGTTATTTGGGTATTTGGTGGTCAGAGGCTGTTTGTCTGTCTGTAGAATCATTTCATGTTTCTTTTCTCACCACTCTTTTAGGATGCTTTTTAAGGAAAGCCGAAGTGTTCACAATCACCTCACTTCTGCTCCGTGAGTATCGTAGGGACAACTTGCTTTACAAGATCTTTAGGTTGTGCAGGGCATCTTTTCTCATCTTCCTGCTACCTGTTTTAGACAGAGGGAAGGAAAGGGAGGTACTTTGGAATTTGTTTGAAGATACTTACAGTGATGCTTATAATCTTCTTTAATGCTTTAATTTAGGCATATAACTGTAACATTCTTGTGGCATTATATTTTAACTCACTTGTGAAGTGGCTAGATAACTCCAGGGGTATTAATTCTTGAATTAATACCTTTTACTCAAAGCATTGCACACTGCCTAAATTTTGGCATCCAGCCTATTAAACTGAACTCAGACTGCAGTACTTCCTACTTTGTTCTTTTCCTCAAAAATACCTCTAATCACAGAAGTCTGTGTATCTTAGTGGGATTTTATCATCTTCATTTTCAGACAACACTGTGTGCCTCTCTGGAGCTGTCCACATTCAGTCAGAATTCAAATAAATTGTTATGGCTTGAAATAACACCCCAATTGCAATTTTTGTGATAAATATGATTAACATATTTTTCTACATAACATGAAAACTGAGTCATGGTCCACCTACATTAAAGTCTTTTTTTAACCAGGTATTTCTAGTTGCTTAGGAAAGGATCAAATATTGCCTACAGGATGGAAATCTGTTGATTGCCCTTGAAGAAATAAAGTGTGAAATGCTGAACCTCTAAGTTGAAGCCGATAACTAATAATCCTTAATGCTGTCCTTGCTTGCATAACTGCAGTTTGTGTACGTTGCAGAAGAAAATCTGACAGTTTGCTAAATTACTTCTTGCAACAAACAAATTACATCAACTGTTTTAATAGTCGATAAGCAACAAACCACTTTTGTGGGGGGAAGAAACAGCTGTTTTTATCCAGTTTGAAATAAATGAGAATAGGAAGCATCTTCCTCAGGAACAAAAATGTCAACGTAAAAAGTGAAATTCTATTGCTATTCTAGAAGACTTCAGTGTAGACAAAGCAAACTGATAATATTAAGAGGCTGAAATTAACTGCTATTTTAATGTTCCTCTAAACCAGAAAAATAAAACCAGCTCTCTGTATATACCCTGATCTATATGTCAGGTTATATCATCAATTCAGTTGATTTTGCAACTAATTTACATAGAGATACATGACCAGGAAAATGAATTGATAGTGTGCTATTTTTCTTTCCCCCTATATTTTAAACCATTTTTCATTTCAAGGATGTTTTATTATTTAAGCTGGACTCCTGTAGCCATCATTCTAGTTCATTGGGATATAATCAAGGTAACACTTAAAATGAAAATTACTTGCCTTTTGTTTTGGTCTTCTGATGAACATTTATCCCTTCTGTTTTAGGGCAAAGAAGAGAGTGATTCTGGCCCCTAAACCCAAAGTGAAGGTAAAAGCCTATTAAAATATCTGAATACCACTTAATGGTCCAGTGTGACCATTTAATACAACCTGTTTCTGCCTCTGATCCTGAAAAATTCTTGCAGGAAGTTTTTCAGGCAGTCCTTATTGGCTTGGTGATGCATTACTTCAAAGAATGTAGTACAAAATACCTCTGTATAACTTTGCCCCTTTAGGCTATGTAGTTTTTTTGAAAATTGACTATGAAGAGGTACTAGTTGCAGTGATGTTTCACATTTTTGAATGTGTGCTTTGTGTGTTTTCAGTTTATGTTAAACTTAGCATCACTGGAAAACAGTGTGGTTGGAAGGATACCATAGTATAGAGGTCCTCATTTGACATGACCAGGTGTTGTCTTAATTCAGTAGCAGTTTTAGTAAGTGATCAGAATAGTTACCCTATTCTTCACAATATTGGTTGTTCTTCACTGTATGGACACTTTTATTTATGTGGAGCAACAACACTAGATTTTTTAAATCCAATATTGAATTAGCACACAGGGCTCCAGCACCTAGATATCATAAGTATCTTAATATGAAAATTTCAGTAGTAGATCTTTGGTGTGTCTGAATTTACTGAAATAAAAGTATTACAGTCTTTTTTAAAGTATTAAAAGTCTGCATAAAAGTATTACTCTAAAGATTACCTTAAATCAATTTCAGGAAGACTGTTGAACCTGATGTTTCTTATCCCTTCATTTTCAGGACTCCAGTCCAAAAAAAGAACAGAAAACCTGTATATCTTCAGTCAATTCAAGTTGTGCTTCTGTACTGAGTTCCAGTGCAGCTGCGTGCACCCCAGCCAGCTCTAGCTGCACAGCAGCTCCAGAGACCATCTGCTTGGATGACTCACTGGATGAAGACCTCTCTTTCCACCCACCCTCACTGGACTCTGTTTCTGATGCTCTTGCAGTTATCAATAATGGTGCCAAGGGATCACCTCTTGGGTCCACCATAGACACAACAACACCCAGACCTCGCCCTGGGCTGAGGGAAGAGAAACTAGCAAGCATTATGAGTAAGTTGCCTCTGGCAACTTCAAAGAAAGTAGAGCCCACTCAAACATCCCATTCATCAAGTCTTATTGCTGGTCATACAGGGCCAGTACCAAAGAAACCCCAGGACTTAGTTCACACTGGTATCTCTTCAGGCCTTATTGCTGGATCTTCAATTCAAAATCCCAAGGTTTCCTTAGAGCCTTTGCCAGCCAAACTACTTCAACAAGGACTGCAGAGGTCAAGTCAGATCCAAGCTGCTTCCTCCTCTTCTCAGACTCATATTTCTTCCTCTAAGACTCAAGCAGCTATTTCCACCTCCTCTCAAAGAACCAAGGATATCTTGGTATCATCTGCTGAGGCTCAAGGTGGTACTTCCTCAACATCACAAGTGACAAAGGTGCACCAGCATTCAGCTGTACAACAGAAATACGTATCTCCCTTACAAGCAACTATTAGTAAATCACAGAGCAATCCTGTGGTGAAATTGAGTAGTAATCCCAAACTCTCTTGCTCATCACCAGTGATCAAGGCTCAAGATAAGTCTGTAGTGTATCGCCTGCCTTTGTCTAATCCTTCCTCTGGAAGTGGCTCTCAAGTGTCTCACCCACTGGTTTCTCGGACAACATGCAGCACCTCTACCTCTAGTAACTATTTAGCCAAGGCTATGGTGTCACAAGTTTCTTCCCAGGGTTTCAAGCCTCCCTTCTCCATGGCTGCCTCTCCCAAACCTGCTGCCTCTCCCAAGCCCACTTCATCTAAGCCCTCTGTGACACCCAAGCCCAATGCATCACCTAAATTTTCATCCAAGTCCACCTCATCCCCCAGGCCTGCAACAACACCCAGTTCTTCCAGTTCAAGTGCACTAGTTTCCCAGAGTAGTCACTCCAGCAACAACCCCCTTCATAAACAGACCAGTGGTGTAAATATCAGCAGGCAGTCTCCCACAGTGAATTTGCTGTCCTCTAATCGCACCTCAGGCCTTCAGCCTGCAAAAAACCCTCAGGCTTCTTCAAAATTGCCCAACTCTTCTCCTTCTGGGACTGTTGGTAAAAATAATCTGGGTGGAGTTGGAATGAATGTACCTGCCAGCAGAGGCAGTAACCTTAACTCAAGTGGAGCTAGTAGGACTAGTCTGTCTGGGGGAGCAGGAAGTGGAACGCAGGGTGCTACTAAACAATTGTCAACTCCACACAGACCATCTTCTGCCTCAGGGTCTCCAGTTGTAGCAGCCAGCGTGCAGGTATGCATCAAACAAGTTTACATTTGAGCCGTACATTAATGTTTATCACATTTATTTTGTAAGCATTCTTAGGATGTTTTACCCTGATTTGTAAATGTCATTAATTTAATTTTTTACCTTTCTAAGCATAATGCTGATACTGATGAAACTGTTTCACACTAAAGAATATGTATTTCCAGCTGATGTGAAATGCAAGCATCAGTGTGGAACAAATCCTCACTGTAAATTGTCAGTCTATACTGTGGAAAAGAATTCACTTTTTTTCTTTTAACAGCGCTAGGAAAGGTAAGCTTTGTGTGACCATATTTTCAGGGATGTGGTATGTTACTTGCATTATTTGATTTGTGCATTCTCTCATATTTACGTATTTATAATGATGGTGGTCATGTAAGAGGTGTCTTCGTACATTTGTTGTCAGACTTCATGATTACTACAAAACTAGAGTTCAGTTGCCTGTGGTTAAGTGTAATTCAAGACTTGTAATTAACACTTGCGAGGGCTTTTCTTTTGTATTGTGACCGTATTTTATTGTGTAGGATCTAGTCAAACTGAATGAGACATCCCATTATTATATAAATACCCTAGAAATTGAAAGCTTATACTATCGCTAGAGACACGACAAATCAAACAAAACAAATATTTTGAAAATACTGTTGTTCTGAAACATATAAACCTATTATTTACTCAGAAGACAACCTGCTTTCCTAGGTTGTGTTCTTCTTACTGGGAACTGAGATGATTTGATGTTTTCCTCTTTCTAGTGCTCTCTATGCTGAAGTCATCAATACTTGCAAAAAAGTAGTATTGCTTTAAATTATATTCTTGGTATACAGCAACTCAAAAACGTAGTATTATTCTAAATAGTGAAACATTTTGAAACATTTCTGTTGCATGGGAGTGATGTATACTTGACTTCTGGCAATATTTTATAATCTTTTAGTTTGCCATCAAATTTTTCTTAATGCAGCTGAATAACAGGAGGAAGATTATTTTTACAAGACACTTCTATGGTCTTTCATCCTTCTATACTGAAAGAGTCAACAGTAAAAGTCTGACAGGCTCTGACACAGCGTTCACTTACTCTGGGTGCTTTGAATGGCAAAGAGATCCACAGCCTGTATGCTGTGTACAGGCCCCTGAGGTACCACAGAGGGTCTGCAGAAGAGCTGAGCCAAGTACAGTGCAGTTTGAGTACTCCTGAAGGTGCCTGGAGGAGACAAAAAGAGCTACAATGAATCGACTGGGAAGAGGGTTGTTTCTTCTTGGTGCAGTCAGCAGAATTCAGTGGATGCAATGGCTGTGATGTAGAACAAAATGTGAAATGGGTGTGGTAGTTCTTTAACATGACTGAGAAGGGAAGTAAACAGTGTTGTGCTGATTGAGATGAATTCTGGCAAACCCTCCTGTAGCTAAAGGCAAGTAATTTTTTTTGTTAGAAACAATGGTCACCCAAGTAATGAAATGCATTTTGGCCACAGTTCTACTGAAGAGTTGTGGCACTGAATTGTGGGGGTGTGTGGTATATAATAACTAACATGAGTCCGTACTATAATACAGCAAAATAAGGTGTGTTGGTATACAGAAAGGGGTAAATCAGCTAAAGGTACTGAGCAGCATATGGTATCACTAAAATAATTATTGAGACCTTTCATTTGGGCTTTCTGACACTTCAGAAATTACTTTCATAAAAATGGTTCAATCAAAGAAGATAAACCATGGAATAAGGCTGTTGCTGCTGTGCACTGTGAAGCTTAGTCAGTGGAGTGCATTCAAGGAAAGATGGGAATTAAATTATCTCCCAGTTCAAGTACACTAAAGGGGAAGAGATTTGTGATAAGAGGTTTTATTTAGCTATAAAGGCCTAATGGCTGGCTGCTGAGCCAACATCACTTCCAGACTAGTTTTTAGGAACCATGTACTAAGGACTAAGTTACTCCTCTTACAACGTCACATAAGACTGAAAGTGAATCTCCTTTCTTTTAAGGCCTTAGGGATTTACTTCCTATTTGAGATGCTGTTAGAAGATGAGAATGGTACCTGCATTGGTCATTATAATATTCTGGTCTGCTTACATGACAGATGAAACTAGATTATTTCAATGTGATAATAAAGGTGTACTTAACTAGGAAGCTTCCAAGAAGTGTTTGCCTCCTTTCCACTTCTGGTTTACACCATTATTTACCAGAATACAAGTTTATACTTGCTGAAGCCTCACAGAAAGTTACATCTTAAGGACACAAAGCCAAAGAGTACATATGTGATTTCCTTAAAAAGTTCTATCTACCATCAGTACTCTTGAGCAGAATCTAGCTTAGACTTCTAAGGATCTTAATTACTCAGATTCATGACCAGGATGAACCCTTTTAAGAGCTAGTGTACATGAGTCAAATAGAAACATCTGAACTGCGATTCCTTTAGGGTGTGCTCTGTAGCTCTTTTCTTCACTGTATTTCTCTCTCCTTTTTGAGTGAGTAAGCAAGATCTTGGCAGAGCACTTTACAAAAGCTTGTTTTGAGGCATTTTTTCAACAAATTCACAGTTGCAAAACATTACTGTATTGCTTTTACTTTGTTGCTCTTTACTAGATTACATAGACAATGAACAGTTGTCAATTTTTTGTACTTAAGCTTATTGTGAAATTAGTACTTTTAAAGGCAAAAGAGAATGATAGTGTGTTGATGCTTGACATTCTTTTTTTCTACTTGTGGGATAGAGTATGTTGTAGAAGTTGGTACCTTTAAAATGACCAACATAAACATTTGCTAGGAACATCAGCTGTAGGTAAATGCCCTTTACAGGGCCACTGTTCTAAAATACTGTGTTTTCTAATAAGAAGAAACTGTCCTTTCTTTAGCTGCTTTCATCGGAACATCTTAAGACCAAAACTGGTAATAAAAATTTATCCATGCTAGGAGATTTCATCACTTTGCTTTTTCTGTAAGTTGTTATTACAGAACTCAGTGAAATGTCATTTTCATTTTAAGCTCATGTGTTCATTAAAATGATTCTAAATTTTGGGTTTAGTTGAGGCTTACTTGTAAAAATGCACAGATTTGTAATCCTATTCCGTCTGAGTCTTTTTAATTCAAATAACTACAATATCTGAGTTGGAGTCTGATTCAAAGTGCTTTCTATACTAACTGTTTTGTAGTAGATAATTAGAGAACTGAACGTCAGCATATGAAATTACTCTATATGCAGTGAAGGCAAGATTGTTAAACAAGAACAAGCTGATCTAATATTACAGAAATTAATGTGATTTGGGAGCTGTTGTAGCTAAAATGTTCTGGCTAATCTTGCATTTTTATTTTAAAGCTGCAGTGAATTTAACTTCATTTTGACATTTAGAGTGGAGACATTATTTTCCTTTGTCTTTTCCTCTGACATGTGCATACACACTTCAACATATGTATGTATGCATTTTGCTAACGTGACTTCTTAAGTTTGGGGATTCTTACATATGAATCTTAATTTTCAGGATTCATTGTTTCTCGGCAACCTCTTTAGAAATAATGTTCTGTTAAGACCCAGATTTGCAAAGGGGAGAGGTGTAACACTGTACTTCTGAAGAACTTCAGATCTGCATTGGATAATTTCATATTATTAACCTAATAGAAGATATTGCATTACATTGTGACTGTAGGTCTAGTGCATAATAAGAAAGGAGATCAAGGAAATTAGCTCTAAGGCTGATGAGAAAAACATGATAGATGAACCATGCTTTTATGTCTGAATCTGCAATATAATTGTGCTTGCTTAGCAAATGAGCACTGGGAAAACTTCCTGGGTGGATAAATGGATATTCATTAATAGTTTAATATACTTCTCAACAGAGCAACACTTAACAGGGAATAGTTGATTTTTATACCCTTAAAGAATACAATTCAGATCTTTAAAAGTCTTGAAGTACTGCTTCTTCTTTTTTTTTTTTTTTTTTTTTTTTTTTTTGCATAGTCAACAGCAGGAGCATCACTACTGGCTAATGCCTCACCTCTGACTCTCATGGCATCACCCCTGTCTGTGACCAGTCAGAACGTGACGTCTGCACCATTAACTCCTTTTGGGATGCTGGGTGGCCTTGTTCCTGTGACTGTGCCCTTCCAGTTTCCCTTGGAGCTGCTTGGCTTTGGGACGGACACAGCTGGAGTGACAACCACCTCGGGATCTACCTCAGCGGCTTTCCACCACAGCCTAACTCAGAGTGAGTGGAATTATGATGCTGTGCTAAAAGGAAAGATGCATCCTTAAAGTGGAAATTGAGTAGGGAAGCAATCAAGTCCTGAGACGCTTGGATTTGGTTCATAAAAATCCCTACAGGAGAGTAAATGGGATTCCTTCACTGGTAAAAACTTTCTTTACATAATACCTATATGTTATAAATCACCTTTGATAAGCTTAACTTCATTGTTATATTCACAGTATATGTTCAGTTTTGAACATACATTTTTTGGGTTAACTTATAATACTTTATTTTTAGAAAGGAGTTTAAAAGTCTTCAAATGTCACAGTTCAAGTAAGAGACTTAAGGTGATTCCTCAAAGTAGCCTTAACTCGACAACCTCAGATATCAAACAGCTCTCTTATGAAGAACTGTCAACCACAATGGCATTTACTTTTTCACGCTTATATGGAAGCTATATGAAATGTTGGTCTTTCTGCCAAACCAAAGTATATGAAGAGTTGCATCCCAATAGCAAGGCATGGTCCTTGCTCTGACATTTGACTAACTGTATTTGAATAGGTTTGTCTTTGTTGACTTATTCCAACCATCAGAATGCTATCAGGTATTTATTCTTTGTTGTGGAGATAAGCTGCTACTGCTAGACTATAAAAACAAAAACTTTCTTTCACAGAGACTGCCTCTCTCCTCAAGATTTATTTTTTATCTTTGTTCTCCCTTTTTTCCCTCCAGACTTACTGAAGAGTTTACAGCCAGGTGCTCAGCATGCAGCAACGCTGTCTCACTCACCTCTGCCTGCTCACTTGCAGCAAGCTTACACAGGTAAAGACATGATATATTTCTTATTTTTAACTTACTTTAACTTAAAAGTCAGATTTCTGCTTTAGACTGAAATATAATCTACATCAGTGCTTAGTTTAGAGAAGGCACAACACAGGGACAAACATTGGGAGCAGCTGGCAGAATGTACTCTATTGTAGCGGTATTTTTTGGAACCTGAATTTTTTTCCCTACTTCTCTTCAATATCAGGAACAAAAAAAAAATCAAAAATTCCAGTACTTTACTGCAACAATTCTAGAAACTGAAGTGTACAAATTCAGCTAGTGGGAAAAAAGGAATAGTACTTACTGGACATGATTGTTTATACGCTGCATAAAGTTTTTTTCCACTAAAAATTTTCATTTCTCCTTTGAAGGAGAAACTGACCTTCCAGCTAAAACCTTTTTTCATGTTTTTTATAAGACTATATTCACATGTGAATGGTGGGATGGTTTCTTAATGGAATGTCTGCTTCCCTTAGGAATTTTATGCTTAATAGGAGATAGTTTTATTGAGAAATTTGAAGCAGAACATTTTATTTTTCTGTTTGTAAGGCTTAGAGCAGGAAAATTTTCAGAAAGCTTTAGAAAGTGCAGTTTAGAGTGTACTCCTTTCTTTGTCACCTGTATGTGTTTTCTGGGGGCCAGGAGAAGGAATGGGAAGGGGGCAGCTTGGTGGGCATTCTTCATTCTTTATTTGAGAGGTTCTCAGTACCAAAAAAAAATTGGGCAGTGTTTTTGTATGAAGCTTGATATATCAGGTTTCAACAATGCTATTTCTAATAAATGACCTACAGAAAAGATGCAAGGTCTTCCACTCTACTAGTAAAGACCATGTACTTTTTGGTGATGCTAAAGCTGAACCTGCCAAATTCCTGTCTCTCCTACTGCAAGTTACAAAAACAAAAGTTCACTCATGCTTTTATTCTTCCCTTTTGTTTCTGTCTCTCAACTACAGATGGAGGCCAAAGTAAAGGGGACACTAAGTTACAGCGGAAAAACCAGTGACTTCTGGACAAGCAAGGGAGCTGAAGCAGTTCTGGTTGGCTGACAGAATCTGCCCAGTTGGGAAAGTGCTTATTGTCACAGGGCTGCTGTTTCTGTCAATGTTTACATATTCTGATCCTAAGCACTGTGGTGAGAGGAAGAAGAAAAATAAAACAATACTTGATCAAAGAGAGAAGGAAAAGGAGGACTGGTCCTCCTGGTCATGCAAACTGGTAGTAGTTTGATATTGCCTAAAGAAATAACCTTTTGTTATCTGCTCTGATTGGCTCTTAAAAGAAATTGATCGTCAAACCCACAGCAGCACCAACATTTTGTTTCTGGGTGAAGTCCAATGAAAAGTGGGAATGGTGAAAGGTGCTAGAATAGGTTTCTCCATTCAAGGTGGAATCATCCACTTCCTTAGTGCCCAAAGTGCCCAGTATAAGATGACGTGTAGGTCCTGAGTGTACCATATGGTTGTGGACCAAAGGTTATGTAGAATAGAGATGGTGCTGGGATACTTTGCATTATAATTAAACCTTTAGACAAAAGCAGTTTCTGATAATGGGCATTGATCCAGATTTAGAAGGCTGTTTGACTTTAGGGAGCCTACAGATGTATGCAGTCTCAGTAGAGAATTGTCTTCAAAAACAGATCTGGTACATCAGTATGTGAGACACAGACTATTTGATTTATTTTCAGGGTTTTTTTAGTACAAAAGTTCTTATTTAAGGGAGGAAGGGGATGGAAATTCATTTACATTAAAAGAAACCCATATTTTATTGGTCAGACTAGCATTTCTTTCCCACATTTTTTTTTAAATCGCACTAATATTTCAGTATTTTCATTTGTTAAACTTTCTTTTACCTTGTGCTTATTTGCTACTGGAAAGATACTCTATTCATGTCTTTCATGAACCAGAACAAGTTCTTTTCTCATTCTCAGGCTTCATCCTTTATGTAACTCCTCCCAGAAGCCATGCATTATATTGATTTGCTAGTTAAAGAAAGCTGATTGTGACCTGTTCCAGAGTCAGTTAAATACTGCTTCAGGCATTAGCCAAAGAGGAGTCGTTCAAAAGCGACCAGAGGTGCCTTCTCTTCTGGGGGCTGAATGGGTTGTCTCCAGCATTTCCAGCCCCTGCTGGCCTGGGGAGTTTTACCTGAACTCTTTCTTACATGGTTGCACAAGACTGCAGAGCTGGCTTTGTTGTTTGGTTTTGGTTTTTTTTCTTTGATAGCAATACATCAACCAGTTCACATGTAAGATTAGGAAGCATCCAGCACGTGTTGCACTTTCGACACTAGGACAGAACTTCGCTGTTGAGTCTCTTGAGCTGTCAAATAAAAGGTGAGAATGGCAGAAACTAAAATAAGTCATAGGGAAAAGGAGCAAATAAATCAGTATGATGCCCTTCTCCTTCAACCCTGAAACATTCCTTTGACCAGAGATGCTGAAATTCTTAGTAGATAGATCTTCTGGTAGTTTGACTCAGAGACTGAACCAGACACTGCTGGTTATCTCACACCTTTAGAGAGACTTTGACCCCTGAATAATGACTCTTCAATATATTTTGCTAGATTACTTAGAGCTTGCAGGTTTCTTTTACATGTGATTTATTTTTCTTAGATCAGACAACAATTTCTTTTCTATTTAGAGCTCATTTTAATTTTATATAAATATATATACATAAATTTAAAATAATATATATTGTGTATTTAGTATAAAAATGTTGGGTTGAGCTCAGCAATAAATGTTTTTGCACAACACTTCTGTGAAAGACAGATTGAATTAAGATGCATTAGTTCATTAGTTTCACTCCACAGCATCTGCCAATTAAATGCTTTTGAGCTGGCACTAATGTTTTGTATGTGGTGTGTTGATCAGACAAGCTTGCATCTCCATCAAGGTTTAGAGTTGAAACACAAACACTGTGTAGACCCTGGCATTAATACTGTACAAATTCTGTCAAAATACCATAAACTATTTAGAGTGCAAGCTTCATCTGATACTCTTTTTTCTTTTCTCCAGGAAGGGTTGAAGGAAGCCAACTTTGTTTTTTGAGGCCAAACAGTTCTGATAGGATGTTAGTTCTCTGAACTGTGTCAAACGTGAGAACTTTAACAATGCATGTAGCTAAGGGAGTTGTGGCAGTGAGCCATTGGGCAGCAATATATTTAAAGGACCCTGTCCTAAGAGAGTTCTACCTCTTCTGTGTTTTCCTCATCAAGGCATCCCATTCAAATTGTCATCTTTTGTCTTCATACTTACTGAAATTTAGGCTGGGAGACTTGGAGCCCTTTATAACTACAGCACAAATTCCCTTTCAACATTCCTTTCTTCCTGGAAATACACTTCATCTTCAGTTGAAGAGTATCCTCTCTAAATCTTGAGGGCAGGAGTAGTCCTACCTCTGTGTCCTATTGAGCTTCTCAGTCTTGGGAAACAAGTAAACTAAAACTTATTGTGGAAATAAATACTAGGGTGATGAAAATAAAGATGACCGTACATTGTTTGTGACATCAGTTCAAACAACCTCCAGCAGGTAACTCTTCAGTCATTACACTCCTGTTATTCGTTATGCTCCTGAGTGTCTTTTGAATGAACAACACTGGAGATGGGGACCCTTTACTTGCTGTTTTCTATTCGGCTTGGTTAAACCTAGCAAGGCCAAATCAAAGGAAATAATAGGGTGGTTCCCAGAGACCTTTGCAGGTGGCATAGACAGAATGGGAAAGATTACTGCAATGTTTGAATGCAAAATTAGGTTAATGTTTTACTATCTTCTGCGCAGCAGCTCTTCTGAAGACATTTCCCCCCCCCCAGGTTTTTACTACTTTTTAAGGGCCTTTGTTAATAAATAAACTGTAGTTGTACATACTAAATAAACCCTCAGTATTCACAAGCAATAAGAAAGCCAAGTAGAGCTGTCTTTTCAGGCAGTAGGGCTGAACTTGGTTTGGGGATTGTGTATGAGCTAGCATGTCAAGCTCTCTGAAAGCCCCAAACAAATGCAAGCAATAACTTCAAACATAGGTTTTAGATGTTGAAACTGTCTGGGTAGTATTCCCTGCTACATGATCCAAAGTCCCAAAAACCATGGTAGCTATGTGAAATCATTAGAGACTCCTGCAAAGAAAGAAGGCAGGCTAGATGAAAAACGGGCTGCAGTTTCCTGATACCTTGGACTATAACTGCAGTGTTCTCCCATTCCAAGACACAAATAGCCTAAGTCACTTTGTCCAGCCTTCTCTGTTGATTTGAGAAACATGTCTAAATACAGATCAACTGAGTCACAAGTGCGGATGCTGTGGGTTTCACATCTGTTTTCTGCTAATCAGAAGAAACTTTTAATTACCTGGGTTCTGCTTTGTGTTTGAATCTGATCAAAGTTGTCTGATGCACAGATTTAGGGGTGGGACAGGTGCCTAAAGCCTGTTCCTTCCTGCAGTCCCATCACCTGACCCTTCCTCCACACTCCTTCTCCACTTGGTGCAAGACTCATGAGGACATGAAAACAGAGAAATCTGCAACTCTCCCAAGCTGCCATCAGTTGTGCGAACCAGTAACCCTCCGGGAGTCACCTTGGACTCCCAACTAACTTTGTCACATTTGCTGCTACATTCATAAAATGAACTTTTGGCTGTATTTATTAGCAAATTTTAATCTAGTTTACAGGGGTTTTTTGTTTTCTTTTGATTAGTTTTTGCCCACAGTTGGATTAGAAGCATTCGGGTGTTTGGGTTGATGGGTTTTTTGTTTTGATTTTTTTGTTGTTTGTTTTTGAGTGAATTGGTGAAAGCACAGTGGTCCCTCTTCTACTTTTGTTCTGGATTGTTTTTGAAAATGGCATTGCAGGGAAACCTACAAGCCAAGCCAAACTGTGGAAGGCTTTTTCCCTAGGCTAACTTTCATCTTTTGCTGAACTGGGGGGAAAATCATTAAAGGGACGCTTGGTTTTTTGTTTGGACTTGTTAGTTGTTTTGGTTTTGTTTGTTTTGGTTTTTTTTCATAAAGTGAACCAGAAGGTTAAAGCATTAGGCAAACAACTGATTCATTAACACTTTATGCAATTTTAATTTTATAGAAGTTTTTAAAAAGGTTGGTAGACTTTGGTCCAAGCTCTGGTGAAATGGCTGTTACCCTTCATGACTTACTTGATTCAGGCCTTTGTCCTTTGTTTAAGTGCCTTTTTTGTTTTTTTTTTGTTTTAATTTTATTTCCCTACCTTCTTTAAACTTTTCTCAGCGATCCTGAAGTGCTGGAAAGCATTTTGGAGGAAAATCTTAAGCTTGCCAAGATGGCTTTATGCTGTTAAACTGGGGTTTTTGTCCCTTTTGTAAAGAAAAAAACAAAAAACAAAACCAAGTGTGTAATGTGTGTAACTGCACAGCTGCTGTACTGTGGCATTGGTTCTATGTGCTTGTGTATTCTCTCTCACACATGCACACACACACACACACACACAAGCAATATTCCTGAGACCTGTTCATCTTTCTCCATTCTCCTGGCTCTGTTAAATGCTACTTCAAGAATGAACATTTGTGCAAAGATGACAGTATAATAAAAGAGTGTGTGCATGAGTGTGTGTAAATGTGCAGGAGAGAAAGGAAGTGGCTAACGGGAATGAAACTTGTTGCATCTTTCTCTGAAGGTTTTGAATTTGTTTCTTAATTAGGTCATGAGTAAAGTGTTATAGGCCCTTATTAATGACTGGATTGCTTCACACAATCACTGAGTCTGAGGCAGAGATGTGTGGCTGACAGCCCCAAGGAGCTGGGGGATAAATCAAGTTAAAATAGCAGCTTGCAACATATTTGAATTGAGATTAACTGCAAGAATCTTGTGTGCAGCTGATCATATCTGCTTGATACCAGTTACTGCAAGGATTCTTATATTTACCAAAGTTGTCACTTTCCACCATGCATCCTATGTAAGAAAGAATTTGGTAAAACCTGCAAGAGTGCAGCTGCTAATTGAGTTTAAAGCTAGCTATGCTTCACATGCTGCCTAAGTCACTTGTCTTGTTGTACTTTTCAAGTTGTACTTTTCAATTTGTTGAGATTTCATTAGTGGTTTCTTCTCTTACTATAATGAACAGTAAGTTCATGTGTTCTTAGCTGCAGATAAATCCTCATAATAGTATCTGTGCTTGTTTCCTTCTCAGACAAAGTTAGCTATCTGCAGTAGATGATCTAGTGATTTTAACAGCTTTGTGCTGAGGATCTATCTAACTTATGATTATTATAAACATGAATACCTGAAATTAGCACTTCATTTGTGGACCAAGTGCTAAACTTAAGGTAACATGCATCACTAGACTGTTCTAGTTCTGTGATGTGCTTCCCCTAGGGAAGTTATAATTTTGAGTTGCAATATGAAAAGGAAGCATTTATTTTACAGAGTTGGAATGGAATGATGAGTCCTCCATGGGTGGAGAACCAGTGTGGAAAGCAGAAAATATGGTACCAAATATGTTCCTGTGGCAGAGAAAAGCTTAACTCACTTCTTGGCTTGTCTTCACATGTTCAAGTTAACCCGTTAGGCAAACTATGCCATAAGTGGATTTCTCCTACCAATCTAATGGTGCCATTCAAAGATAGGACTATTGCTGGTAGCTCAGCCAGTTGGAGTGGTAGTTGAAGGTGCTTCTTAATCTGTCTTAGGTGCATCAGTGAAGTTACTTCAGTGAGGTTTACCACATTCACTAATTACGTTGTTTAATTCCTTTTGAACACACATGCTCTTCATCCTGGGCTAACCTGTGGGATGAGGAATCTACAGCTGGTGATGATGGCTGACTGCTGCAGTCTTTAACAAATGGCGCTGTTGTAAAAATCTGTATCTGTCTACTGCTTAAGAAATCACTGCCAAAATAAGCAGCCAGAAGTATGCTTACTGGGCCACTGGAAAAATAACTGTTGCGTAGGGGAATGCTTTGTGGAAACTTCTGGTGAGGCTTCATCATCCTTTTTCTATGATGCAGTGATCCCTTGCTGCTGTAATAGCCTTTTGGGGCTCTAGAAAGCCCTGGTGCTGCTGTGAGTTATGCTGAGAGATCAACATGGCCTGGAACTGGCCCAAAACTGGGGAAGTACAAAAATTCCCTGCTACTGTTTTTGCACACTCATAAGTAAAACTGCTAATCTTGTCAGTAATCAAGGATATAGTCCTGTCTTTTGTAGCCATTTTTGACAGCTGTAGTTCTACCCCAACCACCACCATGTTTTGTATCTAGAAGTGTGTGTCAGTCTCTTCCATTGCTGTCATCTCCTGCTTAAACAATAGCCATTAGCTACTAAGATTTTCTTTATGGTGAAGTAATCCCAACCAAGCAGTGTACACTATGTTTGGCTCCTATCATGCACAACACTAAAAGGGTTTTTTGTTTCTTCCTAGCAATGTGTGCAGATGTGTTTTATCAATAAATAGTCGTATTTGCTATTGTCTAGTACCAAGAGAAAAAGAGTGGGAGAGAATAAACCAAAACCAGTCAGAAGATGCCACTATCATAGGCCAAACTGAGCAGTTGCTGAAGTAGACAGAGCTTCATTGAGACTTAGCAGATTTCACCAGAGTGGGGGAAGAAACTTTTTTGTGTTCTCAGCTTTTTCCAGCTAAGGCCTTAGTTTGATTAGTAGTCACTAATATCAACTATGCAGATAAGTATTTACGTGTTTCAGTGTTACATGCATTCCTTTCCCCAGCTACCCCTCTTAACACATATTGAAATTTTACCCAAAGAAAATGGAGTATTTTTGAATGTCTGTAATGCAGAACTTTTTGCTAACATGAAAAAAAATTGTATTTTAAAAAAGAAACCCTTTCACTGGTGCAGCACGTAGTGTCAAGTGTCATGAAGTTGCTTGAGAGGGAAGCTGAAATCACTTCTTGTGACAGGTTTTGGTCTGAGAGTTTTGTAGAATAGTCAGCTCTCACAATTGATTAAGAAGCTGCAGAAATGTTTTTTAATGTACAGATTGGATTTGGGAGGAAACTCATGAGACATCCCAGGTTTCTTTCCAGCATCAGAAGTGAATTAAAGTAAATTCTCATTGAAATGAAGTTGCTTCTAAACAAGGGGAGTTACCAGCTAAATAAAAACTAAATCCCAGTCCCCAGGTTCTCACTGGTCTTTTAGTCTTGTTGTATGTAACTACAAATAACAATTTAGCTCAGAGGTGAGAATTGTAGTATGTGTTTTATTGCCGGTGATTCCATCATGTAGCAATTAGTACCATGTTCTTGCATAGTTATCAAGATCTGTACTGGAAATAGATGGAGAAATTTTATTTTTGGACTACTGTAAAAAAAAAAAAAAAACAACAACAAAGTTAACTACTACTTTTTACCCCCCAAAAGTCTACTGAGGAGTACTATATTTTAGCAGTTAAACTAGTATCCTTGTTAATGTGATTTGTCTCTTGTAGTCTTTTACTGAGAGTTAGAAGCATTTAATGAGTAATCCTTAAAAAGTTGCCATTCTCTAGCTTAAGATCAGTTGCTTATAATAAAAGGGCATCTGTGATAACTTCTGATGATACAAAATCTCTGTGTTCATTGGGGGAAAAAAACCAGGTGAGGGTACAAGTCCCTGTAGCCTGCCTGTTAAGAGGGTCAGTGAAGAAGAGTGCCCTGCACAGCTAATGGCAGTGGGGAACATCCCCTCAACAGCAGTTTGGCCTCCATATTCTTTGTTTGGTGTAACTTCTAAGATATATATATATATATATATATATATATATTTTAGAAGTCTGGATATAATTTAATTTTACCTGACTTGCTGTGATCCCCTAGACAATGAAGGGCTGAGAAACTATTTTGCTGCCTTTCACTGGGGAGCTCAGAATAAAAAGCTGGAGGAATTTTTTTTTTTTAATATTAACACGTGTTAAATCACAGCTAGAATTCTTTGCATTCCTCGGTTTCTAACAAAGGAGTGCATAGTTACTGGGAGATGGCAAACCTGTTTGAGTTGGTGATTCCTGTGATGCTTTCCTCAGTCCAACATGAATTTGTACAAGGCCACCTTCCTCCTTTTAACACTCGAGTTCCAGATCATAGGGCTTAGCAATGGAGAGAGGATCCCAACAGCCTTGTGCTTACCTGATGAGCTCTCCAGGGAAACTGCCCCATTAAATGCTCCCCTCTTGTGACAACAAGCCTGAACTCCAAATGCAGCTACATTTGGGTGGCAAGCACCACTTTCATTTGGATTTTTTAGGGAGGTGTGTTCCAATAACTTCAAGGGATACTGTGTTTTAAATGTGTGGTTTCTTTCCTCTCTCCTTATAAAACTGGACCTGAACACAAGTTTTGAGTTGTTGGGGTTTGTTTTTGGTTTGGGTTTGGTTTTTTTTGTAATAATCTCAGGACCTGAAAGATTGTAGCATTTAGTGTGTCTTAAAAATGATGTACTGTACCAGCCATGGATTTTGTAAATACACCTGTCTCCCTTTTTTGTATTTTAATTTTTTAAAAGTGTGTAAGGCTCTTTGCCAGAGGAACTGGTGCCTGCTTTATCTCCATCCTGAACTGAAGCAGGAAAAGGAAGAAGCTGCTGCCTCAAAAGCCCGCGTCAGTTCCAGTGCGTTATATTGTTCTGGTCAGTTTAATGGCTGTTAGTCTTTTGTTAGTTGGGAAGCTGGTTAGTTCCTTGCACATTCCCAGTTGTGGCTAGCAGAGCCCTGTCAGGGAGGCTAATTTTAACTCTCTTCTGTGTGACTACTTGACGTTTTCACTCCTTCCAGGTACTCAGGTTTCCTATCCCTGAGCAGTCCAATGCTTTCAGAGGTCAGGACTATTGGCCCTCTGTGAGAATAACTGGGAGAGCATTTCATTTTATCAGTGCTCTGATCCAAACACAGTCATGGGGTTCGTATCCTGCAAGCCTTGCGGGGGAACGCTGCCTTCACCTGTTCCGGAAGGGACTTGCCCTTTTCTGCTTTCCTGAAAGGAGCACAAGCTTTTTTAGGCAGCAGACTTTGCTCTGGGATCCACCCTTGCCGGCAGACCCCTGTTCTGCAGTAGGAGCCTTACTCAATTTGGCGTAGCTGTTCCCTGTCCCTGACTGCGACAGGCTTTTTCATGAGTGTACTTTTCTGTTTTTCTATGTGTCACGTGTCTGTGCTGT
Source organism: Ammospiza nelsoni (assembly GCF_027579445.1). Taxonomy (NCBI): domain Eukaryota; kingdom Metazoa; phylum Chordata; class Aves; order Passeriformes; family Passerellidae; genus Ammospiza; species Ammospiza nelsoni. Next base: position 48,361,779 of record NC_080637.1, read on the forward strand.
ATGAAATAAAGAGGAATGTACATATTAGCCCTGTGTCTGTGATTTCTCACAAAAATAAAAATGGGGAAAGGTTTCACTTGAAGGGTCGGCCCTCTTGGGGCTTTTTGGCGGGTTTTTCTGTTTGGGGGTGGGGGCCTCCTTCGGTCAGGGCAACCACCCGAGCAAGGGTAACACTGTGTGCCAGGACCAGAGCTTAGAAACCGCAAAAGGGTCCTTGGGGCAGGAAGCCGTTCCTTGTGGGAGCACCGTGTTTTGCCGAGCCGCAGCCAAACGCCAGGTAGCGACCGTGCCCCCGCCTCGGCCCCGCGCCCCCTCCTCGGCCCCGCCTGGCCCTGGCTCCCAGGGGGCCGTGCGCAGCCGCGCCGGGCGGCGCTGCCCAACCACCGGCCTCCAATACGCGCCATAAAAGGAGAAGGGGCGGAGATAGTGGATAACTAAGTGTACAGACACCACCCTCCCGCAGCAGCCCCAGTGGCCTAATGGATAAGGCATTGGCCTCCTAAGCCAGGGATTGTGGGTTCGAGTCCCATCTGGGGTGGGTAGTTTTTTTTCGCACTCGAGCCGCGCACCCACTCCTCACGTCCGTGAGCCGCTCACTGTCTCGAGTCTGCGGCTCCTCAGCTTCTTCCTGGGCGTCCCCTTCTGGCTCCAGCGGGACCCGAAGCGTCTTTTAAACGGAGACCCCAGAAACTGGCGGGGACGCGCCCGCGGCTAAATCCGGTTTCCCGCCGTATGCTGCGCCTCTTGAACGACTCCCGGTGCTCCCGCTCCGTTACCACAGGCCGGTTACGAGGCGTGGAGCAGGCACGCCCCGGCCTCGGCGCTCGAGCCCCAGCACTTCACCAGCGCCGATTGCAACGGCGCGGGAGGGCGGCAGAGAGTAGGAGGAGGCCATCGCTCGCTCGGCGCTCGACTGCCCGCACTGCCGGGGCGCGAGGGCGAGGCCCGGCGGCGGCGCTCGATTGGCCGGCGCGCCGCGCGCGGCTCGGAAGATGGCGGCGCTGGGAGCCCCGCTACGCACCCTGCGCGCGCTCCTGCGCGAGCTGCGCCACGCCGCCGGCCGCTCCTATCGCGACAGCCCCGCCTATCGGCACGTGCTCGCGGGCTTCCGCGCGCACCGGGTACGCGCCGCCTTCCCCTCCCCGCCCCTGCCCCCCCGGCAGCTCCCGGGGCTCGGCCAGGCCTCGGGGCCGCCCTGACCGCCGCTCCCCGCAGGTGACCAGCGAGAAGCTGTGCCGGGCCCAGCAGGAGCTGCACTTCCAGGCCGCCACCTACCTGTGCCTGCTGCGCAGCGTCCGGGAGCACGAGGCCCTGCACCGCGAGTACCACGGCAGGGGAGAGCGCTCGCCGCAGGAGGTCGCCGGGCTCGTGGGCTTCAGACTGCCGCAGCAGCCGGGAGGGAAGGGCTGAGGCGGGACTGCTGTGCTCAGTGTTAATTCCTCAATGAATAAATATATATCCTGGAGCTGCCGGAGTGGGCTGGGGTCTGTCGCAGGTGCCTTTTGTCAGGTGTAGGTTATGGTGTGAAAGGTGTAACTGGAGACAACCAACCCCTTCTGCCTCTATCAGGCCTCCCAGACGCCCACCCCGATCTTGTGAATGTGTGTCCTGACCCAAGAGAGGTTGTTTGTAGTGGGAAAACATGTCAGTCTTCACTGATGAACTGCTTGTCTGAGGGGTTGCAGGCGTTCGTGGTTCCCCCGCGTGATTCAAATGCGGGAGGTGAGAGAATGTGTCCAGTGTTTACTGAAGCATTTCCCAGCCATATTCTGTGTATGTGGAATTCCCTACTCTCCCAAGAACAAAGGTCTCTTCTGTGGAGCGTCTGTGGGTTCTGGTGAGCACTGCAGTAGCACAAACCTCTTCCACCCTAAAGATTTTTTTTGGTTTTTGCCGTGGCGGTGAGTGAGCAGTAGCGATTCAGAGATGAATTCTTATGAGTTACATGTTTCTCCCTGTCCCTGAGAAGTGACTGCCAGCTTCCTGTGCTTCCCTCTCCCTCTTAATCTCAGAAAACCTGAAGGGAACTGACTGGAGGCAGTCACAGGAGGTGCACAAACGGGACTCACCTCACAAATCTGGAACAGTGAGTTTCTTTTTATAAAAGGCCCTGAGTTGTTGCTGTTCACAAGAGAGTGTTGTATTGTGTGCAAGATATGTAAGAAATCTATAACAAGAAGGACTTTAAATGGCTAAAAATGTGAGGTTTATCTGGGGGAAAGCTTGAAGCAACTCTAAGAAAATTAGAGTGTGTTTGTTGGGGTTTTTTTACTGCCAGGGAAAACAAAGTGTTTTATCAGAAAAGTATTGCAAAGAGAATCAGTTCATCTGAGTCTGCTTCTTCCTTCCCCTGTATTTAAAACTTGGGAATGGTTTAATCCCCACAGTATAGTGGATAGGCACAACAGATCCTAAAACAGGGAAGATTTGGGCTTCTTAGGTAAGGCAAGGAGATGTGAACTACAAGTTTTAGGGTTCTGTTGACCAGAATTCCAGTTTGCAAGTCTCACAAGTTAAATGGTGTTTTTTTTCCAAAAGCCTTGATATGATGGGTGGAAAAGTATCAACCTGTTTTCAGCTCAGTAGATGAAGTTGTGGGATGTCACCACACACTGAGAATGGCTGTTACACACTGCTTGTTCAGCATTATTTAATAAAAACCGCTGCGTTCTGTAGTATATTGCTTGAGAAGGGAAATTAAAAAATAAAATAAAGAAAAAAGCGAACATTTGGCCAGACACAGATGCTCTTTAAAGAGTAGAAGGAGCTAAAGTGTGTATGGTGTTGGTGTAAATAATCAGTAAAAATTCTAAATTTCCCCTAAGCAGACCAAGGTACCTAAACAGACACTTCTAACAAGCATTGGTGTCTCTTCCATTTACTTCCCCTTCAATCCAACGTGATGACTAACAAAAGTAAATTTAGATTTTAAAGAAAAAGCAAAGCCAGGACATATCCTAATTAGCTGAAGAGTACTGGGTAGAGAATCTTTTCCTGAATGTGTTACAGAAGAGCATCTTCTCTACGAGTCCTTCTGAAATACAGATAATTGGGGTGAGGGGGGTTACTGTTAGGGGAGGTTGCATGTGGCCATTTTTCACTCGTATGGAGCTAACCTTGAACACGACAACGCTTGGGGACGATTACAGCTGATCTTTGTGACGGGTTTGGGCACTAGATGGCAACACGATGGTTGACAAAGGAAGAGTCACAAAATGCAGGCGTTAAAATGGGTAAAAATCGCGGTTTTTTTCATGGACCTTGGTGCCCTGTAAGTGAAATTATCAGCCAAATGTGCCGACAGCCTCAGTTTTAAGGGAGGTTCTCCAGTTAGCGGGGTATTAGAGTAACTTGTCTCGCCACGACTGTACTCGCACTTGGGGGAAGCAGGGGCCGTGGCAGTGGTGCTGCACGCTAGTCCAAGAGGGAATTGTCCCCAAGTGGGCACTGTCCCCAGACGGGAATTGTCCCCACGCGGGCACCGTAGCCCCGCTGCGCTCCGGAGCCGCCCGGGACCCCAGCCCCGCCCGGCGCCGCCGCTGACCCGGAGACCGTGACGTCACACCGGCCACGCGGGCCTTTCTGGCCAATCAGCGCGCCTCAAGGGCCCAGACCGGCGGCCCAATCAGGAGCTTCGCCGCTCTGTGCGTCACTGGCCGAGCGGCGCAGGCCGTGGCCAATGGGCGGGCGCCGAGGCCCGTCCGTGCTGACGTCGCGGAGCGGACGGAGGAGCGCAAGGCGCGTGCGCGTGGGTTTCCGTTCCCGCCGGCGCGCGCGCGTGGCGGGAGCGAGGGAGCGTGTGGGGGCGCGAGGCGGCGGCACCGGCACCGGCACGAAGCGAGTTTCCCGCTCCGCTTCCCACCGGGAAAGCCGGGCGGGAGCAGCGCCCGCTCCCTCCCTCCCCCCGCGGCGGCGGGGGAGCGGCCCCGCCTGTGACGCGAGGGGCAGGGCCGAGCGCCCGCCGGGCCTCGGGCCTTGTAGGCCGCTGTCGGCGTGACTCGGCCGGGCCGCGCCGGCCTCCCCCGCGCTCAAGATGTCGGCGCAGGCCCAGATGCGCGCCATGCTGGACCAGCTCATGGGCACGTCCCGGGACGGTAAGTGCCTCCCCGGCCGCGGTGGGGCGGGGAGGAGGGGGCGGAGCCGCCGCCTCCCCGGAGGTCACGGTGGTACCGGCCGGGCCGGGCGGTGTGCGCCGCGATTGGCCGGCCCCAGGCCCGTTGCCCGCACCCCCGCGGGGCGGGGCTGCCGGGGCCGTCGGCGACGGGGTGGGGGGAGCCAGGCGCCGCCTCCCCCCGCGGAGCTGCCGGCGCTGGCCGAGGGCCGCGCTAGCGGTGCTGCTGCTGTTGCAGATCCGCTCCTGGCGGTGTCCGCGGCGCGCAGCCTTTCTGCCCGGCCACCGTACAGAGGCACACACGCTTGAGACGCTGATCACCGAGGGGAGGACCAAAAAAATCCCCCCAGCCCAACAGCCCCTTCAGCGGAGCAGGGTGGGGTTTTGTGTCCTTACAGAGTTGTGTAAATTCTGGCTCGAACCATCACGTTACCCTGCAGGCGGGTATGGCTGTTGCTTTCTGAAAGGCAATGTCAGATTGACCTAAGTGGACAAACTCTAAAAAAAAAAGCGCCCTAAATAGCCAAGTAAAAGCTTAACGTCTGGAGGCAGTCATTCTCAGAGAGAGATGGGAGATGTACGGTCAGGTTTCAGATTGCTCTGCGATCACACAGTGGAGAGTATTGCTGCGTAAAACTTTCTGCAGTTTTTGTCGGAGTGCACGGCGATCAGCTTGAAAGTCTGAACCGGCAGTCGCCCATAAATCCAGGTAGTTGTGGGGGCTGCTAGAGAAGAGCAGTTCCACTTAGGCTGTGCAGTTCTTAACTTGCAAAGAAGAGAATTCTGCCCCCGAGGGTAGGCAGCAATTAGAGGTAATTTAGATGTTCTGCATGTGGTACTTATACTCAGTCTGTACTCACTCTTGCAGACTTGTTATGTTTGTGGAATTAAGTTGTTAAATTAATGGTTCCCTGTTCCCCCGTGATCTGAGTAGGATGTGGAAGTGGGACGTACCTTGTATGTCCTGATCATCTCTGGGTACTGGGCTCATGTGAAATGACAGCTTCCTTTTGTATAATCTAGAATTTCGAAAAATGTAACTGGTTTATGCATACTCCTTGTGTCATGAATGCTTTCTGCAGAGTTCTGAATTACTGTTCTGCGAAAATTGTCTTCCAGAGTAAGGCTGTTTAGTGAGTTGTCATCATACAGGATCTAATTTGGGGTGGTTTTGTCTTGCTTCAGAAGATTTCCAATACTTCCTGTTGTGGCTGCATATGTCTGAGTGCTTGGCAAAGCAATATCGTGCTTATGGAACTCAAGTCTTCCCAGTGTTGGCACCTAGATCGCTGTCTCAGTGCTACCCTAACATTACACAGAAGGTTTAAGGGGGGTGGAGGAGCCGTTTCAGTTTCTGAAAGTATTTTCTGTTGGATGGTGGGAGAGGAGTGTCATTTACTGAGGCAGCTGCCCAGAAATGTTAAGTGACTAAAATCTAAACCAAGAATAGCCATTTCAGGCTATATTTTCTCTGGCTTTGTAAGAAGGCAGTTATTGTATTGATAATTGTATTCCCCCCCCTCCTGCTCACCCTGTAATTCCTAAACCACATGTGCTGAACTGTTCACAAACTAACTGGCTAGAAAGGAAGCATTTAAACAAAATGGGCAGGATGGGGAAGGATAGGGAGACAAGATGATTTGTGAAGCTGGTTTCCATGATTGGATTGAGGATCTCTGTGTAACACCATTCCAGTTTACAAAAAAAATAGTCCAGTGGAGCTGGAGCATCAGCATCATTTATACTGAATTGCACACAGGGATTGAAAATGAACCTGTTTTTTGCAGAGCTGGTATGTAAGAAATCCAAGGCCAGGCTCAAGGTCATTGAAATATTGCTAACCTTGAGAATAGTGGGGTTTGGGGTCGTTAGGTTTTTTAATATTCCTGTTACCTTTGACAAATAGTCTATTTCTGTTAACATGCAAATTGCAGCTTTTCATTAGAATGTGTCAATTTTTTAATTTCTTGGTAGGTCAGAACTTTAATTTCATCATTTGTCCCCATTGCCTTTGATTTTGGTCTCCCTGTCAACCCACTAGAGTTTAAAATGCAATAGAGCTTCTGAAAAACAATCTTTCTTGGGCAATGTTTTTGTTTTATATTATTCAATATTACAAACACACTTTTTAGTTTTATACTTTACAAAGTCTGGCAGGTCTTTTTGTCTTGTTCGAGGTTTTTTTGAGAAGCCCAGAATATGAAGGCTTAAAAATCTTACCTGTTTTAGAAAAGGCAGATCAAACATTTGATCTCGTCAGTGGGAACAGAAAAAACTCAGAGGTAAATTTAAAACCAGCAGCCATGCCTGAATATGTGTAGGGTTTTTTTCCCTTTTAGGTTTTAGTATCATTTGTCGAAAATATGAACATGCTCTGAAAATGCTTTTGAAAATTCCACAATCAGATGCTCAAGCATGGTTTTAGGAGGTGAGCTGTAGGCTGTGATTTGTGGGACAGTGTGCACACTCATTATGCCTGGTGTCCCTAGGGCCAGAAAGGAAAAGCCTGGAAGGTGCAGTGATTAAGTGTTGTTATAGATTTGCTGTGAAGCTCTGAGAACACCTAGAAAGCACAGCTCCTATTGATCACAGCGATTCAGAAAACAGCCACAAGGCTGTAAGAATGTTAATGAAAAATCATCTGTTCTAGAGAGGAGACTTCTCTGTCAGACCGGGCTGCCCAGCAGCGGGTATGCTGCCCCTGCCCGTGCCCTTTCCCAGGGGTGTGCTGCCCCTGCCCCTGCCCGTGCCCTTTCCCAGGGGTGTGCTGCCCCTGCCCCTGCCCGTGCCCTTTCCCAGGGGTGTGCTGCCCCTGCCCGTGCCTGTGCCCTTTCCCAGGGGTGTGCTGCCCCTGCCCCTGCCCGTGCCCTTTCCCAGGGGTGTGCTGCCCCTGCCTGTGCCCTTTCCCAGGGGTGTGCTGCCCCTGCCCGTGCCCTTTCCCAGGGGTGTGCTGCCCCTGCCTGTGCCCTTTCCCAGGGGTGTGCTGCCCCTGCCTGTGCCCTTTCCCAGGGGTGTGCTGCCCCTGCCCGTGCCCTTTCCCAGGGGTGTGTGCTGCCCCTGCCCCTGCCTGTGCCCTTTCCCAGGGGTGTGTGCTGCTCCTGCCCCTGCCTGTGCCCTTTCCCAGGGGTGTGCTGCTCCTGCCCCTGCCCGTGCCCTTTCCCAGGGGTGTGCTGCCCCTGCCCGTGCCCTTTCCCAGGGGTGTGCTGCTCCTGCCCCTGCCTGTGCCCTTTCCCAGGGGTGTGCTGCTCCTGCCCCTGGCCGTGCCCTTTCCCAGAGAGCCCTGTGGGCAGGGACAGCTGAGAGCTTCCCCCCTTCCCTGGCAGCCTGCTGCCTCCCTTGGCTGTTTGGGCAGCAGGCTGGACACGCTTGCAGCCACAGGGCATGGCTGGAGGTACCTGCCAGGATGTGGGCTCGGCAGCCCCTTGGCAGCTGCTCCCTGCTCCGTGCCTGCCTTCGCTCATGTGACAGAACCTGACAGAGAGTGGGACTGAGGGGACTTGGCCAGTGCTTCTCAGGACTTGCCTGTGAGTTGCTGTTCTTAGAATGCAGCTGGGTTAACTGAAAAGCAGTTGGATTGGTGATGTCAATGCAAAGAAATGTCTGAATGGCAGGAGTGGTTCTTTTACACACCTGAGAAAAACACATTAATTATTATTTAAAAACACGTGAGTTTTTTAAAATACATTGCATATTACCTAGGTTAATCTTCTCTTGCACACTTCTCTGACAAGTGGAAAGCTGAATTGGATGTGGACTGTGCCAAAATTAAAAAAAAAAATTAAAAATATCTTTGATTTTGATGCTAGTAAAAAGCTGGGCTTTTTTTAATATAGTCATGACTGCAGACTGAAAAAAAATCTCTGAAATGGCATTCCAAGTACTGATAACCTGCCATACTTAGAGAGGCTTTAAATATAAATTACTGAATATATAATCTGGGTTTCCAAATATTAAGAGATAAGTAGTGCGGAAAACCAGGTGCTAATCTTATGTGCTTATATATTAATATTTTTTGTTTGATTTTTTTTTTTTTACTGTTATCACTTGAACTAAAAGAGTTTTTATTCTGTATATCAATAGTTTAAAAGTTAGTTCAAGCTGATTTTTTTTGTTGTTGACTGGAGCTGCAGAAACTTGTAATTTAGGAGTACATAGCACATAGAAAGGTATTACTTTTATTTTTTAAAATACTGGTTTTGAACTAAAAGTTGAGTAAGCTTTTTTAATAGTACACTTAGGTAAACCCTGCTTTTGCCATCCCAGTTCTCCAGAAAACAGGAGTGAGCCTTACAGATAGGATCATAACTGTAAATTGAGTCATTTGCAAATTGAGTGAAATGTTAACAATTGATATTAGTATCCCCAGGATTGGGTCTTCTTCCATAATATAGTTTAAATGGGCAAAGATTGAAAAAACTTTGCTGTAAAAGGCCTTATGGGGAGGATCCCGTTTGATCTTGGATCAGTTTATCTTGCCCAAGTGTTTAATTTTCACCAGGTCAGTCATGTGCTCTGCCTTGCTGCAGGAGTGAGTGCTGGAGTCAGCCTGAGGAACTGGCTGGAAGCAGGGGGTGGAGCAGGATTGTTACTTGTGGCAGTAGTGACAGACACAGCAGATCCCAATGGCCTTGGAGCTGCCAAGACTTGACTGTTGCAAAGAAATGTGATTGTGGTTTGCATTTTTAAAATAATTGCCACCTCTTCAGAATTAGACCACAGTCTAGAAATATGAAAATCTAGCAAAGTTAATTAGATTCCTGTCTTGGTTTGGAAAGACAGGTGCTTGCTAAGGAAGGCAGGAGCCTCCCCTGAAATGGAAAATGTAAAACAGCCCCCATATGCTCTGAATTGCTATACATTTTAAATTAAGGGGCTCTCAGGCAAAAAAAATATGGGCACAGGAAATAACATTTCTTAAATAGGGAAGAAAATAAAAGGATTAAATAAACTATGCTGCAAACTAATACAACGCTGACAGAGTCAGAACACAACCTGACAGCCTGTGGTCAGGGTGTTAGTAGCAGTCCCATTGGAATTGTGGCTGCAGCCCTCCTGAAGTGTCAGGTGTGGTTCTGTTGGAGCAGGGATCCTGTAGAAAGGTGCAGTCTCCCTCTGAAGATCCAGTGGAAGAAGATGCAGCTGCTGTTCCTCTGGGAAATGCAGTGGAGAAGCCGTGCTGGTGTTCCAGAATCTCCAGATTATACCTGGGTAGCAATGCTTGGCTCCTCCCTCTGGGCTCACATCTCACAATGGGATGCTGTAGTTCTTATCAGTCATGCAGTGACATTCAGTGGCCTGTTATCAGCAGATGTCCCCCGAGGGAGGGAGGAGTGGTTGTGGAAGAGATGAGGAAAACTGCCCACTGAACAGAGGACAACTGCCATACAGATGGCAAATAGAATGCATCTTGCCTTGCAATCTGGGACAGTTCTCTTTAAAAACAGGTGAATTTGTGCATGCTTCTGAGCCTGTGGTCATGAAAAGGTTCTCCTAAGCATCTTAACAAATACTGTGCCATGTGACTAGCAGAAAAATCTCCCAGCCTTTAGACAGAAGCTGTATGTATAAAGTGCCAGCCAGCACCTCCTTTTGCTTCACCTGCCAGCTTTTTGAGCTGAGCTGTGTTTGAAGTCTTCAACTCAGTTCTTCAGCTGTTACTAGCAAACACACTTTTCTTGCTGTAGATCATCTTCTTCTTCCTTTGAAGCTTGTAATACCCTTTTTGCATCTGTTCACATCCTAACTGGTTTTTCTGGGTTATGCTTCAGTTATCCTTAGTAGTGGTTAGTAATGTGTGACTTTCTGTCCTCATTGTTTGGAAGGAATTGAAGTGACACTCCTGTGCTTATTTTATTCATCCTGTGTTTGGTGGCACACTTTATATGGTAACAGAGGTGTAATCTAGAACTTGTAACCTATTTTTAAATTTCTTTGTTTTAGTATGGGATTATTGAAGAAATTTTGTGTACTTAACAATGGGTGGAGAGTTTATGTTGGTATTTGCAGGGTTAGGTAGATTTTGGTTTCCATTTTGCTTCATGCTTGGAGGTAAAAGGTGGTATGTGTGTTTAAACTTTGATAGATCATTATTGAGGATTTTGTAGCCATTTTGGGTAGCTCCAGGCTGAGAGCCAGACTAGGGAGCCAAGAGTCTCTTCCAAGAGCTCAGCTTTCAAATACAGAGCAGCAGCAAAGGTAGAGAAAAATATCTCATATACAGGAATTTCTGCAAAACCTCTCCAAAATGTTGAACTGAAATCAGCTCAGGAATCTGAAAGTAGTCAGAACACATGAACTTCATGAAAAGGTGCTTTATTTGTGTCCAGGACAATTTGTCAATCAGGAGTGATCAGGTTTGAAGAGCAATGACTGTGTTTAGTGAATTGTCTGTATTTTCTGGCTTATGTTATAAAGTTCTGATAGTTCAAACCTTAAAAATTATGGGAACAGTGAAGAATAAAAGTGTTAGGATCAGGACGTGAGCAGTGTTTAGTGAGGAGAGGATCAGAAGTAGCTGCCCGCCCGTTCGCTGTGCAGCAGGAACAGGATCTCCTGTGCCTGCATAAGCCTCAGTTACATCCTGGTGTTGGGTACTGGTTAGACGGGGCTTGCTTTGCAGGTGGAATTTGATACACAGTTTTTAAACACATACTCCACTCTGTTAGTAGCTCTTGAATAAAGCTTTCAGAGTCCTTTGCCAACATGTTGGGACTCCTGCTTGAAAAATTTGAGTGGAAAGTTAACCATTTTTTGTTGCTGTATCTTAGTTCAGGAAGTCAACAACATGGAAATGAAAATTCACTTTGTTTCCTTTGCATGGATTGCACCACTGGTTTACAATTAGAGGTTACAGTTGGATTCTAAAGGGTTATTCTCACCAGTGCTTTGGGATTGTTGACAGTGGTGTATTAGGGTACATCAGAACAGTAAGAGATGCTGGATGAAAGAAGTCATTGTCATGAGTGTGTCACTATGCTAAGCATTGTTGATGCATTAGTGCTCGTTGTGCTGCTTTGTGATTAAAATATACTGAACAGGCATGACATTGTGGTGGCCTGCTAATAGATTAGACTTGGGAGTTCAAAGTGAATTGTGTAGTACAAGTGCACATTGTAAGCTTAACCTCTGGATGTTCTTTAATCAGCAGTATGCACTGGTCTTAAATATTGATGTCAATTTTGTAGTCAGTATGTTTTATATCAAATAGAAAACTTCCTTTAGAAAGTTTACATTACTGCCATAATCTCTTGAATACTTGTGTATCTTGTGTGCATTTTCCTTATGCTTGTAAAGGATATGGAATGTGCAAGTATAGAAGTTTCCTTGGTGTTTTGCTTTTTTTCTTTTCAGTTCTGTTTCAAAGTTCTCTGTTTACTGGGAAAGTAGTCTCTTAGAGAAATGTGGTTTGGGACAGGTACTTTCAGTAAAATTAAAGCTGATGCTTCTTGGGGAAAATTTAATATATCTTTTCTCCACATAAATTTTATCAACCATACAATTTTTCTTTTAGTGGAAAAAATCTAATTGGAAACACAGGGATGGCTTACAGTAATAGATGTTGACTCCTGCAATGCCCTGGTAAATTACTTTCATTTCTGTAATGAGCATAATCTTAAAGATCAAGTAGTTGAATATCGTGCTATTCTTCAGAGACAGGGTTAAATAAACTGCTATTCTGAGCTGATTTAATTATTTACCTATTAAAATAGAATTTGTAATAAGGTCTGAAATATCAGTGATGGTGTAATAAGGTCTGAAATATCAGTGATGGTGTCCTCTTTATAGATGTTCAAGAGTACTTCTGAAACTTAGGTGACTGCAGCCACTTGGTGTCTGGGTGTATTACTTTCTTATTACAGAATAAATAAAATATATTTTTAAAAAAATATTTTTTGTACTCATTATTTAGTAGTCACTTGTTTGTTCGACCATACAGAGAAGGCATCAACTTCCCTGCAGTTTGACAAGCAGAAGTAGCATCTTGGTTACCTGCTGTACTGCAGAAGTCCTTGTCCTAAGAACACATCTGTTTGTGTTGTTTTAGTTCTTAGAAGGCATCTGCATGCATCTCATTTGCTGTTGTAGGCAGAATATCAGGTGCATAGTGGATCCACAGATTTTATTCTTCCCTCCCCCCGCCTCAGCAGCCTATGTAGATCCCAGGCCATCACACTCTCAGGATGATTCATGTGTAGGTCATCAGCACAATAAATCTTCTGTCTTTGCCAAGACTTGTGCACTATTTAGGAATATTGAAGCTCAGAAAATTCATGAAGGAATAAAAGCATTTTCTTCTGAGGCTATCAGACTTGCAAATGAGCTGCCAGAGGGACGCAACAGTCAGTCACTGTTAGAATGTGATATACAACACCTTTTTTTTCAATAAACTTTTCCTTCTGAAACAGCATATATTAAAAAGAAATGCAAATGTATAAAATTGCTTTTTGTAGAAAAGAAAATGTAAATACCCCAATCATAATTGTAAGGGAAGCTTTCTAAAAGTTTTTCAGTGCTTAAATAAAGGAACAGTACAGAAAGAATAAAAGTTTAAAATATGAATGTGTAAAGTGTTCTTTAGGTTGTTGTTGATCAGTTTCTGCCACTTTTTTTTTTTCCCCTATGCTCTCTTCCTCTGGTTGGTAATTGTGATTATCATCTAGTCACTTTGATGAAAAAGGACTGTATTTCAGCTGCAGTATCAGTGCCTAGTTGTGGTAGAGGTGTGAAAAAAGGTAATTGGAGGTAATGTCTGTGAAAATACTATTTGCCAACATTACTTAAGGAACATGAGTCTTTCAGCAGTTTTCTGGTCTTGGTAACTCCTTGACTCCTATGGCTATTAGGCCATCAGCTTTGGGGTTTTTTTTAAATACTTTATTTTGTTGATGTGTCTTTATATAGAAGAATCTTTACAGTCAACATGTATTTCTAGATGCTGTGTTAAAATTGCTGGCAGAGTCTATTTTTCTATACAAACTGAACAATCTGGCCCCTTGTTTTATTTATAAAGGTTCAATGTATCTTTGCCTGCCTACATCAATCTGCAAGGGAGTGTCAGAAAGGCCCCGCATTCGCCGAGCCGTGAGTTATCAATAACTTTTCAGATGTGTTAATGAATGTGGAACAAACGCAGTTATGTGTTTAAAAAAATAAAGATCCACCTCCTAAAAAGAAAAAAAAAAAAAATAAGAAGAGCAAAACTCTTTACTGCAGTCGTAGGCATGATTGTAAAGGGATTACTCTGAACTTTTAGTACTGTAAGTAGAACCAAGCAGTAAGGTTGCCCTCTAGAAAACCTATTGTTGAACTGCTTTGAAGCTCTTTGGTGTGTGGGTTACAGGTTTTACCTGTTGTATACTGCAGGCAAATTAAGCTTGTGTTTATGAAAGCTTTTGTTTACTTAATAATCTGAAACATGGCCCATCTGAAAATGCTATATATTAGCATCCTACACATAGAATGAATATTTTAAAATCTGATTACATAATAATAAGAAAGGTTTGACTAAAATAATACAGGTTTTTTATTCCTCTCTCTCGTAGTTAACCTCAGTAGTGAATATGGCTTCTTGAACTGTTTAAAGAGATTTAAATCTAGAAGTTTAGACTTTCAAATCATGAAGCCATTAAAGAAAACTTGAATAACTGCAAAATGTATCTAAAATATACTCTCTAAGTATACTCTCTAATATACTCTCTAAAATATTTGATGAAATGGAAGAGGCTGCTGTCTGAGCTCACTGTATGTCACTTTTTCTCACAGCAGCTCTTTCTGCTTCAGTAATTCACCAGTAGGTTTTCAATTAAGAGAGATCATCTCAAATTATGTTTAAAATAAAAGGCTGCATCCTTAGAGAGATTGAGGTGTTTTATCATGCCTGTGTGTTAACAAGAAGAGAGCCATTGCAGTGATCTCTCTTCTGAATTTCAAACAGTGACAATTATTTTACTCAAAGGGAGACATGTTCAGCCCTCATCCCCAGAATACCAGCTGGTTACTTTGTTCTGAAGACTTCAGGTCTTGCTCCAGGAAGGGATTATTTAACCTTGCAATTGAACTTCAGTGTCTGGGCACGTTGATGCTTCTGCTGATGCAGGAGCTGCAACCTGCCACAATGAAGATGTAATTAAGATGTTCCAGCCCAACAAACAGCACATAGAAGAAAAAAGAAAAAAGGTTTATCATATGGAGATATGCAAACACCTCTAAAATATTTTGCATATAGGCTATGCCCGTATGTTTGATTTTTTTTTTTCAGGTTTGTAAGCATTTAAAATCATTCTTCTGCCAACTCTTTATGCTACTCCCATCAGATTTTAAAGGGTGCATTGCATCCAAGAGCAAAATCATAAAACGAGTATCAGGTGGGATTTGGTGAAGACTCTATGTGTTTCATTTTGTGTTTATGAGGCTGCTTTGATATGCTAATTCTTGCATAGAAATACATCACTATTTCATGCAAAGTCTGAACAGAGAATTATGTAGCTCATTTAACAAATGCTATTGTATCATAGTGTTTTTAAGCTAATACTGACTTTCTGGTTTCAAGCACTTTTCCTGCTGCATTTTTGAAGGGGAAGTGTGAGAGGATTTTTAAATAGCATTATAAAGCATTAAAACACATATTTGTGGTTTTGGTGTTGTTTGCCAAAGAAGCATAGAGTGTTTTGAGTTGTAGTTTCCATAGACCTTCAGTATGTGACAGGGCACTGTTAACGCTTTGCATGTAACCTGCAGGACACGTGTGACTGCCGCAGCTTTCTGACCTGGAACGTGCTGGTTTCTATATTGCAGGCGACACCACCCGTCAGCGGATCAAATTCAGCGATGACCGAGTGTGCAAGAGCCACCTTCTCAACTGCTGCCCTCATGATGTGCTCTCTGGAACTGTACGTAGCTGAATTTTGTGTTTTATCTAAATAAGTGCAGAAATTGAATTATATTTGTTCTTTGTAGTATTTCCTTACATGGCATGGGTTTCAGTGACTATCTAGCACTCTCTGGTAGTTCAGAGGAACTTTCAGAAACAATTAATTTATGGGTTTTGAAGTTAATTTTTAGAATTCTTCTGTTCTATATGCTAATTATTACCCAAATGTCATCGTTTACATGAAAAGCCACATAAGATTACGGCGTGAGTTGTGCTGTGGCAGAGTGGCCTTACAGTGGTACAGTTGCAAGTAATAGAAAGAAATAAAATATATTGTATGTATAAATTATGAAGTTACTTTCTTAAAAATGTATGTTATAGGGGGAGAGTGTTCCACAGATGTATTTGTATAGAGAAGTAAAGAGATTTTTCTCTCTTCAGAAATATTTTAATGAAAATAATTGAAAGTTCAAATCATTAAATTTCTAAAAGTTTAGATATGTTTGATATGATAATGACACTTACTGTACAATATACAGTTACTGTGCCATTGTCATAAATTCTAAAGCAATTCTTAAATCTCAATTTATGGCATATTAATAACTTGTTTGACTTGGACATTTGTGCACTCTGTAGTAGAAGTTCCACTGCGTCAGGATAGGGAACAAGGGGCTCTGACACAGGCCAGTAGCTTTCTTTTCACCATCAGCCCATCTGTTAGGTTGGATGGTGCTTTGGTTTTGTGGTGAGCAAAATAACTCCTGCTTGGGACATACTGGTATGCTATCAAAACATACAAAGGCATTGGTCATAATCCACAGGAAGAAACTTGTCAGAGATTTGTTTGACAGCTTTTCATTGTGATCCAGTTTCTATAAACAAACATCTCTATAACAGCTGTAAGTGAAGAAGTGTTCATTTTCAGAACTATAGAAGTCATAGGTATCATGCAGTAGCACCTCTTAACTGCAAGTTAACTAACTGCAGGTTAGTCATGTCAGCTGGGGCAGCTGACACAGTTTCAGTCCTCAATGGAAGATTTTTTTCAGCCTCATACCAGATTTTGCTGCAGCAGCTCTTGGAATACTGAATGAAACTGCTTCTTTAGAGAATATCAAGTCTTTTCCTTCCTTATGCAATTAGTCATCACACCACAAAATGTGTTCCACAATGTAAATCTGGATGCAGAAAAGCAGTGACTAGTTTAATCCTTTTAGTGGGAGTAGTAGAAAGGGGACTCAAAAGAGACAGGCTTTACCTGGGCTGTGTGATGTTCTGTTGTTTACCTGATCATAGAGCTACAGGAATGGACCTTCTCTCTTAACAGCAGTTTTTAAAAGGGCAGGAAGCGTGGAGTCTTACTGAGCAGTTTGTCACTGATGTAGAACATTACTGTGACGTTTTCTCCAGAGTTTTGTTAAGGAAGATCTTGATGCATCTTTGCATTCAAGACCTATAGTAGCAAAACTTGAGTGACTTCTTTTTTTTTGATTCAAGTCTCTGAATGCTCCTGAAAGAGTAAGTTCTCTGGGGACATTTTATGAGGTTGAGTCTCTATATTGACTAGATTATGAGTAAAATACTGGATATGAATTGCCCTTTTTTTGTGTGTCACAAGATGATCTACAATTCCTAGATACTGTTTATTCCTGTTCATCGCTGCAAAATGCAGACTTCTATACATCTCTAGGCCACCCACTCTTTCAAACCACTCAAGGAGGACATTCACAGATAACACAAGACAAACAAAGTGACTCATATGAGTAGGCCCTGTTCTTTTGGTGTGTTCTTTCCCTTAATGGCCAAATTCCCAAAACTCTGCAAAGGCTTCGATTCCCTTGACAGTAAAAACCCGTGTTCCTCAGGTTGCAGTATGTTGGTAAAGGTGTAGTGTGTTTATACATTTTTTTAGGGATTATTTTATAGATATGGTTTTGTGCTACTAAGTTGCTGGGTTTTAGACTGGGAAATTTCAAGTCAAGCAGTCAGAAATATCTCTGCTTGGTGAAGGTGTTTTTGCATTAATGATCACTTGGACACCAGTTATATATAAAAGTCAGTGGTTTAAGAGCTTGCTCATTCATTTTGAGCTGAAAATTTTACAATAAGAAATTAGTAAGACTTTGTAAACCCTAGCTGATGAGACAGTGAATAATTTTCCTACTTGCAGCTAGCAATTTTTTTTTTTTTTTTTTTTTGGTGGATTTTTTTGATTGGTTTTGTGGTTGGTTGGTTGGTTTTTGTTGTTAGGATTTTTATTTGTTTGTTTGTTTTTTACCTTACAGGGTTAACATTGTTACTTTTACCCTTAATGATTGCAGTCTTTTTTATGTTTTGGTTTGGGTTGGGTTTTTGGTGTTTGAGTTTTTTCTTTACAAAAAAGTTTATTAATCGATATTCTGATATTGAGGACTGAAGCTGCACGTGTAGGAGTCAGCTGACTCCCCCATAATGGTACAAACCTGTTAAGCCGTGTTCTCTGGATGTAAAGAATAAGATGTCTGTGTTTCTCTATCTTTGTATGTTCCTGAATGAATAGCAGAGTAGTAATGAAAATTACAAGGTGGGAAGATTTAAAACTAACACCTTTAATAAGGCTATTAGTAAGTACCAATGTCCTGAATAGTTGTAACCCAGCAGCAGTCTTTGAAAAATCCCAACACTTCTGCATTAATCTGGCTTTCTTACCAACTTGATGGTGCTTCCCTGATGAAAAAAGTTTCACAAATACTATACATGGTCTTGCAAATGATGGTACAGCAACTCTTATCTGCTCAATGAATTAACTTTCTATTTATGTGTATTTATTGAGGAAAAAATGTATTTCTTGCATTTTATTTATTACAGACCTGAAAAGAGGCTCTGTTGGCTCATCCCACAGTTAAGCATATCTTTAGATGCTCCTAAATTTATTGCGTGGAGCTCTTTGGGGCTCTTACTGACTAAACACCACATTAATCAAGACCCTGGTTTAGCAATATACCTGAATACCTTGCTAACTTTAATCTTATTAGGAGTGGAATTCAGCTCCAGATTAAGACATATAAATTTGGATTTCATCTGAGGAGCTGGGTGTTGAAGCTCACACTGAAGCTAGAAAGTTTCTAGGCAGTGGAGCCTAGAGAAATATGGAGTTCACCTGCCCATGGGTATCCCTCTCATGGTGGGCTGAATCCATTTAGGCTCACTGAATGTACTGTCTGCATCTCCTTTTACTGTATAAGAGAAGTTTGGGTAGTTCACACATGTGCAGATAGATGTTAGTAAGGAGTTCTAATCTGCAGTTGATTTATTTGCCAGTAGTCCCACTGGCTCTGCAGCTATTTGTACGCTTAAAACTTGTGATTTGGGGTGTGACTGTGATTTTATGCTGTGCATCTAGAAAAAACATTAGAAGCTTTAAAAGGCATTGTGTCTGGGGGTATCAGTTTTTTAGTTCAGGACTGATTTGATCATGTGAACTGTTTCAGCTTAGCAAATCAAATTAAATTAGGCTTGCGTAAGCTACCTCAGTTTGAAGCCTTCAACCCAGTGGTGATGAATTGTGAAGTGCACTGCTGTCCTCTCAAGTGATCATGTCAGTCTCCTGAAATGTATTCTTAGTTTCTTTGGTCGGCACCAGGAAGGTGAACTGATTGTGCCACATTCCATTTTAATGGGTTTAATTTATTGAGAAGGAGGGGGGTTGTTAGTTTCTGCATGGTTATCATTAATGTGTTAATATATTTTATAGTCAGGCTAGAAGAGCAAATACTATGTAAACAGTGAAGTATCTCATTTGATAAGAAGAAAGAATAAATCATCACTACCAAAACTAGCAGCAGTCTAATTTGAAGTCTTCAGAAATGGGAGTATGGTTACATGGAGCAATGTCTTTTAAAAAGTATTGTACTTCAGAAGATACCTGAAATTCAGTGATTGCTAAGGATGGACTTCAACTTAACAATTTCTGCATCTTATTTACTCAGCATTTCTTTCCTGCTAGTGAAGTCCTACAAAAGTTAAAACTGTTAGTAGAGTCAGAGAACTTAAATGCCCTTCTAAATATGTGTTACCTACAAGAAAGGATGGGTTTTATCACAAGTCTAGAAATCTGTTCAAAATAAAATTGTTAGTGCAGCTGAAGAATGTGTTCCATAATAAGGAAGATTTCAGCGAGGAGTCTGCCTTCAGGTTCTTTTTATCAGTGGTAAGTGTTCTCATACAGACCCTGGTAGTGCCTTGACAGTTGGATAAAGGAAGAGATCTGGTTCCTCCAGTATCAATTTTTCAGCAATGTCAGATCTTTCTAAGCAAACAAACAAAAAATTCTTCTCTTGCTGAATGTGAACTGCTTTGGTATCTTTATATCTAAAAAGAAATATCTACACAAACACTGCCCAGAGTATTTTCTTTCAAAAACCTGTCAAAGATACCTGCTGGTTTTAAAAGTATTTGATAGTTTGTGCTCCTGTGTCACTTGACTCAACATCAGCTCTTTGTGTTTTAAGTACCTTCAGCTTTTCTGTGCTCTTTCTGCAGTCTGTATGGAGTATATTCAGTAATCAAATTTCTGCTGTCAAAGGAACTTGTAGCAGTTGTAGAAGTGCTAAAATGAGAATTTTGCTATAGGTAGGTAGCTCAAGAGCTAAAAAGGGGCAGAAAAATCCCACCTTAATTTCATATTCCAGAAACAGCATCACATGAGAGTTTCGTTTCCTATTTAGTTATTTGTCAGCTACTCAAAGTGCACATTTATTTTGCAAATTAACTCTACAGACAGATGCTCTACTGCCAGATTCTTGGCCAGCTCTTCCTTGTTAACTTGTAATTAATTCATGTGGTAATTGTTTTTCACCTGATTTGATTGAAGCAGCACTATGCAAACAAAATGTAATCCATATTTCTGTATTATACCAAAGAGATTCTATTTTGTGGATGGGATGACAAAAATTATTACTAAATCATTTCAATACAAAGGTGGTTTTTTATGAAAGACCAGTTTTTTAAACCTCAGCTCTGGGAAGTCAGTCATCTTTAATTGCCTATCTAACACTAAGAAATAAAAAAAATATTGTAGAAAGTGGTCAGCAAGTACTAGAATGCACTAGTTTCTTAAGTAGAACTCAGCAATAACAAAAGGATTCCTGATACCCTGCTTTATATGTGGTTACCTAGACTAATCTTTATCAATAACTTTGATGTGAAATAGTCTCCAAATATATAGGCTTTTCTTCAGATTTTAATCTCAGTGCAGAAAGACCCAAAGCATGGCTTAGCTCACTCAATGAGCTTCACTTATGTCTAGCCTGGGGACTTGGATGATTTCACCTTTCTTTATTTGTGTTGTTCATCTGAACTGCTCTGTAAATCACTTTTAGGAAGTGTAATTCTCTCTGAAAGCCAGTGTATTGACAGTGAAAAACAGTGTGTGTTCTTTTTAAGCCTTCCATTAACTCGGTCTCTGAGCATGAGTCTCCCTCTTAGCCATCTTCTGTTTCAAATGTGATTGATCTTTAAATGGCAGACTACCAATGCTTATTCTTTGCCTCTGTGGGAAGAGCATGTCTTGGCACCAAATTGCAAGGTGGACTTGTGGAAAAGGAAAATAATGTGTCTTACTGTATCTTCTGTCCATTTTCATCTGCTGTCCATCTACTTTGCAGCTACCCATATGAGCCAGATTATACTGCAAGCTGCTCTGTGCTTGTTAAGGTTCTTGGCAGTCATGACCCAGCATAGACTTCTGACAGTAATGAATCATCCCCAAGATAAGTTGTCTTTGCCTGATGTTGCATAACTTGCACCAGCAGAAGTGCTTTTTAGCCTGTTTTTGCATTTAATGTGCAAACTTATTAAAGAGTTGTATATGTGGTGGGTTTTTTAGATCTCTTTACATTGGGATTTGCTAAAGGAACTTTTATGAAAGACATTTTGTAGTAATATTTCTGTGAAGACTTATAAAGGATTATCCAGGGCTAGTATAGGCTGTGTTGAGGAGCAGTTTCAACAATGATGTAATTTCTTCAGCAGCAAAACTAGTGATAAAGAATCCTTTTCTCTTGTACCTGCTTCTTCTTGCTCCCTGTTAGGCCACCCTGTTGAGTCAAAAGGAGGAAGGGGAGCCAAAATTTCTTCTGTTGTGATTGAGGCATCTAACAAAAAGGAATCATAACATATTCTCTGTCTCCCAAAATTTCCACTAACATTACTGAGGGTTTTCAACAGTTTTTGAATTTGCCATCTTAATACTATAAGAGACCCCAGCTTCTTAAGTTCATTCAGTACTGTGTTGTCCCCTACACACCCTCAGCACATTGTTTGTATGGCTGCCCAACAAATTGGACAAAGGTATGCTGATGAAAAATTTGCCTTTCTGTTTGGTTTGCTAAGATGTTTTTTACCCTGTCACTATCCAGATTGTGTTCAACAGCACAGGCAGATGTGCCAGCATGGAAGTGGCACAGCGCAGAGAGAAGGGGAGGACAGAATGTTTCTCTGTACTAGTGCTGGCTCAGATTAATTAGCATCCTTTCAGGCTTTGAATTTATAATTCCCAGTAAAAGGCAAAGAAATCAGAAAACGTACTGTTTTGTGGAGGTGGAATGCAACCTAAATAAAGAGAAAGAGGCATAAAACACATGTAAAGTGAACAGCAAGTCATGGTAGTGTTACGTGAATTATGAGGGTTTTTAGTGTGTGATGGAATTTTATTTTATGCATTTATTCAAAGTGTGTGCATGTTGGATGTTAGAATAGTGGGGAGGGTTGTGTGTGGTGGATGTGTTTCAGGCTTTTTGTCACTATATTCAGACCTATTGAAGTGTGTCACTAACCTTATCTGTGCATTTATAACTTCGGAATTATCCTTGAATTTTACAGTTTTAGCCTTTAAGACCTTATTCAGTACAAGAGATGAATTGGCATAAAGTCACTCTTCTCACAATTTTAGGATAATTTTCAAGTGTCTAATTTTCAGATAATTTTTAAGGCTCTTTTACATTGCTCTCCTAGTATTGAAGAACTTTCCTGAAAAATGCTTCGGTTTAAATAATGTCAGCATGGCTTGGAAAGAGACCTCTATAATACATTGCTCAGCTTCAAGGTCTTTGTGGATTTGCATCAGTTAACAAAATTGCTGAGGGCCTGTATAGTTGCAAAAGGAAAAGCTAATCTTTTCCTTTATCATTGCAGTCAGATGTTCCCTATTGCAATCAAATGTTATCTGGAAAACAGATTTATGGTAGCTGAAGGGGATTTAAATAGCTACAGTTTATAAAAAACCTTCTCAACTTCAGAATTCTTTATTTTACCAATGTAGGCTTTTTTCTCCATCTGAAACTTCTGTATGAAATAAACCAACAGCTTCCATAACAATTACTTTAATGGTTTCATTGGAAATCCAAGTAAATATTTGAAAGACTAAAATAATTGGGGTTTGTTTATTTTACTTTACTTAAATCCAAGTATTTTATTAAAAACAAGCAAACAAAAACTCAACAAAACCCTCACTCATTTGGCTTGCAGCATGTTCTGAGTTAACATTCATCTTCTATTTACAAAACTCACAATGCAAGTTTTTAATTATTTTAGGTTTAGATTTTAAATTGTTATTTAACTGCAACAGTAACAGCTTTTTCCAACAGAGTTCAATTTTCGTCATGTGCTTTCAATGTTAAGAAAGGATGAATTCTTCTAACTATTAAGTGAGCACTGCCTTAAGAGCAGACTTCACAATCACTTCCAATGATTCTATATCAGCCTGTGCTGTTGCAGAGAGGCTGCTTTGGGTTCATTCAGTTTTGTTTCCATTACAGATTGTTTGGGGGTGGTGGTTTGGGGTTTTTTCGTGGTTGTCTGTGGGTGGAGTTTTTCAGTTTGGTTTTTGTCAAGTGTGCGTTGCTGTGTCACCAGACCTGTCGTGACCAGACTGAATTAGAATTTCTTATGCTGTCTCCTATGCAAAATGCAATTTGAAAACAGTAGTCGTTACCCAGTAAGATTCTGGGCACTCTCCTCAGTGGCATTGTATGCAAGATAAATCTGTGATGCAGCCTGCTTACTTTTTACATCCCTGCTTCCTTCCTGCCCCTTCTAGAATGGTTTTAGATTACAAGTGAAGTTTTTTCTTCCTGGGTTCTTGAACATAGTCCGGCATTCAGCTCATCTTTCCTCACTTGCAAAATGTTTTGCAGGGATTTGATTTTTGGTTGTGCTACTTGAAATGCTTCAAGAATGTTTTTTAAGCAGCATTTACAATGGTGCTGTGGTTGTAGCTCTTTGAGGTGATGAATATAATGGAAACACATTATCATGGAGTGTGCAGACAGGTTCAGGTCAAGAATTTGACCATTTAATTGCCAGTTATTTTCATGGAACTTGGCTCTACTAAACTGTTTAAGTTCAATACATGATGTTCCACTTCAGTTAGTTTTTTGAGCTTCTAGTAAAACAGCATTTTTGCAGGACATCAATGATACTTTGTAATGCAAACAGCCATCATGACAAGATAAGCTGTTTGTTCGCTCTGCTGTTATTATTTCTTGATTCATGCATGTCTGTCAAAGATCTGGTATAATCTTATAGCTTTGTTAAACTCTCATTACCACAGGAGAGATGACTTGCTCCAGAATATTTGACAGTTAAAGAAAATCATGCTACCCTTATTCCTTGTAACACATCTGAAAAGTTAAATCACATTGCCTTTGTCTTTTCAGAGAATGGACCTTGGAGAATGCCTGAAAGTGCATGACCTGGCATTAAGGGCAGACTATGAAATAGCATCCAAAGATCAAGATTTCTTCTTTGAGCTTGATGTATGTATTTTGTCTTAATGGTGGAGAGAAAGCATTAGTTTGTGTACTTGGGTGGATAAATTGAGCAACAGATTTTGTGTTACAGACTGAAGGAAGACTTTTGAAAAGCGATTTTATAAAGAGGCAGAGAAACTCTTGTCACAGTTACATGAAAGATCCTTGCCTCTTCATGATAATATGCTAATTTGGTAGTCATCTCTAGGAGAACTGTTAACAGCCTCTCAGAGTATGATAAACCTGAGTGATGTCTTAGTGTTGTCAAATAGCAAGCATATGTTAAAACTGTGTATGCATGCTTTGAAGAGAGTTTTAAATTCTACACTTAACAAAGAAAGTAATTTGATATTGCAGATAACAAATCATGTACTGTGTCTCCATACACTGTAGTTTATTTTGAACTCCCAGCTAGGAAGTTAGTCTTTGCTAGGACAAAAGGGTTTGGGTTTTTTAATTCTTATTTGGAGGGATGGTTAATATACCTGCTTAAACCCTAGTGAAAAAAGTTTCAGTATTGCATGCCACGGTTGGATGAAGTGATCCTTCCAAGACTAGCCTTCCAGGAATTTTAATGCCACTAGAAATACTCACTACTGCTTCTTCTTCTTCTGCCTTAAGAGAGATTGACTTCCAAAAATCTGCAAATACTTAGAAACTATGGCAGTGTGTAGATTATAATTTTTTAACCATCTCTATGAATATGTGTGATTAGTCAGCATAAACTGGTAGATTATTGTTTCACTAATCACTAATTAAAAACTTCTGAAAGTGAAGCCTTAATAAACTGAAGAAGCCTTACAGCTAATTTATTTATATTCTTGACAGCATTGATCCTTGTTCTTTCTGATGTTTTAGGCAATGGACCACCTGCAGTCATTTATTGCAGACTGCGACCGGCGGACGGAAGTGGCCAAGAAAAGACTAGCAGAAACCCAGGAAGAGATCAGTGCTGAAGTTGCAGCTAAAGTAAGCATGGCAGACAAGTTATTGCTTTTTTTTGGAGGCCAGTTTTTCTAAGGAGACAGTTTCAAGTTTTGAAAATACATCAAATCTGAGAATTCCTACCGAAGAGGGGGGAAAAAGTAATACATTTTTCCTGTCCTTCCTAAAATTGCCTTTTAAGGCACAGAAGAGAACAGAAGGAAGAGACCTCTCTGATACTTTTGACCTCAGGAAACTTGGTTTTGAATTCATGTTAGTAATTCTTACACTTTTTGATCCAACCTTCATCTATAAAGTAAACAAAATCAATATCCTTTTCTGTATACCTTTTTTGAATGAAAAACCTATGATGTTTCTGCACATATATGCAAATGCTAGGAGAAATGGTTGTACAAATATTAATTTTTCAAGACTGTCTTGGGTAAGTGTGAGTTATTTGCAGTTTGCTGAACAAAATCCTTTTTCTGGAATTTTACATAGACTTGGTAACTTAGCCTTTGTCTGTGTTCTTTGCAGAGAGCCATTTTCTGTTTTAGTTCTAACTGGAGAAGTTCCCTCTGTGTGTTTCTTTTCATTCTGTCCTTCTAATTTTGCGTACCATAACTCAGTAGTAGTTCAGATTGTTTTCCATAATTAAAAGTATTTCCTGTGTTAAGCCTTTTCTTGTCTTTCAAGGCTGAAAGAGTTCATGAATTGAATGAAGAAATTGGGAAACTGTTGGCCAAAGTAGAACAGCTTGGAGCTGATGGGAATGTGGAAGAATCTCAAAAAGTAATGGATGAAGTGGAGAAGGCTCGGGTAAAGAAGAGAGAAGCAGAAGTAAGTTGATTGTGTAAGGATTGGGGAATGGAGAGGGCAGGGTCAAAAATTAAATTGCTTGGCCTCTGTGTAGTGCAAGACATCTTATCTCTGTCAATTCCTTAGCTAATTGCTACATATAAAACTAAAGAAATTGCTTTGTGGCATCCAGTTAAAGTTTCTACCCTTCAATATACTCCTATACCATTAAAATTGTACTTCCTTCCACAAATGATGCGTTTATCTTAGTTGGGCTGTGTTGGTCAGTTGTATATGTGAACACTACCTTTGTAGTTGTGATGGTTGCATCGGGTTTGGTCCCATGGCTCTTGCTATGGCAATCCTGTTGTAACCTCATGCTGGAAAGCTTCAGTGGAGTGGTTCATTGTCTTCACTAAAAGAGAGTTCATGTCTAGTGTATCAGGAAAGTCAAAATGATCCTGGTAATGTTCACATGACAGAATGCACCAAGAGCTTTTCCATATCATATTACACAAAGATACTGAAATTTCTAGAAACCAGTATCTGCAGCTGTTTCAATAGTACCAGAAGGATTGCTGGCAGTCTTGCTGATCTATCATCTGAATGTCTTTAGGTAAATTCTGCTCAGATAATGTGTTCAATTGGTGTCTAAAAAGCAGGTAAATTTCTCAGGAGACTAGTGCTGTTTTAAATGGGATTCAGAATTAAAACTGGTGTCATATTTTCATAATACATCAACATAGTAAACTGTTTATTCATTGTTGTATATGAAAAAGTACATCATCCTTCTATATAATATAATCTTAAGGTAGTAATTACCCAACTTTTTTTTTTTTTTAATTTGCAAAAACATTTAATGTCCTTTTAACTGTGTTCAGGTTTCAAAATAAGGAAACATGTCCTGTATCTTAGTGATACACTTAAGTATGAATAGTGTGAATTAACTAAAGGGTGTTCTGGTGTACATTGAATTTGGTTATTTGTAGTGTGTCTTCAGTCAAGTGTCATCCTTGTGTTTATGTGCATTTTGAAGTAACAGCAAATGTTATTCTTTTCTAGGAAGTATACAGGAATTCTATGCCTGCCTCCAGCTTTCAGCAGCAGAAGCTACGGGTTTGTGAAGTGTGCTCGGCTTACCTTGGTCTTCATGATAATGACCGACGACTTGCTGATCACTTTGGAGGAAAACTACATTTGGGATTTATTGAAATAAGAGAGAAGCTTGAGGAACTCAGGGTAAATCATTCTTACATTTCTTGTGTGTGCTCCTACTTAATTATTTGCCAGGCAGCCTTAATGGAGTATTTCTTTCTCTGTGTGTGATTTTTTTTTTTCATATCCCTTTAAACTTTGGGAGTTCATTAGCCTGAAACCACTAAACATTCTAATTTAGCATCAATTACCTGGATAGTGACCTCTTTTGCACTGAGGTAGATTAAAACACACATTCAAAGTAATGCATCTTGGGAGCTAAGAACTTGAATCTCTTTTTAAAATAGAGAACTGTATTTTGAGTGAACAACAGCAATGTTGCAACATATTTAGCAGTTATAGGAGATAGCCAAATGAACTTTGGTTTGAGCCAGATGATTGACTAAAAGTAATAAGGAGACTCTTGACAAGAGCATGTAGTAAGGAGGATGATAACACTTGGAAAAGTTTTCAAAAAATGTAAAGAAATGCTTGGAACTCAACCTGCTGTATAATGAATGACTAAAACTCAAATTGTTTATTTTACCTGGACAAAGATTAGGAAATTATTTTGAATAGAATGCAACAACTCAAGGCTGTAGCTATTCAAAATGGGAATGCCAAATTATGTATATCTTGAAGTCGGAAATAATTGCTATGGGGAGGTTGATTGTTCTCTGTAGCTTGAACATTTGAAATCCAGTTGGAATATTATAACCTATCTTGACCAGAAATCATATGCTGGGAGAAAGACTTACTGGAATGATATTCTGGACCTCTGGTTTTCAAGAGGATGGATTTGAACACTGATGCCATTTATGACCTTAATTTATGACAAATTATGGAGTTCACAGTTCAGTTAAGCAATTTAACTGTAGAAATCACCAAAGACAGTAGCTAAATTGGTTTAATTCCTCAGAGCAGGAATTGCTGCTACTGGATTTGAATAAATGAACTGGTTTATGTTCTGTAATATTCCAGCTGTCTTGCATGGATACTGGGACTTGCCCTTTGGAGAGCCAACTCTTCCTGTTGATGTTGCCAATTCAGGCTCCTAACTATAGCTGGTGTAACTTAAATCTTAGATGCGAGAACAGGTCATGTGTACTTCCTCTCATCCCTCCATGAAATTATGCAAAGAGTCACTTGAACAAGAAACCTTGCTTGTAGCTAAATTGCTGATGTTGTAGAAGGAAATATAGATATAATTTGACAAAAAGGGTTGAAATAACTAATTATTTACATAATTTGGAACAAAATATGCATGGATAACTATTTCACATTCCCAAAGCATCAATAAATTAATCTTTCAAAGTGCTTTGCTGATAAAGAAAGAAAACAATAACTATCCCCTCCTTCCTCAGAGCTCTCCTCAGAGATCTAATCAAGATGCTGCTGGGGCAATTCCACCTCTCAGAAGAAGGTCTTTACAAAGAGTTGAATTTCTTGCATCATGTCCAGAAGGTGGCAAGACTTGGGTTTGGCCAGATCTCCAGTTGTGAGTTGCACACCTGAGGGCCCTCTACTGAGCGTGCCTTGTCCCCAGTAGTAGTGAGTTCACCCTGGGGGCTATCAGCTGAAGCATCTGCTCTAACTTTATCCCACAGTCATAATACAGAAACAAGTAGCCTCAAAACTTAGGTGTTGGCCCAACCAAGTCCTTTAAGAAACAATTAACTCTCCCAGTTCTGATTGCTTTCTGCCTTTCCCCAGTGTCCAAAATATGATAGGATTGGCATGAAAACTCTCACATTAAAGGCATGACTTACTGTTCTGAATTCCCCCTTATTAAAAACTTAATATATAAATGCATATTTCAGGTCTTCGTGTAACACCCATATGCAGCTCTTCTGCAGTAACTTCTGTTTCTTCAAGAAAAAAAATAAAATATATGTATATATCCTGAGGAAGAGAGTGGGAATAATATACACAAGGGAAAGGGGATATGCCTGAGGGAAAGAACTGAATGTTAACTGTCTAGATTATTTTTATAGCACCTTCATGTGAAAACTTTTTAATATAACTTA
Source organism: Ammospiza nelsoni (assembly GCF_027579445.1). Classification (NCBI taxonomy): domain Eukaryota; kingdom Metazoa; phylum Chordata; class Aves; order Passeriformes; family Passerellidae; genus Ammospiza; species Ammospiza nelsoni. The sequence goes on from NC_080637.1 coordinate 48,390,492, forward strand.
ATATATTCTTTTACTTTCAGAGGATTGTGGCTGATAAACAGGAGAAACGAAATCAGGAACGTCTGAAACGTAGAGAGGAGAGGGAAAGAGAAGAAAGGGAGAAACTAAGGAGGTAGGGATCTGTTTTAATTGCATGTACATTATGACCTATTTATGTTTAATAAGAAAACTGATACAGTTCATACACATTTCTAAATATGCAGAATTACAATAGTTTGCATTTCTTGGAAACTTAGAAGGATTGAGACGGAATTTCATTCTAAATCTTAAAACATGGAATTGTTCTCATAAAAAGCATTTTTAAAAACTGCTGATAGTATTGTCTCTAGAAATTTGAACTGAGGGCCTTTGAGATAATTTTCAGGTGTGTACCTTGTTTTGAGACCTGACAGACATGAGCTTGCATGCATATGAGTGCCTTACATCTCTTAACAATTTCCTTCAGAGATGTTAGAAATTTTTCTTACTGGAAGCAGGTCAGTGTATGATTAAGGAAGGCAGTTCCCTGTTCTTCTATGGAATAGTAGCTTCCAGGCCTGGTGGGGCTGGAGTGGAATGGAACCTGAGTTGCAGTTCTCTTGACATGTTAAAGTTTCAGAGGTTAACAGTGAATTTCTGAAATCTGTTGCAGTTTGGTACTATTTGCCTATCAGGAAATCTGGGAATACTGACTTCCCCTGGGAACTTTTTCTGTGGGAGGGATGTAAGTTAAAGAGCTGGTCAGATAATCTTCTGGGCTTCTAGTAGAGTTGTCTCAAAAATAAATTTTAAAAGACCCAACCAACATAAAACAGGGATGTGTTTCCTGATAAACATGTTACAAAGATGTTGACATCAAATAAAAGGCCTTTAAATACTTGCTGCTAAAGCAAGAAGTACAATAACAGGTCAGCTAGTCTGGTTTATTATTACTAAATTGCACTTGATTTGATAGTGAGATTCTCTTAAGAAAAATTACTATTTTCCATTTATTTCAGGTCCAGATCCCACAGCAAGCATGCCAAAAGGTATATAAATCTGCAGACAAGGCATACCAGCGGTGAAGTTAGCCTTTCACAAGCTGGAACATTTTAAGACTGTCTAGCACTGTTAGTTTAAGATGTCCATCTTTACAAACAAAGCTTTCTGTTACATAGTCATCTCTCTGTGTGTTTGTACACTATTTATCACCATGCTACTCAGTTTGTACATCTACATCTATTTTGTGGCTATTACAATGCAGCTTCATGTCCCAAGTAACACTTAATACACAGAGAATTGGTTTTTCTTTACAAAAGCTTCTGGCTAATAACTTTTGGTGAAAGCCCATGTTTTCAAAATCCCTAAGCACCAGGTTAACTCATCAAGATCACCCATGAATAGTATGAGTGTAGTTTCAAATCTACACAATTGAAGGTCACCAGTGAGGTATGATTGCAAAGTGACTCGGAGGGGCGAAAAAATAAGAAAATGCTAGATTTGTGTAGTGTTTAGAACCTTCCAGATTAGTTTTGTTGTTGTAGCTATGGGGAACAATATGGTTCAGTTTTTAAAGAACATCATAACACAAATTCTGGCAGATGATCCCTGTCACTGCATCATTAAGTTCTTCTTTCCCTGATACAGATACTAGTTTAAAATGTAAAAAGTAGATTTTTTTCATATTTTTATTTGCTTTCAGGAGCCTGAATTTGCTATGCTGTAGCCATACAGTCATGAATTAACTATAAAATTGTCTGCATTAGTCAAAAAGGAGTTTGTAGGCTTTCTGATGTTGCTTTCCCCTGTCTGTTTGCCTGTGAATCAGACACTGCAATGGCTGTGAACAGTGCAGGCCATTCATTCTCTGTACAGATGTGCTCACACATAGCGTGTGTAATGTTCACAGCACTCTGGTGAGAGTGGCTGGGTGAGAGCAGTGTGTGCTGAAAGCCCTCTCTGTTCCTAGGTCGAGGTCCCGGGACCGCCGCAGACACCGCTCTCGCTCGGCCTCGCGGGAACGCAAGAGACGGACTCGATCCAAGTCCCGTGAGAAACGGCACCGCCACAGGTCCCGCTCCGCCAGCCGCAGCCGGAGCCGCAGCCACCATAGAAGCAGGCACAGCTCCAGGGAGAGGAGCCGAGAGCGCAGCTCCAAAAAGAGGTGAATGTTGCCCTAGAAATAAATGGCTTTTCCCAACACACAGTGAGAATTTTCACACTAAATTCAGTTTATGCTTACCACTTAGTAATTTCCACACATTTTGAGTCTGTCTCAGATTTCAGTTACAATTTCAGCATATTTATGATTTGACACACCAGAGTGCTTTATTCTCTTTTATTTTTTAATATATCAATAACAGAGTTATATATTATTTCTGTTTTGGATGAGTGCTACAGAGTATTGGTGTCAAGTTGATACCAGTTTCATGCAGCATAGAAAGTGAAACAGCTGATTTTCATTTGAACCCAGGCATATCAGCAGTGCATTCAGGTTTTCCCTTGGGGTCTTGTCCCCAACACCCATCTGTTGTGAACTGCACCAGATGAAAGTAGGTTTAGGTATGTCTGAAAGTCAACTTTTTACACTGCATCTGAAGATTGTGCTTTGCAAGGATCTCTCGTGGAAAGATTACTGCAGGGGGCAGGCTACGGCTGTTGCTTTTGAATGATTCAGTTGTTGTCTGCTCCTGAGGATTGGCTGACTTGTTTACACTAATGAGGAGAGCATAACTTAAAAGACTTGGGATTGCACAATGTGGCATACTTCGCTCAGTCTTAAAACCCTGAGACTGTTCACCTACAAGAACATAAAAGATCAGGTTTTGAAGTGGCCGCACATGCAGGGCTTATAGTTCAAATTATTTCAGGAGTTAAATCATAGTTACTTCTGCAGGGGACTTGGGCACAAGGTACTCGATGAACAGTTGAACTAGATCCGGGATGAAGTTCTTATTTGGCATGTAGTTTCTCTTCTTCTGTAACGTGTAGTTTGTGAAATAGGGTAATGCCTGTGGATCCAGTGTTTTTTGCAAGTACTAAGTCTTGCAAAACACTACATTGTAGGGAAAGTAGTCTTTTCAGATGAGCAATTAACATGAAAGTTCACTTCTTTATAAGCTTACAAAAGGAAATTAGTAAAAGATTTTGAAGACATTAGTTTTGAAGCTTGGAGGTTAAGTGACAGTTACTTTCTGTAAGTGCAGAGAGTACAGTCTCATGGTCCAGAGTACCAAATTTTTTTACTAGGAATTGATTGGCTAGCTGTTAAGATTTTTCTGTAAAAATCTGTATTAGAACATTTTGTGATTGCAGTATATGGTAAAATACAGATGGAATGTTTTTCAAAAACAGACCTAAGTGCATCTGTAAGGGGGACGTCTAATCCATTTTTCTCCCATACAGGTAGCTAATTTAGTTTAAAACTACCTAGCTCATTTAACAAAACAGGTCTTTTCTGTCTCCATCATACAGGTTTTGAAAATGCCTATTTATCTATATCTAAAAAGAACACTACCCCAACATTTCAAAGTCACACAAGGGTTAGTTCTTATAACAAAATATGGTCATAGAACAGGTTCCAGATTTGTTTTGTGTTTGTCATATAGAGCCTCCCTTCCAGAATTATGCAAGTTAATTTCCTGCTACTTTTAATCAAACTCCTGTTTTTAAATGTGTTTTTTTAAGTTTGTGATTTATAGTCTGAGAAAGGCTAGACACTGTTCTTAAACTAGAGACTGCAAATGAAAAATTTCCACTCCACTCCACTCCAGTTAATGTAAACTTGGAGGTGGACACTGAAAGTAAGAGATGCAGTGAAGCACATTGAACTTAATCTAGGCTCTGTAATAAATGTAGATAAAAGACAAGTACTTTGAGGTAGGATTTAAAGTAGGAAAGGGAGAAGGGTAGAATGATTTGGTGTCTTCTCATACACTTCTGTTCATATAAATCTAAAGCTGGTCTGGAAAAAGAAGAAAGATATAAAACCTAAGTGCTGATTGATAGCTACCAGTTCATGTCTAACTTGAATTCTCAAATGCACTGCACCTTTCAGATCCTCTAAAGAAAGATCTTCCAGAGACAAAGAGCGTTCGAGAGATTGCGATCGAACATCCCGTGACAAAGACAGAAGCTCGAGGGAGAGGTCGCCACGGGATTTCAAAGACAAGAAACGTTCGTACGAAAGCGCTAACGGCCGCTCGGAAGAGCCAAGGAGCTCAGAGGAGCGTGAAGCAGGGGAGATATAACTGGCTGTATATTCACCTGATCTCTAGCTTCCTATGGAGTTGCATACTTTGGTTTAGTTTACAGTTGTTCAAAGGGACACCAGTGAGCAGTTCCACCACTGATACAACTAGGGTAGATGTACAGTATATAAAAGTGGTTATAACAAAGTCAGAATTAAACCCCATGAATTAATGGTGCCTAAAGCTGGGTCCTGGACTTCCACCAAGTTGTAAAACTTTTCTGAAAGATTTCTCTCTATTCAGGACAACAGTTTTATGTACCAAGATGCAGATCTCAATGTTTTTAATCTCCTTTCCAATACAAGTTAGTGAACAAATTGTATTGTACTACTTGCCTTGGGTGCTTTTGAACCTTTATAAATTCTCCAATTCTGCTCCAGTCAAAACAGCAGCATTGAAAGGTTGTATTTGGGGGGATTTTTTTTTGTTTGCTTTTTTGTAAGAGGGTGGGTGGATGGATATTAACTTTTACTCTAAGATTATGTTCCCAGTGTTGGGTTTTATTTTTGTTTGGGATCCTAGGAGTTGATTACAGTGGGAGCATTTAGACAGGAATGTGTGCTGGAGAAAGCGGAAATGTCTTTTTACAGTGCCTACTTAGACTTGGAAATTGAACAGCTGTTGCATTACATCTTTTTTATTTCTACTTAAATTTTGAAATCAAAGCCAGTCCCATATCTGTACCATTTGATTGGTATGTGTTCAATATATTTGTTTTTTTTCCAGAAGGACTCTTTCTGCTTTTTCTTGTGGAGTACATCTTTAATTGTATTAAAACAAACAAAAGAACCAGCAACAACAAACAAAAATTAAGAACAAAAGAAATAAAAAAAAATTTAAAAGAAACCATATTGTCCAATAACTTAACAAGGATATACTGGTCTGTTAAGGTGGTTAACTGGCAGTTCAGTCATTTTAAAAATATCTGATTATTAGAGTTTTTAACGTACAGATGTGCTCTAGGAGAAGCAGTCATTCCTCTTACAATCCTGATTATTCTAAAATCTTCAAAAGCAGAAACATGTGGAGACAGAATCATAGAGCATTTGGGGTTGGAAGAGACCTTAAAAGTCATCCAGTTCCAACCCCCTTGCTGTGGTCAGGTACACCTTTCTCTAGTCCAGGTTGCTCAGAGCCCCATCCAGCCTGGCTTTGAACAGTTCCAAGATAAGGCATCCACAAGTTCTGTGGGCAACCCCTCACTACCCTCACTGCAAAGAATTGATTCCTAATATCCAGTCTAAATCTACCCTCTTTCAATTTAAAGCCATTCCCCCTTGTCCAGACACTACATGCCCTTGTAAAAAGCCCCTCTCCATTTGTAGGCTCCCTTTAGGTACTAGAACATTCTCTAAGATCTCTCCAGAGCCTTTTCTTCAGGCCAAACAACCTGAACTGTCAGGAGTGGTGCTTAATCCCTCTGATCATCTTTGTGGCCTGCTGTGGACCCACTCCATGGTCCATGTCCTTCTCGTGCTGAGGATCCCAGAGCTGGATGCAGCATTGCAGGTGGGATTGGTGGGGGTCCCACCAGGGCAAAGCAGAGGGGCAGAATCCCTGCTCTCACCCTGTTGCTCACACTGCTTTGGGTGCAGTCCAGGACATGTTTGGCTTTCTGGGCTGTGAGTGCATGTTGCTGGGTTGTGCCCAGCCCCACATTCACCCCAAGTCCTTCTTAGCAAGGCTGCTCTCCATCTGTTCATCCTTCAGTTTGGATTTGTGCTTGGGATTGCCCTGGCCCAGGTGCATCACCTTGCACTTGGCCTTGTTGAACTTCTTGAGCTTTGCAGGCACCCACGCCTCAAGCCTGTTGTGATCCCTGTGGATGGTATCCCTTTCCTCCAGTGTGTTGACTGCACCAGGTTGCTGAGGGTGCCCTTGATCCAAAGGGGTTGCTGTCTGTTCTGTTGGATTTAAAGTGCTTTGGGGTATTTAAGCTACTCAGATATGCCCTACTCCCACACAGTAGAATTTAGATGTTGGTAAGTTTTCCTCCTTGTGATCACACCACTGAGTTACCTAATAGTGATGCTTAAGAGCAGTGTTTGTAATGATCTGTTGGCATTTCCAGCAGGTTCTGCAGCTTGTCTCTCCCTAGTGCAAGTGCCTATGACCGCCTGCTAACATCCTTGTGCAACACCATTCACTCTGTGCATCCCTACTCAGTGTCATTTCCGTAGCATCTTTGGTATGGTCAGAGCACATGGGTGATAATTCTAACACTGAAGATAATTTAGCAGTGTATTGACTGGCAGTGAAAGCTAGAACAGGACATTTACACCTCTGCAAGGACTTGGATCCAGCACTGCACATTCCACTTTGAATTCACATCATTTTAAGCTGCCAAAGTGATGATGACTAACTACTTAACCATTTATTTATTTGTCCATTTGAATTCTGAGCATGAGTTTCCTTCCTGAGACTGTTTCTTGATTTCCTGGATGGCCCAGGTGGTTGATGAAGGGAAGTTACCGGTGTTTGTCTATCTGCTACAGCCAGAGTCCAAGTGCTTGAAAACATCTATCATCACACAGTTGTTGATGGAATTCTAGTGGTGTGACAAAAGGTGACCAGTCATTTCAAATATATCTTACATAGTACAAATGCCAGTGATTCTTTTGGAATTCCTTTCTGGATTATATTCCAGAAATACTCAGGACCTGTCTCTGCCTGCAGCCAGCAACTAGAAATTTTGTATTGTAAAAAGGGGGAGGAAGGGAGGGTGGGTGCAACTTGCGTACTGTGACAAAACAGTGCCTAGACACCATGCTAGCAAATTCTGGATAATATGCCATCCATTTTACAAATGGCTTTTAAATTTAAATTGCAGAAGGGAGATTGGGTTTGGGCCTTCCCTTATGTAGAGGAAGTACCACACTTAATGTTAAGCAAGAAAGTATCTCTGATTCCCTCATAAAATAATCTGAATTACTTGTGAAAATACAGGACTGAAATGCAGTTGTGAAGAAAAAATTAAGATGACTGATGAAACACACTTAGGATGCAACAGATTTGGAGCATCTATCAGAAGAGGAGAGTTGTGCTTAAATACGGATCTTCCACTCATCAGAACCCAATGACCTTAATTTCCAGGACTGAAAAACTGAGGTATTCATCACCTGTAAATTTCCTGCTGGACAGCTGAAGTGTGGTATGGACTGACCTTAGTCTTCATGGTTAAATAGATTGTGAAATGGAGCTCTTGAGGGAACCCAGGGGTGCTGTAGATAAGCATCAGTTTTTGAGATCTTGGAAATTTTGCTAATGCAGTTGTAGCTCTATAGCAGTTTTTCTCAAACTGAAGATGTACAAAATGAGCAGAAAAAGTAAATAGCTGATTTAAAGTGTTTGAACTGCAATGAACCTGCAAGCATCATTCCCATATCTCATTATCAGTCTGGATTAGTCAGGGGAGTACAAAACAAAAAGGTTAAGATGCTAAGGAACTGGAGAATTGCACATTGCCAGAAATAAGCCTGAACCTGGAATGGTAGAATTGGTTACTTTGAAAAAGCCCATCAAGAACATCAGATCCACCCATTAACCCAGCACTGCCCAGCCCACCACTAAACCATGTCCCCAAGTGCCACATCTTCCTGCCTTCTGAGTACCCCCATGGATGGCAACTCAGCCACCTCCCTGGGCAGTCTGGCTCAGTGCCACCACAGCCTGTGTGTTGCTTTTCCCACTGCAGCAGGAGGAACCACGCAGTAAAATGGTGACATTTTCAAGCAAAAGCTTGGCCTAGTGCCACTGTATCCCATTACCCAACATAAGACTTGCCCATGGAGCTGCCACAGGAGGCTGTTCTTCTGTCCCCATGCCTTCCATCAGCTCTTGAATCTGGGAGTTACCATCCCATTACTTCAATGATGGCCCTGCCCTGGAGCCCCTCTCCCTGTCTAGCGTGTCTTGCACCACCCATCCCCAGGGGGAATGGGAGAAAATAGGTAAACAGGCTCTCTAAGCCAGTGCAAAGTGATGACTGAGCAAATGTTAAATAGCCTTCAAGCAGGGATTATCTATGTAGCTGAAGAGAGAATGGTATCAAGACTTGACCCCTGGGGCCAGTGCAAGGCAGCCAAGGGCATAGGTGGCTACATCCAAGCAGATAGGTTAAGCTGTACGGACACAGAAGTTGGATGTTATAGTCAGCATTAAACCAAGTATAACTGCAGAATGAGCCACGGTTCAGAGGCGTTGGCAGCGTACAGAGTGTTCTGTAGGGGCGTGCACCACCTGATAACCCCTCCTGTTTACTGTTCTCAGTCCCACATTTCACATGCCATCTTCCTCAGTATCATTTTCCTTTATTCCAAGGCAGTAGAGATTAGTTTCTTCTGATGTAGGGGCTTATAAAAAACGTTAATGCACTCTCCATCCAGTCCTGCATGAAAGGGCTTTCTCTTTAGTTTTATGCTATGATCACTTTTTTCCACTTGATTAATAAATTCATGCCCTGTTACTGCTCATGTGATTATTAATTCTTTTCAGTAAGACCTGAAACCTGTCTTTCCCTGCAGTTTGCCAAACTGCGAAGCAGCGTCCTGCGCAACATGGAATTTTGGGATCCGACCGGCCACTCCAGGCCACAGGCCCCCGAACACCAATGCTGGCCTTTTTTATTGGCAAACAAAACTCACCAGGCCAGGTTCCTGATGGCAGATTGCAGGAGCCACTTGGCACTGTCAAACCAGCCCCAGCTGGCGCTGGTGCCAGCTTGGGTCTGGGAGGCAGCCTGCACAATGCCGAATTTCAGCAACCAGCCAGGCCGGACCACAGGCCCCTGAACACTAACGCTAGTCCCTTTTCCCTGGCAAACAAATGTTGTATCAGCAGCTGGAAATACAAGGAGAGAGGAAGAAATGGTTGCTTCTAGCCCTGGCTTTCCCTGCTTTCCCCTCTGTGGGCATGTAATGGAGTTGGCAGGCAATCAGAAAGTTCTCTCACGACCGTAACTCTCCTGGCTCTGGCTTTTCAGTTCCTACTGCTGGGCAAACTGCAGTCCCAAATCCCTTTCCCTAGGCTCAGTGGTGCTGCCAGAGCGCTGCAGGCAATCAGAGTTATATGAGATGCTCCATCAGAAAAGCAGGATTAACTAGCAGCAAAGTAGGGCTGGACACCAGCAAGGTCACAAAGGGCCTGAGAGCAGCAGGAGCTGCCATGGCTGTACAGCCCTTTCCCAGGTTGAAACCATCTGACAAGTGCTGACTGTGGTAAAGTATTGATGGTAAAGTATTGATGCTCATTTAAGTGCACAAGGGTTAGAAATCGTTCCAGGTGCTGGCTCAGAGGGGCTGCAAAGAAGACACTTTTACAGCACTGGCCTTCAGGCACCTTCAGCCCGCCTGGAGCCTCTGTCTCCATCTCTGGAAGGTGGTAAGTGGGTGGGGACTTTGCATTGGAACCACTGTAACTTTTCTAACAGCTGCCTTCAAATCTTCCGAAGCTCAAACTGGTTTGCAGCAGAGCAATGGGAGTAAAGAACTGCCACCACCTCTTTTCTGAGCTTTAACTACCTGTACTCCTTCAGAGGTATTTGAGACTATAAATATTTTTTTACACATATTGTTCTTGTTTTACAGTTTTTGCCGATTCTGTGAGATATGCTTCCCTTTCTCCCCGAGCTGAACAGAAAACTGAAGCAAATAAAGCAGCCTGTCCCATCTTCCCCTCTGGCTAGAGTTCCTCTTCTGGACTTTGGGATGTAGCATCCTTTGCCAAATGCAGTGGGTGATGAAAGCTACATGTTAAATGAAGGAAACCTCTGCATTTTTGCTTGGTTACAAAACTGTTGCATCATGGTTAAATGGAACTCGTGAGAAGCCTGCCTGCCACAAGTGTGATGAGTGCCTGGGTGGGAGCTTGAGGTGGTTTTGGAAATCCCCCAGTACCACCAGTAAATGTGCACTGAAACCAGCTGTCACTGCTGCACAACAACTTTTCTGTGAAGCAAATGAGAGGGCACATCTGCTTTCTCTGTGTTTATTGCATTACACTGAAGCAAACCAGCATGTGGTGATTTGCAGTTATTAGCTGCTTATTTCCAAGTCTAAGGAATACCAGGAAAAGCAATTAAACGGTTCAGGACCCAGTTAACACTGAAGGAAGGCTCAGGCTGTGTGAGCAGACAGAATGAGTCCTGTGCCAGGCTGAACTGCCCACACAGCAAGGCAGCAGTCTCCCTCAGCTGGGTGCATTCTGAGTGCACAAGAGCCAGTGAGCTCTACTCTTGCTTCATGGGGGAACTCAACCCAAGTAATTTCCTGGGAGTAACACAGTGAAATCCACACCCTGGAGATGTTCATCCCTGCCCAGAGGGTTCCAGTGGTGACCACACTCAGTGTTGTCATCCCTTGTGCTGAAAGCTGCTCTGAGAAACCAAGGTTGGGTGAATCTCCTGGCTCCTGCAAGATGGGACTTTCCTCATGTCTCTCCCAGATGCTGGTCATTCCCATACGCCACTTCCCCCTTGTTCAAGTTCAAACACAAAACAAAACTCACGCCTCTTAAATAATGACCTCTACAAAGATTCTGGAGATGCTCCAAGATGTCCTGTCATTCATGAGGATAGAGAGGCGGTAGGTGAGCCAAAGAGCTGCTGGTGCTGCTGGCAGGAGCAAGTTTTTCTTTTAGGAATAGAAAGCTTAAAGTCACCATCTTAAAATGCAGTCTTCAAGGGCAGTGGCCAGAGGAACCCACCTGAAACAAACTGCAAGGCAAATCAGGATTTGTTGGTTGACTTTGGTGTATCTGCAGGTTTTGTTTAGCTGTAGAAACTCAGTTTGCTAAGGAAATTATTGACATTGATATTCTATATTGTATAAGCCTTTTTTCTTGCTTTTTTAATTTTTAAATTTTAATTTTTCCAGCTGTGGCTGGGGGCCCAAAAGCAGCAAATCAGTGCTGGCAAGTTGTTTGAAGAGCCTGGAGGGTGCATAGCCTCACCAACCCTCCTCTTTGTAGATATTGTTCAGGTGGGTACAGATTTCATTGGTCACCTTCTCAAAGGAAGCTTTGCAGTCTCCGCCAAATTTCTCCTCCATCAGTTGTAAGATAATGTCACAGATAATCTAAACAAGGAGAAGGGAAGAAACAACCAGGGTGAACTTTTCTCCCTAAGAACTTACATATCTTTAGCTGGGATTCTTGGAGGGCAGAAAGGGGTACAAGAACAATTCAGAGCACATGACCTGCAGAGCTTGTAACAGGGCATGGAAAATAAGCTGCATTATAGAATTCACAAAAAAACTGCTGCTGGTGTTTTTAACTACCCCAGTTAATGTTGACTGCACCTATCACTTAAGGATGGCTGTATAGGACTGAGCTGTGCTTCATCCATCCACTGCAATCCTTCTCCAGGCAGGGGACTGTACCAAATATTTAGAGGCCAGGATGAGCCCTTTGTTGGACACCTATGAAATATATACATGGCTTGGGGGCTAAGTTTTTCCCTGACCTTTCCTGCTCATTAGCTATCCAGCCCACTGTAGCAGAGTTCTTGCAGTGAGGTAGGTGGTGTACTTTGAAATGCCAACTCCGTTCCTCTACAACATTTATTGTTTTGTGTGCATTTTTACCCTGAAAAAGTATTTTCAGCCAGAAATCATCAGTTATTTTCCCACTCATTGAAAATTGGGCCCACTGCTTTTGAAATCACCTTCATTTGGAAATAATCTTTGCCAGAAGGTGCCTCTTTTTGCTGTGTAAGGCAGACAAAATAGTTATAAATGCACTCTGCTAGTGACCTTAGGTGGATCTGGGCAAGTAATTTGATCCTGTATTTATTATTTGAGTTTGTTTAATTATGACAATGCTGTTGTCATTGTTGCTCAATAACAGGTGGTTTAGTTGTCCTGGAAAAGCTCAGCTCCTGTTACAAGATAAAAAATACATCAGGGACTGAAGCACAGTGTTAGAAGTGCTTTTCTGTATCTTGTTATTAAATGGCAGGTGTGGGAATCATATTGCTCTGAGAAAACCCTCTACAACTCATGGGCAGCTGTGCAGCTCCCACCACATCACCTGCCTGCACCACATCTGCTGTCCAGCCATCTTCCCCACCAATGCCAGATCTCTCACTCCTGCCATCTTCCACCATCAACCTCCTCACCTTCCACCACCTCCATTCTCTGAGGCACATATATGTATTCCTACATACAAAGCCTGTGTTCCTCAGTTCTACCCCTCAAAGGGGAAAACATGCCCTTCTCACAATTACACCCTTTGGGAAGAGGGCTGCTCACTCACCCTAAAATTTTTGGGGTCAATCTTCAGCTGGGTGGCATGTTTCTTGCCAAGTGGGGTCACTATCCCAAGAAAAGCCTCAGAGTTGTCCAGGTGTTGCACCATGTCGTTGATGGCACTGAAAACCTTCTTGCCATGGCCCCTGACTTGATCTGACTGTTTCATCTCTTCAGCAGAGTCCATACCTTTGAAATGTGTAAAGTAGGACTTGGTGTCTGGATGCGCAGTAAACATCCTGTTGAGGAATGAGAGATATCCTGACTTGTGAACCAAGGTATTAATGCAGATATAGCCACACATTCCAGGCCTTGCCTTCCACATTTATGTCTCTTTTCCCCTTCTCTTTATTAGAACAGACTGCTGCATTCCTTGTTTCTCCTTTGCCTTTTGCACCTGTGCATAACCCCCAGGCACATAGCAGCCAGTCCTCTCTCCCTTGCCTCTCCAAGGCATTTCCTTTGCTCATTCCACCTTAAAACCTATAATGAACTTATTCCACTCCTTCTAAAGATAATATCTTCTCTGTGTTACTTTCACAAAGAAGTGGCAGCACGTTCACATGGAGTGACTGTGACAGTTTAATATTCCCAAAGATGTTCTGGACAACAGATATGACTACTGTGATACTGGTGGATGTTTTCATAGAGAAACCCTACTATTTGTTTTGTTAATTAATCCCTTCCTAGAGTCCACTGCAAAACATTCTTACTGCCTGTGATAGATTGTTGTTTGAGTATGGGGTACTGCTCATTCCATTTATTCAAAAGTAACACAATTCAGTATGTTTGAAATTACCTTTGATCAATTACAGTCATCTTGGTCAAACTCTTTTTAAAAAGCAGTTTACTCCTTTGGGTGAACTGGTTATCCACCTGAAATATCCATAGCAAATTCCACATTGCACTTGACAAAAAAGAGTCACAAAATGGTTGGGCTTGAAGGAACCTCTGGAGGTCATCTGGGTCAATACCACTGGTCAAACCAGTTGCCCAGGACCATGGTCAGATGGCTTTGAGTATCTCCATGTATGGAGACAAAACAACTTCTTTGGGCAGTTTGTGCCAGTGCTCAGTTGCACTCAGAAGTAAAAAAAAAAAAAAAAAAGTTTCCTGAAGTTGAAGGGAACATCCTGTGTTTCAATTTGGGCCCATTGACTCTGGTCCTGTCTCATGGCTCCACTGAGAAGAGCCTGGCTCTGCCTTCATTGCACTCTCCCTTCAGGGTTTTATGTACACATTAACAAGATTCCGCTGAGTTCTCTCTTCTCCAGGCTGAGCAGTCATAGCTTTCTCTGCGTTTCTTTATTGGAGAGATACTACAGTCCCCTTATCATCTTCCTTGCCCTTTGTTGGACTCTTTCCATTATGGCCACGTCTCTCTTGTCCTGGGAAGCCCTGACCTTCTCTATAGGCAGGCCTGGGGCTGTAGGACACTAAAGCAAAACCTTCTAGGGTAAATTAGCCCAGGGAGGCAAGCTACTGGATGCTACTAACATTTTATGCTGCATTTCTGACCCTAACTTGCCCAGATTGTGCCACCTGCGGAAGGAAAGAGCAGCATGTAAGGCTTTGTGAGGGGAATCCAGGCACAAGGTGTGATATACAAGGAAGCTGGAGGGAGGGGTAAATGTCTGATAACTAGAAATAGTATTTGAACTGATCCATGCTTATGGAAGTGATGTAGGTCCCAGATGAGAGTGGACTAGGTGAAAGGTCAACAGAAGGGAGGGAAACAGGACGGAAATTAAGAGAGAAAAGTCCACAGAAAGGACTTTCCATACAGTGGAGTGGATGGACTGAGGCTGAAGGAGAATCAGAAGTGAAATATAGAGTTTTTAAAAAGCATTAAAAGAGTTTAGAGGTAAAGAGGAAGAGGGGAATAACGCCCATGTTTTGTTCCCATTCTCTTTCATATCACATTTTCTTTACCTTACATGGGTGAAGATATTGCTCTTGTCTCTTCTTCTTTTCCCATCCCCTTACCCCTTTCTTATTATTTTTCCTGTGGATTGCTCCTCTTCCCAGCAAGGGCTGCATGAAAAACATCATGACATGCTCCTAGGCACTAACTCCATCCTTGCTGTTCCTCCTTCACCCCTCCAGGGCAGCAGTTGGATGGGCTCTTTCCTTACCTGACCAGCACAGCTGTCCCGTTGTCCTCAGCATCCACATATATTTTCTCCCAGGCACCACGAGCACTTTGCACCTCTGCTTCAGAAAGTGACATGGTGGAGGAGATGCTGGCAACAGAGGGTGCAGCAGGAGGGAGAAGGACAGGGAGGTCCTGCTGGGTCCTTCTGCTCCAGTTCTCCCCTCAGGGCTCTCTAAATATTGCCCTGGGGATTTAAGAGATCTTGAAGGGTCTCTTTGTCTCTGTTACCCTCAGTAACATTTCTGCAGGTTTTAGAGCTACCTAATCACTTTTAATCAGGAAAGAAACCAACCACATGAGGAAGAGGACTAGCCCTGTAGTCATAGGTCAGGTGCCAAAGCAAAGGTCTCACAGTCTGAGGAGAGAAGGGAAAAAAGGCAGTTTTCAGTGGAGGCAAAAAAGATAAATTCTCTTCCCCTCTCTCCCCTGCCAAAGCCAGTGCTTGGCTCCTTTTCCTGAAGGTGATCCTTGCCTGAGCACTAATTTTCCTGGTTTTCTCCCAGGAGTGCTGCTGTGCTGAGGGCACTTTGGTGCCCTGCCATCCCCTCTCCCTGGCACTCTTTGGTCTTTCAGTCAAAGATCCTGTTTCTAGTCCAGCAACTCTCTCCAGTCCTGCCTTCATGCCACGGTCTCTGCTTTCCCCACAGCTCTCTGGTTTTTCAGGGGCTCACCCCACAGCTGCTCCCAGCCTTGGTCCCATGAGGGTGGGAGGCTTCACCAGCCCAAAATGTCACCGTTGCAGGGATGGTGATGGCAGCGTGGCTCAGCATCCATTGGCCATAGTGCCCTGCAAAGCCACTTTCCTTTAGCACTGCAGGTAAAGGGTGCAGCACAGCCAGGCCAGGAGCAGAGGCATTTCACTTTCCTAACCCTCTTGGCTGGCAGCTGGGATCTCTGTCCTGTCTCTGAGCTCTGACTGCCTGGGAGAGAGAGAAGGGGTGGAAGAAGGGCCAGAGTGGAGCTGCAGACAGCATCTCTGGATTTGTTACAGTCACAGTCACTTGGAACTGGAGGGAAAAAGTTTTCACGGATTATCCATGCAATGCCTGGGCTTAACCTCTGGCAGGAATGTTCTGGTTAACTACAGGGCACGCACACAAAATAAGGGCTAAGGGGCTTGAGAAACTGCTGCTGGATGCTGAGGGGAGACAAAACCTCATATTGTTTGGGATGGTTTAGAGGAGGGAAGGAACAGGTGTGAGGGGAAAATATGCAGCATGTCAAGAAAAACCAGCCTGATACCCCAGGGCAGAAGGAAAGTGCTGGATGCAAACTCATAGAGACGGACTGGTCTTGGTGAGGTTGTGTCCCACTGCTGCTGCGGGAAGCCTCAAATGACCTCACTGAAATCTGTCCCCTCTTGCCTCTCTCTCCCTTTTTACCACACAGCAAACAAAGAGCAGTCTGGTAGAAAGCTGCAAAGCATCTGTGGGTGCCCCATACCTGGAAGAGTTCCAGACTAGGCTAGAGGGGACTTTGAGCTACTTGGTCTAGTGGAAGGTGTCCCTGCCCATGGCAGGGGGGTTGGAACTGGATGATCTTTAAAGTCCCTTCCAATCCAAAATATTCTGCCCTAGTAGCCTTCTCCTCTGCTTTTCCCCATTCTCCTCTGGGACACTGCAGTATGAACATGCTCCATCCCTTGATATCAGACATCCTGTCATGGACCAAAAATACCTATTTTGAGTTGAGAAATTTCAATCCAATTGCTTTATTGCCAAGTAATAAAAACAGCCAACCAACACTTAGATGCCTCACTTCCCCCTGTCCTGTTTCCCCACCCCACGCTGCAGGTTACAACCAGACCTTTTGGTGAGGCTATGGATGGTGCAAGAGCTGGGCTTGGTGTGTGGGAGTCCCTTGCTCTTGCTGCTCCTTGTGTCCTACTCACCTGCTCCAGCATGGGCTCTTCCACTGGTCATCATCCTGTTGGATACTGTACTTGCCCTGAACTTGTCTCTCCCTCTTCAGTGTTCCCTGCCCTTTCTTAAACACATTTCCATGAAGGCACACTTATCTTACTTGGTGGGCCCAGTTCTGGGGCCAGTGTGACAATTTTGTCTGTGACCAAACCAGATGTCAGCAGCACAGGGCAATCCCTGACCAGACAAAGCAATGACATCTTCCCTCAAGCACATCACCATGCTGTCTCTGTGACATGCTTTTCTATTCTTCCATCCTCTGGTGTTACTTTTACTGGTTTGTAAAATTATCTTCTATTTTCCCCTTGCATGATTTGCCAAGTCCTTGTAAAATGAACACAATAATCCCTCACAAAGTTTTGACACCTCTAACAGGGCTATATACATTTATGCAACATCTCAGCAATCTCTAGCCATTGAAACAAAAAAGCTTCAGAAACCCATTTATTTTGGCCTGGAAATGGAAAAGCTATGGAAAATGTGCTGTTTAATCATGAAGTCATTGCTGATACCTCCCCACATGTGAGCAAAAGGATGAGTGCTTGGTTTATTTCTTTTTCCTCTCCTGTGGTTTGTTTTGTTTATTACGCCAAAGGAAGTGAATCCTCTCAAGTATAATTTCTATTGCATGAAGAGACATATTTTCTAATAGGGGAGAAGCTCCTCTGGATGTTATCCCTAGAGAAAGGAATCCTTGTGTGCAAGAGCAAATCAACACATTGAGTCGAGACATGATTTTTTTACAAATCTGAAGAACAGGGTGCCAGCCCAGGCCTTTTCCAACCTTTTTGGAAACAAGCAGAGTCCTTTTTACAAAAAGGTAACCAAAAACAATTCATATAGAAACAGGAGATTGGTCACTCATGCTTGTGTAACAAAATTGTTGAAGTGCATGTGCTGATCTCAGTCCAGTTTATTATCCCACCATTTCCACACACCAATTCCCTTGGGAATGTGTTCTTTAGCATTATAATTATCTAAGGTAACTTGAGTTGTCTTTACATTCTATCACCTGTTGCTAAGTTATAATTTAATTTTATTTTGTTAAACCTCTGTTGCAGTTTCTGCTTGAATCTATTTGAACCATTACTTGTCAAGGACATAAGAATTTATAGCATTCTGTTCCTAGGGTCTCTTCATGGTTCCATTGCTCCAGCACCCCACTGTCATGGTTTCAAGGCTAACTTATAGTTACTGAGAACTTTTTGTGAATCTTTCATTTCCTCTGACATCAAGCAAGCAGAGCGAGCCAGATGGCGCTGGGAAATCTGGAGTAGAAATCACAGCCATGGCGTTTGGGCTGTGACAAAGCTGTTCCTCTCTCTGTCCCCAGCAGGGGGAAAAGAGGATGTGCCTCCCACTTCGCTGCCAGGAAGTACTGTCAGTACTGCAGAGGGGGGGTTGCTTTCTCTCAGTTTCCAAGAAATCACGTGCTTTAGGCAGAAAGCAGCTGGCAAGACCCAGCCACAGAAATGGGTGGCACCGTCTACTCACCCAGCTATTTAGGATCCAGCAGCCGTCACACCTCTGGAGCTCATTGATGTCCTGGTTACAGGCACTGCAAACCTCAGAGTCTTTTCTTATCCTTGAAACTTGGGCATCTGTGATTCTGTGATTTTTAGCATAAACACCCTATTTGTTGTTCAGCGGGGTTGATCCCCAGCTCAGCAGACACACCTGTTTCAGAGGATGGCTGCCAGGGGCAGAAGTAACTCTTTTCCCAACTCCCATGGTGGTGTGAGGCTGAGGGTGGAGCCCCTCACATTGCCAGGTTTCAGGGATGCTTAGCCCAAGACCCTGCCACAGTGCTGCTTTCACAGAAAGGACAAACACCTGCATCTGCTCATGCTCAGTGTCTGAGGTTATCAACATAATCAGCTTGTCAAAACAAACAAAACTAGGAGCTGCAGTCATAACTGTTGGTGTCAATGTCTGAATCCCAAAGCCCACCTAGCACATGGGTGGGAAAAGCTTTCCCCACTGCCACTGTCCCAGACCATACTTCTCTTCCCATTCCAGGGTCTTGGTGATCTCGGGTGGAGCCGTGTTGGGCTTTCCACTGGTGAAAATACCAAATGCAAAGAGTAACAAAAAGCAGGATTACTCAGCTTCTTGGGACCTAGCCCCCAGAACAGCCCTTATGAAGTGTTCTGAGTGGTACCACCTGACCTGGTAGAAATGCACACAGGTGTCTGTTGTGAATATTTTTATTGCACGCTTAAACATTTTAAATTTAACATTTAAAATTTCAAAATCATTTCACTTTTATATATCATACGGCGTAGCATATATGTAGGTTAGTCCTCTGAGTGCTGCTCTCACGATTAACACCATTCAGTACATGGCCAGCAGTGACTCTAACGTGATCATTCAACTAATAAGGATGACAGGGCTGAGTTTTCTTGCACTGTATCCAGCAAACCAAGAATTGGCATTGGTGGAGGCTGGTGTTCAGCAGAGAAACTACATCCTCGGTAAAGGGGAAGAAAGCCAACTCCACAAACCCCAGCCTACTGGAATAAGATCCCATTACCAGATGGAACATCCCTGGGCTCGTCCGACCCTTGCTGCTGGACCAAAGGCAGCAGCTGTGGTATTTCACCTCAGAGACACCTTTGGCTGGCTGGATGTTGCAGCTGGGCACTTGGCACAAGTCCAGGCTTGCAAGGACTCAATGTTACCACTGGTGGAAGGGCTTTAGGCGAGGTGAAGAGGAAAAGGAGACGGATTCTGCCGCAGGGTTTAATCCAGAGTTTTATTCCAGGGTCACAGACATCTGAATCTTGTAACAGCTGCAGCAGAATCCCGACCGCATGGTCTCAGTGTCCTTTTAAGCCTGGGGAAAGGGGGAGGGGAAGGGGTAGGTGAGCCACCAACCAGGTGGGAGTGGGGGAAGACTCAGGGGACAATGACACCTAGACAGGCCAATGACCCCAGGGCTGAGGGGCATCTTTTGAACTGCACCAACCAGACCACGCCCTTGCTGGAATGTTAAGATTGACTGACAGCACTTAGCAAGGGGGGAAGTGGGAGGGGAAGGGAGAAGGTATTGCCACACCTGGGAAACGGCTGGGATAGCTAAAACAGGAAATGGCATCACACTGCAACACCAGCCCACCCCAAACCATCAGTGTGCTATCAGCATCATTCTGGACCCAAACCACACACCAACATCAGGGTTGCTATGAAGAAAGTTCACTGCACCTCAGCCAGACACAGCACGCTCCAGGACTGCATCCTTTTTGTGGACAAATTTAGGCTCATGAAGCCTCCACAGTGCTCAACTTGTGCACAGGTGCTGCAGGCAGGAGGAAAGAGATCAGCTTTAACAGATATAGAAAATATCATGCTCAAATCAGAGATTCAGAGTACCAGGGCTGCACAGAAGCATCAGGCAGCAGCATGTGCACTATTCATATCTGTAATGTTACAACTGACATTTATATCTGCTCAATTGATGAGATTGAACCACCCAATCATTTAATGGAAACAGGACTCCCACGGGTTTTGGACACAAGCCCCTAGACTGGTTCACTCAACTCCTTTGTCTGGGACACTGGAGCTTTAATTACATAGAGTTTATATAAATCATATTCTGAAGAAAACAGAAATCCACTAAATATCACCCCCAGCAGAATTAAACCTGGACTCTGATGTCAGAGAAAGAGAAAATGTAGCTGCAAGAAGACATCAGGCTAAAATAAACATCTATGGGCTGCTTTATGTGGAAGTTAGACACCAGTCCAGAGGCTTTCCATCAAACACAGGTAGGTCACAGATGACTGTATTGATGGTATGGACTATTGTGTTCAGAGACACAAGCTAAAAGGGCATGAGATAAACCAGCAGGAAAACCTGCTGTCAGATACAGAGGAAGAGAAAATAAAGTGTTGGACTGAAAGGGTAAGGAATGGAAGGAGGAATGTGAGGAATGGAAGGAACCAGAGAATCAGACTAGTAGTTTTACTGCATAAAAAGAAAGTTGAATGATGAACTTACTGGTCCAGTTGTCTCCTCTATGGTAAAAGTCATAGAATTGTCAGAATCATAATGGTTGGAAAAGGCATCTAAGATCTGTTCAATATGATGAGTAATTATAAGATAAAAAATCTATTATAACTGTCCGACTTTCTTGGGAAGTAACATCAGTACATGTGGCTTTAAATTCAGTGAGCCCAAACTGAATCTCAATTTTCAGCCTGCGCTTTAACCCCAGCCATGTGGCTGGTGATGGCACTACACAGGAGCCAAGCAGTTCCATCCCTTCCTCATCCACATACTGAGCATTCTGTTTTTTTGTACAATAGAAAGCAAAGGTTACCCCTGTTTGATCTGGTTCAATTGGAAAGAAATCATAGTGCGCAGCTTCGTCTATGTCCACTGACTCCCCAATTTCCACCAGTTTATAGAAGAGATCTGTGCAATAAATAAAGTCACCAGCTTTCGAGACCTTCCGTTTACGGGCATCATGGATAGCCTCATCAAATTTCTTACCTACTCTTAAGCCATATGTCCTACAGCTGATTCTTGAGGTAATGATGTGTGGATTAACTCCAAATAAAACAGCCCCTTTTGCAATGGCTGCCTGGGCCTCCATGGGACAAAGGATATGATACTTGCTGCTAAAGGCCTGCCTCACTGCATCTCGCAGGATAATGCTGCATGCAAAGCCTCCCACAAGTAAAATGTACTGGACTTTGTCCATCTCAGGTCTGCAAAGAATTTCCCTCAAAGCAAAAATTATATTGTTGATACTGTAGTCAAACAAGCTCTTCATTTTCTCATATGTAATCATGATTGTCCCATCACACCACACAGCTCCTGCTGCATTTTTAAAGAATTGGGAAATGTCCTTCTTGAACTCTGCCACTCTGGTCAGGTTGTAGTAGCAGCGTATGTAGACTGCCTCCCTACTAGCAGAGCATTTCTGTAAGCTGAAGTTGTACATCATATTTTGTAATTCAGTAGGGTACTTCTTCACATATTCATCCCATACACCATCATTGAATATTTCCTTGAGGAAATTGGTGAAGTTTTCATCCACTCTGTTGCCTCCCCATCCACCTCCACTTGCCTTATGTAGCTCCTTTAGGGAATGGTTTTCTTGGATCTCGTGTACTGTGATGTCTATGGTGCCACCTACATGTGCAAACACACACACAGAGACAGAGACTCAAATTAATGGTGCTGTTTGCTTTAAAGTGCATGAGTTTCCACGGAATTCAGTCTTATCTTCTGAATTCCCTATTCATAGATGTGCTTTTCTCCTGCTTTCTTTCCTCATCCTTGCCCTTCTGCTATTGCCTGTGCTTCTCTAGATTTCTTAAATTTCTGCACTTTTGTTTAAAAGCCTGGTCTCACGACAGTTATTTCTGGTCTACAGTTATTTCTGATAAGAGCTGAATGCTCCAGCTTGCTCACTGAACAAGCCAATCTCCTGTCTGATCACAAAGCGAGCCTGGCCTCCTCACATAGGTGGTTGACTCTTGAGCAGTGGTGAGAAGACTCTCAGGAACTTGTGGTCCTCTTGATGCCTTTTCGGTATTTGTTCACAAGCACCGGACTGCTCTTGGCAGAAAATTCTCATCACACCAAAAAACCTCAGGAATCTAGAGAAATTACTGCAAAGTGCTTCATCAAATATTCTTAATGATTTACTCTCCAGTGCCTGCTAGCTCTTCTCTTTGGTCACTTGACTGGGCACTAACTACAGTTGCTTCTGGAGAGGAGGCTGTGAGCTTAGGCTACACAAGAGCCGGTGGCTGATGCTGGGACACCGTGCTGGCTGATCTGCTGCGAGGGCAGGGCCTCGTGTTTGACTGTCTGGCCAGTGCTCTTCAGTGTGAGACACAACCCTGTTCTTCCCTCCTATTCTTCTCCTTGCTCACAGGATCTCATTAGGTGAGAAATAACATTTAAAACTTATGACAAGCACAGCAGTGGAGTCCAAGCTCTGGGACCTTCACCTATTGTGAAATAGCCATGCATCACACCCAGCAAAGATGGTACCTGTTGAACAGGGAAAATTTTACCTCCACAGTCAACAACAATATACTGGATCCCAGGGGAGTCTTCAAACTTCTTCTTGTCACTGCTGTCTGCCATAAACCCTTCATGTGGAAGCTGCTTGCACCACAGCGATGCAGCTTCTGGCTCCAAGGCAATGATCAGGTTCCTAGAGAGCATATCAGAGATAATTCCTGCCTAAAATCACAAAAGAGAGGAGTCAGGTCAAGGAAAGGGGGTGAGATTACTGCTGCATGAACACCACCTGCAAGGGAGCCTGTTCTCACCCTAGCAGTTCATGCAAGGGTGGTGGCTCTTGCACTGCTGATCTCTGTGGGGCTCACTTCTACTCGGTGGTGGGGAGAGAGGGCAAAGCTGTTGTACTGCCATTTGGGGACATCCTCTCCCTCACCACCCTCAATGTGAAAGATTTCTCGGCACAATGGGCTGGAATTTGAAATACAGGTTGCTTACATATTGAGGAGCTCCTATGGTTCAATTGGGCAAAGGAAGCTCCAAAGGTAATTTGAGGAAATGGGGTAACCCCTGCTTTTACCTCTTTTGCTGCCAGTCTCATGAACTGCTTGGCAGCAGCGCTCCATATGGCCGGGACAGTAATGACCCAGGTGAACTCCTCCTGGTCGTAGACAGTTTGGGAAGAGGCCTCCTTGATGGTGTTCAAAGCATGTTCCTTCATGAAGCGCAGGCTTTCGGAAAAGACTGTCAAGGCAGGAAGGAACTTTCCATTGGTGGCTTTCAGCTTCATGCCAGCTGTGATATTCTACCAAAAAAAAGGCCCAGGGTCATATGGTGCAGTGTCGGTATGGGACCTGTCCCCTTCACACCAACACTGCACTACCTAAGTCACCCAGACACCCCTGTCTCCAAACCAAACTCCCAGCACTGGCTTCACTACTGTGGCTGAGTCCAAGTGGCACAGGTCAGCTACCAAACTGCTTACCCACCACTCCTGTGATTCAGAAGGCAAAATGTCAATGTGGTTGTTAATTCAGCTGTTTCTCCTAGGCCAAATTTTGTAAAGACGCTGTGGATCCTATATCTATAGGATATCCTGAAGAGCCAGCTGGGAGTAATTCTGTAATGAAATTTTTCTTCACCATTTGCTCCTCAGATGCAGAGAAATAGTTCTGAACTAAAACCTCCCTCCAGCCCCTGCTGAAAGTGAATGAGAACCAACCTTGTGACAAACCACATCATTCCCAGCTGTCCTGGGGAGGAAAATCTTCAAAGAGGCCTCCCATCCACCAAAGAGAGGACCTGAGGCTTTTGCTGGGACTGGCCTTGTGCTCTGGCTTATTCTATGCTTGAGAGGCCCTGTGGGACCCAGGAGCCCTAGGGTAGTCTGGTGTTTGGCTGAACAAGCACACACAGATAAAGCTGTGAACTATTCTAAATCAACACAGAGCCTTCAGAGAGAAATTTGATAAAGCCACTGCAGGCTTCAAGGACAGCTGGACATCCTTACATTAGCTTCAGCATAACATTTCAAGGGAGGGAGAGACAAGCTAGGGGGAGCTGTATAACATGGGATGAGATTTTAGGCAATCCCAAAACTGCCGATCTCCTTTGAATTACTGGAAATTTCGCTTGATCCATGTTTCTTGTTGAGGACTAAGGTAGGGAGTCCCCAAAGGGAGACCAGTTTCTCTGTCAAGCTTGGGAACAGGGCAGCTTTTTATTAGGAACAGGTATTTGCCTTCACCCATGTATGCAGTCACGTTTTATCGTCTTTAGACAAAAAATATCATAAAGGAAAGGCCTGGGAAGCTTCTGACAATTAAAAAAAAAAAACAAACTTCTTCTTTTGTTCATCAAAATACTCTCTGACTTGCATTCATTTTCATCAACCAGACTTTCTCAGTCTACTTCATGGATTCTCTAACCCCCACCCCTCAAACAAATGAATAGCCCCAACCCCCATTAGTAGTAGCTCTTCCACCTACCGTGTTGTACAGCTGCATCTTGAAGTTCTGGAAGAAGTACCAGCTGTCAGCTTGGCTGGAGGGCAGGCTCTTGTACTTCATCACAGCATCATAACCAAAATATTTGAACTCCTGCTTCTGGTTGAACAAGATGCTGGTAGGTGTCTTTGGGGTCTTTAACCCATGCTCTGCTCCCCAGTAAACCTGGCGGATTTGGTCTGTACCTGAAGCAAGAGAAAAGCAGTACCCGCTGTAGGATGTGCCAAAATCTATAGCAACAACAAACACTGACTGGCTGGCCATGGCCGCTGCAGCGCAGAGGTGTGCAGCTCTGGGAGCACAGAGGCATGAACAGGGACTGGACTGAAATGAAACTGAAAGGTCTGATATTGCAGAGAGAAGGGCAATCTCCCCTGATTTTATTGGCTGGACAGATGTGACTCTAGACATCCTGTAAATTGTACGTTTTCCTGTAAACCAGGAAGAAAAGAAAAAAAAAAAAAAAAAGGCAGGGCTTTTTATAGCGGCAAAGTGCCTTTTTTAGGGAACTGTCTTATCAGGAGCTTTCTGCACTCCCAGCAGCATCAACAGTCCTCAGTGCTGCCCACACATTTCCACAAACACTTTTTTCTTCTGCATAAACAGATGAAAGGTTTCTGGCTCCAGCAAAAGAAAAATGTGGCCTAAAGGCAATTGTTTTGGTTACAGAACAGCAGAAGTGCCGGATACACCTGATATTTCTGGCTCCAGCAAAGAAGATGTGTGGTGTACACCCAGTGATTCTGGTTCCAGCAGAGAAGTGTGGTGTACACCCAACATTTCTGGCTCCAGAGGAACAGAATCATGGCATCCACACAAAGTTTCTGGCAACAGAGGAAGAGAGGTATTGGAAAGACAGTGTGAGGATACTGATCCCAGAAAGACAACTGCAGAAGGCAGCAGGTAGGTTACACGAGGAGATATCTCTGGATAATCTTATTTAATCTTCCTAGGTCTGAGTATTTCTACAAATTTTCTTGGAGGGTTGAATGAGGGTTGCTGAATTGCAAACATTTTCTGACTGTGAAATATTCAGTAAGAGCTCTGTTTTCTACTTTCTAACTTTTCTAGCCATCACAGAGATCGTTACTGTCCCCAAATTCTGCTCAAGTTCAACTCAAAAGTGGGAGGCAGATCTTAAATTGGTGCAAGAGGAACAGAAACTAGAAATATCAGTATAAAGAGTGTGACAAGATCTGGGAGTTCATGGCTCTGACTCTGAGCTCATCAATTTTGCAGGGAAAGGTGGACTAAAATGTAAATTTTTTATTGGATTGTTTAGCTTAAAGAAAAAGCTTGTGTCTTTAGTGAAAGACTGAAAGCGAAGTGATTTAACTGGAAAGGAATAAATCCAAGTAAACAAAACCAAAATGTGCTTCAGTGGGAAGGAGTAATACTGAGAGGGGCAGCAGGTTTTTTGGCATAAACCAAAGGTAAAGCCTCATGCTAAGGCTTGCTCTGGCATCTGGTTGTGTGGATGAGCTTGCTCTCTGTTCTACCTAGATCCAGGCTGCAGGACCACCTTAATCTGGGACTGTTTCTCTAATAATAGTTGATATTTGGGATCCTCCTGAGGAAACAGGACACAGCAGTTGTATAAATTAAAAAAAAATACCTTGAGAACACAGAGCTTTGTACTCCTCTGTTAAAAAAAAAAACCATACATTTCAAAGTTGTTTTTAGCAGAACAATCACCTGCATTTGCTGTTCCTCCACTCTCTGCAGGTCTGGGTTGAGTTTGTTTTTCAGGAGCTGTCCTTGTATCTTGCCCACTTTATCCAGACCTAATGATTAGTCAAACCCTCTTGGTTTTGGCATACTTTGAGTGTGGGAAACAGTTAAAGTAAGATTTCTAGAAAGCCTTAAACGCAGGCCTTAGAAACAGGAAGAAAGAAAACTTAGAGCTAGCTGCAGCTGCAAATTCTGAAAGTAGAAAAGGTTACAATAGTTTAGGCTTGGCTAAGACAGACAGCCTGTGGAGTCCTCTGAGATGTATCAGGCATTATCTGGGAGAGTGCTGACTCACTTGTGCCACATCTGCACCCGTGTGCCCTTTGTCCTGTCTCGGATCCGTTTGCTGGCATGGATGTAGCCATGAAGCCTCTGCTCACAGGACTGGCAATTATAAAGTACTTTTTTTGAGGATGTGTTCTTACCCCACTTCATTATAAGAATTCCCTTTTCTTTTTTTCCTCAGACATATATCTGACACCTCACAGCAGCTATCGGCCTATGGAGACCAGGCTTCTACCATGAAGGAAATGTTTGAAATGATCAAAGAGATGGACAAGAACATAAAGTAAATATTTGAAATCATGAAAAAGTTGAAGAATAACATAATGTGAGAGTCCAGTGACCAAAAATGACACTGTTGAGTGTGGCCTCTGACAATGAACTGTAGCTGGTGCACACTAGGGCGGGTGGGACAGAAAATGAGCCAGACACAGGGAGGGCTCTGCAAAACAAATTTTGCCCAGGCTATACTGGGAACCCAGAGCCAATTTACAGAAGCTGTTGGATTTGCACCATGTAATGTGCAAATCTTACACTTTGGGTATTTCATTTGAACGGTTGGTATTGACTCACAGAGTCACATACCATGCACCTGGCAAAGAACAGCCTTGACAAGTTTTGGCCTCTAAATTTCTTTTCCCTATGGGCTGATCAGAAATTGGAGGGGAGAAGTTTAGTTGTGCATTTTTTAAGACTTTATTGCATACTTTCCCACTGATTGCAATGTGGTTTATTGTTTCTTTCATTCCCTTATGGATGGATGGACAATGAGAACAGAAATTTGTCTGGCACTGTTGGTACTCTATGTCACCTTCTGAATAGTCACAATAAATATTGTGATTCTTTACATTAATAATCAGTGTAAGAGGGGAAAATCAGTATGATCCTCACAACCACACCTCTATTTCTTCTGATGTAAACAGCTTCCCACTTGATTTGAGCATAAATTCTGGGTGGGAGCTTTTAGGGGAGGTGTTCAGCTCCCCTGGAGTTTTACTGGATGCTCTTGCACTTTCCCATCTCAGAGCTTTTTTCCTTGAACTTAGATTATTCAACAGGGGCCTGTCCACTGTTGTGCCAGCGTCCAAGTACATATAAAGAGATTTCCCAAATCTGTTTCAGAGCCCTTCCTGAAAAGGTAATTCAAATACTGCATGAGGAGAATGAAGAAATTGAGATGCTGAAAGACAAGAACAAAATGCTAGAGGGAAGGTAAGGCAT
Organism: Ammospiza nelsoni; assembly: GCF_027579445.1. Taxonomy (NCBI): domain Eukaryota; kingdom Metazoa; phylum Chordata; class Aves; order Passeriformes; family Passerellidae; genus Ammospiza; species Ammospiza nelsoni. The sequence goes on from NC_080637.1 coordinate 48,418,242, forward strand.
TTATTCATATTTCAGACATAGTGTGTGTCTCTACACTGAAAAGCCACATGCTTCTTGCTTCCTCCAGTCCTTGGGGACTCTATTTCTGACCAGACATCCCAGACACCTTCTCTCCAGACTTTCAACCTGCCGGCATCTCTTTGTAACTGACTCTGGGAGATGGCTTGGGTTGTTCTGCAAAGGGAAGACATTCTGCAAAGGGAAAAAGACATTCTGCAAAGGGAAGAAGACAGTTGGGGTAACCAGTTAAATAAAGAGTAAAAGAAACCAGTCTACAATGACATAGTCAAGATGGCATTCTGATCAGGTCCTACAATGATCATGCAAAACTGAGCTGAGAAAGCACTACATTCCACAAAAAAGCTGCTTGCCCGCTATATAATATAAATGAGAAGCGCATTGTAGAAAACATTAAACAGTTTCATAAGTACAATATTTACATTTGCTCATTATTTCATCGTGACTTAGATATGTTTTTTAATATCCTCCTTGACCTAGAATCCAAAAGCTGTTGGCTAAAGCGATGGCCATGCACCAGCACTCTGAGGACATCAATGACCCCTTGCGTTTGTCTGCTGTGCTGGAGAGATACGAGATGCTCCGGCTGCAGGAATGGGAGAAAGTCAGGTGCTCCATGCCCCACCGCTGGACCTATGAAGAAGGCAGTGAGGCCATCAGGGTTTGTTCAAGTCCATTTTCTCCATCTGATCCTTATCACATCAATTATGGTGCAGCCATATAGCAGCCTTTGAGTATTTGTATTTCTGTACCAGACAGGGTTGGGGCCTAAGTTTGGGTCTCTGATTTTCCAGCCCAGCAGGGCCTATGGAATGCTGTAGAGATCAAAGTGACAGTGACCTTCTTCCTCCTGTCTTTCAGAAGGGCACACTCAAATACTAGTCCCATCTCTCACAGGTGTTAAGCACAAGTGGGAAAACAATCCACTTTCCTTATGTTAGTGCTTGAACTGATAGCTGGGAGACCTCATTTTGATGTCTGACTCACTGCTGTGATGCTGGAGAGATCTAAAGGAAAACACCAAAGTGGTATTACCTTAAAGGACAAGACTGAGAGGAGGCCATCATTAGCATTGACTGTGATGATAAGGCCCCACAGATGCTGAAGAATGGGCTCCAACATGCAAGCAGCTCGATGAAACAGTTTGTTGTTGTTATTGAAGACATGTTTCAATCAATTAGCAGCCCTACAATTTAATGCAGATGTTTTCTCAGCTTTGCACACTACACCTGTGGTTTCAATGTGATTGATGCTGCAATCAGTTGTTGTTTCTGCACTGCAGAAGGTGTTTGATGCCTGTGAAAAAGATATACAACAGAGAAGAGAGGACATACTTAAAGTTCTTAACATTCCAGCTTCGAATAAGGTAAAAATACTTTTGACCAAGGTATTTTATGTTTCTGTAAAAGGCCTGTAAAAGCACCTTTTATGGCCTGTAAAAGGGCCATTGGCACCCGCCATTTCATTTAGAACTTTGTATCTGCTAAGGACACTGCTCAAAATATGTCAGCAGTGATACTGAGGATAACTTCTGAGCTGAGAGGTCTGGGGCCAAGCTCTAGCAATCCTAGGTATGAGAGCAGCACTGGATAAAAAACAGGTCTTTCTCTCTAAGAGTTTAGCTATTCCATGGAGAAGCAGGGAGCTGGACTTGAGGATCCTTGTGGGAGCCTTCCAAAATTAAATTATTCTGTGTCCCATGACACACAGCCATACACTGCATATCTGAATTGGCCAGCTGAATTAAACACATATATGGGTGCAGAAAGCATTTTCCAGCCCTGTGCTGCTTTTATGAGACCTTCCTCCAAAGCCTGAAATGAGTGACTTCTCCATTACTGATTGATCCAGTATGAGAAACAAAAATTTCCAGTGTTTGCCTTACCACATGCTAACAGCCTGCTTTGTGCTATGATTGTTCTGTAGGTGATGATGCAAGATGTAATGAAGCTGCTCAGGCAACACTATCACCAAAACTCGATGGTTTATGACCAGATTATTCAAGTGAGTAAAGATACAGCCCAGGAGCTGGGCAATGGTTCAATTGTCTGTGCAGCTTGTTATTTAAAACATGAGAGGTCTCCCTTCTGCATGAGGTTGTTTTCCACTTGAGGCCAGGTCCTTCCAGTGCATATACTCCCAAAACATTCTCAAGTACATGTAACTAAGAGAAGTACAGCAGGACAGGCAGGGTCATGCCCCTACCAACAAAGGCACAGCCCTACTGGACCCAAGCAAGGAGCAAGGAGCAAAGGGCCAGTGGTGGTGATCAGGGTGAGCCACAAACCAGTGACCACTGGGCAAGCTCAGTCAGGTCAAGACCAAGCTGTGAAGTTGGTCTCTGGGTCAGGACCAGCCAGACTGGGCAGAGGCATCCCAAACCACAGCTCAGTCAAGCACCCAGCCACCACTCAGCTCCTGGGTCAATTGCTGGCCAGTCTGTGGGTGAAGATGAGGCTTCTCATAACTCCTTCTCACACCACCCTTTCTGCCAGCTTGGCTGTTATTGCATCAGTTGAATACAAGGTCATATGGTCGTGCTAAATCTGAGCTGACCTTGAACACAAGCAGCCAAACCCCTGGGAAGGCCGAGGAAAGTGTGCAGAGGTTGTGGATGTGCACAGAGCCCTGACACCTGCTATCCACATGGACAAGTCTCTAGTGGGCTTTTTTTGGTGGAAGATGTGACATATATATCACAGATATATGAAACTTCCAAAGAGGAGCTTCTTCCTTTTGCAGCTTGCTGGGGTTTTCCAAGAGCTTGGTCTTACCAAACTCCTTGCAGATCTCTCTATGAGGAAATAGAGACAGGGGCTGGACACTGGCACAATCCAGAAGTCAGGACTTGGTAAATAAAAGAACTTTTAAAGTGACCCGGGGTCTCCTGCATGTCCCACTCAAACAGCACCAGCAGCTTTGACCAGTGAAGTTCTTGAGTGCTTAGTTCCTGTGGAGCAGCTGCACAGAATGAGGGCAGGGAGGCAATGTAACAATACATCAGCATAATATTACAAAGCTTTGAAAATTGTTCTTATTTGATTTTCAGGAAGCTGCCATTCACATAAGAACTGAAAATCAAACACAGTTCCTGCTGCAGTGCTGCCATATTTATTGTTTGCTGCTTCTTCAGGATCCACCAGTTAAAGCTGAGTGGAGGATAAGGAGCAAACATCTAGAGCATGTGGACAAGAAAGATGCAGTGCACTGGGAAAATGAATCACTTCTGTGGCCCATAATGAAACGTGGGGAAGAAATTATTGTGAAAGGTGTAGTCTGGGACCAAAGGAAAATGACTTGAGAGTCAGGCTAATTACTTACTTAGCCATAAGAAGATGAAAGAGCTGCCATGTAGTACGCTGCTTTTCTTTCCTCCATGAATTGCCTACTTTTCAGAGCTAGTAAGTTAGACATCCCCCACTTGGGACACCTAGGATAAATCATCATTAACAAACCTGTATTAAAAATTGAAGCTATGCCAATTGTCTCCTCACAAAGGCCACCTGTCTGTTAGCATTCCCCTGCTTCCTCACATCTTTACAATTTACCTCTCCCAAAGTCCTTCAGCTACACATGTGCCACAGCTCTGGATGGAAGAAATCCAGAAGTTGTATTCCATGGCATAATGGAAATGCAATGAGGCAAATGCAGGTTTATGTGATTTGGTGTGACACAGTATTCTGTGAGCAACTTGAGAATTACCAAATAAAAAAGACTTTAGATTCTGCTGTGTGCCTGCTGTTAGAGTGCATGGAATAGAAGCCTGAGTCCCTCAGAGAGAGAAAGGAATATAGGAATTGAATTGGAACCTTTAGAGAAACTAAAATATATTAAACCACACAGACATGAAGTAGGAGTGTAAGTTTTAATTTTAAGTAAGGAGAAATATATCTTAAGTGCCTTAAGAAACTGTATTAGCTAGTAAAAAACCATAAAGCCTAGTTTAAAGTTCAGTAGTGTTACTTTTCACAAAACTAACTTAGCACCAGACATAACAAAACCATAGCAGAACATTGCTTACATTATTAAATAGAACAGATAAAACTGTTTGTGTGAACAGATAGAACTGTATGTGTAGATTCTGTGTAAAAACTAGCACTACTTTCACACAATAGAATTAAGCTTGGATAGGTGTAGAAAGAATGTTTTAGAATCGTGTTTTTAGCCGATTAGATTATTTATGAATAAATTTCCCCTATATTGGGATAAAAAAGGTGCTAATTGCTTCTACTAACTACTACTTCTTCTACTGCTTCTACTCAAAACATCAAGACTCCATACCAGAAAGCTTTTAGCACAAACTTTAATATTATAAACTCTTCACCTTCAGAACTGATGTATTCATACAATAAACAACTTTACAACAACAAACTCCTATTTCTTTGAAGACCCAATACCCACTCAAGACTGAACACCTGCCAAGTCCTTTTCTCCAGTTTTTCTTTCTAATCCATCAGTTTCCTTGGCTGCACAAACTCCCTGGGATTTTCTCAATGGGCCCCCAGAAAGAAAGGCAAATTTTTGTGCAGCTCTCTCCAAGCAAATGGCTCTGCTTCTCTCAGGAATTTAGTATTTCCCAAGCATATTGCAGGTCACTGACAACATGAGCTGGGATACAGGTGCGTTTCCAATTTTTACAGGTGTATTTCCAATATTTCCTTTATTGGAAATATCTGTTATGGAATAGAACAGGTGAAGTAAAATTACATATGTACCATATTTCCTACAATTTTCACAAAAAGAAAGAACTACCATTGTTGGTTTTTCATGCTTTTTAAAATGTTGCAGACTCAGATGAGCAGTGCAATAATATTTCATTTTTCCAGGCCATAGAAGGTGAATGAGAGGTAAGTTGTACAGCCAAGTAGAAGTTTCAGCATGACCCTGAGCCAAATGCCATGTGATTATACAGGTATAACACTACACATATGGCAAGCTGCCATGCTCTCTTTGTTACCTGCTTAGAAAATTTTTAGCCTATTTTTTTGGTAGGTCCCTGAAACTGCCTGGATCCTATGCTGTGCATCAGTTTTATCTCTGAAGCTCATCACTTCTGCATCTCCTCTGGTGTGTCCTCTCCTTTGATTTTTCTCTCCTTAACATCATTTTTGGTAGACTAAAATACTCATCTTGCAAGGCCTTATATTTCAAAGACTGATTTAAAAGTCTTCAGAAGGCTAAAAGGCCTAGGGTTCAATAGTCCTGAAAAAGAGAACAAACTGCTAAAATCAGAGGATTTTTAACCTCTCACTACAAACCAGGTGCTTCTGCCACTGTTGACACATTTCACAGAGAAAAGCAAGGCACAATTCTTCCCAAGGATATTCTGGGATTCACATTCCCTGAACCTCAGAGAAAGGGAAGACAATTCTTATCTCACTTGCTGTGCCTGTGTTTGTGCCACAGTAGAATGCAATATGGAGATTGTTCACCCAGAATGATGGGGTTTTGTTTCCTTGGCCTATCAGGGCCAAGCGTGTGTGTGTGTCAGTCATGAGATACTGTGCAGTTGAGTGCTTGGCAGATTCAGTTTAGATGGAATGTAATATAGTATAGAATAATACAGTGTAACAAAGTAATTATTTAGCTTTCTGATATCCATGGAGTCCTCCTCATCATTCCTTCCTTCATTGCGGGTGCCCTGCTTTTCCAGTAATATTTTACAGGAAATTGGTGCAAGATGGTCTCCTCTGGTCTGACTTCCATGCTGTGGGGATCCCAGCAGATTCAGGAGACACACATAGGGAATCTGCCTCTGGCAGGCCTGAAAGTTTTCCAGCACACTGGGACAAGGAGCCCTTTGTAGAGACCCCTACACTCAGGGAGATCTCTTTGCTGCTGCTTACCCCACATTTACCCCTCTCCCAGCCACAAGGAGGGAAGCAGGGGCCCAGGCCCTTCCTGGAACAAATATTCGACTTCTCTTACACACCTCAGAGAAGAAACCATGAAGAAAACTGAGCTACAGCTTCTGTCTTACAGGAAGAGCAAAACAGTCAGAAAAAGGAAGAGAGAGGACAATCTTGATGTTCAAACCCTTCCTTTCTCGCAACACCATGACTCATGCCCCCCAGTCAGCCTCCCACAGAGACTGAACGTGGGAAGGTGGAAGCCTGCAGAGGGGAGGGAGCTTCACCTTCACCCGTAGGAATGTCTGAGCAGGCCTGGAATTCTTCACCTGGACAAAAGAGGACTTCAGGGATCACAGGTGGAAGAGAGGGTGGGTGCCAGCTACACATACACTCTTCAGCTTCAGTTGCAAGAACTAGGCTGATGGAAGCAAAACAAACAGGAGGATGCAGAAGAAGCAGAGAGTGGAGGCACTGCCCGAAGGAATCGTGGCTGCACAAAGAGCACTAAGGTTGGTGGGGTGTCTGGAAGCCACCTCCACAGGGGTCCTTGCAGGCTGGAAACAGGATACTGGCTAGGTGGCCCTCTAGTGTGGAACCACTGGAGCTGCTCTTAAAGTCAAATGAATTTGCTTAAACAAACATCGCCTGTTGGTTTTGCAACAGCAAAGCAAATATCACACATTTCCAACCCCATTGCCTTAGTTTGATCAAGTACCTCAACAGCTGCAGAAAGGCAGCACAAAAAGGGCTGTATTTGTAGCACTGCAGTCGTGTGCCACCCTGGAGCTGGATCAAGCACCAGTGCACAACCAAGTAGGGACCTGGCATCACCGCTGGTATGGCTTCAGACTCACAAAGGCCTCCTGACAGGAAATCAGGGCTGTGGGGGCCTGAGCCTGTGTGGCTGCGAGCAGCTGCTATGTCTCCTCTGTGATCGTCCCCAGCCCTCCCTGGCAGCTCCCGCACTGTTGAAGTCCAGGAGCTTCCCCCTGGATCTCATGGAATGTGTTTGGGCCGCCAGTTCCACAGCAACACGATGGGTGCTGCAGCACGCACGGCAAAGCCCCAGGGCTACTGCAGCTCAGGATTCCGTGCTGGGGAAAGGGCAGAACAGGAACAGCGGGCAGAAGAAGGGGTCGCAAGCGAACCTCCTGCCAGAGCTGCGGGCGGGAGCAAAGCTGCGTTTTGGAGCCGCTGCGGCCGTGATGTGCTGCATAAGGGCGCCTTGAGGGAGGCGCGGCAGCACCAGGGCCCGCAGTGAGACCCGGAGCCGCCGTCGTGCAGGTCATGACAGGGCAGGAGCCTCGGAGCTCACCGCTGCCCGAGCTGCACAAGGCACCATTTCCGTTCCACTGCTAGCTTGATTTTAAACGGTGTAATTGCTCCCTCAGAAAAACAGAAAAGGAATTGCTTCCTGCAGAGACATGGAGTATTTATTAGGCTGGGTTGGTGGTTTATTGTATTAAGCCTCCTGGAGACCCTTAAGGCACCTCAGTGAACAGAGCGACAAGAGTTCAGGCACTTCTGCTCTTTAGGCCGGTTGGCATTTCCCTTCGCGGCGCGCCCTCGTGAGGCGCTGGCGCTGTGCCGCCTCCCGGAGCAGCGCGGAGCCACCCGGGAGCGCCCCGGGAAAGGCAGTTCTGTCCTTGGCACAAGCGCCACGGAGGTCGGGCAGATCACGGCACCCGGGCATCCCGCGAAGTAAGCGGGGCACCCAGGGGCGACCTGTACCCGCGCAAAAATTCCTCTCACATTGGTAGTGAGGACCCGGGCGTCACCCCGGGTCGTTATTTTCCTTACTCATAAGTTTAAGGCATGACCTCAACCTCCCCGCGCCGCTGGGACACGGCTCCGCACTAACTCCACAGGTCAGGGCGAGCGCCTCCTGAAGCGGCATCTGGCTGGCATACCGTGGCCTCAACACTGCGTTCGGTTCTTGTCCCCTTTCGCGCCGCGGAACCGCTGCTACGGGCCGAACCGAGCCGCGACGTGCCGCGCCGTATGCAAATGAGAGACTCGGCGGCCGCGGGGAGTTGTGGGGCGCCCCGGTGCAGTGGGCGGAGCCCGGGCGGGGCCCACCGTACTTCTGGGGGCGGGGCGAGGAGCGGAAGTCGTGAGGTGTCACCTCCGGGACTCGCTCGCTGCGTCTCATCGTTGGGGCCGCGACAAGATGGCGGACCTGTCTCTGGACGAGCTCATACGGAAACGCGGTGTGACGGTGAAGGGGAGGTGAGCGGTTGGGACAGCGACGCAGCGCCTCGGGTCGGCGGCCCCCGGCCGCTCTTCGAGGGTCTTTTCGGGTGCCTCCGCTCCGGGGGCTGCGGGCCGCAGCTGTCTCGGCGCGGCCCGGCCCTGCTCCCGCCCTCGCGTTCCCATTGGCTGAGCCGCGGGCCTGCGGGACCGCGCTGCCGTGCGATTGGCGGCGGCGGCCGTCACTCAGGGCCGGGGCGGGGGTCGGGCCCCCATCTCGGCCCCTGTGCCTGGCGCTGCCCCGGTGGGGCAGGAGCGCTCAGCGGCCCATCCCCTCTCGGTCCTTTTGGGACTCCTGGCGCCGTCCCTTGTCTCGCTGAACCTTCCGACCCCTCCTGCTTGTCCCCGCCGATTAACCCAGCGCTGCTCCCTGTAGCGGGGTGGGCGCCCCGAGCCCCGCCGGTAGCGGGCCGCAGGTGTTACCCAGGCGGTGCCCGGTGCCCCCGCGCTGCCGGGCGCGGCTCGGGGCATTGTGGGAGAGCCGTGGCAGGGCTGCTGGTGCTCGGGGAGCCGTAACCGACCGGGGCCGCCGGGCGCCCGCGCGGGGGAGGCTGCCGGGCATGGGGCGCAGCGCTGCCCGGCTCTCGGAAGGTGCCGTCCCTCCAGCGTAGTCAGTGGGGCTCCGAGCGATTGCCTGCAGTGGCTGAGAGGACGTGGAGCATGTTGCAGATCGGAGCTGCAAGGTCAGGGTATTTCTTTGCATGGCAGATGTCTCCAGTCTAGGCTGGGCCATTTGCTTCCACAGTTGGCAGTTCTTACCTGGGTTCTCCTTCGGTAGCTTTTCGTTTTCCCTTTTGCCGTAGTCTCTTAATGCTTCTGAAGAACTTGTCCCCCGTCACTGTTAGCTCAGTGTACTCTTGTTTTGTTGGATTTTTTCCCTTCGGTTTTTTTTTTTAATTCATTAGTCTTCGTTTTTGACTCTGAATGTGTATACACTTACATGTCTAGAGTAATATTCTGAAAGTTATCTGCTAACATATACTACCAAAACATTCAAACATATTTAAATCCTAGTCTAGACAAAGCCTTGGCTTTGCACTTTCATTCATGTTATCCTGCATATTTGGAAGAGTCTTAGTCTGCTTACTATGCCCCAAGTACCTCCTTTATCCCTTTTCAAATCCCTCCTTAACTCTCATTTCTTCCAGGAATTCTTCCTACTTTTTTTTTTTTTTTTTGCTGAGCAATAATCCCTCTGCAGCACTGTAAGAATTGTGCCCCACACTCTTCTTGTATGTTGTGTTTAGCTCACTTTTTTAAATTCCTCAAGTAGCAAACTTGGCTTTGTGAAGTCTGGATAAACTGAATAAAGTTAAGTCATTATATCCATGCTATTCAGTAGTCTAGATGAAATAAAAGAAAAAAATTCACTAATAAAATATGCTGGTCCATAACATATTCAAGCCAGAGCTTGGACTCCTGGAAAGTGAGTTCGATGTTTGAGATCTGCTTTTATTTCAGGTGCTGTGGCACAAATAGCTAAGCAGTTAATGCTCTTGTAGAGTAAGAAATTATTTGAGAGAGAGAGTTGCTTATTAGGGTAAAGAAATGGTGTAATCTTCAGTTTCTTAACTTATTTTGTTGAGTTTTGTTATCAATTAACTAATTCTAGTTTAAATGTTGTCACATACATTTCTGGTTTTACTTTGGCCTCATGAACCACTCATCCAGCCCTTTGCAGCGCTCCAGCTGAGTGCTTCCAACATGGCTAAATAAACGTTTCTTAAAATTGCAAGGAAAGTCTTGCTCTGGCTCTGTTGCTTTATGGTATTGTTAGGTTCCTGTGTTCCGAGTTTATTTTCATAGATGGTCTTAATAATCCTCCTGTTTCTTCTAGCTAGTTTGCTTTGCCTGTAGAAGAGAGCAGCCATAGGACTCTTCGGTAATAAAATGGGACTCCAGTCCCAGCTTTCCAGACATTTAGACACAAGAATGAAAGAGGCAGAAGCAGAGGTTAAGTCTTTAATCTGTCAGCTGGTTGGGGTTTTTTGTAAAGATCTCTCCATTGAAAGCACACGGCTGTAAATAATGTGAAGATTGTGGAGTTAGATCAGGAAATACTGATATAAGGGTGCGTGAAGAATTGAAATAGCATCATAATTTGGTTTTGTGATACTAACCTTTTGATTATTACAACAAATTCCAGGTATCTGCTTTTAGACTTTGTAATACTGGACAACACATTTCTGAAAGCGAACTTTGTAGCCCTATATTTTGACTTTTAAAAAGTCAACAGCAAGAATATTTTTTCTCTCTCTTTTTTTTAATATGAAGAAACCCAGTGAAAAAGAAAAAACTTTAAAAATAGTCATCAGAGGAACTCCCATTAAGAAATTAGTAAATTTTTTTTTGTTCTTTGGGCAGGTTTTGAAAAAGTGTATCAGACCTGTAACAAGAAGGTAGTTCTAGCTTTCACCCTGTATTGTGCTGCTTTTTAGGAATACTTGTCTACAAGTACAAATGCTGTCGTTTTTGTGGGCTGTTGTCTTTCTGTGCTCAGTATTGTAATAATGATATGCTTAAAAAGTACAGGCCATCAAGTGCAGTAGTTCTTTTATTAGATTAAAGAAGAGGCAGTCATGTTAAAAAGTAATTGACTAACGACTATTCTTGCTGGAAGCTAATCAACCTTGAAACTGGTGGCTTTGAACTAAGATTGTTACTGGCGCTTGTACATACTAAAATTTGAGTTGCTGTCCTCCCACAGATCTCAACTTGCTGCCCAGAATTCTTGAATTCATGTGTGGTTGCATGTTTCCTTCATATCAGGATGTATTAGTGAATTAGGGAAGATGCTTTAGCAGACCTCTTCACTCCTAAAGCTGAAAAGTCTGATCTTGTTCCTCTTTGTCTTCAAAGGTTGCCCCAAAGTACCTGAGTTGTTGAATTTTGTGTAAATGTAGTATGTACTTAGCACAGCTGAAGTCAGACCCTTTAGTTTGTAAATGTGAGCTGAAGGGTGGATTTTGGAAAGAAATTCCTTAGCTGATTATGTAGAAAAAAAAAATCCAGCATAAAAGAGCTTAGGAGTTCTACTGTTGTATTTGGATGTCCAACTGGAGTGGATTTTTGTGCAGTAATAATGAACTTTTGTTTGCAGCAACACAAATACTTTTATTGACACTGTATTGACACATAATGCCTGAAACTTACTTTTTTTTTCTGTCTTTTTTCCCCCCTCAGACTTAACACAAGGCCAGTGTTTGGAGGTGTAAGATCTCGCATTGGGATCCAGCAAAATCTTCTGAATAGATCATCACCAGCTGTGAGCTTCCAGCAGACTTTTGATGCCCGACAGAAGATAGGACTCACTGATGCCAGGCACAAACTGGGGGTGAAGGATGCCCGAGAAAAACTGCTTCAAAAGGACGCTCGCTTCAAAATCAAAGGGAAGGTGCAGGATGCTCGCGAGATGTTGAATTCCCGCAAGCAGCAAAGTGTGGCTGCTGAAAAGGTGACCAAAGTGGTGGATGCCAGAGAGAAGATCAGCTTAAAAAGGAGCACTCCAGCTGCTATCAGCCCAGCTATGGGGACAGTAAATCCAGCTGTGAAAATCACCAAAACTATTCAAGTAGGTGAATGAGTCACCTCTGAGCCCCTCAGTTACTCCACAGCAGTGCAGTAGACCTGATAATACTTCAGTATGTTCATATGGTTACAATAGAAGCAAGTACAGTTCATTCCAGCCCGTGGGGTGGGATTCTGATCCTTTTGTGTGTCCTTGCAGCTGCTTGGGACTTTTTGTAGAATCACACCTCTCATTTAAATTTTCATTTTCATTTTGGGCCCAAAAAGACTAAGGCAGAGCTCCTGTCAGCATTAAGAATGGTTAAGTAGTCTCTTTCCTGCCTGAATGCAAACAAAATGATGCAGATTTTTTGTCATTCTTATACTGCCCCTCTTTGCAAGTCTGATGTGGTGGATTGTCCTGTATAGATAACTGGTTTATCCTAGGGGTGGAATAGCAGTTTAGAATATGCAGCTGTGTTTGTATCTAAGGAAATTTAAAATTCAATGAGCCATTCTACAATTTTCTCTTTTTATACTTGTCTGGTTTCCAGGGGTTTGCCTGATCACATGAAGCATTCCTGCTGAGGCTCAAGATTTATTTCAATTGTATTATAATCAGTTGATCACCCTGACCTGCTGATTTCCTGGGCCAGTTTTCTGATTTGACTTTGCTGTGTGCGTAGCAACTTGATTCTTAGCCAGCTTCTCTGAGAAACTCCTGCTCTTGAGCTGTGTCTGTTAGATACAATGTGTAGAGTCAGAAGAGAAATTTCCAGACTGTTGGGATTGTTGTTTGAGTGGTTTTGCTCCTTACCTCTACAAGCATGGAACTGAAGTTCCTAGTCTACCTCTTTCATTTTCAATCTCCCAAAAATCAGCAGTGTGCTCACTCATACCCAGGAATCTGTTGTCACCACTTTGAAAGCCTAGATGAGTCTGCTTTCTGTTCAGCTGTGGGTTTAGCTGAAAAGAAATGTCAAACATGTTTCTTCTGCAGATGGGCCTAGGAATTTTCCCGTTTCCTGCCAGGCTGATGTAAGGAGGAGAAAGGGCTCTTGAAGCAGTAAAAAGGGCTGATGGCAGAGCAGTAGAGCAGTCTGTTCAGCAGTTGTTAATTAGGAAGGTGATCAGTACTCTTGCTGTTCTTCTGAGCCATATCACCAGCATCAGCCATGAGGAATTGAACATCTTCTACAAAGTTTCTAGGAGTTAAAGTAGTTTCCAGAGACTTGGTGCAGTACTGACCTGGTGGTTTTGTTTGACTTGTTTTGACCAATACTATTTTCTGTTTGCTAGATAACAGAGTGCAAGGGAACATATATATTTATACATAGGGTATCATGGTGATTCAGACTGTAGACAGAACCTTGCACATAAGCAATTCTCTAAAAGTTTTTTTGTACTGAAATTCCAAATTGCCCCTGACCCTCCTATCTTCCCAAACGTGGGAGTGGAATCAAACTAGTCTGTCTTGATTCCAGGTACAGCATACAGCTCTAAATGTCCTGTCCTGAGGTCTTGTTTATCATGAAGCAAGGAAAAATCTTTGAAACCAAAAAATTACAGTAGGTCTGCTGGTGTTTCTGTAGGATGGGTATCCTTGTTTCTTTGATTAGCAGATTGAAACATGAGTGCTATGGTATAAATTGCAGTCTAGAGAAAATGCAAATCTGAAGATTTTATTACCTGTGTGGACTATTTTGGTGAGAATATATATTCTTTAATGGACAGATTCCAGCTTTTTCAGTAAAACAGAAGAGCATTTTTATGGGTTTTGTGGCATGATTTCAGTTATTGATTAGTACAGCTACATTCCCTACCTCCTTCTGTTGTGATTTCCCTGTTTCATGGTCTAATGGGCTGCACACTACCCTGTGCAGCATTTTATTCCACTACAGCTTATTCCAGCTTTAGTGCTAAGGGACAGTGAATACTTCTCCTTTTGCTTGATGGAGATATGCATGTTTAGTTACCTGTAGCATGAAAGAAGACACAGCTACTTTCTGACTTAGCCCATTCATGGTTTTGTATTGGCAGAAATGTAGATCTAGTAGTCCTGACAGGACTGAAGTTAACTTCCCTTCCCAGTAATCTTGGACTAAACCCTAACTAATTTGAATCCATTTCTTCATGTGGTCTTAGATTTTAAGTGAAGCTATCTCATATTGAACATATCACAGGAAATACAGGTGTTACCCAGGAGCATATTGTGGTAATATATTTTAAAGCAGGGAAGGTAAGTTTTATATAAGTGATCTCAGGTTACTCAACTAAAGCTTTGATCTTCTGAACCTGGTGGACTGTAGTGCTTAATGCTTTGGTTCTTTATCTCTAACTGTAGCAGAAGGCTCCAGTTCCTGGACACTCTCATCCAGCAGGAATGAGGATCAATGTGGTGAACAACCATACTCATAAACAGGTGTGTACCTGCTCTGTACTCTTTGTTAACTTTAACAGGGAAGAAAATGTGTCCATAAACAATGGCAGGTGCAAAGAAAACTCTTAAGTAGGAGAGAGGAACATTGGAAAGTTCTCCATCAGCTTAGCTTTCGTGTCTTGTGTGGTTAAAATAGTTTTATGGTAATTGAGGTTTTCATTTAGTATAATTTATCTTGATTCCTAGTGTATTTGAATGAGATACAGGAATGAGAAGTAGATATTCCCAGTTTTACCTCTATGCCAATGGTGTATTTTTTCCCTAGAGGCTGACCTCTAGCTCTGATATTTTTGTATAAATTTCTTATGACATCACATTAGATCAAGTTGTTGGCTGTTTTGATTCACCGTGCTGCCAGCCTCTTCAGAGAGAGGATGTGACTGCACATGGTCAGATGTGCTGCAGTGAGGTGGGAGAGGGTATAACCTTCCTGTGAAAGCTGGGCCACTGCTGCAGTCCTGATAGGGAGTGATGTTACCTATACCTATACCATGTATTCTGATGTACTTCCAGAGTTCCCATAGCCCTTATCAAGCAGACTGTGAGAAAGACCTTAGAGTATTGTCTTTCTGGGATCAGTTTTAATGGATTTTGTCACAGCCCCCAGCCATTCAGCCACCTTATTACCTTGGGTGCTTATAGAGAGGAATTGGATATTTTTATTACTTATGTTATTGTGTGTGTATACACAAAGTATTGCATGAAATACTGGAAAACTGACATTCACAATATCCTGTCAGGTGACTTTTTTGCCATGATTATCCTAATTTTAGCTGTTTGCTACCTTTATGCTGGCCTGCTACCATCACCTATCCCAGATGCTGTTGTTTGAGGAAGTGTCTTCATTATTGTGACCTTATCACTGGAAACGTGGAATCCATTTCATTTTGTCTGAAGCTCAAGTCCATTGTCCTGCTCCCTAGTGTTTTTCCCAGCTCTTTTATTTTCTGCACAATTCTCCTCTGTTCTCTGGCCATTTTCAGGTTTTTTTCCTTCATAGCATTTCTGTCACTAGAACAACTTCCTTGTTTGTAAACCAAAATCTTGCTGACTATGGACAACCCACTGATTTTGCAAGCTCTCATTGCTAATCCCTCCAGTTTTCTTTAGCTTTTTAGTGAATTAATGGGAAGCTGTTTGCAGTTGTGATTTCTTATGTTTTGGGTACTGCTATTTGTGTCTAGACTTTTTCTTAAAGTTATTTAGAGTCAACGAAAAAAATGCTTGTGTAGGAGCTCACCTCAGTATTTTAAGGCAAGGCTATGAGTGTTAAGCTGAACTGGAAAATGAATTATTCATTCAGTAAAGCTCTTAGTGCAGTGTTTTCTAGGGCCAGATGGATATGTCCTGTGCTAAGGAAAGCAGGCTATTCAAAAGGAATGTTCTGTTTAGATGTATTCAGCAGGCACTTGTTTAGTTAAAAAAAAACAACAATGAAAAACCCAAAACAAACAAAAAGAAACCCCACCTCACACCCCCAAACTAATTTAAAAATCACATGCACAGGTGTCAACTGTAAAGGTAGGAGGATGCTAAAATGTAAGACACTGAGGCTCTGTTCCAATAATGTAGCTTCAACAGTCCTAATGAGGTCCAGGAGAAGAGGGATCTGGATGTGATTTCAGTATATCTAGGGAAACAGTTTTACTGTGATGTTTTTGGAAAGAGAGTCCAATAGTTTTTATGCTGATGTTTTGAAATGGACTTGTATACCTGAAACTAAAATGCAGTGTAAATGTTCATTAGCTGAAGATGGTTGAAGGCAGGAGAGAACTCCCTATATTTGAAATGTCTCAGTGAAGTCTGCCTGCATGTAAACTATTGCCTTCTTCACTTCAGGGTCTGTATGACACAGAAGATGATGAGGAAAGTGTCTCTCCCCTTCCTAGCAAACAGATGAAAATCACCACCACAAACAGTTTCCTGCACAACTCGGTAAGGGGTCATCTGAGCAGCCTCCACCATGCCATGCTCACATTGCATGGACACAGAGGCTGTGTCTTTACAGGACTTACCTATCAGACAGTTCTTGTACAGTCTGTAAATGAAGTTTTCTCCTCAAATATTTGCTCTTCAGCCTACCCTTCCTTTGTGCCAATGCTTCTACTGTTATTCTTGGAACAGAGTTCTCTTAGGGTAACTGGTTTTATGGGTTCTCAGCAGCTAGAATGTGTGCTTTCTGCCCTGCTGGCAGGTTGTTGTATCCTGGCTCTTTCTTGCTGAGGAAGTGCATCGAACTTGTTTTGTTACTGTTTGAGTAAACCAGCAAGGGAAGTTTCTGCTGCTGGAGACTGGGCATCAAAGCAGGAAATCTCTTGCCGTGCAAAAACCATAGTAGGCATCTTGTTGGGGGGACTGTTGCTCTGGAGAAGATGGAATTTCTGTACAGACAAATGTAAGGTCCTGCTTTTGGCATGGAATGGCCCTCTGCTGCTTAAACTGAGAACTGACTGGCTAGAAAGCAGCAGCAGCTCTGTAGGAAGGAGCCTAGGGGTCCTACTGTGTGATCTGCTAAGGGTGAGTGAGTAGTGCATCCTTCCAGAAACAAAGGCCAACTTTAGATAATTAATCAAGGAAGATAATTATTCCTGTTTGACATTTTAAGACTGCATCCAGAATTCTGTGCTTATCTTGGGGCTCTGCAGTACAAGAAAGACTTGGCTGGAACCAGTTAACAGGGTGGTCAGAGAGCTGCACCATATTATGCATGAGGAGAGTGTGAGAGAGCAGTGTCTCAAGGCTGAGAAGGCTATAGTGAGATCTACAGTGAGAGTGAGTCCACTCTCACTGCCTGGAAAAGTCAAAACCCAGGTTCTTTTCAGGAGTGACCACGGAGAAGACAAACCAATAAATGTGCTGCAGCAAAAGAAATTCTAGTTGGTGAAATTCTCACAGTATTGATCAGCATCTGGCACAGGGACCAAGAGAGGTTGTGCAGTCATCATTCTTGAATATTCAGTGCTTAGCTGGATAAGGCCCTTGCCAGCCTTAATGTGTGCTTGAAGTTAATCCTGCTTCAGACATGGGAGTTGGGCACAGGTTTGGGCTAAGTTATTCTCTGGTCTTGGAAAAGCAAATTCATGTGGTTTTACCATCATGCAGGCACTGTAGTACAGTGATTACCCCAGGAATTTATTTTCTTGTGTGGGTATTCAGAATAGAACTTCTGGCTATTTGTAATTCTCAAATAATCTTATTAAGGTTTTTTTGAGTTGTTTTTTCTTTTGCAGGAGTAAATTTGTTCTTTCCAGTGTTCACAGCAGCTTCCAAGCACAAGTTTTAGTCTGGCTTTAAACTTTCAGCCTAAGCTCCATGTGTTTGTGTGCCCTGCCTTGGTGATTCTGAGGAATTACTGCTTTTTGTTCTGTGGATTCTCAGTCTTACTGTTAATGAGCAATTTTTGTGAACTCTTTATAAAAGTACTTGAAAGTCTGCAGATGAAAGGAGCTTTTCAAATTCAGATCATATTGTTAAAGTTTGTTTATGAAAAGTATGAAACCAAAAAGTGCTTATGAGGGAAGTGCTCTTTCTGGATAAGCATACCTTTTAATGTTTATGCCCAGAAACCTGTACTGATTTTTTTCTCTGAGCCTTTTGAAAGTCTCCAGCACTGTGTAGTGGTTTTGACACTGGGAAGGACATGCAGTGCATGCTAGTAATACTGTGGTGGTGGTGCTTGAAGAAAAGTGATGGCTTTTGTAGGCTGTAGCTCTGAGATACTTTATTTTTTTCTTCCTGTAGACTGGTCTGAGCAGCAATAAATTCTCTCTGTCCAAGACTGTTCCCCTGACTAAAGTGGTCCAGAACGACACATACACAGCTCCACCTGCAACTGCCCCTCCTATGCGGACAAAGGCCTTGGCAAACATGTCCCGGACCTTAGTGACAAAGGAAGTGCCTCCAAAAGAGCCAGCACCTGTTGAGGTGAGCTCAGGGAAGGGCAAAATGCTCTTTATGGAAGTCTCTGAAACATCTGAATCTTGTTCATTGGACATGTGAGCAGCTCATTTGTGCCTGCCTTTCATCATTAGTTCTGGGATGTCATCGAGGTTGTTCTGATAACTGCAGTTCGTGTCCCAAGAATTTGAAACCTGTGTAAACATCCTTTCCCTGCACATGATCCTGGAAGAATCCATATTATAGGGAGGTGGCAGTTGTTGTTTGGACACTCCTTGGTGGCTTTCGTGTCCTTAGGAGTAGTGTTTTAACACTGTTTGATACATTGT
This sequence comes from Ammospiza nelsoni, assembly GCF_027579445.1. NCBI lineage: Eukaryota > Metazoa > Chordata > Aves > Passeriformes > Passerellidae > Ammospiza > Ammospiza nelsoni. The sequence continues at coordinate 48,436,535 of NC_080637.1, forward strand.
ATGTTACATGTCCGCTCCAGCTAGCAAGGAGAAAAAAGAGTTATTGCAAATGTACACGTTTTCATCTAGACATGAGACCTCCCAGGCAGTTTGTAGACGGCCTGCCTGGAATTGCTTTGCCAAACTGCCTGATGTTGGGTACAAGTAACCCACCAGGTGTTCGTCGGTGTGCTGAGTTCAGCATGCTCATGAGAGGCTGGAGCTGTGTATTGGGGTTTGCTGGCTGGTGTAGAGTACAACAGAGACAGGCTATTAAAAGTGGGCATGACCAGAGTACTGTGTATACTGTGGATTAAGTTAATGTTATTCTTGAGAATAAGAGTGAAAAGTTACTTCAGAGAAAAACTAGCATGGAAAAGAAGTTCCTTTTTGCTGTCAGATGAGCTGGGCTTTAGTAAACATTGATATTTCCCATTACTAGCTTTAGCTTTCTCCTTTGTGTGTGTGTACAGGCATTCCCAGACATATCCTTAGAGACTTTTTATTGCTTTCTCTGCTGTGCTGTATTTTGTGCCATATTTCTGTGATGCATTTGTTTGTGTTGGCAGCTGGCGTTCAGTCCTTTGGAAGGCACAAAGATGACCGTAAATAATCTGCATCCTCGAGTCACAGAGGAAGATATTGTTGTGAGTGTTGCTTGCTGCCAGACTGTGCATGAGTGACACTTCCTTTCTGTGTCCTGCCTCTCTTGATAAATCACTGATCTATGGTGAATGCAGTGAAGAGGGGTGTGATGTGGGTTTGCTGTCCGTGCAAAAACTTTGAGGGTTCCTGATTGTTTGGGGACACTTTTTGTTTACAAAAAGTTTGTTTACACTTTTTTTAAAAAGTGTGTGCTTAAGAACATGGGACAAAATCCCACAGAGTATTTTGAGGTACCTGACATCACTTAGAAGAAGAGTTCACACCAAATTATTCTTCTACCCAAACTTATGTCCCTATCCAAATTATCTGGGGGCTTCCATTCTCACTGGGCTGAGAATGAATCTGGTCTTTGTGCATGAAAAACATTACCAGGTACTGGCCTTAAACTTCCCTGCTTGTGTGCTCTCTATTCCTAGTGCCAAGTAGTTATACCATAACAAACACAGTAAGACAAGTGTCCAGATCCTGTCAGGTATTTAATAAGCAGGATGGGTGGTGTGATGAAGCAAGTAAACCCTTCTCATGCAGTGCCTTTGATGTGACCGTGGTTGTGACTGACTCTCTGCCCTCAGGAGTTATTCTGTGTGTGTGGTGCCCTGAAGCGAGCCCGGCTGGTGCACCCTGGTGTGGCTGAGGTAGTATTTGTGAAGAAAGAAGATGCTATCACAGCATATAAGAAATACAACAACAGGTGTTTAGATGGTAAGTTTGATGCCAGAGTTGCATGTAGGATAAATAAATCAAGAATGGCTTTTCCACCTGAGTGGAAGGTTTAAAAGTATCTTAGATGTGAATATGCTAGCAAGAGAGAAATGCCAGAAAATCAGTTCAAGAGCTAGATAAGACAATTACTGCTGTGTAACTAGCTGAATATATGCACAGTTTATTTAAATGCAATTAAAAACCCCACCCACATTTCCCTAGAAAAAGAAGGTTGAGAGCTGGAGGCAGGATCCTGATGAGTCTCCTGCTCTAACTTTCAGATGTAATTCTTGTGTTTCTAATTTGGTACTAAGAGCTGGAAGGTTGTCGCAGTTGAGACAGAGACAATTCAAATTCAAAGCAACACTCCATTTTCAGAAGGCTTCAAACTGTTTTTTATTATAGCATCCATGCTTTTTACACATTCTTACAAAACTCATAAGTTTACACTTTACTCATTGATCACAAGAGACAAAGTGCTTATTGGAATAGGCAGTTGCAGGTTTCTCTTATTTATCCATCTTTCTTTCTTGGTTTCTATGTCAACGACCTTGGTAGAAAATTCTTTCAGGGGTAAACATGGATCCTCTTATCAAACATCTCTCTGGCTCACAGAAGTCACTATAAAACCTCTTAGACAGAAAGTCCTTAGGAAGGCTTTACCTGCTTACAGAGCTGCTTGCAAAGTACAAGTAAAACTAGTATTTGCAATAGTTTCAGGGTATACTCAGAAACATGTTGAATTGGACTTGTAAAATAGTATCAGATTCTCCATAAACTTTGAATAATGCAGTTTTATATTTTAACCATGTTAAACTGAAATTATTGTTGAACTGTTAATTTTTAGCTGGAAATAGGTGCTTTTTCTTTCTTTAGATGAATGACATGTTACAGATGTCAGATGAGGAGCAGACAGCTAAAAATGGGAGATCCACTTGTGTCCCTGCTAAGGGCTTCATACTACTGTGTAACTCGTTAATTAGTATGATCCTTCATATGGTACTGAGTGTTACAGTGGCTCTCTCTTCTGTTGCTCTGATTCTGCAACAAAAGATTATCAGCTGTTTGTTTCTCATGTTTCCCCAGGATGTTGAACTCTGTTGCTTGCACTGTTGTGTGATGTTTCAAGGATCTTGCCTTACCCCACTTCTGATAGAATGAATTTTGTGTTTTGTTTTTATATAGGTCAACCAATGAAATGCAATCTTCATATGAATGGGAATGTCATCACCTCAGACCAGCCTATATTGCTGTAAGTGTCCTTCAGTGGGGAAAAGGTCCAAACGCTTTTGCAGGTTCTATTTTGAGAATTGCTGTCCCTTGGATTTTCTTTCTCTCTCCTTCTGTGTAACAATATGTTGAGTGGAGTGCAATGTAGCTTGACTACATAGTGTTCTCAGCCTTGAGGCTCAAAAATAATCTGAGATGAGGATATTTTCTTGTGAGAAAAGCATATTTAAAACCTTTATCTTTGATATTGGTAAGGGGGAAACACTGATAACAGTAAATGCAGACACAGTGTTAATTTATTTCTCATAAAGAGTGGTTAAATACTGCCTTTTAAATTCTTTTTTTTTAATCCTCCAGCCGACTGAGTGATACCCCTTCAGTGAAGAAGGAAGGGGAACCACGCCGGTCAAGTGCAAGCGCCTCCTCAAATCCCCCAGCTGAAGTGGACCCTGAAACTATCTTGAAGGCACTCTTCAAATCCTCAGGGGTCTCTGCCTCTGTGCAGCCTACAGAATTCAAAATTAAACTCTGAGAGGGGGGGAGCAAGCAGTGGACTGGAAAACTCATATAAGCTGGGGGATGAGGAAAGTGCAGGAGTGCAGATGTTGTTTGCATTTGCCTGTCCTGAAATTTTTTGTTTTCTATGATCGCTACCTTACTGTACAATAGTGTTTCCTCTTGTGTGTGTACTTTCTGTTTTCATAGTTGGAGTTTTCTTCCATGATTTTTTTCCCAAGAGAATAACCTTCCCCTTCTGCCAGTAATGTATTACCAAGCATATACCATGTAACTCCATCCTTTACTGCAAAGCCCCCAGTGGCCATTAAAAGTGCACATAGACTTTGAGGGAAGGAGTGGTGATCTCCTTCTGTTTTCTTCTGACTGACCTTTAACTAAAGGGTGCATCCCCTTGATTGTCCACAGGCAAGAGCACCACGTTGTTTCTGAAGTTGCTGCGCTGGGTACAAAGGCAGGTTGGGCTCCCTCCAGAAAGGACTTGTGTGCATTTGGTGGCATAGCCATTCCTCCTGACTGTTGGACACTTTCCTGCTCAGCAGCTGGGACTTGAGAAGGAGCAGGAGAAGCTGAGCTGCCCTCAGTGTGCCAGCAGAGACATCAGGCAGGAGGGACGTGTGCGCGGGTGCACTGGCCATTGTGCTATGGGCAGGGCTGTTTCAACCCTGGTAGTGCTGGAGGGTTGTTCTGGCATTTGTACAAGGAATATATTTGCTCTGGAGGGTCAGGCTCAGTTGCTCTCCTCTTTCTGGACTGAAAAATTAAGAACCAGTTGTGTTCAGAGCTAGAAGAAACCCAGTTGTTTGACTCCCATCAGATTATATTGCCTCCTCCTGCTGATGCACAGACATGAGTTTCTTCCTTGCCTTCTAACTCAGCCAGTCTCCTATAGAAAGGAAGGACCTGAGACCCTTTTCAGATCCTAGCACACACAAAGTCGTGTGTCTGAGAACTTTGAGAGATGCTATTTGGGCCTTGTTTGGCCGCTGTGCGGTTATGCTGCCGGCATGCCTGGATTTGGAGGACGATGGCTGCAGTGTGTGGCCTCAGGGAGAGGTTTAGGAGCAGCGGGCAGTCAGCGCTGTGTCAGGAACACCGGAGGGCAGTGACAAGTCCCGTGCAGGGCGGCGAGGACGTGGCGTGGGCCAGCGAGTGTGTGTGACGGGCCACTAGGTGGCACTTCCACTTCTTCCCATTGTTTGTACTGCATTGGCGCCTTGGGTGTTGAACGTCCCAGTAGCTCCACTCGTTTGTGTTTGTTCAGACTGTATTGGAAGAGAGGAAAGCTGAGAGCAACTTCCAGAACTGGGTTGGGGTTTGAACTTGATCCTACTAGCTGAGAGACTAACCTAATCCATTCTGTTCGGCTCTGCTGAGTAGCTCCTGTAAGTCCAGATTCTGTTTCTTGGACAACCCCATGTTTCTTTTGCTTTCTTGTTCTGTATGAACTATTTCTTCTATCTAGTTTGTGCAGACCATTCCTTAATCTCACTGTGTCCCTTTTAGCCATGGAAATAATAAGGACTTGGCAGGACTTGTTTTTCTGGAGTACTCTCTTTTGTTTGAAGGCCAGCAACACCATGATTGGTGGGGTGCTTCATCTGAGCAGCAGATGTTTGTAGGGGAGGGGACCTAAGACAGCTATTGTTCTCCTTTTTTAGATTGCCCACCAAATACATGTGTTTTAATTAAAAAAAAAGGGGGGGGGAGGGAGGGGGAGGAAACATTAGGGATTGGAGAAGATAATGTATTACCTGTTTCTGAATAAACGTTTGTTATACAGAGAGTGGATTCTAAGCCTTTTTAGATGCTGTGAAGCAACTAAAGCTAAGTGGTGGTGTTCCAGTATTGAGTCAATTGCTCTTTCTAAGTGAACGTGGAAATCTCAAAACTGATAACGTGATGAACAGCAAGAGGAGCTTATGGGTAAGAGAGCTGTTACTCATCCACCTTTTAATCTGGATCATAAAAATTAGCAGCTGACTCCTGCTAGTAAATTGAAGCCATTTGTGTCCATGTAATTCCAATTCTCTTTTTACAGAAAAAAAAAAAGTAGCCTTTGTTACTGACAGCCTAGTAATTTAAAAAGTAGTTTTATAGCAAAAACAGCTCTGAGATCAAGGTACCCGTTCTAGGTGAAGTGGGATGCTTTCATTACCAGCTAGACAGCTGTGTAAATGGGAAACATGTATTGGGAGGGCATTTCTTGCCTCTTCTGAAAGAATGGGGAGACTCAAGGATTTTTTAGATTAATAGATGCGTGTCTGAAAAGCCAAGTGGCAAGATGCATTTTAACTTACTGTTAAACTCTGCCTTGTGTTTAGGTTATCTGAGGGTTTATGATGGCCTTTACATACTTCCTTGAAAGAAGTACTGTCTGCTCTGTTCCAAAGCTCTGTGATCTATGGCACCATATTCTTATTTTTTACAAATCAGTGAATTAAGTGGGTGTCCAAACACAATGTCTTGGTGTACATTGGTGTTCTGGTCTTGGTCAGTTCTTTAGTGCACCATTGCATGGCTGCTTCTGCTGGGCACTGAAACAAGAGTAACTTTATTCCCAGTTCTTATCTGGTTATTCCCAGTCCTTTTCAGGTAATTCACCTTGGCTCTCCAGTTTCTCCTGGACATCCTGCAATTGTCATGCTAATCATGATTTTGAACCTACCACCTTCTGTCTACATTTATCATCATGCAACATGGTTATATTTTTGTGTTGTTTTGGGGGTTTTTTCCCTTCTAGGCTGGTAGAAATTGTAAACTTGCATTTGAAATAATAATTGCCTGCACTCTGAATTAATGTGCGTTAATTTAGACATTAAATTAAATGGTTGGCCAGGACAGGTGGTAGGTAATTTGTAATGGTGTTTCTTTTGTTTATTTGGGGTTTCTTTTTATTTAAAAAATGTGAGGACTTCTGAAGTGATGCCACAATGTGCAAGTTTGGTATATTTTCATAGCTTTTGCATGTACCTTCCAATAATGATCATTAACTTGATATTTGGTTGGATCAGTTCTCCATGTCGTGTCATATTTTGTCACCTCCTACATTAGCCTTGCTTCAGTATTTTTAAAATGGTTCTGTCTTCCATTACAAGTTCGTCTGCAAAGGTTTTTTTGAGTTTTTTTAATTAACAAGAGTCTTTAAAAACAATTCCCTTTGAATGTTTCTACATCTCTTTAAGATTTACTTGCCTTTCTCAGATTACAGACAGTGCGTGAGTTTTACACTCTTTTTACAAAAACATAACCCCGCGGCTGCGGCGACTCCAGCCGCCGCCATTAGCAGGGCCGCGCCGCGCCCGGGAACTACAGCTCCCGGCGGCCCCCGCGCCGCCTCGCGTAGACAAGATGGCGGCCGCCACGGGGCGTGCGGCGGGAGCGGTGCCGGCGGGATACACGGGTGAGGGGCAGCGCGGAGCATCGGGAGCGGGGCCGGGGGGATATACGGGTGAGGGGCAGCGCGGGGCACCGGGAGCGGGGCCGGGGGGATACACGGGTGAGGGGCAGCGCGGGGCACCGGGAGCGGGGCCGGGGGGATACACGGGTGAGGGGCAGCGCGGGGCACCGGGAGCGGGGCCGGCGGGGTACTCGGGTGAGGGGCAGCGCGGGAACGGGGTCCGGGGCGTCTCAGAGTGGTGCGTCCCTCGCAGCTCTGGCGGTGAAGTTCGCGGAGCGGCAGCGCTCGCACCACTGCCTGTTGGTGAAGGAGCACCAGGTGCGGGAAGGGGCCGACACCGCGCACCCGCCTCGCCGCACCCTCTTCGTTCTCAACGTGCCCCCGTACTGCGGCCCGGTGAGTGGGGGCGGCTGGGGGCTGAGGGCAGGGCTTGGGGGCCCGGGAGCCGGCCTGTGCCTCGGGGCTGCTGCGGGCGGAGGGCCGGGCTGGGGCCGGAGAGCTGCCCGGAGAGCTGTGCCGGCTGTTCGAGGAGCCTCCTGCACGCTCCTGCTTTACTGGACCGCGTGTTTTCTCTTCCTCTCCCTTTTAAGGACTCTTTGTCTAGGCTGTTCTCCCGCTGCGGGCATGTGCAGTCTGTGGACATCTGTGACAAGCCAGGGCCAGGAGAGAAAAAAGATAAACTGGCATCGAAATTCTTTGACCACAAAACTCCAAAGGTAAAGCTTGGGCGGGGTAGAGGAATACTGATGGTTCAGTGGGAAAAGATGGCAAGTACTGAATGGTTCTCTTCAGAACACGAGGCACAGGAAACCATATGGGGGGGCATTGGGTGCATAATTACTTACTTAAGTTTACACTGTCTTTTTTTTGCTATCCTACTGTCCCTTGTGTTTTGATTTTTATTTTAAGTTATTTGTACTGCAGTTCCTTGCTCCATTCCAAATTTCTCTTACATAATCTGACTCACCTGGGTGTTTTTTTTTCTTTTAGGGATTTCAAGTAGCATATGTGGTGTTCAGGAAACCAGCAGCTGTCCAGGCAGCCAAGGCTCTATCACAGGAAGGTCCCTTGCTAATATCAACAGAGAGCCACCCTGTGAAAACCGGCATTAGCAGTATGTCAGCTCTGGCTATCTTTCTGTGGGCTAATGCTGGGCAAGAACTATACTCATTGCTTGCTGAATTCTATCCTGCATGTCCCATTTTGTTCTAAGCTGGGGGATGTTCAGTGTTTTGTGTTCTTTCATTATTCACTGGGTAGTAATCTTTCTGAAGTCTGGTCCAGTGACCCTGTGGGAGAGTGGGGACACTTGGAAGGGTCCTTTCTCCCTGACATTTTTTCATGTCCCTATTGCATAGATTCAGAGATACTGTCTGCATCTTGTCCTCAAAATGGCGACCAGCCTCCTACAACAGGCCCCAGATGTCTGTCAAGTTGGCAGCACTTCACGTGTAATGGCTTGATAGCAGCACAGCCCTGAATTTTGTGCCCCTTAGGGTTAAGGCTGGCCCACTTCTGCCTGGGCAAGTTGCAAACTCTTCCCGTGGCGTATAGATTGTGCTCACAGCCAAGTCTGTTTGAGCCGTGGCCGGGGGAAGGTGAACACAAATGGGAACAGTATGTCCTTCCCCCATGCTAGAGTTCCCTCTAGAGCTCCCCAAAAGCACCACACTACCTGCTTCTAACAGCAACTGCTGCTGTCTTGTGCCCTCTCCGTCTCAGAGTGGATCGCCAGCTATGAGGCCGCCATCGTGGATCCGAAGGAGCTGAAGGCTGAGGTGGATGCCTACATGCAAGACTATGATAAAAAGGTGGCAGAGGTGAGGCCAGGCTAGGGAGGGAACCCAGCTAAGCAGATTTCTTGGTGCAGAGGGAAAGAAGAGAGATTTCTTAGTGCTCCAGCCATAGTGGAAAGGGCTGAGGATCTCTCTGTTTGGCAGAGGTTTTTTAACTGCTGGTGGGCAGTCAGACCCAGACTTGGTCTGCAACACCTGACCCTTCCCCTAGGGTTTACAACAGATACCCACAAATACCCACAAATAAATTGGTTTGTGGCCGATGAGCTGAGAGCTGAATGCCTGCAGCCCTGATCCCATGCCTTCCTTTAAATCTTGTGTGGAAGCAGGAGCTGTACCTTTGCCTGTGTTTAAGGGAGGGCTGTGGGGAGTTGTGCATTAGGCTGTGCATCTGCACTGGGCTGCCTCACCCTCCTGTCGTTGCAGGAAGAAGCCAAAGCAGCCCTGGAGGAGGGTGTCCCGGATGAGGAGGGCTGGGTGAAGGTGACACGGAAGGGCCGGAAGCCCGGCCTGCCCCGGACAGAGGCTGCCAACCTGCGCGTGCTGGAGAGGGAGAAGCAGAAGAGGGCCCGCAAAGAACTGCTCAACTTCTATGCCTGGCAGCATCGCGAGACCAAGAGAGAGCGTGAGTGTGCAAGTCTCCTCCTGCCCCTGCCTGGGCCTTGTCTCACACCGGCCTGAAGAGCATCCTTCTGCCTTCAGGGCAGGTGACATCCAGCTGCCACTAAGCAACTGGCTGGCTGGATCTGAATGGCCCCTTGCCACCACCTGTCCTAGCAAGGGCTGCTGGAATATTTTGTGGGAGGGTGTGGTTTTCCAAGAGGTGCTTATTCGGTCTGCACAAAGGCAGCAATTGAAGGGGGAAACTAGCCAATTCCTCCCCAAGAGGGAGCTGCAGCACCACTGGAGATGAACAGCTGAGCCCCAGCTTGGCACTCAGCTGAGGTGTAAAAGGATCTGCTCTGGGAAGTGGCTGGGACTGAGCTGCCCCTCCAGTGTGTGGAAGTGAAGCTCCTAGGAAAGGGAGATCTGCTGCTCTCGTGTGACGTGTTCTTTCTCTTTCTGTGTTTTAGACATTGCCCAGTTGAGGAAGAAATTTGAGGAGGACAAGCAGAGGATTGCACTGATGCGAGCCCAGCGCAAGTTTCGGCCGTACTAGGTTGTGCTGAGCTGTTCTTCAGGTGCCTGTGCTGGAGAGAGTAGGAGAGATGCCTACTGACTCCATTTGTCAAAGGATTTTGAGGAATTAAGGCAGCTTTGGGTTGCCTCTACCTTTGGATCTGAAATGGGAGGTCCCAGCAACTGCTGCTGGAGGAGAGTTCCCTTTACTTGCACCAGTATCCACCTGCTCTTCTGTCATTCAGCCCCATGGCACCACTTCTCAGGGTGCTCAGGTCAAGGGGCTGAGGCACATCCTGTGACAACCTACATCTCCCTGCCACCCAAAACTACACCTCCTAAAACTTGGTGAAAACTGGGATTGATCTAGCACAGCCTCTGCAGGGGCAGGGAATGGCTGAAGAACTGTAAATAAACTGTTGCTACTGTTTTCAGAACATGGGAATGCTTCTCTCTCCCCTCTGGTCTCCTGTGGGAAACAGCTTCCTGTGTGCTGGGGTGGTGGTAAAAATCCTGGCTTGTAACCTGGTGCTCCTTAGCACTTTTTATTGAAGGAATGAGGAGGGAAGTGACTTTAGGAAAAACCTAACTGACTTGTCACAAGGAAAGATCAGTGGTTTGGTAGAGAGCCCTACCCCTTCTCTGGGTGATTCCCTCCCTGGCCAAGTGTGGCAGTGCCCAGTCATCCAGCTGTGCATGGAGCTCTGCAGCCATGTCTAGGCCACGGGAATTTCCTAATACCCACCACTGTTGCAAGAACAAATGCCACTTTGAGCAGCAGGTTTGGAAGGAAAAATGAGATTCTCCACAGCCTGTTTCCACTTAACCTGTCCCCAGCCCCACAGAAGGCAGGTAAGGATGGCACCAGGCATGTTTAGGTGTGGGGCAGTGGTTTTGTGCTGCTCCTATAGCATTTGTGCAGCTCTGGAATAGTGGGAGATCTGTGATGAAAGTAACCCACCCAGTCCCAGGCTTTTACACATTTATTTTACTATCTGCAGCCTCACTAGAGATGTTACCATGAATGTTAGGTGGAAATGGTGGTAAATTCCAGAGAGCTGAGATAAAATGTGTTTACCCTCTCCTAAAAAACCAACTGCAAATACAAATGCAAAGTTTGCCTTGCTTGCAGAGATGACAGGCCTGCCTGCTTCAGTGGGATTTTGCATCAGTTTAACTGGAAGGCAGATCCTTAATAAGGCCTACCTAAGGCAGACAGTGTGTAAAAATGCTGCTTCCCAAGATGCATTTCAGCTGCCTGGGTGAGCGGCCTGAAAGAGAAAGGAGGTTTGTTCTCCTCTAGAGTCAAGAAGATGGACTTAAGATCGGAATATTAATCTTTATTTAGGACAGAAATTGTCTCTGCCAACTTTTCCGTAATTTGTAGTTCTCCCAGCTGCTTCAGCTAGAGGATTAAGGATTCTCTAGCATTCATTAAAATGGCCTTCTCTGCACAGGTGAGCTCTCATTTAGGCTGATTCTTAAACAGTAGTTCTCACAATGGAACAGAGACACTGAGGCCCTCTAAGCTCAGGCATCTATGGAAGTAAGCAGAGAAGCAGAACACTTTCCTTGTTTTTCAGCAGGTTAAATCCTGGGAGCAGCCTGTCTGCACCATCCTCAGGTAGAAGATGAGCCACTTCTATTGCAGTGCCTAGGCTGGGGAGCTGCTGCTGTCACAGGTGATGCCTCTGCCTTGTGTTCTGCTCTGTTTCAGGGTGCAAGTTTGGAGTAAGCCATGGGGAAGGCCACTCTGGGCCTCTATCCCTGTACTCACAGAGCTGGAAGTAGAGCAAGGATTCCTTCTCCCTTTGGCAAATGAGATACTTTGCTCAGCTCTCCTTCAGAGTACCCCTGGCAGACCTGCTTCCACCCTGCAGTGAGCTAAGCATAGGAAAGATTATCACAATCTAATGCTGGATTGAGGTAGGAATGGTGACAATTCTGGGGCTTGCTTGTTAGCTCCCAGTTCTCCTGGACAGCTGCAGCTGTGAGGGCTTCCTAGAGTCTGGCCCTGGTGTTCTGTGCTGTCAGGAAGTTGCTGATGATCCCAGATACCACCTCGGGCTCATTCAGGTGTACAAAATGACTCCCAGGCACTTCTGCTAGCTGGATGTGCTGGAGGGAAAGAACACAAGAAGATGTCAAGATGTGGACCAGGAAAGTGTTCCCTGAAGCCCACACTGCTGTGTGACAGTCGTAGTAAGGGACAGGGCAAGTGAGGCAGGGCAGAGATGGGAGGACCAGGGAAGAGCTGGGTCCAGAGGGCAGTACTAACCTGGGACTTTGGCAGCAGTAACAAAGTGACTTCCTCCCCTGACTGCACACAGTCCCCCACCCCCTTCCCCATGTGAGGGCTGTGCTGTTCAGGACAAATCACCTCCTGGAGGGTGCCCACCAAGGTCAGCTGCTTCCCAGCTGCTGCTCCCAGGTTGGTGGCCAGTCGAGGTGCAAGGAGGTGACATTTGCTCTCACCTCTTTGAGGTTAGACTCGAATGCCTCCTGCAGAGCTTTCACAAAGTGATTTCTGCTCGGTAGGTTGTGTGGTACCAAGAGTCCATCTTGTGATCTGAAAACAACAGTGAGGCTCAGTTCAGCACCCAGTGTGCCTCCATTTGTCTTTGTGGCTGTCCTGGGCAGAATCAGTGTTCCCAAGACAGTAGGGTGACAAACTCAGCTGTTCTTCCCAGACTGCTCGGAAGCAGCAGGTGACAGGCCCATACATGGTAGTCAGAGTGCACCACACAGCTTGGCTAAGCAGCCATTTTATATCAAACTAGAAGGTGTAAAACATTGGGTGACTGCCTAGTGGTATCAGAGTGGGGACTGGCTAAATATTGTCCTCGCAGGGCTGGCTCTGTAACTGGTCTGAAAACCTGCTCTGCCTTCTGAAAACATCATTCCCAGGCTCTGCCTTCTGCTCTTAACTTCTTCCTTCCTTAGAGTTTCCACATCTCCCCTCAGTCCATGCTGCCTCTCTTTGCTGTTTATTTAACCAAGTTATGCCCTGCTCAGAGAGGGGGGTACCATGGCAGTTGCCCTGGAGAAGTCAGCATTACATCTCCTGCAGAGCTAAGATCATGCTGTCTCCTACTCTGCTGGTCATGGGACAAGCGGACATCTCAGGCTCAGTGGCATTTCTATGGCACAGAGGACTTGACCTCAGCACAATATTACATTTCTGGACAAGCAGGAATAACCTGAAGCAGTTAGGATATTAAAACAGATCAGGGAAGTCAAAGCTGTACCTCTTTTCTCAACTGCTAGCACTCCTTGTTTCCTAGACAATCTTTTAACAGCACCCCACCAGCCAAGGTAGCCAGAGCCCTGCACACCTTGCCCTTGAAGGAGATGGGAAAAGGCAGAGGACGACTTGCAGAACAAGCTGTGCACCCAGACAGCTTAACAACTTGGCAAGCCACTGGCCCTGTCCCCAGAGCTGCTTGCCCCAGGTGCCACAGGAGAGAGCTTGCAGGAGCTCCGTCAGACCAGGGGCTTCAGGAGTAGCTGGAAGAGATGGAGACTGCTCTAGAGTTCCACCTGTTTGCTCAGGCAAGAGGTTTTGGGGCCTGGAGAAGGGGGCAGGCTGGGTTCCTGACTGGGGTAGAGTCAGGTCAGGAGGACAGCAAGTAGGTGTGGTGCTGTGGAGGGTCACATATTTGCCAGGCTGGCCCCTTGCTGCAGTGCCAAGGAATGGAAAGTTGTGAGGTGGGATTGTGAAGCCAAGAGCATGGGGAAGATGGGGCAGGACTAACATTTCCTCAGCCTTTCAGGGAGTCCCAGCCTGAAAGCAGAGTGCCAGGCTGGGAGGATGTTCCAGTTGCTGTCTGCCTTCTCCAGGAGCCTACCCAACCCAGGGCAGTGGTGGGGAACTGGGAAATACTTCTCACATGTGAAGCTGTATTGTTACACCAGCTGGCCAAAAGCCTGGGTGACTGGTGCAGAGGAAGGGGTAGTGGAGGACTCCTTCCTAGCCTTCATTCCTTCCACTGAGGGAGACAGCAGGGGTTGGTATGGTTTGTGCCTCACTCACATAATGATGAGAACACGGTCCTGGATCTTCTGCAGGAGCTTCACACACTGCTCCACCGTGAAGAACTCTCGACTCTGCTACAGGTGCAAAGAGAGGGAAAGTGTCAAAGCTCAGGGACAGCAGCTGGGGACAGAGGGTGTCCCCAAGCTCTCCTGCACAAGTAGCTCTGAAGGTAGAAGTAACTGTGGCCCTGAAGCTTCCATGCTGGGACATGACAAGCATCTAGGCTGCACACAGGAGTAGATGGCTCTGCAGAGGCTCCTTCTGTCCAGCTGTGTTTCAGGGCTGCCAACAACATTGCCTGCTGGGCTGCAGCACATATGGGAATGATCTCATAGAGAAAAGCTTTAAAAATCATTTTACTAACAAGGAGAGAGAGTACATGACCCTGGCTTCCATATCCTGGCAGTATCACAGATAGAAGAGGCCCTAATTGCTTAAAAGTGGCACAAAACTATCAAAATAGCAAACCTAAGGACTTTGTTCCACTCCCCTTCTTATTCAGGTCACCTGACATGCTGACAGAAAGCATCCATCCATCTGCTGCCTGAAGAGTTATAACAGTAGGAAAATGTGGCCAGGAGGCCTTGGGGCAGAGGAACTTCTTAAAAAAACAAACAGTAACATTTTCCAGTGACTCTGTAAGCTGAATCAATGATCAAGTGCAGGCTCTTTTAAAAGCAGCATTTAAAGGACATGTGGGAATTCGGGGAGCAGCAAGTAAGCAGCTGGGTGGAGGCAGGGCCTAGCTCAGTGAGCAGGCATCCTCTGTGTGAGTGTTCTGTGAGCTCAGGGCTCCCAAGTAGCAGGGGGCATGGCAGAAGAGCAGTGCTCACCGTACGGGCTCTCATGTCTCTGTTATACACCAGCCCTGGAAAGAAAAAAACAGAAGGTTTTCTTAGAAGCAGGAGTTGTTCGGTTTTAACTCACTTTTGGGGTCTGCCCAAGACTTTCTGAGATAGGAAGAACAGGATTAATTCAAATTTCTCCTTTTTTTAAAATTTATTTTCTTTAGCTGTTTTAGGATTTGAGCACCAAACCCAGCTGCTGGGAATGGAGAACTCTGCCTCCAGACTTAATTGATCCCATCCAGGCTGTGTAAATCTGTAGCTAGGGCACCCTGTACCCTGCAGAAGACAATGGCTGTTGGCACCAGTCCCTTCCCACACCCAGCAGTGGCCCAGCACCACACAGCCCCTTACCAGCGGGTGTCTCAGTTGCTCCTCGCTGCAGCAGGATTGCCCCACCCTCTGCTGTCAGATGGCTGTTTGCTTCTAAAAGCCTGAGGGAGACATGGCAGAGAGATTGTGATGCTGGAAAAACGGAGGAAGTGAAGCAAAAATGCCATGACAAGGTGACAGTGAGCTCTCAGGCTGCTTCAGAAAGGAGCAGGAAGAAGCAGCAGCTTCTGGCAGCAGAAGCAAAAGGTCATGCTGGGATTCCAGAAAAGGACTTGAAAGGTGAAATGCAGGGAAGGTTTTCCTTTCTTATATGTGCAGCTGTAACTCTGTCAAGGTGAGGGCAGGCAGTAAATGAAGAGGATGGATGGGAACCCACCTCTGCAATGCTGCTTCAGGGCTCCGTGCTTTGGGAGTTTGCTGCTTTGCCTCCACACTCAGTAGTCTGTCGATCACCCTCCTCTTTGATTTCAGCCATGCCTCAGTGTCCTGAAACACAGAGAGGTAGGGAAGAGGAGTCACCCCTTTCTTCTGAGTGATTTTACCCTTTATTGGAGAGGGGAAGAGAGAATTTCACTCTTCAACATCCCTCAGAACTGGCATCAGTTATGGGAATCTTATTAAAAAAAACTCCCATAATTTCTGGGAGAAAGGCCGTTTTAAATAAATACAGCAATACTGCTGTAATTAACTTATTAGCCTTTTATCCTTGCCATCTTTTCTAACCCTTCCTATCCCACTTCTGAGTTGAGGACAACTCTCCAAAGTTTGGTATTTTTTGTCTCTGAACTAGTTTTGTCTCTCTGAACCAGTACTGCCAGCGAAAGCTCCAGCATCTGGTAGCAATGATGGCAAGTTGGGAATGTAGCTTTATGAACTGCCAGGAACAGAAAAAAATCTACCAGTCTACCAGGTCACCCAACATGCTGTTGGCAAAAAGATAACCTCAGCTGGCAGTTGCCTGGACAGAGGTTCCAGTTTCCTTTGTTCAAGGGCTTGGCACAGGCAAGAAAATTTCTGTGCTAAGGGACTGCAGGATGTGGACCTCTACCAAGTGTTCCCCAAGGGCCACCCTAAGGACATACTTCAGTCTGTGCAACAAGGAGCAGATCAGTGCCTGCCAAAAGGGAGAGCCCTAGGACTTGTGTGACCTGCCAGGAGGTGGTCACATCAGTGCTTTCTCTGAACAAGTGAGAAAAAAAAAAAAAAAAAAAAATTTGTATTTTAAAAAAGTGAAGGGAAGGACACATGAGCTCTAACCTCTGGAGCTAGAAGAAAGCCAAGACTTTCCAGCAGGATCAGCTTGTCCACCATCTCAGGATAAAGGAAACAGAACTGAGGAGAGATGAAACAATAAGAAAATGAAAAGCTGAGCACTGAGTGATGTCTATCCTGCTGCATGGGAGAGGGGTCAGGGAAGGGCCTCTCCTCCCGAGATCCAGCTCTGCCCCTTCATTTCTGTCCTGTTTGTTGTTGCAGCTGCAGAAATCAACCCCGTGAAGAAATGATGCTTTACTTACCATTCCTGCCACAGCCCCACCTGCAAAGAAGAAAAGGGTGCTCAGTAATGCACAGAACAGCCCCTGGTAACAGAAATTCACCTTCCTCACAGCAGGAGCCACCTCAGAAATAAAAATGTGCATTGTACCATGGGACAAAACCCCAGTACAGAGGGGAGCTCTCCCAGCCCACAACATGCAAGCAGAGACCAGGGCTGTTGACCTGCTGTGTTCCCCATCTTGTGCCATTTCCACCTCCCTCAGACAGCAAAGTCCAAGGAGGAGTTACTGTTTAAAATGTCTTGGTGTGCAGGTCCTGTTAGCTGTGACCAGAGCAGCCCTGGGAAGCAAACTCCAAATTGTGGCAAAATAAATCATATTCGAAGCTCAAAGGAATGGATCCTGGAGCCCAGTTCCCCTCAGGCAGCTTTACAGCCCACCAAATGGGCTGTCTGTTCCCAGGCTTTGTGGGGACCAGGCAGGAAGGCCTGCTGTGAATTCTCCTGCATAGACCACCCCTCTTTGCCAATCACTGTTCTGTCCTGTGGGTGGGGGAAATGCTCACAGCAAGAGTTACCACTGTCTGTACTGCAGGGTCTTAAAAACAGGCATTTCAAACACAGGCAGAGATTTTTGAATCACTCAAGCAAGAACCTTGTACTTGGCATAATATAATAAATATTCCAACCCAGCTCCTAGCAACATGTCTTGGAAGTTAATTATCTACTGCTTTCTATTAATCTCACAGTTTACAAGGACTAGAGCCACTTACCCATACTGTGACCCATCAGGGTGAACCGTCTCCACTGCAAGGCTAAATGGCAAAAGAGAAAAACAGACAGTGCTGCATTAGAAACCAGAGCAGCAACATCTTGCTGCTTCTCTACTGACATGGGCCCTTTCTCCCAGGAGGGCTTTTGCACTACCACATTTGCTTCTTAATCCAGAAACCAAGCAGCTAAGTGGGCCAATTTTGAAGAAAAAGAGCATTTACCACCTCATTTTCATGGTAGTTAAGTCATACAGCTCTCAAGTTCTCTCTATATGTCAAACAAACTCCAGCAAAGTCCCATTCACTGTCAGATATGAGACTGGCAAGAAGCAGAGGAGCCTGACTCGGTAGCATCTGGTGGAAGAGAGAAACCTTTACAGAGCATCCTGCTGCAGGGCATTCTGCAAGACATGAGGACACAGAGCCAGGTCTGCTGCATTGAGGGAAGTACGATTCCAAGTGAAAGCTTTCTGCACCATTTAGCACATCAGGCTCTTCAGACCATTTTTAGGGCACTCTGGGAGGCTTATAGGAAAATACAGCTTAATCAGTGCTGCCCATCTGAAATATACCTCACTGAAAGATGGGATTTACCCTCTGAGAGCTTCTAGAGGCTCTTTTGTGTACTGAATGGGAAATCTAAAATCACACATGCCAAATGTACAGATGGACAGTTACATAAGGAGTTATTAGGAGTACAAGACACTTTGACTTTCAGATTTCCTTGCATGATACTAAAGCAAGTAGTAAACTGCCATCAGGGAGAACCAGAAGTTTCCAATTTACACCTAACACTGGTTAGGGGTCACTGACTGCTTAAAAAAAGCCAGTCTGGAAAAACCATTTAGTTGCATCCACCACTTCACCACTACAGCTTTTTTAGTACAGAAACACTAGCAGCAGGGGAAGAAGGAGGGGGAACTGAAAGTGCTGCTTGCTTATTGGAAAGAGCAGGACCAGTACAGCACCCCCTCCACAAGCACCCCCTCGAGGGTTCCTTCCAGTACCCACCTGCTGCCACCCGGCGCACATCGGTCACATAATCTAGGAAATGGTAGGGGCAGCCTGCAGGTCGGTGGGAGGACAAGCCATGGCCAGAAAAATCCATTGCCACATAATAACAACCTGAAAGGGAAAGAGGATCAGATATGCAGCCCAGCCACACAACACAATCCATCCTGATGAGCCACACCTACCTCTGGGGAGCAGTGGAATGAGCTTGTCAAAGGTGTTGGCATTGTCCAACCAGCCATGCAAACACAGCACAGGGTGTCCCTCTGAGGGTCCCCAGGCCTTGGCTGCCACATGTCCCCAGGGCACAGGGAACTTCAACTCTGAGAACATGCCCAAAACAGGGTGATGTCCTTGGAGAGTCAGTACTCTGAGAAGGTCCCAGGGGTCTTGTTAATGGTCTAGAGCTCTGAAAAGAGTAATACAGGTCTTTAGTAACTCACCAGTCTCCTGTGGTCTTAATTAGCAGCTTGATGATTTACAGCTCCCCATTCAACATCCCAAGCTGCCGTTCCTGACTGCCTGTTTGGGGAATCCTCCTCCCAGCACGTACTAGCTATGCTCCTAGGAAGAAATAAGCTTTCCCTATGCAGGAAGAGAAAGCCTTCTCTGTGTCTCTGCAGCAGCTGCAACCTGACCAGAAGGCACAGGAGATCCGGCAAGAGGGAACCATGCAGAATTCCCCCAGCTAGCTGCAGTCAGCCAGGCACCTGTCCTGGGCCAAGAAGACAGTTTGGGGAATAAGAATGCTGCCTCCAGCATTAGATTGTTACCACCTTGCCCTCTTTTACCTTGGTGCTTCTCTTTAGCACCACAGCTTGGCACATTTGCTAGAGCAGCTGGCTCCATGCTGCGCAGCAGGTCACTGCTGCCACCTGCCTGTGCAACCCTCAGGGCCAGGGACTTTTGCACGGGATATGGGTCCACAATCTGCCAGGCACTTGCTCAATCTCAAACCATCTCATTTACCTGGCAATTACTGACCCTTGCTCAAGCACCAGCTCCTGAGTGAACCCAGCCTCTGGTGACCTTCCAATGGTGGTTTAAACATTTCCCTTTCACCCACAAGCCACAGGCAACCTGACTACCTCCAAGTCTTTCATGTCATATCCCCTTCCAAGTGACTTGTCTTGCGTATCTGCTCCCTTAATTACCCCTCTGAGACCGCACAGCAATTAAATCACTCTACAGCAAGTCCCTCCGGAGCCCATGCCTCTCTAAGGAGTGAGGATAGAGGGGGTCAGCTGCTGTCAGGGCCCTGATGGTCCCAATGAGCCAAGCCTGGGGCTCCCCATGAGTGTGTTTAAGCTCGGCCCAGGACCAGCCGCAGCAGTGCTGCAGCAGTGCCGGTGTCCATCAGCAACGCCCTCGCCGCAGGAACCGTGGCCCAGCCAGCTGATCTCGGGGCTGTGTCTGATCCCAGCTGCCCTAGCCGGCCCAGATCCTGACAAACAACCGTGGGCTGACTTCCCATAGTGTGACCATGGACCTGCCCTGTCCTGAGGGCCCGGGCTCCTGGCAGAGCCTGATGGCCGTCCCAGGCAGTCCTGTCTGGGCCCAGCGGGGCTCCGGTCCTGGGATCCCCCCGGCCCCGGGCTGAGGCCTCCCTGGGCGGGCAGGAGGCGCCGCTACACCCGGGCCTTCGCCTCGGGGCGCCCTGGAGCGCCGGCTCCCGGTCCTGCTCCCGGCCCCGGGGAAGGGCTGCCCGGGGACCAACCTCCGGCCGGCGCCGAGACCAGCCCCCGGAACGCCACGGCCGACCCGGCCCCCTCTCCCCTCGCCGCCCTCCCGCGACATCCCGGCCCCCTCCTACCGCTCCGTGCGGCCGGGCCGGCTGAGCAGAGGCGGCGGCAGGGCCGGGCCGGGCAGGGCAGGCCGGCTGCACCGCCCCGCTGCCCGCCTCCCTGGGGCGCCCCGGCCCCCGCCTCCGACTGCGTCGGACTCGGTAAGAGGAACGGGAACTTAACGATGGCTGTGGCGTCTGGAGCTGCGGACAACCTCCTGGGCGTGATGGGAATCTCCGAGGAGTCGAAATCAAGGAAGTATGGCTGCATCCTTGACTACTCCAGGACACATTACTGACGATGGAAACTGCCTGTACTGTGGTGACACAGTGTGAGATGTTTTAACTGTGACCCAGGAGCTTCATATTGACATCAAACGGGCCCAGCGCTTGACATTGACACTGAACTTCTGTCACTCTCTGATAGAGAGACTCTTCTGAACTCCTAACGCTTGCTGGAATCGTGGTGCTTCAGGGACAAGAGTCACCCTCCCATACTGTGACCTATCGCAGTGAACTTACTCTACTACAGGACCAAGCTGCCACAGATGCACAGCAGACAGCACTGCCTCAGCCACTCCACTCCTCTTCTGCAAAAACAGAAAAAAACAGACCCCTCTCAGATGGAGATGTTTCTATATGGTTTTCCTCATTAATTGCCCAAAAAGGTGATGTCTGCATAGAGCAAGTTTCAAGGAAGCCAATACCCAAGTGTGACTACTTTCTGGTGCCTCTCATTCCATCCAGCAGGCAATCTGCTAAGCCTAATGCAGACCACAACCATTCCTCTTCAGTCAAGGACTCTGCAGTCAAAGGAAGCAAAGTCAAATCACACTGTGAGCAGTGGGACCCCTTGCTGGAACAGTTGAGGGAAGCAGAATTAATGTATGTTCTTAGGGAATCATTTTTATATTGGTAACTGGAAGCCCTATACTCAGTTCAGCACATCAGTCTCCTAAATTACACAATATATTTTCAGAATAGCCTAAAAAGCTTGAAAGAAACCAGTGTAGAAGCTTAGAGCCCTATTTCTCGTGCCTAGCTCTAACTCATCCTGGCAAAATGGGCTCTGCACCACAGCAGTTGAAACATAACCTTGGGGATCCATCACTGAGAAGAAACAAGAGCACTGTGTAGCTCACAGCCTGCTCTCCATGTGAGCCATTAGAAAGGAAATCAGAACATGAATTTTTACAGGTTTGCAAAGTATCCAGTGCCTTGCTTTTCCTTAAGCCTCCATACTGAAGGAGCAAGGAAAGCAGACTACAAGGGCTGGGGAGCCTTGCAGAAGGAGAGAGGCCACAGTAACTTCTACAGCTTCTCTCCTACAACTTTCAGAGGTGGGTGGCTGATTACAAAAGGTGAAAAGCAAGAGACAGCTGCAGAACAGATTTGTAAAATTCACTCAATAATAATGAACAATAATCCAATAGCGGCTGCGGCTAATGGAGGGCAAGGCCCTCCTGTGAATTCCTGTAACTCCTCCTAAAGAAGCCACCAGACGGCAGTGTAATTGTTAGGCAATGTAATTGTTAGGCAATGCCTGCTGCTAGGCTTGTGGTTCTGCAGTCTATGGCATGACTGATGAGGAAGAGGATCTGTGCCGTGAGAAGTTATGTGGACTGTTGGCACACACTCCAGTAGTTGGTGGGACAATGGGTCATGGCCAGGAAAATCCATTGCCACTCATGAGCCAGACTCACTTCTGGGGAGCAGTGAAATGAGCTCACTGAGGGTGGTGGCATTGTCCAGCCAGCCATGCAAGCACAGCACAGATTGTCCCCAGGCCTGGGCTACCACCTGTGCTTGGGGCATGGGGAACTTGAACTCCAAGAACTTGTACCCACAAGGAACATCCCCTGAGAGCTACATGCTGGAGCTCTACCTGACCTCTACCTAATACCAGGTTTTGGACACAAGCCTTGTTTGAGAGAATCCTGGGATCCTGCTGTAAATTCGTCCCCTGGCGGTATATCCATCACCACCCACAGGTCTTGGACCACCACACTGGGCTCTCTCCCCCATTCCAGCAGCCAGTAGAATCTGGGCTCTCATTGCTTTGGGTCACAGAGATTATTCTGGGACTCAGGAGGGAATTATGCATTCTCTAGTGACACTGGACTCCTGTGACCTTCATCCTAAATCACTTCTGGTAGGAGGCTCCATCAGCCACCACCTGATGGGAAAGGAAGCATTCCTCACAGAAATTATCAGGAGCAGGTGATTTCAGATGGAGTTCCTAGTGGAGAAGAGTTCACTGGGATGTGCTCTGTGCCCTCTCCTCAGTGGCAGGACTGTCACCTTATCAGCCCTCAGCAGCAGGACTGTCACCCTATCAGCCAAAGCCATATTGTTGAGCTGTCCTCCAGGTCACTCATACCTTCTCTAGTGATGCTACTCACCCCTCTATAAAAGCAGCCCGACATCTTGCAAGACTGTGCATCTCCCCCAGCACAGCCTGGAAACCCCCCCAGGGGGAGGGCCCTATGCAGGATGCACAGCAGAACTTGGATGGCTCACAGAATTCATTTTGCTGCATCTACTTCTAGTAAGTGCCACAGGCCACTGCAGTGGATTTGCTGCTTGTGGAGGACCAAACTGGATTCCACCTGGAAAGGTGCTGAGGTGTTGGCTGGGCTAAGTGGATTGGTGGTAAGAAAGGCTGGTTTTGAGTAAAGAACTGTGAGTTAGTGTGAGATATCCCATGTGCTTAGCAAAGGGTAATTTAACCTCTGTGTCCTTGCAAAGGAGCAGGGTACCTGCAAGGGTGAACACTGGGGCATGCAAAGCTGTTATGCTCCACTGACTTGGAACAGCATTGATCAGTTTGTGCTAGCTGCAGATCTGGTGAGGAAACTTTAAGTACAGCAGATTGATTGCTACCAGGGGACAAATTCCCCATAGCTGGTTGGATTAGAGCACTGAAGTACTGACATATTGATCTATTTATGTTGATTTATTAGTCATAGTCCTATACCCCAATTTCTCTTGTGTCGTTATACAAATTAAAAAATGCATGCTATTGCTAGCTTAACTGATTTCTTTCAGAGGATATATAGAGGACACACCTCTATATAAAGCCCCATGTTGGGAGTATATGCTGCAATCTATAGTGGACAGGAAAAGAAAAGTGATCACAGGCAAGCACGTTATCATGCAAGCGGCTCCAACATGCTGGCTCACAGGCTTTAGTTTGAGCTCCAGCTACAAATCCTTCTTGCCTTGGAGATGGTCCCAGGAAGTCTCAAGAGTTTAAATGAGCTGCCCAGGTAGGAAGAGTTGGGGTAGGATATCATTCCATGATCTCTGGGCTCTGCTCAACAGCAACAGACTCATCCAGGTACCTTCTATGGCGTACTTTTTCTTTGGTTTTCCCTAATTTCTTGTTGAATTTCATTTATGTGAATTTCTGATTAAAAAGTTGCTTACATATTAAGTGCAAAACAAATGCTGTGATGGCTTAGATTGGTTTCTCCCCCTTGCTTCAGATCTGTTGTGTTCCTTGTTTATTGGCATAATGCTGTAACCAACTGAGCTAAACTCAATTTTTCCAGAGCTCTCCAGCTGTGCAGAAGGTGGGAGAGACACAGATGCTGGCTCTTTACCCACCACAGTCTGAGGCCAATATGATAATTTAAATGGAAATCTTTGTTTTAAGCCAAGCAATGAGTGGTTTAAAAAGTGAAGTGCATCTACTTCAGGGATTCACCTGCAGCATAATTTGGGTAGTGGGGCTGCTGGGGTGTTAAATCATTCCCACATGAACCACTACCATTCAGCTGGAAGCAGCCCCAGGCACACACCATGCATCAGGTCCAAGTGGTGCACATTTATATCACTTTATTTGCAGCTAATGAAATGGCTAGAAACATTTATTGCATATAAATTATATATGAGCACCCATCATACAAATAAACTCTTTCCAGTCTCAGCTTTCCATTTCCTCCTTAATCAGAAAGTCTATTATATTTGGGACAGATTCAGGAGTCTCTGCTGGTTCCCATCCCCTGGGCCTGTTTAGATTAACTTGAGAGGTGAGCTACTCTCCAAATCTCTACAAAACCCATACCCACCTTTAGAGCATGCACCTATTTTAATGTATAAAGTGGCAGGGGAAGAAGAGAAGTTTCTCTCCAGCCCTTGTCTAGATTTAACCATCTTTCACTTGGAAAATCTGGCAGATTCCCTATAGGCTGAGATTAAATAGTGAAAACCATAAGTAATCTGACACTTGTAATTACAGGCCTACCAGCTCCTGATTGACCTCAGACAGAATAAGGAAATAGCAGGTACTAGGATCATTTAAAAACAAGAGAAAAGTTCTGGTTAACACTAAGTCTCATGTGTTTATGGAAAAGAATCTATAAAACTGCTTGGGAACTTTTGGAGATGTAAGTTACAGATTTGGGTTATGGACTTGGCTGACAAAAGTAAAAACTGTTGAAGTAATAGCTCTCCAGCAAGGAAATGGACACAATCTTACACTGTGTTTTGATTTTTAAAACACTGGAATGATACCAAATTAACACATTTTGTAGTAGTCGGACTGAGAATTGACTAGGCAGCAAGTGTCAAAATATTAAAGTCGATACAAGCATGTAAGGGGAGGTTTTGAAATAGTCCAGTGGTGAGTTATTCCACCCGGGCCACACTTTTGATCTGGCCATGCTGTTTGTGGAAGAAGTGACTCTGGTGAAGGGCTGACTCAGAGCAGAGCAGCAGCTGAGTGTGAGCCCCCAGTGCAGTCTGACAGGCTCATTCCATTCCCTGATGTACAAGCAGGGAATGAGGAACAGGTGTAATGAGATTATATTGCAGGAGATTATATTGTGTGTGCTAATTCCATGGAGGTGATTACTGGTGTGAAAGAACTCCCAGTTTTGACAGCTGTGATTCAATGAGGAAGGGAACAAGTTGGAGTGGCTTCCTGGCAGAGCTTTAAGGCCTGTTAAGGAGTTGGAAGACCTTTTATGAGAGAGAAGCATTTAGGACCAACATGATCAATGCCTTGGTATACCTATGTAGCATTGCATTTTTGCTCCTCCAGTTGTCACACTGCCTAACAATGGCACAAGAAAAAACAGTCTAGAGACAAGTTATACATTCGATAATGGAGAGAGGAGTTAAATACTTGAGGGGTTTACTTAGGGTGCTGGCAGCTTTCCAACCATTGGCAGTTTTTTAATGAAGATGGGATGTTTAACAAAACAGCAATGATTAATGTGACAGAGTTCTTTGTCCTGTGATCATCTGGAAAGCAGAGTGGTCTGGAAATTAGTTTACTGCAGTAGACACTGCTGTCAGATGGTACCAACCTGCAATGCTTTTGCTACAGCCACTCCCAAAATTATAGTCCATAGCTATACTCCTTGCATTTTACATTGTTTTACTTCATTTAGAGGCTTGGTTTTCTCAGCTGAGGAAGCCCCTGTTTCTAGGTCCAACAGTGACTCAGGACCTTTCTGCTATGGAGTCTCTGTCTTGGATTGCTCCCTGCAAGCAGCCTCTCCTGGCTGTTTTTGTCTGCTTTGGAGAAAAGCCTGAAGTGAGTGAACTGGGTGCCTGTGTCCTGTGAGTGGGGTTCAGCATCACCACATGCCTCAGTGCGGGGGGACAAATCTGGGAAAGCATGGGCAGGACTGAGGCTACATGTTCCAACTGAAGGATTCTGAGCAAGGGGATTTGGGCAAGATCCACCCATTTCGGCCTCCAGTAACACCTCCTGAAAAGGTGGGATAACAAGGAGAGACAGTAGACCTCAAGGATACAATTAAATCCTTAACTGAGGATTTCACCTCCATGTCTGTTGGGCAGCAGTGTTGGGAGAAGTCACCTGGGGTGGTCATGGATTTATGTGGCCACAGAGCCTCAAGGAGCTCACACCTGAGTCCAGTGGTGTGGAAGGCTGGTACCTCGTTTCCCCTGTCCCGGATTGTCCTCTACTGCTCCAGGGTGTTTGGCATGTAGGCAAGATTCAGAGGTGAGGGAGTGGTTTGCTGTACAGTTATAAAAGACTGCAGCTGCTTAAATCTGACCTAAATACCTTCCAGATTATACAGCCCGATGCTCTGTTTGAAAACGCACAAGTGGCTGTCTGCTGGGTCTTCCTCCCTCAAGTGACCCAGGGGCACGGACTGGCCACGAGTGAGAGCACTCGCGCTCTGCGGCGGCCGTGGGTTCCCCCAAGCCGTGACAGCACAGGGTGTTGCAGACTGGCACGGAGCGCATCGGCCGCTCGCCGTGCCCCCTGCGCGGCTGGCTCCGGCTGCCCCGGCTCCATCCGTGCTCCGGGACACCGGGCACGGCCGGGCACGGCAGCGCCGCCGCTCCGTGCCGAGGCGGGCAGCCCGCAAGCCGCGGCACCCGCACTGGGTCACCGCGCTCCGGGCAGCCCCTGTACCTTCGCTTTCCTGGAAAGCAGTTTCTCTTCGTTACTGAGAACAGCCCTGCTCTGGTGGAGGAAGGAGGGGCCTTGCTACCGCTTCATGCAAAGGGGCCACTACTTGTGCTAATTTTTCTCATAAGAGTGGAACAAAACCAGCCTCTGCTCGCTCTAAACCACTGAAGATGTTTGTTTTTGTTTGGTTGGGGTTTTTTGGGTTGTTTGTTTTTTTGTTTTTATTTTTTTCTGGGAGAGCAGAGGAACAGGGCTGGGGGATTTTTGTGTGTTGGTTTAGTCCTCCTGGCTCTCTCTTTTTGTGGTATTGGGTTTTTTCCCTTCTTCTTAATGCTTTGCTGTTAGCACCTCTTAAAAGAAGGCTTTTAGCAAGTTAAGAGAGAGACTATCTCAAAAGGGGAGGAGAGGTCAAAAGGGAAAAACATTTTGTATTCTTGGCAGGTTGGACTTGCAGCACATCAGGAGATGGTGGCAGTCATTTCCTACCCACCTCACAAGCATCCTTCCATCCTCCTATCTGTACAAAATCTCAGGCACTGCCCACATCACCTCTCAACCCAGGGTACCCAAGCCTTCCCCTTGCTTTCTTCTCTCCCTTTCTTTCCCATTTAACCACCTGGCAGGAAGCCCCCAGCTTGGGGCCCCATGTCTGGGCCACTTGGTCAGCTACATTGTCAGGGCAGTTTCATATCCTACTCACATCCCATCCAGAAAGTCAGTGTCCACACCAGTGTCTGGTGGGAGCCCAGTAAGGCACTGAGATCCTAAGTAATTGGTCACCTGTGATGTGGAGTTGGTGCTCCAGCCCCAGCTGAGCTTCCACACACAGGTCTGCAAAGCTGAAGGGCAAGTCACTACTGGGTGATCTAATGTGTTCACTCATCTTCCCTCCTCTCTGCCCTCCATGTTCTTCTCCTTTGGTCGTTTGGTATCTTTTTTCCTTTCTTCTGCAGATTTTCAATGTTTCATTATCTCCAGTTCTTTCCCCTCATCATATTATCCTCTTCCTTCCTCTGAGGCAGTGTTTGCCTTTTTCTTTCCCAGAAAACCATCTTGATTCAGTAGTTTGCAATGACCTGCCCCAAAATACTGTTCTTTTTCCCACACCTCCCAAAGTGACAGGAGTAAATAGGCAGACTGTGGCTCCTTCTACCTTATGCAAGATGTAAGGAATCTGCATGCTGAGAAGGAGTGAAGATGTTGGGGTGTTACTTACCAAAGACTTGGAGATTGCTGAAGAACAAGCAGAGAAACACCATAAAGTAGAACTATGATCCAAAGGTAGAATGAATTCAGACCTACTGCTCTCAGCAGCAGGACTTCAGAAAAAACTCTCTGGAAATTGTTAATTCTGTCAGCAGCTCTATCAATGAATGCTTTCATGTTTAATGTGGTTTAAAGGGGATAGTGAGGGTATGTGTAGGGAAAAATTGAGGGGTAGGATAAAACTTGTAAATCCTAAGAACAAATCCTGGCACCTTCTTGGGAGCTATTCCTTGTCACACTGTCATCAGCATTCTGGGCATCTCAAAAACTGTCTTTAGGAGGGATCCTGTTTTCTCCAGAGATGCAGCAGTGGGCAGTGCTCAAATTAGCCTGCCTGTATTCTCACTGTCATTACACAAAGCCTTTCAGCTGACTGCCTTCTCCTCCTTCACTGCACCAGACACAAGCTATTTCAGCATTCTGGTGTTTTCCACCTATAATGAAGCCACCTCAGAGGTACCTTGATCCTGAAGACATTCTGGACCCTGTAGTTTAGATCTGAGCTGTGGAAAGCTGTGGTCAATGGTGCCATTGTGACATGTCCCACTGGCTTTTATGGCTGAAGACGATTGCTGAAATCCACTTCAGCTGTAACTGGTGCCAGGTCACAGTTTAGAGTGGATGAGAGAAGTATGAGCAAGACCCATAGGCAATCTCAGAGCAGTGAGGCTGGATGTTAACTTTTCACAGGCAAAGATGAAGAAGAAGAATAAAAGGTAGAATTAGACCAGGCCATTTAACATTAAGGCAAGGTGGCTGGAAGAGTCTATGAAGTCACCCAATAAATGTTATAAATATCCACAGAGGAAAACAGACTCCCTACTAGGCAACTGTAAAGCAAACCACAGGATATTTTTGAAGCTGCCATCCAAAAATACAAAGAAAAGTGTGACAAGCCTACTTAAAAACCAAAAATGGAACAGATGAGCACTTCATCCCTGCTGTGATTTAGAGCTCCAGTGGCCGGTCCTCCCACTGAAGCCGCTCTGAAAAAGAATAAAGTGCTTTGCCCAGATTCTTATGGAAGTTCAGAAATTCTTCTGTGGTCAGCAACATCTTCATGTTGGTCGAAAGAAAAAATTGAAAAGAACTGATGTCTCAACACTCAGTGGAACTTCTGGCAAGGCTGAGGATCAGATTCAGCAGCATTTCTGACTGCTTTATGCTTCCTAGCAATGCCAAGCAGCTGTAAAGCTTTTAGTCTGCTGCTCAAGCTGGAATTACAGCTGCTTTGCATCACTAGGCTGGTACAGAGCAGCCAGAGCACATCTGCGTTGGGCATTTGTATAGAGCTTTTTCAACAGGGCAGTTCACCTGGTATGCACACACTAGGGAATGTGTGCAGCATCTAAAGAAAGTAAGTAGGTGAATGAAAGCTCTGATGACATGATCAAATCATAGCTTCATTACAGGCTAGGCCTTTAAACTGTGAAGTTTGTACTCCAAAGTTTGAATTCCAAAGTTTATCTTTTCTTCTATTACATCTATTCTCTCTGAGCGGCAATATGCTCATAGTATGTACCATGCGGTGCATTATTTATATTTCTTATCATTACGTTTCTCTGAATTTGTAATTTTTTACGTGATTTCCAATATTTTACTTTGACCCACCAAGGCAACTGCGTACGTTTCGGGGCACACTCCTCAAATGCGTATTACCCTGCCACACTCTGTGCTTCCAGGGTGCCCGGTGTCCTGAGAGCTCCTGCAGTGTCCGCGAGGAGCTGGGAGAACTCTGGCAGGAAGGGTCGGGGCAGGCTCTCTGTTTTCCGCTGTGTAGGAGCCCTGTGCGCCCCCTCCCCGCCCCCATGGGCCCGGACGTTGCCCCTTCCCCGGCGCTGGGAGCCCCGCGGCCGCAGCCCCGCGCTGCAGGGCAGGGATGGGGCTGGGAGGAGGGGCAGAGCCCGCACGGGCCGCCGCCTCCCCGGGCCGACACGTGGCTCCGGCGGGTCCCGGGGCTGGCGGATGCTGCCGTGCCGTCCCGGTGGGGTTCCTCAGCCAGTCTGCGGCGGAGGGGCTTTCACAGCATCCTTTTTCTTCCTTTCCTTTTTTCCTTTCTCTCCCCCCCTCCCCCATCCGTCCAAGTTTTCTTTTACAAAAGCCCAAACTTTTTTCTTCTTTACTTTTTTTTAACTTTTTTTTTTTTTCCCCTTGCAAGAGCCACGCCGTGGAAAGACGGCGTGGTGAAGGAGAGAGAAACCCCTCCCCTTCCCCTCCCCCCGTGGCTCCTTCCTCGGAAAAGAAACATTTTGGGGGTTTCCTCCCCTCCTACCTCTCCCTCCCTTCTGTGCCGCTCCGCTCCCCCGAGCCGAAGCCGCCGCCGCGGCGCCCGCCCGCCCCGCGGCAGAGGAGGGCCCGGCGGGGCAGCCTCGCCGCCCCCGGTAAGCCGCGCACCGGCCCCTTTGTGAGCAGCGGGGCCGGGGGGGGATGCGGGGAGCGGGGCCGCCTCCGTTTGGCTTCGGGGCGGGAGAGCGGCGGGGGCCGGGCCAGGCAGTGCCGCTGTCGCCCGGGCACTGAGCGCTCGCTCGCCCCGGAGGCAGCGCCGCCCGCCCGTGGCCCCCGAGGTGCCGAGAGTAAGTTGTGCTGCGTTAACTGGAAACGGCCTTTTAGGGGGCGGGCTGCGAGGAGTCTGTCTGTCTGTCTGTCTGTCTGTCTGTCTGCTCCCATCTTCCCTTGGCTTGCGAGGGGGTGCAGCCCCCGCTGATTTGGCTCCTGGGGATGTTGCGGCCACTCTTGGCTGGGAAGAAGAAGCGTGTTGGGGCTTGGGGGGCTTTTCCCGAGGAGTCGAGGGAGATTTGGGGTGCCGGCATCTCACTGCCGGTCTTGAAGGGAGCCATGTGCTGTATTGGGGTGGCGGCGGGGTGCTGGGAGTAGCCTGGGTGGCTCCACGGGGACTGTCCTGCTGTCAAGGTGTTCTTCACGGCGTCAGGACAGGGAGATGTTTCTTTTAAAGTGAAACCTGCAAATTATGTAATGTCTTAGATGGGTCTGTAGGGAAGCAGCCGCACAGGTCTGGGTAACTTGGTCTTCACAGCACTTCTTTCACATAAAGCACTGGAGAAGCGATGCTCAGAGTGTTACACTTAGTCTTAGCTGGAAAAGGGAGCTGCCTGCCAGAAGTGAGGGCGTTACAGGGAAGAGGGGTAACTGTGAACCGGGGGTGTACATGCCCGCTTGGGGTTGCCTTGAAGGGCGGAGGAACTCGCCGTCCTCCAGACCTGGCACAGTCAGATCGCAGCCTCACACCTGCCGTTTCTCAGAAGATCAGCGCTGCGCGCCCATGAAAAGCCTCATCGCAAAGGTTATCGCTAAATCCTCCTTCTTTATGCAATCTGAGTCATGGTGCTCACAGCCATGCAGGATCCACTACTCACTTTTTCCCACAAACACACGCGTTGTTACTGAGAATTTTGGAATGGTTACCGCGTAAAACCTCAGCTCATGCTACTCTTAGGTTTCTTTTTTTTTTTAATTTAGTTAAAGTGTGTATTACTTCTTGCTAAAACAGGCTGGGAAACAGGATCTGGAAGAATCCCAGAGGTAGCTGAGAAGAACTCAAGAATGCTGAGTTAATGTCCTTGGCTTTTTTCTTCTCCTACATGGTGAAGAATGGGGGATGTGGCTTGACCATTGTTCTGGAAAGTTGAGGGTAAAGAGTATTGTTAGCAAGCTGCTATTTGGGACTACGTGGTCCAGACAGTGCCATTTACTAGTTCTAGTCCTTGCAGCTCTCAGAGAATTTAAATGAAAAACCCAGTCACATGTTGACCATACTCAACTCTGTAAAATGGGATGGAATCGGAAATAACTAGTTTCCTGATGTTTCCTTCTCTACTGACTGTGTCCTTAGGAAGGTATGCAAGCATATCTTCTTTCTCCAAACAACTGCAACTGCAATTCAGATGCTGTGTGAATGTCAAATGGCCCATTCAGTCACAGCAGGCAATGGTCATGTGCTTTAAAATCATGCACATGCACAGAAGTTTGTGAGACTGAGGCTGTATTATCACATAATGTTGCTTTTAGTTGAATCAAGTTACGATGAAGTGTGGCCAGTCGCCGCAGATGAAGCCAAGCTTTGTTTCTGTGTTCATGAGTGATTCTGCTGGGTATGTGATTTAAAACATAGTTGTTGAAGTATGGATTCTTGTTCCCTTCAGAGGGGACGGCTCTTGGGCACAAACCCGCAGGATTACTGGGATGCCAGCCTCCCACACAAGTTCCCATCTTTTCCTGAGTTAAACTGGAATTTGGGCCTTTGTTATTTCTGTGCTCCTTGTTAATATTCTGTGTGTTGCATGTCCTTTAATAACCTGGCTTATCACTTACTTAAAAGGGGGTTGAGTGGCAACACAGGGGTTTTCTGTAAGGTTGTGTTGGAAGGCACAGGTAAACTGTGCTTGGGTCCCCAAAAATGGGCATAGAGGAGCACTAGGGAGAGGCTGAGCTTCTTCAGATCCTTCCAGGTGTGTGTCTCTGTCCCCACTGTGTCTGCTCAGAGAGGGCCAAATTCAGTTTCCAGATGACAGCTTCAAACATGCAGCCAGTGCCTCTTGCCCTCCTCAGTCCAGCTGGGATTTCTGTGAAGTCGGTGGTCGGTTTATGCAAGGATAGAGCTGGGGCTGGGTGGTGTAAATTCTTAATTGCTGTCACTAATACTATGGTTACATTGCTGGGAAACAAAGGAGAAAATGTGCCTTTAGAGCTGTGTTTTTCCCTTGTTTCTCTTTTTCTCTGTCCCCACTGGGAATGTTTTGCTCTTTTCTCCTAGTTTTTCCCTGCAGCTCCTTGCCACCCGCTCTCCCCTTGCCACCCACAGGCTTCTCTGTCCTGATTTCTCCAGCCTGGGTTTGGTCAGCAATAAAGAGATAGTGGCAATACTTAAATCTGACATCATTTGGTTCGGGTTGATACTGTGGTTAGATTAATAAAAGCTGTGGGGAGGTGGTGTGTTCCTGAGCTGTTATTCCAGGCCGCTGCAGACCTCAGCTAGTGCTGCTTGCCAAAAGCTCACAAGATGGGAGAGGAGGGCACATGCATCTCTGTAACTTAAGATATGGATGGTGTGAGAGCTGAGTAAGCCATACCGTATATTTTAGAGGGTAAAGGTGTTAAGCCTATATGTCATTAGGAGGCATATTTATTTAAAATAATGCAACTAAATGCTACATTAATTAGATCCTTGATTACGTGTAAGTAGAGGCAGAGGCAGGTATGATAGCAACTTATGCCCTTTATCCTGTCAGTCTACTTCATTACAACCTACTCTTCTGGTTTGCATTTGTGCATATCCTGCATCCTTCTCCCTCAGTAAGGTATTTATTAGCTCACCATTTTGCTGAAATCTGTCTCAACCTTTTAAAAAAAGGTGCAGTGCTGTTTGATGTAGTAGGATTTGGTGACTTTGTGTAGAATTCTTCCCCCTCTCCCCATACCAAGTGACGGGTTTCAAGTTAAGATTTAGAAGTCAGAGGTGTAGAAAATCCTACTTTTTAAACTTCTGGAACTCAATGCTTCTGTTCAATAGGTATTTAATAGTGTAAAAATGTAAATTCAGTTTTAGTAGAATGGCTAAATGGTGGTTTGTGTTGTCTTTGGAGACTTCAGAGCTGCCCCTTATTTTCATCCTCTTCAGTGGAGAAATGAAAAGGCCTGTGTGCACTTCACAGGAAATGAGTGTCTGATACAGGCTTGCAGGCTGCACATTTCCAAGAACTGCTCTCAAGGTATTTTGATAATGCACATTCTCTCTGCCTTCTCCCTTCCTGCTCCTCCTGCACTTAGTGTGCTTCTGCTTGTTCGCAAACACATGCAGAGTTGAGGGGAAGAACCAACGGTGCCACTGTTAAGTTTGCAGATGGGCTCCTTTAGCTTTGTACTGGAGCAGGGGCTGGCAAAATTGGGACAAGCTGGCTGCATTCGGTTGCCTTTGTTGCAGAGGGTTTTTGTCTTTACCCTCACTCCCTGCAAATGCTGAAAAAAATTTTGCCTTCAGACTGTGACTTGTGCAACGAGGGAGGTTTTGCATGTACGTGATTCTGCAGTTCAGAAACAGTTTGGATCTACTTTTGTACTTCCTCAGTAGCAAAGTTTATTTGAAAACTTAGGCTAAAGCTAAGAAAATGAGTGTGGCTGTTAGCTGTTGGAAAATGCCAGAGATTTGCAATCTGTCCTGTGTAGCTGGGCTTCTGCACGTCCTGCTGAAGGCCCCTTGCTGAAGCTGAGAGGATTCAGCATAAGTTTGCCTCGGTTGGCATGCTAGTGGTGATAGCACAGGTTTGATTGTGCAGGAATGGATTGTTTGTGCTTTTTGACAGATCACCTGTGTTGTTCTTTATACATATTTTAGTTCTACCTTGTATTCTGGTGAGATTTTGTGGTGTGGAAGGAGAGAAGTTGGAGCAGCATTTACTGCTTTAGCAGTAAAGACTGAAATCTGTTTGTGTAGGGTGCATGCCGATTTTCATGTCAGCAGATCCAAAGAAGAGGTGCTGTTCTTTTTAGTCATCAAAGAAAGAGGAAAACATGGACAGTGCTATTTTAACTCTGCAGCAGGTCCATCGTCGATTCCTCATATTGACTTCATATGCCCTTGTTTACTACTTCAGTTTTGCACAAAGGACATTTATGCCTTGTGCTGGGCTCCCCTTAGTGTTATGTCAGGTTTGAATGGTTAAGAGATGTCTTAAAAAGGTGTTGCTCAAAACTCCAGCCCTTTGCTGCTGGATTCCTCTGCCTAAGGTCTGCTAAAGCATGACATGGTGAGTACAGCATAGAAACAAAGCAAAGACATTTGAGAGGGAAGAGAAATGAGACTTCTCAGATCAGCTCTCTCACTTTCCCCAGTCTACATGATTGGAGTTTTTCCTTTTATGAGTTTTCAAATTAGTTACTTTTCAATTTTGGTCACCTTTGAACTTCCTCTCATCTGGTTTTCTGAAAGAATACAAATAGAATGTCCTGATGGTACTGTATCTTTCTCTAGCATCCTCTTGTATATATGTATCTGCTCTCTAAACTGAGCAAGAAATTTCTCCAGTTACTCTCTGTACAATTATGTGTTGCTTCTTATTACCCATCTTTAGGCCTACCCTGTTTGTTTCAGCTCTGTATGTTTTTATTTCAGGTAACTAGAACTGACTGTATTCTCTCAGGTGGTGGCATTACTGTTACGTTCCCATCCATTTTGCACCCTCGCAGTCCCGCTTGCCTCTTGGTTTTTAAATGACTGCTTTTGCATTCGGAGCTGGAGCTTTCCTTAATGAACCCTCAGCACTGTTACCTGGCTCATTGGTCAGCTGCACCACTTAATTTATTGCTCTTGAAAATATAGACCCAGCTGGTTTTTCTACAAGCCTGCGTGCATTTGCGTGTCTCAGGACAGAGTCCTGCCTGACCTCCTGCTGCTTTCCCGCTGACGAATTTTTAATGACCTCTGACTTCTCTGTCCTGCAGGGAGTGAAGTGATTTTGTCACTGTTTACCCTGGGAAGGCGATGGAGAGGGCTCACTACGTTTTGAGTTGGATTTAAGTAACAGGAGGCTGTGAGCTGCCTGCTGGGGAGCAGGATTAGCCTTGGGGGTGTTGTGAGTAATGACAGCTTGAAGATGGAGAGACAATTCTAGGAAGAGACCTGGGTCAGCCTGTGTGTTTGCACAGTCATGGGGGAGGGAGCTGCTTGCATAAAAGATGGGGGAGCCTTTGGGCTGCTTGTACCCACCAGCCTGTTGAGGAGTGAGGTGGGCTGCTCTGCAAAGTGGGCTGAATCAAACCAGGGGGAAGATGCAGTGGCTGGGAGGGGGACAGAGAGGTGACCAGATGTGCAGGGGCTGAAGTGCCTTGGTTTCCTTCGGCCACCCCTCTTCTACCTCCCATTCACCCTGTGGGCATGACTGCCCCATGTCCTCTGCCCATCTGCTTTACAGGTCCTGGATGCTGCTGGCTCTTTAGCTTGTGTTCCATGTCTTGCTTTTTGACTTGCTTTGAGGAAGCACAAAGTGTGTTCTGTCATCTGTTGTTCCTTCAGGTGCCATCTGCCTGATGGGGAACTCTGCCTGGGGGTTGGCTCTCTCCCCACACCAGGTAGCCTTGTGCTGCTCCTGCTTTAGCAGCACACGTTGAAAAAAGTTCCTTCCAATTGCTAGTGCAATTGCTAGTGCAGCTGATTTGCTTGAGAGAACACTTGTTTGAGAGATGGTCTCTTTGTATCTCAACCATCCATTTCCAATTCCAAATCTCCAGGTATAGTCCACCATGCCCAGCTGGCTTTCTGCTTTAATGTCACTTTTCCCTATCTCTTCTGATAGAGCCCCCTCTTTTTTTCTTTCAGGTTAATCAGCATTAAATACTGGGAAATCTCAACATCCTGTGCAAGAAAAAATAATACCTGTTTGCTTGTGTAACTTTTCTGCAGTGTCCCTGTCCCCACTAGCTGGTATCCCACTCAACTAAATTATTCCCCCTGAGGTTTTCTGTTTTTGATAAACTGAAAATGCCATATGTTTTCTGGGTTTTGTTTCGTTTGTCTTGGCCACCTACCGTCCCAGTTTCATAAGAGCCATCCTCATATAAATTTGTTCCCTACTGTCAATAATTTATATTCCTTTATATTGGCTCCTTCAGGATTATTTTTTCATCTTCTAAAGGATTATTGAGGTTGTAGAGAGATTTGAATAGGGACTGTGGTTTTGTAGTGTGTGTGTTTGATGTCTCTGATCCACAGCAGAAGCTCTTGCCAGCTGTTGCACCTACAGTGATACCTGCAATGTGACCCATATTGTCCCCCGAGCCTGTCCTCTTAGTCAGGCAGCATCTCTGCCGTCATTTGTGGGAGGTCTGCACACTCTGTCACTTAAGATTTCCTGAATAACCTTTCATTACTTATTTTTTTTTTAATTCTTTTTACTTTTGACTCTCAGGACTAGTTTCTTTATTTTGTGTGTTGGAAATCCCCCACTATAAAACTTAGTGTTGTGGCGTGTCTGTGCTTTCTGACCCTTGTCCTTTGCTCTGGAGGCACAGTAACTGGTGCTGCATAATGGCCCCTCATGTCTTTTGAAGCTGGTCCTCCTGAAGCACCGAGGCAGGGTGTTTCCCTTGTCCCCCTCTGGTCCTGTTGGTTAATCATCTGGGACTCCTCTAGCAGCATAATTCTGGTAAGGATTCTGAACCAGCTTTAGCTGCAGACACTGCTAATTCCTCAGGGTTAGCTGCTTCTTTGAATTCCTTTCCGGCTCAGTGTGATGGTTTTGATAAAAAGACGGACCACTGATGGCTTTTGTGTCTCAGGATTTACTCATTTCCTCAAAGGGTTCTGGAACAAAGTCAGTTTAGTAGAGAGAGGCAGAGGAAATGTACCTGTGCTGCTGCTCTGGGGGTGGGGGAAGCTGGCAGTGCTGAGGAGCCATGATGGGTTGGAGACAGCCCTGGGCATCGCTACCCCCTTCCCACTGATCCCCTTCTCAGCACGGAGATGGGATGGAGCATTTCAAGTAGGGAGACACGAGGGACTGCTGTTAGCTTGGCTTCTTTCTTCCTCCTTGTGTCCTCTCCCTGTCTCCTTGTTTATGCCCCCAAGGTGGGGAGAGCTCCAGCCACCTTTCCAGAGGGCTGCTTCCTGAGCTGGTATGTGGTGTGGAGGGAGGGATGGCAAGGCAGCAGCCCAGATTTTGTGTTCCCTGGCCAAGCACAGGGCTGAGGTTTTGTGTAGCTGTGCAGTACTGACATTCACAGGAATGGCTGCTCGCTGTGAAACTGCAAGGGTCAGGAGCAACACCACTGGGCTTCCCTCACTTACCAAAAATGCTGTTGGCCAGAGGCAAGCAACAACTCTCTGCTTAAGCCATAGCAGGATAGGCTCAGCTGCAGCTTTGGAACTTAGTAGTAACTACTCTTGATTTCCTTTTTCTAATTTTTTTTCTTCTTGTTTCCCCAGTTACAGGAGAAGGCAGAAATAATTCAGTCTTCAGTAGAAAATGTCTTTGGCAGAAGTCAGATGGTAGTTTTGGTAGTTCTGTTCTGAAATGGCAGGATTACAGTTTCACATTGGGCTATTTAGATGAGGAGTAGGCTCTTTTATTTGAACAAGTTTCTGAAAGTGCATAGTATTTCCAAGGCTTGAAAAGGGGACCCTAAAAATGAATGTCTTTCTTCTAACTCCTTCAATTAGCTCAGTAAAGACAATTATTTTTTCCTTTAAACTGCCACCTTGTTGGGTTTTTATTAACATGTGTTATGGAGAAACCAAAGTGCTTGCAGACTTCCCTCCCTTGAAGAATATTTGGCACAGATCACTCAGTCTTGTGGGTTTTCTTGGAGTAAAAACCTTTAAGCCCCTATCAGCAAAGTGCCATATTAATTCAGAAAACATGTGTCATAGAAAAATATGTTAAGAAGTACCAAATATTAATATCAGATCCATGCAAAGTTATTTGTGGGTTTTGAAGTATGTTCTCCAGACCCAAATGTCAGGAAGTGTTTGATAAGACAAGTGTTCTTGCAAGGTGTCCAACTGCTGATTCCCAGAGCCTGCATGCAGGATCTTCCTGCACTGTGTCTCTGCTGTGCGAAATAGGAGCTGCCACAGTGTGGGTGCTGCCTCAGCTTATTTTTTTAAATATTGCATCCTTGGATGCTGGTTGTATAGGGAAATGCAATTTTGGTTTGGGGTATGTATGTGTGGTGTGGTTTGGTGTTTTTCCCACATATTCTCTCATGTGTCAGACATAATGGCACCCTCACATCAAACTGCCATGGCATAAAAAAGATAGAGGGAACTGCAATGTCTCCAAGGCCTGCTTTGTGCTGGAGAAATTGGCTGTGATTAACACTGGTCCTCTTGGCTGAGCTGGGCCACATTCTTCCTCTAACCACAGCTCCCTCTGTTCTCTTTGGCATGTCTGTCTGCGCATCTCCTTTCCCTTCCCACTCCATGATCCTTTCTGGATCAGCCCTGGTCTCCTTGGCTGTGGCAGGGTGCTCATTGGTGTGACCGTGCACCGTGGCAGTGACGGCGCGGTTCAAACCAGTGCCGGTGTGTGGCAGGCGGTGGCGACCTGAGAGCCAGCCTGGCCTACCATTAAACCCCAGTGCTGCGTGCTTGGCTCTTACCAGGGAGGTTTTTTCCAGCCCTTTGCTCAAGCTTTCCTTTGAAACAGCTTTCCCAGCCACAAATCAGTGGGCAGCACATTTCTGTGGGATGTAGACGTGCAAACAAGCAATGTCTGCTCCGGCACTGCTGCCTGGAGTAGGGGCGCTGTCGCAAGGCCTTGCAGGGTACATTAGGGAGAGCTTTTCCTAATCCCAGCCTCCATCTAACTGCTCTGGGAACTGCAGGGTTGATATCTGGGAGATGTCAAAGCCAAATGGAGCAGGAATGGAAAAGTGTAATAATGGGATGGACCTGCAGTTTTGCTAGTGGCAAGTCAGTATAGCTTGTGGGGTGTGTGCCCAGTTCGGACTGGGCTGGGGAGGATGTGGAGAAGCGATGTTACATGGGTACAAGTGAAGCTGTGCAGGGCCTGCCTCTGAAAGGTATGCAGAAAGCTGGGATTGTTTTTTCAGCTTGCTAATGGATCCACTGACAGACACGTGATTGCACACATGGCGGTCTGCAGCTCCACCAGGTTTACTTTGCCATCTGTGAGGTGAGGAGGAAAAGTCTTGAGAGCTGGGGAAGCAGGGCAGAAGAGTGTGGGCCAGAACAGATTGGGTCACAGTGAATGGATACCTATGTGGTATTAAATTAGATACTCTAAATGTTGTGTTTTGTATTCAGAACAAGTTGGGACTTTGCTGTTCCAAATCCTTAGGTTTATTTCTGTTGCCATCATCTCTTAACATTTGAGTTTTATGGTTCCTGCTTTTGGAAGATGATGGCAACTTTGTGGTCTTTCCACTTGTCCTTGGGCCACCTGTGAGCTGCTTGGACCTACTCAGCTCATGGCTTTGTAAATAGGAATAATAACTACAACAGCAACAATCTGCTGTCTCTGTTGCTATCTGAAGTGCTGCATATGTGTTTCTACAGTAACACAGATCAAAGAGATAGAGACAAACAACCTGTCCCCAGATTTGTTGTATTTTAGATCCACATTACAGCAAACTAATGGGCTTAGTCACCTGCTTGATGGATGTCTTTTTTTTTTCAAAGGATGGATTTGCTCTTAAGTAAAGCTGTGCAGAAACTGGGAAGTGCCGCATCAGAGCTTTTGAATTTGGACCACTTACAGTCCTGACATTCAGAATCTCATCCCTATGGGTGGCAAAGACAAAGAGGTAAGCTTTTTCAAGTGTCCTAGAAGAAGAATGTGAGGATGCATCATAGCTGAGTACTTGAGGCTGATGTTGAACATGCCAGATTTGTCAAGCCCCAGGGTGCAGGGCTGGCTTGGCTGAACCACACGCTGTGCACATCCCCTGGTTTACTAGAATTGTCTCCTTATATAAAACACCCTGCCTTGCCTGGGTCATAAATGAGGAGGAAAGCAGAATGCCCTGTGTCAAGAGCACTTATTTTGAAAAGCTCTTGAACTTGCACTAAATCAGAAAGTCTGGGGAAACTTATCCAGCCTTTTAATTAGCAGGACACCAGCTTTTTAGGATATGTTGCTTTGGCTGCAAGCGTTGTTCTGACTTGCAGTAGAGAGGTAGTAACTTGTTTGGGTGTTGGGGTTTTTTGGAGGGGAAAAGAGGGAAAGCAAATCATGGTGTGACGAGTCAGCAGAACTAATTATGCATGTGTGTTTTATTACACCCCTGCCTTGGTTTATTCCCAATCCTGGGTCTGCACATCCTCCGTGATGTGGAGGCTGTGTACGCCTAGGACTTGTTGAGCCATTAGAAGTGAACCTTAAATGTAGTATCAGGAAGCACTTTTAGGGCTAATATTACTGTAGCTAATGCTGTGCTGCAAGCCAGGCACTTAGCTCTTGGAAATGGGTCACTGAAGCTAAACAAATTCCTCCCATCTCAGGCTCTGACCTATATGTAGATTTCAAACCAAGTGAGCAAATTGTCAAGGTGCTATTTTTGAATTTACTTTGAATTTGAAATTATGACAGTCTCAGTTCTTAGCCAGATTTCTAGTAGCAGTGGATTTTTCTTAAAGGACTTGGGTGAATGACTAAAGGTTGAAAACTGGGAGAAACCAGTTTGGGTTTTTCTTCTGTCAAAGAGAATCTGCAGCCCTAAACAAATTATATATTTGTTGTTATTTTTAGAACTAACCTGGAATTGAAAGACAGCTGCCTGCTTCTGTTTTTGTGCTTGAATTAAATTTCCAACCTCGACCCGTGAAATTGGCAAAATTTCCATTTGGACCCAAGAGAAATTGCTGTTTAGGAAGGTTCTTTATCACTCCTTTTGAAGCTACAGCCAAAGCCCTGGAGGTACCTGGCAGATGACCTTTGTTTCCTATAGGAGCTGATGTCAGAGGGTTCTGTAGCTTCCTCACCCAGCAGAGAGAAGAAGGAGAGGGACAGAGATGCTGCAACTCCTTGTGGTGCCTTCTATGCTGAGTTTTCAGTGGTGATAGATGGCCCTTGGTGCTGTAGTGGTGACTGTGTGTGTTTGCATCCTGCTCACTAAATCACCTTCACCTAAGATTTATTCTGACTTGCTGAATAGTCTGAGCAGCTTTCAACTGCTGGGCTGGCTTTTTCTTTCTTTTTCTTTCTTTCTTTCTTTCTTTCTTTCTTTCTTTCTTTCTTTCTTTCTTTCTTTCTTTCTTTCTTTCTTTCTTTCTTTCTTTCTTTCTTTCTTTCTTTCTTTCTTTCTTTCTTTCTTTCTTTCTTTCTCTCTTTCTCTCTTTCTCTCTTTCTCTCTTTCTCTCTTTCTCTCTTTCTCTCTTTCTCTCTTTCTCTCTTTCTCTCTTTCTCTCTTTCTTTCTTTCTTAGTGGAAAAGAAAACCCCAACTTGATTAACTCCTTCCCACCCCTCCCACCTTTCTCTAAGCATGGAATTTCCCTCCTGCTATGAAACTGTGTAGAGGGCAGGATCAACAGCACTCAGAACAGTACCAGGGACATTAGCAGCTTGTGGACTGCAAATCACAGGACTATAAGCTGGATAAGCTTCCCAGGCTGCTCTTGGAAAGGATGCTTAGGGCTCCATATATGAAACGTGCCTGGCAGCTACATTATTCGTATTACTGTTAAGTATTGAGAGAGATGGTAGACTAGAAAAGATGCCTGTGGTAAGGCACTGCCAGGCACATGCCTGCTCTCCCTAACTACTGTGCCCCTGTGAAGGAAAGATGTGTGTCCTCTCCTAGGGTCCTCACCCAGCTAGCACAGCACCAAAAGGAATGTGAGGCTTTTGAATAGCTGGCAAAGGGTGTGAGACAGCTTGGGGGGAACCTTGCAAGGAGCTAAGCTTAACTTGAAGCTCTCCCTGCAGAGCAGGCCCAAGCACAGGTCCCTGCACATTCCCTGGGGGGCTGCCTGCCTGCCTGATAGGAGCCCTGAGCCCCAGTGCTCTGGCAAGTCTGTGGTGGGGAGGGAGCTGCTGGAGATGAAGTGTGTCTCTTCCTCTGCTGCAGGCTGTGCCAGCACTCCGTTCTGCTCCAAGCATGGCTGTGCTGTGAGTGAGTATGACTGGGTTAATGGAGTATGTCAAGGGAGCGAGGGCAGTATTTGGCAGCGAGCTACTGACTTGTCAGGCCTGGGGAAGTGGTATGTTACAGCTCAGCTTCTCACACAGAATGAGCCTCTAGCTTAGGACTGTGTTTTTTTTATTTGTGCCTATACAGACACACACATTTAGAATATATATTTTTTAAAATATAATTGAAGTGACTTGCATGGCTGATGGCAACACTGGGTTCAGAAATGCAGAACAGCCTGGTGATAACACAAGGTGCAGGAGATGAGCAGGGTCATGACAGTACATTAGAGGATGGTGACTGGGAGAGGGCAGCATTGTCTGCAGGCAGGGGGAGTTGTCTTTCTGGAAGAAACAACAGTTAAGAGTCTGGAAGGGCATCAGCAGTGCCTGGTACCAGTGTTAAGTGAGCTCATTCAAGGTAGTTTCAGTGTTGAAGTTGATGTAACATTTCTCGAGTAGTCTTGATCTGAGACCTTTGCTTTCTCCTGACATAGTGAAACAGGCATGTCTTGGGACAAGGGAGTGGTTCCTGGGATTTGGGGGAGAAAGGCTCATACCTGTCTTCTGCTTTTGCTAAGTCCTATTGTCAATCTTTTTGCCAGAGAAAGGGTTGAAGTGTGAGGAAACCTTTCTACCATTCACTGAAGGACAAAGTAAATGATACTTTCCTCCTTTAGGAAATCTTTCCCTTTTCATTTGTGGTGTCATTTCACCTTTCCAATCTCAAGGCCACTCTGAAGAGTCCTGAATGTCTATCAGAGGGAAATCTTGAAATGTTGAGGTCTGCTGGGTTCAAACTAACCTGCTGGAGGGTGTGTAGGAGCCCTTGGCTGTGAATCATAGAAACCCAATGGATGCAGAGCTCTGTAAAGTGCCACCTTGTGCTGGTGGGGACCCAGCTGGAGCCCTTTCTGCGCATATATCCTTGGTTTTCCCCACAGCTGGGGGTTGGTGACATGCAATAGCTCCTTGGTACACTCTTTGGTACTCGTGCTGGTCTTTCTCCCATGGGAAGTGTCTTGCCCAGGTTGAAGAAGGTATTGGGTTTGCCTCACTCTCCTTCTGTCCCACAGGCTGGATGCAAAGGAGGAAGCATGGTAAAGGCAGCATCTCTCCAGGATTCATGGGCTCTTTGAGAGATGATCAGAGGGAGGCCAGATGACCTGCACAACACACAGAGCACTGTTTCTCCTCTGCAAAGGCAGCATCGGAGCATTCTCTCCAGCCCCGCGCCGCCCGGCTTGCCCGATCGTTTCCGGATGTTTCGTAGCTGCGAGTGGGAAGTCCTGGAGCGATCCCTCAATATCCTCCAGGCCAGTGACTTCTACTGGGGACCCTTGTCCGTGGGGGAGGCTCACGCCAAGCTCCAGCGGGAGCCTGTAGGCACCTACTTGGTGCGGGACAGCTCGCAGGGGAACTGCTTGTTCAGCCTGAGCGTGCGGATGCCCACGGGGCCCGTCAGCCTTCGGATCTCTTTCCAGGAGGGCTATTTCCGCCTCAAGAACTGGTTTTCAGACTGCGTGGTCCGGCTGCTGGAGCTGGTGGTGGCGGGGACCCGGAACAACCCCTTGCACTTTGATGAGATGGGGGGAACTCCCCTGGTCTTCTCCGAGCCCCTCTGCCGGAGCCGCCGGGCAGTGCCCACGCTGCGGGAATTGTGCTGCCGGAGCCTCCCTGCTGGTGCCGCGACAGAGGGCAGAGCAGGGCTGGGGGGCTCCTTGGGAATGTGTCTGAGGGAAGGGGTGTTCTCACCCCTGGACAGAAGGGGAGGGTCAGAGGGGAGCGTTGGCCCCAGCCCCTCTCTGTCCTGGGCTAGGAGATGATGGATGCATATGGGAGATGAAAGGAGATGCCTCTTTTATGGCTGTGCTGGTGGGATGTGTGCCACACCAGTGATGCTGGACTGGCTGCTGGGAG
Source organism: Ammospiza nelsoni (assembly GCF_027579445.1). Classification (NCBI taxonomy): domain Eukaryota; kingdom Metazoa; phylum Chordata; class Aves; order Passeriformes; family Passerellidae; genus Ammospiza; species Ammospiza nelsoni. The sequence goes on from NC_080637.1 coordinate 48,480,403, forward strand.
AGGAAGGGGGAGGGCAGAGGGAGCAGAGCTTGAACCCAGTGGCTGTGACAGATGTGGCCTCATACATACACAGTGAGTGTGACTTTCCCAGATGTGCCTGGGGTAAAGCCAGACCGTAAGAGCAGACAGTGCCACTGCCACCAAGTCCTGCTCTTTGCTCCATTTATAACTTAAAAGCTTCAGAAAAAAGGTGAGCTGCCCATCTTCCCAAGTCCACCCTGTGTTCTCTTCTACCCCAAAGTGCTTGAGCTCATTCCTGCCTCAAATCTGCCCTGGTGGAGTGCAGCTGAGTCCAGTCCCACAGCAGTGCAGCTTGGACATCGATGGGCATGACCCTTGTGCTGACCCACAAAGCTGTGGTGGAGCAAGAGCACGTTTCACTCCCTGCAGCACAAATGTGATACCTGTTACTTAAGAGGCCGGTGTTTGCACCAAGTGAAACCATTGCAGCCATGTACGATACATGCAGCTTCACTGGCTTTTGCATTGCTTTATTCAATTGGATTTTGGAGAGTGAAGATGGGTTATGCTGTACTTAAGGGCATGGCATTCCTGCAGAGATAACCCTGGTCTGGAGAGTTGTATCTGCCCTGGAAGGGTGTGAAGAGATGGGATCCTGCACCCTTTCTTAAGCTCATGTGATAGTGTGCTGCTGCCATCTGTTGAGCATCAGAAGATATTTTGGTTTTGCCTCTGAAAGGCAAGGAAATTTTTATATAAAACTTCTAAAATTTTAATAAAATTTTTGTATTGATTTTTAAAAGTCAGTGAATACTTGGTGATAACTTCACTCCCTTCTAATGTTAGCAGCCCAGTTAGTTTAGTGCCCAGGCTTGGCAATCAAACTGAAACTGAATTAAGTTAATTTCTCATAAAGAACACAAGCAGAGCATAAATGAGTGGTCCTAGCTGGGAACATTAAACTTAAATTCATCTTGTAGTGTAATGTAGTGAAGAATTTTCTAAACAGAGAAACTTCTGAAAATCTCAGCCCTACATTTTTAGAAAGTTTTTTTTAGTACCTCAAAATTTGTACTGAGTGCTTGAAAAAAAATTAGTAATTCAAGATCTTAGAACAGGGCACAGCATCAGTGAACTTGAACTGGTGAGTATGAGTACAAACGGGAGGAACACAGTTGGCTTAAATAGGGTCATGGTTCATTTCAGGGATAGTCAGTATGATGTCTTCAAAATAAGTGATTGAAAACAGCTACATGAAAGAAGAAATTCAGATACTCTAAAATTTGAGCCAAACTGTTTTATAGGCTGCTAAGCATCCATAGCTGGGCAGACAGCCTGCTTTGCTCATGCTGACTTTCCTCTTCAGACCTGTATGGAAGAAAAGAGCTGAACAGGGAAAGAGAGCACACTGAATTTGCTCTATTGTCTTCAGCTGTTTTATCTGAGGAACTAAAGTGTGTGGTCAGCACAGACAGAGATACAGGCTGTGATTCATCACAGGAGCCTAACTTAGACACTCTGAATTATTCTCTGGAGGGCTTTGTTGCCCTGCTGGCAGTGAGGTGCCTGGCTGCCTGTCTCAGGGCATTAGCTTATCAACCAAGGTAGTTAGATAAGTGTCAGGGAAGTGGTGATCTTGTCCTTGCTGCGTGCTCCTTCCAGCTGCAGGGAGGCCAGAGGCAGCTCGGTGCCCCTGCAGTTACTGTGTCTCAGCCCAGTGCAAAAGCAGGAGCTGGGATTGTTCATTTCCGCAGGGTGTGTGCCCTGGGGTAGCTGACGTGTGGGCATAGTGTTGCTTGCTGCCAGCATCTCAGGTGGCTCTGGGCACCTCTGGGACCGTTCCTGGGTTCTTGGGTGAAGGCCCTGCCTCAGCAGGGTCAGCCACACAGCTGCTCTCCCTCTCTGCCATGGAAGAGTGGGACTGGATCTGCTGGCCCAGGCATCATGTCCACCCCTCGATCCTTTGCTTTCTTGAAGGTGTCTGCTGAGGTGCCTTGGCTCCCTTCCTGCCTTCCCTTCAGAAAGCAGGGGGGTGGAGGAGCAGTATAATTTCTTCCATGTTTAGAACTGAGCACAGGAATGCTTCTGTTTTCTGGCCACGGTTATACCTCACTGAGGGAAGAGCTTTCTGAAGGTATTGCTCTGACCTGGCTGTGAACTGCTCTCATTTGGCCGCAAATGAGCATCTTGGGTTCTGCAGCTGGGGGTTGCAGAGAAGCCCTGTTTGCAACCTGGATTGCACTTTAGGAAAATCACACCATGGAAGAAGGAAATAGTTTGTATTTTAATAAAGTCTACTTTATTTTGTTCCTCTTTCTTTTTTTTTTTTTTTTTTTGTTTAATTGCACAGCAAGCACTTGTCTCAGTCTTACAAGTAAGTCAATTCCATGCAGGGCTGCAGCGAATTGATTTGAGATCTGTGGATGAAAAGCAGTGAATTACTGCCAAGCATTGTTATATTGTGAAAGTTGAAAGCACATCATGTGTGAGTATCCTCATTATTCCCAAGGAGAGGTCACTCTGCAGATCAGGATTTGTGCAAGAAAGGAAATCAATGTAGAAAGAACAGGAAAGTGAAAAGTGCATTGGCTGAAGCAAGCATTAGAATCCTTCATTCTCTGCTTGGATGTTGGAAGAGAAACCTTTTTCTTTCAGCTCTTGAGAAAAAAGATGTACAAGCAAAAGGGTAAGAATTTACTTCCATGGGGTAACACTATCCTGCTGCTTTCATTAGAGTGGGAGATGTTCACTGTAATGACCCTGCCTCTGAATGGGTCCCTCTGTCACGTAGGAGTAGCTCCTGGTGGCCTGTATCCAAATGTTTCTTTTGGTGGCTCCTAAGGGGACTTAAAAAGAAATTGCAAACTTCCTCACAACCTCTTGAGCACCATTTGGGGAATAGAGGAAAATTGTTTGCATTTTTATATGTTATGTTATACATTTCTCCAGCTGACTCATTTCACTTTGTCGAGGAAACTTACACAGGCTTTGCAGATGGTTTTTTTCAAGTGTTCTTCCTAACAGCAGAAGTTGAAAAGTTTAGTGCTTGCGAGAGGGGCTTCCTCTACCATGCTGTGAAGGGCCTGGATCTCAGTCCCAATATGCTGCAGGCATCCAGCAGGAAACTGCTCTTTGTCTGCCCCCAACTAGCTGTCTGTTGGTAGTGCTCTGGCGCCCCAAGGGTTAATTTCCCAAAATTCTTCACTGGAACTTGCTAATAACTTCCATATGTACCCATGTGTGTGCTCAGGAGGGGCCCCACAGCCATCAGCTCTTGTAATAATACTTGATTACCTCTGACATAAAGGTCTGTATGTTGTTAGGGATCAGGATTCACAAAAATTCACAAAAAGACACAAGTTTGTGCAAAAACACTTTAAAAATGTATTAACATTTGGTCATCCTCAGTGATTTCTTAGGTAGTCAAGCTTCAAAATCAAGTCTGTGTACACACCGGATTGTGGGTAAGGTCTCAGACCCTTACCCTGTTGTCCCTCTAAAAATGTGTATTTAGTCTTATGTGTCATTAATCTTGAAGTGTGCAATACCCCTTAATTTACAACACACCTTGGCTAGGGAAATGTGATGGGTTTGTCTGATGGAGTTCGTTTTGCCCCAGTTCCTCAGATGTTTGGCATCTGTACAGTTAAAACTGCATGCACTGGAGCTTTCTGCCTGCCCTGTGCCATTCCCTGGTGCAAAGGCCAGGCTGCTGGGGGCAGCCTTCAGAGAGAAGGCAGGTGTCAGAGGGAGAGGGAGATGTGGCAGAGTCGCTCTGAAACTCCTGATGCCTCCCTGCAGAGCTGCCTGGGTCTTGGCAGGCTCCTGCTGCCTTCTGATCTCAGCTGGGGCTGGCGGAGCTGAGGTTTTGATTCAGGCAAAGCAAAGTACTTCCAAACGTTTCCTATGCAAGGGCTGGCTCAATAGTAGGACTCTTCAGCCAGAAAAGAGATGGCTGAGGTCTGTGGCAGAGATCTGTAAAGCCTGAATGCTATGGAGTAGGTGACCATGTGTTTTCTTAAAAATCCAGGGAGGCATCTGATGAAATACTTCAAGACTCAAAAGGAGACATTTCTTCATGTGACGTATAGTAGCTTAAGCTCTGGAAATCCCTGCCACAGGCCACCTGCAAGGCTAACCTCTATGTGGGTACAAAAAGGGATTAATGGTGATTGATGGAGCACCTCTGGAGGAGGAAAAGCAGAGTTGGAAAATAGGGGAGAGGCAGGATCCAGGTGGAGTTTTGAGTTCTATGCTATGGCAGGAGTGTGGGAACAAGGCAGCCTAGGCTCAGCCTGAGGCTCAGCAGCACAGGGGGCAGCCCAGGCTAGCTGAGCCAGTGGCTTGGTGAGGGACAGCTGTGCTGAGCTCCCAGAACTGTGCTGGGCCTCTTGAGACACAGGGGTCTGCACCTGGCAGACCTGTACACCCTCCCTGCAGTGCAGTTGCGTGCCCCAGAGTTTGATGGCAGCCCCAAAGGGAGCAGCCCTCGGGCGCTTCTTCCCGGCTTTCACAAGCAGAAAAATTGGGACACCCATCTGATGCCTGGAGGCAAGCATCAGCACAGGCTGAGGATAAAAACATCACCATCACTCAGAATGAGTGAAGGAGCCTGAATTGTCAGCTGGGGGCACTGGGGGAGGCCAGCATCAGCCCGAGGTGACAGCTGGTGGGGGCAGAGCTGGGGGCTCCCAGCCCGACTAACTGCATGTCAGAAAGGAGCTGCAGAGCTTTGAGAAGCAAAGCACTAGGCAGGCTGCTAGGTTCATCCATCCCAGAGCAAATGACTTGCATACACTTTTAAATATTTTTGCCTCCTGAGCTACCTGCTTTCCCAAGACACCATCCTTGCCATCAGAGCTCTCAATCTTTGAGCTGGTCCCAGATGCCTCTGAAATCAATGACCAGATTATTGTTCCTCTCTGAAGATTTTGGATTAGGCCTCCCTGTTTTGTCAGGCTGATGTGAGCAAAATGTGGGTTTTCCACACTAAACATAATCAAAACAAACCCTGCTCCCACTGGTTTGTGCAACAAATCATGCTGGGGGAATTGCTGGCATTCGGCATGATTAGCCCAAGTGCAGATGCCTTCCAGCTTGTAAACAATAGCCTAAAGGATTGGAGAGGATCACAAACAAAGCACTTACAGAGAAGACAGCATTTTCAAAAGGGACTTGAGAGCTTATGTCCATTGGGGGTTTGTCTTTTAAAAATAAACTAGAAGTAAACAAATTGACAGAGACAGCTCTGAAGGATGTAGGAGAATGAAAGTGAGGAGACTGGATATAATACACCAAAATTAAGTAGGGGAAAACTAGACAGGGCTAATGGGGCCTCTCAAACTCTTCAACAAGATGTCCCACAGCCTTAGGGATGGGCAGACATTAGAAACCTCATCTGTCCTTGTGAATGAAGCCAGGTGGGATATGTAAGGGATGCAGGAGAAAACCCTTCTACAGTTCACTGGACAAAAAAAAAATCTCTAAAAAGCACTGAGAGGAACAAAAGGATCAGGCAACTTGTGCTTGTTTTACAGTGGTTCAGTCTGAAAGGGACGATCCCTCCTCAAACTGCAAACTAGTGACAAATTGCTGTGATTTTCAGACTGAAAACTGTCCAAGTCACGTAAACCATAGTTTTTGTATAGTGCTTTTAATTATTTTTTCTTAATCTCATTTCTATATAGGTATGGGCTGATTATTTTCAATTATGTCTCATTTCTCCTGGCCCTGGCAGAGTGAGGCAGCAAGTGCCCAGCTTCACACTCAAGAGCTCCTGCAAGGGGACAGCAAGGTTCGTGGCACTGATGGTTACTCATTTAAGGACATGGTGAATGGCAGTTGCAGCCAGAGCGCAGCAGTGTCTCTGTAACTGAGATGGTGTTGCAAGGAATGCTAAATCCAGAAAGATGTGAGCACCCTCACACTCTCCCTGTTGCTGTGTGTGCTGGAAACACACAGTTAATCCCTTTGTTTAAAAGGTTCAGGTAGCAGCTGTGCTGATCACAGAGCATGAGGTGTTTGCCAGGTTCTTGCTGCTAGACTTTCAGTGCATCTTGAGTTGTTTTGGAATCCATGGAATCTCAAGCCTAGAATAATACAGGTGCAAATCCAGGTGTTCCTGGTAGTATCCAGCCTCCATGTTCTAAGTGCTTCAGTACTGCAGTTGTTCCTTCTGCAGTACTGAGTTAGGAAGGATTGATGGTTCCTTTTATCCTTGGTCTTCTGTAAGGAGCTCTCCTAGGCATTGGGATGGCAGAATGGCGTGGTGGAGAACATGAGCTGAAGATCTTTTCCTGCTCTTCCAGACTGTGCAAGGAATCAACCATATATGAAGGCAAGTCTAATGTACGTGCTGAGATACCTAAAATAAGCCATGCAAACAAATCAGTCGTATGTTATCCAGATGGGACTGTTCAAATCCAATAATAGCAGTAAAGTGCTCCTGAACTCTGCAGAGAGAAAGATTATAGAAGGATCAGGTATAATTATAGTGCCTTATTATTACCCTTCTCATCATTCTTTCTAACAAAGCTTTTCAATAGGATGGAAAAACTTCTTGCAGGAGATCCTAATGTGTTTGCTGGCACAAACATATTAGGGAGGATTTTTTCATTCTTCCTTCCAAGACTGTTCAAGTTAGCCCCTGTAAGTGGCATTACTAAATATCATAATGATCTATACTATCTTTCAGATGAAACCTTCTTCAGCATCTCTTTATGGCCTTGACTGCAGCAAACCCTTCTCCAGAAACACCTCACTGTTGCTACCTCTAATGAAAGCACCAGCAAAAATTCCCCTGTACTGCTCTGATCCTTGCTTTGATACAAGCCCTTCCAAGCAGGGTTAAGTAATACCCTTAAAATACTAGTGTCTGCAAGTGGCTTGTCTGTGTACTGCTCCATGTATTCTACCTGGAATATGGGTGGAATCATTCAGCAAGGATTCTCTACTTTGGAGAAAGTCATAGAGCTGGAGGTATATATCTGCAAGGTGTTCTCCCCTGCCTGAGTCCCATCTCCTCTGAACACCAGCAGTGCTTGTTAGAAAAGTCCAGGGTTATCAGAATCAGACCACAGGCAAAATGAGTGAGGGGAACACACATCCTGGCCTGCAGGTTGGTCCTGTGGGCTGGCACCACTCAAGAGAAGGGAAAAAAAACCCCTGGCATTTATTCAGCAGTATCCCTTCCCAGATCACTGCAGATGCCTGGAAATACTGCTGAAGAGGAGCCTGACAGTGCAAGGGAGCCAGCTCACATTGGAGGCAGAGCCACACAGTAGCTCTGAAACCCAGTGTGGACTTCCCAGGGAGGGGATTTTTCACAGGAGGGAAGTCCCAGGCAGCACTTCCACTTCTGCAGCTCCCCCAGCCTAGGGAGCAACTTGCTATGGGGAAAAGCTGTCGGTGAGCATGTGGATGGTAAAAACTCTACCAACACACCTTGTTCTTAATCTGCAGCACACCCTGCATTGCTATCCTCATGGCCCTGATTTAGTGAATCCCTTGCACCTCTCTCAGCTTGGGGACATGCCTGTACCTGTGCCAAGTGTTGCAGTGCAGGACAGCATCTCTCCCAGGCTCCATGGCTCCATGCCCTGCTCACCTGCAAGTCCTGGGCAAACCAGGAGGAGAGGCAATGTGGTTTGAACAGATGCAGCAGGTTTGGAGGGGACGCATTAGGTTTATTTCTTGGGCTGGGGGGAAGGGGTGATTTGCTGATATGGGTCCTTCTCTTCTCATCTCCCCTGAGCACCTTGGCAGAGCCTTGCTCTCAACTCAATGAAAGTAGGGCAGAGTCTAACCACATTTCAAGCTGTCTGTGTTTTTGGATTCTGGGTAACTGTGATCTTTATCTGTTCCTAGAAGAGATTTAAACAACTTATAAACCACAACTGGGCAGAGATAATAAAGGAAGCAGTACTGGGGTGGGGAAGGATTTCCCCAGAGTGTACAGAGTGAGGGGAGGAGAAACCATGGGCCCAGCTGTGGCAGAGGGTCTCAGCATGGTGAGACACAGAGGGGGTGCCTTAGGGAAACCCCAGCAGTATTAGTAGCTAGGTATAAAATGTTGGTACATGTATATACATGTATATACATGCATATATATATATATTTATATGTATAAAGAGCAGGTGGAGATACAACTAGTCACAGATGTCTCAACCCTGCTACGGTATCTATATAGTCTCAACTCCATGCACTTGCTCCTGTTGAGGTTTGTGTCTCCATGCACGCAGGATATGCTTCCTCTTATACTCCGAGGTTTTTTGCATTTCTCATTCCTGTGGGACTCACACCTGTCATCATGCAGTTCTCCAGGGAAAGGAGACCTCCTTCCATTGGGGGTTGGAGGGGGTTCAGGCTCAGTGCCTTACCTCCAGGCCCACAGGGAGGTTCACAAAACCCCTCCCAGGTCTCCCCATGGCCTGCAGCAGCCTTGGATGCTCCCAGTGCACTCAGCAGTGGTCTGTAAGGGTTTGAAAAACAAAACCCAATGATGTTTCTCTTGCATAAGGTCAAAACTACAAATCCTTGTCCTGTAGTTCTGTCAGCCAGGAATGTAGACAGCAGGTGGGAAATTCAGGGGTAGGGAGGAAAACAGAATGAAACACATTTCTGTATTGGCAAAAATCCTAGCAGAGATGTGGTTCTTCCAGCACATGTTTTTGCCAGGATCCTTTATTTAGTTTTCATAGCCAGAATAGGGCCTGGTGGCAAAATTATGTTTTTCCACCCTAGGAGGGTGTGCTATTACAGCTGTATCAGCCTGCATATTCTCCACAGTCCACAATCAAAGCAAAGCTGAGGAATTAATAGAAAGAAAAAACAATATATTCACTTGCCAATAAGATACTTAGCTACTTAATCCTTTCCCAGCTTTCCTCCTGGGAGCTGGCAGAAGCCTGGAGTGCATGAGGAAACCTGTGCCAATCTAAAGTGGGGTGTGAGTGCACTCCAGTGTCTGCTGTGGGGGTCCATGCTGGTTCCCAGGGTCACTGCAGCTGTGCTGCCTGTTCTACTTCCCAATGTCCTGAGGTGAAAAGCTCCTGCAGGCTGAAGAAAAGGTCCCAAAAAGAAACCAAAAAAAGGGAAGACATTAAAAGGAAAAAGAAAGAAAAAACAAAAGCCAGGAAAAGGGAGAGAAAGAGCATGCAAGGGAATGAGGTGGTTTGAGTGAAAGGGAGTGCAGGGATTTCTTGAACTAGCTTGGGTGAGGGTGGGGGAAGCAGCTTAGATTCAGAGTCAGCTGTGGGGCAGGCTTGGGTACCTGGGGGCAGTCAGAAACTGTTGCCAGGCTGCAGGGAGCTGGGGTTGGCACAACTGGCTGGCTCCAAGCAGGGCTGAGGCCCAAGGAGTTTTCCTGCACAGACAAGACCAGAAGGGCCATCTGGCGAGGCCATTGCTGGCACGAGCCAATCCTGCGGCTCCCTTGCAACTGCTGCCATCTTGTCCAACATGATCCTCCCTGTGTGTGCCCTGCACAGCATATCCAGCACCTGCCAAACTTCCTGCCTGCCCCCCTTCACCCCCAGCATGGGGGATGCACAGCCCTTCACTCAGGACACTTTCAGAGCCCGATGTGCACACCTGAAGGCATGCAGCTGGTGAGCAGGGGCTCAGGGGCTCCTGTTTTAGGAAAGCACTGCTGGCAGCATGCCCTGCTCTTCCCAGCATCCCACCTCAGCATTTTTGCTGCTAATAGGAGAAAGTTTGGGCTGGCCTGGTCGTGGCATTGAGGGGCTGGTGACACATCCTGTGACCGTGGGAGGGCTGTGTGCCTGCTACTCCTGTACTCACGCTCCCGTGGGGGCTGTCGAGGTTTGTGAGTCTGTGGCTGTTTGTGGGGACACTCCTTTGAGCCTGCCCCTGCTGAGACAGCCACAGCAAGCTGAACACCATTACCAGCACCTTGACTAGTGCAGCATCACTGGTCACTGGGATGAAATAGGTACTTGGGCTTTGCTTGTGGTGGGAAGCATCCACGCGTGGTGCCAAGAGGCCTCTGCAAGCTGAGAACTGTCATTCCTAATAAAACTGTGTTCCTCACTAGCCCAGGCAGGAGTTTCCAGAGCACCCTCGGCACAGAAGGGACGGCTGTGAGTGCGTAGGCGGTGCCAGGGCTGGAGGCAATGCTGCCGGCGGCTCCCTGTGCTTTGCCCCCGGCTGGAGCTGCTGCCCCCCACAAGGGCTCGGCAGAAGCGGCTCGGCTGCCGCTGCCAGAGGGGGCTGCGAGGGGAGGGTCCGGTGGTGGGGCAAGAGGCGTGTGGGGGATGACTGGGTTGGGCTGCTGCGGGCGGCGACAGAGACTTGTGGCGCAGAGAGCGGCGGCGAGGGCAGGACTCAGCGGGGATGGGTCACACCCGCGGCACAGCGGTTCGTTTTCCTTTTCCACACCCGTCTTCTGCTGCTCCTGCCTGACGGGCGAACTGCGGCTGCAGTATCTGCAGCTTGCCGAGTAAAAGTTGTTCCTCGAGCTGTTGATTACGGTTAATTAGCATTAATTTTGCCTTAAGTGGATCCTAGTTGTGCTCGTTTTCTCTAGGGTTGCAACTCCTCCGGTCCCCCGGTGCCCTGGGCCCGTGGTGGATGGGCGGGCGCGGGAAGGAGGGAGGGGGCGGCCGGGGCGGCGGCGCCATCTTGTGGGCGAGGGCGCGGGTCGGCGGGAGCGGCCACTGCCCGCCCCTGCCAACCCCGCCACCGCGGCACGGCCGCACCGGGCTCCGTGAGCGCGGCTCGGCCTCCCGCAGGGGCCGGGGGGGGCTGCCCCCGGCAAGATTTAAGTCCCTGGATTAGGCGGACCTAACATGGCCCGCTCCGCCCTGGCCTCGTGTCAGCCCCAGGGCCGGGCAGGTAGATGTTCTTCTGGAAGGTGTCACCCTGAGTAGGTACAGCTCTCCCACCAGGCGAATTCCCGCTGGCCACACAAGGAGCCAGTGAAGGAGAACGGGTGGGATTCGCCGCGAGGCTGGGGCACGGCCCCGAGTGTTCGTCAGGCCTGTGGTGGTAACTTAGTTCCTGGGAGTCTTTCCAGCAGGTGAGCAGAGGAAAAGCAGCAGTGGGTGATTTCAAAGGCAGACTTGTTTTGCTGGTGAAAGGGAATTAGAGAACTGTCCCCTCCCTTCCCCATGGTGGTGGCAACACCTCTAATTTTCTGTTTTCCCATCAAGTCACTGATCATTCCCTACAGCATTTCAATGGGTAGAAACGTAGTGAGGGCATTGGCAGCTTTTACCTCAGCATCATCCAGCCCTGCTGAGAGGCACTCGACTCACAACAGTGGTAAAAATGCTGGCAGAGGTACGGTCCTGCTCATGCTGGCTCCGCTATAGCTCCTGCTGCCAGACAGAGGGAGACTCTACGCCCTGGAGTCTGGGGTTAGATGAGTCAAAGAGATTGTGAATCCTCAGAGGTGTACATGTTGCCACTGGCTGGCTTTCCAGCGATGGGGGTTTGAGCTGGTCTCTGACAGGGCAGCAAACGCAGAGCTGCCGTGCTGGGGAATGCTCTGAAGCGCTCTGTGCAGTCAGGCTCGCTGAGCTGCTGCAGCTTTTCTGTGTGCCAGGCGGTGTTTCTCTTTTGGATGGCTGTGGTGTTAAACGCTTCAGCAATAAAGAGGCTTTGTTGTGGTCTCTGCAGCATTGCTTTTGCCTTGGCTAGCAGCAACCTTTTTGTTTGAATTAATGCTTTCCCTGGAGTTGGCTGTGGGGGCATGTGTGGGCTCGTGTGTGTGCCTTGACTTGTGGGTGTACATTGGACACAGCTGTGATCAGGCACTTCTGGTAGGTGCAGCACTTGCCCAAACTTGTTGTTCGTGTGTGCTGGAACAATGTGCTTTTCCTCATGGTTGGGAATGCTGGCCACTATTGTGGGCTTTTTTAAGTGCTTCAGTGAAATTAATATCCACTTTTCAGCTATAGGCAGAAACTGGCTTGAATCTACCCCAATCCTGTATTTAATTTCAGGAAGTGTCAGCATTTGCTGCATTAAAGGAAGGACCAAGCTGTACAGTCAGTGCTGTGGTGGGTTTGCAGCTGGCCAGGCTGTTCTCTCCTCATCGTGCTGTAGAGACTGGCTCACATGCACCCATGCACTGTATAATGCATCGGTGAAGGTCATACAGTGACCTGTTCCTTTGGAGCTTTTTAATTTATTTCCTTTGGCACAGGTATCTTGGTTAGCTCCAGGTAAGTTTTGGGGTGATCAGTTCAGTCCTGCTACTGGCTGGTAATAGCAACTCCCCAGCTTTTCCTCATCTTCCTTGCATTTATGTCTCCAGGGTTAAAACTCAGTTCAGAATCCCCAGACCAAATTGAATTAGAATTTAACATTCAAAGATTCAGGCTCCCTTTAGGCTCTAAGGAACAGAATGTCATCCTGTCTCGCAGTTAATAGCTGCTGGGTAGTCGTTTCAAAGCCATTTCTTTTCAGTGAGCTCTACCATAGCAAATCCCAGCAGTGAAAGTATTTCTGGCCTGGCTGTGCCTTTAATCCCACAGCTGAGCCTTGTGTGTGATCTCTTTTGAAATGCTAGATTTTTTTTTTTTTAAATTCCAGACAGGGATATTTCTAGGACTTGGCATTTCGAGTGGCACCAGGATTGTTTATAGGAAGAGAACAGAAAGGACAGAAGGATGATGTTGACCTAGCAGCCCTACCAACCTACCTCACTTAATCCACTTATCACCCTGAATTCCTGAAGCAGATAAATGCTGATAACAGTTAAAACACATCACTGGCAGGAGCAGCATGTTCTGTCCTCTAGAAATACATCAATACTGAAGATTACAAAGCTGTGTGCTACCATGGGGATGAACATGATATAAGAGCTGAGGAAGCCCTCACTATTCAGTGGAGTTCTTCCACAGGAAGGTAGTGAGCCTCTGTTTGCTTCTCTCTCCCTGCCCCGACTACATTGAGGTGCTGTTGAGGCCTGAGAAAGGCTTCTGAACACTGTTGTGACCCCAGAGCCACAGCTGCCTGATCTGTGCCTCCATATCTGAAATACCAAGTGGGCCCCAAGTGTCTTGTTACTGCTTTTGATTGTCCTTGCTGCTCAGCATTAAGACCTGTGAGGAGTGGTTTCCAGCTGAGACCAGCCCCGTGCAGCTCACATCAGCATGTCTTGGGGAGAGGAGTTGGTTTTGGCTAATCTGAGCTAAACCTTCCCTGGAGGAGTGCAGCTGCTGCACCAGCCACACAAAGCCACTTTCTCCTCTCCCCATCTGTCAGGGTTCTCAGAGAGGTACTGGAGCTGTCCCTGGGCATCACGCAGCACATGCCTCCCCCTGTGTCAAGACCCCTTCCTCCAGGGGACCTGTCCCAGTCTGAACAGGAGGAACAATGCTGTAAACCTAAGGTTTTTTGGAGTAAACTTTGTTCCTACAAAGTTTGGAGGGATAAAATAACTGATAGCGCTTTTGAATACACAAAGCTTACAGGTTCATCTGCTGCCTTAGGTCTTTCCCCACGTGAGCATCCCCCACCAGTCTCTGCAGCACAGCACCCCATGTGAATGGGCACCCTTGAAGTTGCAGCAAGTCCTTTCTTGTGGACTGTGCAATTGTCTCACAAGAAGTGTGAAAGGAGGAAGCTGCCTAAAGAGAAGCGAAGATCTCTCAGCCACAGGAGTTTTTATGAGTCAGATGCTGCTCAGCTGTTGCACTGCAGATGTCTTAGCTAAAAACAAGCATTCATTGAAAATCAAAGACTCTTCGTGATTATAGGCGGCAGGAGCCTCCCACAAAACGTGGTTTTTCTTCTTCAAAAGGCTCTCCTTAGATTTGCCTACAATAGATTACTTAAAGCTTGCCTGCACTGCGAAGCTGATTCAGAGCCAGCATGGTGTGGATCTGAAATGGTCCAGCTGTTTGGGACGAATTTGCCATCTGGTTGTCCTCACTCTGTGAATGTGAGTGCCTTCCTCTGGAGGGACCTAGTGGAGAAGTTGGCTGTGGAGGGCCATTTTATGGAGTCAGTGGTACAGTACAGCCTTTGCTCTGTACTGACTACTCATGAGTATACTGGTTCTCTGTGTTGAAGGCAGAACAGGCGATCCCCCACGTTGTGGAAGGTGACAAAGTTTGTTGTAAATGCAAGCGGTATTTTACAGCCATCAGGAAGCAAAGCTCTGTGTGTTAAAGTGCTTGTGGTCTGGTCTTTGGACACCCGCTGGTAGGGCTGACACCATCATTGTAGTACAGAGAAGTCAGCCCTGGTGTGGGGTGGAGTCTGACCAAAAAGCAGAAGAGCTTGCATCTGCCAGGAACTGCTTGCCAAATGCAGTGTGTGTACATCTCGCCTGTCCCTTCGCAAACAGGAGGGGATCGACCAGCTGCCCTGGCATGAAAATACCTGACAAACCCCCACCTCCTTTGCCTTCTGGATCTTTGTGTCTGGGTGCGTGCTTACTGCCTTTGACCTCCCCGTCATGATCCCAAATCCAAAAGTCATCTTCCTGCTTCTTTGGTTGCTTCAGTGTGGAGGTAAACAAATATTTTCTTTTTAATTCCTTTTGTTTACTCTCATGTTTTTCATATTAGAGCAGTTCCAGCTGCTATCTTTTGCTAATTTCCAGAGATCCCCTCTAGGAATTTGCACACTGCTGCTATTTCTGTCTTTTAAGCATTTCAAAGCTAAGAGAGTGAATCCTCAAGAATGAGGAAACGTGGGAAAAGGGTTAGATAACCTAAATAAAATGGTTTGGCTTTTTCCTTGGTATGTTCTTTTCAACCTAGTTGCTTCTGGGATAATATGAGAAGATGGATTTCTCCTCTCTTTTGTTACAGTAGTGCTTAGCTGTGTCTTATGTAGAAACAGTATTCATGTGTGTTCTGCTGTATAGAGATGGGGAGAAGGATGAGTAATCATTTTGAAAAATATGGCCCAGAATAAGCTACTTGGGTTATCACTCCCAGTGTTTGCAGGATTTCGTTACCACCTTTCCATAATATTATTGTAACTAGCGTACACAGGACTGAGCATGTCCCTGGGGACTGTACTGTATCTCAGTTGCTTTTACAGCCAAGAACCTTTCTCTGGTGTTGTAACCTAAGCTCTTCCTTACTGTCAGGCTGTTGTCCCTGGCTATGTGACATGTAGAGAATTTTCCTTAACATATGGTACTTCCCAGCAGTCCTTTCGGGGCAGTAGCTGTGCCCTCTCTCCATTGTTGTCCCTCACCACGAATCCTCAGTGCTCAGCATTCAGCAGTGCTAAGTCTGAGTTGCCTTTTCCAGTGCCAGCTCCTGCTGTGCTGAGGTGACACTGCTGTTGTGATGCCCCATTAGTCCATGGTGACAGAAAAGCAAGCCTGGCTGTGCTCTGGGACAGCTTTAATACCTTGTTATGAGCCTGCTCATAGATGCAGAACTCCAGGGAATCCCATCAAAAGCATAAATGGAAAAGCCTGCCCATCCCCTACTTTCTCTCTTTACCCTTTTTTTCCTCTTCTCATTTCATGTCTCTGAAAGAATCCTTCATTTGGTGACAAGAATTGTAAGATTCCAGTTTCCTTTCTCAAAGAGCCTCCTCTTAAGTTGCCTTATATGTGGTTTTATATCAGTTGACAAATAAATAGATCCAGAGACTGCTTGATATTGAACCCAGATTTGGCTGGGAGCCAAAGAAGTCCTGTACCCCAGTCTCCTTACTAGCCAGTGGCTCACTCTTAGGTTTTTTTCCTTTTCATTAAATAAAACAGGGAATGAACTGTGGTATGGTTCCCCATCTTATTCGTCCTTTCTTTTAACTTCTGACATCATTGTCTGCTGAGTTGCAGTGATAGATCACTTTAAACTGCCTTGTGTGTATTAGGAGGAAGCCTGAGAAGGGCATGCTCTCATCTCTGCCTAAGATACTGTCACATATAAATACTTCAGATCTGCAGTCCTCTGCAGATAGTTCCTGTAGCTAACACTGAGGCTTGTGCTTTGCTCCCATTTTAGAGCAGCAAAGGTATGGAGTGATTAAGCTGTGGCTTATTTCTCATGGCCCTGGTGCTGGATTCTGTACAGAATATGCAATCTCCCTCCTCACTTGCTATTCAGAAATACACAGTCCCACTGGTAACACCTGCTTGCACACAACACCTTCCCTGCCACAGAGCCATCACACAGCCACACGTAGATTCCCGAGCGTGGTTTATACACCAGGACATGTCCAGCTAGCATTTATCTTGGAAAATTGCTTTCTATTCACCTGCTGTAAATACATTCAAACACCACTGCAAAATCAGTTCACTTCCTGCTTAATTTCCTGTCTTTCTGCATACTGCTGTTGTATGGAGGAGCTCACAAGAGAAAAGGGGAAGCCTGTGAATGCAGCAGGCTATCGTGGATCAGACAGCAATTACCCAAGAGATGTGACAGATCACACAGGGCACATGCTCTGAATCACTCAGCTTCTGACAAGGGCCAACACTGTGTGCTATGGGTGTGCTTCCTGGTGTATGGTTATTTTCAGAGTGATCCTGTCTGTGGGACAGCCATCCTCTCCTCTTTAAAAGTGAGATTAGGTGACTGCTAACAATTACTACTCTTACAGGAGGAAATGTCGATGTACTGCAGAAACCTCCAATCCAGGTCGCCTTGCTCAAGGAAGAAATATCCATCCCCTGTAAAGTCGTCTTCCCTTACATGCCGAAATACACCAAATTTTCAATCTCCTATTACTGGATTAATTCACTGCTTCAGAAGACATTTATCTATAGTAGGGTGGAAAACATAGCCATTCCTTCTGGAGAAGAGAATAAGACTGCTGCCTTATCTTATGACCACAGAATCATGCCATTTGAAAACACCTCCTCTACTGGCACATACTACTGCGAGGTCAAATGGAATGATATCAAAAAAATGGGAAAGGGAGTGTTTGTCCTTATCAGAGGTAAGTGAAAAACCAGAAAGTAAGGGCAGGAGGGTAAAAATCAGCTGTATCTGGCTATGGAAAGCTGATCTTTGCTCTTCTTTTTCTCTATCCACACATGCTATGAAGTCAGGTATGAATAATGCTTTATGCCCAATACTAATTGCCGTCAGAGTTGAAATGCACTTGGCACAGGTGTTCTGCTGTTCCCAATGCATAGATGGGGACATGAAGAGACAGTAATTTATACCTGCCCTGCCAGATGGGAATCGGGATCTATCTAGGGACCCTGAGCGCTGGATCAGACAGTGCTTTTAGGTGTCAGTGTTCAGAAGACAGTGTGGTTTGTTCTTCAGCAGTGTGACAGAGGCAGCTGATAAGGTCACTCATTAGGGTGCTTGCAGTTACCGCATGTACAGATTCAGCATGCTCAGATTTAGGGACTCATGAACAGGTTATGGCCTCACCAACATGCCTCCCTCTTTTCCATTTGGTACAGGGAGTTGGTTGGTCACTTAATGAGCACACTGGAAAGCAGTGGAAAGCTTGATGCAACATAAGAGGAATGTTAAGTAAAGTGATAAGGAAGTGTATGCTGCTGACTGGCTGGTTGTGCATTAATGACTGTTGGATATGAAGAACTTGTTAATGTAAATGCAAAGAGCTGTGATGAAGTAGCTTTGCTATACTGGTCAGAGGATACCTGCAGTACCCATCCTCCCAGTTCATGTGGCCTGTGTGCATTCCACCATCTGTCTTTCTGCTCCTATCACAAAAAGACCTTTGCCAACCTCTATCTACCAGATTTCTTTCTCATATCACCTCCCTCTGTGAAGTAGAGCTGCTTATACCCTGCATCTTCTGTGTGATTCTGCAGCTGCACTCTGCTCTCTGTTCAGTCAGAGTATGTTTTGAAGGGTGTATGCATTTCTGCCACTACATTCTGCACTCCTGCATTTTAGTTTTCTCAAGGCTCTTTCCAGGGTTAAAAATACAGCAGGGTTCCACTCTCACTGTGAACCTTTTACCTTCTTTCTCACAGATACAGGATACATAAATACCTCTTACAGCTGGGAAATCCTCGTTACCCTTACTGTTCTTCTGGCTGTATTGAGCATCACTGCAACAGCTCTGCTTCTATGGAAAAGAAAGGCAAGTAATAACCAAATGCAAAGCAATACCTGATGCACTGTAGGAATTAATTCAATTTTTTTCTAACTTGGCTGAATTGGAAGTCCCTATGCTGAGATTTTCCATGCTGAGAGTCTGATCCAGTTTATTTTCTTAAGTTTTTCTGAGAAAAAAAGATTACGGGAAAGACAAAATGAGTAAGTGATTTGCCCATTAAAGAAATTCTGGCAATCAGTTTGACTACAGCATGCTCTGCTTTAGAGCGAGGATTTGACACAGGGCAAGAAGGCACACTAGCAGTGTGCTGGCCTGAGAATATTCAAGGAGATGTAGCCTTGTGATGGGATATTGGAAAATTGCAGTTTGTGCACACTCAGTCATGGCTTTTTCAATTTACCAATTCAGTTGCCTAAAACTTCTGTAAAGGGGCCAGTTAGACAATAATGTCCTGTGCACCCGAGCAAATCTGTTACAGCCCTGATGGCAAGACTTTCCCTATTTCTAATCCTCTGTCAAGATGGAGGTTACTCTTTCAAGGAGACTGCAGCTGCATTCCTGAGCTTGGGCACCATAGCAAAAAAACTCTGCACTGTGATGGGGATGGGGACCAAAGCCTTGGGCATCTGTTTGGCAAAGAAAACACTAAGAGACAGAGTGAGAAGGGAAGGGTCAGGGCAAGGATCCCAAGGAAGCCTGTGTGAAAATTACAAATAACTGTGGGGAAAACAAAAACAAAAAAAAAAAAAAAAAAAGGGACGAGGATCAGACTATACAATCTCCAGGGACACCTTCCATTAGCAGTGGTTCTGTGAGGCTGGAATAATGAGCCTCAGGGGGGAAACTGGGACTGGAATCTGGAGTGAGGAAGCACTAGGAGGGTCTTAAGACTGGATTGACAGAACCTCTTGGGTGACCAGACTAGTGTCCCAGGTTGGGACCAGATTCCAAGGAAGTGCAATCTGGGAAGCTGAGAGCAGAGGGGAGATACTAGAAGTGGGGAAGAAAGGATTTGAAGAGTGGGAGAAGAAAAGCCAAAACCAGAGCTAGAAGATCTGCATGAGATGGACCCTGTGGAAAAACCATCTGGAGTCATGATATTGGAGTCCCTGTTGTTGGGTGAAAACCTACTGCTTCTAGTACTGCCACCCTCAGGTGTTCCAACAGCATCATCTGCATTCTTCCAGAAATCTCAAGGCTGACCTAAAAATACCCTTACATCTTGTAGAATGGAATATGGGATTGTTGGTTTCTAGGTAGAGTGTGCCCCATAACTCCTTGAAGCTGCTCTGTGCCACCGCAGCAGCAGACTCTGCGTGCTCTTTATGTGGAAGCTGTGCTGTGTGTACAGTCCTCTGACTCCAAGGAGTGTCAGGTTTCAGCACACACAGTCAGAGATCACCAGGCTGAAAACAGAACGGCAGCAGTTGGCAGCCCAGCTACTCTCGTGAGACTTACCTTGCAGGCAGTCTGACTGTGGGGGAGGAGTGTAAGAGGCAAAGGGAGTCAGCTGGAGATGAGCCCCCATCTCAGTTTGCCTAGAGAGTGTCTCTGTGGGGATGAGGGGGGGAGGCACTGTCACTACTCACCAATTGGCATCTCTGGGTTTTGAGGTGGGCCAGTGAATCTCAGACTTATGGCCTCTCCTTGGGGTCTGAAGAGATTGTGCAGTCATTACATTTGCCCTCCTGCAGAATGCAGCCCATATTTCTCACCACAGCTTGCTCAGACCTGCTGGTTTAAAAATGTTTATCTTTAAGAGAAGCTATTTAGCATCCTCCTTAGTTACTAATGGACTGGAAAGCAGTTTGTCGTTTTCATGTGATGTGAATATAATCATCCCACTTCTTTCTGAATTAGAACAGAGATACTTAGCAAAGCCTTCTGCCTTTTCTGCCACTTCTCTTGCTTGCTGAGCAGAGCTAACCCTTCTCTGTGTGTGCATGGCATGTGTTCAAGGAGAACTCATCTGATGCAAGAAACATTCAAACAAAGGGACCTTCTTCCTTCAACTCCATGCTGGACTTGTGCATCCATGTATCGCTGACTAGATGTCACCATTAATGATTGTCTGGTGCTCTTCTGTAGACTCTTTGTATTAGGAAAGCTTCCTTGCCAAATCCTGATAAAAGTAATTGCATTTTGCCTCGCTGAAATTCCTTTCTGCACTATGACCAGTGCCCTGCTTTACTCCCTGTCCTATAGCATTGTTTCATGCTGCTCAATACTTACACCCTTCAGCCAGTAAGGTTTTGGTGGTGAAAGTGCTTTATATGCACACAGAGAGCCCAGTTCTCCTTTCCACTGCTCCAGTGTGTGTCACTGGATTCTACACTTAACCATGCTGTGAGGAAAGTAACCAGCACATGTACAGACACTGCCAACACTCTTTCTTGTGAAAACATTCAGGAGGTGTGCAGACAGCTGGCTTTGATATTACATTGGTATTCATTTTAGCTTTGGGGACATGTGGTTTTCTCCAAATGTGTCATTTGGTGTCTTGTCCTGAGCAGGTGTTGTGTCCTAGAAGGAACCGGCCAAATATCCTGAGACAGAAGGTAGAAACACAGCTGCCTTCAGCCAGCCCACCACCACTACCACCTCCTGTCTATGATGTGAGTACCAGAATCACCCTTCATCTCTTCTGTCCACAGCATGGTACAACCCTTCCTTTCCCTGCCATGCTACAGACAGTGCCAGTGTCATGATGTGAAACAGAAGCAATACCTCCATACCTGCCTGTTCTTGCTGACCTTGCCCTGCTTAGCTTCTCTCAGGACTGGGTGTGTCTCCATCCTAGTCCCGGTCATGGCCTCCCCAGTGCTCAAACCTTGCCCCATGCCCTGCTGAGCAGCACCTTTCCCTCTGCCAGCAGCACAGAGCAGCAAGTGTGGGGCCAGGATGGGTTCCTGGTGGAAGAGGTAGAAGAATCTCCAAAAGTCAGGAAGGAAGAGGGACTCTCAGCCCCACTTTGTACTGCAGTGTCACAAGGGCATGGCCTTTCTAGCTGGAGAATGATGCCTCAGGAAAGGGACAGAGACATGATACCCTGACCAGCCCCCAGCTGTTTTGGGCCTCAGCTGTGGCCCCTTCACTGGTGTCAGTGTCACAGACCATTGCAGTCCTGAGCAGAACAACTAGCTAGCAGGGGGAAATGGGCAAGGAGAAAGTCAAGGGAGGCTTTTATTAAAGCATTTCCCTTTTCATTGTATAGGATCTCCTTTTCCATTTCCCAGACTGTTCCCACTCCTCGAGCCCAGTAGCCACAGTGTCATAGGTAGTAGGATTTAAGTGGTTCCCCTGAAATGTCAGGCTAGACCTGGGCTACCTCAAGTAACCATGACTCCTAATCCCATTTACAACCTGTCCAGCTCCATTTTATATGAATTCCTTTTTCTCCTTTTACTCCCAAGGGATGGCTGCTCCACTAAGAAGGAAAGGGTTTGTTGTTGTTTTTTTTTTCTTGTGAACTGTGGGACCAACAAGGAGGAATAAAATGAAAGTGAGTAGAGAAGGATGTTGCCTGCATATTAGGAAACCTTTCTGTCTGTGAGGTCTATAAGGGCTGGAAAAGTCTCTCCAAGGAAAACCTGTGAGCTCTGCTGCATTAATCATTTAAACTAAACAAAGCGAAGCTCTGGAGAATGTACTACAGAGAGGAGCAGAGATCTGCCAGGGAGGCAGGAGACCTGATCAGGGGCAGATACCTTCAAGAGGATGGGCCTGCCCCATCTCATTCTCACTCTGTGGGGGGAGGGGGGCACTATTTTGTGGCCCTTTAATTTTTGGAGTAGCAGTTTAAAAGAGAGCACTATATATTGTATGTGATATGTTTATTCTGGGCAAAAGGCAATGCTTTGGGTAAAGGAGGTTGCAGGTTATAAACCTTTTCATTTGTATCAAGTAATTTCTTTTTAATTCAGGCTTATAAAAATCCGAATGGGTAGTTTCCTGCTGAAGTGGATGATTTCTGCAAGGAGACAAAAAAAAATCAAATCCATTTCTCGCTCAGTCGGCCTCGTCATGCATCCTTAGCTCCATCTTAATTACATGTTTCATCATGTTATTCTGTTCAGGCTCCACTAAGGCTAATATAGCAAGCCAGCAGAGCCAGCCTCAGGCACAGGCAATCCCAGGAGCTGGCTGAGCCCCTGTGCTTGCAGGAGCCCTATGGACCTGGCCCAAGCAGCCTTCCTGTGAAGCCTGTTAACCACACACCAGCTGTTCAGGGCTCCTGGCCAGCCCGGTGTGCAGGGCAGGTGGCCTGGCCCTCTTTGGCAGGGCTGCAAGCAGCCTGGGACCACCTCCTGTGTGCTGGGGGTACGAGTCTGCCCACGGGAGTTTCCTGCTGTGGAGCAACTGCTGCAGTGGGGGGGCTCAAAGCAGCAACTCCTGCTCCAGACAAGGCACAGGCTGAGAGCAGGGCTGTGATGTGCAGAGCAGCAAGCACGACCCTGCATGGCATGATTGGCTGGGGGGGAGGGAGGGTGAGAGCCCTGGGATGGAAACCTGCATTGGATGGGCCCTCAGGACAGATGAAAGGAATAGAAAGTTGACAAATCTTACTTCCTTTGAATGATAACTCTGATGCTCCACAGCTAAATTTTATTTGGGCTCTGCATGGTGTAAACTCAGCCCTGCAAACTGTGTTTGAAACTAGGTGAGTTGTGAAAATCTGTTGGTGGGTGTTGAACTCAGTGCTTAATTCATGGGGAAGGGAAAAATCTGTGATCAGCATTAGGGTAATCTAAGGCAAGGAAAAAAAGGAAGGACAAGTGAGAAGTAGCTCCCAGTGGTGAGATGAAGAAGGAGGTCAGAGATCAGGGGCTGGACAGGAGACCAGCACATGCTAGCTATGTTGTCTGTGTGGGAAAGCAAGAGGTTGGAGTTTGGAGGAAGGTGAGGCCAGGGAAGCACAATGTCCTCCCTCTCTGAAACTGGGAGCAGAAGCAAGAGAAGGCAGCACTGGACATCAAGGTAACAGATGCTGTTGGAGCTGGCTGCCACAGCTCATTAAATGCTCTGTGTTATCCTACATGGCAGCAGGCTCATCCCTGGTGTGGGAAGGGTCCTGACACACCTTCTGCAAAGCTGTCCTGCTGCACATTCCTGGGAGAAAATACCTTCCCCAGTGGCTCTTCTAGGTGCCACTATGTATTTTGTGGTCCTTGGGGGTGGCTGTGTGCAGTGAAAAGCATACAAGGTAGAAAAAGCCTGGTAATAAGGAGGCAGCTGGGAACCCAGTTTGTTCTCTCTATACTGCCTTCCTTGACCTCTCTGTCCTCCTGCAGCTGTAGAGTAGCTCTGCCTCACTGCACTGCCCAGAACCAGACCTGTATATCCTCTGACTTCCAGCTTAGCTGCTCAGTTAACGAGCAGCTTGGAAATAACAATCTGAGGGACTTGCTTCATCTGCTTTACACTTCAAACAAGCTTTTTTGAGCAGCAAACAGGACTCCTGCAGTGCAGGTGCAGTCAGGTTCCAGAGCACAGGAGCTTTTCCAGGTGTGAGGGGGACAGGAGGCTGTTCAGGGATAGGAAGGCATCTGTCAGCAGGGAGGAGAGTGGCCTGTGTGCCTTCACTGTGACAGTAGCAGGTGATCAGTGACCAAGTAAAAGTAATTAACTTGCAAATGGTGGTTGGAGACACCAGCTCTCCAACTGACCGGTAAAGGACCAGCATTGTTAACAGCCTGCATGGGAAGAAGGCATGTGGAGGGAAGGGAATCGTTTCTGGCAGTTAAACACCTTGCTTGCAAGTAGCTGCAGACTGGAGTAGAGAAAGAGGCTGCCTGTCCTGCCAGGGGGACATGGAGCCAGGCTTCTGGAAGCTCAGCACACAAGATAAGGTCCTCACTGTGAGCATCACAAAGAGAATTGAAAATGAGTGTGGGGAAATAGAATTTTCTGTGTGCACATTCAAATGGTGGGGATGTCTGAGTAGGCAAAGCAGGTTTTGGGGAGCAGGAAGCAGACAGGTAAAATAATTTGACTGTTTCCAGAGTAGCAGTGGGAATGTGAGAGTCATGTGGTGCCCCATTCATTGTGGTCAGCTCATGTCTAAGTGCCTGTTTATTCCAAGGCTCATTCCCCAGTGCTGCTTCTGTATGCTCTGGCCCTCTTCAAAGCACTGTCCTGCTGGCCATGATCCTTAAAGATGCTGAGTGTTTGCAACTCTGCATGAAATTATGGGTGTTCAAGTGATTGGCAGCCCCCAATGAAGCCTCCATGTTTTACTCATCCTTCTCACTGCATTACAGGGTGCCTGGCTCTCTCCACTAATACCATCTGCCCCTCTTGCAGCCAAAGCTCCTCCCATCTTCCTGTTGCCAGAGAAACAGCCACCTTGGCAACCTGCTGTCATCCTTGAAACACACATGGAAAAGTCCTCATGATTGTTATGTTTGATCCTTCAGGCAGATCTGGAATATCACTCAAGCTGACATGCACCTCCTGTGACACGATTACCTGGGGGAGAACGGGTGCATATGCATGCAGGGTGTGTGTGTGTGTTTCTCTGTGCAGCTGAGTGGGACCGTGGTAATATTTGAGGGCCTGGGAGCATATGGATTTTTTTATAATTCTCTGCTCACTCAAAGAGGAAAGGAGAGTTCTGGCTTGGAAAAAAACCAAAACAACAGACAATAAACAGAAATTGTATTAATTTTCTGCAGGTTCTGTGCTTCAGGACCCCCACCCTCTCCCATTATTCACTTTTGTGTCCCCAGAATAAACATGGACAAGAACTTGTGGTTGTCAGGCACCTAAACAGTCTTGGGTGGTGCAGAGCGCTGCCTCTTACCTGTGGTCCCCCTGGTGCACAACTTTGCATTCTGGGCCAATTTTGGAGCAGAGTGAGGCAGAGGCATTGGCATTCTTCTCCACTGCATTACACAGGGTAGGCAACATCAAAGCCTGTCTCTGTAAGCCTGAAAAAAAGATGATGATGCAGCTGCACTGTAGGTATTTCAGGGGAAAAGGATTTTCTGTTTGCCCAAGTTAAGATCAGGTACTTCAAATTTTGGAGGTGGCAGGGGTCCCTAAAAAATGTCTGGCATGATATGGGGAGCAACCCAGTGGGTAATTAGTTATCTTAAACCTAAGTATTTTATTTGACACCTACTTTCTTTTCTCTTCTCTGTGCAGAGCCTGGATGTGCAGCAAGTTGATGTCTATTCTAGCCTCGAGAACAACACAAACAACCCATCACACAGAAAGAATCCTCCAGGGAAGGTAAGGGCCAGGGCCATGTTCTTGGAAAGTTCCCATATGCCCTGGGCACCTGGGGGAAGAAACCCCACACAATCTCATGACCTAGCAGGCAGTAAATGTGTCTGCAGTCCCACCAAAAGAGGAAAATGAGATGTGACATGCCCTCACCAGCTGGGCTGCACATGCAGCCTCTCTTCTCTCTTCCAGCAGAACCCTGGCTCCTGCAGCTCTACCAGTTCTGGCACTCATGGTTTTGTGCAGATGCTTTTCTGTGTGACGTGTGCTGAAAGGCACCAAGGAGTTTGGCATCACTGCTCCCTCTGAACAAGACAGGCATTCATGAAGAGTTGGGCAGGTGCTGGTCCTGTTATTGCCCTTTCCAGATTATTTAGGCAGTTGAGACATCCTCTGGGCTGAAGGAATCTGTGCACCAGCAGCAGACCCTGAACACAACTTTCCTCTCGCCAGCATTAAGCACCTGAGAGCCATTTCATGGTAGCAGAAGCTAAGATGGTTTGGGCAGAGGCTGGGCTTACACAGTCTGTGCTGTCAGCCCTGGTGCTCAGGAAAAGGCAGTGTGGATATGTTTTGGACTTGGATCTTCTTGTTGGGCTGAGAATTATGAGTGAGAGATAAGGAACTAAATTCACTCCCAGTGAAAATAGAGGCAACTAGGAATATGCAGGTGTAAATCAGTTGTGGGGGCCACATGAAGCAGACCAGAGGCCCGTGCAGCCTTCTACCCTGCCTTTGGCAGGCATCAGTGTTTCATATGGACAAAACTTGCATCAGGCACCCCAGGGAGCATTTCCTTCCTGTCCTCAGAACCTAATTTTTCTTTTCTTCTCCAGACCTCTTATCTGCTTAAAAAAATATATCCTCTTCCAATGCTAAAAAATGTTCCTGGAAAACATCTGCTGCTCTCTCCCATTAAAGTTCTTTTGGGGAGATTTGCCTTGGTTGTACCAGCCTTCTCTTTGATTAAGGACATGTGTCTAAGACATTTTCACAACTCCCACCTTTAAGGAAAAGGTGGTCTAAAATCAAGCAGCCCCCTTTGTGTCAGAGCTACTTGCTGTGTGGTCTGGTGCCATGGCCACTGGCCTCCTGCAGTTACTGCTGTGACACCACCGTGGTGGTGGTAGCAAAAGCAGTGGCAGGCTCCTGGTTATTGAGGGGATGGATGTGTTGTTCTATGTGGGCTTGTCTTATCTGATGTACTGGAAAAGACAGCATCCCTGCATTTGTGTTTTGCTGCATTTTGAATTATTTGGATAGGGGCCCTCTTTCTGATCCTGTTTATTCTTCTGTATACCTTTACCAGCTGCTCCCTCTGAAATGATTCAGTCTGGATGGTAAGATGAAGTATGTGTGGGGTTTGTCCCTACCAGGGAGCTGTCTAGGCTGTGCTGAGTTGCTTGTGTGTGGCCCACACCATTCAGCCGTTGCTTGGAGGGACAGAGGGTCTGTAAAACAGAGCAGCAACAAAGCAACAGCAGAGGAGCGTCTGTGTGTGAGTGGGTCTGGCACTGGCAGCCTCAGCCAGGGTGGGGTAGAGGTCAAAGCAGAGATGGGAGAAAGAGAGGAGAAAGCAGAGAGGGGATGGGATGAACTCTCACATTGAGAGCAGACAACTCCAAGTATCCCCAGTTCTTGTGCTGCTCTGGAGGAAGGGAGGTGTGAATGGCAGGATCCCATTAGCTCAGCACGGGAGAGTTTGCACTGTTCACTATGGTTGCAAGCAATTTGATCAGCCTCTCTTAGTTATCCTGGGCTGTGATCACTTGAGATGCTTGTCCTCCAGCTGTCTTTGCCAGAGCATAGGAGGGTGTTTTCCCTGAGAGTGAGACTTGTGGGTCAGTGTGTTTGGCCTGTGAGTGGGAGCTGAGATTGCTCGACAGTGGCTCACTCTGCTTCAGAGGGTCCAGCCCAGCCCTTGCTGTGGGAAGCTGCACAACTGAGGGGGAGCTGTAAAGGGAAACAGGGCAGAAAGCCTCTGTAAAGAGCATTTGCAGGCTGTCACTCTGGACCGGTGGCCAGTTTGGATAGCAAGGGGTTAATCCTGCATGATTTGGAGGTGCCTCCACTCAGCACTTTTGTAGTGTTTCCCTTTGGTGGTGGCAACAGAGAAAATGCTAGTGTAGGTAGGGCTTAGTTCAGCCGGTGGCATTTTAGCTGCTTGCTGTGTAACCTTGCTTACAGCAGGCCTGTGCCACACAGCACTTAAAATATCAGTCTGTCAGCGCCTTGTCTACACAAGGAACGGTCGTGAGGAATAGACTCAACTGTTGAAGAAACAGGATTGAGGAGGTCAGGGAATTCCTCCCTCACAGAATCCAAAGTGATTTATTTTCTTACTGAGTCCAATTTTCCCTCCCCTCCCTGTCTGACAGTTTTTTGGGGAAGAGTGACTAGTAAAGGAGGCATCTTTATCCCTTGGGCTGGATTAGTCACGTTCGTCTCTGGTGGAGCAGCATTTCTCACTGTAGTGGCTTCTGTTTCAGCAGATCACTTATAGCCATTCCTAACAGAACAAATGTCAGTGTCTGCTTATTAAGAATTAATTCATCATCTTTTGAATAATTTTCCTCCATTTCTTTTTTCTCCTTCTCATCATTCTGCAGACCCCTAAGAAGCAAGAAACTCTAGAAGAATCCTCTGATACATTGTATGAGAATATTTAACAGGGAAGATACTTGACCCTATGTGGACCAGACATCTCTCTGTATAGCAGAGCTACTCTTACATCCCTGATGAGATGCAGATACATGGAGAGATCCACAC
Source organism: Ammospiza nelsoni (assembly GCF_027579445.1). Lineage (NCBI taxonomy): Eukaryota > Metazoa > Chordata > Aves > Passeriformes > Passerellidae > Ammospiza > Ammospiza nelsoni. The sequence goes on from NC_080637.1 coordinate 48,508,351, forward strand.
TGACTTCAGAGCACAACCGCGAGGGAATTGTGAACCCCTTGCCCCTTCTAAACTGCCCTTCATTAACAACAGAATGTATCTGTTGAAATCCCTCAGGGCTCGGTCTGCATTGATGCAGCAAAGCTATTTTGCAGCAAAGCTGTTTGCTGCAAAAGAAAAGCTGCTTTTGTCAAGCACTTATTTTGGGAATGGGCAATCTGTGAAGGTTTCTCTCACCTGCCCCGGCTGAAATACTTAACTGTTGATCCTCTGCAAGTGGTAGCACAATCCGGAGATTTCCCTGCGTGCTGGCTTGATGTTCCGATCTCGACCTGCAGCCGCCCATCTGATCCTGTGCTTGTGGCTTTGCTGAAATAGCCATCAGGACCTCATGCATAGTTTAATCAGATCCAAGCATCCACCTGCCCATTTCCGTTTCTCAGGAACCCCACAGCAAACACGCTTTCTCATAATCTGCTAATCCCATCAAGTAGTCACAGATGCCTGCTGCGATCTTACTGGGGCGACTCAAATCAGTGCCTCTAAGAAAATGCTTCCCCTTCAGCAATATCAGCAGTGAGGACTGGATGCACTGATGGAGATAAAGGTGGAGAAAAGGAACACAGAGAAATATCCCTTCCTGACAACATGTCTCAGTGACAGTGCCCATTCCAGAACAAGAAAGAGGTTCAAGGAGGGGCGAACGTGAGGAAACTCCCTTGCTGGGGCTGCATAAGCCAGGCGGGTCTGGGGCCAGGCTCCAGCCTGCAGAAGTCCTAGGGGAGCTCCCCAGTTTCCTTTTCTTCTTGGCAGTGAGCATTGTTATCGTTTGGGATTTTGAGCCTCTGTGGGAGCAGGCATGGTACCTCTGCCCCACCAAAACCAATCCATTGGCCTTTGTTTCAACTGGCTGTTGTAGAGAGTATAGAGCTCCTTTACCCCTCCACCATACATTATTGCCAAGGAGATCAGTTCTGAAACTTAGAACTACTGGAAGAAGGAGGAGGGAGGCCTTAGAAGTGAATTTGCTGTCCAAGTTCTTTCTTCCCTGTCAGCTGGAACTTGCCTACTGTTTGTGTTGGTGCATATTCTGGTTCTGATAGGGAAGGAGTTACATTAAATAGCTGTATAACATGATCAAACCAGCAGATCAAAAAGCTGAGGCTGTTTTATCTCATATTAAAAAACAACAACGAAATAACAACCAAACAAAACCAACCCAAAATAAGAATATGCAGCATAACTTGAGAGGAATTGTAGAAACCTCTTTAAAGAAGAAGATCAAATTAAAATTGAGCTCCAGGGTCATAGGACCCTCTCTAGCTGAAGATAATGTTGCTATGTATCAGAGATAGAGGCTGTGGAAAATGTCTCCGGGGCCTCCAACCTTTCTATACCATGTTTAAAGAGATAATCCGCTTATTGCTTTGCTCTTTTTATTAGAAAAGATTTCAAACATGCAATTTGGACTTTGTTTAACCACAGAAAAATGTTTTTTCTCTTCCCAGTGCTGAGGAATTCATTTCAGAAAAGGCAATGAATGGACAGCATGTCTTATTAGATCCATTTATAATTTGTTAAGTGATCACAACAATTATAAATATTTTTGAAGTAAAACGTTTTACATTTTACTAATATGACCAGGAAATGTTTGTGTTTGTGGAAGAATTTACAGAGGATTGTACAAGTATAACAATTCCTTTCCTTAACAAATTTGAAGAAATGATGAGATGAATTATAAATATGTTGCAGTGTGGCAATAAAATATTCAGCAGATGCTGGTGGATTAGATGAAAAGTAAAAACTTTCAAAATAATGATGGTTAGGTTTTGTGTTTTGTGTTTTAAATTTTATAAATGTTAAAAATACTGGATGCTACTGGAAATTTCCTGGCAAGGATCTCTCTTTGCAGTGAGTTCATTTGTCTTGTGTTTCTGTTACCTTTTAAAGTAGCATGTTTCTTATATTTAGGCCTGAACAATTCTATATTAAAAAGCTGAAGCTGTTTAAAATAAAACATAAGAGAAAGAACAGTATTTGGAATGGGAAATGCTATTCTAGAACAGTCAGTGCTTCCAGAGTACTGGAAGAATCACACCAGGTTCTGATCAATTAAGTGAAAAATTAAAAATTCCTAAGGAACACTGGCAAATGTGAGGATTTGGGCTGTGTGCCTAACTTTGTCAAAATCAGGGTGGGGGTTGCTGTGTTGATTTCAATGGCTTTTGGGTTGGCCCTGTGAGGAAGGTTAAAAGGCTGCTGCATGAGAAAAAGGAAGTTTAAAGCTATGAAGCCACAATCTAAAATCACTTCTTTAGTATATGCACCATGGGCAGCCACAGCAGCAACAGCTTGTGTAGAGAGAAAAGCATAAAGCAGAAGGCTGTGAGAGCAGGGATGTTTTTAAATGGTATGGGGTTTTCCAAGGTGGTATGAGGAAATGCCTAAAGGCACAGGTAGGAGAGACTATGAAATATCATTTATATACTATTGGTATAACTACTTTGTAGCAGAGATTTGTTCAGGGAAAAGGCAGTCACTTGATCTTTTTGTTGTCATTTGGTCTTTTTGTCTTACCTGGCCCTGTGGCCCATGAGGATAGGTGCAAAAAATGAGTGCTACTAGCAAGAGGAAATGTATTCATTTGTAAGTGTTAGGCAATTGGGGAAAAAAAAAAAAAAAGGAAATTATGGCTCAGTTTCCCCAGCTCCACAAACGTGAGAAGCAGTGACTGGCTTATTGTGATCACCTTATACATTTTGCTTTAAACTGAATGCTGAGAAGGGATTCCTGTTAAAAACTGTGTCTCTAAGGGCCTCAGCTTCACTTGCTTCCCCCAGCATGGTGCTGTTATGCACAGAGCAGGCTCGCTGGTAGTGGTATAACATTTGATTCCCAGGTATTGAATTATCCTTTTCTATTGACAGGATTTCAGGGAAGTGGAGGCCTGTTATCAAAGTAAGCAGTGGTGTGAGGTGGAAATGCACTGCCTGCCTTCTTCTAAAGGAGATGCTGTGTTAGGACTAGGATCCTTTGCCCTCATCACCAGACATGAACCTTTGGTCCTGAGAGTGCATTGCTACAAAGAGTGTTGGTGACACTGAAATCATCTATTCCCTTTAAATAGACTCCTTCATAATGCTTTACAGCAAATCCTTATTTGAGAAGGCAGAAACCAGGGTGCACTTGAGAGGTTTGTTGATTTGATCTTTTTCTGTGGAGGACAAGCTCTTGCATGGATACACTTGTCATATAAAACAGTGCAAAGTATATTTTGCCTTTATCTGCAGACAAGACCTTACTGTGATGGATAATGCCAGTGAAACACGTGTCCAACGTGTTCTCCTTCATCACTTCTGTCTTCTCTTTAGCCTTCTCAGGGGTCTCTACTGCAAATCATCTCTGAATACCCAGCTGGGGCTGGTTCTTTATCAAGGGAAGTGCTTGACTGCAAGGACCCAAAAAAATTGGTTACCATGGCTCTGGTTTACACTGCTGTCCTACCCAGCAGTGCCTACAGATGTGCAAGTCTGGGCCAAGGGCAGGGGTCTCTTGTTCCAGCTGGGCTGTCTCTTGGGAAGACTTGGTGTTCTTTCAGCCCTTGGCTATGCCATATGATGACCCCGAGAGACAGGGATTTAGGGAAGGCAGTGAGTGAAGCCACCAGATGGTGCCCTAGGTCCTCTCTGCTCCCTTTCCTGTCCCCTGCGTGCCCACATGCCCCCGCCAGCTTCCCTGGTAACCCTCAGACCACAGACTCCCCAGGGGTGGGCAGCTCCAGCCACACAGAACATCCCCAGGCAGGAGTGTCTGCTGCCCCTGGGGCTGGTGACTCTGACACTCTTCAAAGGTCTGCACCTTGGCCCAAGTGCCACCAGCACCTGTGAAGAGATGGGGACAGGACAGGCTCCCCTGTTTTGCATCCATGACATCTGGAGCAATTGCTTCACCAGGTACCAATGTCTTGGCACAAGACTGCCCATGCAAGGGACAGGAGAGTAGCTGCTGACACCATCACTGGGTCAGAGTGGCATCTGAAATGCAAAATTAGACAGATGTTGGGGGCTGCTTGGAATTTCCACCACTTTCTTTCACCATTTGGAAATGGCATCTTATCTTGGGTTTGGGAAAATTTACTGTGTGTCTGTGGTGAAAAAAAAATCATTTGCACCATATGCTGCTTCTCTTTTTTACTATGTCAGGAAACTGATGAAGGCTCAGATATTGCTCTTTCTGTGTTTTGGGATTCTGTGGTGGTCAAGATGTGCAATGCACAGTGAATTATCATTGAGAGTTTATAAAGAAAAAAGGAGCAGCTTAGAGAGCACCAGTGATCTCCAAGAGAAGAATGAGAATCTTCAGTGTCTTCTCTTGCTTAATTCTTGGGCAAGCCAGGCTCCACTTACTGTGAGGGATGAAATGTTTTTCTTTCTTAATGATAAAGTAGAAATGCAGATTACTATTAGTAACTAGTATGTCACTAGGTCCTTCACTATTAATAACTAGGCCTGTAAACTGCTGGAATGTGTTGTGAGGTGTGAATCTTCAATGTTCACAGCATCTGTGCATCACAGAGCTGCCACTGTGCAGCTGCCTGGGGACAAAGTATGATGGTGCCCTGACAGTACCAGGCAGGTTCCTGTGGGAAGTGACACAGAGAAGCTGATTCTCAGGGAAGGACTATTTCAGCAGGAGGGGAGGGCTCCTGTTCCAGGAGGAAATCTTTCTCACTAGCTGATGAACCTCTCTTGGAGCTCCTTTTTTCCTTCAGCTTTTTGAAATATGTGGGTTGTATCACTCTGGGCCACATGAAGATTTGGATATACAGCTGGTAGGGCCAGGCAGGTCAGCCACCCTGCTTTAAAGAGTTAGAACGTAATTATCCAAATTGGAACAGGGTGAACATGAAAAAGCTAACATATGGGCTTCTTCAAAATGTTATGTCTTTTAATAACCTGTCAGGGCCTCTGGTTTCTATCCCATCTGAAAGATTAATCTGCCTACAATTTTGTGCAATGATATCTGAGCACTTCCAGGGGTAATCATTGTATCCAAAATACCTGTGACACAGTGAGCTTCCCTCTCTTGTGAGAGAATTAGTGCTGTAATGCCCATAATGGTGCTTTTGGCACTGACAAGTACTATTAAAATCAGAGGTTTCAGAAGTTCTTGCAAGGCTCAGTATGTCATTTCAGCTTCATGCATGGAAAAAATGGAGACTCAGGAGCTTAAATGACTTTTCCAAGACTACAGAGCATCAAAGGTGAAGTTTTGAGCAGAATTCAGGTTTGTATATTCTTAATTCTATCAGGCTGTCCAGGAAGAAGACAGTAACTGGGTAAGTAAGAGCTACTGAGCTACTTATAGTTTAGGGGAAAATGAAGTTTCTTCCTGAGTCACCAGCACTGGGTTGTGCTGCACTTTGCTTTTCATTTTTGATTTCTCAGACCTGCATCTGCCTAGCTGAGGTAGCAAAGCTGCAGAAGAAGTTACTCCTCTCTTTTACAGAGGCATCCATCATTTTGACAATACGGAAAGCTCATCAGATCCAAATTACCACGGAAAGTCCAAATATGTATGCCGTAATTCTCCAAATAAATGTTTACAGAGGGAATGTGCTGAGTGAATGTGCTCATCCAATCCATGAAGTCTTTCTGATTGCTGAAGAAGTTCCTGAGCTCACGGAGAGAAAAGCAACTGACTGTAGCTGAGTTGCAAAGGCTGTCTCCACTCCCAAGGAAGGAGGCAGGGAAGTCCCTACCATCACAATTAGATACTGGAGAAGGAGGTGTGAGGAGAGCTGATAATGCTGACAGTTATGTGAATGGAAATGCTTGCCATTCTTTCGAATGTTTAAAGGAAACCACAGTTTTGAAGTGATGGAATTCCTGCTCAGTTGGGTTGTTTATTCAAGCAGTGCAGTGCAATCCTGTGCTGGCACATGGGGGAGAAAAAGCAAAACTTCATCTTGGCTCTCTCGGGATTTCTTTACACTTTCAGACTCATTCAGGTAAAGGCAGGGTATGAATCTGAAGTATGCAGCTCTTCAGCATGGCCCTCTGTACAGACTGGCCCTTGGCTAAGGAATGTGCAGAACGCAGATGGGGGTTCTGGAGGAACCACTTTAATAGAAGGAATTGTAACTGTTCTCCCCATAAGATTTAAGATCTTGCTGTCCATAAAAATCAGGTTAGCTATTTTGGGTTCTTGCAGAGCTAAAATGAATGCAGCATCTCTCATTTCCAGTCATGATAAGTCACTAGATATCAATTCTTAATTGCTTGATTAATCTTGAATTTTCAGAGCTGACAGTGCCTGTCCAAGCACTTAGACAAGAGCTACATTTAAAAGAAAGGAGAAAATGCTTCTTTTTTCTTATTTTTTTCCTTTTCTTTAAGCATGGTCTGCAAGGTAAGAGCATGAAATTACAGAGATTTGTAACATATGTTGTCCTGAGAAGATGGACCATTAAGCAGAGTGCAAATGAAGTAGTCACAGGTTTGTGAAAAGGTGGGGGGGGGGTGATGAATTAATTTTAGCATATGCTTCAGCAATTCCTTACAAGATTATGTCAAATATTAGTACATTTTTGCTGTATATTTGTGTGTGTTAGGCCATGTTTTTCATTTACATAAATAAGCAGAAATGTTTCCTTCATGAGGATAATGACATTTCTATGTAGAGAAAGACAATTTAAGGTCAACACTTATGGTGGACTACACCTTTGTGTGCTTTGTGTATGGATGAACTGATAATGATCACTGCACGTGCCTCCCTAAAGGGTGGTATTAAAAAAATACAGACCAAATTAAAAAGACATTCAGACTCCCTACAGAACATTTATAAAATTGTTTGGGCTTTTTTTTCACCCTATTTTTTCTTCCTCCCAGCAATGAGTGTGTGGCACATCTGGGCTTAGCAGTGACATGGTGTATCAGCCCTTGCTTTGAAGCAACATATTAAACTGTCAGGTCTCTTTTTCTGTATAACGGGCAGGCTAGAAAATATGATGGCACAATGTGATGGAAAGGTGCTATGGGTGCAAGCTTTCCTATGTTACATCTTTTACATCCTATCTTGGTTTCATCCCTCTAACTATGGAATAGTAAAGATTTTTTGCCTTCTAATTAATGACTGTATCTGCCACAGACCTCGGAAGAGGTTAGTGCTGTCCAGGACATCTACTCAAAGGTCTGTGTAATCCAAATGAATGTATATTAAAACATCACTGCTGTTTTTTGCAGATGGTGAGCCAGTGACATCTCAAGGAAGTCATAGTGATAAAAGGGAAAAATTCTGACAATAGACCTTCCTGCCCACATCCCCTCTGAATACAAGACTGTCTATGATTACCCACATGGTTATTTTGGTCTACAAGTGCCTCCAGCAATGGTGTGGAGAAGGGAGATTTCCACATACTGGGCTGGCACCTATTGCTCTGCAGATGTCCCAGTCTGTGAGCAATTACATGGTCCCAAAGGCATATTGTCCTCATGTAATCCTTTCCTGCAGTCAGGGTTTCTTTAGTGGTTTCTTGTGTGCTTTGCTCCATAGTCTTGTGAGAATAGGTGATGGGAGGTCCTGTGGGATGCTATCTTGCAGTCTTGTAGATCAATGTTTCCTTACTTAATTTACTTCATACCATTTATACTCACTCAGACAACCCTAAACATTCTGTCTTGCTCCCTGGTGCTTCTGCACCCCTGAAGTTCTCACCTGCAATTCCCATGATGCTCTTCACAGTTGTTATTTGGCCAACCTACACATGCTGTAATCCCTTCCATCTTTTTATGTTCCTCTTGTTTTATTTCCCTCCAAGTTGTTGACATGTAGCTAGCACCGCGTTGTCCAGAACTAAACATGTCTTCAAGCTGCGGTCTCACTACTATATTAAAAAATGGGACTAGTGCCTGTATCTCTGAGAAGAGGTCTCTCCCTTTACAACCCCAAATTAAATTAACTGCATGATTTTTTGCTGCCATATCACATTGCAAAAACATATTAAATCTGCTGTCTACTGTCTCCCTGAGGTCTTCTGGCATTTCTGCTTTCAGTGCTTGAGCACAGATGATTCCTCTCTTCACCTCAGTTTCTGTCTTTCAGTAGCTCATATGTTGTACCTACTGCCTTTGTAGACACGTGGGATCGTTCAGGGTTCCTCTTTGAGGAACAGCAGTGTGATTCCTTACATGTAAGTAAATTAAATTCCCTCTCCCTTTTTAGCATGAAATAATCTGTCTCCACCATTTCCCTTCCAGGCTGTCCTATGATAATCTGCCTCAGTGCAATTAAAAGGCATGTTACTCTTTTTGGTTTCCAGATTTTCCTATTTATAACCATATAGAGCGCTGGCCTGTATGTTAATAATCCGCCACAATCTGTTTGAACGTCGCATACTGAGGATCACAGGTTGAAACTCTTTTTCTGGAGAAAGGAAAATGCTGTTCTTGCCTTAGGAAGTTTCTGTCCCAAATGTCAAGAATATGGATTAGCTTTTCTTTGGTGGGGAATGACATAGTAAAATGTTGCTTTGTGCGGGAGACTGTTTCTATGGGTGGCACAACAGTCTGAAATTAGCTTCCTTGGGAAATAAGGTCTGTCTGTCACAGAAACTGCCATTGTCCTCATTTTCTGTGGTATAAACACAGAGCAACACGAATAGAGTAAAGGGGACAAAATCATCACAAAACCAAAACTTTGCTCCATGCATCGTTTTCTTCCTGTGGAGAGAACAAAACAAACCCCCTTCATATGACAGAAGGTAGTCAGATCAGCTAATGCAGTCCTAGAAGATACTTGAATATTATGTTTATGAAAACAGTGTAAGTGATACAGAAGGGAATACATTTTATCATATTCTACTTCATAGATAAGAGAATATGGAAGAATCAGTTAAGGCAAAACATTAAAATGGTATTGTAGCCATGATGGTCTAAAGATCCTAGGGAAGCAAAGTTTGTGGTGAAAGGTAATATCTTGTATTAGATCAACTGATAGAGCTAGAAAAAGCAAACAGCTATTGGGCTCAGGGTCTTTTTATCAGATCTGACAGAAAACAGCAATATTCAAGCTAGCTACAGGTTAGATGCAATTGCTCTTAGTTTAATCTAATTATATTAATCAGTTGGACCACTTGAGAGGAAAAAAAAAAGGAGCACCTATGAAGAGGAAAGGGGTGTAAACAGCAGTGACTGGCAGGCTGCTGGTTTTCTCATGCACCTCTAGCGAAAAAGGGCTGTTTGTGCTGGTGACGAAGGAGAGGTCAGCAGGGAGGCTGTAACAGGCTAGGCAGGCAACATCTCCCTTAAATCCATAGCTTTAGTATCGAGGGATTATAAGTTTTAATGCCAAGCTTTAGCTTTTGGGAACGTTTTGGTCTCCTTTGGGGTAAGGATTGAGGTGTTCATGTTGTTGCTGTCTGACAAATACTCTCCTAATGTCCTTTGCTGGCTGACTGTATGTGCTGTTGTAAGACAGCGATTATTTAGTTTCATTCACATGGTTTCTGTGGGGGTATCTCATGTGCTGGATGAAGTGATGAACTGCAGAGATTTGGGACAAGTACATGCAAGAACAAAGAATTTCAGCAGATTTGCTATGGGAGGAAGGGCATTGATTATGCTGTCTGTGAGGCGGTACTGACATATTTCATATTTGATGCTCCAGTGGTATCTGGTTCTATTTCTTATGTTTGCATCTGAGGATTTGCTTCCTGTAATGAGTTGCAAAAGGGAGAGCCTGAAGGTTAGCAGGAGAGATATGTGGGAAAAAACACCCTTTCAGAGCCAGTAGTTTAAGAGATTATTTTATGAGTGGATTTTAGCATGGAGTATTATCATCAGCAGGAGCACGTGGTTGCAGGGGAGAATGCTTACAGCAGAGACTAAAATAAAAAGCAGAAAAACAGATTTGGCAGAGAGCTAATGTAGTTAGAGGCTTTGCCAATCCCTGTTAATTTTGGTAGCATTAGACAAACACCAAATAAACCATGATTCCTTGAAAAGTTATTTTCCAAAATTGCTGTTGTTGCTACCGTATCTTTGTTGTAGTAAATTTGTATCTATTTTATGGAAGAGTGACCTTCCTGTATAAAGCAGATTACCGGTGTTCCCCTCAGAGCAGGTGTAACAGTATCTGCAGGACTGACTGAATCTCACAGCCTTTTGTTGTGTTGTGAATGGCTGCTGATTTTATTGCATCTGCTTTATAGAGCAAATTTGATGGCCTGTAGGTTCTCGTGTATGTGCTGGCTTTTGGGGTGCTGTTTTTAATGTCAGCTGTGGTGTCTAGGAAGGTGATTCCCATGGAATAGCAATATTGGTATGGCAGGGAAGCTGCTCATTGAATTGGTGGTTGTGTTTGATGAGGGAATCTGAGATTTTCTGAGCTGTCTGCATTTTTGATAGAAATCTCACCCATGTTTCCTGTACAAGGCCTGGCTTGGTGGTGTTTGTTTTTCAGTCTTGGATTGTGAAGAAAAATGGCATATTGGGGTTTAAAAGACCTGCAGGAAGGTAATCTCTCTCTGCCCCCTACTTAAAGTTTGGCAAACAAAAGGAGATGATTAAATGCTCTCTGGAGAAGAAAGCTGGATGCTTGCTGCATGATGGAGCAGACACAAACATTTCAAATGGTTCAAAACCAAAAATACTGAATATATTTTTAAAAAAATCCTTTGAGAGCTGTAAATACGAAGACCCTAGCTATTGGTAAGTGCCTGGCCACAGGATCATGGTCATGGTCATAGTCTTCTGGGGCAGTGCCATGGTCTGTTTCTTGTAGCCAGCTCCTAAGGTTTGCCTGTTCAGCAATCTCAAAGGCAGGATGCTGATCTGATCCAGTACAGCTATTTCTCAGATCTCTTCTCGAGAAAACGAGGGGTTTTCCTCTCTTGTTGCGAGCCTCAACTGGAAAGCACATAATTACGTTTTTATTTACTTTGCTGACTGCAGCGGCAGGCCCGGGCCTGTGCATGAGGGCCCCGAGCGCAGCGCCAGCAGCCTCAGGAGGGGAACAAGTCCCCTGCAGGGGCTCCGTGTTATCCCTCCCAGAGCGGGGCTCCGGCGCGGGGGCAGGACGGCCCGCAGGGCAGCGCCCGCCCGGCCCCGCCGCCTCCCGCTCCAGGCAGGCAGCGCTCCGCTCCGCTGCCAGAGCCCTCCTCGCCCTCCTCCGCGCCCGGCCCCGCCGCCGAGCCCGCCCCGCCGCCGGCTCCTCCTCCCCCGCCGCCGCCGCCGCTCCGCCAGCAGCCAGTCGGGCCTGAGACCCGCTCCCGGCTGCGGGGCCTGCGCTCAGCGCCGGCGGAGGGCGGGCAGGGGAGAGCAGCGAGGAGGGGCAGCGGAGACCGAGCCCGCCGCGTCACATGAGCTGACAGGACCCGCTCCCGTTCCCGGTCCCTCCGCGCAACAAAGGCTCGGCACCTCCTGTGCCCGCCGCGGGACGGGACGGGACGGGACGGGGCTGGGCTGCTATGGGACCCTGAGGGCCGCCGGCCCGCACAGGTAAGCGGCGGTGAGGGGGCGTGTGTGTGTGTGGGACCCCGGCGTTTGCTGGGGGTGTGATTTGCTTTCCACACCCTCCCTCCCCGGGTACCTCCGCCGCCTTCCCTCGTGTGAAGGGCGGGCGGGGGGCTCGGACAGCCGGGCAGTCCCTGTGCGTGGGGGTCTGTCCGTCTCCTAAATCTCCGCTTACTTCATGTTATTTCATTTTTTATGGCAGTCAAACAGTTAAAACCATGGGGGTTTGTGCGTTGCCACCCCCCTCCTTCCCCTCTCCTTACCCATCTCCCTCCCCTCCCCCCCTTATGGACCTCCACGTCGTGACCTTTCTGGCTGTTAAGGATAATATTAAGGTGATCTTTATTTTTGTTAAAGCGCTGTCCTGCTTGCGAGCGGCCTTTCCCAAGGCAGGTCGCTGCTGGGGCGGCAGGCAGCCCCCCGCCCCCGGGACTTGCCCGCTGGGACAGCGGCTGGAAGTTGTTGACAGCGGCGGGCGCACGTGTGCCACACGCTCCTCGAGCCGCCGAGGTTCGGGGCTGGAAGCTCCCGCTGGGAGCCCGGGCAGCCGCACCGCCGGCGGAAAAATACCCCAGCAAGGCTGGCGGCTGCAGCCTCTGCTTGGTTGGGAAGCCTTCTACCCGCCTGGTGGGGCTTGAAGTGGTCCCGGGGGCGCAGATGTCGGCAGGGTTTGTGGGTGGCTGAAGGCGGTCCTGGGGATGTTTGCTGGGGATGCAGGAGGGGCTTGCAGGCAGCTGGCACCGTGGCACGGGTGATGGGAATGAGGAGCTGTGGACAGCCTGGCCAGGGTTCTTGGCCCCTCTATTGTGTGTGTGGTTCAGTGTGATGCTGCTGAAGGGAACAGTGTGAGGGATGGTGTGGGGGTGTTTTGTCTGATTTTGGTTGTTGTTTAAGTGGGATTTTTTTGGTTGTTGTTGTTTTGGTTGTTATTGTTGGTTTTGAAAAAAATTATTTTTGGCTAGTGACCCTGTATGGTGTGATATGAAAGTAAACTCTCCTGGGCATGGTTAGCATCTTCCTTCATATGCCAAGTGACCACTGGCTTGAGTTTTAATGAAGGTGCCCCTAAACCCTGGCTCTGTCCAACTGGGAGTGTCCCTGGGAAGGAGTCTTCCTCTGTGTGGCTATCTTGGCTTGTGTGGATGGAGAAGAAAATGCAGTTCCCTTTCAAAGGGAGATGCTTGGCCAGCCTTTATATTTGTGTTAAATCACTTAAAGTCAAAATTAAATGTAAGTAGAACTATGAAGTGAGGAGACACAAGCCACCTGCTGCCCTCTATATGCCAGGTGCCCTTTAGGGCAGAAACAGTTTCTGGCAAAGCCATTTGCATTTGGGTGGTGTTGCAGGACTGTGGTTCAAGCAGTAGGAAACTGCTGGCATGCCAGGGAAGGTGCTGAGCAGTGAGGAAGCCAAGGGTGTGTAGCATCTTCCAGTGCAGCTGATGTGTCCTGAGGTGTCACAGCTCCTCTTGCTGCAGGGTTTGGGAAGAAATGGGGTGCATGAGCAAAGAAGTTGGGCAGATACAGCTGTTAGCCTTGGCTGTTGCAAAACTGTGAATTAGCCCACATGTGCTGCCCCCACCCTAGCATTTTTAAGGAATTGGTGTCCTTCAGGGTGTACCAGAGTTGCAAATTTATGCCTATCTTCAAGCAGACTTGGACCTGGAGTTTATTTTTAATGTAAACCAAACATCTTAAGCAGTGTGACTTTAGTAAAAGCAGCAAATGTTCCAAAACTGGGCAAAACTGTGAAAACGGAGAATACTAATTTTAATTGTGCATTTTTCCACAACTCCTTATTTTCACCAGATTTCTGTCCCGACTCTCGTTACTTTGTGGGTGTTTCTTGGTGATGGTGGAAAACAGAAGGTAACTTGTCAATAGCTGCTCAAGTTGGGCTGCTGAGGGTTGAGATTGTGACTGGTTTTTAATGTAACCAGCTATCTGTGTCACCAGGGTCTGATCTGAGACCCTGAGAGTTTGTTTCATAGGGATCATTAACTGCTGAGGAGGACCAAATGATTGTGGCTGATAACTTGTGTCTTCATGGAATAGGAGAAAAGTTGGCTTGTTCTCTAGCGTGGATGGGAGGTTTGAAGTGAAAGTTAGTTCATCTGTCCCTTCCCTTTAAAAGAATGTTCGGCACATTTTTGAAACTGAGTCATCAGGTACAGTTTACTTCAAGTATTTTGAGCTGTTACGGATTTGATGCTCTTTGGCCACATGCTTACTGGAAGTTGTTTGACAGTCTTGCTCAGATTTGCCCTGGCTGGGCTCAAAAATGTGATGAGGGGGTTTCCTTGCTGCAACCCGTTTAGATCTGAGCAGAGCAGAAGTATCTTAAAAGGGGTGGATATTTTCATGTCCTGTGCTCCAGACAAACTGGGAAAGGAGCATGCAAGGCTCTTGTGCACCAGCCAAGCGTGGATGTGCTGTCAGCCTCCCACTGATAAACCAGAGTTACTTTTTGATTCTCTCTGAGCTGTGCTTCTTGAGAGGTGTAGCACAGGATTGGGCACACGGTGTGTGGAGGGCAAATTTCCTCCAAAGTCACTTTGTCATGGAAGTCATAACAAGGATGCACAGATTCAGAAACAATTATTAGTGTCTGATGACCTGACCAGCATTGTGTGATGACACTGAGTAATAAATAAAAGGTTTCATGTCCTATAAATTTGGTTCTAGCTTCAGGGTAAACTGCAAGGCTTTTGAAAATGTCTGATGACTCTCTGGTAACTGCAAATAGGTGCAAGCATTAGTTGCTTGAAACAAGTCCTTAAAAATAAGAACAGACACAGATGCAGGCTATTGGTAGGAAAGTGAAAGAAGAGCTAATTGCTATTTTTAAGTGTATTTTTCAAATCACGTTTAATCCTGCATATATGATTCTGTGGGTGACCCAGCAGTTCCAGCAGTTTATTCATTTATTTAAAATGGCTTTGTAGCTCACCTTGAAAACCACTTCCTGCCATATGGCTATATTATTTCCCTATGCCACATTTTTTGCTAATTATCAAGACCATTTGCTTTAAAATAGGTGTTTTTAATTTCACAGCCTTGTCTGCCTCTCCTGCTTGATCCTGCCCTGGAGTCAAGAGGCCGTGTCTGTTCATTCTCCATGGCAACAGGCTGTGATTTACTTATTTCAATTTAATTAAAAAGCAGATATCAAATTCTAGGCATTTTACATGTTTCTTATATTAGAAAAATATCAGTAGATCAGTCTCCACAACAGATCTACCAGTCTCAAAAGTAAAATTCTTGACCTAAGCCACTGGTTTCTTTCTCAGTCCACCCCTCTGGGAGAGTTTAGGAGAGGGGGGAGTGCTGTAACCTGTCCTCAGGTGAAGGAATTTGTATGCAGGCTGGAAATGAAGGCCTAAGTCCTAAATTAGGTTTTCAAGCTCTGTGATTGTACAAATACTAATTTGTGTTAGTCGGGGATAAGGAAACAGGGGCAATGATGGGCAGTTGCTGGGTAAAGAGGAGATTAGGGTCAAGAAAGGACCTTGGGGATGGATGGAGGAGCCTGGTGAATTTACTAACCTACAGGTGTTAGGTTTGGTAGAAAATGGATGGAGTGGAAACAGTGTAATTAACTGCCAAAATTAACACTCCTTTTTGCCTTCAGTACCAGCACACCAATTCTTAATAGGATTATTTTCCCTTGAAGGGCCTGTTGAGATGACTCAGCCTTTGGAGTACCTGCATGCCAGTGGTGGTTGCTTCCTAGGAGAAGCTGTGCCTGCTGAATTGTGTAACTAGACTCAGGTGCTGTTTCTGAGCTCTGATAATGTGTGGAAGAAGACAAGTTGGCTGTGCATTTTTATGAAGCCTTAAGGAGCAGTTATCATCAGAAGCGTGCCTGCACAAAACTGCACCTTTGGATTTTTTTTTCCCCTTTAGTGTTGCTACTCCCAATGCTTTTTCACAGTCATGGCTGGCAGCTGTAACCACAGACACTGATTCTTGCTGCTCCTAGCCCTGCCAAAGCCCATGAGGCTATGTCAGATAACACTGGATTCTCTTCTGGCTTGCTTATCTGTATTGATTAAAATGATATCCAGAGTTTCTAGCAGCAGATTCCTGATGACCATGCACCAGCTGGGAAGAGAGCCTCTCTGAGTCCTGAGGTGAGCAGTCAAGCAATGTTTACTGGTAAAGCCAGCATGTTTGGTCTGTGAGCAGTATATCTGAAATCTCATAATGCTGTTCCTAATAATAACAGAATAAACTCAAGCAAAGCCTCAAAGCAAGCTTTTGTTTGTTACTGTGTTTAAGCAGATACATTCAAAGAATTTATATCCAACTGGCAACATTCTTAATCCTTTATTACTAGTTTTACTAGAGTACAGTCATGATCTGTATTCTTTAAGAGTGCATCTGTTCCTCTTGCTTATCCAGCTTTGAAGTAGACCTTGCTGATATTAATTTCTCTATAGCCTGTAACCTCATCTATAAAATGAAAGGAATACTTCATACAGGCAGCTGTGAAGTTACATTTATTGTCTGTAAATTGCTTCTAGTAATTGAGCAGAGGAGGTGGAGAGAAATAAAGACAGTGGAGTTAATATGGGCTTGGTTTTTTTTTTTTTTAATAAAGGAAAAGCATAATTTTTGTTCATCTGATGATGTATAAGCTAATGGGAAAAGAAAAATTCACCCAGAAACTAACTGTTAAGTTCATAATGAAAACAGACATTTCTTTACCATTGTGATGAAGGCAGCCATCTTGTTTGATAATAACAAAGTCCAATTTAGAAATAGGGAAAATTATTATTGGAAATCCTGCCAGTGCATCTTGTATTTCTGTCTAGTTTGGGTCTGCTCAGTTTTAGTGTTGTTTTTCTTCTACATGGCTGCCTTCATAAATGCTACTAGTGTGGACACCAGGTAAAACTAGGTAAATAGGTAAAACTACCTGTTTTAAGAGTATTAGCAAACACCTCTATTGCAGGCTTTTCAGCTAGGCCACTTGTTTTGTGCTGACCAGTATCCTTGTTGGATGAAACTGCAGCTTCATGTTTGTTAGGATGGATTTTCTTGCTGTGGCTGACCCAATCTAACCACTTGCTCCTCCTAAGAGGGGTGATCATGCATTGCTCCTGGCTCTGTGGCCATATTTCTTGCCTTGTGGATACAGCTTGTTCAGCTTTTGGAAAGCTGACTTGCCCAAAACCAAAAAAAAGTGAATTGTTTTCTCCTGGGACAGAGAGCTGAACCTGTTCACCAGGTTCAGGCTCGTATCAGAGCTGCTGCTAAGGAGAGGCGAGATTTGTTTTGCCAGCAGTGAAAGGTAAGGAATGAAAGAAAGGTGAAAATGAGCCCCCCCTTTTTTGGCAGCAGTGACCTATTAGCCTGGTTCAGTTGTAATGTGAAGCCTCACCCTCAGCTTTCATTTTCAGATCCCTCCCTTCCCCCCTGCACCTCTTCTGTCCCTCAGATATGCTCGTGTGCCTCCAGATGCCGACTTCATTCCCAAGCAGTATTTTCAAAAGGAGGGAAAAAAGGAAAAGGTTGATTTTCATTGCCTCTACAATTGGAGAAATACTGTAGTTCCTGAGACCCCATTGCTGGGAGCCTAAGAATTATTATTATTAGGCTCATGTATTATTATTAACAGGCTCAAAAAATAGTAGCTGTAATCATTTTTTATGAGAGGGCAAAAGGAAACTGCCTGGTGGGACAGCTGTAGGCCAAGTTTGTAAAAGAGCTTCTTCTCCAAGCCTGGTGATGGTGGCTGTTTGGACTGAGACCCTAGAGCTGGTGGGTCGAGGTGGTCTGGGGTAAATGACAAGGAGAGGAAACATCTGGAGAATTTTCTGCATGCCATGGTGAGCCAGGCTTGGAGCTGGGTACCATGGCACCAGGAGGAAGTCCCTCTTTCTCCGAACTGTGGCTTGCAGTTGTTCCAGGTGCTACTGCCTAACTAATTTCCAGACACCAGCCGAAATTGTCCCTTGCAGGACATTGCTGTGGTGTTGTAGAATAGTGCTGTCTTGCTCAGGGATGTGATGAAGCCTGGGGTGAGATGAAGCTCAGGCTCCATGTGAACTGGCCAAGGCAAACTTAGCTTCTGCTGACTGGCAGGGGTGGTGTTTCTGCCTTAGCTGTGCCAGGGATGTTTTGGTGTGTCTGCATTAGCCTGATGGCTGCGGGGAGGACGTGTGTCCAGCAAGACACGTGCCCAAGCATCTGCTTAGCAGGAGCACGGTGCAGGTTGGAGTGTGCATTTGGAGATGAGATGGAGGCATCTGTTGGCCTCCAGCAATTGCCCTATGGCTAGAGGAGCAGAAACAGTGCCTGCCTGGTGAGTTTTCTACAACATGAAGGTGGAGATGATGTCAGTGAAGTGCACTGTGCCAGGGCAGCAGGATGCAGTGAGCCTGTGCATGTGTGGACTGACCCAGCAGCTGTACTTGGCAGGGGGGGCAGGCTGCAATTGGTGTGGTGCACAAATTAGAAGTGTTTGTGCAGCCATTTTCAAATAAGGAGAGTCATAGGCAGGGATGAGAGAATTCGCTCCAGCTTTGAGTGTTAGAGATTTGTTTCATGCTATACTGTAGTTGGGTTGGGTTTTTGAAGCATTTAAGCCTAAATTCTTCTCATTGGTAGCCAAAGACATGGCAAAAGAAAGGTTATTGTAGGGTTGTGTTGTGTTGAATGGTAAGATTATACACTGGGTGGCTGTTACAGTGGTTTTGTGTTCCAAGGATGGAGTGAATAAAGGAAAGAATCAGTGCATTGATATTAAATAATGATGCCACTGGATATGGTGAGTACAAAGTGTCTTTGTTTTCAAGGCTATGTTTGGGTTTTTTTAAAAACTGACACATTTATAAACCAGCTGCGATATTTTTTTTAAAGACACATTTGTAAGAGGGGCAATATAGAAAATGCTGGAAGTAATCTCATTGAGAGAGATGGTTTTTTTCCATTCCTTTGCACATGCATGCAGCCTCTGGGGAAGATGTTAGTGAAGGAGCTTGGATAATCGGGGTCTTCTCTGGAGCTGCCATGCCATTGTTCTGATTGGTGTAATGGGTATTAGCTGGGGAATGTGTACAGATGCACAAGCTGATGGGCTGTCTGGGGTTTCATCTCCGCAGTGTCCCTTTTTTTCACTCCTCCTGGATAGAGATATGTATCCTGGCAGATTTGTCTTCCACCTACATCTCTTTCTCTTCTCATGTAAATACTTGCTGATTTTTTTTTCTTTTAAGTTGTTGTTCTTCTGGCAAATCTTCTACCGTGCTTGTAATGGGTAACTTTTCTCCTCATGATGATGGGTGTTCCTGTAAGCCAGTCTCTTCCTGGATTTCCTGGATCACTTTGCTGAATTTTCATGCAATCTGCCCTGTCTGGGGGCAGCTTATCTGCTCCTGCGATGGTTGCTCTAATAAAGATCCAGGTGGTGTAGCTGACTTCAGCAATGCTCCAGCTGCCCTTTGGAGTGCAAAGGAATGCAGTTAAAAAGCAGCCTTTTTGGGGTACTGTTTGTCCTCAGACCTGAAATGCTGAGAGCATGTTAGAGTTCCCATGTAGGACTGTAGTAATTAAATAGTACTGGAGGGAGAGGGAGTAGCAGAGCATGTGATGGTCATTTCAGATAGATTAACAAAGAGGGGCTATTACAATGCCAGCAGAAGACATCCTAATCTGGAAGTTCCTAGCCAGCAAATATTTTAAAAAGCCATTCCAGAGAGTAAGAGGGAAGCCTGAGAGGTCTGTGCTATAATTAATTGCCCAGATACCACTGGAGGAGCAGTTTGAAGAAGGGAACTCAATTGGGAGCTGGATCTGGTGTAGAGAGGGAAATGGGAATTTCCTGACTTTTGTTTGCAAAGATCAAGCATAGAAGAAATTTTAGACAAAATAGGTGCAAAGAAGGACTAAAATTAATAGGTTATTCCTTTTTTTTTTTTTTTCTTTGCACTGCATGCTCCTGGCTAGTGTTACTTGAACATCAATTGAAGCAGTACGGAGCATGCTTGAGAACTGGAGACATTAGGCAGAAAGAGAGAGTGAATGTGATTAGCTTTGCTTTTCGAGCATTAAGCAGAAAGCCGGCTGAAATGTGATTGCAAACAGATAATAGCAGCAGGCTCCTGAGGCACCACCACAACCCAGCATATGGGGTGATGGATCTAGCCATGCCATAGAACTGTTTCTTGTAATAGAAGCTGCTTGTTTTTATGTTGCGGTTGCTGTTGTACTTTCTAATTATCCTATTCATCGCTGTCTGCCATTTTGAGCCTGGCCACGTGGGATGGCTCAGCCCCCTGGAATGTGTGCCCTGTGGAGCACTTCTGCCCTGAATAGTAACAGGAGCTCTGGTAGCCAAAGGGTGAGAGGGAAGAGGTGCCAAGGCTCAAGAGTCCTAGCTATTTCCCCCCTTATTTCCAAGAATAAGGGAAGTAACAGCTGCTGCTTTTGCCATGATGGAAAAGATGAATGCTGATGTTGTGTGTAAATCTCCAACTTCCCTCTGCATGTCCAAGTATTGGAGCTTGTTGGGAGAAGGTTTCTAGTGACCTGTAAAAAGGGGCATCTATCAGTTCTACTTATAATTAATAAATAGAAGCTGGCCTTGCTACACCAGTCACTTTTTTGGCACAGTAACAGAGATCCTGGAGCCACTTCCAGTCTGGGGCCTCTCTTCCACACAAAGCAAATGCAGCAGAGAAAGCAGGCAGAGGCTGGGCTGGTGCAAGCTGGAATTGGAGCTGCCGACAGAGCATCCGACACCCGTGCCTGCTGCTTGGGGTGTTTGTCTTGTGGTGATCCTTTCCCCAAAACTGCCTGCTTTCCCCTCTTTCTACCCAAGGCTTTCATTGATGGAAAGTCTAAGAAACCATTTCCAAAGCTGATATGGATGGGGGGAATGTAGATAGAATGGGAAGAGCAGACCTTTCCTTAAGATGCCTGAACAAAGCAAGAAGCTTTCATGTGTATGTATATATATGTGTGTGTGTATGTGTGTGAATATATATAAAAATATATATGTGTATGTATTTTAGTGCTAGAAAGAGTAGGTCAGGCTGGTGTTTCTGTGACCTTTTCTCAGCCATGGCTTGCCTTTCCTGCATGCTGCCTCTCCTTGCCTGTCAGGGGACTTCCACTTCCTTCCTGCTGACCTGCAGGGCTGCAGGCAGCCTCCCTACCCTTGTGGCAGCTCCCAGCTCTGGCTCTGAGCCCAAGCTAATAATCCTGACATATTTTACTGCCTTGTGCTCTGCTCCGTGCCTTGCTGTAGGGGAGACTGTGTGAGGTTGTGGTTTGCCTGACTTTAAGCATTGCACTGGCCCTGGGGAAACCCAAACCTCATAATAAGCACAGGCTGAGCCTCTGGTAGAGCCTGGCTTTGCTCAGCAAGGCCCCTTGCTTCCCTACTTGCAGGTGACCAGCTAGCACAGATGCCATCCAAACACACCTTCCAATTGTCTCTGGCTGTCCAGATGACTGCCAGTGCTATGGGGTTTGGGTGGAAGTAGGAGGTGTTGATAGCCAGGAAAGGAAAAATTCATCAGGTACCAGAGAAGGGTAATGAAGATCTCTTCTCACCACTCTCCCCATGCATCAAAGCATTCTTACAAAAAATAGAGCACTCATCTTTGACCCCCATTAATGACTGGCTTGGTCTGTGTAAGAGTTTTATGAGTCTGTTGATGCTCCCACAGAGTTTAATTATTTAGAGCATGAGGTGGAGGTTTGTGCTTTCACTGCTGATGGTGCAGGGTTCAGGCCCTCCTGGCGGGCAGGGGGTTGGTTACAGAGGCAGGCTGGCTGGGAATGCAGCCACTGGCTCTGAGGAGCCTAAGGGAGGCACGAGCTGCAGCTGTGTGGTCCTTGTGCAGGCTGGGCAAAGCAGTGTGTCCTTCCCATTGTGCAAGTTCCACGTGACCTGTCATGTGGAATTCAAGGTCTTTGTCCTTAACATCAGGGCATTGAATGGTCTGGACCTGAGATAATTTAAGTGTCTACCTGAAACTGTTGGGTGGACGTACTTGTGGCAGATCCTGCTCGTTGTTGAGCCCCCAGTCAGTGCTAGAGGCTTTAGGGGCTGGTGTGAGACTTTGGCAGCAATATCTGATTTATCGGCCTGGGGCTACAGGCCTTTCCTGTTCCCTGTAATAGCAAGTCTTTGCCTGCCTCTTTTGTGTGACCAGCACCTCCTGTTCCCCCCAGATTCTGCTCTACACTCTAGCAACCAGTTTTCCTACTGTAAAATCCCATCCTCAACCTGCTGCTTCCTTCCCTTTGCAGTACATCAGCTTGTTCTTGCCTTTTCTACTTTTCCTCACCTAGCACTTCTCTGCTGGTGATCCTCCTGAGACTTGGGAACACAGAACAGATATAAGGAGCAACCAAGGAGCAGCTGGGTGTCCGAAGACCTTTGTGCAGCTTGTGTTCCCAAACAGGCAGCTGGTCAGCTAGACCAGGAGTATTTTCCTGATGTCCTGCTGACCATTCAGCTAGAGTTCCACTTCTAGTGGGAAGGTACCAGTCTCCAGGTTCAATTGAATGGGATGTGGGCTGGTCTGATGTGTGGGCTGGCCAGCTGGAAGGGTCAGATGCTCACCTTCTGTCTGCTTCTGGCATGGGTAAATTCCTTTAGAATTTACCTCTTATGTTTGTGGGTCCTTAGGGCTTTCAGTTGTCATCAGTGCTGAAATGAAACAACAGCAACTGTTCCTTGCAAGACTCTAAGTGGAGGCTTATTTCAGAGAAAAAGTGATTAGTATTGGTGGATCTGGGTTTGGCTGATAGCCAAATAAATTTATGGGCAGACTGGGAAGGCTTAGTTGATGTGGAAGGTTCACATGACATTGCTTGTACCATCCAATATCAATATCGATGTACTGAAAATGCCTGTGATGGCAGACACCAAGCCAGTGGGTCACCTGGTGCTGCTGCTGAAGGCTGAGATCACTGTGTGTGCTGGGGCTCACTGCTGTGCTCTGCTGCCATTTCTTACCCCCTGAGCCCAGGGACCCTTGAACCTTCTTCCCACATCTGTTCTCCCGCTGTCTCCTGGTACGTGCTTGATGTCCTGTTTTCTGCTCTAGCAAGGGCCTGTGTAGGCTCTTGGTTGCATGCCAATAGGCTTTTCATGCTATCCCTATTTACCCTGGTTTATCTCTTCCCACTCCTTTCCCTATTCCTATTTCATTTCCTTTGGTATGGGACTAATGTTCCCGGTTGTGTTGAGAGACTGGGCTGAGCTGAGATGACAGAAAGAGGGTGGAATGGAAAAAGGGGCTTTTGCTGGTAGATGTGAGTTTGTCACCAGCTCAGTCTTCAATCTGTTGATTTTTGTGGATCTAGCTAAATCAGCTGGATCTGCTAGACAAATGTGGGGTGCTCTGTGTCCTGTATCCATATTCTACTTTGTTTTTCTGTTTTTCTCTTTTTTTTCCCCCTGAAAATTAATAGGATTCTACCCATTGATGATTAAAACAACGCCTGGAGTTTTGGAATGGATCAGATGCGTCAATCAAATGTTACCACATTGCACCCAAAGAGAGGAATGCCATCCAGCTGGGGGTAGGGTCTGTTTTTTCTTTGTCCCCATCAGTGTCTAGAGTTACTGGAAACCTTTCTGGGTTTTTAAATGTGAGAACTTTTAATAGAAAGTACTAGTTTAAAAATTAATTACTTCATTGTGTGAAAACTTGACTGGGTTTTGTGTTTTATTTTTTGTTGGTATGGAGCAAAGTTGTGCCTCTTTATATTCAAAATGTTATTAATAGTGTTGAGGCTTTGCAGGCTTTGGTAAAGAAAACATTTCAGTAACTACTTCAGATATTTTGGGAGGGAAATTTCATGTTTTAAATGAAAAGTAAATCTATTCTGATTACTAAGGGAGATAAAAATAATTTAACTTTTTTTCAGAAATGTCAAAGTTCAAGTTATTTGTCCTAGTTCTTGAAATTAATGTAAAACAGATTAATATCCCTGCATAAACTGTTCCCCTTGCAACAGGAGAGAGGAGGGAATATGTCAGTAGGAAACTGTGTCACGTGGCTACTGTGGCAGCAGGTACTGCCTGAGACCTGGAATGAAATAAAAGCTTGGTGGGAATGTGAATCTGGAGCCTTGCATGGGTGTAAAGCACAGGTTGCCATCCAAGAACAAACTGAAGTGGCTTTTTGGCTCCCTTCCAGGTGGTAGAGCATGGCTCCCCATTGTCTTCCTGCTGGTATGCCAGTTGGCTGTTCCAGCAGAGAGGCTGCAGAAACAGAACGTTTACCTGGCTGTCAGCAGTGGGATGGGCTTTCCAGGTCAGGCGTGAGAAGATGTGTGTGTTGGGATTTGTGTCCGGAAGTAATGCTGTTCCAGTGTTGCTCACTTGAAATCTGAAGCTCCTTATGCTTCACATAAATTTCCTGTTCTTGTTAAAATTGCTTTTGCTTTAAAAATGAAGGGTCTTAAAGCTGAGGGTTTTGACAGAGTGTGCTGCAGAGTGATTCTTTTCTCCTCTGCAGGTTTCCTGAATGAATGATTTTGAAGTAAAGTAGTATTTCCCTGCAGAGCTTGCCTCTGTTAAGTCTTTAGACTGTTGCAGCAACAGTGAGACTACTGGTGCAATGTTAATAATTTATGTGTATTCCTCATTTTGGACCTTTGTCAGTCATTTCAGCCTTGGGAGGCTGGAAGAAATGAGAAAAGTATGTATAAGTTTTGCTGCTGTTCCCTCTGCATGTGTTCTCAAGATAGGCAGAGGATTTGGGTCTTCAGAGCATGTCTATCTGGAACCCTTTAGCAGTGCTGAATTCACAGAAGTAATACCAGAAAATAGCATGGTGGTGTTTCATTTCAGTCATCTCTGCAGAGGGTAGTACTGCTTTTGTTGGACAAGTGTGGCTCAGATGTTTGTGAGCTTTCCTTGGTTGCAGAAGGTGAGTGGAAGGTGAATTTTTTTATGGGTTCCTCCTGTGGGATGATCCCTAGCCAGGATTTTGCTACATGTCCATAATCAACCCCAAATGCATCTGTGCTGCTGAAGCTGCATGTAGCTTTCTTCAAAACTGGGTTTCATGTTCTTTATTCTCTCCCTTACTCCCTTCGTAAGGGAGGGAGATATCAGCTAGTTTGTGTGTTTCCAGAGTAGGTCTTGCTTGAAGGGAGAAGCAGAATACTGAGCCAAATGAAAAGGGGTCTTCAGAAACAAGGCTGATGAGAGGATGTCAGCAGAGAGCTCAACTGCTTTGAATACAAAGTGTTGCTGAATTCTGTTCTGGAGTTTACTGTTGCAGGTTTGTGCTTGGCATTAGCACTTACCTGAGCACCTTCCAGCTTGGCTGCAGAGCAGGTACTTCAAATATTGTTGGAAGCATGGCAGTGTGTTTCAGGGGGGTTTGGAGGGCCAGTGGTGTAGAATGCATGAACTTGTTGGGGTGCTTCAGCAAGCCTGTGTTCTTTCAGGCAGGTACTGAGCAGTTTGTGTCAGATTAGTCCACTTAAGTGGTGTTTAGCTGCGTAAGTAGTTTGCAGGAAGTTGGAGAGTTTGCTCCTATTTGTTACTCGTGGTCCAAAATGGTTGATTCACCTCGTGCAGTGGGAGATCCACAGGTTTTGTATTGCAGGGGGATGGATGGATGGATGGATGGATGGATGGATGGATGGATGGATGGATGGATGGATGGATGGATGGATGGATGGAAGGAACTGTCAAGGAGAAAACAAAGTTTTGCAAGGAATCTATATCTTAAGCTTCAAATAGGTTTCCAGAATTGTTTTGAGGGGAAAACTGATTTTGTTTTCCAATTTCTTCAAAAACTGGATTACACAATTTCAAATGTAGTTTTTGACTGTCTTGGTTTGAAAGAAAGTTTGGCTCAAAAATGACTCTGTGTGCAGAAGGATCTGCAGAAAGATGAATGGATAAGAAGAAGCTTGGTCTTATTGTTTTCTGTTGCACTCACTAAAATAACTTTTAATTTGAGAGTGAATTTTTCACTATGCTTTGTAACTTTGTGTTTTGAACATACTTCTTCCTGGATTCTCTATTCTGTTAAATCTTCCTAAGAGCGTGTATGTCCAGCTTGAAGAAAACAGGATGCAATTGACTTAAGATTTCTTGATCTTAAATTTTAATACTTAAATTGAATAACTAAGTGGGTTGGCTGCTGTGGGATGGTTGTAGTTCAGGAAGAAACTATGATGCCTTGTTTGACTTCAGATGCCTCAGTTGCAGAGATGAGAATTTTTTTTTCTTTTTTCTCTTTTTTGGACTGATAAACCAGGAGCCTTATTCCTGGCTCTGCACTTGTGTGCTTCATCTAGTGTACGTATGCATTTGGAACAAAAGGCTGCAAAGCAGCACTGGTTTGTTCTGCAAAACAGAGGGAATTGGGAAGCTGAGTTAGAAGATTTTCTTTCCTCTTTTCCCTTTTTTTTTGGCCCCCTCTCCCTCCTCTTTACAAGAAGTTACTTTAAATAGGGAGCTGTTCAGCAGGTTGCAACTAGAGTTCTATAATAAGATCTCTGTTCGCTCTCCCTACTTTTTCACATGCAAAGTTGTGGCTGTAATTATATGACAGCTGCCCTCTTGGCTGACATGCAGCAGATTGAACTGGGGATCTCCAGAGCTGAAAGTGTGAGCTGCTACTCTCTGAGCTAAAGCTCTATAGCTGGAGGCTGTAATGATCTATATCCTTCATGACTGAGTGTAGAAGGGAGCTGCAAAAAGCACTTGCTGAGTTATGGTGCATACAGGGTACTTACTGTGTACATGGTCGCTTCCCAGGTGTACTGGAAGCTTTTTTTGAGTGGTTTGTGATAATTGTACAAACTGTTGTCAACTCATGGGTGCTTTAAAATGACGATCTGTTTTGAAGCCTTTCTACCTTAAAAAACTTTACTAGCCTGTTAGTCAGACATTTGTTGGTGTATGTGTAAGTTGTGCTGAGCCCGAAGTGCCCTGATATTACTGAAGTCCTTCAACTCCAATGTAATATAAGTAATTGTTACCAATATTGAATGCATTATGAAAAACTCTACACTGCCAATGGTGTTCAGACAAGTTTGCTTTTATGCTTTGCCATTACTATAGGTTTTTCTCCGATGGCACCATGGGAGCTTTGTAAAAGCAAAAGAAAGAAAAACTGGAATTGCTGGAATCTCTCCTGTTTCCTCAGGACCAAGAAAATCTGAGCAATGCCAAAGTTTGTTAGGCTGAGGAAAAATGAGGGGAAGCAGAACCATATGGAGCTTCATGAGTGGTGTCAGCCCCGGGTAGCTTCTGCAACCTGTGTTGTGGGAGAGAGGAAGTGTGTTACAAGTTAAGAGATCGATTTTCAACTTTGTGAAACATTAATTTTTGATTCCTTAACACCTCTTTTACCCACATCCCCAAACAAAAAAAAAAAACCAAAACCCCTCCAAAACCATAACAACAACAAACCTCCAAACCAAATAGGAGATAGGCATCTGCTAGCTTTAAATATGGCAAAGTAAGCATTCCTATTGATCTGCACAGTTCAAAACCAAGTTGATCTTTTCACATTGAAAAAAATAGAAAAAAGGAAATATGTAAGGGGTGCAATGAAATGTTAAATAAATTGTAAACTGAAAGAGTCTTTCAGACCTCAGACAGTTAAGTTACTGCTAGTCCAGTGTGTCAGAAACTTACTTGATACTGTATCTATTATCAACAGGGACATTGTCTGCTGTAAATTAAGATAATCTCCATATATATTAGGCTATATCCTATTACACAGGTCTGACCATACTCAATCACAGTTTAGTAAACACCCTCCATCCTAGTTGCATCCTCCACTGCCTTTCTTTGCATTATTTCTTGCAGACAGAGTTAATATAAAGATGCCTGTAGCATGGCCTAAGAAATTCTTATTTCCTCACCTCTCATTCCTGTCCTGTGCCACCATCATCCCATTGGTTTTGGGGGTGCAGCCATTGGCAAGACTGCTGTAGCATACATTAGTTACCTGCTGTGGTTTAGAAGCCCCAATCCTCCAAATATGTGAAATGACCCAGGCCACAGTGATGTAGTCCATGGTGCTGCCTTGCAAGCAGCAGTATTAGCAGAACTGGGGAGGAGATGTTTTGCAGGAGGGGCAGAGGAAATTTCTAAAGTTTGTGTTAGTCCTGAGGCATCTCACGAGACTTTCTGTATCAGGCAGTCGCACCGCTCTTAGGGCTTGATTGCCTATTGCCTGTCCCATCACTCCTTACAGAGAAGTGGGATGAGGATTCTTCCACTTCCCATGGGAGTCTGTTCCACAACCTAATAGACTTTTCTGTCAGGAAACTTCTCTTAATTGGGTTTTAATCATGGGTGTCATACTGCTAGTCCCTGGGATGACCTTAGCCTACATCAATACCAGTGCCTTCCTTGCACTGATGCCTAGAGCCTGCTTATCCTCCTCCTCTGGCATTTATTGTAGGCCCGTTTCAACTGTAGGCAGCTGTACCTTGGCTCAGACTCCCCTGTCCTTAGTGTTGGATGCCGTTGCAGAAGTTGAGATCTGGGACCCCATGTCAAGGGCCTGACTTGTGATGTGAGACGGACTCGTCCTCCGAGCCTTTCAAGAATCCAGGCTGCTGGCAAGTAAGGAAATGCACACTGGAGCAGCATTCATGTGTGACTCTACTTTGGATAGAACTGAGTCCGAAGAATCTGTTACAGCACAGCTATCCCATGGCCTAATTGTGTTGCTGTCAAATCCAAAAGTGTGGGTAAGACTCCAGTATTTTCCTGCAATCAGTTTAAAGCAGGGCTTTTGATTTCTTTTCCATAACAGGGTTTGTGCTGCCTATGTTGAAGCAGCAAGGAAGAGCAACCCAGCCAAGCTGTTCGTCTGCGAGGCTGTGGAAATACCAACCATGAGGCTCGGCAATGTAGACTCTGTATGCAGTGTATCCAATTTGGCAGTTGTGGGTGAAGAGTCTGCCTTGCTGGCTCCTCAAGGAGTGGCTCTTCCAAGGCTGGTGCAGTTAGGCCAGGTTGTGGTGGCTGGCTGTGAGCAGATGGACAGGTTTCCTGGGGAGAACAGCATGCACCCACTGTCACAGCCCTGGTATGTGCTGTAGTATAGAGGCACTAAAAGACTTCACTCCGCAGCTACATGGCTGTTGTTTTGCCCATGTGGACTTCACAAAAACATTTGATACTTTTCAGGTCTCTTCTCTTTGTTGCTGAACCGCCTCGCTTTCTTGCATTCTGTTTCCAAGGTGGGATGAGTAGAGCAGGTTTCAGTGCTGCAGAGGCAAATGTATCTTTGACTTGCATTGTAACATTATGAAATTGACACTATTTTCTAGTTGGTTTCTAGTGCAGTAAGTACTCCTATCTGCTTCCATAATTTTGGTAGACCTTGTTATGTGATGTCTTTTTAAAGAATGGATGTAATTACTCCAGAACCAGGGAGTGTATGAGCTGTTTGGACAATGACCCATTAAACTGTTCACAACCAGAATGGTTGTGACACCAGAGATGTGAAGTAGCTTTCTTAGTGTTTCTCCTGATTCCTCCTCTGTACCCAGTATGGACCCTCTATATCCTCATCCAGCCTCTGTGTCCTCCAGTTCTTGTCCTGGCTCCCTTCTGCTCCTCATCTCTCTACAAGTGAGTTATTTCTCTGGTATCCCCAAACAGTTCTTACTCCTCACCAGCTGTGGGTTCCTATCTTCCTTGATCCTCAGAGGTCTTTGTCCACCTTTCCAAATGGTGCTTTGCCATTGTTGGTTCTTCTGCAAGCTCTGCCTTTTCTGACTGTACTGCCTACTACACAAGGGAGAGATTTTTGCTTTTCTCCATTCCCGTGGGAGAAATAAAACTACTGTCTTGTCTAGAGGTGCATAAAATATGGCCACACTGTCACCAGATTTTTGGTTAGCTTATCTCTTCCCTGTTAACCATGTATGTAGTATCCCTCTTCCCTTTGTTTTCATGGGGTTTGCATGCAGTGTCGTGCTCCCCTGGGTCTTAGTGTCATGCCTGTTGAATCGAGGGTGTCGTTTTATGAGGGCTGTTTTCAGCACTTCCCGCTGCTGCTTCTCAGCTACTTGTTCAGCTGTGCCAGTGCAGCTGAACGTGCTGCTGCACATTGAACCGGATCAGGGAATTGATCTGGATTAAAGTAGCCTAGGTGGAGAGGAAAGCTGCTTAACCCAGCGATTTGCTCAAAGAAATACTTGAAAAACTACAGTTTAAGAGCACTTTGACTTGATGGCCCTTTGACTAACAACCCCCTGGTATAGAAATCCCTTGTTTAAATGTAGAGTTGCTGCCTCCGCCCTTCAAACCCTCCTCCCGAGCTATTAAACGCCAGCGGCCACCTGCTTCAGGCTTAGAGCAGCTGCTGCAGGTTAAGATGTGCTGTGCAGCCGCTCCAGCATGCATGGGACATGATGCTGTTTGGAAGGGATGAGGACCCCCTGGAGTAAAAATGGACATGTGTCAAAGTGTGCAAAATCATCCTTTCATGGAACATCACAGACTGAGACAAAGCTTTGTGCTTTTTTTATCATGATTGCTGGTCTGGTTTCACCCTGAGCCTTATTAATGTTCCAGGATGTTGCTGTGTCACTGAGTGTTGGAAATACAGCATACCTTGATGCTGGCTTGAAATGTTGAAAATGCTTCCCTCTGCCCTTCTCTGTGGGACACATTTAACCTGCCCCATCCCTCCCGAGCTGCTGGAGTGGAGCCCTGTCTGGTGGCTCTGCTCCTGCTCTTCCCCTTGGCTTTTTCATACCCTTCCCTGCCTGATCCGTTCATGTGCTCCCAACTTCATGCTGTCCAGGGTTTAATTTTTGTTTAAGATCTTCGTTCCTTTAATGACAGCGGGAACCGAAGGCTGCTCTCTGTGGGGGCTGTGGTGCTGCGCTTGAGGTAATGAGACTTGATGAAAACCTCTTGTTACTGTGGCAAGATTTCTTCCTTCTCTGTGTTTAAGAAGAAGGGGAGGGGGAGGAGGAAAAGAAAAAGTGACAGACCCTGCTGGGTATGTTAATATATTTTTAATGGCTTCCATGTGGCTAGCTGAGGACTTATTTGTCCAGCCTGCGAGAAAAGGGTGGCAGCACGTTATTCTTGTGCACCTTTGAGCTTAGCTGGGAGTTGAAATGGGAGAGAGGGAGGATTGAGTAAAAATTTCACAGAAATCCTGTTGATAAAAATGAAATCTGCTGGAGATGGAGGGGATTGGCAGGGAGAGAAAGATTGGATCCCAGATACTCTCCCCCTCCCCCTCCCCAAATCTTCCCTTTTTTTCTGGAATATTCCACTGTCTGCAATCATCAAGAGAGCTACTGTCTCAGACTATGGTATTTCTACCAGTGGTGAGGAGTGAGATTTTTCTGAAATAATTGCTGTATTTCTGCAGAGAAATATTTTTGAGAAACAAAAGGGTTTACGCTATGGTGGCAGGCTGGGGAAGGGAGGGGGCTGGCGGGGATGCAGGGCGGGTGCTGGGCATTTTCCCCTTCCAGCCTTAATGTGCTAGTTAAGCTGCCGGCAGGATGAGCCTGGTGCTCGGAGCCGGCTGCCTGGGGCAGTGAGGGGTATTGCTGCTTTCCTGTTCCAAAGGCATGCAGAGCACTGATGGGACTGAGGGGCAGGCAGGCTGTGGCAGCTGTGGGTTCTGGGGGTCAGGAGCCAGCTGCCTGGGGCAGTAGGTCAGAGCAGAGATGTGCTTGATGGAGCTGGGAGGAGAGCGAGAGCTGCCGGTGAAACATTAATGCTGCATAGCCCTTTTGAGAGGGGGAGAGAGCCAACAGCGAGGAGCCCTGGCACTTGGTGTGCGCTGATTAGATGGAAGTGCCAGGGGAGAACGGTGCCCGTGACACACTGGCAGATTGGCTGGAAGGGTTTTAGTATGGTCAAGTATGATGGATTGAGTCTACAGCCAGCCAGCTTCTGGTGCAGGAGGGTTGGGGGAGCACTAACACCTCTCTCTGTCCTTGTATTCTCATTCTTATAAAATCCCAGTCAAAGGTGATGTAACCCTAGGGCAGGAAGGACTGAAAATCAGGTAGACAGCAAACTAGGGTTTTCCCTGCTGCCAGCAACTTGTTGTTCCTCAAGAAACAGCTACTGTGCCAGCTCTGTATCTCCTCTGTATTCAGTGACAAGCTCATCTCTCAATGTCCACTTATAGGAGTTCTGTCCACCCAGTGTTGAACCCAGGTGGCTTGGCGGGCCCTTCTCCAAGTAAAGAAGCCAATACATGTGAGGCATCTCTTGTCAAAGCCATAAAGGCATGCTAGCATCTCTTGAGGCAGGTGCATGGCTGGGGTCACTGCTGGGAAGATGTCAGGAAGCAATTTTCTTGAGTCACTGCCCAGTCCTGGAGTAGCATGTGTGAATTGGCAGCAGCCCTTGCCTGGCTTCTTGTTTCTGAGAGGCTGGAAAACGTCCCACAGCAGACATGCCTCTTCTTGGTGGCAACTTCTCTGGGTGTTCCCAAGGCAGCACCCCTACAGGGTCAAAGCTGTATTTTTGGGGGAAAATTAAGAATTTGATGTCTATTTAATTTTCTATTTCTGGGAGCCAAGAAATAGTGCTAGACTGGCAACTCTTGGGATATCCTTTGTAGCCTGCCCCTGCCAATGTACCAGATTGCTGACTCCCAGCCAAACTGGCCCCTCTGATTTTTAAGTCTCACAAAAACAGTTTGTGGGAGATTTCTCTGAGGATACTGTAAGTTTCTTTGTGTTGCAGAAGACTGGAAGCACATATGGTGAGTTACTGATATCTGTCTGAAAGGACAACAACTTGTTAGTCTGCCCTGACCCAATTGCTTGGCTAATCTGACCCTACCCTTATTTAGATTGAAATTAACTTTCAGCTGATTTAGTAAAAATAGGTTTAGTAGTGAAGCAGGCAAATCAGGGATACATTTGCATTCTGTATAAATCTGTCCATATGAGTGTTTTATGTCATTTTACCCATCCACTTAAAGTGCTTCAGCTTGCCTCTCCTGTGTGCCCCTCTGCAGGCAAGACCTAGTTTTTGATGAGTGTTCACTGCTTTCTTAATCCACTTTTCCAGCTGCGCTGAAGTTGCCGATGGAATCATCACTTACCCAGGAGAATGAGTGAATGCAAATTGGCACAAAATAAAAACCAGGGGCCCACCAGACTGCCAGCCCTGTAAATCCTGGGTTGTTGAAGTCCTACTTTGCTTGAGTAGCCAACAATAACAGTTGGCTAATATACTGATATATTATTATTTTTACTCAAACCTCTTCCACTGATAGTATGCTTATAAAAAAAGTGGAGGGATTTTGTTTCTGTCCTTGAGCATGCTTTCTAGCGTTAGGTCTAGATTAGTTTTACAGATGACCCAAAGGGAATGTTTGTTCTAAACTAGGCTTGTACTGGTTTATCTCCCCCATTCACCCCATCACAATGGATTTTAAAAATGGTGCTGTCATCAACCCTGATATATCTAAGGCTGCAATAAAGAGTAATGTGTGCTCTGTGTTTTAATTTTTTGGAGGCCTTAGAGAACTGCTACTGAGGTATAATGGATGTTTCTGTGAGCTCTAATAGTTTAATTGTAGGTAAGAGAATTTTGCCTTTCTGCAGCTTAAAATAACTCAATAAATACAAGTCTTGGTATAGACAGTAGCAAAATCAAGTGAAGACCATCCAGAATTTGTTGTGAGCTGAGTAAAATCCCATTCCCTTTTAACAACACAGCTTTCAGTTTCTCACTGTTCAGGAGATATAATTTTCTTGGCCCACCGATTTTCATAGTCTTTCGGTCTAGAAAAATCTTTCATTGCTGGATGGGCAAGATGGGTGAGGTAAAGGAAATGGCAAGAATTTTTGTCTTGACATTTTTATGTTATGTGTTTTAAAAAATACAATTGCCAAACTGCAACAAAAACTAAATCACAAAGTCACATGCACATGTCTATTTTTAAATTTACAGGTGATTGTAAGGTGGTCTCTAACAATCTTTGCCATAGGCCTCTAGCTGTACCATATCCTCTTCTAAGATGTGTTTCCATAGCCCTGATTTTCTGTAGGTACAAGGCTGTGCAACATGGTCTTCCTGCTTCCTAGTTGTTTACTGAGGACACTGGTTTCCATAAAATGATGCCATTGGGGAAGGTCTCAGAAGATCATGGAGTGTCTTGCTGGTGTTGCATGCATGTAAAAATTGGGTGTGTTATTTGCTCAGGGGGAAGGAGGGGTGAAAGGCCTTGAATTCCCCCATGCAGGAAGGTGCACACACAAGGCTGGGGGAAGGAAGCTGATGGAGGTGCCCATAAGGCTAGTGAGGATGCCCCAGGGAAGTGGCAGTGAGGTTTGTTCATTAATTCAGTAACACTTCACCACCAGCTCACCCCCTTGCCTTTCCTCTCACTTCCTTAGCCCTTCCCCCTCCTTGGGAGTCTGTGTTGGGGGAATTGGGAATTACAGCCTGTGAACTGCACCCAGCAGCTCGTGGTGGCAGTTGTGGCTGCTGCTAAATCAGCCAGCTGAGCACCTGCTGTCTCCTGCTGAGGGAACTGAGCAGCCAGCTATTTGTTGTTAAAGTGACATTGTCAAAATAAAAATCCTGTTTTAACCAGGCTCTTCCTTGCATTTCTGAATAAAGCACTGGATTGTTAAATTAAATTTAGGAAATTGCATTGGTCTCCCATTTTTAGCCAGAGGGGATGGCCTTGAGCATCAGGTATGAATTACCTACACACCCTGCAACCACAACTTCATGTGCTGAGGTCAATAAATTGACTTCCATGCAGTTTATTAGGTGGGGCTCTTTCAGATGTGACCTTATTAAAACCTGGAGTCCTCTCTGGATGATGGCAATCCCATGACTGTTTCCTGAAGTATAGGGGAGGGTGTTGTTGCAGTGTCCTTGACAAAATATCTTTCTTCCCCAGAATATCTGCCAAGAGAGGCATGGGCCACTCATTCACTGAGCTTTAGACATTACTGCAGCATGTTGCTGAGTGAACAGATTCTTCTGAGGGGCATCAAAGGCAGATATTGGCCTCATGCTAGTGTAAGGGCTAAGGCTCTTCCCTGAATGGGTAGTTGTGTACTACACTTGATTACGTTGTTTTGTTGGTGAGGTTCCTGTTTGTCATTAAAAAAAACAACCTAGCTTTCTCAAGCCAGCTGTTATATCATTTCTTAACCTCAGACTTTTTCCTTCCCTGTTTCTGACCTATTAGTTCATTTTTGTAGTGCTTCAGAGCTACTTCCTTGTCTCCTCTTGAACTTCCTACCCCCATTCTTCATGTGCTTGGCCTCATACCAGCATTGAAATGCCTGTGTGCTCAGATGCGAGTTTAAAACTACTGTGAGATATTTAATATGTGGAAGATGAGACTGGCTTGCCACAGACACACAGGAAGGAGAAGGGAGTGATCCAGCATCCCAGGCTGAGGTGTGTTCTTCTCTCCTCTGCCTCTTAGCCTCCTGAGAAAGTTGAAGGTTTCTGCTAGAGCATCAGGTCTCTGCTCTTGCTTATCTTCAAGTGTTCTTTCCTGGCTCTTTTCATCCTTGCTCAGAGCATCTTGGGTGGCACAAAGTGGAGAACAGGCCTTTGTTCCTGGTACAGGCTCTTTTGTCAGGAGGGAGAGAGGAGCACTGTGGTTTGGGCACTGTCCCTGGCTTTGGCTCCCCTGTTCAGATGCTCTGCTGTCTGCAGAATGGGGCTGCTGCAGCCCACAGGGCTGGGGGATGTGCCTGCTTACGGACTGCAAAGCGCTCGGCAGCGGGAGAAAGAAAGCCCGTGGATCGACAGCTGCAGGGCTGCCCCTGCCCTGCAGTAGCAAAGTGGAATTGGCACCTTGGGCTTTGCGGGGAAACAAGAGGGCGAGAGCTAATAAAAGATCAGTTTCTAATCTTCTGTTTTGGGGGAAATGCTGAGCAGCAGCAGAAGTGCTGGAGCTGCTGATCTACAGATTGCTGTGGCTTGGCTTAGTCTCGTTTCACATTATAATGATTTTCTATGAGCTTGTGTGTGTGTGTTTGTGTTAATGAAGGCTTTGGTTCAGTACAAGCTGTTACCACTGGACTACAATTTCTTGTTTTTTCTCACAAGTAAGTGAATTTTCTCAATGTCCTACCTCTCTGTATGCACACACATGCACATGTGCGTGCATTTGGGGATTGTTCAGGATGGAAAGTGCAGTGGATATGTAAAATACTATAATTATGTGCAGTGTTCATTTCTATTTTTGCTCTGCAGTCAGCTTGGCAAGGGGAAGTCTGTGTCTGGGCAGTCTCATATCTGATCTGATCTATTTGTCTGTGCTTTTTTGCATTGTGGTTTACACAGCCCTGCAATTGAAACCTTTAAGATTACCTAAAGATGAAATGAGAGTGTTCTTCCACTGAGATTTGTAAAGGCCATTTCTTCTAGTGCAAAATAATGGGCCTAAATGAGTTGACAGTGCTCCTTTTAAATCCAGCACTGGGTTCCTGAGGGGGCGGGGGCGAGGATGTAATGTATAGGTCTTACAGGAATAAAGGCAGTGTTTTGTGCTCCCCTGCGGCTCTGCAGCAGTAGCTCACTGACTGACCCTATTAGCAGAGCTGTGCTGTCAGCGCAGGCCGGTCTGCTGTGTGCACAGGGAGCTGAGCTCAACAAATAGCACCGACTTAGGGGTTCCCACAGGGCTACGGCAGAGGCTGCCACACGGGGCAAGGAGGGGATGCTCCCTCATAGCTCAGTTGTAAAATAGCTGAGTCTCTCCTTCTCTCTGGTTCATTTGAAGGTGCAGCTGTGGAAGTGACAGGTCTGAGGAGTTCCAGTGCAGGCAGTGCCTTGCAGCGCTGTAGAAGAGCAGGTGGGGGTACCAGAGGGGTGCCTTTCTCTCTGAGCCACAGCTGAGCCCATGCACCAGCATTGCTCTTGAAGAAGCTGCAAGGAGTACTGGAAACTCTTATGGACGAGGGGTAGAGACGAGGTCTTGATCAATTGATTGTTAAAGATCCCACTCCACTTCTCACGAGATGAGGGGACAGTAACCTCAGTGTCCTGGCCAAATTCCAGTTCATTACTTTCTGCCTGTCTAAAATTTCCCCTTTCCCTCCCCCTGCCGTTTATCCTGGAGAAGTTATCATTTGTTTCCTTTCCTAATGACTCACGGGTAATGCTGCTGGCACACAACTGATGCTTTATTTCATCCTGGTGATGAGGGAGTGATCCCTGTGGTTTGGGGTCTTTGGGCTGGAAGAGGTGCTATGGAAACACAAAGATGTTTGGAGTGTACACATATATACAAAGGCGCTGTTGGCTACTGCTCCCTTCAGCAGCCGTTTCGGAACAGGTAAACAGGTTTTCCAGCTGCATCTTCCAGCTGAATCCAAATCACAAACGTGTGTGCAACTTCAGTGTGTGTGCGCAAGCCTGTGTCTTCCCCCCCTCCCCTTTCGTCTTGGAACAAGAAGAATGTGTCAAGCCCTCTGGCTGCAATCCAGGACTCTCCGTGGAACTATAAATCGACCCGTCAGGGAGGGGGAAAGAGATTAACGTTGGCCGTCTTCATTAGTGAGTCCCCAGAGGAAACCGGGTCTGCCATGAGCCGTGAATGAGACCAGCTGAGAGAGGAGGGGGAGAGCTTGCGGTTTTTATCACTGCCTCCAGAGACCCTGGAGGAGTGGAGGAAAAGAGTGTGATAGGGATGGGAGGATGTAAAATGAAGGAAGCTGGAGCTTTCCAGCACATTGCTCGCTCCCTCATTGGCGGGCAGGTAGCTGTTTGCTGCTCCTCCGCGCCAATCCCTGACCTGTGAGCCCATGTGTGTGGCTGGAGTACTTGGCATGCTAATTGGGAGCAGAGAGGAGCTAGCCCAGTGGCAGTGCAATGCCCTGCCATGCTAAACAAGTGCCAGTAATTGCATTCAAGGTACTTTCATTATGTCAGATTTTTCACAGAACCAGAAAAGTGCATTTATCACGAGCAGCATAATTCTTCCTGGGCATTGCTTTGGGGGGTGTGTGTGCTTAATTCCCTGCCCCCTCTGCCTCACAGAAAGATGAAAGTAAATTTTGCCTTTTTTAATTCTCAGTTGCACACAGATTTTTACCAATAGCTTCTTTGAGCTTCAAACAACAATCTCTTTCTTCCTTCGTAGTGCTTATTGTGTATGTTTTCACTGCAGGCTCATACAAACACATGCATGCACTAATGCACACGTGTGCTAATTGTTGTTTTTCCAGGCTGACAGAGGATATGGAGGCTGCAACTGCAGCTGGTAATGTTTCGGGATCCATCCCTTGTAAAGTCCCCGAGAGCCTGGATTCTGGTGATGCTCCTACCAGTAAAATCTGGTTTAAGCTGGTAGTTGTCTTCCCCCCCCTGCTTCTTGCAGTGAGTGACGCAGGCTCAACAGCTCCAGATAGTGATGCTCTTTTTTCACCGAGCAGGCATCACACGTCGTGGCAACACCAGCTATGCATGCACACTGTGCTACCAGGGTGCCTAGCTGTGACCTGAGGGGACCAGGGAGAGGGAGGCTTCCTGTCTGTGCCCATGTGGTCTGTGTCACCTCTGCAGCATGACAAGGGAACCAATTAGTGTCAGTTGTGGTGGCAGTTCTTACTGATGGGGACACAGACCTGGCTAAGATGTGAACTGAGACATCATACATCTTCTCACTTTGCCTCCCTGTGGGTCTCTGGGGTGGGGAAGTCACACTTGGGAGCAAGGGAGCTCCTGGGAAATACAGCCAGTGCCTGCAGCCACTCCAATTTCTGGAGGTGCAAGTGACCTTTGCAGTTGATTGGAGTTACCAATCTGCATGGCAGAAATCTCTGCTAAAACTTACTGCTCTCTTCTCCCTGTTCTCTTACTGTTGTCTTTTTGTTCTCTTGCTGTTTTCCCCTTAGACATCTGACTGCCCTCAATACCAGCACAGCTTCCCTTGTTTGCTTTACCTTGATATCCAGTCCTTTGCAAAATATGGTGCAAGGCTTAGCTTTTGCTTTCACACATGCCACCAGAGCTTAGGCACCTTTGGTGTGGAATTTGTCAGCTTCTTGAAACTGCTTTTTAACTAGCCTTTGCAACACAACTGTGACTTGTACTTCTAGTTAGTTAGTATTTACTAAGTTAAGTGGTGTTCCTTGGTAATAAGTAATGCCATGTTTCTGATATTGATAGATTTTTTTAAAAATATTTTTTTAGGACCAACCCATAGCCTATAGTCCCTAGCTTCAGGTGTTCACAGGCAGAACTGGACAAACAGACAATGGTTCAAATAGAAATGTGGACAGGAGAGCAGAAAGCTGAAGCAGAGGAGCTGCTGTTTACACGAAAGAAGAGCACTCCTGGTGCTAAAAATTGGTATTTCAGTTGAGTCAGCCCCAGACTTTGTCTAAAAGCCAGGAATCCTGCTGCTTCCTAGTTCCCTTTTACAGCTCTCACTGTTCCCGGCTGAGGAGCACACACTAATGTTTTGCCATACCTTGGAAGGATAAGAAATAAATGATGATGAGTAGAAGGGTGACTGCACTATGGTGTGTCGTAACACACCACCAGCTACGGTGTCGCTAATGATCAAGCTGATGGATGAGTTCTTTACTCCATGGTCTGGAGGGAAGAAGCCACCTTTGCTGACACCCACCTCTGAGCAGTGTGAGGGCTCTGCATCAAGAATAGTATGTCACCTGCAGGAGCAAAATCCTGCTTTTCCTTGTGCAGCTGGATGCCCTTTGGAAAGCTCCGGTTCAAGCCTGATCCTCCTTAGCTTGTGGTATGGCCTGAGGTGTTTCAATCTGCTGCCAGCTGAGATAGAGGTCTCTGCTCCTGTGGGACCTCTGTCCTGGTGGAAGAGTGGAGGAGGCACAAGGGGAATGCAGCCTGCTGTGGGGGGAAAGTGCTGCAGTAGATTAAAGCAGCTGCTGAGGGACTCCTCCAGTGAAGCTTGAAATCAGATTGTTTGACAGACATCGTGTTAGAAGCACCTGGCTGGTTCTGTTTGCCCCACAGCTCCCTACCTCAGAGAGAAAACAAGGATTTTCACTGCTCCAGAATTGCTTTACTCTTTCCTCCTCTCTTCCTTTGCTATGCCCCAGAGGGTAGATTGCCTGCCTGCAGTGAGCCACGGGTGTCTGCTGGAGGTGGAGGGTGGTAGAAGGGTTTGGGAACCCCTCACCCCAATGGCATCCCCTTGTCTGAGAGATGGAGAGCTTATGGAGACATGGGTTGGTTTAGTGTGATTTTATTTTTTTCCCAGCTCTGATTTTTGTTCTGCTTCATTTGCATATTGTGGTTTTTTTTTTCCAAGCCTCTGCATCTCCTTTTTGCTTTTTTTTTTTTAAATTATCTTCTCTCTGCTAAAGATTGCTCCCTAACTCTCAAATGTCCCTCCCCCGCCTCACTCCCCCCCCATCCCCCCCTGCATTTTTCTTTCATCCTTTGTTCTTGATTGCTTGTGCCCGGGAGCAAAGAAAGGAAAAGGAAAGGATACCATCTTTCTGTGAAATACAGGAGAGAGAAATAGGCAGGCAGGCAAAGTTGTCAGCCTGACAGAGTGAGATTGAACCCATCTCAGGAGCACATTGCACACCTTGAACACGGGATTGACCTTTTCCATTATGCTTGCCATGCCATGTCATGTGGCTCTGGTCCTGCTAGCCCTGGATGGGACTGCCCTGAAGAAATGTTGCTTTTGGCATCTGCTGCCCCAGAGGGTAAAAACCTGCCTGCTGTGTCTGTGCTGGTTGCTAACAGGGTCCCGTGCATGGTCTGCTCCTGCCCCTGGTCCTGCTGTGACTCTGCCGTGTCTTTCTCGTGCAGGAGTGTAGGGGTAATCATCTGAAATGTGTGTGCACGCTGGCTGATGCATCACATCTCTCTCCTTCCATCTCCTCTCCCCCTGCATCAGCAGCGCTGCCATAATCTCTCAAAATCAACAGGCCATTACAGTCTGATGTAACTCAATGAGTACTCTGAGACAGAAATCCTGCAGTGTACTTAAAAACCCTAATGCAGAAACACAGCACTGTCTTGCATTCTCCTTCCACCTCGTTTCCTGGTTTCTAACGTAAAATGAGCATTGTTTCTATGTCTGCACATAGGGTTTTTTAGCAAAGCTTGGCTTCAACCAGTTTTTTATTCCCTTTCAACTCTCAGAATCTCAAATATATAAGATTTTCTGATCTTCCCCCCCTCCAAACATCTCAATTTTTCATTACCTTTTAGGAGCAATGACTTCCAGCTTGTGCCTTGGGAGAGTGGAGGTCACAGAGGTCTCACAGAGGCCGTCAGTTTCACCTGCCTTTGCCTGTCTGGCCTGTCCCT
Source organism: Ammospiza nelsoni (assembly GCF_027579445.1). Lineage (NCBI taxonomy): Eukaryota > Metazoa > Chordata > Aves > Passeriformes > Passerellidae > Ammospiza > Ammospiza nelsoni. The sequence goes on from NC_080637.1 coordinate 48,549,091, forward strand.
CAGCAGTGGAACGTGCACTTTTGTTGATCAGACCCCATGGATGGGCTGTTCAGATAAAGATGGGCCATGCTGGGTTTTGCACAGCAGAAGTGTCATTCCCTAGAAGAGCTTTATGTTAAATGTAGCCTTATATTTCAATCCTCCTTCTTAGTCCCCTCCCCTGAGTTTTTGATGTAAGCCACATTTCTGCCCTAGAGAAATCTTGATCTTTAATCCTTATTGGGGAGGGGCATCTACATCCTGATATTTGTAGGTTATTCCTTGTAGGAATTCAAGTTATTCCTGTTTCTTGTAGGACTCTTATGCATCTGAGACCTAAGTTGCAGGCTGATGCAGTGGGGTAGCACAAACTTCAATGTCAAATATCACAGAGATGGATTTTTCATTATTTCGGTTACATAAGATAAACATAAAAGATGGATGAAAATGAATGAGGTGTTGGCAGGATAGACCATGTCTACTGTCAGTGGTTCTTCCAAGCCTCTTACTGTGGCATCTTGCTGGATCATCATTGCATGGGTGTCATGGTTCATGTGTTGCTCCATGGTTTGCTTTATGCCCATGGTGAAGTGGCAGAGACACTGCCCCACTGTTGGACCACTGACCCATTGAGTCTGATAGCCTGCCTTGGGCACTGGAGCTGGCTGTGAGGCCAGAGCCCACACCAGGTGTCCTCGGAAAGTGAAGAACTACTCCAGTGTGGGTAATTTGGAGCAATGATCCTAAGAGAGAAGCTGCTTCTTATGCCTCTGTCAGTTGGCTTTCATACACTTGGAAATGTGAGGGTCTGCACTAGTTTAAAACTGATTTTGTGCCTGATACCACTGTGGATATTTTTGTTATCTTTGCAAAAGTCTAATTGAATTAAGATACTGGCCAGCTTGTCTTCTGGACTGTCAAAGGAACTCCATGTACTTCTATCCTGTGGCTGCAGAGACTGCAATTTGGCAAGATCTCCTCCTCCTGGGTGGTGCCTGCATCTAAGAAATTTCACTTGTCCTCCATGTCCAAGTATCCAGGGAGCCTCCTGCCAGAACTGCAGGCGCTGGAGAGAAAAATGCAGGATCCCTCTGTTCATACTTACCCCATCTATCCAGTTAATGTGCTTTACAGCTTATCATCTACTGGTTCCAATCAAAGCATTACAGCTGCTCGAGCAGCTTGAGCTTCCCTTTTCCTTTACTTTCTCTTCACACCATACCTTGCACTCGTTTGGAGACAGCAGCTTATTTTCTGGCTTGCTATAAGATCTCTTTTCTGGTACAAAAAGCTCCTGTACAGCTGTGTGACTTTGGAAGGCACTTGCTGACCATTTTGTCATTTCTCTCTCATGTGTCTCATTTTATCTGAAAACACTCCATTTTCCCTCTCTTTGCTCCTCTTAGTGTTTCTCTTCTCCTTGCATTGTAGACATGAGCACTTGAGCCAGTTGGGGATATTGATTAAATATGGGGTTTTTTTCTCTTTTGGAAAGTGTTAGTTTAAACACTAGTAAGTGTCTTGTCTAAGATGCAGCATTTCATACAAGTTTCAGAGGGAAAGGAATGTGGTGTTGTCTGGCTGCCCAGAATATCCCCTAGCCTGCCAGCACAAAGGCTTTCCTCTGAGCTAGAGCAAAGCCTTTGCTCCTGGATGGGATAGGGTGGTGGGCAGAGAGGTTTTTTCATAGCTCTTTTATGAAACAGATCCTGCTTCCCAGTGACACCCAGAGACAGCAAGTGGGGAAATGGCTTTGGAAACTGGCTTTCTCACCAGCAGCCAGGATCCTGCTGTGAGGATGTCGAGAAGAAGCTTCTCCATAAGACTCCTTGATGCTGTTCTGTGAGGAGTGGGAGGAGAAGCTTGTTTTGGTTTGTGTTTTGTTTCCTTAAAGCTTTGAAAAGGTGTGTCACCTGCTGCAGTGTAATTAAGGCATTCTTACGTGTGTTTGACTTTGAAAGCTGGTTTATTGTAAGTTGTTCCTGGAAAATGCCTTCAAAAGATGTTGGAAGGTGAAAGGGCAGGATTGGGTGTCAAGTTATGAACCAGGTACTTATTGGTATGATGCACTGTACAGTTGTTTCTCAAGCTGCAGGTTTGTATTAAGTGGTCCTGGCAGTGGTGTGGCTGCAGTATCATTTAGAACATGTGCAGTTCAGGAAAGGGGAGAAGATAGGCCATCCCACTGGAAGGAAGGTGGATGAGGACTCAACTTGCTGTGGTTCAAACCAAGCCTGTATCTGCTGATGATGTTGTTTAGCTTCTCTGCACCTCCAGAAGAAGATGTGCTGGAGAGCTTCCCCTTGTAAGCTCTGGCTGTGGGCATCTGATGAGGAAGGCAGGAATTAGGCTTGAACCCCTTCTGACTGAGCTGGGGGAAGGGAACAAGATGGAAGAACCTGAATGAAAGCAGGCTTGCATTTACTCGGTGCTGTTCACCATTTGGAGTTGAAATCTATGGCCCGGAGATGGAGCAGTATTGGCATTTGGCTTGCAGGGGTCAGGTTGTTCTTGAGGGCATGGCTTTGTGATAGGCTGGTGTAGATGGAGATCAGTACAGTTACCGAATGGAATGGTCCCGGTTGTCTCCCGCATTCCTTGTTACTGCTGCAAGTATGCTGTGGTAAAGTAGCCAAGTAAAGACAGCGTTTTTCAGCCAGATCTGGTATAGGGAATGTGCTGGGGGAAGAGAGGCAGGAGGGGCTTCTTTGCCCCCTCGGCAGAAGAAGACTTGGATTGTCTTGACGTGTTATCTGACAACTTGTTTTCAGCTCATTTAGCTAACTCGTCTGCTTCCTGCCGTTGCCCTCTCCTGTTATCCCCGTTTAATAGTACTTCCCAGCTTTATGAGGGTGTGATAAGGCTATTGCAGGCTGAGAAGTGATCCGATGAAACGCGTGTATGTGTATACATGTGCGAGAGGGAGAGAGAACTAAGAATAATTTCTGCTGTCAAAACCTCTGCGGGGCAAGAAACGGCATTGGCAAGGGCTGCTGACAGGTGGGAACGGGATGCCTTGGCACGGTCAGGTCCGTGCAGAGCTTTCCAACCCTGCCGGCCCCTTGTGTTGTGCTGACTGTGCGTGACTCAGCCGAGCACTCGCCTCGGTGGCATTTCGCAGTTTGTCTGTAACACAATAGCACTGGAGCGCTGCCGCCCATCAATTCTGAAACTAAAGGGGGTGGCAGCAATGGGCAGAAACCTATTGATTGCTCTGTAAATCAGAGGGCTAAAGGAAAAAGCCCGATTCCCAGGAAAATTGCAGGTCTCTCACCTGCTGCAGGCAGAAGAGTCTTTCTGTCACCTCTTCTGGGCATGTGCAATATTAATGCTTAACTCTCTAGTGTACAGGGACCATTGATAGTCGCGAGTCTAAGATCAGCGTTAGTTCTTTCCATGTTCTGTGCAGGCAAATTATGGGATTTCAGCAGGGCTGGATTAGTTCAGATAATGGTGCTAGAGGGTTCGCCCTTGCTTATAAAGGAATCCTAAAGAGAAATGGGATAAGTGAACTATTGGAACTCGTGTGAGCTGGTGTAGGAGAGACAGAACTTGATGCCTCTGCTTTTTTGATTGATGCCTGTTTTTGCAGCAGAAAACAAAGATCTGTGACATAGAATTATCCCTCTTGCTTTTGCCAGCAGTGGGTTCTGCCCCAGAGATGCCTGGCTTTGGGAATGGTAAACCGGAGAATTTAGCTGGTGTCGTGTCTGTGAAAGGAAACAGCTCCAGGAAGAGCAAAGGTGTTGCTCAGAGGTGGGATGTGACTGGGTTAATGTGGGACAGAGACAAATGTCAATGCCAGGGCAGAAGAATGCATGCAGTGGAGTTAGAGATTTGGGGGAGATGATGAATTGCTGGGCAGAAGATGGACAGATGGAAAGAGATTTTGGAAGAGGTCCCAAAATTGCCCCATTTAATACATTTGGGAGAGTCATCATTCTGCTCATCAGGCATATGTTTTGGGCATGGGCCAGGGGAGTTTTCAACAGAATCAAAATCACAATCTCAGCTTTCTTTTCTTTAAAAAAAACCCAAAAAATAAAACACAAAACAAAAACCCAACAAAAAAAAACCAACCAAAAACCTGGGTGGGAAAAGAAAGAAAGGAAACAAAAACCCCGTCAACAAAAAAAAAATTCATGAGACCAGACTCTTTATTTTGGGGTCATTCATTGAGAAGCTTTTTAGAAATAAATAAAAATCTGTTTACTGTTAATATCTCTTAGTTTCTTATGCAAGTATAAACAGGAGTTTCACATAGATTCAGGACAGATGTAGAGGTAACTTGGGAAAAGGGGAATGACAGGAAATTATGTTGGTCACAACTGAAATGTTCAGCACAACCGAAGCACTTGAGCTAGTGAACCTTTTTTACAGCACATGTTGCTCCTGTGCCACAGACTGTTAATTTTCTCTTACCCGGAGCAGATGGAGAAAACCTCTGGGGATGGAATTTTTCTCTTGTGACTGGAGAAAAGTCTCTGTGCACTCTGGAGAGAGAAGAGTCACAGCTCTTGCTTTCCTTTGTCTGGGCTAGCAGGAAAGCTCCATGAGGATCATGGCTATACTGGATCCATGTTTGCTTAAGGTGTTGAGGGATGCTGAGGTCAGACAAGCTTCCTCTGCTGCAGTGGGGAACTGCTATAATAACTGCTCTTTCTGCTGTTATGGGCCACACAAGGATGAGATATTTATTAGGCTAATGAGCAAATTATAATTCAAAGCTTTAGGATGAACAAAAAAAGAAATGTATGTTAGCTCCCAACTGGTAATGGTTGTAGGATCGGAGTCACAGAATTCTTGAATTTCTAAGTTTTCCCAAGTGACCAGTGCTTGGATGAGATGCAGCTATATACGAGTATGTGGTTATATTCTTAAAGGTAGAAATGTATGTATGCATCATGGTCATAATACAGAAAATGAGGAAAAAAGCAACCTTACCTAATTTCCTGCCTTTTTAAATGTCAATTCCCATTCATAAAGCACAAAGAAAGGGATATTTTTCTTCTCCATACTAAAAGAAAATGCATAAATCTTTGGTCATGCATTTAAATGCAACTGAGTTTGGTTTGTGGTGCAGAGGTCTAAGTGTGCATTAGGACATGACCTGCCTAGTGTACCTGTTTTGTATCACCTCTGTACACAGAGAGGAGGTTTTGTGTAGATTGTATTGACCTGCTATCCAAAGGCAGTTTTGGATTGCAGTTTATCTGGGCTGGATTCAAATCCTCTAGGAGAAATACTCTTTAATCATTCAAGCTGGATGCTGCCCGAGTTTTGGAATCTTGCAAATATGTTGGCATTTATGTAATAAACACAAACTTTAAGAGTGTTTCTTTTCCTTGAGGAACTCTTGACTTCATAATCTTTTATTGTGAGCTGGTTGTTAGGGCTGAGAATTTGCCACTGACTCCCTCTCCCCACCCCAAAACAAACAAATAAATAGAACCATATGTACTTGACTTCATCCTCCAAACAGGCTCTTTGGCTACTTCCCTATGAAATCAGCAGGGCTTTTTTTTCCTTCAAGTTTTGAGACATGCCAGACCACTGAGGCTGTGGGGAGAAGGACGATGTTAGCCCTAGTGATGACTCTTAAGTCAGCTGTCAGCTCAGTCCGAAGTATCAGTCATTTTCCCATTGCTAAAGTCACTGCAGCATGTTTTTCTTGCCTTGTTCCCAGTGTGAAATGAGTTACTGTAGCAAAAGGGTTTTTAAGACATTCTTTGTTGTTTGGGTTGAGGCTTTTTTTTTTTTTGGTGGTTGTTGGGTTGTTTTTTTGGGTTTTTTTGGGTCCAAAATAGAAACATTTAATCATCTTTTTAATCATAGCTTCAATGTACAGCCAAAAAACACTTTTTTTTTTTTTTTTTTCCCCCAGTGGCTGGTTTTGGTTTAGGCTTGACATAAATCTATTTCAATTGGTCAGTGCTGTGATCCAGTTCAGACTATGAAGTGGCCCAGGTACACATCAGCCTGATTCTGCATTTTATTCCGTGCAATACTACTGACTTGCCATGTGGCCTTTGCTCAGTCCCTTGTAAATTTATCTTCTATTTCCATTATCTTTAAAATCAGAGTAGCTCCTGCTTGTTTAATATAGTTGATATTGGCAGAAGAATCTTAATATTAGAGAAGAGGGAACACACCTGGTGACCTAGCAGAATTAGGATGAAGAGCACGAAGGGGCAGAAAGGGAGCAGTGACAGAAAAAAGGGGAAGTTTAGACTGAGAGGTACTGACAGGAGGCCACTGTTGAGCTGCAGGAATGGGAAGAATTATTCAAAAAGTGAGAGGAAAGGAGATGCTGCAGATCAAAGAAGGAAAGGAAGTGGAGCGCAAATGGAAGCAGTGATTTGGAGAAAGGTGGGTTAAGTCAAGGAGTTGGAAGAAAGCAAAGGGATGGAATAAGGAAAAGAGTTTGTTCAGTTCACTTAGCTTTGTAGATTATCTGATTTGTACTTTTCAGACATTACCCTTATGCTTCTAAACTTAGGACAAAATGTGGCTTGGATTTTTTTTTAAAGCATCTGAACCTAGATTATCACATTAAACAATTTGGAGTAGGAAGATCTCTAAAGTTTGCTCTTCGAGGTCACAATGGTGTCTGATAGCACCCTCCTTTCCCTAGAAAATAAGGGAGGATTAGGTTTTATTTTCCTCAAACTATTGTGTTAATAGCTTGGCACAGTCCCCTGCCAATTTGTCCTGCTGGCTTTCAAATTATTGTCCTGTGTTGTAGAGGACAGCTTCTAACATGTAAAGCATTTAAAACATCAACAAAAAGTAGCTACAAAAAGTTTGTTGTCTGAGGATTTTTTGTCTTCCTTTCCTGTTTAGAGCATAATGTGCCTGATTTAAAACTGTGCCCAATAAAGCCTTTAGCTTTGTTTGATTGTTCTCAGTGGTGGTTGTTCCCTTTTCCCTGCTGCCAAGTCTGTGTGTGAGGAAGAGCTGGTGAGGAGAAGGGATGCAGCAGGGATGGTTTGTGATGACTTGTTTTGGGAAATAAGAGCAGGATGGCCCATGCAGGGTTGAAACGGGGGTGGGGGGCTGGGGAGTGCTGCTGTTCCTATTGTTCTGCCAGACTGCATGATTCAGCCACAAAGCAGCTGGTTCTCAAAGTTGATGTTTAAAACTCCCCATTTTAAAAAATACTGGTTTAAAATATAATGAAGCACAATAAAAAATATTAAGACTGATACTTTGAAACTACCTGAAGGCAGATGGAGCACTTGAAAATTCTCACAGTAAAAATATTTCTATTTTTCTCTCAATGAAACAGTATGGTAAATTGTAACCTTAGGTCTCGAATAAGCTTCTGCAGTGACTAATTAGGCAGTGGAAAAGCAGAGAAATCACCTCACCTCTGACCGCAGCACTAGTTAAGAAAGTTGTGGAAAATATAGGCAACCACTGCAATCCTGAATTGTAAGAAGAGGTGGAGATGGAGCAGCTGCCTGCCCCAGGGCTCTGGTAGGTGCTGCATTGAGTAGCAGCACCCATAACCACTCCTGCTAAGATTAATAAGGAGGAGAGACTTGTTCCTTAATGCACAATTGTCACTCATGGGAGCCAGGGGAGGCCTGCTGGATATCTTGGTGTGGCCCATCACCACTGGCACAGGATGGGGCAGGTGCCCTGCCCTGTCAGTGGCATTGGAGGACACAGGGGACTGTGGTGTCCTGGGTGGGATGGACCAAAGGCGCTGCCAGATGTAGCAGCTCCTGTGTTAAGCTTTTATCTCCTCCTTCACTGTGGGCTTGTCTCCTTCAGATGGTGACAGCACTGTGAAATCTTTCAGGAGCCACAACGTTTCCTTGAAAGTTGAGACAGCAGGGGAAGAAGTGGGGAAAAACGTTGTGTTTTTTTTCATATCTTGTTTAGGCTTTTGTTTGCCTGTTTTCTTTCCCTCTGGAGAATGCCCAGCTCTCTGTTTCAGGCTGGTTTTCGCCTTTGAGAAATTCCTATGAAACAATCAGACGATTTGAAGGTGTGTGAGATGCTTCTGTATTTTGAGTCCTAATCACTTAGGTGAAAAAGAATAAGTAAATTATATATTGAACTGCTAACTGGTGCTGAGGCCTGGTGGTTTCCATGGCAACAGGGCTGGAAATAGCTGCCTGTGACGTCACCAGCAGGCACAGGTAGATCCGAATCCTGTCGTTGCTGTTTCCCCCTGAAGAAGTGAGTGTGGCAGGCACAAACACCTTGACATTGCAATTAACATATGCAAATATCCCTGCCACCCCAGTGGTACCTGTCCATCACCAGGGTACACTGAGTTCACTGCGGGCACAGCAGAAGTATCTGGGCCCTCTTGCAGGTACTGAGGGGGACCAGATCCCCCCACCCCACACCTCTCTGCATTGGCCACACTGTGGTGCAGAGCCGCAGCGTGAGACTTTTCAGCCCCGTGCCCAGGTTGAGGGGCTCAGGTGTTCTCCTCCAGTGGCTGGTGATGCCCCACTTACCCAAGCTGCTCCTCCAATTCATCCTACAGCTGCAGAATTGCATGCGAGAGGGGAGAGATTTCTAAACAGCTCGGACACCATTTCTTCTTTTTGGAGATGGATAGAAGACCTGGTAGGTTTAGGTTTGGTTGGTTTTGTTTGGTTTGGGTTTTTTTGGTAATTTGGTTTATGTAGGTTTTTATTTTGCTGTTTCTGGAGGATTTGGCTTTATTTTCCCTTTTTCTTTTATCTTTGAGACACCAGGAATGTAAACCCTGATCTTTTCTGGCATTGCTGAAGGACAAGTGGGAGGTGTAAATGAATCTATGAATGTGAATGTTTAAAATGTTAATTAAAGGGGTGAATGTGGTGAATCTTTAACAAAGGCCTTTTCTACTTAAAATATTAATTACTTGTTGAAGTAAATACATCTTAAGCAAAACAAACAACCAGTCTGATTCAGCAGAGTTATTTGATTATCCTGGCAGAATCAAGAATGGAGGTTCTGCCTGAAGCCTCTTTCACTGCACTGTAGGTACAGGAGCGTCACAGTCCTGGTCCTGTGATGGGGACTGACCCACGCTGGAGCCTGGTTAGACACAGGCAAAGTGGATGTGAAGAGTAAGTTGCAGTTTAGCTGTGGAATTAAATATCCTTTAGCCAGCAGCAACCCCCCTCACCCCACTAATCTGATTACCTAGCTCCACGCATGATCAAAATCCAGTGGATGTGATACTTCCTTCCATGTGTTTTCTGGTGTTTGCGTTCAATTTCATTTTAGCTGTCCTAAGTGATTGCATTTTCAATGTTTTCCTGAGAAGACAAGACCATATGTCTCCTGTTAAGGTGATCTGTCCTCTTTTCCCCATGCAGCAGCAGTCAGGTTGTGTTGAATGCTCAGGTGGCACTGAATGATCCTCCTCTTTTTAGTTTGTGCTTCTCAGAGCTTTGCCGGCACTTCGGGTCCAGGCTCATTGGCCGTTGCTTAGCGAGATCTCCTCTTTAGTCTTCGTGTTTGTAAATAATTTCTGCTTCTTGATAATGCACTTGTTGCTCTTCTGCAACCTTCTATTTTGTCATGAGGTTTTTTTGAGCAGGTTTAGCCCAGAGTTAAATACTAGCTTTCTGGTATGGTTGGAACCAAAATAATTTGAGGATTGTCGGCTCTAATACAGTAAGCACATGCAGCAAGTGCAGCTATTTGCTTGCAGCAGTGCCCACCTGTACACAGGAGTGGCTCTGTCACAACAGTCTTCTCCAAGAGATTGCATGCTGCATCTCCTGTGCCTGTGCCACTACAATGGCTCTGAGTACCAAACGCTGGTGGTTCGGGTGTGGTGGCTGGTTCTTTCAGAAAGGGTCTCACATTGTCTCTTCCCATTGGTAAAAACAGATGCCTTCTGGACCATGGTTTACATGTAGATGTAAATGCTTATCTGTCATGCAAGCATAAAAACATGCAGAGTTTATAAGGAGAAAAATGATACGGGGTAATGCACAGGCAGTTTTACTGGGTGCTGTGGCTTGCAGAGTGTTGTTTGTAGATAGGGCACTGCACTGACTGCCTATTATGCTTCACAGGCCATCAGTGACCTATGGACCACAGTTTAGGTGATGCTGTTCTAGGGTCTTATCTATACTAGAAAAAGGAAGACAAATGATGCATAGTTTATCGTTTAGTTGTAAAGCTAAATGGCATTGTGGAAGGGTTTAGGGTGTTCTTTAATGTCAGGAGCTGATTCTTGCATGTGCTGCAGCTGTGTTTCTGCTGCCAGAGGTAAAATAACTGTCCTGATTTCATCAGTGTAGATGCAGATAAATGTAGTTGGAGATACAGAAGACTCCTGCCTTTATAATGTAATTCTTTTCGGAAGCATCTCCAAGTGTTACTAGCTCCTTTTTTCTTGCCTTAATTGACCTTAAGCCATTACACATTATTATGGCTTCCAAGGGTTTTTTTCTTCTAGCTTGGTTTTTAGACAGTGCCCCAAGAAATGAATAGATATGACTATGAGAAATGTGAAGATCTCCGAACCTTACTGACAGAAGGAAAACCTTACAAGGCATTTCCACTATCTTGAGTTAGCTGTGCTACCACTAGTGATGAGGCAGAGGAGTTTGAGATCTGTGGCTTGTTAGAGGCAACACCTGTGGCTTGTTAGAGGCAACATCAGAATTTAGAACTGAACACCTAGTGCTCAAGGCTTTTAAACAGTCATGAGAACCTGGTCTTTGTTTAGACACCTTAGTCTTAGCTGAGCATTTAGAAGATGCTTGTCCTACTTAGACATGCAGTGACTATGTATGATATGCCTGAAGGACCACAATTAGCATTTATGTCTTAAGGTACCTGTTACTATTAACACTTGTAGTGCTCCTCACGTTTCTAACACCTTCTGTCTTTTATGCATGTGTCTTTCAGGAAGTGAAACCTTGGGACGAAAATCAGCACACTTTTGTCATGTAGCCATATTGATAGGACAGGAAAGAATGGCACTGCTCAGTGTTCCCATCTGAGTAGTTAGCAAATGCATCTGTCAGGAAGGATTTAGTGATGGGTGTTAAGATAATGAGCCACAGGGAGGTAGGCTATGACTTTTCACTCTTTGCCATCTCTACTTTTCTCCTAGTTCACAAGGTCTTCAGAAAAAGGAAAAGCTGTTACTATTGCTGATTGCTCAACTCTTCCAGAGTTCTTGATCTCTGCAGATGCTGTGTGTAATACCCGCACAGTGGTATTGCTTGGGAAGGGTGAAAGCCAAGAAGATGAGGATTTATTGTCTTTACATCTGAGGCTTGCTCAAGTTTTGGTGGATGCAGTCTCCAAAATTAGATTGTTTGTGTTTGGATTTAGGATGTCCTCATTTGGGCCTACTGGGGAGAAACTGCTGTTAATGCACCCTAAAGTGACCACTTTGTCTTTCCTCTGCCACAGAGCGGATGGAAGGGGAAACAGGACCTCATGCAGGGCTCAGGAGTGAGGGGTGGGTGGGAGATGATCTTCAGGGAATCAGTCTGGTGGCTGGAGGGAGTTGGGCCTCATTTAAAATGGCTGCTGCCGCATTCAAGGGGCCATTTTAAGTGCCTGTTATCCTACTCTTGCTTAGGGCTGTAATTTGAATGAATGAGAAGCCAACAGAAATGTTAGATTCCAATACAAATCTGTTCTGATTTGGGGATTCATCTGAGTCCCAACAATGTGTAAAGTACTGCAGAATGAGAGGTGATACATTGTGGAAATGCAAGATATGAATTTTATATTTATTACTGACTTGGCAGGGTGCTTTTCACATCACCATTCTGGTACAATTTTGATTAGATTTTTATGCTGAGCATGAGAGAAACACTGCTTGTGTGTACGTAATTCTCTTTCCCTATTGTGCATCCCTTTTCTGATAAGGAGGACTGTGTGCTGATGACACAGGGTTGACAGTCATTGCACTGTAACTATACAGTTCAGATTATGCCAGTAAAAACTTCCTCTGCAGTGTGGAGGATGTGTGTTGACACGGAGCAGAATGCCACTCACAGTGGGAGAACAGGTAAGTTTCTGTCTTGCCCAACTGACCTCTGCAAGAATTTGTAAGTGTGATGGTAGCTTCTGTCATCTTGCTGGGTATGGCAGAACCTGTTCAATGGTCCTCAGTCCATGTGTTGATCTCATTTATCATTAGTTCTTGTCTTGTAAGGGATTTTGTTTACTCCCAGCATGTTCTGACTCTGAACTGGCATTGAAAGCAGGTAAAATTCATCTGCAGATGCAGTGCTGTCTCTTCTCTCACAGGTATTCATTTCCTTTAGATGGGAAAGCATCAGCATGGGAAATACCCTTTTCTGTAGACTACCTTACAGAGTTAGAGTTCTGGGGCAGAGGTAAATCTGACGTGTATATTTATATTTAGTTATTTATGCAACTCTTCTCCTTTGTATAGAGCTTTTTACAAGCACTGGTGCATGTATTTCACCTTGCTTTGTGTCAAAAGTAGTAGCGTCCCCATTTTATAGCTTAATAAAGAACTGTGTTGTGTGGTTTGAGATGGTGCAGAAAGTCTGCATTAAAACTGGGAACTAAACCCAGGCTTCTCAGATTCTTGGTTCAGTGTCCAGTACTCAGGAAGAATGAGGAAAAAGGCAGGATGATTTTTGTGCTTATTTAAAGATATATTTACATATTTTTGTGTTGAATTGGCCTGTGGAGATGAACAGTTTCATTTTTCATTAGGATAATTGTCTTGAGAAGGGGTTTAGAAGGATAAAAATGTGGGGGTTTTTTGCATCTTCACTGCAAACTGCATTGCAATTGTACTGCAGGAATGCACTGGGCTTGTGGCATTTGGTGGAATCAAGACTTGATACCGTGTGATAATGGCAGAGCAAAACATATGAACAGACGATGGCCAGCAAGTTTATTTACCACATTAAGATTACAAGTTATCACCTGGGCTATAGTAGTTTGACTCTGTGATCTTTCTTCATTGCAGTAAGTACTAAAACGTTAGCCTAGACTGTCAGGAGGTTGCTTGATTCAGTGTTACTGTGACTCAGCTGGCAAATGGTAACTTGTTAATTGTGGTAATTCAGTTGTTATTTCTGTGTTGGTAGCTCTTGAACTGATTCTGGTGGGTAACCATTGTCAATGGGTGGCAAGTGAAAGGAAAAGCCTGGGATTTATCTGGATGTAATCGCTGTTCTCTGGATAGTCTGGATAGAAGCAGATCTGCTTGTAGAGCTGATGGCAAAAAGAAATGGGAAAAGTTTTGTCTGTGTCTATGTCACTGGCCTACTGAAATAAATCTGTCACCCTCATCTGAGCTGTGAATTTTTGTATTCAGAGTTTTGGCAGCAAATGGACAAAGCTGAAGGTGGTGTTATATAGGTTAGTATTTTATTCCCTATCCTCCCACAGTTGGAAGACTGACTCTTTGTAGAAAAGGTGGAGAACCTTCCCCTTGTTGAGAACCAAGCTGGGCTTTTGGGTAGCCACGCATCAGTCCACAGCTCCACGTTATCCAACAGTGATGTGTAAAGTCAGGTGGCTTCAGCCTATGCAAAATGAACTTGTGATCTGTGCCGAGCCCTTGAGCTGCAGATCTTCTCCCCAAGGCCTGAAACCTTAAAATAGCCCACATTCAGGGTCTGCCTCTCCAGGAGGAAACCTTGCTTTCAGTGTAAAACCACTGGGCACTTACGCAAGGAAGTTGGCATGCAGTACGCTGGGGTGTGAGTTTATGGCTCCCCCGCTGTTCTTGACTCTTCTGTGTGGGCATTTTTCATATGCAGTTAAGAGCTGAGCTGCTTCCTCCGGCAGCGTTGAGTAAGAGTGGCTACAGCGTGAGTCGGTGTGCAGTGCCCAGTGTGCCGTCCGCTCTGAGCCCAGCTTATCGCTCCCTTCCCAGGGTGAACAAGCCCTCGGGAAATGTTTGGATTTTACAGGAGGCCGTGCAGGATCAGAGCAGCAGCAAGGTGATGGGGTGGGACTGTGGAACTGTGGGACCAGCAGGGGTGCACGTGCCATACCAGACACAGCTGGGACGTGTCAGGCTTAAGTGTGCCCCGGTCAAGGCAGGAACATCGGTGATGGCAGTGGAGAGTGCCTGTGTGGGGATGGGGACATCGTTCTGCAGAGCCAGAAGCCAGGGGAGCCTCCGGATCACGCTCGGGGCAGGTGGTACGGGTGGGACCTTGCCTCTCCCCAGCGTTTGCCCCACGCTGGCCTTGGCAGAGCCCACGGGGAGGCCGACGGTGCTCGGCGGAGGAAGGAGGGGAGCAAATGCTTCCCGCGGTGGAGCAGGAGCTGGCATCTGAGCAGCCTCACCTCTGCCCCAGCGGCTCTCACCGGCCCTTCCTGGCTGCCTGCCGCCTCTCTCCAGCTGCCAGCCCCCCGCCCGCTGGCAGGCAGCGCATCCCCTGCCGGGGCTGGGAGCAGGGAGGAGAGGGCTGGGCTGCTGGGAGGACCAGCTCCCCCGGGCCCCGGCTCCGGCCCAGCAGAGCGGCGGGCTGCTCCCCGGCTCCCCGTGTCAAGCGCGTGTTTGAGCTTGTGCTAGTCTCCTGGACACCTTCCCGGTGAGTTTTCCAGAGAATGACTACAGATGAAATGCAATTAGACACAGATGGAGGGGGGTGGGGGAGGGGTGGGAGATGAGCCGAGCTTGAAAATGGGGGGAGGGGAACGATTGATTGCGAGGCCGTGAGGCAGGACCGGCATGTGCGGGAGAGATGAGTGCGAGGATCAGAGGTCCCCGCTGGGAATCGCTCGCTGGGCTGGGGCCGGGAACCTGAGGAGGTCTCTGTGCTCTCAGCTGCTGCTGCCGCCGCTGTTGTGGTTGTTGGAGAGCCAGAGGGAAGCAGCAGGCGTGTCTCAGGGATGATTAATCATGTATGGCAGCAGTGAGGAAGGAGGACGCGGTGTGCACACGGAGACCAGCACCTCCCCTAGCCCTGCGCGCCTTTGGCTCGCTGACAGCGATCTCTTCTGCTCGGAAAACCAGTCTCAGAGGAGGACAGCCAGAGGGGGACCGTGTGTCGCCTGAGCCAAGAGACCGCTCCTTACCCACCCCATCCTCCGGGAACTTTAAGACTTGAGAAACTTAAATCTCCTGGGTCTGGAGAAGAATGAAAAATAATGTGAAAGCAGGGAGTTGAACTAGTCCAGGTGGGAGGAGAGACAGACCTGACTGAAGGTTTAATTAGTGAGGAGAATGGAAAAAATAAAAATAGGTTTGGCAACAGCAGGCTGCAAGTGCTTCCCAGTTGGAGAGGTGGGGACAGGGCATAGACCAGTCCAGATTGTTGTTGCAGGTCTCTCTTTGCCTCAGGACTTGTCAGCCACCTCTCCTTCCACACCCTGGCAATACCTGAAGGGGAAAAAAACCCCAACAAATAAAAACATAATTTGGCTTTCTTTTGGGGAAACCATTTGGGGAAAGCATTTTGTTTTAAATCTCCAGGATCTGACTTTTATTGCTGTAAAGAAAAGCTTAAGAAATAGGAACCTGCCATTTTTTCTCCGTGTATGTGTGTATATGGGATTTTTTGCAAGGTCAGAGCCCCACACCAGGTGAGAATATCAAAAACTTCCAGAGGAGACATGGCTAAACCAGGACCACTCACAGGCCTACAACTTTTTACCAGGCTCCCCAGTCCAATGGTGATTACCTGCAGTGGTCTGCACACACACCTTCCCCTTTTAATTTCTCCGGCAAGTAGGGGAAAGTGTCCCCTTCTCTCTACATCCCTCATCAAAGATAAGGCAGTATTCTTCCCTATAATTTATAGTCCCTTTAACCTTAAAGACGCCCCTTTCACAGTCTGTAACACTTCTTTTTGAGAGCTTCGTGCTGAAGGAAGGTGTTAGATTGTATTATCCTACCCCTATTTCCCTCTGCTCAAGATTTGCTCAGACACCTTTAACTACAGTGCTGTATTCTGTCACTGAGGTGGGATCGCTGAGCTAATTTTTGTAAGGCTGTTTGGACTACCTTTATGTTTGCCCCTGCAAGATTGCTGGAGAGTGTTATTGAATGCTTATAAACAGCTCCACATTTTCCATGTGCCACTTCCTCATGCAATGCAGAGCTGTGGCCAGAATCTGGAATTTACTAATTTATTTTCCTCCTTTTTCCCCCCGAATGTAGCTAAGTAGTATTTCACAAAGCTAAATATCATCACAAAATAAGAGAGAAGAAGGGCATAGGTTGTTCAGAGGTGGGACTGAAAATGGGTCTCTCCATATAGAGTTAAGTTTTTTATGAAATGTGTGCTGCAGAGCTACAGAAAGCAAGGCTACTGTTGGGGAGATTGGAGGTACCTTTGTGTGGTTGTTTTGGGATCCCTGGATTAAAAATAAAAAAGGCAGTGTAGTTTTTCAAGCAGAATCGAAACATGTTGGTGGCATCAGAAGCTAACAAACCAAGAGCTGGAATAAATACTTAATGCTCTTCCCTGTGAGACCTCTGCTCACAGCCAGTAGTCATGGAAAACAGGACAAAACAGATGTGGATGCCCGAGCAAGTGAATAGTACTGCTTCATTCATTGCTGTTTTGAAGTGAGATGTTTCCCTCTCCTCACCAATTTACCAAGCTTCTTTTGTGGTTTCAGTGGCCTGGGACAGTGGTGGGAAGAAGGTGCTGGAAGCAGCTGGTATGTTGCACCTACGCCAGGCCAGCAGGTCTGATTTTGGGATCTGGGCAGGGCTCCTCTGCTGTGGAGGGGTGTCTCTGCCTTGGCTGAAGGGCCCATCTACTTGCTTTGAATGGATGGATTGAGAACAGGTGGAAGAGCAGGAGGGTGTCCAGAGGCTGGTACAACACAGCTCCATGTGGAACTTTTCCTGAAATGCTTTGTCCAAGGGTGAGCAGCAAAGGGAGGGGCAGCTGCTGGTCTGTGGCACCTTCTGTGTCCACCAAGGGGCTGAGAGGAGTGGGGGTCATGCTGAGGCTTACCCCACAGTAAATGTAGTTTAAGAGAGAGGAGGAAAACCAGGGTTGAAAGGATGCAAACCAGGGACAAGAGGATGTATTTTGTTCACTCAGCTGGTGGATGGGCAGCAAGAGGGATGTGTTGCTAATTAAAGTGAACTATTGATCACATTTGGATAGAGGTGATGCTGTGGAGGGGAGTAGCGTCCACCTTTGTGCTATTGGACCATGCAGGGGTTATTCAGTCCTTTTCCAGTTTGGGGACCATTTTGGTGAGCCCTCCAGCTTTGTGCTGCCTTCCAGCAGCAGTGCTGGTGGCAGTGGCAGGGTCCTTGGCTCCGTGGGGACTGTAGCTTGCAAGAGGGGGTGGGCAGGACTCCCCCATCTCAGCTGGCACCTTGGGAGCCACCTGGTCCCCTCCCCTGCCAGGGGATGCTTTCTGACTGTGTAAGGGAGCTTTTGGAGGAGCCAGGGGCTGGCTGCCAGGCTGCCTTTAATTCCCCCAGCTGGCAAACAGGAGGCCTGTGTCGGTTGCCGGGGCAATGGCGGGAAGCTGTGTTAGTTTAATGAAGCATTGGGAAGGCTGCTGTTTATTTCAGGGGAGCGGGGGCTCTCTCGTCTGCCAGGATGCTCTGCCTGGGATGGAGGGGCAGCTGCTAAAGGACTCCTAGGCCATGACTGCCATGCTCTTCCTCTCAACTGCTGCCCTCAGCCCTTCCCAGGGTACAGAGGCCAGCATCAGGGCCATCCCTCAGTACAGCATGTCTGTCTCCTCCCCTTCCACTCGAGCCCAGCATTTTCAGTGCCATGCTGTCAAACTTGTCCTCCTCCAAAAGCGCCTGCTGCTTCCCAGGGAAGACCCCCCAGTCCCACTCGTGTGTTGAGCACCCAGTGCTTGCCTTTAGGCAGGGTGCCTCCCTCCCTGATGTCCCTTCCCGTTCATTGCCTGCCAGGGGTACAGTGGTTATCTGATCCGGGTGTTGAACTTACTCCTTTATTTAAGCAAATGAAGACTTGAAGCATCAATGTCTTCATAGTAAAGGTGACCTACAAAGGAGGGAGGAGAAGAATGAAGAGGGGGGAACGGGGAAAGTGCCTTGCGTTATGCCCCTTTTCTAGTGTCTCTTTTTGATTTAAAAGGGATCTAATGGGGGGCTTGGGCTTTTTATCCTTCTTTGCTTCTTTTCTTCCCAGCGTGTTATTTCAAATACAAAAGGATTTCTGGTCTTGTTTAACCTCTAGGGGGGGAGGGGGAATTCGATGCACAACTTGAGCACTAATAGGCTTATGACTATTCAGATAAAACTTCATTAACAGGGTGTTTAAAAAAATAAGCCTTATTCAGACCTGTTAAAAATCAAGAGAGTGTAAATGGGTGTGAACAAACAAATACTAGATGGAGAGGTTGTCTGAAAGTTCAGTAAGCCGTGTCCATTTAATAAAAGGCTAAGAAAAAGCCTCAGGCCACAGACCGATGAATTTTCACACAAAAAAAGGTGAAATAAGACTATTGTCTTGCAAAGGGAAGAAAAAGGCCTTTTCATATGTGAAAAGAGAGATGTATTTGGTAAAGATACACGAACAGAAATGCACCTGATTTTTTTTTCCTTTTCTCCCCTCCCCCCCTTTTTCTGGTTCCCGTTTAAAATACCGTGTAAACAAATGCTGTCCTGGACGATGCTTCCTGAGCTGGTGTGGCAGAGCATTCCCTTGTCCTGCAGGGGCAGCTTTCCACACCGGCCCTTGCAGGACCGAGTGCCCCTGTCCCCAAGCACAGTGGCATAAGGTGTGCCCGTGCCCAGGGCGGCAGTGTCCCTGCTGGCGGGGGTTTGCAGGCTGCTGTGGCAGCCCTGCCGTACGGCCGGAGCACACGGAGCCGTCTCTGGGCTGAAGCCCACATCAGCCCAAACTCCCGGACGCCCTGTTGCTAGCCCGCCTCTGCGGCCCGTTGCTCCCTGTATGTGCCCTGTGGATGGCTGGTAATTAAAAAACCGTGGAGGGGGATATTACTGAGTTAACAGTAGTTATTTGTGAGGCTGCTGGAGGGGGGGAGAGAGATCTATCCCCAGGGAAAGCTGCACTGACGAGGGGTGGGGGGGAGCAGGAGGGAGGAGGAAGTGGGGGCGAGATTGGCAGGTGACTGCCAGCTCCGAGGAGATGACAGCGGCAGCAGCTCCGCCAGTCCCACTTGAACACTGCACTGCAGGTACTGGGTTAATGGGTGGGAAGTGGTGAAGAAGAATATCAGGGTGGGTGGCTGGAGGGGAGGGTGTTGGCATGGGGGAGTTGATTTCTGTTAAACGCCAAGATAGAGATGACACTCCATATACATGTAATCATTAGACTTCATTACCAAGAATATTTTCCTTCATATAATTTTTTTAAATGCAGAGAAAGCTCTCCCCAAACGTGACAGTATTCTACCTACAATCACTTTCCCCATGCCAAATACTACCATGCTGTACAAGAATGGTCTGAAATGCTGTACTATTTTTGACCATTTCATTTGGGTTATTTGTAGTAGTGAAATTTTAATTTTTAAGGTGCTAGGAATAGGCTCCTCAGTCCCACATTATCTCCATGTATAAGGCCTTTTTACTGAATGTGAGACTGCATTACAATCTAAACCTCACAATTTTCTTGTTTGATGACACTGACTATCCAACTAGAAAATTCATGTATCCTCCTTTTGCAGGACTGGCAGGTTAGACCTAGACTGAAGTCCTGATTGACATCTGCAGACAGCATTCTTGCTCATGCTCGCTCTCTCTCTCTCTCTCCCCTGTGCTCATGCTCTCTTTCCCCCCTCTATTCCTTTTTAGAGGGTAAAACATCTATTTGCAAAGGGCTGAGGACACACACTGCACAGGGAGATAAAAGCAAAGAGCCCTCATCCCATGTAAGAGTTCATAGATCTGTAACTCAGGGAGCTGGCGACAGGGTTTGACAAGGGTTGAAATCTCTCTGTCTTTCTCCCTTCTTGTATATTTGAGTTTGAAAAACAAAACCACCTGGGGTTATCTCAGGTGTGCAATATAGATGTCAGCTTCACTATCAGCTTCATTCTTTGTGCACAGAGAGAGAAAGAAGATCACAGATTTGCACCTAAGCTACAGAGAGTGATGCCAGTGCCTTGGCTTATCACAGTGGAGGAAGCCCATGCCTCTCCCTGCCCACTACAGCAGAGTTAAGCCCCAAGGGCCTTACACAGCCAGTGCCTCAGTTGGAGTCCTGTCCTTTCTCTCCCTGCAGCAGAAGCCAAGTTTAAGGATTTGGCTGAGAGTTCAAGGCGCACATATGACTGTAGACCTGCATGGTACAGATAGCAAGAAGAAGAAGCTTCAGAAACATTGCTATCCTTTTCTCTCCTAGCAACAACAGCCCCCGTAAAATATTTAGCCATAAAGATATGACTTTTCTTTTTGACCTGCCACGATTGTGGAGAGGGCCACCACCTGTGCACCTGTGTTGTTACAGATTTTAGTCCAGAGACTGGGTTCTCAGCTGTGAGAACAGCTGATGGGCTGGTGTGAACATCTAGTTTAACCTGTGACTCAGATATCGTACTGGTTCACTTATCAAAAACACCGGCAACAAAACGGGCAAAATCCCTTTTGATTTTCCAGTACTGACATAAGTACATTGATTTACATTACATGGACATACATATTTTGACTGCTTGACAAAGAAAATCATGCCCACGACAGCTTCTTCTCAAGCAAGTATTCCTACTAAATGGAAGCATGGCCAGCACTATCCGTTTTTGAGGTCTCTTCTGCATGGTAATTTCCAGAGTCCTGGTGTGGCCAGTTTTAGGGAGCTGTTTGAATCTGGCGACTACCTGCAGTCTTTGCTGAACAGCACTGGAAGCATTGGGCATTTAGCAGCTTTGAAAATTACATCATAGGCATCTTAAATGTACTTCTGAAGCATGCATTGGTTTTAAAGTTTAGCAGCTGGCCTTTTGGCCATATATATAGATCACACACACTGATTTGCTTATCAGGGATGGCAGTTAGTTGAATGCAAAGCAAAATTCTATGTTTCTCTCCTGTCTTCCCCTTCCCCTTTCCTGTTTTCTGTGTGGAATGAGGATCTTGGGGATGCCTTGAGCTGGACCATGAATCCCCTGGCCTGTCAGTTTTGCTAGGGATAGAAGGGACGTGCTGTGTAAAGTGCTACAACCTGCTATATTTTCACTCTTACTGGTGTGTGGCAGCAAGAGTTTTAGATGCATGAAGCCTTGCTTAGGGGTAAGGGGGGCTGGGGGACGACACCAGCAGAAGAAACCGCTAGTTCAGAGCTCACCGTTAACAGGACTGAGATTCTGAGCAAGTCTCAGGGTAGTGGGAACGGGTAACGCAAAGCCAGCACTGGGAGCTCATTTTAATTTCAACCATCTTGTGCGTGTGTAGTTGGCTGTCTTTGTTTAAAGAACTTGGCCTTCAGGTAGATTTTATTTGGACGGCTTGCTTATCCGAAGAACATTAATGACTTTCCTTGAGGAGTTGCAGCCAGTACCTTTGCACCCTGGTTCTCCTCTAGCCCTGTTTTCTCTTTTCCATAATCTCCCGGTGCCCGGCAGCAAGCCTTTAGGGTACATGCGCAAGCAAAAGGAGCTCGAGTTGGGGAATTAATATTCCTGGAACATAACACCAGCAGCATGCACACGCTGAGGAGAATATTAGAGCTATTAGCGGTGGGAGTTTGGAGTGCATGCAATATCTAGATGGAGAATTCAGTGTGATTAATCTGCCTCTAAGCAGCAGCCTCCGGGCTCTGGGAATTCTGTGGCACGTTTGAAATCAGAACTTTTTTTAATTACCTTTCCGCATCAACAAAACAATTGCAGTTGTGTGAAAATAAGCCCATTCAGTCCCTGCCCTGGCTCTGTTCTTTTTTTTTTTCCCTTTTTCCTTTTTGGATGAGGCATGCTGCCGGAGCCCTGAGTATTCACAGTCCCAGCAGCTCTGACAGCATTTTGCACAAGTGCAGAGGGACTTAACCTGGGAGGCTTGGCCAGCCTCCAAGTCAGGTAATTGCATCGTGGGCCAAGCTGGAGCAAGCCCATGCAAGTCGGCGTGTATGTGTTAGATTCCTTGCTCTTTCCCCCTTCTTTTTTCCTCTTCCCAGCAAATGCCTGTGCCTCCCTTTCTCCCCCATTCACCTCCTCACCTTGCATCCTGGCATGCTAGCAGCCATGTTGCCTCCCTGCCATGGGCAGGTTGAGAGAGATTCCCCCAGAGAGGAGGAGTGGGATAAACATGGAGGTTTCCTCTCATGCAGTCAGCAGGGTAGAAAAAAATAGATAAAAAAATGAAAGGAGTCGATATAAAAATGGTAGTAAAGTTGTGGCCAAACAAGGAGCAAGACATGCTGAAAGATACGAGATTGGATGGGGACCTCCCTGCTTGCAATTCATACCTTTTCCCTCCCTCTCACGAGCAGAGACAGGAGAGATTATTCCATCCATTGCAGCCTGGTTTATTGCTGTACTGGCATGGAGACACTGTAAAACAACAGGGGAAATCTTCCCTAACACTGTGGCTCTGCCAGGGCTGGGATGATGCCCTAAGGCGCTGGGATTCAGAGCTGATGTGGGAACAGAGGCTTTGGCCATGGAGCAGCTCCAACCTGGAAGACCCATCTTCTGGATGCCTGGATTTTATGCTGGAAGCACACAGAGCTGCTGGGGTACAAAAGTTTCCAACAAGTATCTTGGGTTTCCAGTGCTGGTGCCAGCCCTCTGGGGCACCACAGGCACTCATGGGGTGCTCCCACCGTCCACCAGCAGCAAGTTGGGAATGTACTTGCCAGCTGGTTCATGGCAGGGATCTGGATTGCTTCCTCCTTGCTTCTCGCTTGCTCCACATCCAGATTTCCCTCCTGCCTCGCTGGCAGGTTGCAGAAAGGGCAGGCTGTGATGGTAGTGCTGTTTTCTCCTCCCTTCCAGGTCGACACAGCGATGGGAATTGCTTTGTAGGTCTTGATGAGGGCAGGGATGGAGGTTGGAGAGAGGAGTGGACACACTGTGAGGATCACAAGCTATCTTCCTTTTGGCTCTGCAGTTCCAATAACTTCATAAATATAACGTCTGCAATTAGCACAGTTTAATTTTTTAAGATTTATTTTTAATTTCACTTGACTGTGGCTGTGCCCTTGACTTATTCCTCTGAATTCCTGGCCTTCAGGCATGATTAGCACAGTGTGTTTGAGCTGCCTTGCTTCAAAAGGTGAAAAAAAAATCCATTTTAAACACAAATAACAGAGGTTTTTTTTTTTGGGTTTATTTACTGACATGTTTGAAGTGGTGTTAAATTTTCAGAAATTGATGTTAAAAAAATTACATCAGCTGAATAAACAAAAAAAAAAAGCCCCAAATCTTACAACTTTCCAGGTCATATTAAGCCAGTAGCTACTTAATAAGCCTTTTTTTTTCTTCTAGGCTTCATTTCAGAAATGACTACAGAAGTCTTATATCATCAGCTTTTGCTCCCAGAGCAACATCCGAGCATTGCATTGTATTGGGAGTACATCAAAGTCTCCTGGCCTTTCTTTCATCTACCCCAGTCTGTCTTCCCCTCCCCAGGGCACCTAAAACCTAAAAATACACTAGGGAATCAAAAACTCCCCTCTTTTCCCTATTGCCTTGCTTGGGCCTTACATACAACTCTGTCACCTTTACGCTGACCGCTTTTACTCAGCTTGTAGCTCAGTGGTGATTTCAGATCCTCGGGTGGGGGGAAAATCCCCAAGTGCCCACTGGAGAGTCTCACCTCTGCCCGGCCCTCAGCTCCCAGAGCTCTGGCACGGAGTTGTGTTCACTCTGGTGGCCCTGCTTGCCCGGTGGCTCTCAGCGCTGCCTTCCCTGTGTGCCTCGGGCACAACCCACAGCATCCGCCTGCTTCCACCCTTACCCTGCAGTCCCCCTCTGCCCTGCCCCCCTGAGCCTCTCCTGTGGCCACTGGCACCCCTCGATCTTCCCCCCAGCACCTCATCCTCCTCCGGTCCCGGCAGGTCCAGAGGGGCCACGGCAGGTGGTTCTGTCCCAGAAAGGCTGCTGGTGCTTGTGCTGCGCTGGAGGATGGCGCCTGGGCTGGCGCTGCCTGTCTGTCCTGCCCAGGCCACTTTTAAAAGGTATTTCCACTGTGGTCACAAAGTTTATTTGTGAAGAAAAACCACAAAAAAGCACCCAAAGCCACAACAAAAAAGGGAGTGTGATTTATAAAAAAAAAAAAAAAAAGAAAAAAAAAGCCATTTTCTTGGCCAGCCATTTCCTGAGTTCCCTTTGTTACTACTGCAGATATGTGTTTGAATAAGAGCCTTTTCCCCTCCCCTCTCCTATTCCTCCCCGTTCTACCCTGCAGTGAAGTCACAATCCGGCGTTTGTGGGCTCTGTGTGATGTCAGAGACTCGGTCTTGTGACTTCACCGGCGGGCTCAAGCAGAAGGTGCAGACGAGGCTGAGAGAAGAGAAAAAAAGCCCCCTCCTCTCCTCTTCCCTCCCCCCCTCCACCCTCTCGGTTTATAAAACCAGTAGCTGAGATAAATCGGAAGGGGGTGGGGAGAAGCAGCAGGGAAAGCTGAGAAAGATGCCAGAAAGGTACAGTAAATGGGCTTTATCTCTCTCTCCCTCTCCCTGAAAGTTGAGAGTGGAAAATTGCCCTGCAGAGGCCAGCTCTCGCCGACCACGCGCGGCGGCGGCGGTGGCGGCCGTGTGTCTGCGGCGCCCTGCGCGTGTCACCCGCCCCCGCGACGCCGCCGTGCCCGCCCGGGCTGCCCGCGCCGGGGGGGGGCTGGGGGCGGCGGGGAGGGCCGGGGGCAGCCGGAGCCCGGCGCGGCTCCCTGGGCACGGCCAGCCGCTCGCCTTGTCCCTTTTCAAAGGCCCCAGCTGTTGGCTGCTCGCTGCAGTCTGGCTCCTGCGAGACCGACATAAATGGGTTATGGGGTTTATGCATATGCCGGGGGGGAGGTGTCGTCCCCCCCTCCCCGTTTTCTTCGCCATGTATCTCTCGTTGGTGTTTTTTTTATTTTTTTTTTAATTTATTTTGTTTTGGTTTTGGATGTGGTTGTTTTTTTTCCTTGCTCTGCAGGCTCAGAGTAGCACGGGGGTGGATGGGGAGGGGGCCTGCCATTCCCCCGTGATATGTGGGTGCATCAGGAGGGAGAAGGGCAAGGCCTCAGGGTCACATTCTCAAGGGCTGTAAGATATGATTTCTTCTTTAATTTCTTGATTTTTTTTTTTTTTTTTTTGAGGGGGGGTTGGTGATTGTTGTTGTTTTTTCAACTGACAGCTGCACAATAGCAATGTGGATGCACCAGCAAACAGCAACCAAAAAAATATTTTTAAAAAATTAAAATTAAAAAAGGGGAGGAGGAAAATGGGGGGGGGGGGAGAAAAGTGGGGGGTTAGCTCGCCCCTCCCTTCTTAGGTAATTTTTTTTTTCCCCTGTGTCAAATTTACTGTTCACTTGAGATTTTGGACAAAGACGGGGGCAGTGGGTGGGCTGCTTTGAGTTTTGTGATATAATATGACTGGAGCAAGAGAGTAAAGCACAGACAATTAAGGATCAGCGCGAGGGCTTTGCTCATTCAGTCTGTTGAGGAAGCCGTCATTTTGTGTTAGTGTGCGTGTCTGGAGGAGGAAGGATAGTGGAGAGTGACAGTGGAAGGATGCCTAATGTTGTGGTGTATTTGTACTTGCTAAATGCCTGCTCCAGGAAAGGAGGGCTTCAAAAGAAAGGGATGAGTGGAAGGGGGTCCTTCTGAATTTGCCCTTTGGTGAAGCCACTCCAGACTGGATTCCCACTACTGGGAATGTGATGTTTTGTTGCCTCCATGAAAGGGGAGGGCTGAGAAACGAAAAGGGCAGGTGTCAGGCAGGCTCCTTGCTGCCGCCGCTCTGCCTACGCACCTCACCCCCATCACCCCGATGACCGGTGGCTTCTCTGCTGCTCTGATTCCTGAAGCTCCTGTGAAAAGCACCGCGTCCCGACTGTCTGCAGGGCCAGGCTTCTCTGCGCCCCCGGGTCACTGGGGTCCTGCTGCTGCACTTCACTCCTAAAGACCCAGAGCACCTCCTGCTTTTGTAGTTATTTATTTCTTTATCTCAACTACTGGACCCTGGCTGTCCTCTGCCAATATGTTTCAAGGCTGATGAATAGCACCCCCTGCAGTTATAGAGCTGATCTTTTGTAGCACAGATGTATAATTAATTGTGCAGCACTTTTGCAGTCTGAACAGGCAAGTGGATTCTTGGAAGACACCCATGTGCTGCCACCTGCTTCTCAGTGCCCCAGCTCCCTTGGGGAGGGGACCTGTTGGCCACAGCTTAAGAGTCTCTGTCCTACTGGAGTGATGTGAAACGGGATTCGAATCCAGGTCTTTGGTGTAAAAGCCACAACCAACCTCAAACCCCAAGTGCTGCTGCACCACAGGACTCCTCTCCTCTGCCTCTGCTCCAATGTGAAAGAACTTTTAGGCATTTTTGCATCACTGTTCCATCCCAATGGTGATGTTTAGGGAGTTTTTTCCCCTTCTTTTTTTCTCTCAGAGGGGAAGTAAGGATCTATAAGTTTGTAAAGCACTTTGAAGATAAAAATCATTGTCTGTGCAGAGTACTGTCTGTTGGCTTGTCTGAGTCACTACCTAGCTTGCCTGGGAAATGAAACCTAGGATCCTTCCACAGGCCACTTGGAGAATTAAGTCAAAAGAACCATTGAGGCATCCTCCTTTGGACCTCTGTCCCTAGGGAGAGCAGAAGTGGGGATGACCAAGTGGGACTGGACAGTGCATGAGTCTGGGAGGTGGGGGGGGCACAACTGAAATACACCCTGCAAAACTGAGGGCAGAGGACATTGGGGATGTGATTTAGCTAAGATTAGGTACAGAAGAGATTTTAAGCCTCATTATTTTGTCTGGGTACGGCAAGATTATCCCCTATGGGGCTTTCCTCAGTTCTTTATGTTCTTTATCTACACCTGCTTTTAAAAGACCAGCAAACAGTGGAGAACCCTTTCCTTTGATTTCTGTTCAGCTGGGGACATCCGTCACCCAGCACTGTAACTGTAGGTGTTCAGGTCAGGGGTAGATGTGCATCACTTCAGCTCCATGCTAGGACATGAAAGGATTAAATCTCTTTCCTAAGCAAAGTGGAAGGTCCCCAGGTGTCTTCTCTCAGGCTCAGAGATTGCAGTGGGAGAAGGAAGCTGGATCCAGCTGGGTAAGAGACCTCATCAAGAGGATAAAAGCATTTAGGGTAAAGGACAGTCTGTCTCCCTGAGTAGGGGAAGCAATCAGTGAGGATGTGCAAGGGTCTCTCAAAAAGCCCTAGGCAGGCAATGTGTGTATCAGAAAAGAATTTCCAGGCACTGGTGAAGGGGCACGAGCTGAAAGCGTTACTTAGTTCACCCCGCCCCCGTTTCTGTTAAGATATTCCCTTTCTTGTAACCACAACTGCTTTTTGTCTTTCTTTTCTCCGTGTTTTTTTTTTTTAACTTGTGTCCCAATGAAAAGGACTGTTAAGGAAACCCCCTAGTTATCACCTGAGGCTAGCTGCTGACTTACTGTTTCTCGAGAAGAGATAATGCTAGCTGATTATAAATAGGCTGACTGCCCTTTTTCATCAATATTAGGAGTAAGCCGACACCTTGATCTTTAGCCTGTGGAATGAATCACACTGCAAGAGTTGTTGCTTTTGGAGAAGAGTAGTCATTTCTTCTCTCACATTATGCTCCCTGCTGTGAAGAGGCTTGGCCCTGATGAGGGGATCCTTGAGCCGGGGGCGGGTACCCCAGGGTATGTGAAATTTCAGCGTGGTGAAATGATTTCTCTCCACCAGTGTAACCAGTGTCTCAGCATTTAACCTGGGTTCAGCCTGGGCTGTCAGCAGATGACCTTGAGTACTGCAGCCCCCCCACCCCCCAGCCTAATGCTGCTGCTTTTCATTGAAAGTGTCAGTGCTGGGATAGCTTGTTCGGAAGTTGGGCTATTTCCTAAACTTGCTAAAACCAGTGGAGACTTAATAGTTGGTAGGTGGACATGAACTGTGCTTGCTGAGGTATCTGTTCTTGCTTTGGCTGTTCTAAGAAGTGCTGACCTTATTTCCACAGCCCTAATGGAACTGACAGTATTTTGTTTAGGTCTAATTACTCACAGCACATTCACAGAAGTTAAATGGGAGACCTTCAGTCCTAATCATCTCTCAGGACAAATGTGAGTGCCAGCAGGATTCCCATCTACAGAAGATAATTTCAAGAGGAATGATTAAAGCCATGATATGTAAGCAGAGATTTTGTTAGTTTAAACCGGAACTTAGGTAGGCAACTTGAGGAATTCCTCAAATCTTGAAACAAAACCAAGTTACTTAAGATTTTACGTGGATTTTACTTAAGATTTTTACATGGCTTGGACTCTCTAAAGACAGATTTGTCCAGCCTTTAAAAATTAAAGACTCATTTTCTCAAACGAGGACAGTTGTGTCTTTGTGTTTGTTACCTAATAGCTTTTAAAGTGTTTCATCACTTGGCTCAGGTAATGTGAGTGAAAATATGCTACTTTTCCCCATCCCCAAATGAGTCAGTAGCGTTCATAAATAGTGGAATATGTCGCATTCAAAGTTGTAAGTTCTGTATGTTCTCATGTGCCCTATCCTAATTTGGATTTGAGTGCAATTTTAAAGTAATGCAGGCCACTAAAATGAGACATTAATAACTTCTGAAATGTAGAATTAGAGTGTTTGAGCATTGAATAAACTTAAATGAGTCTCGAGATACAAAGTAATTAAAGTGGTTGTGTTTGAAGTAGGTTTTTTTCCCTCATGTTTTGTGAGCAAGAGGAGATATGTAAGTAAACTGTAATGGAACTTTAAAAACTATTTTCAATAAACCAATCTCTCAGATGAATCAGGACCAGAGAACATCACTATACCTAACAAAAAAAGGGCACAGAAGTTGATTTCTATGACAAGAAGTTAATCAGATTTCTTGCAATGTCTATCTTTAGTGGACCCTTAGGTTTCTACTTCCCAATATAAGTACAGACTTCTTACCAGACGAATCTAGAAGACTCTCTTGGTTTTGGTCCAGTCTGATGCTTTCTGCATTGGCCTCTTGCTGCTGCAAGCTCTTCTTAGGTGCTGTTTCACGTGCCTGCAATTCTGGAGCGCGGTAGCAGCAAGGTGACTGGAAGAACTAAAGCTGTTCCTTCAGGGACCTTTTTTTTCTCTCCTGTTGGAACAGCTGAGATTCAACAGCTATTGCCTACATCAGGGAGGAAGCCAACAGGGAACAAAGTAAGAATCAAAACCTTAGTTGCCTGTAAAATTTGGAACTATATATCATGGGGATTTGTGCTTGTTAAGCCCAGAAATTCCCACTTCCCTGTAGGCAGAAAAAGCCATCCCAGCAAATGAAACCTCTGTAAAGGGCTAGGAGAAGTAAGAGAGGAAAAAAAACCTTTCTGTAAAACATGTTCAGGCAAGGCAGAGTTGGTTTTATGTAAGATAATTTAAAAAGACAAGTTCTAATATTTGAATTTCTACTTTTATTTAGATATGCTTAGCAATTCAGATAATGAAGATTTATTGATGGACTTCTCTGCCTTGTTGGAGACAGTCTTGCTGGAGAATCACATTTGTATGGCTTTCTGTTTTAATTTCCACCTTTATTACTCTGGGCATCTGCATGGAAATTTGATTGGGTTTTCCTTAAAAGTTCAGCTTCTGTTGTTTCTCGCTTTTTCTGCTGGACTCAGATTCTTTTGTCTGCAGCATCACAATCACTTTCACAGCAACTAATTCTGTTCTGCCAGAAGCAGCTTTTGGCAGGAAGCAAAAGGAAGAAGCAGAAGAAGCAGAGGAGGTCTTAAGGTACAAAGATCTTATTTTCATGAATCAGCTCTTTGTAATGGGAAGGGTGAAAAGACAGAAGTGTTGCAGTGTTTTAATTTTTCTCCTGCTATGATTCACACTACCTACCTTCAGCTGCTTTATCATTTTCCTTCCTTTGAGATGTTCCAAAGTCTTTCAATCCAGTTGTTCTGTTGCAGGAAGGGGCTGTAGGACTTCACACTGTTGCTTATGGAGACATTCCCAGTGTCTGGAGGAGAGCACCTTCCAAGTGATGCACCCAAGACATGACCATCAGTAGGCTGAAAAATCTGTGCTTGTCAAAAATATTTTCCAGCAAGCACAGATCCTATGATAGTCTTAAGGGGAAAAGTTAAATATCAGTGAATTAATGAGAGGAGAGCCCTCTCTGTCCTTGCTGCAGTTCCTTGGGAGATGTCTGATACTGCTTCTCCCTTGTGTAGGTTCAGATGTAACACTTTTTATCTGAAGTTAAGTGTAAAAAAATAGGAGGAAGGTATGGGAAATCCTGGGGCTGGGTAGGAGGAGAGGTAGGAAATGTTAATGAATGTAGCCATGCTGATGTCTTTCTTGGAGAAAGAGAAACAGGTGAGCTGCCCTTGCTTTACACTTGCTTAAAGATGTAGCTGTCCTACCGTGAATATAAGTTTCAGTCCCCAGTTGCGTGACCTGTAGGTGCCCAATCTTGCTGTCATGTTTTTATTATCTGTCTTCAAGGTAGTCACTAATGCCCATTCCCATGGCATCTAAGAGCCCCTAGATGAAAGCTGTGAAAGAGCAGTGGTGAGCCTGTGCATGACATGAAATTGTGCAACACAGGAATAGATTAGGATAAGGGTAATACTTTGAGCGGACAGGGGCCATGTCTTTGAGAAATCTGCGTGCCTGACTCCGTGGAGGCTTCACCTTCCTAGTGCTGCATCAACAGTGAAACCTTTTGTAAAGAAGAAATCTCCCAGAGGACCTCACCAGCGGCATTCAGAAATCATGTTTGCTCTAACAAACAGCACTGGGGTGCTCGGAGCCTTTCCAGCCTATGTTACCTGCAAATTTGTTCTCAGTCCCCCATCCTGCATCACTTACTGTCCTCCCCCCTTCCAGGCAGAGGGAACTCAGGGAGTGTGTGAAGATGAGAGGTGGCTGAGGTCAGGAATGGTGTCATCCTTCTGTTCCCCCTCCAAGCTGCTAATGTATGCTTCTGGAGAGCCACATGAACTGAGTAATTACTGAATTACAGCTGGATCAGAAGTGGTGACCTCAAAGACAGAAGGAGACTCTCCATCTCCATTTGTCAGTCCCCTTGGGGTCAGAAGGACAATTTTTTGCTGGGATCTATGAGGGGGGGAAAGGGAAGTGCAAGGTAAGCCTTACATTAAGGCATAACAGGGAAAAACGTTTGCTTTAGCCATTGCAGCGTTCATGTGCAGTAAGGTGCAGCATTGCTTGCGTGTGTGTAATGACAGCAGCACTGGTGGGAGCAGTGGCACTAACCCACAGGGCTACTCAGGGGACTTCATTTTGCTCAGAATTGCCCATCCATCATAGAGGAGGGTGCCAAGTCTTGAGGCCATTTCCCTGCCTTATTTGTGCCTCTATCCTCAAAAGCATTTTAATTAGGAGATGGCAGAGAGGATTTTGGGGAGGATGTAGGGGATTTGGAAAGTTTCTGTTGTGATAGTACCATGGTGGCTCTGTACAATTATGGCCGAGCTGATTTTCTTACACTAAAAGCAGGGACTTCAATCTTACAACCGTGGCGTAGCACATCTGCTGAATTTATAGTGCTTACTCTTGGATGATGGAAGGTATTTGCTGGACATTTACATTCAAACCTGTTTAGTTTGTTGTGTTGATTGTAGAATTGATCCTTTATGTAGTTTTTTAAAAAATTTGTGTGGTTTTTAAAATTTTTCTCCTTTTTTTTTCTTTTTTTCTTTTCTTTTTTTTTTTTTTTTTTTTTTTTGGTTTGGTTTGGGTTTCTTTTGTTACCATTTTTGGCCTTAAATCCCTGGGGTTTTTTCTTTTTTTCAGAATTGAAGGGTGAGAGCGTATAGATGCAACTGAGGACTTCACCCTGAAGTAGAAAGGCTTGCATGGATGTTAGGTTTCCACCCTGATTATGTGTGTGGGATTGTAGCCTAGTAGCATGATGGGGTTACTTTCATCATTAGTCCTAGGAATGTTTTGTATATAACAATTTTTTTGTGTACCTGACAGTGGTCAAGTAGGTAGATGTCCCTGAATGGCCAAGTCAGAAGGTTGAATTTCTTCCTTTTGGAAAGAAAATGAAATGTTCAGAGGCAAAGGAGAACTTGGCAATGTGAACAAGGTGTACTAATGACAGTGGTTTTTCATCTGGAGTCTGCAGACAGCCAAAAATTAGTTTCTGAGAGGATTAAATTATCCATTAAGCTCAGCAGGGTTGTACGTTGAAGCCTGATATATCACTTGGAAAGCTGCAAAGGATATGGCGTCTCTCCTTGCGTGATATTTAACTAATACAGTTTTGATAATTTTGTTTACATTCTGCACTTAAATTGACCCTGTGTATTGCCAGTGATGCCTACTGTAATGCAACAGCTGATGATGGTGTGACAATTGCCTGCATTTATAGCGTGAGCTCTTTTAAAACTTCAGTTCATCCTTCAAAATCAGCCATATAGTTTTCATTAACTTTAGTTAGAGTGCTCTAAGCACTCCTACCATACAAATCTACATAAAGGATTGACCTCAATTGATGCTTCACTTCAAAATCAGAAAACAGGTAATGGAAAACCAAATTATAAAAATCTCATTGAGTTCCCCCACCCCTTTACAGCTTTTATGACAGTCCTGGATCCTCAGGGGGAATGCTGCTCTAACCAAGCTCTTAGCATGCCGTGACAGTCAACAAGATTAAGGCTGTTTCTGACGAGAGCAACCTCGGGTTTGTCACGGTGAATGTGCCGTCGGAGCCTCTTGTCCAGGCGGAAGAAGCGATGACCTCCACGGGGTGTGAGCGAAGCAGCGTGCCTGAAACAGCCCCTGTGAATGGGCAGCCAGTGCCCAGGAGAGCAGGGCATGCAGCACTGCGAGGGCTTGCAGTGAGGCAGTGCCTGCGTGCTTCAGCTGCAATTTCCAGGGAGATGATGCGGAGAGCTTCGCAATATTCTCATCTCAAGGAGACAAGGCGTAGATCACAGCAGTAGACTCGCCTCAGAAAGGAGCCAGTGCCTCTTGAGTTCCAAGGCGAGTGAACAGAGGAGCAGGCAAATCTTTCCTAGATGCTCCAGGTGCAGGATTGCCTGACCAGCAGCTGGGGAGTCCCTAACACCCACAAACTGTTAACTTGAAAGACTAATGGTAGGAGCACATGTAATTGTTGTCTGCTCTGGTTGTTTTCCCCAGACTACTGGCATCATTTTAGGCATATCTAGATGGAATTTCAGCTGGCCTCCAAATTATTTTTGACAGATAATGCATGGTATGAGATGTGGTGGTTTGTATTTATTTTTCAAAAAAAGGCGAGTCACCTGTGGAGGAGCCATCAGTGAAGTTGTCAACTGGCTGTGCTTACAACACAGTCCTTCTCAGCAGTTCATTGCCTTTTGGATGAGCTCTGAGCAGAGGCCTACTCTCGGAATACGGCTTGCTGAGGATCTGGGAAACAAAGCTTGGGAAACAGGGCAGTTATTGAAAGTGTCATATCTGCTCAGTAAAGTTCCTGGCAAAGCAAGTTTTAAATGCCGCTTGAGCTTTCTCTGCCCAGCACTTAAGAGCTTTGCAGACTGCCAGCCCTACTGCGTTTTCACGTGAAATGTTCTGAGTGGCAGATGGAGGAAACTGTAATGTCATATAGAGCTTCCTTTGCTGGCATACGGGCTTAAATGAAGGAGGTGATGGTTTGACAGGCACTGCATCCTTGCTCTACTGCTGCCCCATCCGCAGCCTCCTCGCCCTCTCGCTCTCAAACCCAAAAACTCGTGAATGATCTGAAAAAAGCTCCATTATCTCTCCAGCACAGAAGTGCAGCTGGACACCCCGGACTCCCAAATGCAAAGCAGTGTGGACTCGGAGGGCTGGCAGTGCCACCTCAGATGGCCCGGGAGGCTCTGGGCTGGCGGTCGCGGCCGGGCGGGCTGGGGGGGCAGGCGGGCCCGGGCACCGCCGCCTCCATGTTGTTTCCTGAGATCCCCGCGCCTCCGCTGAGGCACCTCTGATTCGGGGCCCGCCCAGCCCCACCGTACGGTCCGACTGCCGCCTCGGGGTGTGCTGCAAGGCTCCGGGCCGGCTCAGGGCTCGGCCGTCGCTGTGCGCGCCGGGACTGGCGGGGAGGCCGGGGGCAGACAAGTGGGCAAACGGAGGAAAGCCCGTTCTTAAAATGACCTGGGGGAGGGTGGGGGGGTGGAGAGAGGCGGTATTGATTTACGAGGAGAGGGAAACGCGAGCTCTCCCGGTGCCTGCCCCGAGCGGCGGGGGGCGGCGCGGAGCCCCGGTGCCCTCCGCAGGGGCGGGGTGGGGCAGCACGCGCACCGGGCGCGCCTCGCCCACGTGCTCCGAGCGCGCGGGACGCGGTGGGGGGGGGGGGGGGCGGCGCGCGGCTCCTTTAAGCGGGCGCGTGGTGGTGGGAGGGGCGGTGGCTCCCTCACGCGCCCCCCCCCCCACCTCCGCGCGCGCGCGCGAAGGCACGTCCCTGCACGCGGGGGCGCGCGCGCACGCGCTCCCCCTCCCCTCCATCCCATCCCTCCCTCGGCCGGCCGGGACCCGCCGCCTCGCGCCGCCGTTCCCGCTGGCGCGCGCGCTGGCTCCGCCGCCGCCCGCCGCCATTGGCTGCCGGGGGTCAGGTGACCCCGTGTTATTTCCTGTGTGTGTGTGAGGTGTGAGTGAGGGGAGGAGGATGGAACCGGACGCCCCCGCGCCCCCGCCCGCCCCCCGGCCCCGCCGCCCCGGCTGCTGAGCCGCCCCCGCCCCGCCCGCCCCGCCCGCCGCGGCGGAGGGCGTCGGGCACGGCGGCGGGGGGGTCTCAGGTAAGGGGAGGGAGGCCGTGCCCGCCCGGGCTGTGTCGGTGTGTGGGGGAGGCCTGGGGAGCGAGTGCGAGCTCCTGGCGGGGGAAGCCGAGGTCGCCTGGGCGTGTGGGAGGGGATGTGAGGGGCTCATCCGTGAGTTGGAGGGCGAGCGCTCGGTACGAGGGGGCTTGTGAAAGGGTTCCTGGGAAGTTTAACCTTCTGCTTCCCCCGCTCCCCCTTTTTAGCTATTTTTTTTCTTTAAAGAAAAAACAGTGTTTGTTTACGTGTGTTCGAAGACGCCCTCGTGCTACCTGGTGGCGTGCCCACCTGTTCTCCTGTCCCGGAAGAATGTTTTTTTGCAGGAATTGTGAAGTTTTTGTGGGATTTGGTGTTTTCGTTGAAGAGATAAACGATTAAAACTGTTGGAGAAGATGGATGCACAGTGCTCAGACTGTAGTAGGTGGACAGGCTGTGCTGGGAATGCTTGAGGTTTGTAGAGGTTTGTGGTGCCTCTGCTTTTTGGAGGTTCAGCGTAGCCGTTGCTTATCTGCAGAGATCATCAGGATATAATGTGTTTGGGCTGCTGTGAGGATCGGTGTGTCTTTTCTTAATGGTGCTTACCTTGCTGGAAGTTGTGTTTAGGGCTGCAGTTGGAAGTCATTTTTCCTGCCTTGAGGGAAGGAGTAAGAGAAAGTTATGTAACGTAAGTGTTCTAACCTATGTATCAGAGCTGCCTAATGGTACCGGGGCTCTGTTATTAACCTGAAAATAAGAGCACGTTTGTGTGTGAATCAACAAGTGACTGTCTCTGGGTAGATTTGGCTCCACCAGGATCCTTTCTTTCTTGTGCATACTGTCTTTTCCTTCATTAAAAGGGCAGGCAGTTTGATTAAAATGCAGCATTGTTTTCTGTACCATTTCGTGATTTTTAAGTCTTCCTTTGAAAACAAAAGAAAAAGGAGAGGTACACCTGTGAGGGGATTGAGTTTCAGAGCTTTTTGTGTTTACGTTAGCATTTTGAAAGCCATTCATGTCTGTGTCGCTCGTTGCCATCTGTTGCTGCATGCACGGGTAATTCTTTGGAGAGTATGATTTTTAGCATGCTTCCTGACCACTTGATGTGCATGGAGCAGTTGGATCACCTCTGCTGAGATTTTATAGAACAGTGAAGTGACTGGATGATGGAGATACGGCAGCTTGGGTTGGATTTGTAGCACATTGGCTGAACTCAATTCAAGAAGAGCTGATTTCTTTTACACGTTTTCTAGACTTCTTTTGTCAGATAAGCTTGTGTTTTGAGGCTTAATGGGTATTATGTAGCCTAACCAAGTGCTCTTGGTCAAGTGTATGTGATAAACAATTTTTAGTATTGTTATTTGAGTTTTAATTTGGATGAAATGTTTCTGGTTGGGTTTTTTTGTTTGTTTTTTTTTTTGTTAAATCCACATCTTTAAATAGGGTTCCACGTTACTTTCACTTTGAGTTGTTTGAAGCTGTATTATTTAATCCTAATATTGGGTTCCACTGGCATTTAAAAAGGCAGCTGCATTAGTATACTGAAGAGAGAATTACTGTTAAGAAAAGGTAAAAGATTTATTTGCTCAGTCATCTGTCTCCTAAACTTTGTTAATGCTACAAGGAGAGGAGGATAGTCATTCCTCATTTCTGTAATTGCTGGTACATGAAATGCATATTGTGCATTCTGGTTAGATTAACAAGCAAGTTATTATGCTATTTGAGTGAAAGTATGACAACTCTTTTTATATTAAAAATATCACTTACCTATTGTACTCTTAAATCTTGTAGTTTTGGGATAGCTTTTGGGCTTTGTATTGTTAGGTTGAAATGTGTGGGGGAAGTTCTTGGACTTTTTTGCTGGTTTGGTACTCTTAAAGCTAAGGTTACTTAGCTTTAAGTCTCTTAGCATCCTCACTGTAGAATTGTGTGTGTTTTGACACAACTTGGGTTTTGACCATTAAATCAGTTTTCAGAGGTTTGGGGATTGATGAAACGTGGCTTTTGCTGAAACGTCCTTTCCTATACCTTGGCAGCCTGGGGCAGGTTAAGTGTGGTTCCTTGTATGGAAGCTGTAGGAGCAGCTTCATCATTTGTGACTTTGATAGGAGACCAGGAATTTTTGATTTTATTGTAATTTCTTTTCTTTGTTACTAATGCCATGTAAAAATTGCCTGAAGTGAACTTTTATTAAAGGAGTAAATCTGTTTCTATAATGCATAAATAAGAAGTGAAGGTTATTTAAATGAAAGAGAACTTATTTGTGTATTAGTTGTAAAGGAGACCTCTTTTTATTGTCAGAAGCTTCCTTAATCTTCAGCTGAAGAAATAGGCTGTTACTGACCTGTTCACTACATTTTAAAGGGTACTCAGAGTGTGAGTAAAACCATTCTTAATGGTTCTGTGATTGATACATGTACAAAGTTTGTAGGACAGAGAGTGAAATGTGTAGGATTTTGAGTTTTTTTTTTCCCCTCTCCCACTTCCTGTTGTGGAAATGTGTGCAAACGAACCTTTTTGGGTTCTTAGGACAATGTTGAAAAGAAAATAATTGCACAACCCCTTTTCTCCCTCTTCAGGTCACACTTAACTAACCCACCCGTTGGGCACAGCAAGATGGCAACAATGCTGATCCTGGAAGGGTCCCTTGCTAAGAGTGGCAGCTCCTGTTGCTGTTGGCATGCTGCTGTCTGGAGTGAGGGCATAATATGCAATAAACTTGAATAATTTCATGCTGCTTCCTTGGCTTCTCTGTAATTTGAGATAAGGATATTTAAGGGTTTATAGCTGGCTTATGTATATCTTGCCTTTTGACATGGGGCATGCAGGTCTCCATTGGGTGGGATAGCTTTTTAATTAAAGCATGTGTTTATTCTTTCATACCTTTATGAAAGGTTTTGCACTCGTGTTTTGGGAACCTGAGTTCTTATAAGTTACAAAGATTTAGTAACACTTTTGGCAGTGCTGGCTTCTCAGACTTCAGAGTGTGTGAGAATTTGTGTTACTTAATCACGTGATAGGCCTCTGAAATGGGGAAGATTATGGATGGCAGTTTCTGAAGAGCCAGCTAACTGATTTGTTGGTGGAGACTGGACTGAGACCAACCAACTCTTCCCATTCAGGAAATTAAAACTGCAGCTTAATAGCAAAAGCTGTTTATTATTGACTGCTTTTGGTGAAATCTCTTGGAAAATAACATTTTAATTTCTGATTTAGCTTTTGGACTTCTAAAATCAAAAATAAAGGGAGTCTTAAGTGTTTAAACCCACTTCTCATAGTGTTGACATGCTATGTAGAATTTTCTTCATTGTAGAAAAGTGTTTAGTGTTACTGATAGAGAACACAAACATAGTGTAAGCAGAGGTGTAGGCTTCTCTAAAATCATGCAGGAGAGGCTATTCCTGTAGTGACATCATGATGTTCAATTCTGTTCCTATCAGACTTTTCTTACTTAAAAAAGGAAAATAAAAGGTGGTTCAGGTATTATTGCCTGGGTCCCCTTCCTGATGGTTCTTGACTAGACTTCAGTCTTGGCTGAAGTGGGAGAATTGAAGATGTCTTCAGCCATGTCCAGCACTGCTGGTGCCTCTGTATCACACTGGGGTCTGGCTGCACCACTCCTTGATTGCTTCAGCTGAGCCTTTCCACTGGTGCTTACACTAAAATGTATATTGATTTGTTTGGGGCCCCTTGGCAAAGTGTGTGACATTCTTCATTAGGCATGTACATGGGTTTCCTTTTATTTTAAGAACAGGAAAGGACAAAAACAAAAAGCAAGACCCAAAGACTCAAAAATCAAGACGGACATTTAGTCAACAGTGGATTCTCTTTGGCCCTGTTGGAGGATAAGATCTGCTCTGGGTGTTCTGTGCTTTGCTGCCTGTTTGCCTTTGAAGACAAATAAAAAGTAGAATTGCATTTTACCAACTCTTGAACTTCTTCTTGCTGCCTTCATGAACAACAGCACAAGCACAAGTCAAACTTCCAGTTTTGGGACAACAGAGCAGTGATCTTGCAGTAAGACTTCTGTTTCTTCTTGCCTCTTACCAAGGATTCCTCAAGAATGGAGCTAAGCAGTGGTAGCAAAGTGCAAGCATCCTCTTGTCAGCTCAGCCTGGTGACAGTGAATATGCTTGTGTTTCTTCCAGTGCTTTTTGTATTTCTCTTTAGCACAGTCTTTGTAACCTGTGATGGTATTGGAAGAGGGAGGAAAAGTGTTACCAGGTTGTGAGGGAGCCCTGGCTTGAGTCCCTTGAGATTTCACTTGTTCCCCCTTTTCGGAAGGCTGTTATTTCTTGTCTGAATTGTGATGCAACAAATAGAAAAAAGCTGGGAAAATTATTTTCTTTCCCCCATCTCTTCATTACAAGCACACAGCATGCCTGTGTTCATACCAATAAATGTATATATGGAATTCATTGTGTATTCTGTGCTGGAATATGATGACTTATTTGGTAGTATTTTACTAGTATGAACTCAGTCATCTAATTGCTAGTAAATTGCAAATCCTAAAGAGAACCTTCTGATGAGCTCTGATAAGAGCTCAGTACTTAGCTAAAAATTGTATAGGGAGCTGCTATGCTGGAAGCTTTAGTACAGTTTATTGGAAATATTGTTCATATCACTTTCCTTGTAAAATTAGATGCTGCAAAGTGGCTTTTTAATAGCTTTTAACTGATCTAAAGACTTGGTATTAGCAAAGCTAACTGAATGGCTTGTGTCCATGTACAGCATCACTAATGACTGGGAAAAATATACCTAAAACTTATTAGCTGAAAGAAAAATATGTGCTGCCATACTTGCCAGAATGGGCATAACCCTTCGTGCACCATAATGAAATGTTGTTAATCAACCTTCAATTCAGTATCTTCAATTTGCTGTTACCTTTGGTCATATGCCTGGATATTCTTGAATTTCCCTGGCATTTGGTTTGTTTAACAGTGTTCTCTATGAGTAGATGTTCTGGAATAGTGGATATGTGATTTTAAAAAAATGGTTATATGATAAATGTAGAGAATGCTGTGTGATTAGCATTATGTTTTCTGCTGGAAATACAAAGCATCAGGGCAGAAACAGTGTGTGAGGTCCCTGGAGTGTGTGTCCCCTGACAAAAATGATGAGGTGGAAAACGGGGGAAGGCACCTGCTGGACCTGTGGTTTGTGAACAGAGAAGGACTCCTGGGTGATGTGATGGTCAGAGAGCATCCTAGGCAGAGTGGTCATGCAAGGATAGTTTTCAATTCTTGGGGAAGTAAGTAGAGGAGTCAGCAGAACTTCCACATTGGACTTCCAGAGAGCAGGGAGTCTGGCCTGTTCAGGAGCCTGGTTGACAGAGCCCCTTGGAAGGCATTCCTGAAGGGCAGAGGAAGGTTAGGCATTCTTCAAGAAGGAAATGTTAAAAGTGCAGGAGCAGGATGTCACCGTGTGCTGAAAGATAAACCAGCAGGGAAGGCTGGTCTGTCTGAACAGAGAGCTTTGGCTGGAACTTGGGGAAACAAAAAAGAGACAACCTTTGAACCAAGAGGCGTTAAAGGTGGTTACAGGGATGTTGTGAGGTTACACGGGAAGAAAATTAGAAGTCCAAAACCTAACTAGAGCTTAGTCGGGTTGCTGCCATGAAAGACAATAAAAATGTTTCTATGACATACATTAGCAACAGAAGGAGGGCTTTATTGGATGTGCAGGGAAACAAAGTGACAAAGAATGAGGAAAAGATTGAGGTGCTTAAGGCCTTTTTTGCCTCAGTAATGTAAGACCAGTTGTTCCCTGGGCATCCTGTCCCCAGAACTGGAAGACAATGATGGGGAGAAGAAAGAAGCTCCTGTAATCCAAGGGAAAATGGTCAGTGACCCTGCTACACCACTTCCAGGTACTGATGGACTTGGCAGACGTGCTCCCTGAGCTGCTTTCCTGGGAGGCCCCAGGTGATTAGGAGTTTGCAAACCTGGTGGCCATCCACAGTAAGGGCTGGAAGCAGGATCTAGGGGGCTACAGGTCTGTCAGCCTGACCTCTGTGCCAGGGAATGTCGTGGAACAGCCCTTAAGTGCCGCCATGTGGCATGTATGGTTCGGCCAGGTCTAGCGAGCACATGTTTAGGAAAGTCAAGTCCTACTTGACCAGCCTGATCTCCTGCAACAAGGTGACCTGTTTAGTGAATGAGGGAAGGGCTGTGGATGTGCCTGGCTGGACCTTAGGGAAGCTTTTTACAGTGTTCCCCCCAGCATCCTTCTGGACAAACTGCTCGTGGCCTGCAGGGGTGCCCTGTTTGCTGGGTGAGAACCTGGCTGAATGGCAGTCCCAGAGTGGTGAGGAGTGGAGAGATCCCACTGGCAGCCAGTCACGAGTTGTGTTCCCCAGGGCTCTGTGCTGGAGGCAGTCCTGTTTAATGTCTGTATTGGTGGTCTGGTGAGGGAATTGAGTGCACCCTCACTCAGTTTGCAGATGACACCAAGCTGTGCAGCAGTGTTGTTCCTGGAGCACAGGAAGGCTCTGCAGAGGGATCTGGTCAGACTGGGTTGGTGGACCAAAGCCAGTGGTATGAGGTTCAACAAGGCAAGTGCCAGGTCCTGCACTTGGGTGTCAAGAGCACCATGCAGTGCTGCAGGCTGGGAATGGGGTGGCTGGAAAGCAGCCCAGTGGATTGGCAGCAGCTGAGCATGAGCCAGTGTGTGTGCCCAGCTGGTCAGAAAGGCCAGTGGCAATGTGGCTCCTATCAGATAGAGTGTGGCCAGCCCCTGCACACTTGTGAGGCACCTTGATTCCTGTGTCCAGCTTTGAGCCCATCTCTACAAGAAGGACATTGAGGGGCTGGAGTGCATCCAGAGAAAGGCAATGGAGATGGTGAAGGGTTTGGAGCACAAATCTTAGGAGGAGCAGCTGGGGCAGCTGGGGTTGTTTAACCTGGAGAAAAGGAGGCTTTTCTCTCTAGAGACTTATCACTCTCTACACGACCTGGCAGGAGGCTGTAGCCAGGTATAATTCAATCTCTTCTCCCAAGTAACAAGCAATAGGACAGGAGGAGCTGGCCTCAAGTTGTGCCAGGGGAGGTTTACATTCAATATTAAGAAATATATTTTACCTGAAGAAGTCAAACATTTGAATAGGTTCTCCAGCAAAGTAGTGGAGTCACCATCCCTGGAGGTATTTTAAAAGATGTGTAGGTATTCTTTCTACGGACCTGGTTTTGTGGTGACTTTGTCAGTTCTATTAGAGGGGTTGGATTTGATAATCTTAAAGGTCTTTTACAAGCCAGCAGATTCCATGACACTATAAACCATGTCTTT
Source organism: Ammospiza nelsoni (assembly GCF_027579445.1). Lineage (NCBI taxonomy): Eukaryota > Metazoa > Chordata > Aves > Passeriformes > Passerellidae > Ammospiza > Ammospiza nelsoni. Next base: position 48,591,095 of record NC_080637.1, read on the forward strand.
TGTTTCTTATCTTGCATTCAGGGGAAAAAGAATGAATTCAACAGTGTTCTGTCATATTGTGTAAGTTGGTTTGCCCACTATAAGTTTTCTCTGTTTCACTTCATGTGTGGAGATGGGGGTTTCTCTTCCCTCCCTTATCCAACATTTTAGCATGAAATGTGTACATCTGATTTTCTGATATTATTGATCCTGAACAAACCTTGTGTGTGTTGCTACATAAAATTGGTCTTTTGGATAGGTCTTGATGGGTATAATAATAATAATAATAATAATAATGGATACTTAGCAGGCAGTAAATTACATGGGTTGGGCAAAATTGTTACAGAAGGAGGTAGCAGATTGTCTTTGTACTGCAGGGCATTGCTGAGTGAGTGGCAGATTCTTTTCTGTAGTGTTGGAGAGCGGAAGTAGCAGGCGCATAACTGAGAATTGCTCCTAAGTGACACTTCTTATTTTGCATGAGACAACTGAACTGTGCTGTTCTTATCTCCCTTCCATCTAAATCACTGCATTTTAATGGAGAAACATCTCATCCCTTGTTACTCTGAGAGTGCATAAAGAGAACTCTGCTGCAGAATTGTTTGTTTGCCAGCTATGGTGGGCACTGGTTTTGGTGATGAGCTGGGGGTCCATTGCAGTGTGGTATTCTGCACCTTTACAGTTCTGACTTCAAGAAATATCATATTTACTCTGGGCAGCAGGGATTCTTGCATTCTGGCCTTTTTTCCTTTTGCTCTGTGTACTTTTCTACATTTGGTGTCTTTCACCTTTTCTATATTAGGTGTCCTTTGTATTCTGGTTATCAGAGACAAAACTGTGTTCTTGCTTGCAAATTGTTTGGTTGAGTACATTTTTATTTCAATGATGTTGGGATATAGAAATTTGACTTGTCATGTGTTCATTTTGTTTGTTTCCTTGTCTTTTTGCCTTGCAGGAATACAACTTGTTTTATGTTTGAAAGGTGGAATTTATGGAAAAGCAAAGGGGGGTGTATTTATAATAGAGCTGCTGAAAATAGCAAGGGGAGGAGAAGAGGTTAATTATATGTATACTCTGCAGCATAGTCAAAACCCTGTCAAGGCTGGCAGAAAAAGAAAACTTCAGTAAACCTGGGTCAAACTCACCAGCGAAAGCACATCTCTTAGCTCAATGAGGAACAGCATTATGGAGTTCCTGAAAGTGGAAGGGAGGAGGATTTAGGAAATAAACATCTTTGCTTATCCACAGAACTGTAGTGTTTATAAAGTCTTTGTTGGTCTGTGTTCACTCATGGACTTTTGGCTCTATGTGCATTGCCTTTCTGATTTAAGCTAAGGAGTAAGGTCCTTTTGGTCAGTTGGTTAACAGGACTTGAAAAATTAAATCAGGAACAATTGTCAAGGTGAAAGTCATTTAGTTGCCATCTTTCTAGTTGAAACAAGGTAGCAAACTTCATTTTTTCATAGGAAGTTGAGTTTTAGAGCAGGGGTAAAAAGAGATCTAGTCCTCCTTTTTTTTTCTTTTATAATAGAGCACTAGGACTACATTAGCATCATGAAATGGTTATATGTTGTCCTTAGTGTATGGTTTATTTTAGTTGTACCTCTTTTTGTACCTCTTTATTTAGCCTCCTCATATGAGGAGAGAGGTGGAGACACAAACAGTGGAGTCTTCTGGTTTTGTTTTTTCCCTCCTTCCTGGTGTGAAGGAGTGTGAGAACTTAAGTTTAAGAGAATGATGGGACTGGTTCTGAGAGTAGTGGACCATCAAAACTCCCTCTGTCCTACTTTCAGATGTTAACTCTAGCATTTCCAAAAATTGTGCTCTGAGTGCAGTATCTTTGTTATCCTCTACTGATCAGTATTGACAGAGGCTTTTTTTCTGCTCTGGTTTTGGGTTCATCCCTCCTCTTTCTTTTCAACTGCTGGCTTCCTTAAGAGTATATCCTCTAGGATGTGACATGGAATACATGCAGTGGAAGCTTTGTCCATTGGCTTTCCAGCTTCAAACACTCCTGACACCAGCACTATGAAACAGAAATCCTCTGAGGAAGGAGAAGGCTTTAAAACCCAGTTGTGAGACGATCTTTCATTGTAGGTTGTTAATTTCTGTGAACTGCTTATGCTCATTAGAGTTAATTTTGTGCCTGTGGTGTGGTCTGACTGCTGTTGACATTCCCTGCCTTTGGCTGTGGCAACAAAACTTGGAAGTGTGGATTTTGTTGGTTACAGTGGCTTGAGTTTAAAACCCAGACTTTTCAGACTTCTAACTGCGGTGTGTTAGAAGTTTAATCACTTTATATGCATGAAGTTGACATAGAAAGATTGCTTCTGAAAGGTTTTGACTCAGTGGGGAGCTGGTGAGAGCGAACCAATTTAAGTGCTTTAGGCCAAGGCTAAGTATAAACCTCAGGAGCTGTGAGCTGTTTGCTACAGCCCTGCTTTGTGCTGCCTTCTCTCTCTCTCCTCATCGGTCTCTTGGTAACACCAGTGGAGCTACAGTGGGGATGCATCATGAGGTGGTTCAAGAAACTGGTCCAATCTGAAAATGTCAAAGAACGCCTGCAGGGGTGGGGACGGGTAGATGGGAAGGGGGAGGACCTCCTTAAAATAGTCCTACCTCTGAAGTAGTCTCTTTGTTGAATTATTTAAATGTATAGAGTTGTTTTGTATTAATCTCAACTGTTTCTCCTGTCTCCGTGTAAGTGTGGCTGTAGTCTTAGTCACTCCCTGTTAGTCTCAGAAAACAAAGCTTACTGTAAGAATGTGTCTGCTTCAGTTTGTGGCTTCAACATGAGGCAGATGCTGGGGAATCTGAGGTGTGGAGAAATGAGAAAAGAATTTAGAGGACATGGGTTGTAGGAGATGAGGAGAAATGTTAGGCAAAGAAAAGTTTTTGTTCTAGTGTTCTTTAAATCCTACAAATGTTTTGATTTTTTTTTTAGATGAGTTCAAACAGTTCTTATGTTTGAGAAAAATAAGGTTTCTCTCAATTTTTTATCAGTAAACTTGACATGGCCTTGACTGTATTTTCTTTTAAAGTGTGCCATAGCAGTAGTATTTGCAGACCTTCCACATTCACATTCCTCTTAAATCTGCATTGATTTAGAGGTATGAAGGGCTGAATTAATAGGAAGAATGATAACCTTGGCTAGTGAAAATTGAAAGTGTTAAAGTGAAATTTTTTTGTCTTACCTGAAAGGAACAAAACTCTCTATAAGGTGATTGGAAGGTGTAAATTTGAGTACAGCTTTTCTGCAATTGACCAGTAATTCTTTAATTTGTTAGTGTAGGTAGATCAAGGTTCTATTTCTACCTGATGTCAGTGTTACTGCCTGTAATGTAAATCGGTGGTATTATGTTCAGCAACGGTTTTGTCCTAATCAATGGATATAATTCTTGTGTACAGTGCATAGCCTCTATTGTAATAATACTTGCACATAACTGATACAGATTTTATGTCAATTTAGTTCATTTGCCTTGAGGAGTTCCCAGGAGTCTTAAAGGCTCATTGCACCAGGCGTTGTAAAAAAATAATAAAAATATTTATTTGTACAGGCTTATGTTGAATAGAAAAGACAGACATATTACAGGTACTATTCAATATGGCCCTCATAAGTGTTCATCTTAGCAACTTGTCATCAAGGCTGGGGCTAGAGCTTAGTATGAAAAATTATAGAAGTTGATTAAAAATAATGTGTTAGGATGTTGGGCTTTTATTTCCTTCACTGTACAGTTCTGAGTGTTTTAGATATTGGATAAAGTTCTGCACAGAAAATGAGAGCTTGGGCAGATAGAACCTGACAACACTGCTTGCACTTTACTGTTTTCCTCTTGCAATTAATAATTGACATCTCCCTTTCATTGTTTTGTAACTGAAAGGAGAAGGTTTAGTGAGAGCTGTGATGCCTCTGCTGAGCTTCCTGTCTTGCATCTCTGAGGAGGAGCAGATCAGAAGTGGTTCTTGAAGTGGGTGTTCAGATTTTGCTGTACTGCCAGAGCAGATATCACGTTTGGCTGCTTGAAGACATAGGGGGTATGGACACAGGTCAATTTGCAATAAGAGGTATGTAATGAAGTGATGAATTGCCCACATTTTTGGAGGACTAATCAGGTGGATTAGGATGTGCTATCAGCTGATCTGCAGTTTGGAGAAAAAAAAAAAGAGCTGAGGGTTCAGTATTATTTTCACTTTGGTTAGGAAGGGTAGTTCAACTATTGTGTAAAGACCAAGAGCCTTTTAAATACGAGCTCCTGATTTCAAGTGCCCTTCAGTGGCCACGCCACTTAAAACAGCTCCTGCTGTGTCTGTTTTGCTGGTGCAGATGTTTGTGTAATGATACAGTGAATGGCTCTGTCAGGTCAGAAATGGCTTTTCTCCCTCTCAGAATTTTCTTGACCGGATCAGTTCCCTGATGTGACTTGCTCGTGAGTAGCTGTGTTAACACCATAGAGAAAGCCAGACCTCTTCAGCTGACCCTATATGTGGGTCCAAAATCGTTGTTTTAATCTTCCACATAAATCTGACTGATTTGCATAGATTCTTACTAAAATAGCAGTGTCTGTAAAAATTTGGATGGATAACTTTCAACAAGGGGTTGGTAGATTTTTGAAAGCTATTTAAGTGCATCTGTGCTGTTGATTGAGACTGAGAACCAATGGCATAATAATAAAATCAAATACACACCATCAGCCAAAATTCTGCTGAACTTTGATCATTTGTTATATTTCTAGCAATACATTTTTTCATAGTACTACAACTTAAATACTGGCTTACAACAGAAGTTCTTGTCAAATTTCTTCTTCATGTTTAGGAATATGAATTTAACAGTACACTTCACTGAAAGTGCAAAGCTAAACTGGAGATGGTATTTTAGTTTTTTTCACTTAGTGCGTAAGGAAAACTTGCAGATGCAAAAAGTCTGTGTATTTTGTGGTGTTACAGAAATGGTTTTTTACAAAAATATTTTGGATGTGAGGGAAGAAAGCAGCAGCCAAGTAATAGCCACATGTGCAATTTGATTATTTTTTGTTGTAGCTTGTTTACATTATGCCTTTTATTATAGCAGTTGAATGCTCTGAATATGTCTGCTCACATCTCCCCTGTGAGGTAGGAAGGTACACTGACTCAGGCTTACTGTGGTTGGGCTTTTTGTGTGGTCACTTAAGGAAATACATGGAAAAAGATGTGAATGTAGATTTTATCTAGCACAATAATCTCCAGAGCATTCCCCTCTCTCAACTGACAAAGCTAACTGTGCTCCTTCTGCCACGCTCATCTGTTCCTCACCCATTCTGTGAGAACCACTTCCTTAATTGTTTGGATTTAAGCTCAATACATAATGACTTTCTGAAAAGCTGTACAGACATTTTGGTAAAGAAGGCATACTGTGTCTGTGAGATGATGGAAGCTAGTTACAATCCACTTGGCCAAGCTGTAGCTCATTTGAGGAATTTTTTGATAAGTTTTCACTAGGAAGGATAAAACTAAGTTTTGTGGGGGTTTTTTGGTTGGAATTTTTTTGTGGTGTGTTGGTTTTTTTTTTGTTGTTTTTTTTTTTTTTTTTTTTTTGTCAAGACCAGTATTACCACTGATTTGCAATGCATGTTGCTAATATGTGTTGTATTAATACATACTTAAGCATGTGTAACCACTACATATGGTTTCTAAGACATGCTGTGAATTTTAGAATGATAAAATCTGATTTCCATTAATGCAGTATTCTCAGTTTAATTTAATTTTTATCTACTTTACAAGATACTTCAGTTTAGCTACTTGCATAGGGTCTGGCGCTCTCTGTGGTAAGTGACTGTATCCTGTTTCAGCTTTGAGTGGTGTAGTAAGGTTTGTTTGACAGAATATATGATGATGGCTTGGTGAGACCCAGATCTGACTAGTTTTTTCTAGAAGTGTGGTGGTGAATAATATCAGAAACATGACTTTCTGAAAGAAGTGAGCAGTGAATGTTACTGCTTGGACAAACTGGTGACTGTTTGAAGGGCTGACTGTCTTGGTTTACTTCTATAGCACCCATAATGTTGAAAACAAGTTTTAATTATTCTCCTTTTTCTTTTAAAAAGGCATCAAATGTAGAAGAAATAAGTTATATCTGTTACTTTGTTAAATGTAGTCTTAGGTTTGATCTTTAAATTCATCTTCTTGTGGCATAAGTGGCTGATTTGCCTTTTCTTAAAAGCAGCAGTGTTCCTCCAAAGCTGAAATATGGTCAGTCTATTTCCAGCCATTGATCAGGTGTGCAGGTAATAACTCTGTACGTGCAGGAATGAGGGTTAGCAGCTTGGCCTTGACAACAGAAATGTACTCAGTACACGGAAATCCTTTTTTCCTCTGTTTCTGGCTGAATTTGGAACAGAAGCATTATTTCTTACAAAATATACTCCTGAATTGTTCGTACTCGGGTTCTGGCTTTTGAGATTGTTTTGGTTATGTGTGTTCTCTGATAGTTTAAGAAGATAGAATGAGGAAGGACAAAAATAGTGATTTTTGCATTTTGTATGAGTTGTGGCAAGAAATGGCTGCAAACTTCTGTACATCTCTGTCACTTGCACAGCATTTAGCAAGTGAGTCTATTTTAATCAGAACTGTGGACACTCTGTAACCCTCCCAACTTCTTAGTGTACATTTTGGCCTGTGGAAATACTGTCTTACTGTTCATCACCTGCCTGTAAATGCATTTTCTTCCCTGATAAGCATGCTAGGAAGTGAGAGGCTTTTGACAGAGCACTAAAGATATATTGCGTTTGACTGCTGCCTGAGACTTCTCTGCACAGATGGATCGCGGTAGTCAACCCAAATCTAAAGAAAATTTAACGAAGCGGAAAGACCTCACTTATGTCCTACTGAATGAGCTGGTGGTGGTTTCATTTGCTCCTTTATAGGCTTATAGTCAAGAATTAGGCGTGTCCACACAGTGTTTTGGTTTTTGGTTCGCTTGTTATGAGCTGTCTGTAGTGATGCATTACTATGTTGGCATCAGTGTTACATGGGGAGATCTGGGCAGCTGTCCTGTTATTTGTCCAGTCTTTGATAATCAGGGCAGAAAGAGTTGTAAAGGTTTATGTGGCTGTGAAGGAAAGCCTAGCATGGTACATTGCAGAAGATCATCTCACAGAGTGATCTTGATGTGGGAGTACTGATGAGTTCTCTTAATCAGCACTGGTTAGGGGCACCCTGATGCACATGGAGAAGCCATTGAAAGATGCTTACATGCTATTGACTGACATTGGATAATCTTGCATACAGCAAGGTCACAATGCAGTAGCTTCATATTTTGAGTAACTCCTGTGTTAACAAATTTCTGTGAGGCTGTTTCAAATGATTAAACAGGAGAGAAAATCTGCATTATGCTTAAAAATAAGTTCACATGAAGAAGGTCAATTGATACAGTGCTTGAAATAACTTCACACGTTTCACAAATAAGTCTGAGATTTGGGTAAGAGGACCTATTGCTTCTTCCTATTCAAGACTTCTGTGCAGTGATTCTGTAAGTGAGGCTGTTTTTTATCAGCCACACAAACTTGTAATATGTTTCCTTTGTTCCTGCCAGGTTGAAGGCAAATTTTGATTAGAGGGCTACTGGGGGAGAAATGAATGTGTTGGAGCAAAGTGAAACTGCTTAGCTCGGTGAGTGTAGTCTGCAGTGTCTAGATGGATGTGCTTAGATGGCTCTACAGCTACGGGCTGTAAATACTTTAAAGTCATGCAGCTTTACTGAGAGAGCTGCATGCACGTGTAGCAAGAGTGTAGGTGTGACACTGGAGTAGTGAAAACTGTGCAGACTCTTACCTTCCCTTTGAATAAACAAAGATGTTGCATCTTGTGTGTGTTGGAAAGTACTGTAAATGTGTGTAATTTGTGGCTGTTAACAAAATACTTGTTTGGAGGCAGGACTTGGTCCCTTCTGCTGGGGATGGCATTATGGATGTGTACTGGCATTATGGAGTTTTATATGATTGTGTTGTAGTCTCCAGTTGGCAGATGCTGCATTGTTCTCTTGAGATCATGCATGAGGAGGAGTATGTACCAGCTGAAAATGTTTTATTTAAAGGCTTCCAGTAAAAAAATAATAAAACAGATACTTTTTTTATATGTGGGTGGGGAGAGACTTTGAAGGCCTTATCTATCTGAATGTATTTTATTAACAAGACTTGTCCAGGGGATTATTCTCAGTGGTTTTGCTCAGAGTATAGCACTTAGATATAAGCACTTTACAGGGCTGTAACTATTAAGAAAGGCTATTGCAGTAGTAATTCTAATAGTTCTGTATTTATAGCACATTAATGACAGGAAATGTGCTATATGTCTGAAGTTATCAGTGATGTAATGGGTTGGATCACGTTCTATCTTTTTTTACTCCTGTTATTAATGAAATGCCTTTTTTCTTTTTGGCAGCTATTCTACTGAATATGTTACTCAAGTTAGTCTCCTTGTGAAATACTCAAAGCAAGTATTGTCCTGGTGAAAACTTCTTATTTGTTTGTCAGGGTAAATTCCAAGAATGAAAAAAAAATAAATTGAAGGATAAAAATCTGATCTCCCTGTTTTGAGTTAGCATACATAACTTCTGGACTAAATAAATGTTACATGATTGCATGAGATTATGGAGGATAAGAATTTGTGCCTTGGTTGACCTTTACTATATCTCTGTTCTTAACGGCATTTTACAGCATCTTGTGTTGTTTCTATTCATTATATAATTAAAATTCCTCTTTTTTAATAGTGAACAAGTCTTAAGACTGTTTGTCAGCATTGTTAACATACATTAATTTGAAAATGTAGAAGTTTTCAAGCCTGTGGGTAGAGTTACAGCGAGCCAATATCATTCAGCGATTAAAGTTTTTGTATGATGTAATGCAAAGAGGCTTCCTGAGATCTTGTCCAGACTATGCAGAGTAAGCTTTGGTAAAGCCATGTTTAAAAACTGGGTGTGAGATTCTGTGGGAGACTGAGCCTGTGAGAGGATGGCAGTGTTGCTTTCATGAAAAGAGAATGGGTGCCAAGCACGTGGTAGCCAGGGTGTGCACAGTCTCCATGGCAAGTGAATGTTGCTGATTGCAGAGCCCCACACTGCTTATCTAGAGAGCTGCTTTTAACATCTGCCAGTTGCAGTAGATATTCTCTTACCTTTAGCTTGATAACTTTCTTCTATGTATGTTCTTTTTTCCCCTCATTTTTTTGCCTTAACAGCAAGTCACACAAAAAAAGAAAGAAGCTTGCCTTAGGTATCCTAATTTTAGTCCTACCCTGATAGGGCTGGAGCTTCAAACGAATAAAACATCAGAAGCAGTAATTCAGAAAAAGGAGGAGCTTATCCATAATAAGCCTGAACTGGACAGATTGGCACACTGTGGCATTCATAGAAGTGTTATTCATGTGATATATGTAGTCTTTAAAATGCTAAAAAAGTGGAAGTTCAGCAGAACAGCAGATCCCTCTTATTGCACTTAAAATATAAGATTAAAACAGCAGTAAAGTTGACTTCCTAGAAGAAGAAAGACAGAATTTGAGGTATAAACAATTTGACAGTTCCCTTTTGATTCTAGTAATATTATTATGTGCATCAATCTGCATGAACCAAGGCTGTAACATAAAGTTAGAGGAAAGGGGCTGCAGAGACATGCAGTGCTGTGGGGTGGTTTTGTACCTGTGTGTTCTTTAGCCTACACACACAGATAGTAGAAGATGAAAGACTCCAGAGTCTTCTTCAGGTAACATACATGTTAGTTAAAAAAATAACCTTGGTAGGCAGATGGGAAAAGAACTGGATGCCAAATCTTGCCTGCATCTCATTTGTGTGCCTGTTTTGTTTTTGGTTTTTTTTTTTGTGAGTTTGGTGATCTACTCAAATAAAACTTAAGTGCAAATCTAGAAATTAAATGGGTTCAGCTGAATGTGGAAAACACAAAACATGGCTAAATATGAAAACATAATGCAGGCAATTTTTCCAGGAGGTCTCCAATCTGAGGAGTTGGGGTTTTGTTTCCTGGAAAAGTGTGTGCATTGTCTTAACATTCTTTTAAAGGAAAGAGTTGGTCCAGGTGGCTTTATCCATATTTTTTTTCAGGAAGAGAAAACCACAAGGCATGAAGTGCTTGTGTCATCTGTTAATTTGGGGGGTTTGTTTTGTTTGGTTGGTTTTGGTTTTTTCTTTGTTTGTTTGGCTTTGGTGTTTAAAGGCAGTGTACATGCATGTACTTGTTCATTTCCATACTTTTCTTAATGCATCTAGTAATGTGACAGGCTTTTATAGAAGGACTAGCCAGGGTCCCCAGACAATTCTGCAGTTGTGGTCCAGTCCTTGAGGGTGAGTCATAATTCCACATACTGAATAATATGTTGAAATACAGAGGAGAGCCTTCCTGGAGTTTGTTTACTTATGAGTTGCTTATGTAAGTGTAGATGCTCATACACAGTATTCCAAAATATATTCTGACTGGCAAGTGTTTTCAGTTCTGTTTCATTCAAGGTAATATAGAAATCCTGAGGAATGAAGTTGTAGACTGCTTTGCTTAAATAGAGTGAACTTGTTTTAACTTTCCATCCTGTAAAGCAAAGCAGATGGCTGGGGGGAAAATGTGATGTGTTGTCTTGTGTTGGTTTTCACGTAGGGGTGTCACTGGAATTACTCAGGAACTGAGCATTGAGTATGCTGGTGCCAGTTCTTTCACACACTCACATGGATCCTTTCATTGGATTGTCTTGATTTGAGCTTTGGTCAATTGTATCTTGAGTGTTTGCTTATAGAAATCTTCCTGGTGTGAAACATGGACCTTGGGTATCATTCCTGTGGTAAATCCAAGGGTGGTTTGAAAGCATTGCAGGGTTCTTGTCACATCTCTAAGCGTGGTAGCAAAATACTTGGATTACTCCCAGTATTAGCCCTAGGGAATAGTTGGATGGTGAGGATTGCTCTCATTTGCTTTGCAAATATTGTTGGAAGTTTCTCTCTTTAGGGGCACAAAACCACAGCCAGTAAGTAAATGATGGTGGGGAAATATTAATGCTGGAAGTCCAACTGGTAGTAGGCTACTGGCCTGCATCACGTAGAAGATTGGCAGGTTGCAAGACAAGGGGGTTAAACATTGATGTACCAGGAAGTAGAAGAGAAATACTAAATTTTAATTGCTGTTGAAGCAGGGAAATTGAGTGGGGTACTGGTGTGACTGAGAAACATACCTTTTTTTTTCCCTCTCTTTTTCTCCATATTTAGGAGGGCTTTCGAGCTGCTGCTCTGCTGCTGAACAGCATGCAGTCCTTTCGGGAGCAAAGTAGTTATCACGGAAACCAGCAGAGCTACCCGCAGGAAGTGCACACTTCATCCCGACTGGAAGAGTTCAGCCCCCGCCAGCAGGCCCAGATGTTCCAGAGCTTTGGAGGAGGTGCTGGCAGTGGACGTCGTGGAGCAACAGGAGCCTCTACAGCAATGCCTGGTGAGAGCTCTGGCCATCAGAGCTACCAAGGTTTCAGAAAAGAAGCAGGAGAGTTTTACTATATGGCTGCCAACAAAGATCCAGTGGTATCAGGAGGGCAGCAGCCGCCTCAGCGCAGGCCTTCTGGACCAGTACAGAGCTATGGGCCCCCTCAAGGGAGTAGCTTTGGGAGTCAGTATGGGAGTGAGGGACATGTGGGCCAGTTCCAAACACAGCACTCAACCCTTGGGGGTGTATCCCACTATCAACAGGATTATACTGGTCCTTTTTCTCCAGGGAGTGCCCAGTATCAGCAGCAGGCTTCTAGCCAGCAGCAGCAGGTGCAGCAGCTGAGACAGCAGATCTATCAATCTCATCAGCCTTTACCCCAGGCTTCCAGCCAGTCTGCTTCTAGCACCTCACACTTGCAGCCAATGCAGCGTCCATCCACCCTGCCTTCCTCTGCTTCAGGCTACCAGTTACGAGTGGGTCAGTTCAGCCAACACTATCAGCCACCTTCGTCATCCTCCTCCTCCTCTTTCCCTTCCCCACAGCGTTTTGGCCAGTCAGGACAGAATTATGACGGAAGCTACAACGTGAATTCTGGGTCGCAGTACGAAGGCCATGCTGTGGGTTCCAATGCACAGGCCTATGGCACCCAGTCAAACTACAGCTTTCAGACTCAACCGATGAAAAGCTTTGAGCAGTCTAAGCTGCCCCAGAGTGGGCAGCAGGGGCAGCAGCAACAGCACCCACCTCAGCACGTAATGCAGTATTCAAATGCTGCCACCAAACTCTCTCTTCAAAGTCAAGTGGGACAGTACAGCCAGACTGAAGTTCCTGTAAGATCACCGATGCAGTTCCACCAAAACTTCAGTCCAATCTCTAATCCATCTCCTGCTGCATCTGTGGTTCAGTCTCCAAGCTGCAGCTCTACCCCTTCTCCACTCATGCCAGGTGGAGAAAATCTCCAGTGTGGGCAGGGCAACATGTCCATGGGTTCTCGAAACCGGATCCTGCAGATGATGCCTCAGCTTAGTCCTACACCATCTATGATGCCAAGCCCCAATGCTCATGCAAGTGGATTCAAGGGGTTTGGACTGGAAGGACTGCAGGAAAAAAGGCTCACAGATCCAGGACTCAGCAGCCTGAGTGCTCTAAGTTCTCAAGTTGCCAATCTGCCCAACACAGTCCAGCACATGTTGCTCTCAGATGCCTTGGCACCTCAGAAAAAAAGTTCCAAAAGATCATCCTCTTCCAAGAAGGCTGACAGCTGCACCAACTCAGAAGGCTCCTCCCAGGCTGAGGAGCAACTCAAGTCTCCCATGGCAGAGTCCCTAGATGGTGGCTGTTCCAGTAGTTCAGAGGATCATGGGGAAAGGGTGAGACAGCTGAGTGGCCAGAGTACCAGCTCAGACACCACTTACAAAGGGGGTAATTTAGAGAGACCCAACTCCTCACCAGCACAAGGTTCTCAGAATGAGCCGTCAAAACTCAGCAGCAGTCCTGCAGCTAGGGAGGATGTGGCTTCCCCTGATGGGAAGGAAGCTGTGGTGGCTGTGGAAAATGCCCCAAAAGTGAATGAAAAGGCAGTTGGGGTGATTGTGTCCCGGGAAGCCATGGCAGGAAGAGTAGAAAAGTCAGGTGGACAAGATAAACCTGCACAAGATGATGCTTCCACAGCCTCTCAAGCACCAGCTAGCACTAGTGGAGCAAAAGAAGCTGGGCATGCAGGGACACAGCAAGAGACTCAAGGAGGAGGTAAAGGGAGCAAAAGTGGCGATAACACTAACCATAATGGGGAGGGGAACAGCCAGCCTGGTCATGCAGTTGTTGGGCCAAATTTTCCTGCAAGAACAGAATCTTCCAAGTCTCCTGGCAGTTTAAGATACAGCTACAAGGATAATATAGCACCTGGTATACAGAGAGGTATTGGTGGCTTTCCACAGTATCCATCTGGTCAAGAAAAGGGAGATTTTCCAGGGCATAGTGAGCGCAAAGGCCGTAATGAGAAGTTTCCTAGCCTCCTCCAAGAGGTTTTACAGGGGTACCACCATCATCCAGACAGAAGGTACTCTAGGAATGCGCAGGAGCATTCTGGGATGGCTGGGAGTTTGGAGGGAGCCATGAGACCCAATGTTTTAATTAGTCAAACCAATGAATTGACCAATAGAGGCCTCTTAAACAAAAGCATGGGGTCCCTCCTAGAGGGCCCTCACTGGGGTCCCTGGGATAGGAAGTCTAGCAGTGCAGCTCCAGACATGAAGCAGATAAATTTAGCTGATTACCCTATTGCTAGAAAGTTCGATGTGGAGTCTCAGTCTGCTGCCCATGAGGCAGGAGCACTCTCAGAGAGGAGATCAGTGATCTGTGACATATCCCCATTAAGGCAACTTGTAAGAGATCCTGGCCCTCACCCCATAGGGCACATGGGTCCTGAGGCCAGAAGCGGAAGGAGTGAACGTCTTGCCCCTGGCTTGAGCCAGTCAGTAATACTCCCTGGTGGTTTAGTATCCATGGAAACAAAGATGAAAGCTCACAGTGGGCAAATAAAGGAAGAAGATTTTGAGCAGTCAAAGAGCTCAGCTAGTCTCAACAATAAAAAAACAGGAGACCATTGTCATCCTGCTGGCATCAAGCATGAATCTTTTCGAGGCAATGCCAGCCCTGGAGCTGCAGTCTCTGATGCTGCTCCAGACTACATGCCCCAGCAGGACACCAGATCGACACAGATGAGACGAGGACCTGGCAGAACTGGAAGGGGTAAATCACCCTCTCAATATCAGGATCTTGCTGATAAGCTGAAAATGTCACCAGGCAGAAGCAGAGGCCCAGGTGCAGATCTGCATCACATGAACCCACACATGACACTATCTGAAAGAGTTAGCAGGGGTTCCTTGCATTCTGTCTACCCTCAGAATTCAGAAGGCCCATCTCTGGCTTCAGCATATCACACCAATGCTAGGCCTCATGCTTTTGGTGACCCCAACCAGAGTCTGAATTCCCAGTATCATTACAAGAGACAGATATACCAGCAACAGCAAGAAGAATACAAAGACTGGGCAAGCAGTGCTGCTCAGGGTGTGATTGCTGCAGCTCAGCACAGGCAGGAAGGAGCAAGGAAGAGCCCAAGACAGCAGCAGTTTCTGGAAAGAGTAAGGAGTCCCTTAAAAAATGACAAGGATGGAATGATGTACCTTCAAGGTAGCTCTTACCATGATACTGGAAGCCAGGAAGCTGGGCGCTGTGTCATGGGGAGTGACAGTACTCAGAGCAAATGCGCCGAACTGAAACATGGCAGCCAGAAGTTGCAGCATCATGAATCTGGTTGGGACCTCTCTCGGCAAACTTCTCCTGCCAAAAGCAGCGGCCCTCTTGGAGCAGCCAACCAAAAAAGATTTTGCCCTCAAGAGAGCGATGGGCATCGACGAGAGGAATCTACAGATTTGCCCAAGCCTAGTAATGCTATGCTTAGGCTCCCTGGCCAGGAGGACCAGTCTCCACAAAACCCATTAATTATGAGGAGGAGGGTCCGTTCTTTCATCTCTCCTATCCCTACCAAAAGACAGCCACACGATATGAAGAACAGTGGCAGTGACGATAAGGGGCGACTGATGACTTCAGCAAAAGAAGGAGCTGATAAAACATACAACTCCTATGCTCATTCATCTCAAAGCCAAGATGCTGGCAAATCAGTTGCAAAGGGAGATTCCTTCAAGGACCTGCCAAGTCCTGATAATAGGAATTGTCCTGCTGTTTCCCTCACAAGCCCGGCAAAGACCAAAATATTGCCCCCAAGAAAGGGGCGAGGATTAAAACTGGAAGCTATTGTTCAGAAAATTACATCTCCCAATATTAGGAGAAGCGTTTCTACCAACAGTGCTGAAACTGGTCCAGATACTGTCACTCTTGATGACATCCTGTCCCTCAAGAGTGGGCCTGAAGGAGGAAATGTGGCTGGACATGGACCAGAGGCTGAGAAAAGAAAAGGAGAGATACCAGATCAAGTGGGGCCAGCAAGCCAGGATACAAGTGGTGAAAAAACTGTTCCAAGATCTTCAGAAGAGTGGCAAAGCAGCGAGGATGATAAAAACAAAAAAGAGGTCCCTGAAACCACCAGTATTGGCAAAGAGGGAGGAGGATCCAGTGCAGTACCACCACCTTCTCAGAAGTCAGGTGGTCAGGGAAGGTCTGATGGATCTGTAAGTGGAGCTGGAACTCTGACGTTTTCTGACTCAAAAACAATCTCCCCTTCCAGTGTGTTCATTTCTGAACCAAATCCAAAGTCTGAGGAAAAAGATGGAGATGTGACAAACATTTCACCCAAGCCAGATGGTTTCCCTCCAAAGGGATATTTCCCCTCTGGAAAGAAAAAAGGGAGGCCAATTGGGAGTGTGAACAAGCAGAAGAAGCAGCAGCAACAGCAGCAGCTGCCTGTGCCCCCGCCTCCCCCGCCAGCACCATCACAGCCTGCAGAAGGGGTGGGTGCTGGTGAGCCAAAGCCCAAGAGGCAAAGGAGGGAGAGGCGAAAACCTGCAGCACAGCCACGGAAGCGGAAGCCTAGACGGGCTGCTCCAATCGTGGAGCCTCAAGAACCAGAGATCAAGCTTAAATATGCTACCCAGTCTGTAGATAAAACTGACTCCAAGAATAAGTCCTTTTTCCCTTATATTCATGTGGTAAACAAGTGTGAATTAGGCGCTGTGTGCACAATCATAAATGCGGAGGAAGAGGAGCAGAACAAATTGGTGAGGGGTCGGAAAGGACAGAGGTCTTCAACACCCCCTCCCAGCAATGCAGAGAGCAAAGTGCTGCCCACCTCAACTTTCATGCTGCAAGGCCCTGTAGTAACGGAGTCTTCTGTCTTGGGGCATCTGGTTTGCTGCCTGTGTGGCAAATGGGCCAGCTATCGTAACATGGGTGACCTCTTTGGTCCTTTCTACCCCCAGGATTATGCAGCTACCCTGCCCAAGAATCCACCTCCAAAGAGGGCCACAGAAATGCAGAGCAAGGTCAAGGTACGGCACAAAAGTGCTTCTAATGGTTCCAAGACAGATACTGAAGAGGAGGAGGAACAGCAACAACAGAAGGAACAAAGAAGCCTGGCTGCTCATCCCCGCTTTAAGAGGCGGCACCGCTCTGAGGACTGTGGCGGAGCCTCTCGGTCACTTTCAAGGGGAGCTTCTTGTAAAAAAGCATCCGCTGATGGTGGCAGTGCTGGTGAAAAGACTCCTTTGGACTCAAAACCATCTATGCCCACTTCAGAAGGTGGCACTGAGCTGGAGTTACAAATTCCTGAACTACCTCTTGACAGCAATGAATTTTGGGTCCATGAGGGTTGTATTCTCTGGGCCAATGGGATCTACCTGGTCTGTGGCAGGCTCTATGGGCTGCAGGAAGCTGTGGAGATTGCGAGAGAGATGGTGAGTACCTGACCTTGCTATACACAATTATTTTCTTTCATTAGCAAATATATACCATTTGGAATACTGTTTTTCTTGTTCTTCTCTCATATCTTAAACAGGCATTTTTTATCTTTAATCAATCTGTAGTGATGTCCTATTGATGACCTCATTTAGATCTCTGCCACACGTGATCAGATAAGATTCTTTGGACATCAAAAAGTTGGGTGCTTATTACCTAGTAAAAGTTCTGGATGTCCAAAGGCTTTCTCATGACTACAGTGGTCTCTTTGCCCTTCCTTCTTCTATTCTGTTAGATATTTAGTGTTCTCTAGGGCTCTTCTTGGAGTCATAGAGTGAAAGGACAAGTGGTAGCAGACACAAATTGCAGCAAAGAAAGTTCTAGTTCAATTGGCAAAAAAATTCAGTGAGGCTAATCAGACATTGGATTGAGGGTGGGGAAATGACAGAAAAGCTGTGGAATGCCCTGGTTTTGGAGATGTGGTTCTGGGTAGAGCCCTAAGCATCTTTACATCTCAAGGTGGATCTACCTTGGAAGTTGGCTCTGCTTTCAGCAGGGGCTCCTTCCAGTGTGAGTTACTCTGCACTATAATACATACTACACAGCTGTAGGAGAATTTGCAGTCCTTACAAAATAAGGTGGATAGAGCAGAATTGCACAAAGGTCTGTAAGCTTTGAGGGAAATATTTTGGGCTTAGTATCGATGAGTTCAGCATTCACAAATGACACTGGTAATTTACTTTCTCCAGAGAGGGAGTACACTATGAGTGAGAAGTAATAGGTAAAATTAAAGCTGGGACGAAGGAAAAACTTTTTTCACTGCTGTCTGATTGTGGATGGACACGTTCTTTCCTGAGGCAGAAGCTTTAAAACCACAGTTATGTACCTTGCTTTGCCATTGTCACTATCCTGCATTGCGTTTTTTATGGTTATCTTTTTTTGTATTGTTCTCTGTCTTGGGTCAGACCATGGAAGAGGCATAGAACTACTTTTTCCTGTTGCCTTCAGGTTCTTCCTTTTCTAAACAGTGTTGGGATCCAGTTTTTATCTTCTTTCCTCTGTATTGTTACATACAGCATGCTTGTTTCCTCCCCATGAACTTTTTCTTTGCAAGTTTGATTCCTGGCTTGTTCTAAATTTTCACTCAACTGTTCTTTGACAGTAATTACATGCTTCTCTGCCCTAACTTGATTTGGCTTGCATTCTTGTTTCTAGTCTCTCATTAAACATAGTCAGTTAATTTCATTTGGTTTTCATCGAGCCATGCCCGCGTGCTTGTTCTGATGCAACTGCTGAATTTCTTATCTCTGATAATTGCAAGGTTTCTTTCAGGTCCTCCACCACCATTCGGATTCTACTGGCAGTGTGGCCTGCTTTCATTTGTCTGGTAGTTCACCAGTATTTAGAATTTGTATCTCTCCAGCCTGATTTTCCCTTTTTACTGTGTGTAGGGTGTGTCTTTCACTTAGAATTCTGGTTTTCCCAATAGCAAATGCCTTTTTTACAAGTTCTTGAACTGCTTGAGTTATCCTCTAGTGATCCTTTTTGTGTCCCTGTTTGTGCAAAGGACATAAGCCCAGCTGTGCTCAAACATGCTGTGTTGAGAGGCTCTAATCAAACTTGTTCAATAATAGCAGCCCGTTATCCACATTTTCATGTGGGTTTTTGCATGTTGTTTGACGTCTAGTTCTTTCTCTGCGTGGAATCTTTGACTTTCTGATTGAATATGCTTTGGCTTACCCTTTAGCACTTTCTTCCAACTGTTACAATCATCTCCTACTTACAAGTAAAATTTTTTTTTCCTCTTCTTCTTTAACCGTTTCATCTGCCTTTATGGCACCTTACAAAAATATCTCCTTATCTCCCTTGAACTTTGTGTTCTTTTCCTCTACCTCTTTCCCTCAATCAGTTCCTCTATCTTTTCTTTTCCGTCATAATGCCAGTAGAAATAAGTGTTTCTCTTTTAAAAAAAAAAAAAAGGTACAAAATGCTCGTGGCCTCTCTTGCCTTTGCAACTACTTCTTAATTTCCTTTTTCTTTTTTCATCTCAAAGTTCTTTGAGTGCATTGTCTGGGGCTCTTGTCCTCCACTGTGGCTTCAGTTGTGCTCTACTGCAATTGTAATCAGTGTTTATGGTGATCTTTTCCCAGTTAAGGTTTAGATCCAGTGCCTAATTTTCCATTTTTCTGTCGACTACATTATCACTATCAGCTGTGCTGCTTTTGAAGTGTTGTTCCACCTTTGTTTCCTGCCTGTGTCTTTTGATTACCTCCTTGCTTTCCATTGTATTTTTCAGAGAGGCTGTTTTTCATTACTTCACGCTTTTTTTGTGGGGCTCACTGAAGTTTGCTTGTGCCTTTTTTTTTTTTTTTATCCTGGAATAGCATGCTTTTGAGTAGCTCTTGGTAACTCAATCACTTTCTTCCAGAGTCTTGTAGAGCTTCCATGTTTCTCCAGATTCATGTTATTTCGATACAAACTTAAAAATTGTTCTTGAATTCATAGTGAGTTTCCAAAATCTCACTTTAAAACATTGCTTTTAATCTACATTATCCTTAATCCATTGTCTGTAATTTTATTCTGATTTTCATGTCACTCAGATTCACAATCTCATTTGATTTTAAAACTATTTCTTCCTAATCCTTCCTATTTAAGGCTGAAAGAAATACTGCTTACTTTTGGTATATGATAAATAATATGTAGTCTTTCAGTGCTCTCCACTGTTCTGTCTAGATCCATTTTTTACCTGTTCATAAGACTGAACTTTCAGAGTCAGGGACAATTGTCTGGTGTGTACATTTTGTTTTACTATAGAATCATAGAATGATTTGAATTAGAAGCAGCCTTAAAGATCAAACCCCCTGCTGTGGGTAGGGATACCTTCTACTAGAGCAGGCTGCCCAGGGCCCCATCCAATCTGGCCTTGAACACTTCAAGGAATGGGCTGTCCACAACTGCTCTGGATAGCTTGTTCCAATGCCTCACCACCCTCACAGTAAAGAATTTCTTCCTAATACCTAAGTTAAATCTACTCTCAGTTTGAAACCATTCACCCTTGTCCTGTCACTACATGTTCTTGTGAATAGCCTCTCTCTTGTCTGTTCCCTTCAGCTAGTGGAAGGCCACAATTAAGTCACCCCAAAGCCTTCTCTTTTCCAGACTGAACAATCCCAGTTCTTTCAGCCTTTCCTTGTAAGGAGAGATGCTCTGCCCCTTAAATCATTTTGGTGGCCTCCTCTGGACTTGCAAAGACTGTCTTGGTCTTTTTGCATAGACCAAAAAGGTCCATGTCCTTTTTTGTGCAGAAGACCCCAGAGCTGGATGCAGCACTGCAGGTGGGGTCTCACCAGTGCAGAGCAAAGGGGCAGAATCCCCTCCTTCATCCTGCTGCCCACACTCCTTTGGATGCAGCCCAGGATACAACTGGCTTTCTGTGCTGTGAGTGCCATTGCTGGGTTGTGTCCAGCCTCTTGTCCACCTGCACTCCCAAATCCTTCTTGGCAAGGCTGCCCTTGATCCCTTCATGCCCTAGCTTGTGTTGATACCCGCGGTTGCCCCAACCCAGGTACAGCACCTTGTTCTGGGTCTTGTTAAACTTCATGAGATTCCCATGTGCTCACTTTTGAGTCTGTTCTGATCCCTATGGCTGGTATTCCATCCTTCAGGTGAGTGAAGAGTACCACTCAGCTTGGTCCCTTCATCTGTGTCATTAATGAAGACATTAAATAACTCTGGTGCCAACGCAGACCCCTGAGGGACACCACTGGTCACTGATGCCCACTGGGACTCTGAGCCGTTCATCTCTACCCTCTGGATCTGACTGTCTGACCAATTCCTAATCCATCTAATGCGTCAAATCTGTCACTCTTCAGTTTGGAGAGAAGGAGAAGGGTGTTGTGTGGGACTGTCAAAAGCCTTACATTTCAAAAGCATTACATATGAATTACATCCTCACCCTTTCCCAGGGAGGAAGGAGTCACTCTGTCATAGAAAGCCACTAGGTTGGTCATGCAGGACTTGTCCTTTGGTGAAGCTGTGCTGGCTGTCCTGAATCACCTCCCTGTCCCCTGTGTGCCTTAGCACAGCTTCTAGGAGGATCTGTTCCATGATCTTCCCAGGCACAGAGGTGAGGCTGACAGGTTGGTAGTTCCCAGGGTCCTCCTTTCTGCCCTTTTTACAGATGTGTACAATGTTTCCCTTTTTCCACTCACCTGGGGTTTCACCTGACTACCAACTTTTCAAATACCATGGAGCGTGGTTTAGGAATTACATCAGCAGACTCTCTCAGCAATCTCAAATCCATCTTTTCAGATCCCATGGACTTGTGTACATTCATGTTCCTTAGGTGTTCATTAACCTGATCTTTGCATACAGTGGGAGGAACACTTGCCTGCCTCAGTCCCCATCCTGTCATCCATCCACTTGAGAGGTGTGGGAAGAGAGGTTGCCATTGAAGACTGAGGCAAAAAATTTGTTGAGTACCTCAGCCTTCTCCTCGTCCATTGTTAGCTGTTTGCCAGCATTGTTTATGGTAGGGAGTACACCTTCTTTGTCCTTCCTTTTCTGGTTAACCTACCTGTAGAAGACCTTCCTGTTATTCCTTGCATTCCTTTTCAGGTTCAGTTCCAGCTTTGCCTTGGCCTTCTCCGGACTATCCCTGCACAACTGAACTTCATCCCTATACTCTTCCCATGTTACCTGTCCTTGTTTCCACTGCCTGTGTCTTTGTTTCTTTCCCTTTGGTTTGATCAAGAGTTCCCTACTCAGCCATCCAGTCTCTTGCCTTACTTGCTCAGTTTCTTGCTTCTGAGAATTGCTAGCTCTTGAACTCTATAGAAGACTTCCATAAAAATCTGCCAGCTCAGTTCTGCACCTGTGTTCCTGAGGGCAGTCTCCCAGGGTACCCTATTGACTATCTCCTTGAGAAGCTGGAAGTTTGCTTTCCTGAAGTTCAGGGGCTTAACTTTACTCCTTACCTGACCCATATCACTCAGGACTGCAAAATCCACCAATGCATGATTGCTCCAACCCAGACTGCCTCCCATCTTGACATTCCAGTTAGTTCATTTACACTGGTGATCATCAAATCCAGTATCAAGTTCCCTGTGGTAGGGCTGGCACCTGGCTCAAGGAGCTATCTTCCATGCATTGCAGGAGTCTCCTGGATTGCCTGCAGTTACCTTGGTGCTTCCCCAGTAGCTGTCAGGGTGGCTGAAGTCCCCCAGCAGGATTGGAGTGTGTGAGCACCACACCTCCTGTGACTGGGGCAGGAAGGCTTTGTCAGTGGGCTCCCCTTGGTCAGGCAGCTGTGGCAGACCCCGGCCTCAGGGCTCCTTTGTTACCTCAGTGTCTGATTTTTACCCACAGTATTTCAGCCTGCTCATGGCTGTTCTTCAGAGACAGCTCTTCACACTCAGCGCACCTCTTGACATGGAGGGCAACCCCTCCACCTCTCCCTCCTTTCTGTCTCCTGAACAGCTCATAGCCACTGATAGTCACACTTCAGTCACGCAGTTTGTCCCACCAAGTTTCAGTAATGGCAACAAGGCCATGACTTTCCAGCAGCATGGTAGCACCCAGCCCCTTTGGTTTGTTGCCCAATTCTGTGTGCTTTGGTGTAAAGGCACCTTGGCCAGGCTGTTGGCTGCATCACCTTCCCAGAGGAACACCCCTTAATTCCTTTGAGATATTTCCCTGCTGGTATCCCTGTTGGCTTCTGTTACCTCAGGAGTCCCTGGCTCACCTCTCTAAGACTCCAAGTGTGCTCCAGTGTGGCCAGCACATTTCAGAGTCAAGGGCAGAGTGCCCTCACTAGTGCCCTGTTTCTCTAAGCTTTGCATCTCATCCCACAGCTTGCCAAGGACAAGCCTAATACTGTCCCCCTCCCGAATCAGAGTTGAAAGCTCTGTATTTTGTCTCATACAAATACAGTATCCTGAGATGACGCGCGGCTCCTCTGTATAACATTCGTAAGAGAATCCATTTATCGCCCCTGTGACAAATAATGGAAAAGGTTTTCTTCTAGCATTTTTCTCTTCCTGTTGTAGCAGGCTGTTGTGCTGGCTTCTCCTCTGGAAGCAGTGTAACCTCACCCCTTCAGCTCACAGAGGGTTATGTGCAGCACTAAGATGGCCATGGGGTATTCAGAGGTGTGCCTGCCAGAAGCCATCCCCAGGCAGTGGGAAGGCTCTGTTGAACTCAACTCTCCTGCCCTGCTGCCTGAGGAAAGCCTTCTGGCTCACACAGCTGATTTCCTATGCTTGTTGCATATGCTTTTGCTTTACCTCCTCTGTGCTTTGCGAGTGCATTTTCTCTTTTTTCCTCTGACATGCAGTTCATTAGTGTTGCTGTCATGGAAAAGCAGATGTGCAAATCAAGTAGCTGCTTCCTACCAGGAACAAGTAGAGAGATGTGTGCTCAGGCACACAGGAATGTAGCTCTTGGATTTTGTCTATGGGTAAGGAAGGACATTAGCATGTGGTATATGAAGAGTCATGATCCTGGAAGTGAATAATGCATGTATGTAACTCATTCTGTGCAAATTAAATATTCCCATAACTAAAAATTACCTAAACTGTCTGTGGTACCAACAGGGTAAATATGCACCAATTTAAACTGAATCCATACCATTAAGTGAGTTGAAATATTTTCTTTAGACACCTGGCTCAGTTGCTGTTGTTTATGCAGCACTCTAGTATAGAAATAGGAAACTTAAACCTTTAGTCAAAGTCCATTGATGTAGGTAGTGATACAAGTAACCTGTCCTGTGTTTCTTCTTCTCACACAAGCTTACCTATCTTTTTATCACATGGAAGCTCGTTATAGATTTTTTTTTCCCCTGGACACCTATTCCTCACATGCTTTCCAAGATCAGAAAATAATTTTTCTTGCTAAATTGTTTCTTATATGAATAAGTGTCTGTCTTACTGCAGTTTTTTTGACAACTGGCCCATAGTCAATCTCAAGAAAGAATTTTTATTTATGTGAAGGTGCTCAAAGATCAAATTGTACCAGATGCTCAAGAAGAATTCCTGAGAAGGCATTATCTTAAAAAGGTTTATCAAACTGTGAAGTGACTCTCCAGAGCTTTGAGCTTTCCTTAAAGTCTGTTTTCACTCTGGACTGAAAATGGTGTGTGTTATCTGCTAAGCAGCAATCCAGGTGGTTTCCAAAGTGCTAGCATCTGCCTTTCTTGAAGGCAAAAAGGTGTTCCTTTCACTCTGGTCACTCTGCTGTGCTTTTTGGTTCTGAGAATGTGATCTAATTAAATGGGCTGCTTCAGATGCAGAATGACTTAATCCTTCTCCTTATTTTGAGGCTTAAATAAGATACCCCAGCAGATGAGCTAAGGAGTCTGTCTCCCTCATAAACTGTTAATGCATAGTCATGGTGCTAAGTGGCCTTCTTGCAGTTAGATTTTTTTTTTGTTCCAATGCTGATGAAATCTTGAACTGAAAAAAATGCCATCTCCTTAGTGCTAGGTGATCCTGTCGCTTATAAAGTTTTTTCTTTCAAATACTGTAGGTGGCCAGAAAGTTCCCTGTCTTGTCTATTTTTTCACCATTTTTCTATTAATGAGCAGTTCATTTCCATGTAAGATGAAGTGTTGGTTACCTTTGAAACTGGAAGAATTATGGAGTCACTTTGGTAGTTGTCGGCAGTTTTAATGTTCAGAAGAATTGATGGTCTTTATTCTCAGTATTAAATATATGAAGCTGTAAATGAAGAGAACAATGCAGATAACATTCTTTGTGTTAAGTTGAATCCAAGATAGTTCAGCTATTGTTTTCTAAAAAGCTGTTCACTAGGAAGGTGGTATGCTGTTTTTTACAGGGCTTCTTTGTAAGACATGTTTTTACCTAAGGCAGAGGCTCTGACCTGGCACATGTATTACTTCTGGTTAGGATGGGTTTGTTTGTTTGTTTGTTTTTCTTCTATCTCTGCTCTTTTTCGAATTGACCTTGCTGAAGATAAATGTAGCTTGTGTTCCTGCTGAGAGTGTTCTGTGAAAGGAAAGTTTGTTTATCCCCCTTTTAAAGATCTCTTTAAAAGGTCTAAAAAATGTAATGCTTTTCTCATCAATCTCTGCATCTCTCCCAGCTTTAGAAATGTTTTAATCCTTATACATGGAAAGGAGTCCTTGGAACCTGTTTCCTTTGTTGCTCTTTGTTGAAAAGATCATCTTGGATTTCAGTCAGGTGAACTTTAGAGTAACAAATGGTGAAGGGTGAAACCTGCCCATGATCTACAGTGGAGCGGAAAATTCTATGTTTTCTCTCGCCAGTCTGTAATTTTGTCTGTCCAGCTCTCCGTGGATTCTCTTTCAAAGCCTGCTTTTTATACAAAGTGGTAAAATCTACCTGCTTCAAGACTCCTAACAGGCCTGTTTTGAAGGTCTGATAAACTTTAGTGATGAGAAGTTTAGTACCTAAATGCCTGAAGTCTCTTTCTCTTCAGCTTGATACTAGATATTTGTATGTTTCATGCCTATTGGGCAGTGGTAGCCTTGTGCCTCATGTTGTGAGTGTGTCTTTGTTAGTTTTAGAGTTAGAAGTAGGTTTGCATGTTACCCATCTTTCACAGGGAGCAGCTCCTGGTTTTGCACAGGTAAGTTGTTCTTAAGACTCCTGATAATTGATCTTCCACCATATCTTATTTGGAGGAGATTACCTTTCTATGATACTTTGTTTACTCTGATGCTTTCATAGAACCATTTTCTTTTGTTTACCTCTACCATTCTGGACTCTAGCTGTAACTTGGGTAAAGAAGGGTGCCTGGAGGGATCACTAGGATTTAAGCTATTTATATTCTCAAATTTGGGAAATCACAGCCTAACAGAAAAGCTCCCACACTCTGTAAGTAATTGCTTATAAAAGGTTCCTGGCTGCATAGCTAATCAAGTGGCTGAGCCAGGGAATTGGTATGAACTGGGAAAATTGCGGCAGGTTAGCTGCCTTCGGCAAAACAAAGCAAAACAGTTTCTAGGCCCAGAAACCTGACTACTGTACCATACAAGTATAAAGGTATCAGTTCATTCTGTCTCATTTGGCACAGGTGGGCTCTCTTATCCCTGAGCCAGAGCAGGAGGGAGTTGCTGTCATGAGGAGGGATCCTGCTTTATCCTCTCTGTGAGCTGCTTGCTTCCACTACTTCACTTGCACTAGATCTCCCACCTGTGCATTTACACAGTGGGCTGATTTGTAGCCAGCTAATCCATCAGAAGACTAGCTTGGGCTGGGAGATCTTTGTGCAGATCAGCCATCTGACTCTGCTTACACTCTGAACCATGTTTGTTGCATCTGAGAGGGAGTGTCCTTTCCACTGGTAATGATAACCATTAGATCAATTTAGCTGTAACATAAAATTGTGCCCAGGTGCCACCAGCACTTGAAAGGGTTTCAGGTCTATGGTACTACTATTTAATAGTGTTTGGAGAAGAATGTTAACCTTTTATTCATCATCTGTCTTTGTAGAGAAGAAAAACATGCAGAACCTAGTAATTTTTTTTCTCCCAAACCCACTCTCACCCCTCCCCCCCCCCAAAACCAAAGCATGAAACCAAAAAAACTCCTTAAGTGCAAGAGTTCTGTGTTAGGTCAGGGTTCAACTGAAATAATAATCTGGTGCTTCAAAAATAACATGCCTGACAACACACAGGAAGGAACAGTTGTGTTTCGACACCTAGAGCTGTGTTAGTAGGGACACATTTCAAGAGTAGGAAGAAGTGACACTGGAGCTTTTTAATTTTTCACTGTGAGGAAAGGGAAGCAGATTTAAAATCACTGCTAGCAGTGGTTGGAAAAGGGATGTACTGAGAACATTGCTTGCTTGTTTTTATCTCTGGAAACAGCTTTTAGTATGCTTTAGCCCTTCAATGAGGATTGCCACAGAAGCTTGAGGCACTTTCTACAGTTACCCTTAAAGTGGCTGAATTCCTGGTTTTCATTGACAGACTGTGCCCAAATACCTAGTTATCTGAGCTGGAAATGTGCACTCTAGCATAATACTCATTTTCATTCCTCAGGAAATGGCAGCATCTTTAATATTCTTCTGCAGTGTTACAAAAATAAGAAAGCATGAAATTTTGGGTGGAGGAGAAATTCTGAAAGACAGCTGAATGATGAACTTCAGATTTGGTTTTCTCAGAAAGGCATTGCCATCTGCTGTGCCACTGAAAGTCTGTGCTGTCATGACTCCTGCTCTGTGAGAGTAATCCTCCCCAGGGAGGAGAACCTGGGAGGAGCCCCTGGTGTATCTCAGTTCGCTGCCTTCCTCTCTTGGGGACCTGAAGTGTGAATCACTACTGCTGCAGCACTTGGGAGCTTACAGCAACTCTGTGCATTGGTACCACAAGCCTTAAATGCTAAAGAGCTGAGCAGACAGAATCCACATGTACATGTCTGATGCAAATGTTTCAGTATCTTAAATTATCAGAAGCCAGTAATTACATTTGTGAAATGAAGTTGGTTTTCTTTAGCTTTACTGTGAGTAGGAGTGAGGTGGATGTGGTGCAGCCTATGTTGATTATGGACTGAAGGTGATAGGAATCACATTTTAGTTGTGATCTCAAGCATAGAGTTGATGCTGGTAAGAGGAAAGACTCCAGTCCTGACCCCTTTGTAATGGGGAAGAGAGAAGATGCAGGGAAGTACTTTCTGTGCATCTTTATTAGCAGACTCCTTTGTCATTAGTTTATCCCAAAATACAGGCATTATGTCTGTGCTTGCATGTGGTTTTATATTTTACTGTTTGTCTTGCATGTGGAGTGAGGAAAGTGGAAAATAGATTTACTGACAATGGAGTGTTGGGAAAGAATAGGATGTTTACCCACTTACATGAGTTGTAGCCAAGAGCACTGGAAACTTGTATGCAAAAAGCAGCTTGCTCATTCCACAGTTGCCTTTCTGTAAAACTTCAGGGATTCTCATCATTTCTGTACAGTTTTAATTTAAAAATACATTTATGTAACTTAATTTTGAGAAAGCTCTTCCAAATGTGAATGGGGCCTTCTCTGTGCAGGAGATTTCTAGACAAAGCTTTAGAGCTTTTTGTCTGGCTTATCCACAAGCTCACACAGTCTTTTTCTTTGGTAAGATTTCAATTGCCTGTTACCTTAGGGGTGCCAAGCTCTTACTAAATTTTCAATAGTGAGTGAATGCAATCCATTTATGTGTCATTTTAGCTTGAATCTTTTTAAGCTGTGCTGGTAAAAAGCTTGTTAAGATTCCCCAAAATTTTGGAGGAGAGTTGTTGCGTTGTTGGTGTTTTGTTTTGTTAACTTAAAATGAACCAATTTTTTAAACTTAGACTAATTCCAGATGGTTGTCACTCCAGCTGTATTCCTTTAGCTTTGTTAGAAGAACACTACTAGCAAATAAGTTTATTCTGCTCCATGCCTCTGTATTTAAAATGGGGTTATATTTGATTACAATGGGCAAAAGTGCAGACTTAAATGTATTTTTCCTGATTTTTGGAAAAAAAAATATTATTTTTTCGTCTTTCATCTGTCTTACTGACTATGAAAAGAGGCTAATTTCTGAAGATAAGAATTCATTACTTTCTTTTAGATAATATTTAGTAGATTATTAGAATTTTGTTCTATCTTTTGTAAGACCTTTTTAAATTTAAAAATCTACAAATTTTAAATTTTATTTTTAAAATAAGCATTGTATTGAATTCTTTGGTCACTGAATAAGCAAGAATAATGCTTCAATTGTACTAGTGTTCTACTATTCATAATAAAGGAAAGCTCTCCAAGCATGGCAATGCAAACCAAGTTCATAAAACGTTATCTACACGTAAGGCTTTATGCCAGATTGGGACAGGAATTCTGCAGGCAAAACTGGGACACTTACTGATGGTGGTATGAAATTACTTTAAAATCATGAATTCACAGGATGGTTTGGGTTGGAAGAGACCTTACAGGAACACCTTCCATGAGACCAGGCTGTTCAAAGCCACATCCAACCTGGCCTTGAAGACTTCTGGGGATGGGGGGCATCCAGAGCATCTCTGTACAGCATTCCAGTGCTTCATCCTCACAGTAAAGAATTTCCTCCTAATACCTAATTTAAACCTCTCCTCTTAGTTTAAAACCATTCCCCATTGTTCTGTCACTATCTGCCCATGTTGAAAGTTGCTCTCTCTCATTTTTATAAGCCCCTTTAGATGCTGGAAGGGTCTGTAAGGTCTCCCTGAAGCCTTCTCTCCAGGCTGAACAACCCCAGCTCTCTCTGTCTTCATAGCAAAGATGCTCCTGCTCTCTCATTATCTTTGTGGCTTTATAGAAAGCAGGTTTTAAACTTTCTTCTTTTCAAAAGTAGATTTCAATCTGTCCATTATAAGCCTAGTTATATAACCTCAATATATTTTTTAATTAGAGAAATATGTTCTGAAAGAGGTTAGATTAATTTCCCTAGATTTAGAAAGATGAGTAAAAATAAAACTGAAGTATGATGAGTATTCATGTAATAATTTTAGAAACTACAGCAAAATTATAACTAGTTTTTTGCCTTAAAGAACGTTACTCTACAGAGACAAGAACTGGAGAAAAGAAGTTCTTTCTGCGCAGCATATTGTGCCTGAGGTTATGGAAGGAGCCAGAAGAGTAGTTTGGGTTCCCCAAATTATCAACTCATCCTTCTTAGCTAATTTATACTGTGCTGCTCTTATCCTGTTGTGCTCTGGCTAGTCTGTTGGCAGAGGAAATATTTTTCCAACAATTTTATACACTTAACTGGACTCTGTGTAGAGGATAGTCTTCATGGATAGAGCACTTTGGCAAAAAGTTATTAATAAGCCTTTATTGTTATGGATTGGATCCCAGCCAGCTGCTTAGTGATTAAAGTTTAATTGCATGATGATTAGTTTTCATTAGTAAGCAATTAGCATTCAACAGCAGTCCTGTGTTGCTAAAGCTATGGGTAAGCATAAGTGGCTAGAGCCATGTTGAGGGAGAAGGTCTCTGGCTGGAGATGTGGGCCAGAGCTGTTTGGAATATGGGAATAAGGATTCTGAGGTTTAGTTGACCTCATCAGCTTGTTCCTACTGCAGAATTGGGAGTGGGGAATGGAGCAAATGTCCAGAAGAGCACAGCCTGCACATTAGCCTGAGTGTAGGGAGCTAACAAAATAATCATCGTCCTGAAAAGGACCTTTGAAGGTCTGACTTGCTCTCACAGTAACACTGGTTTTCATAGACTTGTCCCTCTCCTTGCCACAACTAAAACTCCTTTTTCAGAATTCCCCTCTGAATTGGTGAAATTCCTTTTTTTACTTTGGCAGCAGCCCTTGATTGTCTTGTGCCTCTGTGGGGTAAATTAGGAGAAAGATGAGTGCAGGGCAAGGGCTGAGGGAAGTGAAACAAATGAGGGCAGAGGGAGGTAGGAGTGTAGCAAAAGGTCAAGGCTTCTTTGTGTTAGAGGTACAAATGAGTGAAGAGTGCCCCGTGTAAACCATTTCTGCTTCACTGAGGAATCTGTTGTGAAGATGAAATATGGTGGTAATTTCATCTAGGCTAAATTAGGGTTGTTAGAAGCCATTCTTCTTGTCCACACCTCCCCTTCTGCCAGCAGTAGTGCTCTGTGACTGGAGTGAGTTAGGTGGGTGATCTAGCCAGCAAATCCTTCCCTCACCCCATTCCCATTTTGATCAGGCTGGACTGGCTTTCTTGACTTTCACTGTCAATACTGATACAGAGAAATGCTAGGCATAGGAGGGGGCTGCAGGCTGTGCGAGAACAAACTCAGGTCTTAAAATGATTTGGAAGTGGGGAGCCTGGTCAAGATCATCACTTCATATGGAAAGTTCTTCCAAAATGATATTACTAATTATGCAAAGTAGTAAATTAAAAAAAATAAAAAAAGAGCAGTTTCAGGATTGTCTAAGGTGGTTCTCAAATGTATGTATTTATTACTGATGTCAAGTACATTCATCTCATTGTCTAGACATAGGAAAAGATGGGAGTTTTCTTTATTATGATGATGCCGTGACTCAGAAGCACTAGGGACTGGATGCTCCCTTCCCTCCCCTGGCCTACTTTGCCAGCTGGAGTAACCTAAACCAGACATTTCCTCCCAGTTAAAAGGTCTCCAGTAGCTACAGTTTCCTCTGAGAATTTCTGACAGTGCTTAGTGTATGGTTTTAATGGTGTAGATCTACTTAAGTTGTCTTTGGACTTGCCATAGGAGGAGGCAGAATACCAGTGTAGGACCTGGTCTAAATTTCAGCCCAGGGCACAAGACACTGCTGAGTGGCAAAGCCTTCCCAGGGCTCTGGGTGTTGCAGCTGCACTGTTTGTCACCACCTGAGCTGCTTGTGGTAAAAATAGATTGCTGTCCTGAGGTTGGCTGCACAACTGATTGCATCATAAGTGCAGTCAGGTCTTGTCTCAGCCTGCTGATCGTTGCCTGGGTCACAAGCTTTCCTTCTGTTTGAGAAAATATTAAAAGTCGATGTTAAAAACTGGTTGTGCAGTCTTCATTTACTAGTGATTTTTCCCTCATTTCTATTTTGCATATTTTCTTTTGATTTGTGCTTACAACTAGGAGACTTAATTCAGCTGTATTTCTTTTTCTCATGGCTACTCATTTCACAACATGGTTTTGTTGTTACTTTGCACTAGACTGCTGTTAATTACAGCTTTTCTTGTGCTTCCAAATCCTTTATTCTTACTGAGAACTCACACTTGCTAAATTTCAGAAAGTTACTGATGATTAAAGGCGACTGACCAGCTTCATAAAAGACTTACTGCTAGGGGAGGGGAAGGAGGAGGAGGAGGGCATCCTGGCATGAATCTCTGAAATGGGGATTTTCACTGGAGGATACTGCTGCTCAATGTGAAGCTTAAAAGGAAAATAAAAAAGGTGGGTGGGGATGAGAGGGGAAAAGTAAGTTCATGTGCTTGAGTTCAGGTATGAGAGCTGTGAACTTTTCTGACTTTGTGCCTGTGCTGTCAGAAATTGCCTGCACGGCCTTTGATAAATCATCTCTAATTATTCTGTAAAGTAGGCTTTAAGATCACTTATTTTGTGACCATTAAGTCAAACTGGTAGGGTGCTCTGGAAGTACAGTGTGTGTTTTAGTTGTCAGATGTTCTCAATTAAATTGCAAGATTAGGGAGCTGATCCGAGGCTTCATGGTTAAGTTGCATACATGTAATGGCAGGAAGATAAATTTAAGTGTGTTCATGTATCATTTAGAGTCAGGTCCAAAAAGATAATAAATATGTTTTGTTATGTGTTCATTTGCTGTTAGCTTTCTCTTTTCTTGTACAAGGTTAAAATGCTGAAAATACTAATAGCAATGTACTTGTCCCATGTGTAAATTCATTGTTATATATAATTGTTAAGATTTTTCTTGCAAAATAACTCTCCAAGTTAAATTTAATCACTAAAATTTAAGAGTTGGCATAGTTCATAACTGATGCTTTCCAGAAAACCAACATTATTTTTTTGTTTAATGTTAACTTTAGGAAATTGTTTAGAAAAATTCAATACTCACATTATAGGTACATAAAACTGTTTTACAGTGGTTTTTATGCAGTCTTAAGTCCTGTACTTACATTTAATTCTTCCTTTGAAGTTTTACAGTTTATCCTTGGGAGGTATAAGGGTTCTTCAGTGATGCCACATGGTACCACTTGAAGCAGAAACTTTCAGAGGCGGTTCCTGGGGAACAGGTGTTACAAAGAGCTACCAATAAATTCAGTTTCCTGGCCAAGTGGCTGTAAGGGTAATGCCAAAAGAAGAATTGTCCATTCTGAAGCTGTCTTAACAAAGAAGACATTAATGTTAACTTACTCTTCTGCTTTTGGGCTAGAGCCTTCAGAAGATAAAGGAATAAGTTAGAAGAGGATGTGTTTATGTAAAATAAAAGAAAAACAAAACAAAAATGCATGTATCATTTGATTTCTACCTCAGGTGAAAAAAAGATTGAAATTTCTCTTTGATCTTGTCCAGTGATTTATTTCTAATAATCTATGGCTCATCCCAGTCTTTTTTTCCTAGTATAGATTGATCTAGATTTATAAAACTGAAGGTGTGGCTTGCAAATGAATAATATTATTGCCTTTACCATGATTCAGCAGTGTTCTGAGCCCAGAAGATCTTCATTAGTCCTTTCCCTTCAGATCTCAGGAGAACCCCATCTAATCCTTAGATGGAGGAAGTTTTTCTTTCAGGAGAACCACATTATGTCTGTCCTTTAAAGAAACTACTGACACTACCTCAGCTGCTGTGTAATATCCAGCTGGAATGCCATCCAGACTTGGACTGCTGCTATTTATATTTTCTGCCTCTTCTAAACTGCTGCTAGCTCATACCATGTTTTCCTGTGTCGTGCCTGTGACAAGCCTACAGACACTCCATATCCTTTTATAAATTCAGTTTAGAATTCATAAACAGTACCTATTATTGCAATGGGCAGTTTAAGCACCACATATATTATTATGATTTGTAGGGGTTTTTTTCCTGATGATTATTGAATAATGAATTAAACCCATTCTCTCTAAACCCATTCAAATTTTTGGCCAGCGAATATTACTTTGCATAGAGCACCTTCTGTCTATGTGGGGATGTTTCATCAGTATGTGCTAATTGCTTGCCCTCAGCTGTGATGGATGATTTATTGCTGTGGTTTGAAAGATTGTAATTTTTTTTTTGTTTTTTTAATACTCTTACATTACTTGAGAGCTTATCATTAAAGAGAGATCTACTGACCTGCAGGCATTTCTTTCTGCAAAGCGTTGCACCTTTACCTCTTCTCTTGGATTTACCCTCTGCTTTTCCTCAGTGGTAGCAACAGCCACCAGTGACCTCAGGAATACTGGTGTGCCCTTCATTACTCCTTTTTGCAGCCCTGCTGCCAACCACTGCTTCTGTGGCTTTCCGGGGAAGCTGTCTTCTTCTTTCTTTAATGGTATTGACTAGTAGTTTTCTTTGCTACCTTTTTCTAGAGACAAGTTATTTATTTTCCAGTAAGATAAGCATTGTACTTTTTTCACCTCTCTTTGCAGTGGAATATATTTTGACTGTGCAGCAGTCATTCTTCAGACCTCAATTTAAGAATTGGTATTCTTAGTACTAAGTGCAATTTCGATGGAATGCTGTCACAAACATTTGTTGTTCTAAACGGTCATTTTCACATTCCTACTTCTGTCACATTCATCTGCCCACCTCCTATTTTCTTACACCTCAAGCATAAGGCACTCATCATTATTTTATCTGCCTTTATCCTGCTGCTTTTTCTTCTTTCAGTTTCAAGAACTTAAGATTTACTTCCAATCGGTACACCCTGGCTAATTTTATAATTTCCCAAATTAAGTGCTTCGCTTTCAAACCCCTGCACGTTTACCTTTGTTTTTTTTTGTGCATTACTTCAAAGCCCTTCTTGTCTGGGATTTGTGCTGAATAATTGGATATGCTTAGCCTGCTGCTGAGATGGACTCTGCCCAACGCTGCTGGCTCAGTCTCACCGTTCCTGTTTCATCCCTTTGCATCCACCAACGCTTTGTTCTCTGTTAGCGAAGTGTCTTGCACAGTGGGGCTCTGTTTATGATGAAGGCTTGCACAGATTATTACAAGTAATGACAAATGGTGTATTTCTGTCCAGCGTTACAAGTCTTTGAGTCATTGACAGGATGGGTTTGTGCTGCACCCTTTTTCCTGTCAGGTTGCACAGATACGTAATATCTTGTCAAAATATTTTGCATTTACAGTTTCTTTTATCAAAAGTATTTCTTTAATTTTAAGCCTTTATAGAGATTTTGTTTCTGTTGTATCCACTGCTCCTAATAACATAGTGATTGTGTCTTTAATGAACCAATATTTTTTTGTTTTGTTTTGAGCCTTTTAGTAAATATTCAGAATCATCTCTTTTTTCTTTCATTAGAAAAAAGCTGGCTCTGTTAAGCAGTTTGCCTCTTGAAAACCTTGAGTTTATTGCATTTTCTTGTTTATGTCACGTTTTTTCCTTTTTTATATCACTCCAGACAATGATACTCAAACCTACTGCTTTTCTGGATAATTTTGGATAATTAATTTATCCAAAACCTCTTTGATTATGATGGAGATCTTGCTTTCTTTTAAGGTAACTGCATGCTGTTGTTTCATGCTCTACATGGTAGATCTTGCATTAAATAGAAATTCACAATATATGTGGGTATTTCCTTTAATCAGTATCCAAGATGGCTGGGAAATAAATCTAGTACTGGTAGAAAATTCAACTGGAGCAAATGCTCTCTTGCTGACTGTGCTGTTCCCACTACTCTGTGGGTCCTTATCACATAATCACTGCTTTAAAATTTGAATTTCTTCTTCCTCTTTTAAGTCTGCTTTTCTATCTTTCAAACCTTTTTGTAACTAAATTGCACTATTGTTGCATGTTTAATTCCCCAAATGAAAAGTCAAGATAACATAAACTGTATTATTTTTTCTGCTAGACTTGCATACTTTGGCAAATTCAAATCCCTATACTTACACATGGTTTTCTGAAATGTTTCATTCAGGGTGGTTCTTTGAATCAAAGGAAAAAAGATTTACAAATTTCTTAGCTTGTTGGACTTGGTGGTCTATATGTTATTTTAATATTCCTTTTAAAATATGAAATGGCTACATAGGTATGTACTTAACCTGTTTAACTGAAATTAAACATTGCTTTTGCAGCACCATTTAAATTACTGGTTTTGTTAATTTTGCTGAATCTGTTTTAGTTAGCCACTGGTTGACTCTTGAAGGACGTAACCTCTATTCTGGTT
Organism: Ammospiza nelsoni; assembly: GCF_027579445.1. Classification (NCBI taxonomy): domain Eukaryota; kingdom Metazoa; phylum Chordata; class Aves; order Passeriformes; family Passerellidae; genus Ammospiza; species Ammospiza nelsoni. Next base: position 48,626,680 of record NC_080637.1, read on the forward strand.
CAGTTACACTGGGTCTTTTTCATTTGGGTTTTTTCTCCTTCCATTGTGTGGAGGAGGCGGGAAGGGTTCATCCCCCTTCAAGTCTTACTTGGCTCTTCAGCAGTCTCATGTATTCATGCACAGTTAAGCCTTTGATCACTCCACCAAGTGAATGAAACAGGCTTGTAAGGAGTAGTGAACATGAATTTATCACTTAGGTTTGAATTTCAGTCTTTTATGTAGTGTACAGTTTAGCTCAACTTTCCTGTTAGGGAGGTAAAACTAAAGAGTCTTAAAAAGTTGTAACCAAACAGTATTTATTTGGTGCCTGCATTCTTTTTGATAATCATGGCAAGGGGGGGAGTTTGTTGTTCGTTGTGGAATTTCACAGTCACATCTATTGCTCTTCACAAGAGCTGCCTTTCCAGCCTTTCCAGACAGGTGCAAAAGTACCTTTTGTTGTGGTGTCCTGTCTCCAGCAATGGCCATGTATTTACCACTTCACTGCACGTATTCAGAGATTTGTAGTAAACTTGGCATGTGCACAATGATAGTTGCATATTTTTTCCCTCCTTTCAGCAACCACAGCTTTAGAGTTGTAGCTTTGGTATCTCTGTGTGTACCAGGCAGAAGCGTACCTATCCTTGATGAACTGGTCTCATCTGATTTTGAACTTGCTTATCTTTTTGCTAGTGCACCATTCTTTAGCAATGACTTTTAGTTACTTGAGTGGAAAAAAAACAGGTTTATGTTACATTTGAACCTGCTCTTCCTTCTTGGAAATGGCTAAGAGTCATTCCCTTCTGTGCATCATATTGGATTTTGTAGGTTTCAATCCCCCTTCAGTTTTCAGGTTTCAATCCCCCTGTAAGTATTTTCCAAAACACTTAAGCTTCTCTTATATACCAGTTCTTTACATTCCTGGTTATCTCTGTGGTCTGTCCATTTTTGTTACTGATCAGTTGTACTCCTTTCTTAAGAGGGTCATCAGACAATATTACCACACACAATATTACAATGTCAGGCTACTACTAGAGTAACAGACAGACATCATGAACATTTGAGTTTCATTATGGATTTCTTTCCTAAATAACTGCTTACATTTTGGCTGTCCTTTTTTGTGCTTGTGGGGACTGCATGATGTTTCTGTCTAGGATGACTACTTATACCTTCCTATGAGTAGTAAAAGTTAATTTAGAATCTGTCATCATGTATATGCATAGGTGAAAATATTTTTACCACATACATCACTTTGCACTTAACAGTAGTAATTTTCATCTCCATTTTATCATAGAGTTATCCATGGCTGTGAGATGGTTTTGCAGCTTTTTACTATCAGTTTGAGGTCTGGCTACCCTGGATAATTTTACAAACTTCACAATTTTTCACATCTTATTGTTCACCCCCCTTCTTGGGAGTCTCTATAAGGGCAGTTGAATAGCTTAAGTGTCTGCATAGGACCTTAAAATTATTGCTGGCGAGTCATTCTTTGTTAAAACTAAATGTTTATTTCTGTTCTTGTTGCATTCTATTTTTCCTTCTAGTTGAGGGTAATGAAATGCTCTGCTCTTACTTTCAAGTGCTTCTGTTCTAGCATAATCAGTTTCACATGTATTGAATAGGATTTTCCATGTTTAAGACATTTTCCAGCTCTTGGATTTCTTGTGGGTTTTTTTCTATGCCTTCCATTTTGAGCTGCAGTTTCCCTTTGTGCTTCAGCAGCCTGTACAGCACTGCAGTTCTAACTTTGTATTGTTTCCTAATGCAGCTTTATTAGTATAGCATCTTCCAGATCATTGATTTGTCTGTTTGCTGAAATCTTGGAATCTAAATTTGTCCTTAGTTTCTTGACTTGAAGACAACTGTCCAGTTTTACTTCTGAAATATTATCCTTTATTATTTGGTTTGCTTTATACAAGAAGATATCATCATTGGCAAGAGATGCCTTTTTATGATGCAGGTTTAAAGATTTTTATCTTTTTAATTGTGGAGTTCATTTTACTGATATTCTGTGTCTGGTTTTTTTTGATAAGTTAAAATTCTTTGTCAGGAAATGTAAACTAATAGTTCTGTGTCCTTTAGTACTGGTTGTTATCTCTAGCCACAGTCAGATAAACAATTTTTTTCATTAACCAGTATCTGCACATCAGAGTGGAAGTCTTTTCCTTTCCTGTCTCCTAAAGATGTCTTCCCACCTCGCTTTTTTAATCTTGGTCCCTTTTTGCAGAAGTCTTCCAAAATCACATATTTCTTTCTTCTGTAGTAAGCAGTATATATATATATGTATACACGCACACACAGACACACACTTATTTACTTTTATTTTTTCTTGTAGCTTTCTGGAGTAAGTTGTTTCTTTGCATCCCACTTTCCAGGAAGGAGAATGCGGCTGCCTGCTGTTTCTGTTGCCCTTTTGCCTGGATGTTAAATCCAAGCCTCTGCCGAGCCTGCCAACTGTTTAATCAGAAATAGTCAGAAGGCCCTCCTTCCTAATATTGCAGCTGACTCTGAAGTCCTCATTATCTTACATCTGCATTTGTGCAGTGCAATTATACAGAAGCAATTATTTTCCTAAAAGCTTATAATTTAAACAGGAGAAGGAGAGAGTGTGAAAAATGCATAAAAATGTAAAGCAAAGACTTGTACCTGTATAATTAATGCCATGTATATTTCACTTTTTGCTTTCTTTGCTTTGTTAGTAACCTTCAGTTGTTGCTTTCCATTTTACTCCTTTTATGCATTCTTGACACTGGTATGGGAGAAGCGGCAAAACAAGGAGATGCCTAGAAAGCAAAGCAAAGGAAAAAGAGAGAAAACAAATCAAAGGAAAAACTGATCTTTGGAAGAGGGGAAGCCAAGAGGTCTGAGTATAGGATATATAACCACTCATCAAGAAAAGATGGTTTGTATTATAGACAGTAGAAAATATGATCCTGCTGTGAATGTCCTGGTGTAAACTGGTTTGGTAATTGTTCAGCAAGGAAGATTGCTGAGGAGTGTCTGAAAACACCTTACATTAGTGTTACAAGCAATTAATTTCTGCTTCTAAGCAACTGTTCCTGCTCCTGCCCAGAATATTTTGGAAGGGCTAGTCAGCAGCTTCCATCCTCCCACCAGCAAAGCCATGTAGGATTCCAGTACTAAGAAGTGCTTTGTCTAGGGACAAAGATACTATCTCTGTCAGTGCAGAGCCAAAGTGAGCAGCTTGGGGCACTGGTTTTCACATGGCTTTCACAAGTGCTTGTTCAGGAGGAGGAAGGTAGGTAGCTCAGGACATGTTTATGTTACAGCACTTACATGGAGTTGAATACAAATCTGAAGGAAGCAAAAGAAGGTACTCAAAAGCATACTCTTATTATATATAGTAGTGTGGTCTCAAAAGAGTGGAAGAATACAGATTGCAAGGGGGGAAAAAGCCAAGCATAAAGCAAGAGAAATATTGTTGGTAGGTACTGTAGCATTTTAAATGAATCAGAGCCGTTCTGCTGCCGCTGGTAGCTGTCCCCCAGCTGTTCACACTTCCAGGTTTCCAGGTTGGCTGTTACTTCATTTTGGTAGACACAGAATGATGAGCCATAGGGAAGAAGAAATGGGCTGCTAATAGCAGGGACAGGTAGAGACAATGTGTCTGGCTTTAATACTATTGATAATTTAGTTCATAGGATGGAGTGTCTCCTCTAAATGGCACTTTTCAGTCTCTCCAGCCTATGCTAAGTGAGATATATGTGCCTTGTGGTCAGAGATGAATTGTGGAGATAGGACCTATGAATCAGTCTTTGCTGTGTGGTCTCTTTTTTCCCTCTTTTTTTTTTTCTTTTTTTTTCTAACATTTAAGCCAAGAGTTGATTAGATGCCTGGCAATGATTACTATCCATTGGCACCTCCCACTGGGAGCACACTCCAAGTACCAGCCTTGAGCTCTTTCAAGCAGGGGAGGTTAAGCGGGCTGCTTACTGAGCAAAAGGAATTTCTCTTCCCAGGAGAGCTGGAGTGCTGTTTCCCTGGCTAAGAATGCTGTAATTCCTTTACAAGTGACAAGCAGGCTGCTACCATCTGCTGGCGAATGGCTGCAGGATGGTGGAGTTTGGGGGAAAATTTGCTGGTGGACCAAGAGAACAGTTAGTCGTCATTATGCTGAATTTACACGTTTCTTTGTAAGAACTTCTGTGATTTTATTTTGGTGTTAGAATATTTCCTAGTTGTGTTTTATACAATATTCCTTGTATTTTCAAGCATAAATACACGAGACATGTAGCTAACCAAAACTACAGAAAGTACCAGCAGGAGCGAGGCATCTTTTTACCTTTTAAGGCACAGCAGCAATGTCTTGAAAAAGAAGACTGAGACCATCCAGAAATTTTTAAGCACTTTTTTTTTGTCTTCATGGGAACACCTGGGTGTGTTTGGAAACCATGTGGCATTACATGATGATAGTCTCTTTCAAAGATAAGGTGATAGACTCTGAAGTTGTTTTAGAACCACACAGCTTTGTAGGGCGTCTGCTTTGTTCACTCACTCAGGTGTGCCAAGAAGGAAGAACTCGAAAAAAAGAGTAGTTATTTTGTATGTGGTTCGCTCAGCTTCCCCGGAAAGAAGCAGATGGTTGGGGGTCCCTGGAGGTAGAAGAAATGGGGCCATTAGACTATCAGTGGCTTGTGAAAAGCAGAAGCATCTGCCAGAATGGAGACTTGTTCAGCAGCAGGGGAGCCAGCAGCAGCCGATGATCTCTGCCTTGAGCCGTCAGTGGCATAGTCATCCACCGGGGCATTGCTGTTGTGGGCGTAGCACAGGTAACCTTGGTAAAATCTCTGTCTGCCTGACTTCAAAAAGGGGCAGTGAAGGCTCAATGCACATGCACTGGCATCTTAACTACCCACTTTTACTGTCTAATCAGTCCTAAAATCACAAACAGTTTTAAAGCTTTCCTTACCCATTCTCAGCTGAAAATTTGTCAAAATGCCTGTCATGTTCAGAATGTGATTTTCAGAATAGCGACATGAACCATGCTAGGTGCACCAAAGAATAAGTTCAAAAAACAAATAACCTTTTGGAAAAGTATCAAAAATTTTGCTAAGGGTCTTGTTTTCTGTTGTGTCACACACCATACTCTTTTAAGTCATGCCTTTTTAGTGTTAAGAAATATTTTATATAGCTGCAGTTCAATCTCTGCTGCTGTGGTTCTTATGCTCTTATCGACTGCTCTGCACAGAACACAGTGTTCCAGGGGAGAATGACCTTCTGTTGCAACAGTGTGATGGTATGTAAAAGATGAGATGAAGTGGGGAGGGCAGAATGCCTCTGAGGACCAAGACTAGAAATTCATATCTACATTCAAAAAGAATAGTCAATTTGGGTTCTCTCCTGTTAGAATAATTAATCCCAGTCAGCCACATCTAAAAGCGAGAATAAAGCACCCAGGTACAGAGCTCTGTTTCAGGACTCCTCAAGCTGCACTTTGTGAGTACTTGGCATAGGTGAATCTGGGACTGTTGCCAGTACATAATATCTTTCTAGAGTTGACTTCAGAGCCAGGAAAAGACATTTTCTGTGGATGAAGTTTGGTTTTACTCCCGTGGGAGAGTGAATTATGTTGCAGTTTGGCTAGTGGTCCGTATATTTTGGTGTGCATTTCAGTATTGGTTTAGCCTCTTTTTTTAATCTTTGGAAACTTTCATTGATGTTCTGACAGGCAATAATAAGCTGCTTGTGTGTCTCTTTCTAGGTTTCAGGGATACTTCCCTTGCATCATACATACTGCAGTAGTTTGTTGTGCTTAGAATATAGATGTGATTTAGTGAGAAGCACTGAAGATCAGGCTCAGGATGCTTTGGCATACCCATAAAGAAGTGTTACTCAAAACTGCAGTTGTAGATGTCACGAGAACTGACATCTCACAAGCTTTTCTGTTAGTTGCATCTGCTTTGATTTGAAGAGGGCCTCCTGGTTTATGGCTGGAGCTAGTTTTGCTTTCATCCTCATTCAGGCATTTAAATACAAACTATAGTCATCTCTGCAAAGCACAGAATAGTAGGAAGAAAAATAACTGTCAGATATTCTCAGAGGGTTCGGAAATACTGTAATCAAGCCCCTGTTTACCATGCTGAGTGAGGAACTTTGCTGTGGCTGTTAGCTTTGGCCACGTCTGTTCTGCGGATCTCAGTGCAGCGTGTGTGCTGATCAGGGATTGAAGGCATGTGGGCCAGGGGCTGTGGCCGTGGTGGCAGATGAGTGTCCCCGTATGGTGGGAATGCCGTGCTCGTGTCCAGTGCCTGGTGCACTGCTGGCTTGGGCACAGCTGTTTGTGAGTGGTGCAGGTGCAGCTCACTGGTAGTGCCAATAGAGCAGCCTAGTTCAACACCGGCTTTGCCAGCAGCAGCAGTGATTTTAGATCATGTCATCATCCCTGTGTGCAGGCAGGGACCAAGGGCAACTTCTCACAGCGTGAATTCAAGGTGAATTGTACAAATTATACAGGGCCTTATTATGGTGTTCATTGTATTCAGCAGAATAAATAAAATTCCTGTTTTTTTAAAATGTGACTCAAAAATTATGGTAGTTCCTCTCTTTGTTTTCTGCCAGTAGTTAATTCACTTTTTAATTTTTAAGTAGTAGCAGTCTCCTAGCTTTTGGTGAATTCTGCCATGTATGGCTACATCTTTTTTTAAGGGAAAAATATCAACTTGTCAGAAATCAGCTTTCTTCAGAATCAGATTACTTAACAAAAATCACTTTATGTATATGTGCAAGAAATAAAATGGCTGTCTGAATGAGATGTGAATTACTTCCTTAGGTCATTTCTTAAGTCATTCAGGATGACCTAAAGGGGTGAGAGACTTTCTTTCTGCTTTCACAATTGTCTGATATTATGATCGAATACATCATTGACTACTTGAGTTAATAGGATTTAACTATTGAAAATTGAACGTGGTTATCAGATGAGTCTGAGCTACTTTGACAATAATTGTATGAGCGTCCCTGTTGCACTGCAAGTGTGTTTTTTTTTGGCCATGGGCCATTTCTGTGATGATGAGGTATTTTCCCATGATGGCATCTTCTTTTTGATCACCTGTGAAAAAACTTTGAATTTGGCCATGAACACCTTCAACTGCTTGTGATAATAACAATGATGTAACCAAATTACTTTTATGACGGTGTCTTCTAAATCATTATTTGTTATGCCAGTTCTCCTTTTAAAGCTGCTGTAGGTTCAAAACCACTCTTTTTCCTGCTATTTTAATAGTGATGTCATTGCCAGGTACTGAAACACAGACCAGTAAAACAGATTTGAGAACTATTCCGAATTGTTTCTGAATGGCTGAACATTGTATCTCTTGCCTGCTTAGCGCAACTGAAAAGTTCATAGTTTGAAAGAGCTTATGTTGTTACTTGTTTGAAAGGCCTTTATTTGTATGGTGTAGAAAGATAGAGTTTAACATGATTTATGAAAAAAATTGTGCTGGAATGTGGTTGATAAAATTCCCAGAAAAATACAGGTATTCAGAAAAATGGCTGCAACCTTCATTGCTGTTTTTTGGTTTCCCTTTCAGAAATGTTCCCATTGCCAGGAACCAGGAGCCACCTTAGGCTGCTACAACAAAGGCTGCTCCTTCCGATACCATTACCCATGTGCCATCGATGCAGGTAGGAACACATGACAACTGCATTCCATAATTACTCAAATCATACTACACTAAATAATTCTGAGGTGCTTTACAAATTACTCCCTCTCAGTTTTTCTCCTGCTGTGAAGATAAAGTAATAAAAATGGTGAGAAACGGCATGCAATAAACAGCATACAGTAACACGTTGGGACAAGATGGAGCTTATAATGAAAAGGAATCTGCCTGAAAGAGCAGAAGAAGCCTGGCTTGGGGGAGTGCAGCTACAGTGACTGAAATTTGGCTGCAGTGTGAGAACTGATCACTCATTTTTTACCAAAAATAGAAACCCTTTGTTAAAAGGATGTAAGTAAGCAGCAAGGGGGTTTCATCTTTCAGGGTTATACTCCTATCGGTGGTCCTAGTAAAGATTTCAAGTGTTTGTGTTTGTAGAATCATCAGTACCATTTGCAGCACAACCATCCTTCTCCCTCCTAAGAAGCACTTCAGCCAGTCTCCTGAGTAGGTCCAATTTTCATCCTTATACAAGCTAATTGTTTGGATGATACTATTTCCAGCTATGAGCCTGGGCTTATGAGTTTGGTGGGTTTTGTGCAGTAATGACAGTTTTTCATGGAGATAAACCTTGTTCTTGGGTAAAAAAAATTCAGTCTCAGAGTAAATAATACCCCACTTTTCCAGTCCCCCGTAACTCCTGTCATACAAAACTTAGTGTGATAACAAGCAGGAAAGGATTCAAGATTACAACTCTAGACTGGAAGATAATTGCAAACTTCCTGTTTGTTATTCCAATTCCACAGCAACCCACTTGTTCACCACCCATTTTATGCTGTTTTCCAAATGGTAGAGTATTTGAAGTAGGAATGCTCATTTCTGTATGACTGCATTGCACCTCTCACTGTGAAGTCCCACCCTATTGGAGATGTGCATTTCATTCTAATAGGAATGTTTTTTTAAAATCAATATTGCAGTGGAATATTCTAGTACCACAGTACTACTAGCAGAGAGAATTCTTGACTTCACATAAAAGAAAGATTATTCAAGTTGCAAAAATCACATACTAAAAAAAATACCAGAAATAAGGGTCTCCATTTAAGTATACTTTTGGTCTTTTATGAATCTATCTTATCGTAATCACCTAATTAAAGGTTGATACGTCTTTTCATAAGGCCCTACCTCAGCCTGTAGGATGGAGGGATACTCATTCATGAATATATGTTGTCCTTGATGGATCTGTGTCTTACTGCAGATGATTCCTTCTCAGTTCTGAAGGTAGAAGTGGGAGATTTCCTATAATGTTCGTCTCTGTCATGCCTGAGAGTTTCATGAACATTAATAAACTTGCTTTTGTACAGTGTGTTTGAGACACACAATCACCAATCAGATTCACATTCATGTTGTGTTTAGTATGTATTTGTTTCTGGTTTGTGACTTGCCCTTTTCAGTACCATGAAAAAACAAAAATTATAGTGAATGTTCCCAATAATTTGAGGGCTTAATTTAAATTCTTGTTTTATTAGATACAGTATGTAGCATTTTATGGGTTCTAAATTCAGATATCAAAATTCAGATACTCTCCTTTTCCTTCAGCTATATTAACTCTACTCCACTTCAGCAGATGTAGAATTCTCCAAAATGAGAAATGTACTGAACAGTCATGACTGGTTCCCAAGAGCAGTTCTGTGTCATGCATGGAAGAGGCAGCATCATGTACAAAACTCAGTATATAATCATACTATTTAGTCCAATTTAAATGTAACGTCTGCTATATAATGTGTAGACATGGGTTAGATTAAATTTGGCGTTTTTTCACTTTTGTCTTGACTTTGCAACCTGTGAGATTTTTTTTAGAGTAGCTTTTTGTGTTCAAGTTCCAAGGCTATGCTTACTTCTTTTAATTTTGCTATGAGACATCATGTTGTCATGTGGCCATCTGTTGGAGTGCACAATTCCAAGCTAATTTCCCTCCTTTGAGTAATACAGCAGTAATAAATTGCAAGAGCTGCTGCATGGAGATGGGATACTTGGACTGTGAGGTTTCATAAACATATTTAAAAAATAGTGGAGGAGTTGGTAAAACTGGTGAGTCTCTGGTTTCACTTCACGAAAAGTCCGGTTGAGTGAGAACAAAATACTTCATTGGTGCTTTTAAAATACATTTTCCTATCTGTTTCTTCCTTTTCATCTGTATGTCTGATGTGTTCTCTTTGGCTTCTCATACCAGCCACAGGTCTTTTATCTAGTTGCTCTCAGGCCCCTCTTTACAAATTTCTTACTCCAGTCTCTTTGTAAGACCCAATTCCTCCTAGTTCTTTCTCACTTTTCCTTTTTCCAATTTTCTAGCTGTCACTCTGCCTCCTCCTCTCTGCTCTTACTTCACTTCCTCCTCTCTTTTGTTTTTTCTAGTTCTTTTTCCTCTCTGGCCTTTGTTACTGCCATTTAGTTCTCCTAACTCAGCTCCTTGTCACACCTCACCCTGCTGGTCCTGGTTTGTTCTTTTATATTGTCCTTTATATTCTCTGTTTCACCTTTCTGTGCCTTTTTCCAATCAGTTCTTTGTCTTAGCCTCCTGCTGGCACTCATCCTTAATTCCCTGCTCCTGACTTCAGTAGCACTGGTCTCCCTCCTGCTAGCCTCCATTCTTTCTGTATCTTGGCTGCCTTTCTCAGTACTGTTCTCATTTCTGCCTGCCGGACTAGTGCTTCCCATTTTGCAGTTTTGAAATGGTCACTTTCTTCTTTTGGGTTGCTTGAGTGTTAGAAATGTCCCCTGGTAGCTTTACTGCTTTTGGGACTGGTGCCTGAATCTGAGGGCAGAGGTTCATTTACAGGAAGGACCTGTAGCTAGCTACTAGCTAGCTTTTAAAATCTGAAAGGCCGTGCTACTAAAATCTAATAGGCCTCTTGTGAGGATGTGTACATGAAAATCCCCATATTGCTTTTCAAGGAGTTCTGTTTGCTGATTTTGTGGCAGCTAGCAAGGGCATGCCTTAGCTAAAGTCCAGGTCCTACTGAAAATCAGGATATTGTAGAGCTTTTCAGAGAAAAAATCCTGGGATGTTTATCATGGGCGGAATAACTTTTTTCCAAGAAAGAGTTTTAAGGAAATCGTTGGGCTGCTTCAGCTGAAGTTTTCAACCAAAACAAATAAAAAAGCCCCAGCTTGAAGTAGATTCTCAGCATTTAAAATTTCAGCCTGGTGGTGTGACAATAAAAGACCTTGTTTGCAGTTGGTTTTATCTGTGGGTGTAATCAAGCTGTCTTAATCTGTAGACACTCTTCAGTAAATCTGTGTAAAAGAAATAACCAAGCTATATGGCATAAGGTCTGGTTTTCATTTATGACCAAGCAGAAAATGTAGGCTTCCTTGAGAAACAAATCAACATTATTTCTCTTTGCTCAGCCTGTAAACCCTTTTTATTGGTTTTGCAGTTCTACTGTCTTTCTGTAGTGAAACTGTACAGGTGCTTCTCAGCTTCCTTGAGCTCAGTGGTAGTTCCATTTTGAAATCAACCATCCTGCTTTGAAGGATGGTGCCACCTTGCTTTATTTAGGATCTGTCACAGATCTGTTCTGAATCCTCAGAAGTTTGTGTTAACATTTACAAGGGCTTTCAGGCTTTTGAAATATGTATGACTGGTTTTGTATCTCAAAGAAATAAAGCCAAACAGAAAACACTTGCTGGAGTGTTTTTTAGGGTACGTTGAGTCATACACACTTGGTTTGTCTGAATTCCTGGAAGTGACCGTGCCTTGGTTGAGATGAAGTACCCGTGTTGTATTTCGAAGCAGTTCAGTGTGAGCTGAAGCGTTTCTGCCTTTGCATCCGTGTGGGTTAGGAGCTGGTCCCAGTCAGTTACTGTGCCTCAGGAAAGGCAGAACGTTTTTGGGAAAGGGCTGGAGGCTGCAGTGTGTCAAATGGCTTCAGTTCCTTGCAGCACTGAAGGCAGCCCTGGCGTGGGACCTGGGCCCTGGCTTCTGCACCAGTGGTCGGTGTCCAGCCCCACCCTGGTGAGGGGCCAGGCTCTGCCCCACTGTTGCTAATGGAGTGCTGTGTGAGGCACGTGGCTTTGTAAGTTGCCAGTTTGTACATACGGATGCTTTTATATAGCATAATTCAGGCTGTCTTTTAATTTCCTTTCATAGAAAATAGTCTTTGGCAATATAGGGTGTAAGAGAGCTGAACATTTCTTAGCCATTTACATAAAAATCAAGATCAGTAGTGCCACTTAAGTAATTTTTGTATGGAAATGACTGTGGTTAACATTGTCTGTGTTTGGCTTTCATCTGTCCAAATTTATGAAGAGCCTCTGATGTCTCAAGATAACTTAGTCCTAGGGATGTCTCCATGGAAACAAGATCTTTGTTTTCTGAAATTTTATATCCTCTCCCTCTCCCTGTTCCTCCCCACCTGGAATCAGATCCTGATGGTTGCAGCACACTTGTCCCTACAACATATATCCAGGCAGTTCCACTTACAGAAGATTTTTAACTGTAAATTAGGAAAATATTAACAGGAAAATAAAATGAATTTTCAGAGAACAGAAATCCTGTGTCTTCACAAGTATCATTAAAGATGAGTAATGGGCAAAACACAGAGGGTAAGACAAAAGTATGAAGCTTACAGAAGAACAATTGCTTCTATTAAAAGTGTTTTAGGTTTTCCCTGACTACTTTATGGAGAAAAATCTGTGGAAACAAGGACAAGTCTCAGTTCTTTTTGCTTTCTGCCACAATGAGCTGATCATAGCTCTGTGTCTGCTGACTTCATGACAAATTGTAATCTGTTATATAAAATACTTGGAACTGCTAACCAAAATCCAGGCCAGCTTTGTAATGATGAACAATTTCTGCCTTATTGGTATTCAGCTGATTTTCTGCAGTATGCTGATGACATTTTTCATAGTTGTTCTTTAACAGAAACAAAAAAAATTGCTATTAATTGAATCTGCTATTAGTATTTGCAACAAAAATGCTGACCTTAGTAAGAAATGGAGCTCCACACACAGATCAGGCATTAGGTACAAGGTTTCTGGCACTTCTTCCTGATCCTTGTACAATCTTCCTTTCTGATGTACTAGCTAAAGAACTGCATTCATTACCGATGTTGGATTTCCAACAAAGAAGAAAACTCCATTCTGTTCTAACATACTGTGTATGTTTTTGATGATTGCTCTGTATATTTTTGATGATTGCTGTATTATGCAGTGATAATTCATGCTGTAGTCTAAATGTATGATTCCTGCCCTTATAATGAGAAGACATTTTATTTATTTCCTGTGATTTGCTAATGCTGCATTTGAAATTATCTGTGGCAGGATTAAGGGTTTTACTCCCCTTTCCTAAAATCTCTCAAGTAACTTAGCCTCTTGCATGCTGTTTCCCTTTGATTCAGGCCAGAGGCATTCATGTTGAAACATTAGGCACTCCCTAGCAGAGGGATGCTCTGCCAAAGCTTGGGTATCTAGAAAGCTTTTCCCTCAAGCTTTAGTTCCAGTCTCCTGCTGTCTGCTAAACTCTTCCAGCAGATCGAAACAGCAGGTAGCACTGGTTATGCTGCATACTTAAGAGCATTTTAAATTAGCCCATTTTAGTTACTATTGCACTTCTCTACTTGTGAGCTCTTGGGTGTGTTGGGGTAGGCAGGAGGTCAGAAGCACCCTGCTCAATTCTCCAGGGCAGCATTGCTCGGTCGTGCAGAGGTGGGGATGGGTGCTTGGTCCTGCCCACGAGGTGACAGCCTCGGGTCAGCCTCCGAGGCAAGAGGCCATTGGAACCGAGCAGTGTCAGGCGTTCGGGCAGGTTGAGTGGTGACCCCGCAATTCAGGGTGCCCAGGGGAGGCAGCTGAGTGCTCTGAGGGGAGTGCTGCTGTTCCTGTGGCTGAAGTTCTGAGAGCTGCCGACTTAAAGGCATAGTCTGGGAGGGGGGATGTGAGGAGAAGCAATCCATGCTCTGGCAGTGCTGCTAAAAAAGTGCTCTGCAAATGGCAGTGTTGTTTAATTTGTTCCTAAATAAGCAGTTCCATATAACTGCCTCACTTTACATAATATGTTTAAATAATTACCTGAACCATTTTTTAGATCATAAAAGCTTCACATATAAGATTCATGAAAGCAGGTCTCAAAGCAGCATGAGTGACCAGACTACCAGACGTAGTGTCACAGTGTAAACTTACCACCAGGACTTGTGATTGCAAGTAAACTGTAAACACCATACCTAGAGACACATGCCCCTGCTCTCCCTGATGCTAGCAGGGCTTTGGGGTAAGGGTGAAAGGCAGCATTTGTACTATGGAATGCAGGAATTGTCTGTTCAGATTGGATGAATGTGTCCATCTTCTGTGTGCTAAAGCAAAGAAGGCTGGAATAGCTGAAGGGGGTTGGGATACAGGATTTGTAGGCTTGCTGTTGTCATTCTTACTACATACAGATCATTGGGAAAACTGAGGTTGCTTGGTAATCCAAGCAGCATTGTCACTTGGGGTGTTCAGTTACTTTGTTTGCTAAAACTTTGGGGGTGGAAGGAATGAACCTGCTAATAATACACAGATCAGGCAATACTGACAAAGTATTCCTATAAGAGATCTTTGAATGAAAAATCTGTACCTGTGAGGCAAGATTAAAACATGTGATGTATTATTCAAGTTGGTCTTCATTAAAAAAATAATGCATTGCTGTCTTCTTCTCCTTTAGATTGTTTACTAAACGAAGAGAATTTCTCAGTGAGGTGCCCCAAGCACAAGGTAAGAATCCTCTCCTGGATTATACCTGGGTCTCTTGTGAAACCCTCTTCTGGTTTCTAAATTTGGATTAGTAATTTTATTACCTGGGTAATGTCTGTAGTCAGAGATGCTTTTAGTTCAATTATTCTGTGATATATGCTTGTGGTATATTCTGGGGGCAGCCATCAACTCAAGAAGACTACAAGTTTAAGAAGATAAAATTTTTGTTCCATCTGCTCAGTGTTTCTTTAGGTCCTTGATGACTGTTCAGAAAGCTCAGCTTCATTTCCTGAATTCTGTGATAGAATCAGTATGTTGCTTGCTATTCCTGTTCAAATATTTCATTGGACTGTTGGGTTTTCTCCTTGGATTTACTGAGGATGCAAGGAAGAAGAAAAATGACTTTATGAAAAAGTTCTCCTGGTTTTTGGAGACATCTTGTTCTAGTTTACCAGTAGTAACCTGGACTGAGTCCAGCCACTCAGCCTTCAGTGGGTCTGTGGGGTTCTTCTGTACATGTTTGGTTCATCAGAAGACCCCTTTGCTCCTTCTGCCCAGGGTCTGGGTGTCCTTAATGATTGTCCCCAGAGCCTACAAGCACAGTGGTGCAGAGAGCTGTCTGTATGGCAAGAGGGGACATGGTAGACAATACATTACTCTCTTGTAGCATAAGTAATGGGATACAGTGCTGGGAATATCCCTCCCAGCCCTTAAGGGAGGATACACCCCTGGGAGGTTGTGGATACATCCAGGAAAAAACAGCTGTTCTTGTTGCCAGTTGAATACAACAGTAATTGGGCAAGAGTTTGGATGGCTTGTGGTGAAAAAGAAATGATAATAGGGAAGAATTGTGTTGCTTTCTAGCAGGGATTAGTCTCCATCTAGTTCTTGTCTGCAGATCCCTGCCTAGAATTAGACTGACATCTGGTGGTCTTTTGTTTTCACAGTTTATTCTTAATCAGTCCTTTGTAAACATACAGAATTACCCTCATGTTCCTTTCTGGATGTTCCACCACAAAATGATGTATTTATGCACACGTATTTAAAATGTGCTGGAAGATTTTAGTGCACGTTCAGGCTCTTATCCAGAATTGGCCTACTTTTCATTATATAAAAGAAAATAAATTACTCTGCACAACTGTGGAATAATGTTGACAATGTACAGCAAGCTTAAATTAATGCATTAATGCTAGAAGAACCTGCAGATCTTGCCAAACAAACCGGGAAGGATGAGCTCCCCTTTCTGTATAATGTAACTGCCTGAGTGCCACCCTCTGCTCGACTTTGGATACTTGGCTAAAGATAATTGGAGTGTGTCCTGGGTTTGGATGGGATAGTTATGTTCTTCTTGGTACTTAATTGCCAGCTGGGGTTAAACTATTACAGAGAGGTGTGTATTTGAAGGCTGTTTTATTTTTGGTGCTGTTGCCTGAAGTATTCCAGGGAAATACAGTGTTACATAGATGGCTTGAGTCACTGCTGCTGTATGTGAGCACTTTGGAGTGATGGTGCTCAAACCATGAAAGGAAAGAACTGGTTTAGATGCAGGCAAAGAATCCAGCTTTTCAGAGAAAATTCTGAGAAAGCACATGGATTTCTAAAGTAATCTTGAAGGATGGGAGTGGGACAGCTACCAATTAAGTTCATAACAGTTCTTCATGAGGCAATAAAATTTTAAATTCGGTTCAGAACTATCCCACTGCAGATCACTTTCTTTATTTTGTCAAAAACATAACTTCAACACCAGCAGCCTTTATTTGACACTGAAGTTTGTTGGCTTTTGCTTAGTAAAGACAAAAATAATTTCTTTGAAGCCAAGTAGAGTTTTCTCTGCTTTCTTTCTCTGCCCTCACTGCATATTTCACTAATCATTATTGGTTTGTTCCCAGTCTTTCTGCAGGGCAGAAAGCCTACTCTGTTCCTTCCATTCCAGTGGCTGGAAAGGGGAATTCCAGACAGTGACAATGCAGGAACAGGAAGGCTGAAAACCATTGCTCTAGAATGACTGGGGAACAAATTGCACCAATTTTTTGCATGAGACACGTATGAGCAATTGAGAGGAAGAAAGACTTTCAATTAGTCTGTTGAAAGCGATGCTTTTAGGTAACACCACCTTAGCACTGTTAGCAAATTAGTAACTGTCTCATAGCTCACTCTGCTGTTCTGTAGCTAATGGGTGGAGGAGCTAACTTTATAAATCTCCAGCATTGAGTCCCCCAGTACAGGGCCTGTTACCCTTTGGCAGTCTGTGCCTCACACCGGTAAATACACTTCATCACAGAAAGCGGCCCCTGGAGAGCAAAGGTGCTTCTTGCCTCATTAACTGTGCTTGACTCTTAGGGCATAAGCAAGCTGAGTCCAGAGGGGACTGGTCCTGCCTTTCCATGTGCTCCCCAGTGAGCTTTTCCATTTCCTTCTGTCAGGATTGATACTTCAACCATCCATGTCCTGAATGTGCTACTTATGCAAAATATCAGCTTTTATCACAAGGAAAGTGCTATCTGAAAACTGTCATCTTTTGAAGGGTTCCTCTCACAGATCCAAACGGCTCTGTCTGCATCACAGCAAGTGAGGTTGCAACAGACCTGATGAGGATGCTGAGCTGTGGAGAGGCTATAAAAGGGATGGGATACCTCACCTTTTGGTGGCTCAGCCATCTTAGATTGTCTTAAGCCATCTGTTTTGGCAGTTTTCAAGTGATGCTTCTCAGCTTGTTCTACCTTTTTGTGTTAAATTCTGTGTTTCTTAAAATTAACCAGGCTTTCATATCTCAGACTCTACTTTTGTGGAATTACCTGCTTTTGTCTTGGGTCTTGGAGAAAACTCTGTCTGAAAAGTCTATTTCTGACTCCAATACTGACTTCTCTCTCTCTCTCTCTCTCTCTCTCTCTCTCTTGCTTTCTGTATGTTCCTTTTCCCTACCCCTGTCTTCCGTTTCTCCCTCATTTTCCTTTTCCTCCTCTGTTTGGCTTGCTGGTTTGTCAGCCCCTCCTTCCTTGCTCTCTTCCCTCCTTGCAGAACAAGATGGTGAAAGGCAGCCTCAGCACAGAGCAGTCGGAGCGGGGGTGAGGGGGGAAGTGTACTCCTGGGAATGGATATAAAAGCAAGCACAGGTGAGTGGGGGAGAGCTTCCAGTTCCACCTGCTCTCTTACATCCAGTGCCTTCCCCATTTCTGTGAGAAATTAAGGTGCTTTTATATACAGAAAATTTGTAATATTTTTTTCTCTGCTACCATCCTGTTTATTTTTTTGTATTTCTGCAGCAGTTCCTTCTGTTAAACAATGAAAGGCAAAGCTTATTAGCTGTTACAGCTGCCTGATTATTCTCTCAGCTAAATGAGTGGCAGAAATCTCCATGTCCATAAGGATTTGAAGGTATTTTTCTGTGAATCTCAGAGTAGTTAGGAAGCTTCTGTATAAATAAAGTTATCAAAGTATCTTAGATTCTATATGTAATAAATAAATAATATTGATGAGTTCAGGATTATTGTAGGATTCCCATTTTCTGGAAATGTAGATCGATCCAGGGATAAGTAAATCAGTCTTAGCAGGACCCCACTGTGTTTCTTTTGGCCCAGCTTTTTTCTCTATTTTGCAAACAGACATGGGGCATAGGAGGTAGAACTGTATCCAGAAGTGGTCACAATTCCATAACTTTGTAATGTGCCCCAAGTTCCTCACTGCAGCTCCTTACTGCCTCCTCCTTTGTCTAGGCCCAGCATTCATACAGCCAAGTGAGAACTTGGTTGGGAATTCAGTTTGTCTGAAACAGCTTTTTGCCATGTTAGCATCAGAGCTGGGTCATTTTCCTAATCTGGTTCACTGTGTGGCTGGGAAAATACACTGGCACAAGGAGGGAGTAGCACTGAGGTGGGAGTTAGCACCCAGGAAATGGGATGAGGTTGGGATTTCTTATTTCTTAACTCAATTGCAAGTGCATTGCAGTTCAAAGGCAACAGGGTGTATTAAAATGAAATAAGTGTTTGGTTTCAAGTTATTACTTGTTGTCACCCTGTCCATGAAACTGCAGCCCAAGAAGGTCTCTTGCCTTCATTTCACTACTCAAATGCATTTCTTACTCAAGTAGCTATTTGCTTCTCTGTCTTTTTCCTTGCAGTCATGCAGGGGAAGTTGCTCTTTTGTGTTAGTTCTTGCAACTGCTGATGGTAATCCCCTTCCTTCGTTACCGTTCCCTTGCTTCCCAGGCACCTCTCCTGACTTAAAATCTTTCCTGTTTTTCAAGTAAAGTAATTGTGAAGTACTTCTAATGGTGTTCTGTGTTAAGGATGAGAGATTAATTGGAAGATTGTGGGGTTTTGGTGCAGTAGCACAAGACAGGTAGTGTCCCATGTACTTTTTGCAGATTGACTGCTGACTTGCTTTAGCTCAGCTGTGTTCTGTGACTTTCCATTTTTAATAGCATTCATTCCTGGCTATGGAGTGTTGTTTTAACAGTTACCATGTAAACAGTGTTTAACAGTATTCAGTGTTTGAGTAGCTTTCTCCTTCCATGGTAAAGGTCATTGGGATTCCTTTAAGCTTTTCTCTTTTCCTTAAAATGTAACAGGCAATGTAATTCATAATGTTAAAGCTGGACACAGCCAAAGTGCCTCTTCTGGCAAAGTCCCACAGCCAAAGTGCCTCTTCTGGCTGGTTAACACTAGGGAAGTGATTTTTGGGCCATTCCTTTAAGGTGCTGGTGAACATTACTGTGTCCCAGAGACCTTTACACAGCTTTGTTCCCTGCATTATTTTCCAGTGCTAGCTCTTTTTTTATGTCATAGGAATGTCTTAAGACCTTGCAGGCTGTGGAATCTCTGCACTGTATTCACTGTATGCTCTAGATATCTCTCTAAGGCATCATGTCTTTTGAAATCCACTTTTTGCCTCAAGTAATTCTTACCAGAAGGTCCTATTTAGCCACCCCCTTGCAATGTTCAGAATATCTTAAAAATTAGATTCTCAAATTCCAGTCTGATCTTCCGTTTCAAAATAAAAGCCATGCAAATCTAAAAGATCCTTATAACAACAACAACTTGTTGTATTACTGTGGTAATTAAAGAACTTCAGGGGAGTTCTGTAGCAGTCCAGGTAGTACTGGAACTGTCCTTCTGCTGGCCTTAGTGTAAGATACAATGGATACTCAGTTGTGAGATTATTGGGCTGTTTCAGTCCTGGTTCACTCCCAGGCCTAGCAAGTTAAGAAAAATCCTGCATGTTGGATAACATCCAGGCAAGTCAGTGTATTCTGTCTTCATTGCTTCTCTCTCCCTGAGCCAGTTGCCTCTAGAACATTTGGATCAAGTCCAGATCTGGAGAGTGACTGTGAGAGCAAGTCTGGTGCTCTGGATCTTGTCCAGGAATGAGGCAGGACTCTCTGTGAGTTGAGCCTGTTTCTTCCCTGAGCCAGTGCCTAATGCTCTGGACCGATTCCAGGCATGGGCAAGCTGCAGTTGTACAGGAGCCAGAGACAGCAACACGGCCCTGAACTCCCTCAGCGAGGGCTCGCTGTTGCGCGGTAATGAAACCACAGAGGGCAGCTGAGCTCTCTGGGAACCTCCCCCTTTCCTCCTCAGCTGCTGCTCCCTGACCTTGCCCGTCTGCATTTTGTGTGTACTTGCCTGACTCTTCACTCACTCGCAGCCTGGCACCTGGATGGGGGATATCTGCAGCCAAGAGTTGGGCTTGCTGGGATGTAATCTAATTGGTGTGCTGATGATCAGAGCAGTATTGACTTCTCCATCACACTTAGTTAGGGTTCCTGGAGTTTAATTGCCAGCTATGAACAAACATGGGTGTTACTTTGCTCCCAGGCACACTAGCTCTAATTCTGTTAGCTGCTTTCCATATGCATCACTTCTGGTGTAAGTTCTTTTCCCAAGCTCACTAGCTGGTAGGAAGGGATTTATCCAAATCATATCTAAGTAACCTTACTAAATAAATTGCAGTTGGGCTCACTTGTGGTATGGGATAATGGAAGGAAGGAATACATTATTTCAAGCTTTGCTTTCTCTCTATGCAGAATGAGAACCCTAACTTAGAGAAATTAAATTTTAACTTTGTAACTTTTCTTTTGAGCTGAACCTCCACCAACTTAGCAAACTCCTGAAGTTAATTTTCTCACCTCAGAGAATTTCTGGACAGGGAGAACATGTGCCAAGCACTGGGATGTTTCCACATTTGTCTTGAAAAACATCACAAGCTTAGTCCTTCTATGAACTGTCTCTGTAATATGAAAATTAGCTCCAAAAAGCAGCAGAAAGAAATATCACCTGCCCTTCAATTAGTTAAACCACAACAGCTTTACCTTTAGCTGGTGAAATCTGGCAATTTCCCGGGATTGGTTCCTGGACTCCTGTAGTTTTGACACTAGTTTCACTATCTGCTACATATTCACTGGAAACCACCACTGGATGGCCCATAGGGAAACATTTTGATGCAGTCTCTGATGGCATCCCAGGAGCTGTCACCATGTTGGGACATGCTTGGCCTCTCTCTTTCCCAATCTCACGGTCAGTGTGAGGAGTGGACACGAGGTGAGCGAGCTCCTGCCTGGTTGCTGAAGGTAGAGGTGAGTGCTGTGCCATTGTGGTATGGATCATCCAGTCATCCCAGACCTCCTTCAGAACTGGGCTTGCTTAATTTTTTTTTTGCTGGTTGTTAAATAGTTTTTATCACATGGATTAGCTTTCATGAACTACTCGCCATTGTGTATATCTGTTTTCAGTCCACAAAGCTAAAGAGCTCTTGGTGTTGCTGCTGTGGTAGGCTGCTGAGTGGGTTTTTCCAAAGCCTGAGGGGCCTGTTTGCAAATGGAGAGAAGGAACCATGCCAATATTATTTTGACTTTGTTTTTCAGGTTAGGCTGTTGAGATAAAAAGCAGTGGACATTCGTGACTGAATGGAATCTCTCCCACTGTGCAGCCATGCCCCCTCTCGACGTGCCTGCCAATGCCAGCACTTCCTTCATAAATTCTTACATCACACTCAAGACTGATGACATCACAGAATCTGACCAAGGAGTCTGAACCAGCTGTTTCCATGGACACAATCTCCATAGTGACAGTGGGGAGGGGAGGGGGAAAAAGGAAACAGGTGGGGGGAATTACAGAGGGAGGGATAAATATATATATATATAAAGATCTATTTTTTAGTCTTGAAAGACTTTGTTTTAAATGAAAGGTGCGCTATATCCCTTTTGATGCTTTGGATTAAGATTTTAAAAACCCCATATAAATTAAAAAAGAAACTTATAGATAAAGTAAATATTAAATCCAAAATTAAAGCAAGGCATGTGGAGCCTAACATTTGTGGGAAAGAATAGCAAAACTGGGAGTACTCCAAACAGGATTTGTCTCTGTTCCTCTTGCTTTCTTTCTCACAACATCTTATGAAATTCAATTTTGAAAGGCAAATAAAATACTGATAAATTGTTTGTAGGGTGTGGGAGGAAGGCTTGGATGATTGCAGGTAATTTGGTGTCAGTAGTTGTGTCTGAGGGGTAGGGAGGTTTCCATTTTTGAGAAACACTATTAACAATGTAAGCTTGAATAACATCTGCAGACTCTTGGGTTGTGAGACTCGTGAAGTAAGAGGTGGCTGCTGCTTGCTAGGTCCCATACACCTCACTGGTGTGGGAACACCTGTACCACACAGGGGAAGGGAGTATCTGCCCTGTGTGCAACAACGTGACCCCCAGATCATTCCAAGAAGCTGTGCCTTCAGTTTGGAAGGCAGGTGAGAGGAAGACATGGTTTACCTGCCAGATTGGAGAATGAAAGGAAGTCTTAATGTTGGTGGAGTCAATGTATCTTCAAATTGATTGGGGTAAATCCACTTGGCCCTCTTTTTATTTTTATATTTTTTGCTTTTCCTAAGGAAGGAAGAGGGAATGTCAGTGTAACAGCCTACACTATATGGTTATTCGGGGTAGGGGTTTTTTAATTTTATTTTCTTTTTTATTTTCTTTTATTTTAATTTTTTTTGTAAATTATGTAATTTTAAAGCGTTTGGGTTTTAGGAACAACAATGAAAAAATCATGGTTTTTTTTCTTGTTAAGGCCTTAAGAAAGGGGTTAGTGCATCTTTCAGGGGTCACTCTGCCATGGGATAGCTGTTTCACAAACAGTTTTATATAAAAAAAGCTTAAAAAAACCAAAAAAACTAATAAACTTCATTTTAACCTTGTCTCCTTTTGTTTTGTGCGAACTTGATTTGTTTAAAAGGACAGAGACAGTACTATCTGCTGCTTTTTGGTTTCTTTGCCTTCATCGGTTCTGCCTTCAGTGATGACCTTCTGAACTGGCCCAGCAAGAGGAAGACCACAAAGGCTTTGAAAAACTAAAGCTTAGGATTTGTTTGATGTTCAGAGTTAACGAGCCAATGACTGGATGAATTTTCTGTTCATGTGAGCTGGTGGTATTTCACCAGGTCACTGACTTCTTTCACTCATAGGATGGTAGCATATCCTAGCGATATCAAACAGCGTGTTGTTTACTGGAAAGTCACTAGAGATAGGGATCTAACCAGCATGACATGGATAAAAAAAAGGGGTTGATATTGTGGGGAGGGAAGAACTATTTTAAAAGCTATGTACTGGATGCTTGCTCAGCTACTCACATTTTGGAGTATTCAGCACATAAAAGTAAAATCTATGATAGCTCATATTAAGATATCTATTTTAACTCTATTTTTAAAAGATCGATTTAAAGATTTGGGAGATAATTTGGCAGTTATTTATTTCTATAAGTTGCTACTCTCACTCATAAATATTTGGAAAGAAAAGGCAGCCTTCTGCTTACTCCTTTCCCAGTAGCAGCTACTGAAGTTAGTATGTCCTTTACATTAAGAAATAGACCTGTTGTGATAAATGTCACTAATGTGTCATGAATTGGTGCTGAAAATATTTAACTGCTGGTGTAGTCAGAAAAAAGTCATTTTTAGCATAGTTAATGTGATTGAGTAAATGACTTCTTTTCAACTGAATAAAAATTGTTTTTTTTTTTTCATAGTGTCTGTTCTATTCTACATATTCAAAAAAAAGTTCCTGTTATTGCGTTGATTTTTATGTTGGTGAAGAGTGAACTCTGTATGTAGCACTGTGACAGCAGAACAGTGTGTGCTGGAACTGCTGAATTTGACACTTTCACTTTGGCTCCTCGGGTGGTGTCACAGCAGAGGCAGAAGGTTTTTGGGTAGCTGGGAGGGAGTGTTGGAGGTTTTCCATGTGGGAGCTTGTGGCAAGTATGGAGATTCATTATTTCCTCGTGCACTGTGGCTGGAAAGTAGTGGCAGTTGTGTAGAGCAGATAAAGAAATTGTACCACAGTCAGTTCTGTGGGAAGTATTTCACAGTGGGAAGTGCTTAAAATCCTTTGACTCAGCTGTGCCTTAATCTCCCCAGTGCTGTAGTCAGAGGTGAGGGGTGCTCTCCAGTAGAGCAGGATTGTGCTTGGTGGTCGAGGCTTTACAGAAAGCAGAGCTGTCGTGATTTTAAAACCAAGCCAGAAGGAATTAAAACAATGTGTAATGGCTTCCTAGGAGAACTTGGAAATTATCCAGAACAGTCAAAAAATTCTGTTGGAAATAAAAATTTCTTTTGGCTGAGAAAATACAAAGTGCTGAGTGGATTTTGAAAGCTGTTGTACAAAACATTTACCTGCTCCATCCTGCAAAAGCAATTAACAGCTCGACATCGTGGATACCCCAAACTGGGAAGAAAGAAAAGGTTTGGAAGTCTTGGCTAATTTAGAATTTGTGGAGCAGAAATGACCTGCAGCAGAACCTTAAAAGAGGTTGTGTATAGATGAGAATGGCATCGTTTGGGAATTGCCTGCTTGGATGAGGAATGAACTAACGAGAGCTTGGATAAAGCAGCTCATTTTCAAAGTGTTTCTCTGTGCTGACTCCCATCGGGATCTCTTGAAAGAGACTTACACCAACGGGCTGGAATTGAATGTGATGGTTTAGCAGTGCTTCCAGGCTAACCAGAGTGAGTCAGCACTGCTGCATGGGGTCGAAGAAAAGATGTTTTCACATCAACAATAGGGAAAGGATTCAACATGCGAAGGATGTTTGTTGATATGACAAGGATAAAGGGAGTCCTGCAGGAGCTGGTGGAAGCTCTGGGATGTGTACAGAGGGATCTTGATACCAGGAGCTGCCCATCGATACATTTGTTGTTTGTATGCATTGCATGTGAAATCCATGCTTGGAAATCCGAGGCACAGACCAGTGTGGATTGAGCAGCACGGAGAAAGTCATCTCAGCTGCTCCTGCAGAGGGCGGTGGCCAACCTCACTAATCTGTACCACAGAGGTATGAGAGGGAGTTTTACTTGGGGTTGTGACATTCTTGAATGACATTCTTGAACCTTAGAACAAGACAAACTGATGAGGTTCAATAGTATTGAAATAAAAAACGTTCAGGGGTTCAGGGTGCGGGATCTGCTGAAGAATGGTGCACATCTGGTTCATGGAGTCCAGCTAATGGCAAGCTAAAGAAATTCATTTTTGGTGGGACATGCATGTAAAAAACAAAAAGTTTGTTGAGATATGGGCAATTGAATGACAACTCTGGAATTCTGACTAATGTGCAGTAATGTATATTAAAATGTGTATTAGGAAAGATAATACTTTAAACTGGCACAGTTACAGGGGGAACATTTGGGGGCTGATTTGGATATAAATTTTATAAATTATCATGCCTATTAGCTGAGTCATTATGTAAGGAATTACCTGTGCTGTCCCAAGTGCAGTGGGTGTCCTGGACGTTATAGAAATACTTGTAGAGGGATACAGCATTTTGTCTGTCTATGTAGGAAAGAAGCAGTCCTTTATCTCAAAATGTAAAAAATTAAGTGTAAATAACATACTTTTGGAAGTGGAACAGGATATTTAGATGGTTGAGGATGAATAATTCACCACTGCTCTGTTGTTTTTTTTTTTTTAATTATTAAAAGTTATATGAAAACAAACAGAATACAGGTAATCCAGGTTCAATTACAGATCTAGAAAACACAAAGATATGGTTTTACTCACTTTGCTGTGAGATGCTGAAAGAGTAGTTGCAATCTTGGCTTTGGGTTAGAAATCTCTGTTGTGAAACAGGATAAGATTCTTGTCTGACTGTGAAATTCCGACAAACAAGTTTAGGTTTGTGTTTAGTTTTTCATTTCAGGTTTTTTAAGATGGAACTCTGGCAGCATATTACAAGTCAGAGAATTTAGTCAACAAAGGCAGAGGACAAAAATAATTATTAGAAAATTGTGGGAGACTGGTAACAGTCTGGTACTTTCTCCTGGCATTGGTACAGGCCAGTGAGAGCTTGGCTAATGCACACTACTGAAAAATTGGCTCCATACAAATACCATGACCATGAGCTCCCTACCTGATCTGTGCTATTCAGCCAGAAATTAATATGTAAAGCTCTGAAGATGATTATGAGGTTTTTCCTTAGAGTGCAAAGGTCAGTGAAATAGTTGCTGACATCATCCCTGCATGTGATTGTTTAATTGTTTGTTCTCTCTGTACTTCTGGTGGAATCCAAAAGGTTTACTCTGTCATCCAGCTGGAAAGTGAAGAGAGTGCTGCTTACAGAATCTTTTTGTAGGATTTAATTTCTTAAGTGGATCCCACTTCCTGTTTAGTGTGTTTAACCTGAACTGGAAGGAAAGCATCGCTTGTTTGCTGGCTTCTTCCACAGGGCAGTACTTAGAGCTGAGATTGCTTCTCTTCCCCCTTCATCCTCCGGAGGTTTCTTGCAATTTATTGCTTAACTCAGTTTTAACACTGCAGTTTCAAGGTTTTGACCTCACCTGGCCAGCTTTAGAAATGCTGATATTTCTTAGCAGCCCAGAGAGACTTAACTCCCATCCAAATAATTCGAAAAAGAAAAATAGTCTTCTAGCTCATAGCAAACCCCCTGTGAAAGAAATGTTCCACTCTAGCTGGGCTTCAGGAGTCATCCTGACGTGTTATTCTCTGCATGATTAAAACTGCTTGCATGTGCTACTGAACATGAGCATAGCCAGGTTACCTGCAAATACCACCTGTATTGCATTAGGAACTTTTGGGTTGTAGCTCCCCTTGCTGACAGCCAAACTTGGAGTGCACAGTAGATTTGGAGGTTGGTGCTCCCTGGCTTTGAGATACAGCGTGGCAATGGTTTTCTGAGTTTTATCGAAATTGCTTACTTTCAGTGCCACATCTTTTAGTGGGGAGCAGCAAAGGATGGCAGAGAAATTGTTGGGGAAAGACTGGAAGGTGTTTACACTGAAAATAAAAGTGGTGGCGTAAGGGTAAATTTGCACTGTATAGCAAGAGTCCTCTGAGCTGAAGCCAGTTCATCAAAGAAGTGTCACCACTTCTCATGGTTTTATTAAAAAATGAGAGTCTGTATACTTCACAGCATTTGTATGATAAAAACTTAATTGGACTTTCACCCAAGTTCTTGCCCACTGGAACTGGGTTTCCTCTCAGCAAAGAAATGGAATTATTAGAGTCTTCCAAATTGTAGATTATTTCGAGGACATTACTTTGAAGGCTGTTGGAATTACAGCAACCTGGATTATGGGGCATAACAATATCTACTTCTTCTCATGCACTTTTTCATCACCTTGACTTTAAAGTAATGTGCACATAAGACAGATCTCACGGTTTGCATTTGTAGTCAGAAGAAATACAGAAGAGCAAACAAATTACTGTTTAGAGTTGTACTGTGAAATTCAGAATTGGCAGGTTGGATTTCAAAGAGGCAAGAAAGCACTGTGTTGTAAGCAGAACAAGGATGAATTTAATGTTACACTCCTGGGTTTTGTAATATTTTGCTGCTTTGGAAACCAAGGTGAGGAAGTCACTGTATAAAGTGGATGTTACAGTTTCTCTGTTCGCCTGGTGTCCTGCTAGTGGCTGAAACTTCTCAGGAGGAATCACTACCTGTACAGGGGATAGATGGCAAAAATACAACTGCCCATTTGGGAATGAAGCCAAAGAACTGCACTGTGCAAGAAAATAAGCCAGTAAAATAAATGCTGCTGAGGGAGACTTTTCCTGCAACCAAAGGCAGAGGCCATACAGAATGGCCCAATTTTGTAGCATCTAAGCTGGTTTCCAGGGTTATGTTTGACTCTGCTCCAAGTGGGAATCATTCTTGGCTTTACATGACAGGAAATTGTGCCAGGAGAAGAAACAGTTTCCAGAGCTGTGAGATGGAAGTAGGCATTTACAGCCTTAAAGAGGACATCAGGGTTTGCAGGCCTCTTGACTGACTCCAGCTGCACTACTCATTTCTACTAAAGAGAGCAGTGTCACGTTGCCACAGGAACACAAAAGACTTGGAAAAGATGCTGTTACAGCAGAAGTGTAAACATTCCTTATGACCGATGTGAAGGATGGACTTAGCAAACATCAAGTTTGTGGTCTGCTGCTTCAGGAAAAGGAAAGAAGGTGCATCTTTTTAACTGCGCAGACTTGTTGCTGTCTAGAGGATTCATGGATCAGAAGATGTACAAATTATTATTAGGAACGCTGCTAATCAACAGCAATGATTGTAGGACTGTCCGTAACTGGGAAAAATTCTGCTTTGGAGCACGGCCCTTTGGCCTCAACTACTGCCCACCACCCACGCTGGATGGATTCGCCCCTGAGCTGGGCACAGCAGTTCTATGATCCAAAGTTCCTCTTGAAAATAAGGAGAAGTGAGAGAACCTTTTACAAGTGGCCCAGTCATGTGAAAAGAGTCATGGAGAAATAACAGGTCAGTAAAGTCTGGGGAGATTTTTTCCTGAGGTTCCTTCTAGGGAATGCTGTGCCATGAGAGGAGCCCTGAGATCATTGGAATGGCATTTGAGAGCCTCACTGGTGGAGGTGGCTGTTGCTGATGACCTTTTCTGTGGGAAGTTCTGTGTGTGAGTTTTGGAAGAACAGTCCAGGTAGGTACCTTACCAAACCCATTCTGTGCCATTTATTAGACTACAGAGCAACAGGCCCCGAAATTCACCCTTAAACGTAGAAAACCCTTTTTGCATCCAAATGGTCGTTCCAAATAGGGGCTTGTCTTTGTTGGGCTTCAAGGGGGAGTGTTGGCCAGGTCACCAGGGTTGGTTGGTACTTCTTCAGAAATGCATCAGTATGGTTTTCTACTTCCAGTCAGTGGCATGCCACAGAAACTGGAATACAACAGCTGATGTTCATTTTTTAGGGTTTCATTTGACCTCTTTGAAAGAGCTGCTTGAGACAGACACCAGAAGTCTTTGCAACCTGTATTTACCATTTTTGCTGAGAGAGAGAGACAGAGAGGGAATGAGATTTGCCCCCTTTTTTTTAGTATTTATTTGAGTAACTTGGACATTAGGAGTAGCTGATCAAAAACCTGAACAACCTTTCCCAGTCTGCAGCTAAGTGTGCAATGCAGGGCTTGGTGGAACTTCTTGTTCCTTACAATGCAAGAGGAAGAACAAGTCAGGGGCTTGCCTGAGCAGCCTCTTCATGTCTGTTAGCCACAACCCCCTACAAAAAAGCCACAGTCTTTTTTTTGGCCTACCCATGTCTTCACTAGGTGCATTAAGGATATAGCAATTTGTAGTTTTTAAGAACATATGTCCTTACCTTTTTGATATGTAAGCCTGCACATATGTCTGGAAATACATAAGGGTTCAGAAGTGGAGAAAAAAATGTTTACTGACCAGCTTGTATGACCTTGGGTGGGAGTGGTAAAAACCACAGCTAAGGTCTGTCACAAGTTCAGGGGGCACTGCAGCAATTAAAATGTCACAACTCAAAATGTCCCACAAGGCACTGAGCCTCTGTCTGGCAAACAGGCAGTGTACATGAAACAAAAAACCCCCTTTCCACCGAGTAAGCAAGATTTGTACCTTCAGGCCACAGCTTCCAACATGCTCATCCTTGAAATGAGCTTCTCACAGCCACACAACACAGCAGCTCCTGTATTTTCACTTTGCTTTCACTTCTGCCTCAACTGACAGCAAGTGTTTCAGCTTGATTTCTGCTGCAGCCTGCTGCAATGGCCAGAGCAGCCAACTATCTCCAGTCATTCTGAAAAGCCTTGTGGCACTCTGATTCAAAGAGCCCGAGACAGTTCATAAGAGGTGTGACCAGGTGGAGACACTTCCATTCTCGTTTCCACTGATGAGAGGTTATCTCTAAGACTGTCATTGCACTTCTCCATCTTTCATTACTTACAGGTGATCTGTGTATTGCATGGCTGTGTTGCTCGCTGGTAATTCAACCTGTGTGCCATCATTTGTTGTGGTGTAACTCAAAGGTTCTGTTTTGGAGTTGTAGCTAAAGCAGGAGCCCTCCCTCTCACCCTGATGTGGGATCAAGGGTTATCTGTAGCTGGTCCCTGTCCCTCAGGAAGCACAGAATGACTCAGTATCTCCAGGCTCATGCAGAGGTTACTGCCTTGGTATCTGGTGTCTACTGCGGTGCTGTTACACTTCACCAACTTCTCCTGTTGGATTTTTGGCCTATCACATGTCTTCATCATCCAGGCAGGTCTGAAGTCCTGAGATTCTGCACCCCCCAATCCCCCCTCTCTTTCTCTTCTTGTTCTTTTACAGAATCAGAACATTTATTTCAGACTCTTAAAACTTTGGTTTTTTCTTTTCCAAAACTGAAGAAATTTTCTGCAGTGTTTGCAAAGGTATACCTGCTCTAGATCAAAAACTTAAATAAGAATTCAAACTGTGTCTGTGATCAGGAAACCCATCCAGCAGCCATGACTATTACAGCCAGGACACACATGAAATTTTTACTTGTCATCTACATTCATGTTTTAAAGCTCTCCAGAAATCCTGTTATAGAACAGATTGGAAGACACCTTTCAGGGTCTCTGGTCCAACCTGATGGCTTTGTGAAGGTCAGCCTCAGAACTATGCCAGCCTGCTCACAGCTTTGAACAGTCAAATTTTGAAAACCTTCTAGTATACTCCACATTATCTCTGGGACCCTGTTCCTGTGCTGAGCTGTCCTCTCGGAGCAGCAATTCTTTGTATCTAGTCACAGTTCTCATTGTTGCAGCTTGTGATTTGCCTTTTGTCCTGTCACTGTGCCATTTGGAGAAGAATCTGACTCCGCCCTGCCTATAAAATCAGCAGTTCATGGTGGTATGACAGGTTAGGACAGTCTGGCTGCTTGAATTCCTGAAAATATTTAGCAGTGGTTTTAATCCCAAAATCCAGCACACCTGCAGGCCTTTGGTGCAACTGTCCAGAGTAGCTTGGGGAATTGGGGCAGCAGTGGGTGTTTTCTGGATGCAGTTCCTGCAGGGAGCTGTGCCTCAATCCCTCCCTCCACAGCCAGGACAGGGGAGTGTAGATCACTGCCTGCCTTCTGAAGCTCCTTCCTAGAGGACCAAAGACTCGAGTCTTCAAAGCTTTACTTCTTCTAACTGCAATTCCCTGCTAGCTCCCTGCTTGCTTTTTTCCTACTTTCCAGCAAACCTGATGCTCAGGCGAAGACCAGCGGTCTTCATCCTGACTCCAGCCAAGCCTAGCCCGCTTGAGGGAAGCAGGACCGAAATCCCTTTCCTTCTCAGAGCCCCGAGCTTTTCGCACCCTCCTCTGCCTCCCTGCTCACCTGCCCCTCCTCGATCGCTGCCCTCGGTGGTTCTGTCCTCGCCGAGCTCCTGGCCGCCCCAGAGCTGCGGGCGCGGCGCTGAGGGCTGTCTGGTGCTGCCACCTTAAGGCTCGAAATTCGTACTCCAGCAAAACCCGTGCCCGCCTTCCCTGGGGACGGAGGGTGGGGAGCTGGGGACCGGCCAGAGGCCGTCTGTAGCAGCTGGAGGATGGCACAAAGCCCTCACCCCACTCTCGCTAACTAGAGCCCGCTAACTCCTCCAGCAGCTCTCAGGGGAAAGCATAGCAGGCTTTCACGGAAGTTTTTGCGTGCACCTCCTGATTTTGTGGCTTGTGAGAAACCATTCTTTGTAATCTGTAGGGCAGAGTGTAATCATCGGAGCAGATGAGGCAGGAGATGAAAGTTTCTCTCTCAGATGTTTTTACAGCCTGCCTTTCTGTGGGGAGAGAGAGGGCTTGAGGCTTGGTTTCATTGGCTCTCAGCCACAAATTAGGGGTGTGGATGCATTTGCACTTTGAATGCTTTTTGGTGGCAAATTTTGTTGTTATTTGGCTTATTGTGTGATCTGCAGCCTTTCTCCTCTCGTTGTGCTTCTGGCTGAAAATTCGTGTGCTGTGTGACACCGAGAGGAGGCACCTCTGACCTGAGGGTCTGTCTGAAGCCACTTCTGGAGAGCAACCAGCCGGGGAAGACAGCGAGATCAGTGGCAGCTCTGACACAGCAGAGACCATGGAAGTCAGCTTGGCCGGGGGTGGCAGCTTTTCCCTCTACTGCTGTTCCCTCCAGCAGCACAAGCAGCAAGGTGTGCTTGTAGGAACCCATGTGGATTCTGTTTCTACAGGAGCACATAGGCGATGGGATCCATATGCCACAAAGCTGTCAGCACAGGTGGTGCCCTTCATTATCAAAAGACTTGCACAGGAAAACAGGTAGCATTAGAAATAGTTGCTGATTTTTAACTCAAAGTGCACAGGTTATCCCAGGTATTAGGCCTTAGGTCAAAACAAAGTGAACACAAATCAAAAAGGTTTTGATTTTGAAAAAAGAAATAACTCATCATAAAGTTAAAAAAAGCAATTGAGGATTTTTGTGAGGCCTTTCCCTCTTTCTGGATATGAGCTAATATGTTTTATCCTGGAGTAGCACAAATGAGAAAGGATCTGCAGAAAGGATTTAACTCACATACATAGTGCCTGTGTTCAGTCCATAGGAGAGCTAAGATTTGTCATCTCCATCTGTGGCATGGCTTTGAAAATTTTCATGGTTTTGTGGTTTTTTTAAGAAACCCAACAGAAAGTTTTAAAGTGTTATCACCTCAAAAGCGTTCATTTTTCATGCCTAGCTCAGGCCTGCATGTTGCTGGTGCTCAGGGACACCTCGTTCTGAGCTGCAGGTGCCACACAGCCATTCCGAGGGATCCTGGGATTCAGCAGTTTTAGGAAGCCCCTGTTTCTGTGCAGGTGGGGAAGCTGCTTATGTCAAGGAGCTTGCTGTTTTGCCATCAGAAGGCAAAAAGCAGGAACCAGCACATCCCAGGATGCTTCCTTACCACTCACCTGCTGCATGGTACTGTGATGTCTTTCAGCAGCAACCTGGACTTTTGGTCAGCTTAAAAATCACAAAAATACTTTCCTTCTCAGTTTCCCTAGCAGCCACCATCTTTGATCCTTCCTCCTTCCTGTGGATACCTCCTGAATAAAAGAGTGTGAGTATTTTTGTTGACACAAAAACACAATTACAAATGAGCACAGAAAATTAAGCTTGTTATGTGCGGTTGCTGTGAGAGTGTAGCAAGTACTGTTGGCAAAAGTAACCTGCAGATCATTTGGTATGGAGCTCCAAAGGTAACTGACAAACTGAAAGCCCAGTAGTAAGGTCTTGCATGAACTTCCATAATTTCTAATTTCTATTTCAATCCATATGCTCCCACTGTTACTAATTCATCTGTGAGCACAACTGTGCCAATACGTCAAATCAAAAGTTATTTGAGGGTTTTCTATTCCTACAGAAATACAAAATACACATTTTGAGTTCCAATGCACATTTGGATTTGTGAAGCATAAACAATCATTGGGAGCATCACACTAAAATCAAATATAAACAACCCCCATTTCACTGTCATAGTACATACAGCAATCTTCTATTTTCAGCACACTGAGAAAAACTTCTAAATGCTGACTTGTATTCAAGTCATTGTTTATCCTGACAGAAAGGGTTTTTTGCAGATAAAACCATGAAAAATTCTTAATGAGAACTTGACGCTGCATTATATATGAAAATAATAAACTCTGTACTCTAGCAAGCATGCTGTTCTCTCAGAAATTATTCACAGAGGGTTTAGATCATCAAAATGGTATGTTTGAATATTTTCAGATTAGTGCGATGGTATCGTCTGATATTAATGATTAATGAGTGAAAAGATAGAGAATTATTGCTGAAACCTGAAATCTGACTTTCCTGTAAGGAGACAGAATCACCCAAGGTTATTCTGCCTGCTCCTGACAGCCATAAACACTGAATTAGCCAGATTAGCTTCCCTTTTTCTTATTTTATTCGTAAATGACTAAATTGAGGACCTAACTATGAAAAAGCAGCATCCCTGACTATCCTTCCAAGGCATGGAAACAGCAGCAAAATGCTTCCAGTGAAAAACTCCCTCTGCCAGAAGAAAAAGATCCTAGCTAGACACTTCCTGGAACCAAAGAGAGTCTTCAGATTAGCTCTTTATCTATTTTAATCTGTATTTGAGATCATTAGCAACATATATCTTTGATTTGTAATCATTCTGGTATCAGTAGGTGATATCATAGGTATCACCTCTTAATCATTCTGGCTCATTAATGCCCTTTGCACCAGGATTTGTAGATTCTTTATCACAACAGAGTAAACAGCTCCATTAAACACATTATGCAAGAGAGGAAATGGAGCCAGGAGCCAGCTGAGTGCTACCCTCTAAGGCACAGCCACTTAGGTTTAGACTTGTGCTTCAGGTTAGGCTTGTGAAAACCACAAAGCCCAGACCTTCAGGGATGTTTCAACTCCAAAATGCATGCAAAGTGAAGTACTTTATGTCATCTCATTACATTTGATTACAATCACTTCATTTCAGAATTTTATTTCTTTACATTGAATTTAGTTTTATTACAAATCTACCATACTCAGATTGTTTCACTTTCTTCTCTGATTTCAAGATGTCAATGAGTAGCAATTCAGCAAGGTTTGGTCCATTTCTATGCATTTTGTGTCATCCCAGACCATTTTATTGTTTTATTTTTTAGCATTTCATTTCATCCCTTTCCTTTCCTGTCCATTCATGTCATTCCCTGATTTCAGGATTTCAATAACTATAATTTTCAATGAGTATAATTTTGGCAAGTTTTGCTTCTCACACTACAACTCATTTCCCAAAATCAGGGAAAAAAGGTAAACAAAGAGACAGAAGAAGAAATTGAAAGAATGAAATGCTAAAAAAAGAAAGAAAATTCTAAAACAAATGGAAAGCAACAAAAGTGACAGGGATGACCTGAAGTGTAGGGAAATGGAGCATGGCTTGCCCAACTGATCCTCATTGAAACCAGAGAACAAAGTCCAACAAACACTCTGGAAAGGAGATATGATGAAATTAAACTTTTACTTTTCTGTACAGTGGTGCTACCTCCAAAGCACAGTTAATACATCTTATTAAACTATGCAGCCAATGTCTGGTAGCTAGCCCACCATCCTAACAGATGGAAGCTCTAGTTTGATTCCCTGTCATGCTGAGGAATTCTTACAACTTTGTATTCTGACTTGGGGGAAGGAAGGTTCACTATCTACTCAGGCTTTATAGAGAACGTGGGGCAGAGCCTCTTCTTTCTATATTCTTTTAAAAAGCAATACCTGTTGTCAAACCTCACAAGGTTCTTAAATCAGCCTCCATTTCACACATGGTCTGAAACTTCCTAACATAATAAGCCTCTCTGAAGAGTGAAATACAGTGAAGTCTAGTCTCTAGATATTGAACAGACCAAGCATGAAATAATTATCAAAATTACTGTGTGCACATTAACATTCACACTATTTGGAATCTGAGACAGTAAAAAGCAAAAGAATTAAAGTACAATGGAGAACCAAGTACATGCTTACCTGATAAACATATCACCAGTTATGCCTCCAGACTTAGAACTTTTGATCTCTGCACCCAAATTCTGTTCTGGGCTTCTACTGGACCTGCCTCAAGACATTTCATGTAACATTCCTTTGTTTATTCAGATGAACACCGAAAGGCAGATATTATTTCATTCTAAAACTGCAATGTTTTCTAAAATGAAATTATTGTATTAAGCCGCTTGGAAGCAAGACAGACTCCTTATATTTATATTACACTTCAGATTACACTAGGGAAAACAATACCTAAAAAGCAGAGTGTCATTATTTCTAATATATAAAGCACTGAGTAAACAGCAAAACTAGAAGAATTTAACTGGAAGCTAGTCTCAAGTATTTGTTTGAAGAATTTAAACAGAAGAAAGATTTATTAAATAACAGCTTTACTGGAAACAAACTTTTTCAGCTTTGCTAAGTAGTGATACCTTCCATTTGAGGATGGACATTTAAATCACCTATGTAATCTAAAGTTTGGAGAAATATAGTTACATTTATCATGATGGTATCTGAGTGCAAAGAAAATCCTAAACCCAGGAAAATTATCCGACACAACATCCACTCTCTTCTGTCCATGTTCCCAGAAATGTATATGGTAGAAGTATTTGCCTTTTTCCATCTTCTGCATGTTCAGTTCATGAACATTGCTTTGGGAAATTTAGTGCGGGGATACATGGTGCTCTTTCCTTACAAAATACAAATATTTAAACCAGGTATTCAATATTTCCCAGACAGTTATGAGAAAGCCCAGCTCTGTGCCCTGGCAAGTCCATGTTGTTCTCCTGGCAACTTCAGAAGCCTTAAGCAGAAGAGTCATACAGGATGACATTAATGGAATTGGAAATTATTTCTGCCAGGCTAATTGAAGCCATAGAAAACAGAAAAAAGAATCTTAAAATGCATTCTGTATTGATCCAGGTCTCAGAGAAGTGTGTTCCAACAGCAATCTGCTGGTTTGCAAAACAAGCTTTCTATTGCTGTCTGCAATACATGAATTTGTAGGCTTCATATACAAATTTGTAGATAGGAAAGCTGTTAAAAGTTTCCTGTATTCTGGTACTAAATGGCACAATTGAAATATGCACAAATCACAACCAGGGCGTCTCCAACTCAAGAAGTTTAGGAAAAATATAAGCAAATTAAATTATTATTAACTGGGCAGTGACATAGCTCAGTGTCACAGGACAAATCAATGGCAGAAACCAAATCAAGACTGTTTTATCTGTCTGGCTTCCAAACCATGGATTTAATTACACCATTCTTTCCAAACGTGTCTATAGAAAAGTAGAATGAGTTTTTCTGTGTGGACTTAAAGGTATCTCTTATGGGGGAAAAAAAAAGATACAGGGTTCTAGCCAGTAGCTGTTTCCAAAATTCCCCGGGATGCTCTCATTACAGCAAAGAAAAACCCCCAGGTATCAGTATTAAACCAAAATTGAAAAGAATAGCAAGATACTCACAGCTCCTGAGAAGCTTAAAAAGCAAGAAACCAACACCAGCAGCTGAGAGAAATCAACAGCCTATGGTATCAGGGGCGTAAGCCATGTTTTTCTGACAGTTTCACAAGAGAATGTGAGTCAAGGCAACTGCTGCCAGTCATTTTCCAAATGAGCAGGCACCTTCCCAGAGCTCAGACACATCACAGAGGTTTAATGGAATCTTCAGGAGGCATTTTGGACCAGTGCTGGAACCACAACCTGTGCAAAGCAGCCCCTTGATTCATTTCCTCCCTGCACTGGGCTTAGAAATTGCACGTGCTGAGCTGTTTGGCTGCCTCAGATTGAAGTAACAGTGGGAGCAGTTCAGCCTGTGAGAGAACTGAATTTGGCCATTAAAACCAAGCCAGCTTGCTCTGATCTCTGCTTAACCCCAGCTAACATGACCAGGATGCTGTGGTTAGGGCCCATAACCACAGCTTTGGGCTTGCTGAGCTGCTGAAGCAGTTGCTGGGCAGCGTTACGTGTACGTGTGAGCCCAGTCCTGGATCATCTCAAGCTCTATGAAACGTCAAGTCAAATAAAGCCATTCTGCTCTTATCATTTTCATTTTTCAGTCCTCCCTGTCTAAGGCTTTTCTAGGGGTGACTTCATCTCAGTGGCTGCTTCATTCATCCAGATGTTGATGTTTGCAGCAACTGCACAGCTCACTCTGCCAAACTGCTCACAGCATCACTGGAGCTCGTCTCTTGACATCTTCCAGCACCAGCACAGAGTTGTCTCTCTGAGGTAAAAGAGAGGGGGCCCAAGACATGCATTGCTTTTGGCACCAAGTTCAGATCATTGCTCTTTCAGGGCAAGGGACGTGTCTGGGGATGGGATGGCATGAAGGGTAAAGGCATGGGCAGGGATGGGTGAAAGAAGTAAAGTTCAACTACAACTCACTTTGGTGCCAAGTGACCTGCTGTGATTGATATAGGGAAAAGGGTAGGAAGCCATGGAGAATTTAAGGAAGAAAAGCCTGAAGAACAGATTTCTTTGCAATGTGGGAAGACTGGCAGTAAGTCATAGTAACAGTAACTATGAAAGACTTGGCTATTTCACTTCTGCTGACTGCTTTATTATGAACAAGCTGTTAGCACAGTCCATCTTAAGGCTGTAGAAATACTTCTGATGTTTAATATCCCTGTCTGAAGGCCAAGAAAGTCACAATGAACCAGCTGACACTAAAATTTCCAGAGTTGGGGTTGTGCTTCAGGCTAAATTTGTTTGGGAACATTCAGCCAAAAGTTTGTTCGTGCCTTTCTAACGGCTGACATCTTTCTTAGAAATCCATTGTTTATCTGACCTTCTCCTAACCCATTAGAAAAATTTCTGGTGCTATTTTCCTGTCTCAGTTGAATGCTTTGAAGCATTACAGACAAAATTTGGCAGGAGGCAGCTTTCTGTTAGGAAGACACATTGCAGCAGCTCTCTAAAACTGTGCTCAAACTTGGCTCTGCTACAGGCACTTGAAACCCCAGTTTGTGTGCACCTGATAGAGCTCTCAGTTCTTCATCTAAAACTCCCCCAAGATGTCTGAGTGGAGCAGGTGCTGGTTATTGCTGGCTGCCAAGGCTGCTAAGGGCAAATGACAAGTGTGAAGCTGGTCTCTGCCATGCACCCCTTGCCCATTCCAGCACCAAAAGGGTCAGGGGGAAGCCAGCTGAGTGAAGGCATAACGGGCAAAGAGACACTGTGTGCTGAAAAAAGGAGGTGGGCGAAGGTTAAAAGAAAGTCTGGAACCAGGTGGGAGACCATGGGGATTTTTGCCTTAGAAGAGGCCACCAAAGAGGAAAGGTTTCTGGGATCTTCACCAGCCCCAGCTCTGCTGTAACCTGGGAGATGAATGGCCAGGGAATGAGAGAGCAGGCTTCACACTAACCAATGTTCTTGAAAGAGGCTTTGCTTCTCCAGAAGGGAAAATTGCTGGGGTTTGTGTCCATCCACATCTGAGGTGTGAAGGAGAAAGCAGTCAGCCTGATGGGATTTGGACAAAAAATTTCTGGAAGCTCATAGAAATATTCATGCTATGTGACCAGCGCTTCCTGGTTGGCTCCAGACTTGAAGCAAAGAAGGAAGGAGGGAAGAAGGAGCGTCTCTTTGGCCATTGGAAGGGTTTCACCCACCGTTGTGGAGAGAGAAGTATGTGGTGCTGGGTAATTACTGAAACAGCAGGTTTCATAACCAGGCACTGACCTCTGACCTCCATGTCCAGGGTGCCAAAGCTGTGATCCTGCAGCAAGATCTGCAGAAGCTGCTTGCAGCCTCAGCTGGGAGCTGGCCATGTGCCGTGGACAGCTGTGTGTGGAACCTTCTAGACTTTTACACTCAGTTCCAACCCTTAGAAGGTCATTTGCCTCCATTGGTGGCATCTCTGAGGGACGCTTTGGGGACAAATGACCACCTGCTCCTCACCCACACAGGCACTGATGATCACTGTGGAAAAGCCCATCTAAACCACCTTTATGGGCAGCGTGTGAACAGTAGGTGGAAAACAGACTTGGAAGACAAAAGCTGTAATTAAAATCAGATTAGTCAGTGGTCCTCATCTACTCTGTGCACTGAATACAGGCAGGGTCCTTCAAAAAGGAAATATAGCATGTAATTATAATTAAATCTGATCTTATGGACAATATGGACAAAAAGTCTCAACTAAAGTTGCCTAAATTTTTTAAAATGGCAACTCCTGCATTATATTGGTTCTGGATGCTTTGTTTTGCAAGATTAATAAGTTTTTTCTTAAAGTTGCCTTTTTCTATTTCAGTGCCTTCACTCAAAGAATGTTAATGGCTGCATGCAATTTCTGTAATTCCACGTAGCTCATCTCTAAATTCACTGTGCTCTGCCAAAGATATGCAGCCAGCACAGTGGGGCAGCAGTTAGCTAAAATTAATATTTATGGATTTGGAGGGTCTTTTCTCTGACTTGAAAACTGCTCAAAATATTACTTTATTGGAAAAAAAATGCAAATCATCATCTTCCATCCTTCAGAAGAGTAATGACCCTTTTCTCTTTCTCTGTGTCAGAAAGAGATTTGTTGTCTATTGTTTTTTTGCTGGCTTTGAAAACTGTTCTTTTGCAATGATGAAGCTATAGCACTTGTTCCACTCCTTTGCAGGCCTGGCCATCCATGCTACTAGCCAAAAGTGGAGGAGCTGTCAAGTTTGCAGGAAAGGATCATTTACCAAATGACCTTTTGGAAAGATGTCAATTGGGAAGTCAGTGCCAGTGTAGGGGTCTTTTCCTTAAGCTGATGCATTTCTCAGGTTACAGCTCTGTCACTTTACGTCAAGGCTGAGCCACAGGAAGCAGAGTAGCTGGAGAGTTCCTGTTCTGATGGCCTTCCATCAGAAGGGTGATGTTCATTAGAATTAAATCAATTCTGATCAACCATCCCTGTTAGAGTCCCCAGGTGAATGATGGGAGTCCAACAGCCTTTGGCTCTTTGGCTCTAGCCAGGGTAAGTATAACTGAAAGGACCTAGGTGAATATTTTTCTGCTGAAGTTCATAAAGGTCAGGCTCAAACTAAAGTGAAACAGGCAAGGTAGCATCCTTTTACTGGTGGGGTGATGAGGAAATGCCCACTGACATTCCTGGGGCCACATTTCCCATTTTTCCTCTGTCATCTGAGTGCATGTGTCATGACAATCAATGTGGGAGGAAACCCTTGATCACCATTTCCCATTCAGCCATCTGCTCAAGCCAGCCCACCGAGGAGGGAACTGCTGCAGCTCTGTCTCCTGAGACCTCACACTAGAGCTGTCTGAAATGTGGAGGGTACTCAAAAGCCAACAGCTCCCAGGCTACACTGAAAACAGAGTTCAGCTCTGGCAGCTCTCCCAGGCCAGACTTGCCAAGAGTGCTCTCTGTCCCATCACCCATAATAACTTAATAACCTTAAGTTTGTCAGCCCCAGTATAAACACCTAAGGGACGTCACCGGTGATCATCCACCAGCTGGACTCTGTACTGTTGATCCCACTTCTTTCAGCCCCACAATGTGAACAATCACCCACCCACTTTATCAGCTACCCTGGTACTGTAGAAAATGGTGTTAAAGGCTTTGCAGTGTCCAGGAAATAAATGAGACACACTGATCTCATGCTTTGAGGAGGTTGCCCTCAAAGAACAACTAGCTCTTCTTGGCAGTTCCTTCGCTCTCCAGGGCAGTTCCCTTTGGGATTCTCTCAGGGAGATCCCTGGATGAAATGAAACCTGTTCTCCTGCAGGTAAGGGCAGTAATGCTGTTTGTACTGCTGATTTCTCGCAGGATTTAGTATTTCACAGTTTCATGGTTGCTGCAAGCAAAATTCATCATTGACCATCATATCCTGAACCAATTCTTCCTATTTTGTGAACAACAAACCCTCCACAGTGTCTCCTCCTGTTGTCTTCTCAATCAGCTGTGTCATGAAGCTGTCTTGAGCACCCTCAAGAAACCATCCAGACTGTGCCTGACCACACAGCCCTTCAGTTAAAGCGCACCGTGAGTTAGCCCTAAGGCCTGTGATTGTGTGGGATGGCTCTCTTGACTTTCTCTCATTTCCCAGGAGTCTGTACTGAGTGCCTGGCCCATCTCTCCCCATAGTGCTTTGCCACCTTCTCCTTGCCCACAGGCACTCAGCTGGTCCATCACCTCTCCCATGGCCACGTTCTGGGCACTCCTCTGCACAGCACACAACCACTCCTCACTGTTTCCAGCCTGTCCTTCCTGAAGACACTGTGCCCATTGGGGCAGCTCTCCGGGTGTGTGATCTACCCTGGTATGTCTCTGTAACTCAGAAGAAATCACAGCTCTGCAGTTGTGTGGGAGCTGGTATTCCCCCCAGTTGTTCGCCGTTCTACAAACAAACGTTTGTTCCAAACTACTTGAGACCAACCCTGCACCCTGAGTCATGATGCTCTCAAAACAGGATTCTGCTGTGGACACTCCAGCAAGGTAAGGTCAGCACACAGACAATGAGCATGGAGGTGCCTCCTCTGCCAGGGGAAAGGGCATTGGAGGCCCTGGCTGCACACCAGCGCTGCCTGCACAGCATTTGCAGGGGCGTTGCCCTGCAGCCCGAGCTCCCCATCACTGCTGCAGCAACTGTTCCATTAGGAGGCTTTCCTCTGATCACACTGAGATCACAGATTGCGGCGAGGGTGTATCTGGCCTCCAAGGTCAGTGTCCGGCTAGCTGAGGTTAAGGCCGACACCCAGCTGCATATCCTTCCAGCACCCCTCGGCGTCGTAAGGCCTCGGGCTGTGCTGGTTGCGGACTGGATCGCTGCTAAACGACGAGAAGGAAGGAGTTGGACACTCGCTGGGGGCGAAACAGGTGTATTGGAAAGTCCATGATGCCAGCCAGGGAGGGATGCCCTGACGTACCAGCGAATGACCCAGAACAAGGAGTGCATCAGGGTCATAAAGGGAAGGGGTGGATCCAGGCGGGGTTTACAAAAGACCAATAGGGGGAGGAGAGGGGATGAACCTAACACAAATGACATAGTAGAGAACCCAATAGATACGAGCTATGGGAGGGCCCCTGGGACCACAGCCAACCACAACCCCCAAAGAGGAGAAGCTTCTGGAACACTAGGAGGAGTGGGGGGGTGATTGACTGGACCCAGGGAGAAGAAAAAGTATACATATAAGGGAAAAAGGGGAGGAGGAATTATATAACCTAAAAGATTGACAATACACATAGCAAGGGTTGCTAAGGGAACAACATAACTGGCAGGGCTGTGGCAGGAAAACTGAGGAGGGCAGAACCATTTTACACAAAATGGGGGGGGAGCAGATACATAAAATGGGGGAGGAATTAAATGAACTTAACGAACACACTACAACAACAGATCAAGCTGTGATGAATTTACTGCTTCTTTTTATCTAGAGCTGACTATCCTAAGAGCAAGGCTTGTTGATCTCCATTGGCAGGGATGCCAGGAGCACACAGCTGTGCTGCTTAGAAAATACTTTGACTAACTCCATAATTGTGTCTGGATTACTACTGCCCCAAAGGCTGGATATTTGAGGCACCTTGTAATATATGTGACTTCTTCTTGCAGCTGAGCTGTGTTCCACAGAAGCTGAGGTCATTGTGCTGACTGATACTTGGAGTTTGATAAAAACTTTTAATCCTAGAAACATAAATTATTTTTAAAATCTCAGAGGACTGTTCTAAGCTAATTGCTGTAGTAAGTGCTTTCTGTAAGGGAATGTTTGATCTAACTTGAATTCTCTCAAGTTCCAATGGAACCTCTCCTTAGCCTGCAAAGAGAAACCTGTATGATCTGTGTTTAGGAGCTGCTTCTTCCTTGACTTGCCTGTACTAACAAGAAGGTGACACACAATTTTAAATAACCCCTTTCCAAACTGTCCCATGAAAATGCAGCAGG
Organism: Ammospiza nelsoni; assembly: GCF_027579445.1. Lineage (NCBI taxonomy): Eukaryota > Metazoa > Chordata > Aves > Passeriformes > Passerellidae > Ammospiza > Ammospiza nelsoni. Next base: position 48,669,596 of record NC_080637.1, read on the forward strand.
ACTGGTTCCTTGTGAACTTCTCCTTGTCCGTCAGAGAAGGCAGCCAGGGCTCAGCCAGCCCCGCCCCACTGAAGGCATTGTTGGCACCAGCTGCCGCTTTCAGCAGGAACGGAGACCTCTGGGCTCGGGCTTTGGAAGAAGAGGAGGAAGAATGTCCCTCATCACCACTCCCCTAAGGCTGAGCCAAGCAGAGGAGGAGCTTAGAGGTAGAGCCAAGTTTCACAGTCAAAAGCCAGCAAGTGCAGGGAGAGAGGAGCAGCAGAAAAAGGCAGTGTGGGGAAGAGGAGGAAGCAAGGAGAAAGGAGCAGCTGTAAGGGCAAGAAAGTGAGAGAGGAGAAGAGAAAAGGCAAAAGGAGGCAGCAACAGTCTTGGGTCAAAAGAGGAGAAACAAGGAGTAGACAGGCTACAAAATGGCATTGCTCCTGTGGCTGGGGTCCCAGCTGTCATCCATCTGGAGCAACATCTCTATACTGGGAGTCTTTCTTACAGTGTTTACTTTACTGCTTGACTTCATGAAGCGCAGAAAGAAGTGGAGCCGCTACCCGCCGGGCCCAGCCTCGCTGCCATTCATCGGGACCATGTTCTCCATTGACTTCCACAACCCTCACCACTCCTTCGGCCAGGTGAGTGGCAGCCTCTGAGCAAAACCCTCCACATACAATCCACCATGGGCCCAGGAGGGCTGGGACCAGCTACAGGTACATACCATGGAGAACAGGAATTTTCCTTTCCCCTGAAATTGCTAGAGAGAGCTTTAAGACTAACTAGCAAAAAAAGGTAAAGGAATGTAAAAATATGCACACAGGATGATAAACATGGCTAGATAAACTGTGCCCCCAGTGACACAATTGTAGAGCTGGCTGCAAGCCTGACCTGTGGTCAGGCCTGGAGGCAAAGGAGCAGGGAGTTGTGCAAACAATGGAAGACAAACAAATATCTGTGTGCTGGGAATGTGGCTGCAGGAATGGCAGGCTTCCCTGGGAGTTACTGAAGCATGCCTGCAGGCATGTGACATTTTCAGTTAAAGAGACCAGCTTGTGGGATTTGCCCCTGCAGCAATACCCAAAATTAGAGTAGGTTCCTATTCAAATCAGGGTTTAGCTTTCACAGGGCTTTCACAACCTGCAGCAGATAAAGCACGGGTGTTTTGTGCTTCAGCTTGCAAATTCTAAAGGCCTCTTTTCCAGGACAGCACTGTTCAGCTGCCTATCCAAAACCTGCCAAGTGGAGAAACTAAATACAGCATTTGTATGTAGTTCAAAAGCTTCTCATTTTCAAATCATATCACGTCAGGTCATACTAACCACAGTCTTGACCAGTAATCATTTTTAATGATGTATTTCTAGTGCCAGTGAAGTGCTAATCCCCTTTTCAACCCTACTGCAAATACAGTATTAAGTACTTCAATTCCTTTCAATGCTACAGTGAAGAAATCAAGAATCTTAGCTTTTAAACAAAGAAAAAAAGACAGAAAAAAAAGTAGAAGAAAACTGTGGGGTTTTGCTACTCTTGCACTGTCTTAAAACAACGTACTTCTGAGATATGCTCAGTGTTCCTGACTAGCAAGGGAGCTTTGACCTGCCTGCCCAGGAGTCCATGTCCCATTAAAGGGCTTGTCTACCTGGAGAAGGCTTTGCTCCATGGCCAGCTCCCATGGAGCTGACAGGATTCCCTGTGCAGCCATCCTGATTCAGCTGTATGAGTCTCACAGATCACAGCAGATGTAGGGTTCCAGTTACCAGTTGTACTAGATATGTACACTCTTCTTAGGGAGAAAGTTGACCTGGAACTCCAGTGTGAAATTGCCTTTCCCAGCCATGTTTCTGGAAACCTGTCTTTGGGTAGATCTTTAGGTACAAATGCATCTTGAAACGCAAATTACATATCACTTTATTATCAATACTTCCTTCAGCAGAAGTAGACCAACTGAGAACTTACTTAGCCTTTCAGATCAAAAGAAATAGAACCATTAGGAAATAATTCATTATTGAGCATGCAGTCTTTAAAAATTCCCACAAAGGTTCTTGACAAAATTAAAAGTACTCACACAATGTTCATGACAACAGTTTGGCCAGGGTAGGTGTGTTCTACATTTTTCCACTTACAGGGCATTGATCCTGCTACAGCTGCTGCTTGGCACTGTTTGGAGCTGATACATTGCAAAGTTCAAGGTCAAAGATCAGCTGAAGATCTCTGAAAAAAAGTACCTCCAAGTTCACTCAGTAGTAAATGCCCTAAAGAAAGATATGGTGATATTTCTGATGTTACACTCAGCTCATTTTCAGGGACATGGGAAGCGACTGCCAGAGCCTGGGCCAGCTCTTGGAACTCCGGTGCCAAGCCCGGAGTGGGGAACTGCCTCGGTACAGGGATTTACCAGAGGCAGAACCTTTAGAGCCACTCATTCTAAGGTGCCAGACACAAGCCATGACACGAACCAGGTTTAAGTGGTTAAAGTGGCAGAGAAGGTTCGGGAATCACGGGCTGGGTTACCATGAGAGGCAGGGAAACAGCTGCAACAAGGGGCGGGGAATGGCATAAGGGACAGCTTCGAGGAAGGGTAACACTAACTCGGGGAGAACATGGGGGTACAACAGAACAAACCACATAACAAAGAGTCAAAACATAAATTCAAACCGCAACAGACATGCTTTCTTATCTCGGCAGCTTCAGAAGAAGTTTGGAAACATCTTCAGTCTCCAGAACTGCTGGACCAACGTGGTAGTGCTGAATGGGTATAAAGCAGTGAAGGAAGCCCTGGTGCACAAATCAGAGGACTTTGCTGACCGGCCGTACTTTCCAATATATGAACATATGGGCTATGGAAAGAATTGTGAAGGCAAGTCCCATGACAATGGACATGCCTTGATGGCACTAGCAAGCGAAGGATTGGGTAGAGGCAAGATTTTCTCAGTGCAGTGCACCTTTGTGTGTCCCCCTGGTCAACCTCCTTGCATGTCTGGCACCCTTTGGTGGTGATAAACTTGGATTTGATTAAAGGGGGGCTCCCCTTCATGGCTGTAGTACAGCTCCAGCAATCACACACTTCTTCAGCTGTGTAAGGACACTGTACATGGTACAACCTTTCTGCCAGCTCCCAACAGCCACAAATTAGTACTTACAGTGCTTATGTAAGACAAAATGCTTATGGAAAAGGGTACATGTAAGTTGTTGCAAAAAATATGATAATTTAATTCAAGACAGAGTATTTTCCTACATCCTGCCCACATCACATCCTCAGCTCCTGTGTGGTGGCACATGCTGCTACCCAGTTCACACAAGCTATGGGAACAATGCTGAATGTTTTGGAGAGGTGATTCCTTTATCCTTAGCAGCCCTTGTTGCTCCCTTTGAATCCCCCTGCACCTTTGCCAGCCATGCACAAGCTTTAGAAGGTGCAGTGATCCTTTTCTGAATTGCTGTCTGAACAAGCTGCACCAGGTGAGACTGTTTCATCTATCCATACAGACCTGTACCTCCAGACTCACAATTGCTGTTCTCTAGCACCATTCACTTGATGTACAAGCCAAATATCTGACATTTCTTGCTCATCCACAATTCCAGGGATTGTTGTAGCAAGATACGGGCACGTCTGGAAGGAGCTAAGGAGATTTGCACTCTCTACGCTGAGGAACTTTGGGATGGGAAAGAAATCCCTGGAGGAGCGAGTGGTAGAGGAAGCTGGATTTCTTTGTTCTGAAATCAAGTCTGAAGAAGGTTTGTGACATCCACAAGGATGGGGAAATCACAGCAAAAGGCCATACAGTGATGCAGAGAGGAGTAATGCTACAGTCACTGCTGTTTGCATGCAGGGCTCTCTTCCCATGCAAATGCAGTATTCCTAGTCTATGTGCCCTCCTTGGAGCCTCTTCTGCTTTACACAGTGGGGCTACTGTAACACTAATCCATTTGAATCAGTAAACAAATAGGAAATTAGAAAGAGAGAGGTAAAACAGAGTTATTCCCAGAGCTCACTAACTCTACTTGATGAGGTTTAGTGGAACATACTGATATTATCATATGCAATAAAAGTGCAGCTGAGAGTTCACAGCCTGCCATCCAGACACAGAACAATGACTTACCTGTCAAGTCACAGAACAGCCCCACAGTTCAGTTTTTCTTGGGAATTTTCTTCTTTAAACATAGAGCAACTAAATATTAGTAAGAATGAGATTATTTCACTTCCTAGAGTGATGTTTGAGTGGTTTGGGGGCATTTCCTCCTGGTGTTATCAAAGTGGCATTTGTGTATTCTCACTGCTGACAGATGAGGTCCAGCAGTTTGGTGTTGCTGAGCTTCATGGCTTGGTCTCCATTTCCGTTTTCAGGTAAATCTTTTGATATACATGTTCCCTTAAATAATGCTGTCTGCAACATGATCTGCCACATTGTCTTTGGAGACCGTTTTGACTATGGTGATGAGACATTCAAGAAGCTGTCACGGTTATTTCAAAATTCCTTGGATGAAGAAACTGGATTCCTGCCTCAGGTAATCCACAAGCTGTAAGAAGATACCCTCTATTACTTGAGAGAATTGTGTTTTCCTAATTTTTCTTTTTTTGCATCATGTAATAAATATCTCCTCTCTCTCTCTTTATCCCTTCTTTGGTTCTCACACCCCAGCTTCTTAACGTGGTGCCCATTTTGGTGCGGATCCCTGGAGTGGCACAGAACATCTTTCGAGCACAAAAGGAGTTCATGGACTTCATAGATGAGGCCATTGATAAACATGTGAAGACCTGGGACCCTGCTTACACCCGAGATATCACGGATGTATTTTTAAAGGAAATGGAGAAGGTAGGGTGATACTAGCAGACCCTACAGGATCAGGAGTAGTTCCTTTGCCAGTTCCAACTTGTGAAGCTGACTTTCCTCCTAGAGCTGCACAAAACCTCTTACCAACTAATTTCCTACTATTTCATTCCATGCTGTATCTTGAGAAGAAAGGTATTCTTCATGCCGGAACCTCTTTTATTGTCTTAGGACACCATGTTATCTATTGATGTCCTTGTTTCCATTTCCTGCCTTCACACTTCCTTCAGAATCTAGGAACTTCCTTCCTTCCAGCCTACAAAAATATGAAGGCTTCTAAAAGGCAATAATTGAGAATTCGCTAAATGTCCTAAGTTTGCACCAGGGAACAAGTCAGCATGCAAGGTTCTGTGTAATGTCAGCGCCTCAATGACTGATGCCTCAAGATCAGTCAGAAACTGGAGCAACAGACTGACTTTTTGGAGTCATTGCCCCATCCGCAGCCTGCCTTTAAACCAAGATATGATTTGAAACCAGTGTCTCCTTTGGGATATATATATATATTTGAATTGCTTGCTAAGAACTCATTTGCTAGATCTCAGAGGAAGGCCTAAATTCTGAACTTCACTGAAATTAAAAGGAGTCTTTCTTTGAATTTAGTCAGGCACAAAGTCACTATAAAGTTAAAGATATTTGGGTTGGCCTGTCCATCTGCCATATGTTTCTGCACATGGATTCACTACATTTCAAGTACCAGATGAGCAATATTACCAAATTCTGCTTGCAAATCACTTCCCCCATCCAAGTCCTAAGACTGCACTGCTGCTCTGCATTACAAACCCTGCCATGCTGTGGGGATAAGGCACCTCCAGCCCATGGGCAGAGCAACGTGACCCACGTTACTCTGCACTGAGCAGTACAGCCTGGGGGTGGGTGCTGCCTCTTGTCACATCTCTCTTCTGTTCACTAACATCACCTGAAAGCCAGTCTGATAAATCCCTCTCCTGAGTTAACTTGGGTCAAGTCCATCCCAAAGTCCCTTGTCTGAGATCTTTTATTGGAATAACTGTGAGTCTTAAATGCATTATTAATTGCTATCCATATTACAACAGCATCTAAATATACAGAGTAACTTAACAGAAGCTAGTCCCTAGGAAAGGGAAGTATAGAGAGGATTAGAAAAGACAAGCAGGTGAACTCATGCAGAGAGCTTGTCATATCTCATATGCTAACAAATTTGAGCTCAATTAGCATTTGGTTGGGAGACCAGTTTTGCTAGAAGTGGTGTTACAGATTTAGTACGAAGCAATAATCCTTTAACCTGATAGCCCTGATCCTTGTTTTTTTTTATTTTTCAGTAGTAAGAAAACACCAGGGCAGAAGCAACGAGAATCTGTAATGCATAGCTAGAGATAACCCACTTAAAATAATGCTAATTTTGCATTTGCCACAACAATGAAGCCTCCTCTCTCCTCTGTGGCTTTTGTCATCTGATCAAACCTGAATAAGTGTGCTCCACTTCCTCTGGGGGAAGATGTTACAGTGAGTGGCAAGGGCCTGCTGTCTGTTTGAGCTGAAGGCACAAGGTGTTTACATCTGTCCTGAAGGCAGGAGTAGCATTCTTCTCTGAGTATGCTGGAGGTGGCTGAGGGCCTTCAAATACAGGAGGTAACGGAGCTACAAAGTACATCACTCATGCTCAGACTGTTGCTTGTGCTGTAGGCCGGTCTCCCAATAAAAAGCAGGAACACATGCTAAAAAATGGATCTAGTGCTTCTCAGCACTTCTCTGGACAGTGATCTTCTTCCCCAGCAATTACTGCAGCTCAGATCACCCACTTTTTTGCTCTCCACAGGGTAAGGCAGCTGAAGAGAATGGTTTCCAGTATAACAACCTTCGTCTGGTTGTTGCAGATTTGTTTATAGCTGGTTCTGAGACCACCTCCACCACTCTCCGGTGGGCATTGCTGTACATGCTTCTCCACCCAGAAATACAGAGTAAGTCAGAAACTTACCTGCAGAAATGGAGCCTCTTCCCTTCAAGAGTCATTTCTCCACAAGGATTTTGCAATCAGGAACAGCTTTGATGATTGTTGGTCTAGCAGAAACAGAGGAGAAACACTTCCCAAACAGCTGTTCTGGCAGGGGGTAGCCATGATAAAACGACTGAAGTTTGAAGGGCAAGTTTGCTCTTGCCTTCATTTTGAGGGCTTCATCTGGGGACTGTCTGAGGTCAGTGTAGGCTCTTCCAATATTTGGAACAGATTCTGATTGGTTTAAATTCTCTAATGCTGCTTGTCCGTGCTGGATAGAGGAGGGGTAAGGTAGCATATCAAGTGGCAAGGCCTTAATAAGGGTGCTATGAGCAAAGAACAGTTACACATAGCCACTGATCAACTGAAAAATGCCTTCCTGTCTAAAACAGCTGGTCCTGTTCTCACACAGTGCTTACAATCTCCTGCAGCCAGTCTTCCTTCAGCTTGTACCAGCTGCCTCTGGTTCTCTAAGGGTCCTCTAATTCTTTATCTCTTCTGCTTTCAGGTAAGGTCCAGGCCGAGATTGATAGAGTGATTGGCAGAGAGAGACCGCCCAGCATGATGGACCAAGCAAGCATGCCTTACACTAATGCTGTGGTCCATGAAGTGCAACGCTGTGGGGATATTGTTCCTGTTGGGCTACCTCACATGACATACCGGGACACCGAGTTGCAAGGCTTCTTTATTCCCAAGGTGACCGTGACCACACAAGCAACACAGCAACCTCTCCTTTTGCAGCTGCCATGCACAGGGTGGGGATGATCCCATCCAACCCTGCAGCATTGCACTTCCAGCCCCAATGGCAGTCACTGCTGAGCACTAAAATAGGCCATTTTGCAATGCTAAATTCAGGCAGATGGTCACATCTGTGTTCTAGGCTCACACTTGTTGTATGGGAACACAACTGCAGTGGCAGCTCAGTGCAAAGGTTTCCTTTCCTCTCAATGAACCATGGTATTCACTGCCTGTCAGAAGCAGCCTAACAGACTCTCTAGAGGCACTGAACTCCAGTTTACTGGCTTTCCTGAGATGCTAGCAGTTCAATTCTAATCTCTGAAGCTACTCAGATGCCGTTGGCATTCAGGCCAGTTTCACTGTGACCAGCAGCTGCCCTGGCAGCAGTGGCAGAATTTAAGCCTGGGATTTTTTTGTAGCCGCGTGGTATCTCCTCTGATTTAGAACCTTGACATGTGAAACAGGAAAGCTTTGCAATTTTCCCTGGTCCCTGCAAAAGTTGGGCTTTGAAGTCTGTCAGTCAGCTTTTTCTCTGCAGCTCTAAAACAAGTCCAGGAGGATCTGAGAAGCAGATCCACTGCGTAACCGTGAAATTGGCATTTGCACGCTACAGCCTCTGTAAGGCTACAAATTGCAAAAGTTCAGGTGCTTCAGAGTGTAGGGCAGGCACGAAATGCCATTGGAAAAGGGCCCTGCTTTACCTCTGCTTCAAATAAGATGCAGAAGTGGAAATGGGGGCTATTAGTTGGCAGTCAGGGACTAAAGAGGAACCAGCACTGTTCTGTTGTGCCAAGATAATGCTGCTGGTCTCACTTGTTTCTTCTTGTGGGGGAGTGCAGGGGACGACAATCATCACCAACTTGTCTTCGGTGCTGAAGGATGAGACAGTCTGGGAGAAACCAAACGAGTTTTACCCTGAACACTTCCTGGATGCAAAGGGGCAGTTTGTGAAACCAGAGGCCTTCCTGCCCTTCTCAGCAGGTAAATCTGAGGGGAGGATCCAGCTGCAGGTCAGAAGCACAGCTGGAGGGTGATCCGGTCCCTCCGCGGCAATTCCGGCATTGATTATTGCTCTCTTTGCACACTTCCTCTTCCCTTTCTTGCAGGTCGCCGTGTCTGTCTGGGAGAACAGCTAGCCAGGATGGAGCTCTTTCTCTTCTTTACCACTCTCCTGCAGAAATTCACTTTTGTGCTCCCTGAGGACCAGCCCAGGCCACGGCAGGACGGTCACTTTGCACTCACCAACTCTCCACACCCATACCTGCTGCGAGCTCTCCCAAGATAGGTGCACACCACTCCCCTTTCACTGACAGACCACCACTGCCCAAACTCTGTCAGGAGCATGGCAGGTCTAGGCAGGATCATGCCACGTTCAATCTCAAGTCTCTGCAGAAGGCCACAGCTGTGTAAAGTAAGGATCTAGGCCACTATCTTGTTGAGCTTAATTCCAATTGTGCTTCTTGAATCAGACAAGAGAGCTTCAGCTTCAACAACAAGGTGACATCACAATGTAGTTTCAGTGTAGTGCTTCTGGAAAATCTTACCATCCAGGACATTCATGTCCACTTCATTCCTTCCTGTTTATTACACACTTCTGTGTGTTGAACAAATATTGCACTGTCTTCATTTCTAGCCTCAAAGAAAGTAAGTTTTAAGTCTGACAGCCCTTATGTCACACTATGTCTTCAGTAGGAGTAAATACCAAGGAGTACATAAATAATCCAGATGGTGTTTTAGCCACAGAAGAAGGTCATTTGTGAAATACAGAAATTTCCATAAATACATTTAAAGAGAAATCCTGGTGTTTAGATTTATTATCTCATTCAATTAATTTTTTTTTTTTTTTTTGGCATTACATAAAGTCAGCTCTTGGACAGGTTTGGAACTCACCTTGGGATGGAGTTAACACTGTTTGCAACTGTATGGCCACAGATTTCAGAGCTGCCTCTCTCTTTCTTCTTGCAATATCCCTGACAAATTGTTTGAAAGATATAAAGATATGTTGATGTTTAAATTAGGAGTAGCCCACTTACCATATCTAAAGAGATAGTAGCACAAAGGAGCTCCTACATGAAACCACCACTAAAAAAAAATAAATAAATATGAAATCGAGTGCACGTGTGCAGTAGTAATTTTGTGTAATAGTAATTTTGGAAGCTACGAAAGCTATGGAATTATGCATATACTTACTAACAAAATTAAGATCTGAACTTCAGCAGGAACTGCACATTTGCACATTTATGCTTTTCATCAACAAAATAACTTGAAAGAATAAAAGTGATGCGAAATCTCCTTTCTCGCCCCTCCTCTTTCTGGTTGCGTCAGTCCTGCTGTGCTCCTGCCTCAGATACTCACCTGAGATTTCTCTCCTCACACCCAGCACCTGCGCCTTTCTAGATCATTTCAGTGTTACTTTTCTGGTCTGTTCAGTGACACCAAACTGCATGTGTTCAGATTTATAGCGGCCAGCACATTCCCCAGTGTGTTTAAAGGGAAATTAACTTTGGAGAGATTCCGGCACTCGCTTATTTGGATAAAACGTGGGTATAGCTAAAGTAGGGAGTGTCTTTTCCAGCATGCAAGAGTGACAGAGAGAAAGTCCACTTGCCTGACCGAACAGCAGCCGATTGTGGCGTTCCAGGGCAAAGGGAACAAATGGCTCGCTCCAAATCACAGCCCCAGCCCTGCCCTGAGGGAGGAGCGGGCTCTGAGGGGCGGGGCAGACCCGCGGCCTCAGGAGGCGGGCCCAGTGTGGGCCCAGCCAGCAGCTGCTCCGCCCCTTGCAGCACGGTGACTGGATGATTGGCGTTTCTTTTGACCAATCAGATGGGAGGCGGCCGGCCCAAAAGGCTGGAGTGGCAGCTCAGCTGGCCAATAGGAGCAGTTGCCCTGCCCTGCGCGCTCCCGCGGGCGGCGGAGAAGGTGGCGGTGGCATCAAGATGGCGGTGGCTGGCAAGGGGGTGGTGTCGGCCGCCGTGAAGCCGATCTTCAGCCGGGACCTGGGCGAGGCGAAGCGGCGCGTCAGGGAGCTGTACCGGGCCTGGTACCGCGAGGTGCCCAACACGGGTGGGTGAGGGACGCGGGGCCTGCTGCGCGGGCTCAAGGTCGGAACGGCCTTAGTGACATTGGTGAAGCCGGACGAGTGACAGTGTAGCGATTTTTAGGGTTGAGTTGCGCGTTGCTGGTGGAACAAGTGCAGAACGACGTGGATGACCGCAGTAGGTGTTGTGTTTCTCTTAGTGCACCTGTACCAGCTGGACATCACGGTGAAACAGGGGCGGAACAAGGTGCGGGAGATGTTCATGAAGAACGCCCACGTTACGGATCCACGCGTGATAGACATGCTGGTTATTAAGGTACACACTGTTACTTCTGATTTGTTGAAGCTGCAGAGAATATGGCTGATGGTGGTGAGTGTGATGGAGGAGAGGAACAACTTTGTACCAGCCTGTCTATGGAGTGGTTGTCTTTTGCAGTTGGATTGGTAATATCTGTGTCAGCAAACCTGTTGATAAGGGATCAGGTGGCTTTAGAATTCAGCAAGTGTATGTCAAGCAAAGCGACAATTAATTAACACTAAGCTTGTTCCTTTTTTTTGTTGTTTGCTCGCCCTTTTTTTAACAACAACAATCAAAGGGAAAATAGGTGCTGCTCACTAGTTTACTATTAAAAATGAACTTTCTTCCCTCTACAGTACTTCATTGGATCAGAAAATAGTTTTCTTCACTGATTCTGAAACATATATTACAGTGTCCGTACTTGGTGGGAAGCTGGTTTTGGGTGGCAGAACACTCTGGCTCTGTAACACATCTCATGGTGCGTTACAGATGCTTCAAAGCAATAATCAGCACCTCAGGCTTCAAAACGTGTCTGAGCAACAGTAACTCACCTGTGCAATTCTAATGCATTAGAAAGCTTCCAAACAATGACTGCCATGCTCACCTGTTTTGTTTCTTGCATTTCAAGACAATTACTCTGACTTTACATGATGAAAAAATCTGGAAACAAAGTCTTAGATAGTATGCTAGGTGACAGTTCCAGGCAGTCTCATTTTGCTGTGCTACCATCCTATAAAATGAGTACAAAAGAATGGAATTGTGAAGAATTTGCATGTCTCAGTGGCAGTGATACTGGTGCAAAGCACTTGGCAGCAGTTAATTTTACAGCTGAAGTGTTGCTGTTCACCCAAATTCAGTAGAGGTGCTCGAAAATTAGGAATGTTGTGTACAATTTTATGGGAGGTGTGGGTCAGGAAAGAAACAAAGCAGGTTTTAAGAAGGGGACAGAGTCTCTTGCCTGTGTCACAGGGCTGGGAAGCTGTGCTGCAGAGAAATCCATGGAAGTGCCAAGGCAGGAACAGTATATTTGTGTCACAGTGCAGGTGATGCATGCAGGCTGTAGGAGTACAGAACTGTTGATGCAGCTATTATTTTTGTAGGTGTTTTTAAGTTCACTCAAATAACTTTCTCAGTACTGTGTGGTTAGACTTGGGCTCTGCCAACTAGTTTAAAATTCTTTTGTGTGTGTGCAGGGAAAAATGGAGCTTCAAGAAACCATTCATGTCTGGAAGCAGAGGACTCATGTCATGAGGTACTTCCACGAGACGGAAACCCCGCAACCTAAAGACTTTCTGTCCAAATTCTATGCGGGCCACAATCCTTGAGGAACTGACTCTGTGTCTTCCTGCCTTATATTACAAATAAAGTTCTATACATAGAAAAAAAAATCCATACCAAGAGATTCTCTAGCATCTTAGGAGCTTAATGACTAGGCAAATCCAGAGCATGTGCAAGCGATTATGATCTGTTTGAAGAGCTGTCATGTCCTAGTTTTGCCAGTGTGTATTTTCAGTGGATGGCATTTATCCCATCACTTGCCCTGGGGTGTCTGCTGAGTAACCACAACACAGCCTGGCTGCTGGTCTTTGTGCTTGGCCTATAGCCCCATCTGTAGATGTTAGCTGTGTGAGCAAAAGGGCAGAAATGTTCTTGTGCTTGAGGGGTATGTTAGGGATATTGCAAGACACTGCAGTGTATTCATGCAGTGTCTTGCAATTTCATCCTATGACTTTGTTGAACTTGTGTTTTATATTGGACATTAGTCTCCTTCACTTCTCCCAGAGAAAATATCCTAATGGTAGGCAAATAAATCCTTGTATAATAAAACATCAGCAGAGTCCATTTCTCTGCTGTAAAATGAAACTACCTGGAAAAAGGGGATTTGTACTGTTTTCCAGAATAGGAAGGCTCTGTAACAGCTTCTGAAGCCAGGAGAAGGCGTCCCACCATCACCTCATCCACTGAATCAGGAATTATCAGTTCCCTTTTGAGAGGGATAAGGAGAATTTATTCTCTCAGCAGAGAACAGGTTTTCAGCAAGTAACTGGGTGCTCTTCCAGATGTGCCCAGCACTGGATGTTTGCAGTTAACTCAAAATTCTTTTATCCAGCCTAAATAAACATCTTTTTATCCTGTAAGTCCTGGGGCTTTCTTCCCCATGAGGACTGTAACACAGCACTCCTCAGGGATGTGTACATAGCTGCCTTGGGCCTCCAGGGTTGACAAAGCCAGGAGGGGCCCAGGAGGGACAAAGCAGTGAAAAAGATTTTGGCAGCATCTAAAACAGAAGTAGGTACATGTTTGGCTCCCAAGAGCAGATAAACTGGAACAACTGCTTCTCAGGTGGCTTTGGGCATGGAGGGGGCAACTCAGATACCAAGTGACTCAAGAACCTGACAGCTGCCTTTAGCTGCAGCTCTCGGGGTTACTCAGATTACAGGCTCCCTTTTCTCTAGTAGCCATGCTGGAGAGTTATTGAGCAAACATTAAAAGCTGTGCCAAAGAAGTAAGGGAAAAAATGTGGTGTTGGAACTATACACTGGTCCCAGTTCAATAGCAACACCAATAAGGAAGGAAGAAATGGGCAATCAAAAGGCCAGATCTAGTGACCAGAAACCATGAGACACTGGGGCAGTGCTGGCTTAAGAAAAATAAATAATTGACCAACCTCTCAAGGTATCATTTTGAGAGAACAGCTGGTCTGCTGTGACTAAAGATACTCCTCCTGTGCCATAACAGCAAAGGAGACCTTTAAAGTCTATGATGCAAGGATTTAAATGCAATAGCAAACACTTTTATGAAAAGAGGAGTTGAAGTTCATACAGTGAAGAAAACAAATACCTTAGGGCTCTTTCAGAAGGAAGTACTGAACTACCTAGGAAATATTGGATACCTGGAGCCAGCATTCAGAGATGAAATGCTGTAAAACACATGAATAAGTTCATTTGCAACTTGTGATCTCAACCCTTTACCAAAGCCACTCAGAGATTTAACTCTGTGATGATAATACTGTCTTTCATCTTCAGTGAGGTGAAGTTCATGACACAGTCCCCATCAGATACAGCTGCTAGGTTGTTGAATAGTGCCATTGTCAATGTGCACTCCATTCTTTAACAGGGCTGTGTTGTGGGGCTCTGCTTCCCCTAGGATTCCACATGTCCTGTAGATGAGTAGTGAGTTACTGAAAGGACTCAAAAGAGAAAGTAAGCATGAAGAGAGCCTCCCTACTGGAACAGACATCCAGAGATTGAAAGGTTAAGACAGAAGTGCTAGGACATAGGAAAATAACATATAAAAACACAGGACCAAAGTTGCACATGTCAATCTCTGGGTCTTTAATTAAGTGTTTCCCATGTTGCTAATTAAAGGCATCCCAAGCAGTCTTTGATGAGGTGAGCATGTGTGTGCAAGGACGCAGGGCCTATCAAGCACTTCTTCAACCCTGATTACAGATTTCCAGCATACAGAGATGTGCAGGACACTCACTGGCAAAAGGGGATACAAAGCCCCCTGTCCCCTTTGGGAAGGGCAAAACACAGGTGACAGATGTTGGAACCATTGTTTTGTCAATGGCTTTCTCCTTTCTGTTCTTCTGTTCCAGTGCTGCAAATAGAAAAAGAAGGTGTTACAGATACACTACTGAGCTGCAGTCTGCATCCTCCTCCCAAAACTACACAAGATGGGGTTTACATAAAGGGAGTTAACAACAGACCAGTGCAGTCTTTGCAATCTTTTAAGTCTTAGCTTTTAGCTGCACAGTGCATGCTGAAAGCCCCTTTTTCAACTGGAATACACCCACCAAACTGACTGTAAATCTACATGATTTACAACAACTTCTCTAAAACAGTTTCTTTGTTCTACAAATAATCAAATATACCCAAACTCTAATCTTTACACAAGAGCAAGCTAAACAGAATAATGGAAAATGGTAGAAAGTGTAGCGCAGTGCAGATAAAGGTGAATTATTTCCATTCTTCCTTTCTGCAATGAGTCTGAATGGTCCAACTACTCCAGTATTGTAACACCCAGCAGACAGTCTGTTCTGATGGGTTCTGGAATGCTCTTAAATTGTTCACCTATATCAGAATTTCAGACAGTACATGATCGTTTAGGTTGGAAAAGACCTTCAAGTTCATTGAGTCCCAGTTGCTAACGCAGTACTGCCAAGTCCACTGCTAAAGTATGTCCTTAAGTGCCTCATCTACACCTCCTCTAAATACCTGTAGGGCATGTGACTCCACCACTTACTTGCCTGGGCAGCCTGCTCCAATGCTGGAAAACCCTTTCCCTGAAGAAATGTTTCCTAATATCCAATCTAAACGTTCCCTAGCAAAACCTGGGGCTATTTCCTCTTGTCCTGTTGCTTGTTAATTGGGAAGAGATTGAACCCTTCCTGGCTGCAGCCTCCTTTCAGGTAGTTGTAGAGAGTAATAAGCTCTCCCCTGAGCCTTCTTTTCACCAGGCTAAACAGCCCCAGCTCCCTCAGCCACTCCTCATAGCAGGTGTGCTTCAGACTCCTCAGCAGCTCTGCTGTCCTTCTTTAGGTGTGTATGTAATGTAGGAACACTGAAGTCTCTGTTGTCTGCAGTAAAGACCCTCCTTGACTACATTTTATTTCTGATTCAGCTAGCAAGATCTAAAACACCATCACTTTTTCCAGTCTCTAAGAAATGCCTGGCATGGAGATTGCACAGACACCAGTCTGGCCTACTCTGGTACGAAACAAAAAAGTTCATAGCCAAAGGCTATATCTGTGTCCATGTGTTTAACAAGTACATCTTTTAAGCTGTTGCTGCCTGTATTTCCTAGTCTGAGATTCTCCTCCCTGCCCCAAGCCAAACGGGAAGCACAAATAATTAGATTGCTGGTGTAGTTAATGACATACCCTTTAATCATCGTCATCGTCATCCTCTGGGACAAAGATATCATGTTCTTCAAGTAGGGCTGCAAAGTTCTTACTGATCTGAGTGCCAACATACAGGAAAGGGATCACGACGCTGAACACTCTGAGGAGGCCGAAGGGCGTCTGCAAGGAGTCGATTGTAAAAAGTGGATCTTTACATCCAAGCAAGTCGCACTTTGGCTGAACCGGCGCACTCCCGGCTCCCCAGGCGCGCGGAGGAGCCGAGAAGCGGCTCCCAGAACGATTTGCGTCCCCGGTGCCAAGCCCCGGTCACCGCACCGCGCTTTATGAGAGTATTTATTATAGCGTTACAAACGTATTTATTATATCGTTACAGCGAGCGGGCAGCCCGGGGCAGGGAACACCCGTGACTTGGGAGGGGGGGCGGCCGTCGGTGACAAAGGGCGGCGCGTAGGCGGGTACTGATGTCCCCCTCGCGTCGCAGCGCTGCCTGACCCGGAGGGGACGCGGGGGACACCGGCCCGGCGAGCCCCGCACGCTCAGGGGCGCTCCCGTCTCCCTGCCGCTGCCCAGCGCTTCCGCATTCTCGCCCGCAGCCCCCCGCTCATTGGTACCAGACACTGTCACTCACTTCCACGACCCCGCCCACAACAGCTGCGCCCGCACCGATTGGTGACCGCTCCCACCCGTGACTGCCGCCTCCGCCCGCTCGCCCCTCACTCACCTTAACCGGCTTGGGCAAAATGGCGCCGCTGCGGGTGACGGTGGCGCCCCGGGAGGGCACCAGCGGCAAGGCCGGGGCCCGGCCCGGCCCGACCCAGCCCGCACGCCCCGAGCGAGCCACGGTGGCCGCCAGGAGCCGCCCGGGTGCCGCTGCCATCGTCCCGCCTGCCCCGAGTCGCGGCCCAGCCCAGGCGTCACCTAGGATCTCGCGAGGCTTGTGGGGAGGCGGCGCTGTCGGCACTGCACATGCGCAGGTGAGGCCGCGCCCCCCGGGGTCTGTGGGCGTTCTCGGTGCCCCCACGGGACGGAGCGCCCGGGCCGCCCCCGCCGCCTCCCGGTAAGGGAAAACCGGGCCGGGGAAATGGCCAGGCCCTGCAGACACGCCAGGGGTTCCATGGATCCATTAACAGCGCACGGGCTACAAATCAAACCGGTTTATTCGGCTTCGCGGCATAAAATACAAACTCTAAACAGTGTAATGGGATGTGTAATACAAGTTTCGCGTGTAAAACAAACTCTAAACAATGTAATGCAATGTATAATACAAGTTCCGCGTGTAAAACAGGCGCATGCAAAACCATCTCCTAAAACAGGGAACACGCCCTACCTAAAACAGAAGCACTTGGAAAGGCAGGATTCGCTCGTAGTGTTTTCCAGGTGATTGTGCGGAGAGAACACGAGTTTGGTGCTGCTGGTGAAAGATGCCCCGTGCCTTGCAGTGGGGCTTGCTTTCAGCTTCTCTGCAAAGGCAGCCGAGAGAGGTAACACTGAGGGGTAGCTCCCTCAGGCACTGTTAGTGCAGTAGCTACTGTACAAAACGCCTGATCTTGGTCATGATTGTCCACCCCGTGGCCAAAAAATGGGCTCAAATATGAAATGCTAGCCTCAGAAAAATGTAAGGATTAAATCAACTATTTTAGCAGGCCATGTCAGAATTGCCCTTCCTCTTCCAATTTCTTTTACATTTCAGTACCTTCCTCTCATCGCTTGTGCACTAAAGAAAACTCTTAGAAAAGGATCTTAGTTCAGTACTTTAAGTACAGTACCCATTCAACTTCGGTGTTCAGCTGCCCCTTTGCCTAGGAACCTGTTTTGATAGACATTCTCTACGTTTAAAACTAAAAAGG
The DNA here is from genome assembly GCF_027579445.1 of Ammospiza nelsoni. Classification (NCBI taxonomy): domain Eukaryota; kingdom Metazoa; phylum Chordata; class Aves; order Passeriformes; family Passerellidae; genus Ammospiza; species Ammospiza nelsoni. Next base: position 48,687,169 of record NC_080637.1, read on the forward strand.
GAAAGTGGAGGCAGGAGATGAAACAGTCCAAACAGTCCAAACTTGAACGACTGGAGAAAAACCCTGGGTGGCAATCAGCCTTATTTTGCTGCCAGGGACAATGTGCAATGAAAACTCCCTGCCTTTCCTGTAACAACCTCTGCCTGCAGGAAGACAGACAGGCTGCTCCATTAGCCAGCCGAATGTTCAACCCCAGGAAGCTGAAATCCTGACCTCCTGCCTGGGGGCTGCTTCAAAGGCACTGCCAGCACAAGCAACTCAGCTGGGCTGGCTCCATAGCCCCATCTCTGAGGAGGGAGGGCAGCACTCAGGTGCTTCCTGTCTAATGAAGCAAGTGGCAGTGATCATTAAAAAACCTGTACTCCTACACAAATTTGGGCAAGGCTCCAACATGGCTGCTACAACAGTGGGAGGGTGAGGAAACCCTGATCAAGCCCATCCAGAGGCCCAGGCATGGATGGCTGGGCTGAGTATAAATGTGGATCGGGATTCAGCCATTTTCTTGTCAGCACTGGAGAATAAAATATAGAATGATTCCAAATGCACTGAGATGGGAAGCAGAGTGCAGTGCCTCATTTGCAGGATTTGGGATTTAGCTGGGATATGGGCTAATGCAAAGATAGGTAGTGTGGAAATTGCGCTGTTTGAATGGGACAGATTAAAGCATTAAATATAAGCTCTTTAGTAGTGTTACGAGCACAATCCTGGCTTATTAAAACACACTAAGCTTCTTAAGAGTGAAACTGCCCTTAAATGAATAATACTGTCTCAGATTTAGTTCTGACAAACTGGCTTTGTTAATTTATCTTCCCTTTCAAGTCACTCCCAATTCTTGGGTCTCACGTAGGAACTGCCACCACATTTTGATTTGTTTTGGAAGTTGGGTCTTTACTGTCAATCTGCCTTATGTTAATCTGAGACATCAGGAATATTATCTCTCTATTACATTAAAAAAATATAACCACAGGAAAAGGCTTAACAAATTTGACCTTGGTCCCAAAGTACCCATGCTCAGAGCAAGGAGGCACAGGTAGTGCAATCCCCTGATGCTGCTGTCCTGGCATGGGAAAAGGGACACATTTGCAGCCAGGAATGCTGCAGTACCGAACTTTTCAAGCAGCACGATAGGGAGGCAGAAATGGCCCCTACGTCCAACCAGCTAAACTGCTGAGGAAGCCAGGGCCTTGCCCCATGGCCACCTGCTCCAAATTTTTCTGAAATATTTTCACAAAAGCTGAAAAAAAAGAATCCTCCCGAATTTGAAGATCCTTGCTGTGAAGTAATACAACCATGAACTGGAGAGGACTGGATTGTGTTACTCCCAAGTGAAGGTTACATTCTCACTGCCCAAAGTAATTTGTAAGATCTAATTTAAGATCTGATTTCCTCTAATATACCATTGAGCTATAATTAGGCAGGAGACTGGAAGCTCATCATCCAAAACTACCAGAGACATATTTTAAAAGGCACCAAGAGTTAACAGAATTAATTTCATTTCTGCATTGGCTATCTCTATAGGCCATTGCAAAGTAGGAAGCTGAGTGTATTTAAGGCCAGAAAGGTTCCAGCCAGTCATGATCTGAAATGGGCTTTTGCTTTCCTAGCAAAGCTCTTTAATCAAAAAAGGACAATAAAAACAGCTTAAATGTTTTCAGATGGGAAGCATGCAACTAGATAAGGGAGATTTTTACACCCCGTCCCAAGGGTGCTCTAGTCCCTGGGCTTGGCACCCACCTACTTGTACCGTGTGCCTTGTGGCCAAGGTTTGTGACCTACTGATGGACAAGTGTGTTTCCACAGTGAGGTGACAGGCATGCCCTCCCTGCAGCCCTCCCAGCCCGCTGGGAGGACAGGATGTGCTGCAGAGATCAGCCAAGCAATGCTGACATAGAGTCAGAGGGAAGCGCCAGCAGGCCGGGTGCAGGCTTGGTAGAAGGCAACAACATGGCTCTGACACTGGAGAGGCAAGCCTGGACACTGCCAACAGCCATAACTCACTCCCACACCTTCACTTCTCCTCCTGAACCAGGCCTCTCTCCCTCCCCACCCTTCAAAGCCTCTCCTCCAACTGCACAGCACTGCCGGGAGCTGGGCAGAGCCACAGCACTGAGAGAGGCCCTGCAGGAGCGTGGCTCTGGACACTCTCCTGGGCAAGCAGCCCCATGAGCTGACTGAGCCCTCCATGGCACTTTGCAGGGGCTGTGGTCTAAACAAAGGCTGAGACATTTACTCCTGCCCAGGCAAAGAGGCTTGAGCATCCCTGTATAGGAACAGGGAAACCTTGAGCCAGAGATATTAGCAGGCTTGGTTACCGCTTGACAGAGTCCAGATGAGCCCTGGAGTGCTCCTGGTGTGCTTCTGAGGCTTCAGGCCAAGCTCTGTGTCTCCATTTCAGGCTTGCTGCTGAGTATGAGCACATAAAGAGACTGTTGCAAGACCATGATATCCACATCCTGAAGGATTTAGCTGAAAGAAGGGTTAGTGCAGATGAAAGCAAAAAAACTATGCAAAAGCCCCAGCTGCTGTGCCAGCAACAGCTGCAGAGGCTCACACGTCCTGTAGTGAGAGAGGCACAAGGCTGGAGGCACACGCCAGGGCCAGTGGCCTGTCAGAGGCACTTCACGAGAGCCCAGCCTTATCTGCAGCAAAAGAACAAAGGCAGAAGGACTTTGGCACAAGACCACAGACAGTAATAAGTACTGACCAAAAGCAAACTTCCACACTGAGAAACAAAACAACAACAACAAAAAAAAAAGTGGTGAAGGAGAGGTAGGGGTGAAATACCCAGAGCATCCGCCGTGTCAGGACAGCAAGTGGCCAAGCCTGTTGGCTGAGGTTCATTGCTGATTTGGGCAGCTCCTATTTCCAGCAGAGAGAGTTTAAGTAAAGGTGGCTCCCCTGGTGTTACACACTCTCTGGCTGTATAAAGCCTCATGGAAATTAAATGTGAGGTTTAGAGATTTGAGTCCCTCCCAAGTGAAGCATACACACATCACACTCAGCCATTCAGGAGGGCAGGGGGCAAGCAGTGTCCCTCACTTTACTCTTCCTGCATGCAGGACAGGCTTCCAGGCATCAGCTGGCCAGTGACTTGTGTCCTGTGCCCCCAGTCACGGGTGTCCCCTCTTCTGCCTCTCCTGCCACTCCCGTCTCAGCACTGCGATCTCCTGCCCGTACCAGTTGTGCAGCTTGGAGAAGCAGATGGTTTCTGGTGGCACTGGGCTCTCCAGCATGGCTGGTGAGAGGCCAGGTGATGGGGATCCTGTGGCACTGCTGGCGGCCGAGCGCCGGCGTGGAGGCAGGGGCGGGGGCTTCATTTGCCCCCCATTGTGGTCAAGGGAGGTGGCTCCACCAGCGACACAACCACCACTACTCCATGTGGAGTAGCCATTCTCCAGGGTGGTGGGCTTCTCCTGGAGAGGCTGCAAGGCAGGGTTGGAGAGATGCCTCTTCCTGCCAGAGGAGGAGGACCTCCTTGGAGACTTACGGCAAGCAGCCAAGCTCTTGCAGGCCTCCTCCAGCTGCTTCTCCAGCTCCCTCACCACCAGCCGCATGTAGTCGAAGCTGGCCCGTGAGAGTGCCTTCACCCAGGCCTCCATGGCAGCCTGCCCGTCAGCCACCAGCACATAGGCCCTGGCACCAGCGTCATCAAAGCGGATGGCAAATGCGAACTCCTCAGCGGCCTCGCACAGCTCCACGGTGCAGCCCTCCAGGACCACCAGCCCCATGGGCTCCCGGCTCTCCCGCTCCTCGAAGTAGAAGAGGAGGTTGCCCTTGAGGACGAACCAGCGGCGCTGGTAGGAGGTGCCATGGTGGTGGTGCCGCTCCACCCGCTTGCGCAGAAAGCCGGTGTGGTCGGCCGGCGAGTCACAGGTGGCGTAGTGGGCCACACTCCGCTCATTCAGCTTCATCGCCCCACCTAGGAGCAGAGGAGAGAGGGGGAAGAGGTTGTCTTGGTGTGAGGAGCATGTCACTGGCCCCCCCAGAAGAGGCCTGATCCTGCTCCCAGGGAAAAGCAGCCCCCATTCCAGCAGCCGCTGATACAGGACAGCATCTAACCCAGCAGGTACCCTACAAAGGGCAGGCTGGTTCCTCGCTGCTGCAAAGAGGAGGTCACTACCAGAGCCTCACCACCCAGACACCTGCCTTCCCTGTGAATGCCAACACCGCTGTTTAATTTCTTATTCCACAGGTGAACTACTTTGCTGGTTTTTAATGGGGCACATGAAAGAAATTTGCCTCTCTGCCTGCGAGGCACTCATTTTGCTCTCTATTAGAAGGCAGGATAAGGAGGGTGTTTCAGACCCAAGGGCTCTGGAACTTGCATTTCTGTCCCCTTTCCCTACTCCCTGTCTCCATACAGGACCACCCATCCCCACCAGCCTTCCTGGAAGAACTCCCAGCTCCAGCAGGTTCACCAGCAGTGGGATGCAAGGTGCCGTACCAGCTGTGCAGGTCAGACTGCAAACCCTCGCTGCCTTCCTTGGCCAGGCTGCTCCCTAGCCGAGGGTGTTGGAGGCTTTGGCGTGATGAGCACCATCTTTGGAGGAGGAAAAGGATGAAGAAGAAGTAGTTATGAACCAGAACAGTTTGGGACTGACAGAGCTAAGAGCTGCGTCACTCCCACCTCAGAAATCCAGGGTCCTCAGTGCAGGCAAGCTGCACTGGAAACTGGGATAGTAAAACTGGGGGAACATACACTTGCTTCAAAGCCTGAGCCCTATCCCAGCTCAGGCCAGTGCTCCTGTGGGTTTGTTTTCTGGCTCCTGGGTTTGTTTGGGGTTTATTAAAAGAAAAAAGTAAATGTTTTGCAGAAGCTGTCACTGTCCCATTTGTGAAGGCCCTTTGGTAGGCGACTCAGCAAGTCAAGGAGGGCAGAGCCTTGAGGGGCAGAGCCAGTACAAACCTTTGTGCATTGTTCAATTGCAAAAGGATTTCCAACCGCTAAAACTCCACACATAGAAATATGCAGAAAACAAACCACAGCCACCACTCCCAGGACACATCTGGGCGCTAGGAGCTCCCCACTGCTGAGCAACATCCAGAATCCCTCCCGGAGCCCCTCTCTCCCATCAGGGCTTCTGGGGCACGGCTGAGGACATGGGGGCACGCACCCCCGCTGAAAAAAGCCCAAGACCCCGATCAGACACCAGGAAAGGCTGTTCGCTCCCTGGAGGTGCTCTGCCGTGGGGAGCTTCCAGCCTGGCACACTGTGCTGCGGGCCGGCCCTCACGCGGGGGGGCTGCGGGGGTCCCACGTGTGCCGTGCTGGGCTCTGTCTTTGTGTGCGGGCGCACGCCCGTGCGATGGGGCCGCGTGTCTTTGTGAGAGTCTGTGCCCCTCCAGGGGTGAGTTCGTCGAGTGGCTGCGCCCCCGCGGCCCCGCCGCCGCTCCCGCCCCGCCGCCCTGCCCTGCCCCGGCCCGGCGCCGGCGCCACCTGGCCCTCGCCCAGCGCCTCCCGTGCGCCGGCGGGATCCCGGCCCCTGCCCGGCCCGGCTCACCTCCGGCCGCTGCTGCTCGGCGGTGCGGGGCCCCGGCCCTGCCGCGGCCGGGCGGGGAAGGCTCCTGCGGCCGCCGGGGCCGTCCCGCCGCGCCGACAGCACCGCCCCGCCAGCGGCCAGGGGGGAGCGGGGGGGCCGGGACACCGCAGCCAGACCGGAGCCGAGTCCTCCCGCACCCCTTCGCTCAGCCCGACACCTCTGCGGGGTCGCAGCCTGGGGGGGACCTAAACCCCCGCTCCGAATCACTGTGGGGTGCAGCAGGCACGGGGACGGCGGTGACAGGGTGCCAGCCACGGGGTGCAGCTGCAGCGGGGTGCAGTACGGGCTGGGCGCAGTTCTGATGGGCACCGGCTACGGGGTGCAGCCACAGTGGGGTGCAGCACGGACAGAGTGCAAGTTGGGGAGCGATATTAATGGGGCGGCACGGCTGTGGGCTGCGATACCGGCGGGGCGCGGTAGCTACGGGCGGGCGGGAGGGAGGGAAGGAGGCGTGGACGGTCCGTCAGCTGATGCGGACGGCATCATGTGAGCGGGGCCGGGCCGGGAGAGCCGCTCCGTGCTCTGTGCCGCGGCGGCAGCAGCAGCAGCAGCGATGGAGGCGGTGGCACTGAGCGGGCTGGCCCTGGCCCTGGCCGTGGCGCTGCCCTGCGTGGCCCTGGAGAACGGGCTGGCGCGCACTCCCCCCATGGGCTGGATGTCCTGGGAGAGGTTCCGCTGCAACGTGGACTGCCAGGCTGATCCCCACAACTGCATCAGGTCAGTGGATGGGGCTCGGTCAGGTCGAACTTCAGGCCCGGGATGGCTCTGGCACCGTCTGGGTCCCTGGGACCCCGCGGTGGATGGTGCATGGGAGGCGGGAGGCACAGGCGCCCCGGTGCTGGGCCGGAGAGCGTCCAGAGCTGAAGGATGTGGCCAGGCTTTTCAGGCAGCCGGGGAAACGCTTCCACCTCGGTGAGATCAATAAACATGTATAGGGTTCAAATAGGAGCGCTGGAGACCCTCCTATGGCCCGGACCAGCCCTCCAGAGCCCCCAGTTAACCCCAAATCCCTCTGCCTGCCTCACCTGCTGAGGCACGGGGGTCGCAGGGTCTCAGCCTGCCATGCCTCCTCAATCCACAGCGAGCAGCTCTTCTTCGAGATGGCAGACCGGCTGGCAGAGGATGGCTGGAGGGAGCTGGGCTACGAGTACATCAACATGGATGACTGCTGGTCTGCCAAGCAGCGGGATGTGGCCGGACAGCTGGTTCCCGACCCCAAGAGATTTCCCAGCGGAATTAAGGCTCTGGCTGACTATGTGAGTGCCTGCTGGGGGCCACTGGGGATCTCTGTCCCCATGCCAGTATGGTGGGAGAGCTGGGAAGGAAAAAAGGAGTCTGGTACCTGAGAGACACCTTGGATCCCTTCATTTGCTCCTTGCAGCTCTGTTCTCCTCACAGGTCCATGCCAGGGGCCTGAAGCTGGGCATTTATGGTGACCTGGGTGTCTTCACCTGTGGGGGCTACCCAGGCACTACGTTGGAAAATGTGAAGCAGGATGCCCAGACTTTTGCAGCGTGGGGTGTAGACATGCTGAAGCTGGATGGGTGCTACTCGTCCGCAGAGGAGCAGGCAAAGGGTAAAAGTTCACCAGCTTCTGGCATTCCTTTCCCTGCTGCTTGGGGTGGGGCAGCTGGCCCTCTGCAGCAACGCTGGGCCACCCAGTGCTTCCCTTGTGCCTCCTATTGCAACTGTTGGGAAAAGAGGCGGGAGTTTGTGTGCCCTGGAGCTGGTGTAAGGAAGGAAGCTGGGCTAGCCTAGTATTCCCTGTGCTGGGTGGGCTGGGACAAAGGCTGCTACTGGGACATGGGCTGCTACCAGCCACTCCCTTCACTGGTTGTCATATTCTCTCCCTAAGGATACCCAGAAATGGCGAGGGCCTTGAACGCCACAGGCCGCCCCATTGTCTACTCCTGCAGCTGGCCAGCATATCAGGGGGGTCTTCCCCCCAAGGTAGGGGTTTTTCCATCTGTTGGCAAGTTCTCATGTCCCCTGTGCCCTGGAGGAGCTCTTGCTGGAGCACTAGGAGCAGGGTGTTACACCCCACTTAATTTTCCACCCTTGGATGGTGCTGCAGTCCCAGAGGGAATGTGGCCTTCCTGCCAGGCACCTGGGGACACTTGCGGGTCCCAATACAGCTAGGTGATGGGAGTTTGTGGAAAGAAGGCTCTGGAGTGTATCCTCTCCACTCTAATCAGATGGTGTGGGGTTGGTCCTGACAGTCTTCTTGTGAAACAATCTTGTCTGGTTTCAGTGCTTGAAATAGGATAATCTTCCTAGTATATGTTTCTCGAGAATTGGTTGCTCTCACATATTTCCTCTTTCACTTATTGAGTCAGTCCTGAGGTGCTCTCATTCTTGTAGCAGATAAGTTATCAGATTTCCCCATGGCCTCTGTGTTGTTTTGCCAGACATCCTGTAGCACTGGGGTGTGCCCAGACATAGTGGGATATGACTCTGTCTTGCCTCCTTACCCTTCCCTCCTTGCCCTTCTCCAGATTCCTGTGTCTTTTACACACTTGCTGGACAGTGCAGCTCTCAACAGTTCAACAGTGCTGCCCCTGCCTCCCCCACCTTGCAGAGCAGCTCTTTTTTGTCTCCTGCCTGACACTGTTCTCCTTGCCAGGTGAACTACACCATCCTGGCAGAGATCTGCAACCTGTGGCGTAACTATGACGACATCCAGGACTCCTGGGAGAGTGTCCTTTCCATTGTGGACTGGTTCTTCACAAACCAGGACGTGCTGCAGCCGGCAGCTGGCCCCGGCCACTGGAACGACCCGGACATGGTGTGGCTGGGTGATGGGTGCTTGGACCCTGTCTGGGGACGAGCATCTCCAGGGATCCCCTTCTAGGGGCAGGGCAAAGGAAAAGCTCCAGGAGCAGAAGCCCTGTTGCTGCAGAGGCAAAGCTGGCGTTGCCCTTGGCTAAGATGTGGGAAAAACCACTGTGGTTGCAATGAACCCTTCACCACTTGAATTTACCTCTCAAGTTCTTCAGGTGTTCTTGTCCTTCCCTGCACAGCCTTAGGGCAAATAGTGCTGAAGCAAAGGGTATTAATGAGTGTATGTTGCTAGCAGGGATGAGATCTCCTATGGCAGTGGTGGACTACTTAAGAGGAAGCAAAAGTGTGCGTGAGGTTTCCCTTGTGCATTCCCTCCCAGCAGGAAGCAGCATCACCACAGGTGACAAGCAGAGAAGTTTCTAACCCTTTTCTGCTACTTCCGTCTTTTCACTGTCTCCCCTCTAGCTCATCATTGGAAACTTTGGCCTTAGCTTCGAGCAGTCACGCTCCCAAATGGCTCTGTGGACAGTGATGGCAGCTCCGCTCCTCATGTCCACGGATCTCCGCACCATCTCCCCCAGTGCCAAGGAGATCCTGCAGAACCGCCTGATGATCCAGATCAACCAGGACCCCCTGGGAATCCAGGGGCGCAGGATTGTCAAGGTTAGGGGGAAAGCAGATGCATTTGGGAGAGCAGACAGGAGTAGCACAGAGCATCAGAATAAGGAGGGAGAGGGAAGCGATGCAGAGAAACAGGAGCAAGAGAGCTGTGGGAGTTGTGGGCCTGCTGGTGTAGCAGCCCCACAGGGCAAAGTCAGAATTCTGTTACACTGTTCCTGGCAATTCTGCCTCACCCACCTATCCCCACCGCTAGGAGAAATCCCAGATCGAGGTGTTTCTGCGCCCACTGTCGCGGGCTGCCAGTGCCCTTGTGTTCTTCAGCCGCAGGACAGACATGCCCTTCCGCTACACCACCAGCCTGGCCAAGCTCCACTTCCCTGAGGATGCTGTGTATGAGGTGAGCCCCACTGACACACTGCATAGCAGGGCAGTCCCATGGCACATGGATCCCCCTCTTCCCAGATCTCTATGCGATCTGGGAGGGTGAGAGGGAGTACTCTCACCCCATGCCTCTGGGATGAAGGGGCAGCTGCCCACTGGGTCACTCTTCTGTTGCCCACTGCTGTGCCCTTTCCCACTATTCCATCTCCGTGACCACAGCTGGAGCCCAAGATGAAAGGTCTGGAATTGCTGGTAGCTCCATCTCTCTCTTTCAGGTACAAGACGTGTATGTTGGGAAGATCATTGGGGCCTTAAGAACAGCAGACAACTTTTCAGTGGTTATTAACCCCTCGGGGGTGGTGATGTGGTATCTCCGTCCCATGGCACTCCCGGTACAACCCTGGCATGTTGCCAGGCAGCAAGCCCCTGGTGAGGGTTTCCACCCAGCCCTTCTGTGACAGGGCCTAGTGGATGTGGACCAGTGCCAGGGTGAACTGTGAGACCCCAAGGCACGTGGCTCTTCACTGCACAAGTGCCTTTTGCTGGTGAGCCCAGCAGTGCTGGGCAGTGACCATCCCCTGGTACCAGCTTTATGATGTCTGCTCCGTCTGCATAAACCAGGAATTCTTGTTACCCACTGCCTAAGGGTGTGCAGAGCATAGTGCCTCAGTGATTGCAAAGCCTTTTGAGATGCTCCTGTGGAAAATGCCATACAAGTAGAGTACACCACTACTGATGTTTGTCAGCTCTGACACCTGAGAACTTCATTGCTTTGAGCTGGGTATTACTGGATGCTGCAGGGGTTGTTTGAACTACACTTGTAGAAAGGCTTTGGGTGCTTTAATATCTCCTAGGGTTGAGACATCCCCTTTTCCCTTTTCCCCCAGGTGTGTGATGGCATTAACCTCAAGGATTAGACTTTGTCACCTTCTTTCTTTTGCTTTTATCAGCTTGGTTTAGAATAAGGAGCTGCCAGCTGGGCTGCATCCCTCCCATGTATCCCCAGCAGGACCAAGAGCTCTTGGAGACATAATGGCCCTGTGCAGTGAGGCTTTCTGCTTTCCTGCTGCCAGGATTCCAGAGGCCAGCACTACTGCACCCTACTGTGTGCACTAGCACTGTATTAAAGCTCTTCTGGTAGAAGTTTACAGCAGGGCAAAAATCTCCATGAGCCATGCACAACCCCTGGAGCTGTGCTGTGGTACACACCAAAAACTGCAGAGCCATAGCACTTTGTGTAGGAGTGCTGGCAGGAAGATGCTGATACTCAGCTGTGGTAGTCTTTTGGGTTGGAGTTGGTCACAGATGCCTCCAAGCTGAAAGCTGCATCCTTCTTTCTCTAGAAGGAAATTTCTGCTAAAAGGAGGATCAGATCCTACTTCAGCAGGCTGAAAACTCAGGGTATCTCAGGGAAAGGCTTCTTCTCCCAAGGGCTCTTGAGTCCACATCTCTATCCTGAGGAGGAACCTACACTAATAAACTGGAAGTGAGCATCAGGACACTCTAAAGCCTTCAACTGCTTCACCTTCATACAGCAGATTACCTATGGAGTTCTAGGTGACACAAGATTAAGCCTCAGACTGAGGAAATACAGTTTAGATTAGGAAAAAAATTCTCTATTTCTATTCAGCTGTGGGAGGGTTCCTGGTTATCTGTCCACTCTGATTCCTGAAGGACCAAATGGTTGATTCTGAACCCTTCCAGAAACTTTCTCGGCAGTTGCAGGATCAACATACTGAACACAACGCTTGCAGTTCTAATAAGGGAGGTCTTGCCAACAAAACAATGAGCTGGCTTTGTTCTTGGGGAGTGATTGAGGCAAATTGATTGAAATAAAGTGAAGTAGATCATAGATTCTGTTTCATGTGTTGCTAGCTATACATGCTTGGTTAATGTAGGATTACACGGTCATTACCTCAAAACAGGAACAACTTTGCTAGGAAATTTAACTGGTTTCTGTCACGGACATATTTTATGAAAAATCCTTTTGTTAGGATCTTTTCTCCTGAGAAGCTGAGAGGCCTCAGAAACAAAATGTAAACAATAACTATCTGCTGCTGTGGAATGCAACAGGTATATCTTTGATTGGTCTCATGTGGTTGTTTTTAATTAATGGCCAGTCACAGTCCAGCTGTCTTGGACTCTGGTCAGTCACAAGATTTTATTATCATTCCTTCCTTTCTTTTCTAGCCTTCTGATGAAATCCTTCTTTCTATGCTTTTAGTATAGTTTTAATATATCATTTTCTTTTAATGTTATCTATATAATAATATATATTATATAAATAATAATAAATCAGCCTTCTGAACCATGGAGTCAAGATTCTCATCTCTTCCCTCATCCTGGGACCCTTGCAAACACCACCACAGGTTTCCTGTCAGAAACTGCACTGATGCAGAGTAGGAAATTGCTTTCCAGTAGTTACAGCATGTTCAGCAGGGTAGCAGCATTCCTTGGCACAACAATCTATAGCCAAGTGCCATTTTCCTTATTATATATTTATTTTTCCATTGCTGCTGAGAAGTTTCTTTTAAGGACTTTAAAGGCCTCCCCTCTGGTGTAATGTACATAGAAGAGGTGCTGTGACTGCAGCTGTAATGAGCAGCAGCGTGGTGACACGGCCCCTGCTACAAGCAGTGATGGGACAGGAACATGTGCCACTTCTGGATACCTGGGCATAACCACAGGCCCCAGCCAGCCTTCCACCCTTCCCAGGCAGAAAGGGGATAAGCCCCACTTTCTTCACTCCCCCCAGTTACTTGATTCCAGGTCCAGCTTAGCCACATACCAGGGAGAGAGATGTACTGACCCACAGGTGACCCAAGGGAACAGCAGCAGTGGCTCTAGTTCATTCTAGCCTCCTGTGAAGTATGCAAGAATTAAGGTCAACACAACACACACACACCACTGAACTGGCAGATAAAGGTATCAACACTCCTGTATTAAAGTGCAATTGAAAAAGTTACAAACATTCATGGTTGATTTTTTTTTTAAATACAGAGTTGTTAGAATATCTCTAAGTCAGAAAAAGTGTTTATAGATGAGGAAACTTACTTCCCCCCATGTGGAACTGCTTTAAGAATTCATTCTTTTAAGTTGTGCAAACCTGACTTGCAGGTGGGCCCTGCCATACAGGGAAGTAAGAGGGAAAACACTCCTTTCCCCTCCTTGTGAAGGTAGGGGGGCTGTAGGAAGAAGTACAGTCACCCTATTAGGATAAAGGTAAAGGATCACAGGGTCTCCACCAGACTACAGACTCTCTTCAGAGCAGGTTTAACTTCACTATGTCCTAAAGAAAAAGGAGAGGTTGTGGCTGAGCAGCCAGAGTCTCTGCAAGAGAGCCAAGCACTGGAAACTCCCACCCAGACAGCAGCTCCCAGCCGAGGGCACTGCACCTGTGAGCAACCAGCTGTGGCATTACAGTGCCCACCTGCCCACACTGCTCAGGTGTGGGCACACACAGCCTGGCTCCAGCAGCTGAAGGAAAAGATGAAGGCCAGTTTTCCCCTGTGGAGGTAGCACTCAGCACAAGTTTGCTCAGCAGAGGGAGCCAGGGCTGCAGGACTTGTCTCCTGACAAGGCTACTGCCAGGTCATCTGCCTAATGTAACATACTTTGCTCCAAGGCAGGCAGCCTCCTGTGCAGCACTTGACTCCATTAGGCTGCTTGACACAGGATCCTTGCACGGATATGGGACCTGCTTGGAGAGGGAAAAGACAGACTGATCCTCAGGCCTGCCAGTCTATGAGCTCACTGCCCTGAGGCACACCTTTGTTTGCTCCTCTATTCAATGGCTACAAAGACAGGTTGATTGGGACCCATCCCCTTCCCTCCTTTGTAGCCAAATGCTTCAGCATCTCTTCAAATGCACTTCCCAAGGTAATGACCTTGTTATTCCAGAATGCCACACACTTCCAACACAATACAGCATGCCCAAAGCCCCATCTCACGCTGAATTTAAGGACATTTTAACACTTTTCTAGGGCACCAGAGGATCTGTGCAGGGAACCTCATAGCTCTCTACACCTTTCCTCCTGGATGGGGCTTCAGAAGTCAAAAGTTTGGCATTCCAAATTGTTTCACTCCAACAAGATCCCAGAGCCTTCACATTTTAGTCCTAGATTAGTCATGTGATACAGTTTAATAAGTCCATCTCTCTCCTCAAGCCAACGGCAGGGCAAAAGGTTAGTCCTCTGACCCCATGAGATAAAGCAACTAAGTAGGAAAGTGCTGTTGTCCTGCCTTGTGTTGCCACTGGATCAATGTTTAATGAGGGCAGGTGCTCAGCTGCCCAGCACTATATCTATTGCAGAGAAACAGAGATCTAGAGATATGCTAACTTGAGGGGTATTAACAGCCAAGTTGTCTTCAGGGAGAGAGAATGTGGGAGGCTGGCTGCAATTTCCTTCTGCTAGTTGTTCTTCTTATCCTCAGGAGGTGCATAAGGAGGTGGCTGATCCTGGAAAGAGACACAGTAGAGTCAACAACCATGCTTGTTTTATGGCCGGCTCTTTCCAGGCATTCCCAGGCTTGGCTCACCAGCAATGAGTGCCCTGCAGTGAGCTACAGGCAGAATGAAGTCCTATGCTTTAAGCTGTCATTTCATCACACCATTCCTCTCTAGTATCAGCTGTGTTCCATGATACATGCTGTCTCCATAACATTTCTAGGAAAATTACCCTCAAAACCAGGTAACAAATGGTCTACTGCAAATGGACCATTTAATCTGTTTTAAATGCCATTCTCCCTTCCTGTCCAGGGCTTTGGTCCCTGTTGAAGCTCTAGCTCTGACCCAGCAGACAGCAAACCCCGGGCTGAGGGCCAGCTTTGCTGCTCCATCAGTCTCCAGCCTGCCAGAGCCAAGCAAGGCAGTGAGTGGCACAGCCAGACTGCCATATACCAGATGGAGACTACAGACAACCTCCTGACTGCCACTGACTGAACAGTAAGAGACCTCCCTGTCCCTGTGCAGCCCAGAAAGAAACCAAAACAGAAACCCACATGCCATCATCCTTAAGTGACCTATCCTTCTTTAACTCTCCTCATTTTCAGGCCCAATGGATGCAGAGAGCTCTGTGTTTTCTCTGTGCCCATGCAAGTCTGTTATGCCTTTAGGAGTAAGACAGGAAGTAAATGGCTGTTAATGGATCAATCTTAAGGCCCTCCTCCTTTCCTGACTGAAAAATTCACCAGTCTTCCTCACGGGAGACTCCCTCCCATAAAAATGCATTCTTTCTGTCCATGTTCAACATGAAGGTACACTAGACTTTGTAAGAAAGCAAAGCACCATCTCTGCTAGTGCCAGAGGAGGGAGTAGGCACATGAAGACCAGGCATGGCACTCACCATGGGCATGTACACGTTGTGTGGGTTGGCAGGGTTGTAATATGCACTGGAAGCAGCTTCCATGGCCTTACTGCCTCCTGGAAAGGAAGGAAAAGAAGCCACCTTAAATATCTGAGGCAATGGCCCTAGCCCCAGAGCCTTCTCCCCAGCTTCACAGGCAACAAAGGCCCAAGGAGCCAACAAAGGCCCAAGGAGCCAAGAGGAACTGCAGCAAGCTGGGTTAGAACTCAGAGCAGCTCAGGAAAGCTGGCTAGGGCTGACCACCAGCTGTGCAGTGCAAGGCAGAGCAGCTCCCTACAGAAGACTTGGGAGCTACTGCATCAACAGCTTCTCCACCCCATGCTGTGCCCAAACCCATTTGCACCCAGACCCTGGCAGCCGCCCAATCCCATTTACCTGGCATTCCTGGGCTCACCCAGGCTGGGGGAGCTGAGGGGCCTGAGGATTCTGCAGGAGGTGCCCCAGAGTAGGGTGGTGGAGGTGGCATGTACATGGGGTTCATGTTTGGAAGTGGTGGGTAAATACCTGAAAAAGACAACACCGGGCTGATACTTCGGACCACAGACCACGAGACAGAGAGCTCACAGGCCTGACAGCACATTAGCTGGGACAAGAGCAGTGGTAAGGGAAGCTCTCCAGGCTCGGCAGGGATGCAGACAGATTTGATAATTTGCTAATGCCTGTCATGTCAGCAGGCAATCATTCCCTCCCAAGCAGCAGCACAATTTGTAAACCACATTTTCACGTATCTAGAACTATAGCGACACATGGGTGTGATCAACAGCATGTGACAGATTTCTGCAAGGACAAGGGTCCTTGATGGAGACAAAACTACAGCAACCCTCACTGTACCACTGTCACTGCTTCTCAGCTGACATCAGAGGCAGTCACCATGCACAGCTTGCAAACCTGGGGTCTGGGCATAGGGGTAGCCCATGGGCTGCGGAGCCGGTCCGTAGGCGCTCCCTGGAGGCGGCGCATAGGGGTAGGCTCCGTTCGGGGGCGGAGGGGCCGCGAAGCCCCCGGGAACAGGGGCGTATCCTGCGGGAACAGGGGCGTATCCATAGCCAGGGCTCTGCAGAGGAACCCCACTGGAAGCTAAGGAACACAAGTTTAGTAAGCCAGACATCTTTTCTTAAAACTAAATGGAGAGAATAAAATTAAAATAGTCCTGTTATTTTCTGGGTTTTTTTTCCTGTTATTTTCCTGTTTCCCCTTATGTGAATTCACTATATAGTCCCAGCATAGTACTGTGCCTGAAAAGCATTAGTCACAGAGTGCTGAAGGAAACCAGCTGCAAAACTACAACCTCACAGGTCCCAGTCCCACCACAGAGCTCCCACTGCTTGAAGGAAACACCACTCTAAAGCAAGCAGCAGTACAGCGTGTTTTCCTTTTTTTAAAATATACTTTCATTCTGAAAACAAGTATATTTTAAAACACACATTTTTTTAAAAAAGAAAACTTCATCAGGAAAAGAGTTCTTATTCCTTCATTTAAAAATTTTAAAAAGAAATTGTTTTTTGAAACTTATATTTCCCCTCTCCAAATGTGCACATTAGCTTTCCCCATCTTACTGCACTAGTTTAGAAATGAGCTGAGAGCAGCTAAATGAAGCAATTTTTCACCATCACATATTTCAACTTTTTTCCAGTAGAAATAAGGCACTGTAGAAAAACGTGGTCCCCCCTTGGAAGCCCAAACCCCAGAACATTCTGACTGCACAAAGCACTAGAAAGAAATAAAGAAAAAGGATTGAAAGGGAAACCAAAAGTTCCCCTGGAAAGAGAAAAAAATACTTTGCTGTGGAAGAGGGCCTAGGGTACCCCTCTTCCCATGAAGTTCAGAACAAGCACAATTTGCTTACTAGCTCAGCCAACCATGGGGGAACCACAGGATCTGAAAATCCCTTACCACTAGAAGCAGCTTTCATCATCAGCTGTCCAAACTCCACGGCTCCTCCACTGTTGAAAGTCAGTTTAAATGTCCCCTGCCCTTCCCAGCCACCTAGAAAAGAGAATTAGGATTGAATCCAAGCCAGGAAAATTTTATACTTCAATTATTATTTTATGCTTCAATTATTATTCTGTTTATACTTCAATTATTATTTTCTTCTTTATTTCAAAACTATTTTGCATCCTATTACAAGAAGGAGTCATGGCACTGCTATCAGATGTCCCCCAAAATAACATCTCAAGAGGATCAAGAATTTATTGTTCTACCCTTTGAAAGGCAGAGTCATGTAGAAGCAGCCTACTCTACATACAAGGCTGTTTTGTTCTTTCCTGAAAGGTTTAATGGAACCTAATAAAGAACAGTGTAAAGATGGAACATTTATTTCACTGAGGATAGTAACCGAAAGTCCTTAGATGAAGTTTTATTGATATCCTCAGTGAACTACACATCAGGATCTGCAACTCAAGCCAGGATTTAAATCAAATGTAACATCTTTAATCTCACTGACACATAGAAGCTCTGACAGATTGTTAAATGCTGAGGCATAAAAGCAATTTCTCAGGGAAAAAAAAATCAAGTAGGCAATGTCTTGCAAGGCAAGTAAGACTGCTTCGTTTTTCTAGGACTTTTTGGGATTTGGTGGATTTTTTTGGTGGAGGGCGCTTTGAGTTTTGGTGTTTTTAACAAAAAATAGGTGTCATTTCAATATAAGATTTATCTTCCTTGTCTAACAATTAAATTAGTATCAAGAGAGATAGTCTCTTGGGGACAAAGTAGAAATAAAGTATAGAAATATAACAAAAGAGTCCATCATAGATAAAGTCATTTCTTTGGAGATTCACCTCTATAAAATCACTGTCTTAGTATGACTTCAGCCCAAGAAAGTGGGCTGATCCACAATCCACTTTAAAACATTGTTACAAACAGAAAGCAAAAAGAATACACACTTCATATGCCATGAAAATGCACATGAAAGGGCTGAAGAGGGAAGAAATTTGGACCAAAAGCCATGCTTCCAATCCCTGTTTATCTTTTGCAACTCCCCATGTGGTCATAAACACCTCTGTTAAGTGTTACTGTGCCTTCATGATCAAATTGGGATCAAAGCTAAATCAATGATGGACAGCAGACTCCCAGATCCATGCAAACCACACCCAAGGAGCTCTTGACTTCCAAAAAACCAAAAGTGGATGCTAATTCTAATTCTGTGTATCAATAGGGTGGGTAAATGACCAAGGCACCGGTCCATGCTTTCAGGTCAAAAAACAAGCACATTGGGAAAGTGAGTAAACACGACACACAAAGCTAGACAGGAGGTAAAGAATCACACAGAACCCATGCTGGGCAAGTCAGTCCCTGGCCTGAGGGCAGGAAGTAACAGGCAGCAGTGGCCAGAAGTACAGGAGAGGGGAGTTAGCCCAGTGTGGACACACCAGCTATACCACCACAGCTACTCTGCCATTGCTATGCACATCAGCTGGTCTGGTGCTCAGCAAAAATGGGCTGTGATGCTTGGGAAGAGCTCAATCTGCACAGCACTGCACGTACCTCCGGCCTCGGCCTGGATCTGCCCCTTGATGTAATTGGCAGAGAAAACGGGCTGCTCGATGGAGCATCCTTTCACCAAATAGAACGGCATCATGAAGGACAGCATGGGATCCTTGCCCTTGGTCACAAAGATCATCTGCAAGAGAGCAGGGAATGCTTCTGAATTACTTGAGTGCCACAGAGAGAGTGATGATGGAGCTATCACTGTATCAGCATTCCAAAAAGAGGGTGACTTCACCTCTAGTATGAGTATGCATTGAATTATTTCACAGCTTTAACACTGGGGATCCCCAACAGATTTGATGGCACATGGCTCACCGACCTGAGGCATGTACAATCCAAAATAATAAACCACTTAAAACACACCTGCACATTTACTGAGCTTTACTGCTCTGCTTTTTAAGGATTATCTATGAGAGTCTGCAAAGGAAGTATCATTGACACATTATATGAAATATATTCTCTAGACAGTGATTTCCAGGACTGCATGTGCCTTTGTAGGTGATTGGGATTGTGGCATAGGTATGGACTATCCCATTTCCACCTTTCCTTCTCCTACCTAGTGCTGTCAGTGGTCCCTTCCACAACAAAAATCCCTTCTTCTATCATCAACTAGATTTCTGGTTTAAAGTTTACAAGATCCCTTGAGAAAGAAGCAACCCTGCTGGCATCAGACTTACCCTGTAGGGGGTGAGATACAGCATTCCTTTTTTGGTGCCTTTGAAGATTTCAGGCTTGCCTGTCACATCACTGAAGGAGAGCTCCACATCTTTGCACTGTTTGAGGACACTGCAGGAAGAAATCAGACAGATTGGAGAGACAAACTTGGTGACAGCTCTGACACATACCCTCATCACACAGGGCAGGGAACAGCACAGCAGAATCTGAGCAGTATCCTGAAGTCCTGCTGCAGCCCCTGCCGTTTTGACTTTGAACAGAGAGGGGTGATTTATGCAGACTGGAGAATCCACGCTCTCATCTGAGACAAGCCCTGTCCCTCCTTCCACAAAGGCACCTTTAAAATACAGGGGGGTTTCTGTCTCCAACGGTGTCAGACTGAGGAATTCCACTCTACACACCAAGACCCTCAGCCCAAAGATCAGGGCACAGAAAGGGCTGAGGTGTCAGAAACCATCCCCTTGATGCCAAGGTGTAATCTCAGAGCATTCCTCCCTCCCCAGCCCATGCTGAGATCAAGCCCTCTGCACTGGAAAACAGCACTGCTGTGGCACCACACCCACTGTGCAAACCGAGGAAGTGGCTGCACTGGAAGCCTCAGGGCTGACCCTGCCTCAGGTGACTTGTGCAGGCTTTTGTAGTAAACAGTACCACGCTAAGGAATGAGGCAATGAGGCAGCAGGGTCAGCAATGACGATATCACTGTTGGAGATCTACAGGAACAGTAGCAGAGCTTCCTAATGACACAAACCCAAATGAGAATTGTGAATGCTGCAGGGTCAGGGGTATAGAGTAGCATGAAAAAGTAAATGTATTTTCATAAAAAATGAGGCATCTTGGGAAAGCACATCACTGAGTCTATGGTGCAGATCTAAACACACCACAGAGTAAGAAAATCTGCAGAATAAACAAAAGAACCTTGAGGGTGATAAACGTTCAGCATATTACAGTGGCAGAAGACTCCAAGGTGTTTTGTGGTTCAAGAGCATGAAAACCAAGGTGACAAAACCCTAAACTAGCACAAGCCTGAATGGGCTGGATCTAAAATAATCCTTATGAATTCTGCTCAGCATACTGTAGAAGTCAAATAAAGTCAGGAAACTGTGCAATTATTTGGGGAAGGGAGGAATCTTCAGGGCCACCATACGGAAAAAAAACCAAAAGCCCTATAGTCTCAGGTAGTTTGCTGTTTAGGGAAGCGAAGAACACTGTAGATGTATGTGAAAAATGCAGCTACTCAAGAATAAACATGTTGAAAAGTCCAGCTTTGATAAGAAAGAACAACCTGACCAAGAAATTCTACTGGAGACTACTTCATAGCTGAGCTAGATGGAGATTCTCAGACTGGCTGGAAGGGACAGATTTATGAGACAGCAGAGCGCTTTCCATTTCCAAAATGCAAGGGGGAAACACATATTCTAAGCTAAACACAACCATCTTTTTGACAGCTTTAATCTTACCAGAACACTCCCTCAATCATGTCTTGTAGCAGCATTTCACATAATTTTGCCTCACTGGGAAGAATTTCTATGCCGTCATTGCAATGTTTACTGCTTTGCAGCTACTCACACAAGCAAATAACATGGAGCCACACCACAGAGAGTAATGAGGCTGCTGAACCAGTCTGCCCCTGCATGCCTGTCCAGGGCTGTCACAGAGACTGTGCACCCTGAGGAGCTGCACTGCCCTCACTTGTGACCGAGCAGCACCCCAAAGAATGTATGGTTTAATGATCTCAAGCCAACGTGAAGGCTTGGAAGGGATCTTAAAGATTACCTGCTCCCAACCCCCCTGCCATGGCCACCTTCCACTAGATCAGTTTGCTCAAGGCATTATCCAATCCAGCCTTGAACACCGCCAAGGCCACAGCTCATCTGGGCAACCCATTCCAGAGCCCCACCACCCTCAGAGTGAAGAATTTCTTCCTAAAGTTTAGCCTAAATTTCTCCTCTTTCAGCTTGTACCCATTACTCCTTGTCCTAGCACTGGTCCTGCTCAGATACTAGAAGGCTGCAGTGAGGTCTCCACAACAAGCTTTTCTTCTCCAGGCTGAACAGCCCCAATGTTCTCAGCTTGCTTCATAGAGGAAGTGCTTCACTCCTCTTACCAACTTCGTGGCCTTCTCTGAACTTGCTCCAACAGTTTCATATCCTTCTTATGCTGGGGACCCCAGAGCTGGATGCAGCACTGTAGGTGAGGTCACACCAGAGTGGAATACAGAGGCAGAAGCACCTCCCTTGACCTTCTACCCACGCTGCTTCTGGTGCAGCCCAGGATTCAAAGGGTAGAGAAATCTCAAAGCTTTAACATGAGCTCAACATGTCAGAGAACCTTCCTGGCTGAGGTATGAGGAGTCAGCTCCAAACTCAACTCAAGACGGAGCATATTGTTCAAGTGTAGTCTTCCTATTGATCATCAGACCCAAACCAACTCCTTTGATCCTTTTACTTCGATCCTCTACTGGGCCTCGGGTTTCTAGGATTTCTCGTGCCAGGATGCTGGGAGCACCCAGCAGGACCGGACTGAAGGCCCAGTCTGTTCAGCGGGTCGGTCAATCCCCGCTCGGGGCGAGGCAGGCTGTGCTTCCACGGAGAGGCGCTTCTCCCGCAGAGGAACTCTGAATTAAAGTTCCTCACTGACGAATTCAAGCGACCAAGACTCCCAACTTAAACAGTCTCTGCCGCTCCGCCGTCACTAAGTGCATGAGCTTACAAAACACCAATTCCTTGACTTTTACGAGCAATGGTAGCCGCAGTCTTCACCCAGCACGCCCGCCGGAGCGGCTTTAAGGACGCCGGAGCTCCCGCGGTGAAGTCGGGGCAGCTCTACGGACTCCAGCCAAGCCTGCCCGCCCCGCCAGGGAGCCCTTCAGTAACGAAGACCCCCGGCCGAGCCGGGCCTGCGCGGCCGGCCAGGGAACGGGGGCCACCCCTGCGGGAGCCTCCCACCACCGGGCCCCGCCGTCCCGGCCCTGCTGAGGGGACAGGAGGCGAGGAAGCCCCACCCGGCCCCCCGGTACCTCTCGGCATTGGGGATGACGACACCGCCCTCCTGCGAGTGGTTCCTGTTCAGCGCCATCTTTGCCCCGCCGGTCCCACCCCTGACCCGGTGACGGCAGTGACGTCATATCCAGCGGGGCCCCGCCCCGGGGACGCGTTCCCGCTGGCCCCGCCCCCCGCGGCGCGCGCGAGGCGGAAGTGAGAGGGAAGCGAGGCGGAAGTGAGAGGCGGCGCCGCGTTCGTTTAATGGCGGCCGGTGGCTCCGAGGGGCGGCCCTGCCCGGCCCCTCCTGGCCCCGCGCCGAGCCGCACAACGAACCACAGACACTGTGCCTACACGCAGTCCTGCTCGCTCCTCTGGCTCTCTCTGCTCAGGGCAACCACGTCTGTTCGCTGCCGTAGTTGCCTCGGTGGAAGTTGTCCAGCATTTGCCGTGCTTGGCAAAGTTTTTCTGGCGAACGGCTTCTGTACTGAACGGCTTGTGAGCCTCCGAATGCGCTGAGCGGGCCTCTCTGGTGTAAGGTTTAGACTCTTCCCGTCTGCAGCATCACTCGGGATATCTCAGGGGAAGAGCTGACTTGCTGTGGTCATCCTGGAACTCAGCTGGTGGCGCTCGATTCAGATTTTTCCCAGCTTATCCATTCACAGAGGCTTCTTCCCAACAGTATCTCCCGTTGTCATGCCCCGTGGGATTTTTTATTTTTTGTATTTGCCGTTTGTAGACTTCCTGGTAGGATATCGGCATGAGCAGATGGCAGTGAGGAGTACCTGAGCATGTTTTTCTCACAAGCTTGTACGGATCATTTAAAAGTAGTCTATGATCCGACAAGAAATTACAGAGCAGGGTGTAAAAACACGTTATTACAAAGAAATAAAAATTCCTAAACCTATAGGGCAAAACACACAACCTTGTCCTTGAAATCCACATTGCAGGCAAAGGAAAGTCTCTCTTCTGTTGCGTAGGTCTGCTTTGCTTTCTTTAAGCAGGGCAGCATTGCATCTCTGCCCTAACCCTTGGCTGGGCCCAAAAGTCATAAAGATTACTATTCTGTAGCCCAGGGTGAAGGGATGAGACGTGGCTTCGTGCTTCTGTGCTGTGAAGAAGCAGAGCCCTGGCAGTGTCTTTGACGAGGTTCACGTCTTTGATGTCCTTGGGCTGAGCAGGGCCAGCTGGGTGGCAGCATGGCCAGGTGGTCTCTGCAGGGGTCCATGGAATGGCTGCTGGCACCAGTGGCAAGGCTCCTGCTCCCTGCAGGACCGAGGAGCCTGGTGCAGGGGAGGGTGTGCAAGGCTGCACGCACACACTGCATACAGGAACACCAGGAGCTGTGAACGTGGGTGGGGAAAGGACGTGGAAGTGCTGGAATGGCCCTCACGTCCCAGTGCTGCTGAGAATGGCTGATTGGTGTGGACAGGTGGGAGTGAGAGTGAAGAGAACCTTTGCTTTGCAGTGACAGCGCCAGAGAAAGCCACACGATGGACACATGCTCCTGACAGTTTTGCTAAGGCTTGGAGAACCCCATTGCCAGCCCCGGCCCCCACACAGCTCCATCAACCAACATCAAGTTTGACTTGAGTCTTCCTCTGCTGCTCATTTGCTGTTTTCTTCCTCCTCCCTCCAGTGCCAGCCTTTCCAACCCCCATCCCAAGCCCCGCTCTTCCCCTTGCTGGGTGCCAGACCATGGCATTCCAAGTCGGCTGGCAACTCTCCTGGAGGGGACAGTCCCTGCCAGCCATGTGACATGCAGAGACAGGCAGACACTGCCAGCCTCAGGACATCTCTGGTCTTCTCCCCTCCTTCCTTCTGCCCAGACAGCCCTGACACTTTTGACCTCGCTCAGGGACACCCAGACTGTGCCTCTTTCTGCTCACAGGTCTTTACCTTCCCTCCCCATCCCCTCCAGGGAAAGGTAAAACAAAAGCTTCTCAACAGGACACAAAAGCACATTGTTAAGAAGATGTGAGAGCTTGGGAGAAGGAGGAAACAGCCTGAAGAAGAGAAATATTCAAGTACTTGGAGAAATGAAGGAGAGACTTAAAGGATAAAAAACAGAAAAGAAAAGAAGGAAGAAAGCTATGGAGGGCTAAAAGGGAACGAGGACAAAAGCACAGGAGTGGAGGAGGACATGGCACAGTAGGAGAGCAGAGGAGCAGCACTGCTACAGTAGCAAATGCAGCCATTTCAATGAGGAGAATGGGGAAGAGGTGTCTCTCGCGCCCCACCCTGGCCCAGTGCTTCTCAATCCATGGCTGTTTGCACTCCTCCAAGATCCCCAAGGTGCTACGCCGAGTGGAGCTGTCCCTGGGGGAGGTCCCAGCAGGGACCCCCTGTGGCCCTGTCCTCCCTGTGCTCATACAGCAGACGGGCCATCTGTGGGGAAGGGTTTGGCCAGGACCTGCTCGGTGCTGCTGGAGAAAGACCACTGCAGCAGGGGCATGGGGTGACCCCAGCACAGCTTGGTCTGATCTGCACAGAGTCGAATGCCTGTGACACAAGCATGGCTTTTGACCTTCTTGCTGGGCAGGGCAAATGCACCCTCTGCAGCAGGAACACGTTCTTTCCCCCTGGGTTTTGCGTCTTTTGGAAAATATATCCATTTTCCCCAAGTACTTTGATGCTTCTCAAACAGATGCTACAGGCCAAGAACTAATTCTGTCTCCTCCCACCAGTCACTTGCTCTGAACCACAAAACAGTGCCAGTCTTCTCTCATCTACCCTGTTCCAAGCTGCCATTTCCCCTTGGGAAGCCACAGCAAGAAAAGGGGATTAATTGCCAAGCCACCATGCCCTCAGGCCAACCAGCTGCCTTTACATCCATGGAAGATCCAAGAGAAATCTCTGCTGACATTTCTTGAAACATGCATGCATTGACTCCACCATCTCTCCCAGAGTCTCTCCTTGCCTTGTGTCCAAGTGATAAAAACAGGACTACAGCATGCCCCACACCTCCCCCCTCCAAAATCCACACCCCTACAAATCCTTCCCCCCTACCACTATTTCCCCCAGACAAGATACACAGCTGAGACACAGGAAGGAGAGCAGGGAAGCTGGGGGACAGTGCACTGTGCACAAACAGACCAAGGATGGGAACACTCTGGGAGGGACGGGGGGATGCCCTGTCCCTATCTGGCACACAGGGAGGCACACGCACGCCACACGCTCACACTCGCATCCTCTCACTCCCACGTGCTGCAGAGACAGGCCCGTGGCTGAGTCAGGGGTAGCAGGGGTGGGTTGTCTGGCCAGAGTCACCAGTGACCATGGAGGGGGAGGCTCTTTCACAGGTTACTTTCGTGGTTTTCCTCTGTCTCCACAGTCATGGGGGGCAGCCCTCCGTTGTCATTCAGCCGTTTGGCCCTGTAGGTCTCATAGTGGATGTTGTGGGTCACTTCTTTTAGGTCCTGAAGGTGGGTCCTGCAGGGGACAAAATGGGTCGGGAAAGAGGATATGACAGCCAATATCAGAACAGTAAGTATTATTCTTCTGATGATAATTTTATTCCCCAAATAGATGGAAGATTTTTTCAGTCAGTCAGTTTAGCTAATTATTGTTACCCCTCTTTCTGCATGGATAGCATGGGTGTCATCATACACAACTGAGAGCTAGAGCATCAGCATTTGAGAACACACAGGCAGGATGCAGGACATGGGCTGAAGTTCCTGGCTGTGCTTGCCAGTGCTCTGCCCTTCTCTCACCTGT
Organism: Ammospiza nelsoni; assembly: GCF_027579445.1. Lineage (NCBI taxonomy): Eukaryota > Metazoa > Chordata > Aves > Passeriformes > Passerellidae > Ammospiza > Ammospiza nelsoni. Next base: position 48,712,716 of record NC_080637.1, read on the forward strand.
GCAATTGGCCCAGCCACTGGCCCTCCTGGTGTCAGAGCAGACTGGGGCTTATCTGAAGCAGTGGTGAGGCAAGGAAGCAACAGGAGGTGTATCAGGTTCACTGCAGATCATAAGCTGCAGAACACTGCTGTGAGCATCATCCCTGACCTCCACTCACAGCCTGGGGGCTTGGATTGTTACAGGCTTTGTGATGATCATTTGGGTAGGATGTTTTTACTGAAAGACTTTGGAAAAGCAGCTCTGCTGCAGAAGGTATTACAAAACAAAAAGAGGAAAGTAGGGTGATGTCAAAGCATTGTACCTGGCCAAATGTCTCAATTGCACCATACCCACAAGTGGAATTAGCCACAGGGCTTTGATTTTGAACTGTGTTTCTCTTTTTATAGGGAAGAGAGGTCACCCTGAATCTACAGCTTTCCTGCAGAATTTGTGCTGAGGCAGCTTCATGAAACAGACTAGAAATAAGACAGGACAATGAAAGCTATTGAAATATGAAGATTTTCACTTCCAGCTCAGATGTTCCAGCACATCCTTCAACCTGGAAGGAAACACAGTCTAGGATGTGGTAATGACCTCTTTATTACTGACCTGTTTGTCAGCAGCAAATAAAAGTTTTTGCAACCAGAAGGGATTTTGTTTTAACTCCCTTAATGGGAGTTTTTGCAATCTTGAGAGGGGTAGTAGTATCCTGCTTTTTTCCAAGCATCCAGCTCATACATGAAAACTAGCACCTACCTGACACAGTGTCACTAAGAGAGGCACTAGAATATCTACCCCTTAACTCAATCCAACCCTATACCACATAAGCTTTCACTGCCTGAAATTTACTTTATTTCTCTTTTAGTAAGGGGCTATTTAATTCTGACTGGATCTCAGGAAAACTCCCAGCTCGTCAAGAGCAAACTGGTGCATGACCATGACCTTACCTGATGACAAAATCTCGAAGTAGGGCAAATTCACAGTGATTGAGGTTTTCCACTGAAAAGAAAGCAAGCAATTGTTACATTTGATTTTTTCAACAGCCCCTTTGTGGACACAGAGCATGGGAAAGTCACTTCCATGGGGACAGGTTCCAAGTGGGTAGAGCTTGCATACTTCAGAAAGGACAGACAGTTGTCTGAACGCCACACTGTCGAGCATTGGGGAGACACACTAAGAGCAGTCACACATGAATTTTCATTTGAAAACCAAGACAACCTCAGGAGCTTAGCTTCACACATCATGGTGTTCAGAGTGGCTCCAGCTTCTGCCAAGTGGTGACAGTGGCACCATATTGACCATGGCAGTTCCCTCCTGGCACAGGTATTTGAGAATTCTCCTTTTGGCTGGTTTCAAGCAGTTTGTCACAAATGGGATGGGAAGGTAGCCACAGGACATGCTATCTGGCCCCTTGTCTATTACTGTGATCTGCAGACAATACTTTCAGCTCCCATAAGCAAGAGGTTTTTTACCTTCAATGATTCCCCAAGGTGTTTTCCTGCCCAGGACTCTTTTGCCATTCACTTGATACTCCTTGTCACTGCCCACTACTGCAAAGGGCATGCTTTCCTGCTGGTGAGAGACACATGGAAAGATCCATTGAACCCATTCCAGAGACCAGTACCACCATGGCTCCCCATCCACCTTTCCACCTCTCAGCTCAACAAACACAAGGCCTTCTCCAAGGGAAGAGATTCTCCAGAGCAAAACTTCACTGGCTGTCCTTTTCACCACTCAGTGCTATCCCTAGAATTCTGGACTCTTGCTTTCCAGGTGTTCTTGCACCCCAACAAGCTGTGTGGATAGCTTGGAGCAGTGCCAAGGGCTCCGGAGTTGGGGCAGAGCTTTTCTGCACCTATCTCCAGCATTTCTGAGGAGGGGGATGACCAGAGAATTACCTTAGCATAACCAACAGGGGGTCTGTCAGCCCAGAGATCATATGGATAGTTCAAGGTGAGTATTTCTTGACAGATTTGTAGTTCTTTACAATAGAAAGATGGGACTCAAATAATCCTTCCCCATAAGCCCCATGAACATTCATCAAGTTTAATGGCTGAAATATACCGAGGAAAGCCAGAAATGGAGTAAGTATGCAGCTTTCCAGGGAAGTAGGACAGTAGGTGAAGCTATTGGGGACCCAGATATCTCTAAGCGCAGGGAGAAATTATCTGTTTCCAGAGCACAGAATGCAGGAACTCTGCAATCCATTGGGTTGTGCAGCTGTTCACTGCTGCTTTACTCTGCTTTACATTACAGATATCCCTACAAAGAGACTGCAATTACCACATAAATGGAGATTAAAAAGCTGTTTATTTCTTATGTGTGAGGGCAATAATGCTGAAGTGCAGAACAAAATGTGGTGCCCTCCTCATCCACCCTTCCCCTCCCACAATAAAATGTTTCCTACCCTGATTTTGTCGTTCTCTGTTTTATCCTCCAAGTCCTCATCAAATTCTTTCTGGGGATAAAACTCGATCCCATTTACTTCTAGTTCCTTGCGCACCTAATCAGAAAGACATTTTGGAGCACAAAGCAGCACAAACCTGAAGGGAAGGCAGTTGGCAAGGCCAGGCAAACACATCTGGGACATCCTTCCAGGGGGCAGAAGCTGGAGGGATTGTCCCAAGGAAGTGCACAGTAAAGCGAGAACACAAGGCAGCAATGATGAGTCTGTTTCCCAACCTCAGTTACTTGTCTGGCTGTCCAGTTCCCATGACAGAACATATCACAAGACATCACAAGGATACACACATTTCTTCCTTCTCTAACGGATGCCCTCAGAGATATAAACAGCAGCATCTTTAGGACTTAACCCAGCCACCCAGCGCTGGACTCTGTGCACACCCTGGGGACTGCACTGCAATCCCAGGAAGAAGGATACCACTCATTTCTCCCACCTCCAAGCCAGGGCAGGGAAGGATCCTATCCAGAAGAGGAGATACTCACTCTTTGTTTGAATTCAGTCTTCTCCTCCAAGGTCATTGTGTCAGCCTTAGCAATAACTGGGATGATGTTCACTACCTTGCTGAGATGTTTCATGAACTCCAGGTCCAAAGGCCGCAAGCTGCAGCCCAAGAATGAACAAGATGGAAGGGGTCACTTTTTACCCTCTAAGCCTTTCATCCTAATGACTGTCCAAGCACCAGGGCACAAGTGAACCCTCCCTTGTACATACCCTGGTTGCTGCCACCATGTTCTCATCTCCTTCTTCCCATCCATTCTGCCCTCTCCCAAAAACCACAGTGGCATTTCTCCCACTCTTGTAAGCTTAGACCCTTTCAAGCCCCACAGCTCCCAAAGTTAGGCTAAACAGTGCCCAGTCCTGCTGGATCCACGTCTGAGGTGCAGCAGTGTAGGGTGTATATCTGCCACAGAGGTACCAAGGGCTGGAGGAAGGACAAGGGGCAGTGTACGTACGAGTGCCCTGTAGGGGAGATGAAGTAGAGGCAGCAGTGCACGCGCGTGTCTGGAATTCGTTTCTTTCTTGCAATATTCACCTCCTCTTTCAAAAACTTTTCATATTGCTCGTTGATGTATTTCTCAATAGGCTCCCAGCTGTTAAAGTGGGAAAGAGAGATGAATAGACTGGTACAAATCTCCTCGCGTTCCTGCCCACAGTGTTCCCACCTCTGACAGCAGCAAAGCAGTCTCAGGCATTAAAAAAAAAAATCCACCTGAAGCATCTCGCCATCAGCACAGATGATTAAGAGTTTCTGTAACTGGCCACAAAAATAAGCACTCACCATGTAATATGTGCATACCCCCAATCACACACACAGAGCCATGGTTTCACAGTTCCACAGCCCCATTATTAGTCCCCAAGTGCAATAGGATCCCAGATGCTTTCAAGGGCCAAGCAGATGACAGTCACTCATATTCCATCTTAACTTCAGCCCTTTCTGGGACACAAGGCCTTGACCTTGTAAAACTCACCAGTTCTCATTGTTGATCTGGTCTCCAAATCCTGGTGTGTCAATCACTGTCAGCTTCATTTTGACACCACCTTCTTCAATGACTGGGGGAAAAATTGCAAACAATCATACTCCTCCCTGGGGACCTGCTCTGTCATGAAACATGTCTTTGTGTCCCACAAGGGAACAAGAGAGCTGTGCCCTCGTCCCGGCCCAGCAAGCATAACCAGACCACCTTGTGTCATGCCTCAACAGTTGTGACCCTCATTTCCATGTCTGACCCCAAATTTTGGTAATATCTACACAAAAGCCACCTTACACCACTCTGTCACAGGAAAATGGATTTGTGCTCAGTCTGTGGCCCAAAGGTAGTACCTACCCTAACACAACTTCTCCCCTCTAATGCATCATCCTGAATCTGAGATGATGCTCATTACCCTGCACCACCACAAGAGTTGTGCTGATGCTTTGTGAGGAGCTGTGCACTACCAGGCTTGGGATGGGACCCAACAATGCAACTTGTGTAGCTTATCAAATGTTACTGCAGGTGAACATGACTTACAGCAAGGCTTAATCCCCAACTGCAGACTAATGTCTTAGGTGATGAAGTCTCTCTATTTGTCTACCCCTCACTTTTGGCTGTGGCATCAGGGGCTTTTCAGTTTAAGAAAAGCCTTTTCTGTCTCTGAGGCCATCTAAAACTGTCCTTTAGCTTCCTATGGAGAAAGAGCTGCCTAATACCAAAGAACTCTTTGCATAGACTGCTGGGATCTTCTGCAAGACTATGCTGAGGCATCAGCATTGCTTCCACCCCAGCAGCCTGGCTCTTACCGTGCCCAATGGCTTTGATCTCCACTGTCTTGGGGATCTTCTCCTCCCGGTTCCAGCCTGAAGATTTGCGGCTCACCTGGGATTTGAAGAGGGTGTTCACCAGCGTTGACTTTCCCAGTCCACTCTGACCTGAGGATTGCAGAGAGGAAGCTTGTGACATTTGCCACAGCATGGTGATGACAGCAGGCCCAAGGAACCCAGCCAGGCTGGCAGGGGAAAGGGCTGGAGGTCTCCTTGTCTTGTGCAGGCGGCTCTGTTTTCCCTCAGAGTAACTTCTGCCTGCTCCCTCATGCCCTCCCAGCAGGGCTTGCTCTCCCACCTGGCCTCAGTCCCTGGGACATTCTCTGGCCATGGTTCCCAGTTCCTCAGCTGGTCTCTGCCTACCTACAACCATGATGTTGAAGTCGAAACCTGTCTTCATGGTTTTCTTGCGCATCTGCTCAATGATGGTGTCAATACCGATGTAGCCCAGCAAGCTGGTGTTGATGCCCATGGGCTTCATTGGTACGACTGGTTTTTGTCGTGGCTCTGGCACCAGCTCAGACATGGCTGCTTCGTTTTTGCTGTCCACTGGTCCTACATGGGGACAAAGATTGAAAAATCATCATGGAGGTGTAACAACAGCCTCCTTGCTGACCTGTCACAGGGGCTGAGGGCAGCACTGAGCAGCCTTTTCAAGGGCTACTGAGGATAACTGAATGTCAAGATTTTAGTGGTAAGGCTCATCATGGAGAAACATCTACTTGAGTTTCCAGCACACTCTTCTGTGTCCCACTCCAGATGAGGAGGTGAAGGGGGTTTCATTGAGAATGTAGTGTATTGATGGCTCCCTTCAAACAGCAAGAGCAGGGGCAGCAAGGATGGCTGGGCTGATAATCAGGTGCTCAAAGTTCCAGGTGTGTCTCCTTATTTTTGTCTCCTGGTTCTCAACAGGATCATCAGTGTTTTGGCCCTCCAAGTTCACCATAAAATTTGTGATGGAACAGACTTAAAAAAATTATGTGTGAAGTCCTGGCATTGAAACGGAGTTTGTTTGGGATGTACCATGAGGACTTGCATGCTTGGCCCTTGCCAGGGGTGGCCGCATTACTGGCTGTGGTGCACGGGCTGAATTCCTCAGAGGAAGACAGTGGTGGAAGTGAAAGCCTGGCCATAATCTCTGTGCTTGCCTCCCCATCCATCGACCAATAGTTTTTGTCATACTCAAGAAACTAATCATCATGATCAGAAAATTAATTATCTGCATCTTTCCCTCCTCATCTCTGCTTCCTCACTTCTTCCATGTAAAACAATTGGGTGAAAAGAAAACCCTGAGGGCTTTCCAGCCTCCCTGACCCTTTTTTGGGTGATGGTACACATTGCTAGGGGCAGGCCTCACCCATTTATCTCTGTCTCATTAATGAGTAGCTCCCACCCGCTGGGAGGAAGCGGAGGTTGGGAGAGGACAGGCATGGAAAAAAAGCTCTAATTGGTGGGGAAGGCAGGCGTGAGGGATGAATCTGGAAAGGAAGATGAAGGGGATAGGAATCAAATACCTTTCATATACAAGCCAGCTGCAAACTAGAGGTTCTCCCACTCTAATTACTTGACTCCCCCATGCTTTGTCTCATTAGAGGGTTATTTTTCCAGGATAGAGACAGAATGCATTTTTGCTTGGTAAGTACTTCATTTGTTTTGGATGCCACTTCAGTTCAAGTATCTCACACTAAATTATCCCTTTCCATCATGTTGGCAGAGGTTTTTTTCTCCACTTATCAGAATCCACTGGCAGCAGAAAAGAACATGAGCGGCTAGGCAGGCAACTGCCATTTGGTGGTGACACATGCCCCTCTTCACAAGGAAAATGACTCAGAAGTCACTGGACTGGTGAAATTGATGGCACCAATCTGGGGTTCCTGTCACAGCTTAGTCAAGCCAGGCAGAGACAGACTGAGAAGAGGTCAGAGAGATTTTGTTCAAGGACAGGGTTAGGCTGGAGCAGGCTCCATGGCTGAATGGGGACCCGGCCTGACACTCCCACATAAAAGCTCCAGTGCTGACACAAGGGCTGCTCTACACAGTGAAGATTTTACATTTTTTATAAGCTGTAATATTCCACTGTCCCGTGCTAAGGAAAGACATTGTGGAAGGGTCACCCTTGACGGGGGAAGGGTGCCTCCACCCAGCTCCTTTTCACTGCTTGGGAAGTCTTTTATATTAAACTGGGAGAAGGAGTTTTCCCCTGTGTGAGATGATGGTAGCACAGCCACTCATGTACAGCACTGTGGGTAACATCTGAAGGCTCTTGTGCCACCTCTATTCCACCTTGCCCACACAGGAGAGGTCAGTGGCAGGATGGCAGGCCCTCCTGCTTTTCCCTACCAAGTGAAGGCACCCTGAACTATCATCAGCCTCTCCTGAAGCAGCGAGCAGCACCCTGGGGCAACCAGAGCACAAGATGGACCATTGGCTTGAGTCAGACTGGCAATTTGGAGCACCTCACGCTGCCAGGCAGCTGCTGGAGGAGGCAGCCTGCCACACCAAGTGCTTCTCAGCTGCAATCCTCTCTCACACCCATCACAACTAGTATGTGCCTTTCCTGCTGATGAAGCATCCCTTGAGGCTCCCGTTGTCTTTTTTCAGACTTACCAAAGCTGATGTGAGCCAGGAAAGCCCATCTCTCAGGTACAGCACAGGGGGCCAGGCCAGCCAGTTCTCCTGCACCCTACCCTTTACTCTCTGTCTGCCTGTATCATGGTTGTGTGGCTGTGCTGTGTCCCTTTTGCTGCTGCAGCGTTCTCCACATACACCCCACACAGCCCTGCTGGGCTCCTACCTAGCCCTAAGAGTGGGAGAAGAGAGAGAAACAGAACAATGAGGGAATTAGGGACAGGGGGCTGTGGCCCCAGTGAGGCACTTGGCTACTGGAGAAATGGGGGCAAATAAACTCCAAAGGTAGAAGGGAACAGGTCAAGATGGGAAGAAAGCCCAACTGAGCAGCTGCATGGGATGGGTGCAGAACAGGGGCCATGTGGGCTGTGACCCTTTCATTGCCTGGGTGGTATCTTGTCCTCAGGGAATCTGATGCCTTCTCCTTTATTCCTTCAACCCTTGTTCTTACACAGGGAAGAGGAAGGAGGGAATTTGCTGTCAGCCTCAAGGCTCACTAAGAGGTTCCTAATTCATCCCTCAATCGCACCAAGGAAAGCCTTGCCCAGAGCCAGGAGATGTTGCTAACTGCTGTGGACATCATAATACAAGCTTCAGTGTTGGAGGCAGGAGCTTGCAGTGACTAGGGCAGATATTTCAGATTCAGGTTCTTGGGCAGCTATAGAAAACCCTGAGACCAGGAGAAAGCCACTTGCTTTTCTCCTCTAGGTCACTTGCCTTCTTCTCTGTGTGGGGTTCCTTCCCATACAGCCTCAGGCAGGGAAGCCCCCATTTTGCAGAAATTTGCCCAGGGTTCATCTTTCTGCACATGACTTTTCACCTTTTGCCTCCCACAGATGAATTCAAGGAGCCAGCTGAGGAACAGCCTGCTGGGCTATGCAAAACCAGGACCAGAGCTGTCCCTGAGACATGAAACATGCCTGCCTGCTCTCCTGGGAGTGGCTCTGTTTTATGTGCACTAAAGCTAATGGTTCTAGCCCCCTGAGCACACTGAGTGGCTGATCAAGGGGTGGCATTCCGTGTCCTGGGCTCATCCCGTAGCCCTTGCAGCTGTCCCCTGTAATGACTCAGTGAGAGGGCACTACAGTCAGTACAGCTGATAATGAATAGAGGGCTAGCCAAGGTTAACCACTTACATATGCTGTTTACAAGGCTCCCCTTTTCCCTGTTGCTTTGTTCTGCGTGCTAAGAGAAGCTCATTTAAGAGGGCTGTAGCTGGTGATGCCCCCCTGCTGCCCAGATCCGGTAGGAAGTGGCCCTGGGCTGGGCTGTTAGGGAATATTATCTGGCTCACAGGAGATGCTCCATGTGACTGGATCAAGGGATGGCACAGGTTTTGAGGCAGGGACAGGTAGAACCACGATGAGTGCCCAGAGAGGTCCCCATGGTCCCAGCTTGCTCCTGCTTCTGACACCCACTGATCCACCCCAGAACCTCCTCCTGGAAAGCCAGCATATGTGGCCAGCAGCAGACACCACCTGATCTACCACCCTTCGTGCTCTGATGTTCACAGGACCTGTGTGGGGACAGAGGTGGCCCTGCAGGTCCCTTGGGGGCTCAGGTAGTGGGGACCAACATCTACTATGTCCTGATAACCCAGATACAGTCGCATCCCCTCCCCCTGCCTTCCCATCCTTTGTCTGGCAAGAGGGAGGGAGAGCTGCAAATAGTGCTCACCACAAACCAGCTTCCAGCAAGGAAAAGCTATTTAACCCCCACGTAACACATGGATGGCCTCGCTGCAGCTTTCCTCTGGTGCAGCACAAGGTTGTCCCTCTGCAGGTGGAGGCAGTGGTCCTCACTCACATCTCACCCCAGCCCCTTCCACCCATTTGGTTCTGGATGTCCTCCCTGTTCCATGTAGACGAGGAACAGGGAGGAGGAATGGGTTCAAAACCTGAAGGTGGCTGGCAGAAGCAGGCCCTCAAATGGTGATGCCAGGTTCCTAGGAAAGAAAGCAAGCAGCTGCTTCAGCAGTACAGCCTCCCTGGAGCTCATGGCCATCAGGACCTGCTCCTTACTTTGCTTCAGATCCGCAGAGGTGCTGCACTGAGCATCTCTCCACTGGAAAAATACCTTTCCCTCCTCAGTTCCTATGATGACCCCAGGGCATTTCTTTCAGCTGTGCAGTGCAATGGCTGAGCCCTGCCGGATGTACTGCCTGACCTCAGAGTACAGAACAGAACCATTCTCCTTACCAGATCTTTTTGCCTGGCTTGAAGATCACCCCAATCCTCTGGGCTGCTGCAGCCTTCCCGACAGCAGCCTTTCTTCCCCTCAGCACTCTGCAAAGGGCTTGGGCAAGAGCCCGGCTGCAGTGAAATCTAGGGCAGAGTGTGCTGAAGCCTCTCTGGAGATGCAGAAGCTGGAGGTGAAGGAGCTGGGCACAGCCCAGGCCAGCCACCACAGCCCCAGCCATGCCCTTGGTGCTGCTCTCCAGCCCTACAATCCTTGTCCCATGTCCCAGCTCACCCCCTGGGTGGCACAGCTGTATCACACGGCGAGAGGATGCTGAGCACCCCTGGACTATGGCAGCCACACCACCACAGCTGCCTATGCCCCTGCCTGCAAGCCTGCTGGCTCCTGTGCAGATGCTCAGGGAGAGGCACAGCACATCCCCACTGCCTGACACTGGCAAGGGACAAGCCAGGTGCCTGTGGCACTCCCCAGCTGGATTATCCCTTCCTTTCAAAGCAGTGCCTGGCACTACCTACTCCCCATCAGCACCACGACCAGCCCTGCTCCTTCTCTTTCATACAAGGAGAACAAACAGAGGAAAGACAAAGCCGAGACCGATTTCCCCCACTGCCCTCCGGGGTTATCCCTGCCCCATGCCCAGAGCTGGGCAGCGTGGGGGCACACAGCGGATGCCTGCGCAAAAAGCCCCAGCGGTGTCCCTCTGGCGTTGCCCAGCCCTGCCAAGCCCGGAGCATCCTACCTTTGAACATGAAGCTTCCTTTGTCTCCGACTCCTCTCCCAAGGGGGTGGGTCTCCCCCCACTTTTCTAGCCTGACGCTGATGAAGCAGCACGGTGGGCTACAAAGCTCCACTTGCTTTTACCTTTGTCTTTCTTCCCTGTGTCCTCTTCTCCCCCCTCTCTCCTTCCCTTCCTTCTCCAGCGGCTATTTCAGCAGAGCGGGGATGCTGGTGCTGCTCCTGCTGCCATCGTCATGTGACCTGAATATTAAACATCTCCGCAAAATCTCCCCCCGCGCACCCTCCCCCGGCTCCATCCCAGGCCCCCGGCAGCCTCCCTGACTTGCGGGGGGGGGCATGGCCTCGGGCACGGAGGGGCCGCTGCCGATGGGGCCCCCGTGTCCTGGAGGGGCCCTCACTGCACACCCACACCCCCCAGGCCTTTTCTTGCCCTTTTCCCTCCCAATTCCCCAGTCTTTTCAGCATCTCTGCTTGTTTAGGGAGGGGCATATTTAACCCTTCACAGCTTAGTTCCGGCGGGGCTGAGAAAAGGCCCTCTTTGCCCCTAGGTATTTGGTAGGATCAGGGGATTGCAAAATCTCCTTCTGCTTTCCCAGAGAGAGGAAATTGAGAATATTTTGGTTCATCGAAAGCGATTTGCCCTTCAGCTTTGCTGTGAAGGTGAGAGAAACCTTTTCTCCTCCAGCACCGTGATTGCTGGCTGTCAGCCCAAGGCGCAGAGGCAGAGCCAGCGCTGTCCCCTCTGCGTGCGTGTGTGTGCAAACCTGTGTGTGCCTGTGTGCGGTGAGCAGGGACAGGTCCTCCCACTTGGACCATGTTGCGGCACACAGGTCACATCCCCCTGTGCTCTGGCAGGCACCTCCATGTGCCTCCTGTGGATGTGCCTGTGCCTGGAGAGCCGTGTGGCTGCCTCTGGCTGCTGGTATCTTTGGAGGGGGATGCCCTTTCCCTGCTTTGCATGTCCTCCAGGGCTACATCTGTGAGCCCTGGCCCCGACAGGGCCTGTGTACCTGTCATGCTGTGCTGGGGCACCGATATCTGGGAATGCTGTGACCCTCCAGTCAGTGGGATGACAGGAGCACCACGCGTTCCTCCACCACAAATCAATCCCCCTGGGTGGGGGCCAGGCTGTGGGATGCCTGGCAGACTTGGCAAGGGTTTGGGGCTCCTCTTTTTGCAGTGCTCTGGGACAAAAAGAAAACTGCACCCACTTCAGGTTTTGGGAACATTTAGCAGCAGTTTAGTCAGCAGTTACCCCGGGCTAGGCTGAGCAGTGGACAGACTGGCTTTGGACAGACAGACAGACAGACAGGCAGGCAGGTATTCCAGCACCCAGAAAATCTGACACAGTGACCATCGTGTTGGCTATCTTCCTGCTGGGTGCCAGGCTCAAAAGCACACGGGCTGTCCCCGCACCAGCTGCTGCCCACCCCTGATTCCTTCGTGGGTTAAGAGGAAATCACTCCAAGGGAAGGAAGCCCCCGTCCTCCCTCTCATCACCCTGAAGGGTCCTGCCCCATGCTGGGCTCATGTCATCGCCAAGGGACCCCTTGGTGCCTCCCTCCCTCCCTCTGCCCGTCAGCGGAGACCCACCGGAGCGTGGTGGGGCGTAGGACAGCCCCATCTTCGCCACCGAGGTGGCCTCGGTCCCGTCAGAGCTGCGGTGTGGCTGGGGCCCCTCGGTCGCCACGGGCCGGGGCCGCGGGGGGATCGGGGTGACCGGGGCCGGGCCCCGCAGCCGCTCCCAGGGCAGACCCCCGGGCCCGGCCGCCCGGCGCAGCGTGACCGAGAGGCAGCTCCGCTTCGTGGGAGCAGCCACGGCCAGGGGCCCGTCCCGCCGCCGTGAGGGGCCCGGGATGCGGCTGGGGCCGCTGGGGCTGCCGGGGGCGGACAGGCAGCTGCGAGGGAGGGCGATCTCCTCGTCCATGGTCGGCTGCGGGCTGGAAGCGGAGGTGCGAGGGCTGGGCCCAGGCCGTCCCTGCTGTCAGGGCTGTGGTGTCGCGGGGTGCAGAGCTCCCTGGGGCTGCTGTCACCCACATGCTTGAGCCCCCACCTCCAGCCCTGTCCGGCCAGCCCGCCTCCAGCGGGACAATGGGGCTCTTGTGGCCGGCATGGCTCGCTCCCACGCTGGGCGCCATGGCCACTCCTGCCCCGGCCCAGCACCTTCCTGACCTCCGCCACCAGCAGCCCCACAGCACGGGCAGCTCCACAACACGAACCCCCTGCCCTGCTCCCGTGGCAGGAGGTGCAGGAGTGATGCAGAGGTCAGGTCAGGCCTGTGTTGTCTGCTTCCAAGGACACTGGGTGTGATTAAAAAAAAAATTAAAAATATTTGAATTTTTGAAATGTTTTCCCTTCTTCTCTTAGTTTTTCCCCCTCAAATGGCATATTCCAGTGCAACAATTTATATCCCACTGCACAAGTTCAGTGGTCACTTTTTGGATGTTTGTCCAAGTTGTTGCTTCATTCCCTTATTCTGATTTTCTTTTGCTTCTTCATTATCATAATTATTATGATTGTTTCTTAATTTGCCAGCTTTGTGGCATTTTCAGGGTCAAGAGGGATTCAGCTTGCTATTTTACACCTTCCTCACTGTAAGAGGCTTTGAAGGGCAACACAATAAACAAGGAGGAAAGGAGAAAGGTGTTTTGGTGGGATGGAATGAGAATATGAATGGTTTGGTGGGCAAGTGGGAGCAAAAAAAGAGAGACAGGCACCCACAGCACCTACAGTGTGGCAGGGACAATGATTGCATGATCTCGGGTGACCAAGGCTGAGGAAGTAGAAGAGGAACACCATCCAATGACCCACATCAAGTAATTCGGAATGCTGGTGGAAGGCAGAGCTCAGGACAGTGTGAGTTCTCTGCTTCTTTAAGGGCAAAGAGACAGAAAACATGAAAAAAACTAACCTGATACTGTGTAGTATTTCCAGCAATAAGTATCTTCTCCGATTCTTTATGCAGTTTAATTCAGTATCTGTGACTATTTCTTTCTCCCTGAGGTCTTTCTGGCTGCACAGATCCACAGAGGAAAAACAATCTCAGTTTTCAGGCAGCATTTGCTTTTAATTATTCCAGGATAGCCCAGCAGTGTAGCTGGCACAGGAGCCAGGTGGATGGAGACCTACCCTGTTGTAAAGGAAACCTCACTGCAGACTGCTCCTTGCTGCCTGCCCAGAGCTGGAGGGAGGCAGCTCCCAGGGGGAACAACAGGAAAACAAAGCATCAACCAAGCAGTTTGTCACACACTTCCACTGCGGAAGCCTTTGACACTGCTGACAAAATAGTCCTTCATAGCCATGGAAAATACCTGGCTTAATGCTGATTGTGTCAGGGCTAAACAGCACAAAAAGTAAGCCAGAGGAGATGAACAATTAGTTTTTCTCTAATCCAGCCCTCACCCATTTGCTGTCTTCTTTTGCTCAGTTTCTGCATTGAGTCATGGGCAGTGGAGCTCAACACAATTACAGCAGCATGCAGAGGAGAACACAGAGCAGGGGAGAGCTCTGGGACCCCTGTGAGTGCAGGCTCCCCTTCCTCCAGTTTGACTTCTTCCTGACTGCTCCAAGCCCCTCAGCTCCAGTGGAGATGTTTTTATGCTACCCCACAGCTCACTTGTGTTTGTTTACAGAGCAGTCCCACCCATCAGGGAGTTGAGGAGAGGAAGCAGGTTTCCAAGCCGGTGTTTGGAGATATGGCTGTGATGTGCCAGAGGGCAGGGAATGTGAGCCATGCAGCTGAGGGTGGCACATCATGCCATGCAACCCAGCCCCTTGTCATTTCCATTTACAGTCCCAAGTCATGAAAATGTATCTGTTTCAGACTACACCTGCTCTTTTGAGTATTTGCTTGCCAGGGCAAGTACAACTTTGGGCACAGCAGTAATCCTATTCACTGCATTTCCCTGCTGAGTGAGACTCCCTCGTTAGGGTACTTGCATCACAGTCTCTGTCACTTGGCTGAACCAAAGGACTCTTGACTTGTCCTCTGTCTGAAACAGAGCCAGAAAGCTCCTGCCAATGTGCCTAGTTTTGGTGTAGAAAAGAATGGTAATGCAATTGCAGTCTGGCAGATGAAATGTCCCAGGAATACCCAGGACATTTGCAGGATGTCCTGATCCATTCCTTAGAGCTAAAAATTAACTTGGATCCCCAGAGAATTACCAACTTTCAGGCTGCACCTGTGCTTTGAGCTTTTCCTTGCCAGGGCAAGCAAAACTTTGGGCATGGGGTAATCCCACTCACTGCATTTCCCTGCATAAACCACTCACAGCAGCCCAGTGAACTCTCCTTCTTTCTTTGGGGATGGAGGAGAAAACTTCCTGCTCCCAGGTTCACAGGTGAGGCTGAGTGACACAAGCCAGGAGCTGTGGCAGATTTTCACAGCTGGCCTGAGGAGCCCTGCTGCTGAAAGGAGCCATTGGGGACTGGAGCACAGAGCCATAACAATGGAAGGACGCTGGAGATGTGTTTGCCAATATCCTGGCTGGCCCAGGTGATGGCACAGGATGCACAGACGTGCACATAGGATGGTGGCACCAGCTAACATACCTGGGAAATGCAGGAGAGGGGCACACAGGATCCCTCTGTGTCCAGAGCATTCACAGGTTGCACCATTGCACCTACATGCGTGCAAAGGGTGGATGTTGGGGTGGGAGGAGAGGAGACACAACCTCCTGCCACAGGCTCCTTGCTCTCTCAGGCCTTCCTGTACACACTGGGCATTGCACTGGGCTGTCAGGGAGAGAGAGGATGGGGATATCCCTCTCAGCCCAGTGTCACAGCTTCATACAGCACTTTGGTGGCTGGTCATCCCCATGACAGTGCAGGAAGCCTATAAACATGGGATTTTGTGCCAGACCCACATTATACGGCTTGGGTCCAGAAAGCAAAGGTGGTTTATCTGGCAGGCTCAATGTTCCTTCTCAGAGACATGCAGGGGGGAAAAGGGCTGAGGGATGCTTTGCAGGGGGGAAAAGGGCTGAGGGATGCTTCACAGCTCTCATTGGGAAACAGCTGAGAAAAAGAGCCTGTCCAAGGGCTCTGCAGTGCAGTGAACAAGTGCAAGTAGCTTCACAGACTATCCCATCTCCCTCCATGACAGAGGAGCAGGAGGTCAGGCAGATCAGGAGTGGCTGATGTGGTAAGTCTGGCAGCACCCATGCATGCAGAGCTGCAGAATGTTCTAGCTTGACACAGGACTTAAACCAACCTCTTTAATAAAGACCTTTAATTTCAGTGTGGTGCGTCTGGAATGGATGTAGGGATGGATGTTCTCCATCTCCCAAACAGACACAGAAGGGGTGTGCATTTAGCAACGATAAAGACGTTCAGTCTCTGAGGCTCACTGAGCCCTAGGTCCCTCTGCACAGAGCTTCAGCAAGCTCACCTCTTAGCATCAAGAGTGGGTGCTGGGAAGAGCTCAGCTGAAGCAACTATTTGTATGGAAACCCCATTTATTTTTCCCAAAAACCCCCTTGGACTTAGACAGACTGTGTTAGATTTAACCTAGGGAACAGGAGTACAAGGTTCTGTATCCCTTTGCAAAACTTGGTACCTTTCCTACTGAAGATCCTGTCAAGGTGCCAGGCAGCTCATACTCAAGTGATTAACAAGGGATATTTCATTTGAGTGGTTAGTCAGTCTTGGCCACAGGAAGGAGCAAAGTCCTTGGCTGGCTGAAGAGCTGTGAGCACATGGGAAGCCCAGCCAAACAAATCTTGACTAAGAAGCAAAGGGGCAGAATGGTGAGTGAGGAGTACGAGACCCAGATCAGCAGAGAGCAAAGTGAAGACCAGCCCCACTTTTACCAAGGCAGGACTGCCATCCCTAGTGAGGCTTGTGGTCTGCTGCCCACCCAGGAGAGATTCCTCTGGCTGCAATGGGCAGCTTGTCAGACCTCAGGCACCCCAAAGGCCAGGTTGTCCCGAATCATCAGCGTCTTCCGAAGGTCTCGCTCCATGATTGGCCTCTGTGTTCGCCACTTATGGGCTTCCTGGAGTCCTGGTTCAAAGTAGTAAATGCAAGCTCCAAAGCCCACCAGGATGAGAATGGAGATCATCAGATACACGGGCACAAACCAATCCAAGAAGTGGGGCATGGCTGCCAGAGAAAAGGAGAGAAAGCTCATGCAGAGGGAGCACCTAAAACACACCTTCACCACCAAAAACCACCTCCTCCACCAAGACTGATCATAAGACATCTGCCTCATCAGCAGTGCCCAGTCCCTCCTCACAGCCCTGCTGCACCTGGCTTATGCTTGGTTGCACATGAAGACACCTCATCCACTGGGAGAGGTCAATGCTTTTGGGGTCATTGCTGGGAGCCCTCCACAGAGTGTCAATCCCACTCCCTCCCCACAGAGAGGGTTGAGCTTGCTTGCCCCGAGCCCGGCTGCCAGTGATTAAAAGTAGGCAGTGGGTAAATACAGCTGCTTCTCACCTCCTGCTTGAGGGAAAAAATCTGCTTCCCCTGACATCCATCACCCTTTTGAATTCCCAGTCTGAGCTGGTCTGGCTCAGGATTGAGCCCTCCCTTACTGCACCTCTATTTCAGGTCCTGCTTTGCCAGGGCTCAGGGTCCTTGGTTCAGCACCAGTCTGTGAGCAGGTCTGAGATCCCTCCACCACATCAGCCACTGTGCAGTGGGGGCACTCACTGGGAGCAGCCGATCTGCCTTGCCAAGAGCCCCTGGCCAGCCGGGTGCGAGGTGTGTCCGGAGCAGCGTTGCCCTGGGGAGCACAAAACAACACCACACTGTGTGATTGCTGCTGGGCCAGCACTAAACATGGGAGAGCAGGAAGGAGCAATCATCTCCTTGTCCAGAGGTCAGGGCTGAATGTTTCTGGAGGGGTGAACAAACAGGGATTCAGCCCCATAACCTGCTGGTGCCCTGGCACATTCTCTGCCCACCATTACAGCCCTGCTGATGCCATGCTTAGGGCATGCACCCTAACTTAGGGCCATTTAAATCTGTAATGGCATCATATTTGATCCCATCCCTTATCCCCATCCTTTGGGAGGGAGACAGCCACCCACATTGCAACCTGCAAAGGTACTCAGCTTGTTCAGCTCTGCTGCTTGCTCTGCACCAAAATGACAGGCAAGGTGCGGATCATGCAGGGACAGAAAAGGGGATCAAAAAGCATCCCACACAAAAAGCACAGCTACAACTTCACCAGGCACCAGATCTTCTGGGTTTTCACTGCGAATGTGCTGCTTGTTAAAGGCTTTGATGGATTAAACCTGGCACCCTCGCGCTTGGGAGAGCACAGCGATGCCAGACTCAGGCACAAAAATGCAGTCCTGAAAGGGGACTTTCTGTAACCCTCACCCCTTGGTGGGAATGATGAAATGCCCATTGACTTCTGTGGGGACACACTGAAGTGCACCCACATCAAACTCCTGGTTTTCCAGACAGATGAAAGCTGTCATGTCTGACCATGGCCCAAGTCATCCCTCTGCAGTAACAAACTATCCCCAAATTCCTTGCACAGGGCTGGTTAAAAGGAGGCTGGAGAGAACTCTGAGCATTTCCATCCTCTTCCCTGCTCCTGGCCTATAAGGTTGGTGCCTTTTTCACACCAGGGGCTGGGCTTTTTTCTTTTTTTTTTTTTTTTTTTTAATACCACAGCCATCCGTTGTTTCCAATGTGCCCAGCAGCATTTATCTTCTGGACACCTCTTGTCCCAGGAGGACCTGTAACAGTAACTTTTTTGTCAAAGGGTAAGATCTGAAACAAGCTGCAGTTCTTATTACCACAAGAAGAAACTGCAGAAAATGCCTGATTTCCTCCCACTTATTGGCATGGATCTGATCTGGGCACTGCTGCTGCCTCTTCATGGCTGCCTGTGCCTTCCTAAGGTGAACAACTGCTGAGGAAAGCTCCCACCATAACTTCCAACAACATCACAGAGGTGTTGTGAGGAGCTGAGGGGCCTCCATTAACGCACCTAAAGGTTAATTCCATGTAAGGAATTAGGCACAAACTCCTTCCACAAACCCCTCCCCTCAGCAGCTGGGACTGAACTCTGGGCCAGAAACCCCTCAGCACAGCTTTCTTACACGCTCTGCAAAAGTAGCTCCTTTGCACCCCCTGTACCCCCCAGTTACATCTGCAGACATCCTGGAGATCTCAGGCTGCTGCTGCACCCCCCTTTTTCAGGTGTCTCAGCAGCTGCTATCTGTCCCTGGCTGGCAACAGCAATGGGCAGGATTAGGGACACTGTGAAGGTGAGTTCAGCTTGGATCTCCTGGGCTGATGGGAGGAAAGCCAATAACCTCATTTGCTTCCCTGATCATCCACTTT
Organism: Ammospiza nelsoni; assembly: GCF_027579445.1. Lineage (NCBI taxonomy): Eukaryota > Metazoa > Chordata > Aves > Passeriformes > Passerellidae > Ammospiza > Ammospiza nelsoni. The sequence goes on from NC_080637.1 coordinate 48,731,330, forward strand.
CCAAATGTGTGAGTGAAGCTGCCATCCAAAAAAGCACTGCAATAAAAAGCAGCCCTACACACTTCCCAATTCATCCTTCCTCCATCACTAGGAGAGCCAGCATTTCCTAGCTCCTCGCCAGCCACCTATTCTTCATCCTACTTGCTATGCAGCCCTGTCCTGCTGTGTCCTCACGCTGCTCACCATCCCCACCCCCTCAATGAAGGGTCCTCATCATGGCCATGCCGAGTGCTGGATGAGGTGTCAGAGCCGGCTTTTGTCAGGCAGGTGAGCAGATTTTGGCTGCAAATACTGAAAAGAGAGAGTTTCATTTAAAGATGTCAGCTTTCTGGAGCAGTTCTGCGGATATTAAATGTGCCTTAACCTTGCCAGACCACTTGATCTTCAGTACCTCATTTTGCAGTGGGACATCCATGTCCCCCCAAAGACACAAAAGAGTCCTTGGTCCTCCATCCAAACCCATGTCTTATATAGCCAAGCTGTCTGACCCTTTTAAACCTGCGCTACACCTCACTCCCGCTTCTTGCCTTCAATGTCACCCGTGGATCCCCTATGCCGCCTCCCACCGCCCCCGAGGTGCCGTGGGCACACTGTGACAGGAGCCCCGGGGGCCACGTTGTTAGTGGCAGGGCACAAACTGCCTGGGGGAGGCTGGGAGCAGCCCACAGGAGAATTTGGGTACAGAACCCTCCCGTGCGCATGGCTGGGAGCGCAATTCATTTTGCAGCATTACAAGCCGTGGGCTCACCTCGACCGCAGGAGATTCCCCCAGACCTGGCGCCCCGGGGCCCAGCTGCCAATGGCTGGGACCCAGACATGACCTCGCTGCCTCGCACGGCATCCCCAGCACGCACCGCTCCGTGCCCTGACACCTGTCACCTACCTTCCTCCACGGGTGCAGGGCGGCGGGATGGGACTGCTCCCTCCGGCATCTGCCGGGTGCCAGCCGGGATGAGTCAGGCTCCTTTCCCGGCCAGGCAGTGCCAGGGAAAAGGCACCCCGCGCCGGGAGAGCTGGGCGACAGCGGGAGGCGACAGGCGCGGCTGGGCGGGAGGCAGGCAGGGAGGGAGGGATGGCGGGAGCAGCCGCGGCGGGCGGGGGAAGGACAGGCAGCCAGCAGCGTGGCCTCATTGCCCAGCGGGCTTCCCCCACCGCCTCCCCGGCAGTGTCAGCCCCGCTCCAGCCTCCCCGGGGCACCCCCCGCCGGCCTTCCCCCACGCACGCAAGAACGGCTGCAGCGGACTGCGTCCCGGCGCGGGGAGGGGGGAGCGTTTTAGCAGAGGTCGCTATGGCAACGAGCATCCCCAGCTCCCCCGCACATGGTACCCGGGTCAGAGCCACGAGGGAGCTGCCCGCGGGATGCTCTCCCTCCTCCCGCATCATCCGCAGCCCGGCTGCAGCCCCGGAGGAGGAGGAATGCTGGGGCACACGTGTGTGAGCTAGAGCTGATGGAGATGGACAGAGTGCTCAGGCTCCACAGATTTACCAGCTTGTGCAGCCCAAGGACTGGGGACTGGTGGTTTTTCATCAGTGGATAGGAAGCAGAGAGAGAGAGAGGGAGGTTAGAGGCAAATGGGGGTTAGTATTCCCTTCAGGGCTTTTATGTAAAATTAATCCAATCAACACTTTGACCAAAAGAATCTTCCATCAGGAAACAGAAAAACAACGCTGTCTGAAGTACTGTTCTTGCTTTCAGTGAAATACCGTTTTCCTGAATCCATACCTAGTTCTGTCATTGCTGCTGCTGACAAGAGATGTTTTGTTAAAACATTTTCAGCTTTTCAGCAGCACAAAAATAGGAACATGCAAAGGGGTTTGGTTTTTTCATATTGAGGTAATTTTGTTGTTTGGTTTGTTTTTTGTTTACAAAGAGATTTTTTCACCATGACCCAGAAATAGTTTAACACAAAAGAGTTTTAGCAAAATCAATCAAACAACTGGCTGCAGCCCGAAGAACTGCCTGCTCTCCTGCCTGTGCTGTCCAGCTCCACCCACTTAGTTTTTGACACTTACAGCCCTGCAGATGTGCCAGAGTGGGTTATTGTAAAGGTTTTCAGGATTAATAGTACCCACTGAAATGTATGAGGCCCGAATTTGTGTCTGCTACACTCCAGGAGCTGTGAGATTTGAGGTCTCAATTCCCAGTAGGTTGTGTTTCAGGCACAAAGGAGTTCATCCTCTCTCCAAGCCAAGCTGTGGATGGTGACAGAGCCCATGCACACCTGCCAGCTCCAAGGGTAATGCATGACAAGGTTCTGTCACCTGGTCTGTGCCAGGGTTTCATCCACCAGTGCAGAGACAAGGCTGTGATGGAGCCGGGGGAGCTGACTGGTATGCTCTGTGATTTCCTCTTCATCCTCTTTAGGTCCTCCTGAGCCTCACTTCTTCTTGATGTAACTGCCAGGCCAGGTATATTCATGCCACAACGTGTGAGGTCCTCCCATTTTCCCTGGCCAACTGTCCCGAGTCTCTGCTCTAGGTCACCTCAGAGGCACATCAGAGCCAGTGTGTATCTGCCAGTCTTCAACTCATTCCCAGATTTAAGCTCAGGCTTGATGCCAGCATGCTGGTCATGCAGCCAAAACCCCAGAACAGCAATAGTTTTGACTCACGAGGTCATTTTTTCCTCTGGCTCACTTCCCTGCCACGCAAACACTGGGAGGATGTGACAAGGAATGGTGATCACGTCATTCTGCAGCCACCACCACAGCAGTGGGCAAGGTAACGATGTGGCAGCCTCTCTTGCTTCAAGCAGGAATCCCCCCAGATGAGTCTGACCCTTGGACACAGCAAGAAAAAACCACGGGGCTTTGTGCTGCTGGAGCTGGGACACGCTTGAAGACCCCGTGCCTCTGATGCAGCTGCTTGCTGCCTGTGACTGGGCTCTCAGGTGCTGTCACAGCCTTTGGTTTCCAACAAGAGCTAAAGCTGCAAGACAGCTCCAGGCATTGATGTGCCAGTGCAGCTCAATCTGCATGGAAACACTTCAGCTGCAGTTCAGCTTCCACCTCAGAGGAGGCTGCTCTGTGCCACTCAGGCCTTCCAGGCATGAGCTTGTGCATATCATTCTGCCTGCTGCCTTGGGGCCTTCCAGCCCCCTTCACCTGGCTAGCAGGAAGCCTCTGAGTGTCTGTGCACACACTGAGCCCCTCAAAGCCATTCATCCCAGGACACCTGCCTATCACCAAGCCTCTGACTCCCTCCATGTCTCTGGGCAACCACAAATTCACCTGTGGGATAAAGGTAACATGGGGTCAGGTTTGATGTGAGAGGGCCACATCAAACCTGAGCAGAAATCATGAAACCCTTCTCAAAACCAAGACAAAAACCTTGGCTAGAAAAAAAGGAGATGGTCAGGCAACCTCAGGCACATGTTTCCTGCTTGTAGCACATCCATAAATCACAGCACAAACAATGTACTGAGCTCAACTTAATCCCAGGCCGGGTTAAGTGTTATTGCAGTCTTTCTTAACAAGTTTTTCCACTGTTCTTTAGTGTCTTTTATCCCTTTATCAGCATCTTCTGAGATGACCAGACCCAGGTCGATGCCAGTCTTTAAAGCAACACCCACCTCCCAGTATTGCTCTCCCAATGTAGGTAGAAGCATGGGAGAAGATGGAGTTTATCAAACTTGCCCTCCCCAAGGTCTGCAGTAGAGGACAAAACTTCAGCAAGGGTCACAGAAATGCTTCCCTGCTCAGCTGCAGGAGGTGAGGGAGCTGCTGCAGGATGCAGAAGGCACACAGGATGCATGGCAGGGCATCAGTTGGGGATACTCTGGTGGGAAAGCAGACTAACCCAACTTCTGGGTGCTCATGCAACTTCAAAAAAAACCCCAACCCATTAGAGAAGCTTTGCTGAGCTGATCAAAAATGAAGGAAATGTGTATAGTGAGTTAAATTAAAGAGCAGAACAAAAAAAGCTGACTTACTTTGGGTCTAAATATAGCTGTGAAGAGCCTTTGCCAAAGGAAGCAGAAGTTGCCAGCAACATATGTGAAAATGTCATTAATTTCTCTAATAATCTGCACTTGCTGCAAATGATATAATTTTTGTCTATTAGTGAGAGAACAAGTGCAATCAAATACACATGAGCTCTATTTTGCAGGCTTCCCAGGAGGGACAGTGAGAAGTCAGCCTGGAGCCAGTAATGCATGAGAGGGTGACATCTCATGGAGCTCCTCCTGAATGGGCTGTCAGGAGCTGAGAGCTGTCACTGAGACAGCTGGGACCATGCTGGGGTCAGTGCTCCTCTCTAGACCGTCTCCAAAGCCTGTCTCCTTTGCTCCTCTGGCTGCTCAGAGAGAGCCAAGGGAGAAATCAGAGAGAAAATATCTCAAGATGCAGCCACTGCATGAATCATACAGCAAATTGGCCATGGATGCGTGAGGACAAGGTGTGCTTTTTAACATTTTTTGTACTGGCTGGTGCAGTCCTGCTGCAGGAGCAGCTGCCCCCTTCCAAGGGAGCACTCATGATGGCCAGGCCAAGTCTTGCTGATGTCAATTGTGTTTTTTGGGCAGCGTCAGAACAACTTCATGTTGACTGCAATACACTTCTACCCATTTGTGGAATGGTTTGTGCTACCAGAGCAATGTACAATGGCCCACTGAGTAAAATCAGGAGCTCTCTCCGTCCATATCATGCCCTGCTCTTGTCCCTTCTGCTTACATTCTGGGCCACTGTACTGACACCCATCTGTGCTCTCCTGCACCACTCAGAAGCAAAGATCAACTCATTACTCCCACTTTGCAACTGGAAATGGGGCAGCAAGAGGTGAAACAACCTGACACAATTACTCAGGGACATGCAAAATACACCCTGGTTTCCAACACCAACCATATCTCATCCCTCTCCCCTCTTCTCCTTGCCAACTTACAGATCTTAGGCAAGAGCTGCAGGCACAGTGCCTGACCAGTCTCCACTTCCTTACAATGTCCTCTACCACAAAAAATAATTTTCTAACTGTGGGTGAGTGGTAGCTTATCTGGATCTGCTGAATATCAACAGACACCAGCATGGCGAGAAGACGGAAGCCTGCAGCAGCAGGGCACAGCAAGACCCTAAAGCCACCCAGGTCCTTCAGTGGGGCCAGAGAATAGGTAATGGGGCAGAAAGACAACAAACGCCTTTGAGGTGGGTGCCAGAGCTTTTACCATATTTCCACACCTTCAGCAGCCCAAAAGGAACATTGTTCTATTTGCTCCCTACATCCCCCCAGCCTGGGAGCTGGCTCTTGTTATTTATTTCATCTGCTTGTCTCCCATCTTTAGGACACGTCTGCCCTGAATTCATCGTCCCTACCCCCCACTAAACTCAAAAACAGCCAGAAATATCTTGTAATCTCTTCTGCTTCACCTGTAATTTGTCTCATGCTGGCAATGAGGGAAACCGTCTGCCTTTGTCAAGATCAAAAACGCCACAGTGGCCATGTGATGTCAGCTTTCTTTAACCCTGTCTCGCTCCCCTTTGCCTCCCCTCTCCAGACTGTTGCAGAGTGGCAGATGTGTTTTCATTCTCCTACAGGCTTCTTTCTCCCCTGGCACATCTCCTGCCTTTTGGAGGTATCCTGGTTGAAAGGGCAGGGACAGCCAGCACCAGCAGGCAGCAGAATGGGTTCGGGACCCCCTTCCACACCAAGGCGGAGCCAAACCCAGGGCTGAGGCAAAGATCAGGAGATGCAGCAAGGTGGACCCCAGGCCACTGAGGTACACTAGACTCTGAGGTTTTGCATAACTGCATGTCATCCTTCTGCTTTGACCTCAGAATGAGAAAAACTGAGTCTATCTCTGTTACTGCAGTGCTCCTGCCCAGGCCCCCTCCTGCCTGTATCACAGACAGGGGAGCACTGGGCTGGGGAGAGGCTGACCAGACTGGGGGGTGATGGGGAAGGCACCCAGGAAGGGGCAGGATGGAGGTCAAGCCTGCTGGAGCTGCTGCAAAACCTCACACAGAATAATTCATTGTGCAAAGCCAGTTGCTACTGCCACACAGTGTTAGGGAAATTCCCTTCCCTAGCTATGTTATCAAGCAGTCCTTAGGGTATGGAAGTGTATTAACTATGTTAACATTTTTCCCTCATACTTGCTACTGGTGAGGCCACAGCTCAAATCCTGTGTTCAGTTTTGGGGCCCTCACTACAAGAAAGACATTGAGGTGCTGGAGCATGTCCAGAGAAGGGCAGAGAAGGAGCTGATGAAGTGTCCAGAGCCCAAGTGTTATGAGGAGCAGCTGAGGGAGCTGGGGTTGTTCAGCCTGGAAGAAACGAGGCTCAGGGGAAGCCTTATTGCCCTCTACAGCTCCCTGAAGGGAGGCTGTAGCCAGGTGGGGGTTGGTCTCTGTTCCCAGGTAACAAGCAGTAGGATAAGTTGCTCCAGGGGTGGTTTCCACTGGATTTTAGGAAACATTACTGCACTGTTGGTGGTCAGGAAGTGGAACAAGATGTCCAAGTGTGTGTTGGAGTTACCATCCCTGAAGTGTTTGAAAAGCTGTGGCAGGTGGGGACATGGCTGTTTTGAACATGACGGGGTTGAGTTAATGGTTGGACTTGATGATCTTAGAAGTCTTCTCAATCTAATGATTCTACGATTCCATGTATTAGTTCACATTATAAATTGGAATGTAAGGAGGCAGTGGAATTTTACGGAAGCCTTTGCTGTCTTTTTTTTTTTTTTTTTTGTCTTTTTTCAGTCTTGAGTAAACAAAGGGGCAACAGCTCATGGCAAGGGCCAGGGAGCAGCACAGCCCTGGAAATAAGGGCTCTGCTTCTCAGAAGCTAAAGGCTGTTCATGATCCCCCCGCACCGCCAAGGCAAGGCCAGTGTCCTCCCCTCAGCATCCCTCCAGTACTGCCTGTGGGTGCCTCAGGCCCAGCTGATCCCTGGGATATCTGGATGCCACAGGAACAGTGCTGCTTCGCAGGGTTTTATGGTGGTCTGTCAGACCTTGTGGTGCTCAGAGGGGCCCCAGGCTGTACCCGTGCATCACCGCAGTCCACAGCCTCCTCGTGAGGGAGAGTGCATGGGCAGGCGCTGGGCTCTATGGCAACCAATGCAAAGACCCAGGACAATGGCCTGAAGCAGTGTCAGGGGAGATTTAGATTGGATATTAGAAAAAGTTTCTTCACCCCTACGGTGGTCGTCCACAGCAACAGGCTCCCAGGGAAGTGGTCACAGCGTCCAGCCTTACAGAGTTCAAGAAGCGTTCGGACGACGCTGTCAGGCACATGCTGTGACCGCTGGGGCTCCTGGGGCCCGTGTTGTGACCCCTGTGCAGGGCCAGGGGGTGGACGCGACGGTCCCCGCCTGTCCCTCCCGAGCCGGGCCAGCCCGTGAGGCGATCGCCGCCAGCCCCGCAGCGCCCCCTGCCGCCCGCCGAGAACCGCGCCCGCCCCGCAGGCCCCGCCGCCCACGTCGGCGCAAGGCGGAGCGCGGCCGCCGCCGTTTGAATTCCGGCGGGCGGGCAGGAGGCGCCGTCTCCCGCGAGGATGGCGGTGCTGCGGCCCTTCGACAAACTCCCGCAGCTCAACTCCGGCGTCCTCCTGGTAGGTCCGGCGGTGGCCCCGCCGTCCCTTGCCCTTCCCTCTTCCCGGCGCGGCCCCGCTGTGGGCCCGCCCGCCCCGTGCCCCCGCCGTGTCGGGCCCGGCCCGACCCCGCGCGGGGTTTGCCTGTCCGGGGCCGGTGTGCAGTGTGCTCTCGCTGTGCCCGCAGCTCGTGGGCTCGGACGAGGCGCTGCAGCGGCAGCTGGCGGAGGCGATCCTGCAGGAGAAGAAGGACTTCAACATCAGCATGTGAGTACTGGCGAGCGGGACGCGCCGCCTGCGGCTCCGGGCCCGTACGGGACCCGCTGGCACCTGGTCCAAGAGGCGCAAACCAGCGGCTGTGACGCGAATTCACGGAAAGCTTCCGCTTCAGATTCCCGATGCACCGAAATTGGTTAAAAGCGCGGGTTCCGTCCGCGTGGCAGAAGTCGGAGCGGTAGAGCACACGGTTCAGAGAGCGACTTCGCTCTTGCGAACGCTAGAGAGCACCAGTGCCCAGATGTGAGCGCATCTGCGGTGGGCAAACCCCTCTGTCCTCAGGGCAGGCACTTTGGGCATGCTTGGGAACGGAACGGGGGGCGGGGGGAAGCATTTCCCACGTTCATGTTCACAGTGCACATACCCTTGCCTTTTGCATGTTGCACAAATATTTCATTACTAAATTGGAAAGGTGTGAGAGCAGCACATTTTTTTCCCCCGCCTGAGAGACAGAAATTAAACATCCTGGGACAAAATGGGACAGGTACAATGCTTGCAAGTACTTGCAGGAGAGCAAGTGTTTCTGAAAGATGTCCATTGCTTTGAATGCTCCTTGTAGCTGTTTTCTGGTTTGTATGCACACATGTGCGTTTCCTTCTCAAGCTATTAAGATGCACTTGAAATTTCAGCTTTAGCCACATGAGATGTCCTGTCTTAAAAGCTTGATGAACTAACTTTTTACAATAAAATGTCCTTGACAGCTCTTTTACCAAGACCAAATGAGTTTAGTCAGCTCTTCAGAAGGTGTTTGTGTTATTTCTCTGCTATAATCCATGGCTATGCAGTAAAAGCAATCCAGGCTAATGTTCTGCTGGCTAATTAGAGTGACTGTAGTGCTCTGATTGTGGCATCTTGGATCTCTGTGCTAACTAATAGTAAATGAATTACCCCATTTTCTTTGTGAAACCTGCAGCCTCTGCTGAGCTGTGGAGTGCCATAACTAGATGGCTGCTGGGTAACTGCCCAAAGACAGAATCGTGTGCTCGTGCTACAGAGCAAGGTACAGCCTGTATAAATATTGCTAGGAAAGCAAAGCCAGTGGGGTTCTTTCCCCCACTGAGTTGCTTTGGGATTGTGCACATTACAAACAAATACAGTATCTAATCTGACAGCTCTACCTGTCAGGTACAGCTGTTGGGTGAAGAGTTACAGGGCTTGGGTTCTTTGTGTCTCTTATTGCTGGGTATGGGGGATAAGGCTTCTGCAGTGCATATCTGGAGACTGCTGTCATCATCTAGTCATGTTGGTTTAAATATAACAGAATTCCAAACAATGCAGTGCTTTTTCTGGGTCACTTTTATCTTCTCCCCCAAGGAGATCTGATACTTTCATTGAAGAGTCTCCCTAAATTTTACCTTAAATTAATAACCTGCTTTGTGTTTCAATTGATAAGCAGTGTGTCTTTCAAGCTCACTTTGCTCATCTCTTGTGTTAGTTTCAGAGTGTTTTTGTTAAATCATATCTCCCATAAATAGAAGAAACAAAACACCTTTATTTGGAGACTAGCAAACAAAACTACAAACTAGGTAGGATTAATAGAAAGGAATGTGTGCCATGGTCTGTGGCCGCTGGAGAAAACTGTTAAGTCCTTGAGACTGAATTGCTAGAAGTAATATTCCCAAAGAAGACCAGAATCAATGTTTCTCTGTTGGCTTCCAGAGAGGAAATGGGTTGTGAGAGTGACTGAACTTATGGGTTGCTTGTTTGCCCAGTTTAAATGAAGGTGATCTTCCAAAAATGCAGTGCTGATAATGTTCTTCTCTGTGGAAGATCCAGTTATGTACTGCTGAAACCTTTTTTGGTAGAGTTTTTGGTTGGTTGGTATGCTTGTTTGTTTTTTGTTGTTGTTAGTTGTTTGTGGTTTTTTGGCTTTTTTTAGTGGGCAGAGATGCAAAAATCCCCACCCTTGTTAGCTCTAATTGGCAGTTGTAGTACTGTGTAGAAGGATGCCTGAACTAACCTAGTAGCTTCTGACATAGCAAAAGGGTTAAAAGGGAGGGTAGTGATATAATAGAAGCTCTTTTTGAGTTATAACTTCATCTATAAAGCTGCTCTAGTGACAAATTTGTGGTTTAAGGTTCTTCTGTACCTGGAAACATTGCCTCTCCTGTGTGAGCATATGAGCAGTATCTCTGGAATGTGACAGAAAAACATTGATGCATTTGAAACAACTGAAACCTGGCAGGAAAATATTCCTGTAAAGAATTGGGGTTTGCTTTGTTAGAAAGGATTCTTTGTAACAATTAAATGAAATGACTTGCCATAGAGATCTGCATGGAGAAAATGTTTCTGTGAGTCTTGTTATGCTCTAATAAATGTCCCATTATAACCAGCCTTGTCTAGCAATTACCATTGTGCCTGTCAGCAACTGTGAGTGGGCCCAAGATATGAGAGTACCACTTAAACAATCACAGTGCCTCTTCAGTGCCCACGGATTCAGTAATTAGCAGGCTTCCTGCTAACTTGCTACAGGGTGAACTGCAGAGGTTGTGTGATTATGGGTGAGTGGGTACTGTCTTGCCAAGCTAGTTGGTTAAACTGGCAAATTTGTTATCTTGCAGTCACCTTGCTACATCCCTCCCCTTACCTTCAGAGAGGGATCATCTTCGACCCAGGATAGATCTGGTTGTGTTTATGATCGACATCAAGAGCAAGTACAGGTAAGAGAAGGGCAAAAAGATGAGAGGGGGGACTAATATTCTTTCTTGGTTTGATGGCTAAATCTGCATTTTTACTGTATTGGAGTTGCTGAATAGTGGGTTTCAAACCCAAGATTTGCTGTAGTGGAAGAACTCAGTAATGTATACAGTGGCTTTTTGGCCTCCAGCAGTGGATTAGGACTGAACTGCTCTGTCCAATAACATGCCTGTTGTGCACTAAGTTGCCATAGCAGAGAAGGCAGAATTTATTTCTGGATCTGGATGTGTGACAATACAAACTGAGCTTTGGAAAGATGCTGTCTGTAGAATTAGATGGAAGTGCTGGTGGTGCTGTGAAGTTCTATAACATGCAGAAGTCTGATGTGCACTGGGCAGTGCTGCCCAACAACCAGCTGTGTCTGTGTCCTCAGTTCACTGACAGTCCTGGTCAAGTGGGATCAGCACTATGGATATCTCTAGGCAAAAGAGAAAGGTCTGCAGGGATTGATCCCTTTTCTATCATCTTGTTCTCAACTTTGTAGAAATGATACTTCTTTCCCCAGGCCACAAGTAAAGACTTGCTAAGGCACAGAAGTCAGCATTTTATTGCTTACTTAACTTGTGACTGATGATCCTGGGCTCTCATTTACCAAAAATGACAGGCCCAGCTGCATACTTAGAGCACAGATGGTGCTGCAGAAATGTGTGGGCAAGCGCTTCCTGAAAGAGCCAAAGTGGTGCTGAAGTTTCATTGGATATTAATGAATTCAGATGCTTAGTGTCTGTAAATCATGGAGGACACTGTTCAAACTAACTCTAACTGTTGAGTCTTGAGTAGAAAGGATATGTTATGGGTTATTAAACAGCTGTGGGTATTACAGAGGTCTCTGATGTCATGCTTTTAGCATAAAGCAGAACTTTGCGAGCTCACAAATCAGCAGATGTTAACATCATTGTTTTTCTAATTGTTCTTCTGAAAAATATTCCTGTTATCCTTATGCTGCACTGATTTAACCTCCCTGTCCAACTGGATTGCCTGTACTTTTCTGACAGCTTGAAGAATGTTGAAACTTCCCTGGCTTATGTGGATGCCAGCTTCTTCCTGGGGAAAGTGTGCTTTCTTGTCACTGGGGGTACGTATGGCACCTCTTCCTCCTCTTCAAGCAGCACAGCTCTCTTGGTTTGCTTAAAACAGGGCTCTGACTTAACTTGAAAGAAACTAAAGGAAACCAGTGGCTTTGTTGCAACTTTGTTTAAATTATTTCTGAACTCCTCTGCCTTTTTTATTATTTTCCTAGGTACAACATGGTTCTCTCATGCTCACTTGCTCTCTCCTTTTTGTTTTTGTCAGTCAGATCTCTCTTCTCTGTTCCTAATCCCTGAATATGATTTGTGTTACTGGGGTTTTTTTGTGTGTGTGTGTGGCACTCCAGAAGTCTGTTCTGTCTGCTCTTGCAGATCTGTCTTAATGACAGTCCTAATGAGCAGTGAGAAGCATATGATACTGTGGTAATAAAGTGACTCTAAATGGATGAGCTACAAAACTATCAAGTATAGTCTCAATATAGTATCCCTGCTGTGTACTGAGGCCGTGTTGTGCCTCTAATCTATCTGTCTCTCAGTGCTTTCCTGTGTACCCTCCCTGCTTCAGCTCTGAGGAACTGGAGGGGCCAGACTGTACTGCTCAGTGTTGGAATATAGGTGCTGTGTCCCTGGAGTTTGGGGGTCAGGAGGCCTAATTCTGAAGTAGAGCGTTCTTAGCATTGTCTTGTGTTATGGCTCTCTTGATGAAGTGAATTCCTTGGAGACCAGACCACTCTGATACCAAATGAGTCGGGAGGACTTTTTTGTGAGTGAGTGGAAGCTGATGGTGTGCTGATCCCTTATGCAGTGTTAATGTTACATGAAGAATGATGTGGTACTATTCCTGTTGTTAGTATTATGAAAGACTTCTGTGCTAATTCCATTTCAAATCTTGTACCATTCTGTTTGCACTGCTCACTGTTGCCTTACCTTCTGTTATGCTCTCAAAATTAGCTCAATCCAATCCTCAGCTCTGGCTTGTTCTGTGGATGTGGAATTTCCTAAAACTTTTCTTTGCTGATTATGAGTCTTGTAATGTGGGAAAATGTTTTTTTTAGTTGGCAGGGTGAATGCTTGCAGCATTGAGACGAATGCTGTCTGTAAATTAGGAGAAACCTACTGCAGCCCTGTGCTATTCTGTGAGCTGGAGGTAAGGTGCTTATTTGACATCTCAAGTTATTTCTGAATTCCACTGCTTTGTGATTGTTAGAAACTGGATTGTTAGAAACATTATATTAGCAATAAATACATGTAACAATAAATACATGTGCTGCTGGCCTTCATAAGTGTCAGAGACCAGACTCTGTCTACAAGAACAGTAGAGGTTCAGGAGTCTGCCTGTCCTTGAAATGAGTCTTCTAGTAATTTGGTCCTTCCTGTACAACTTCAAAACTTCACAAAGCCAAGCCTAAGCTGACAAAAACCATCTCTGATATGCAAAGCATTGGTACACTTGTTCCTTGCTGCATTTTCTCTTCCTGGGAGCCCCTCAGCTGTTATTTGCCGTGTGACCCCCTTGCCCATGTAACGTTTTGTGTCAGCCAAACTTTGTGGCTTCTCTGACGATTTTGCCATCTGATATCCCACTCTTTCCAATTACCTGCATGGTCTAAAAAGCTGGAGGGAGAGTTGGCATTCAGCAGCAGCACACTTCACTTTTCTGTGTACTTGTCCCTGCATGCTCACAGTTTCCCTACCAGCAGGTAGAATCTGTGCCTTTGGCAAGCCCTTCAGCATTCTACCTGGCAACACTGTACCTTCCTTAACGTTAGGGAAGCAAATGGGCCTGTTTGCAGCTAGCCACTTGATGCCTGCTCTGGTTCTTTCTTTTGTCAAAGCTTACCGTTGCTTTTCTTCTTTTGTATTGATTAAATAATATCTCCATTTTGTTTCCAGTTGGAAGGCGTTCGAGCTGCTACTGCTCAACGACTTGTGCGGATGTTAAGGATCTGTGCTGGTCTCCTACCCGGAGTTTCTGCCTTGTCCTTTGTCTCGCTGATGAGGAAGTCTGATGATGATTAGCTTCTCATTGTGATACTTCACACACATTCATCAGTTTTTTTTTTCACGTCAGGCATTCAAGCTGCTGCAGTTGGAATCACATTGGGAAGCTTTTTTTGAGTGACTTGTCATGACCACTCATCCAGAACTGTTCCTAGTTGCTCACCTCTCAATAAAAGTTTGATTCCTATTCCGTGGATAACAGATAGGGAGGGCAGTTTGAATTGGGGATTCTGATCCATTATTACATCTGAATCCCATTTCATGATCAAGTTTGAGTTTTTTCCACTTGGCCAGTGGCTACATGTTCTTCTGAGAGAATATTAGAAGAACAGGCTGCTGTCTCCAAAGTACCAGAGAAGAGGCAGCAGGTTCCTTCTTTCAATTGAAATGCAGCACCTTAGTCTAATGTGAAATCTTGCTGCCAGGTTTTGTCTGTCCACCAAGAGAAGAATGGGGAAGGAAGGCTGGCCTGCAGCTTCTAGATAGACTGCACTTGCCAGTTAATGATCCAGCTGTGTGAGCATCTGCCCAGCAAAGGACTCACTATTTCCATGTCTGGTTCCTAATTGAGAAGGAAGGGACTAAAGATAAACAACCTAGCACTTTAGCTTTCTTTTAGATCCTCAAAGGAAAAGACTCCACCTGTCAAGCCCAAAGAGAGCCCCAGTAGTGCAGCCTCTGGGGCTGACCAGAGGTGAAACCCAGCAGCCAGGGCCACAGCAGCACACAGAAAACAGGTTGTCTCAGCTGGTTTGGCATATGCTGTGTATAATTCCTTTACTACAGGTTCTGACCAGCTGTAAGTTGTGCCTTGTGCTTACTGCAAGTCACTGAGGTTTGAGAGTTCTAATTTAATAAAGCAAGTGATATGTAATAGTTGTATGCTCTTTATTAGCCATGTGGCATGGGCTCTAAACCCTGCAAATGCTTGCCCTGGCAGGCTGGTCCTTTCTGGTAACTCCAACTCCCATTTAGTTGTCTTGCTGCCCTCATGGTTTCAACCATGTGGTGGTGGCAAAAGCTTTTCAAATACAGCCCTTTCTGTTCATTGAGTTGAGCCACCTGCCAGAATACAGTGCTTTTGGAAATGCTGGGATGTTGCTTACCCAGAAATGAAGCCTAGAGAGAATGTGTTAAGCTCCCCTCTGCTTTAATTTATTTAATCCCTAATAGTCTGCTTTAATGTTCCTAGGTGCAGAGCTCTAGCTGTGTGCACTGTTTTGGTTAGCTTGTTTCTGGCATCTGTCTGTGAGCAGGAAAAGCAGAAAGCAGCACTGCAGGCTTAATCAGCTGTGAGTGTTGGCAGTCCTTGCAAAGACAGCTCAGCAAGGCACAAAGCCTGTATCCTTGCTCAGAGGACACACAAATCCCAGCTCCACTTGTATTGTTGCTCATGGGGGAGGGCTAGGGTGTTTGTCAGCTGAAACAAAAGGAGCTAAACCATTCAGCTGTGTTATGATGCCCAAAAGGGCTGGACTCTGGCTAAAACCCAAAGGAGAAAGACGTGCAAACTGTTGTAGCTGTGTAAGAAGGATTGGAAGCTTAATGGGCATGCCCTACTTTCAGCTAGCTTTGCCATCCTGAAGATACTAACCAGGACTTGGCCACCAGAGAGGGGAAAATCATGCTGAGAAACAAGTTTCTGTGTTGGTTATGCTGTCTCAGCCCTGCTCTTGCTTTGAGTCCCTCAAAATAAAGGAGACTATGGCTTAGAATAGGCTGGTTTCGATTTGCTCTCGATGTGCAGGTGCAGTCTGTGGGAGGAAAGGAAGGGAAGTGGCATAAAATGAGCCACTCTTTTGTGTCCTCTGCAACTCCTATAAGGCAAGGAGACTTTTCCATATCCTAGGTTGCTCTCCAATTCAGTCTAATAACAGATGGATTCAGGTTAAATCCCTTTGGCCTCAAGAGTAATTTCACTGGGCTTTTTTTAACTAGTGAAAATGAAACCTTTTTTGGTCCACCCAGAATGCTTTGGAGTAATGCACATGTGCTACTGTCCACTCCTGCACCTTCAACGGGGTTTTTTTTCCATTGTTATGTTTCAGATGTGGTATTTCTTTCCTTCTACTACTTTCAAAGAAGAAAGATGCTGGTTTTGCTTCCTACAGGTGGCTGAATCTCAACTGGTACAAAATAAAATCTAGTTCCTTAAGAGCAGCATCTTGCTTCACCTTGGGGCAAATATTTTTCTTACTCTTAGGAGAAAGTATTTACTAGAACTGGCAGGGGAAGCGGAGCGTATCTAAGAATATGACACTGTGTCTCAGGTCCATCATGTTTTACAACCCAAAGTAGTTGGGACACATCTAAAGCTACATCTTCAACTAAGTAAATACCTCTAGGAGCTGTCAGCTATTAGTTTAGACAGGCCATAACACTGCCCTTACTACCAGAGGAGACAAGGCAACTGAGGATATCTTTCATCTGGATGGAGTAGCCAGGGCTAATGTTTGATAAAGGTCTTGTGAAAACTGGGATCAGAGGCGTGGAAGGCCTGAAGCTGAGTTAAGGCTAGTTACTCAGGTTCTGTTGTGTTCAAACCTCCTGAAAGAGCTTGCCAAGCTGACTGAAATCTAATCTAACAGAAACATTTTGAAGTTACTTGCTTTCTCTTCTCTCTTGCTTCAGTTCCCTATCCCTGTGGAGATTTTCAAAGAGGAATCCCCCTCTCTGTGGTGAAAGTGCCTGTGAGCTTTGTTGGTTCGACTGTTTCAGTTTGTGGATGTGTCTCTGTTTGTCAGTTAAGTCAGCAAAATCAGAATAAAAGCAGTTTAATTGGTATAGAAGAGCTCATACCAGTTGCACTGGTGTAAGCTTTGGCTTCACAGTGCTTTTTTGGGGGGGATGGAACTAAATGAGGTGGTAATATGGTCTCCTCTGCTATGGCAAGTTAAACCCACAGGACTTCATTTTCAATCCAGTCCCTTGAAGGAGATTTTGCATCCTCAGCCTGCTAGCTGAACAGCTCACAGAGGTGATCTGAGAGAGATTTTGGCACAAATCAGTTTGCTTGGCATTACCTGGTGGGATTACAGCTCTCTGCTGTGCCAGGTTTTCTAAGACTAACTCTGCTGCACCAGCAGTTAAACATGATAAAACATGATATGTTCAGTCTGTACCAATGGGAGAGAAAGCCTGCACACTGAAATAGCACCTGTAGTAAAAGATCTCTCTATTCCTGGAATAAAGATCAGAGATAAATCCAACCCAGGGGATGTATCTGTCCCTTCCAAACCTTGAAACTGGTGCTAGAGTTTTAGATTCAAGGCCACCTCTGATATTTGCTTTTGGAACTCGTTAGAACTGGATGTCCTGCTTGCCAAGACCTGTAGTTTGAAGGGAGTGGCTGGCTTAGGTCAGCAGTGGTGCTTAGCAGCTGCGCTCGAGCTGCAAGAGCTCCTTGGTTGCTCTCATCATGACCACTGTTCACAGCAGCGGTGCACAAGAGGGGACTCCTGCTCTGCTGCCTGGAGCTGACTGCCAGAGCTGTGGCAGAGGTCAGCTCTGCTCCGCTGCCAAAAGCAAAGAAGAGGCTTTCTCATGTGGGGTTTTTAACTTGTCTTGATTTTGCAGGAGCCCTGACTGGTTTCCAGCTGCTCTGTTTCCATTCAGCTGGCCCAGATCCCCTGGCAGTCCCCTCTGCACTCTGAGTGTTCTCCACTCCCCATCCTAAGCCGGTGTGCAGTGTTGCTGTGGGCTGCTGAACCACGGCCACTTTCCATTCAGTGGCCAGCTGTCCTTCTCTGGTGGGGAGAAGTGATTTATATGCAAGAGAAGGCAAGAGCTGGTACAGCCCAGAGGCAGGAGCCAAAACCACTGGATTTGTTTCACTTCTGTGGCTGATTTCTTGCATCCCCCTGGGCACGTGAGTGCAAATTCACTGTGCCTTGAGTGAAAATTTACTGTGCCTCACTTGCTCTGCTTCTACAGCAGGATCTGCCTCCACTGGGGGTGTGTAAGGAGGCCAAATTGACATTACTCTGGAGTTGCAAATCTGGCATTGAGTGGAAACCGGAAAAAAAGGTGGAATTCCGAAAAAACCCCTATTTTTTTCTTCTTTAGCAGGGTTTGACTTTTACCCAAGTTCTTTGAGGGAGGGTTTGGTGGGGTCTGCTGGTTGGGCACCTCCTGAGATCAGCTGGTTTTGTGCTGCCTACATGCCTGACTCCATTGCAGGGAGGCTGCCTGAAACTGGCTGCAATCCTTCTCAGAGGGCATTACAGCATGGTTAGGTTTTGGTGTGAACTGGAACGAAACCACCCTCTGAAATGCTGAAATTCCCTGCACAGTTCAATTATCCTTGAATTGGCCAGCAGGGAAATCAAAGTCTCTGGATCTGTTCCTCGCTGTTAAATATTAATACGGCACGGCGATGCCAGGCAGAAGGGCATCCCCTCGGGTCAGCTCTGTGCAGGAGGGGCTGTCTTGGCTGTGAAGAACCGACCTGCCAGAGAGGTCGGGCACGGGGGACTCTGGAGTGACGTGCCTTGCTCAGACTCCCTGGCAGCTGAGCAGCGCGGGCTCCCAGCCCGTGCTGGGCCACGTTTCCTTTACCACGGGCTCTTCTGCAGGAGCTGCCACGTGCTGCCGTGTCGCATCCCTCGTTCCCCGGAGCTTACCGTGTGCCGGGCGCTTTGAGAGGAGCCGGGCAAGGCACGGCGCCCCTGTGCCCCGCCCCGCCGCCTCCTGTGCCGGGGGAGCCAGCGGTGTGTGACAGCGAGCCCGTGTTCTACATCCGTGCAGGCTGCTTCCCCGCCGGCCCAGGTGCAGCTGCGGGCTGGGTACCACAGCCCCGTGGGCTCTGCGTGTCACGGGAGGGAGCACCGAGCTGGGGCAAGGACAAAAACAACGAGAGAGAACACCTCCCCTTGGGAAACACGGCCCTGGTGTGCCGGTCTGCTCTAGCCTCCGGATCCCAACACCCTCTTGGCACTAGGACAAGCTGTGCCAGGGCCAGCTGAAGCACCTGTGCTCAGGCATGCTGGAAAAAACTAAAAGCCCAGCCAGCATAAAAAAAGCTGCTAAGGAGGCTTTTCCCATTTTCTGTCAGTATGGAGTATTGCTTTTCTGTTTTCCCATGAAAGCTCTGTGGTCCTGCTATGTGCTCACCGTGCAGTGACAGGGTGACAGTGCCATGTTGTGACTGGGCTTGCCTTGCTCCTGCCCTGTGCTCGGACTGTTGGAACACCTTGGGTGTTTGTTGAGGGCTGGCAGTCCTTGGGGGACTATCGTTGTCTGCACCGGTCAGCTCAAAGCTCTCCTGAACCTCTGTGCTGGCCACTGTCCTCGTTTTGACAGCAGCATTGGCATTGCCCCCGTGTGAATATTCAGCTTTTCCCCCCCACTCCTGTTTCTTTTGCTTGCTCTTCCAGAGATCACAGACGTGAAGCCAGGGCTGCATTTGCCTCAGCTGAGTAACAACCTGTGGCTTGTGTAGTGGTGGAGTATCTCTCTTTAAAGAGGGATGCCAGAATCAACTAATTAATCCTCATTCCCCTGTGGGACTGAGGGTTGACTCAGTGCCTCGTGCTGTTGTGCTGAACAGCAGAGGATCAAAGGCATTGGAGCTGGGGAAGCCCTGGGATAGCAGTGTTACAGGCACCTGTGAAGGCTCAATCTTGTGCACTTATCTCCAGGACTTCTTTTAGCCCTGCAGGGAATTGAAAACTCTGCAGCCTTAGAGACAAGGCTGGAGCTGCCCTCACCTTGCTCCAGAGGAAGTGTTTTCACTACCTCAGGTTGCCTTTTTACCTTTTCATTGCAGCCCCACTTGGCCACCCTGAGCAATTCTCCCTCCTGACCTACAGGTCCCTCACTGCACACACTGTATCTGTCTGGGTGAAGGGGAGGCTTAGGCACTGCTGACATTGAGCTGTGGTGGTGATGCACGTCCCTCTTGGGCATTGTGACCCCCAGCACGCTGCACGCCAGGCTGTGCCAGCATGGCTTGGCAGCCCTGAAGAAGTGCAAACAAACCCCTACACCTGGCCTTGGGCTGCCCTGGCATCCATCATGCTGCTGTGTGAGCTGCTCACAGGGAAGGCAAGAGGAGCTGCTTGCACGCAGATGTTGTGTAATACAGACCTAGTTCAAACACAAGTTTGCAGGCTGGGAAGCCTTTGCCCAGTCTAGGGGGAAGAGGAGGACCCTCTGGGACAAGGGCTGCTGCACTGCATCTTCTGCTCTGTGTTATAAAGAGATGAAACATGAAGCGTGTGCTTTCTTCCAAACCTGGGTCTTACCCAGGCTGCATGTGGAGCATCACCTGTGAGAGTCCCCCTGAGTGTGCATGAGCTGTGGTTTGCCTGAGCTCAGCCACTGTATGGGACTAATACATAGTGATGGTGTCCTATAAATTATATAGTCGGCATGTTCACCATCTGCTCCGCACTGAAAGCTGACTGTGATTGAGATCTTCCCCACTTCCCAGAGCTTGACTCTTGCCAAGCTTGAAATGTGTGTGTATCTCCTGTAAGTGGTTCTGATTGAATCAGGTAAAGAGGGAATTTTTTAAGCAGGCTGCAATGTTCCCTGCACCCAAAGTGAGAGCTGAAGCAGCGGCCAACATCCCATTATAAGGCTATGAGTAAAACTGAGTCTGATTTAATGTTAATTAGGTTCTAAAGGGACTGAATCTTGATTGCAGTGGTCATATCAAAGATTTAAAATAGTAATGCAAAAAGCAAAGGAAACCCCACAGTGATTCATATAAGAAGGGGAAATAAAGACAGTCATGGAGGAAGAAGGAGTTTGAGGGGGCCTGAATTGCTCCGCTGCCCAAAAGCAGGAGGGGATTTGAATCAGATTATCCTCATTAGATGTCTCTTTAAAGCATCATCAAGCCAGATGAATGGTCTGGGGGAAAGCTTGCAGGCATGGTGGCTGTGATTATCACCAGGGATTTGCAGTCCTAGTTATCTAGCTTAGAGACAAGATTATTAGGGGGTATAAAGCTGTTCCTGCCCTCAGCCTCTAATGTGCATTTTCAGGCTGGGTGATGGGAAACGCTGAGTTGCTGCACAGCCCCTCGGAAGCCTGCCTGCATCCTCTGGTGGTCTTGCCCTCTGCAGGGCTGGCCAGGAGATCTTCCAGGGGGATGGACAGGCAGACTTCCCTGGGCACTGTGGCAAAGGGCACCAGCTCCCATACAGGTGCTTACACTGTGAATGAAGTGTGGAAGGGATCTTGGGAGGGGGGATTTTATTTGTCTGCCTTGGCAGAACCGTTTGCTCCCCACAGCTCCCTTCTTGTGACAGCCTGTGCCAAAGCAACTCATCCTTCCTCCAGCTAGAGCCTTGAAGCCACAAAGGCTCAGAAGCTGGTGTGGCTGATACAGAGGGAATGCCTGTGAGCTGTGAGGAGGGCTCTCCCCTTGAAAGGGAATCAATGGAGATTGCCCACAGGTTCCTTGGAGTTCATCCTCAGGGGTGGTGGATATGGCACAGGGCTGCTGGCAGTCACTCTCCACCTCCTCAGCCCTGCAGCTGCAGCAGCTTTTCATCCTCCCCTTTATCTCCTTCCCTACTCTGCGTGTTGCACTCCTGTTTTTTCTCTGACTTTGGCAGGATGGCCAAGGCATTGTGCCCAGGTGCCAGCCAGGAGAGGAGGTGCACAGCCAAATCCACCTGTCAGTTCTCTTGTAACATTGCATCCTTAATACACTCGTGGAAATTCATAGCATTACTCTGCACTCAAGCCTGTACAAATAAAATCACTCTGGCCTTTTTACAGCAGGCTGAACCTAAAGGTCTGTGGGAAGCTGGAGGATATTGTAGAGGTGCTGGGGCAAGTGTGGCTTTGGTTTTTGGCTCTGGGGTCATCTGCTGGAGGTTCATGCCTTGAGAGTAAGTGCTGGGGCTTCCCGCTATGAGTACTGGGGAGATTTCTGCTTCAGCATAAAGGATGCCTGACCTGGCTGAACCCACCTGTGGTTTTTCCTGTGAAAAACCTGAGGTTTTGTTCTGTGGCAGCACATCACCCTCAGCCACTGGTTTCTGTTTTGGTGCTGGAGATGCTGCCTGGCCTTGTCAAGGCACGTGAACGCTCCCTATGAACAGCCACAGGACAAACTTGGGGGGCACTTGTCCCCCGTTCCCAGTTGCCCAAGGGAGACAGAGCAAGATGCCACTTCTCCTCAGGATGGGAGTTGGCGCAGCATCCCTGCTGCAAGGCAGAGTGGGCAGGGAGTTTGAGTACTGTTTGTTCACATTCAGGCAGAAGAGCCAGGCTCAGCTAATGCTGTGTTGCTCGTGGTGAGGGAGGGGGGAGGGCTTGCAAGAGCCAGGGCAGTGCCAGGGACCCAAACCTCACTGAGTCCCCCCCACACTCTGCAGAGCAGCAAAAGCAGCCAGTACAGCAGCTGGAAACACCCCTCACTCCTCCCCACCAGGGGAGATCAAGGGCTCAGCCCCTCCAGGGCTGGATCAGACAAGGGAGGTTTTTCCCATGTCCTCTGCGCTGCTGTGTCCCTCTTGGGCTCTATGGATCAGGGAGGGGGAATGGGCAGAGGGAGTTTGAGCTCAGGAAGGATTGACGCACCCTTCTGTAACCCCAGAGGGTTCTTCAACAGGCAGCCCACTGAGAAGGCTAATTTGGGTGTTCAGCATTATCAAGGTCCCTTTGCAGAGAGGGGCAAGGACACCTTTTTTTTTCAGCCTTGCAGACAAGCAGAGCTCCAGGGACATATAAACAAGGAGCAGGGAGACAAATTCCACTCAACAGGATGGGGCACTGCCCCACACCAAACACCCCATGCAGGTGGCTGAGCAGTGTCACAAATGCCCTTGACAGGAAGCACCTACAGAGGAATCTGAGATTTAGAGTTACTGTGAATCTCTTGAAAGCTTTGGTTTCCCATATTATTCCTAAAATCTTCCCAGATTTTGTCCCTAAGCCCATCTGGCTTCAGGAAGGATCCTAGTGGATCCTGAGGAGAAGACTTATGCTAGAGCTGTGAGAAATCTGCTCCTAATAGCCATAATGGTACTTTTTGGGAAGGGATGTTTCCCACCAGTCAGCAAAGGAGTGTTGGGAAAGGATGCTGAGATGAGGTGATGAATGGGCTTTGGGGATTGGCTCCAGCCAAGGCATTCTACTGGACCATCTGAACGGGGTGCAGGTGTCAGGCTGTGCCAAGATGTTCCCGGAGCGCTGGGTGCATCCTGTCAGAGGTTTGTCCTGAGGTAACTGGGTCTGCTCAGTAAACACCTCACAGCTTCTGTGATCGACAAGCCTTTGGGTTTCCGGTGTGCACAAGCACAAGGTGAACTTTCGGGGGATATTTTCTGCTACACGCGGTTTTGCAAGTGCGTGCGTGAGTCACTTCACCTCCCCCTGACACCAGAGGAACTGCTCACACGAGTCCAGTCACTCATGTGTGCATGAACCCTCACAGGCCACTGCCAGCCCTCCATGCTCCTGGAGCACCAGCCCTGCCCTGTCCCCCACCTGTCCCAGGGATCTCAGCTGACCTTAGCCAAAGGCAGCCCTGCAGGTGTGGGATGGGAGCAAACAGCGCTGGAAATCAAACTGTCTGACTCTGAGATGAAGACGTAATTCTTGAATCGCTCATTTGATATCTTTTCTGGTTTATTTGTTTAATAAAAGGACTTAGCCAGAGACCTAGGCTCCTGGGGTTTACATTTCTCTGCAGAGGAGATAAGAAAAGCGCATTTCCTTATCCAGTGAGTCATTTTTTCTGCTCTTTAATTATGCATTTGTGCGATTATCAAGCGTATTCAGCTCTGAGATGCAAACAGCTCAAACTACTCACCAAGCTTTAACTTTTGCTATTCCAAAAGCGATCAACCACAGTTATGAAGGGTAGGGGAGGCAAAGATGGGGGAGACGAAAAGGGGGACAACTGATGCCCAGAACCCGGGCCATGCTTGTGAACAGGCCCACCTGTGAGTGCTGCTGGGGCACTCAGCACTGGTTTTCTCCTTGAGTAAGCATTATCATGTGTAATTTCAAACATATCTTCTTGGCCCAGGAGGAGGTGGACAAGCCAGGACGAGGGCAAGGCAGGGAAGACCTGTAGAGCCTGATAAAGAGGGATGAGAAAATGGGGGGGAATAGGGTAATGTCAGTGGCAGCAATGAGGCTGCAACCTCCTTCCATGTAACAGGACCTGGGAGCGCTTCATGCTCAGGAGGTCATGACAGCTGCCATCCCTGGGCTCCTCACCATCAGTTTGAAACTTCAAGTTTTCTTTCCATGTCCTGAAATGGGATCTGTCGGCTCCTGAGCTTTGATGTAAATCTTGCCCTCCATGTTGAAAGCACTGTGTAGGTTACTTGGTTTGGGCTTTCCCCAGTGTGCATGTTTGACTGGGCTCACAGAGTTAACCTGTAAGTGTGGTACAGCAGATGCTGGGAACCACTTCTCACCCCGCACTTTAAGCCAAGCAGGGAGGAGAGACAGGAGGAAGGGGGACACGGTGACAGTCCTGTGGTGGGACCCACAGAAATAGGGGCTGAGGGTCCCTGAGAGATGATTGACATGGGGAAAGTACAGTGGGGGCATTTGAGAGGTGAGGAAAACTGGGATGATGGAGAAGCATACCTCTGGGAAAAGGAGACTAGCTGATGGAAACACCCCAGGGCAAGAGGAACAGCAAAGCCTTTGGAGCAGGGAGGTGGTTTGGGGATAGGTATCCTGACAGAGCACCAGAAGTTTTGTGGGGATCCTCTGCCTACATGCATGTCCTCAGCCCCACCAGCCCACAAGGCAAGGTATTTTCTTTGCCCTGGACCCTAACTTGCACTTCTGAGAGCTGCCTACTGGGGACAGTGAAGATTCCAGGTGCCCTCTCCTTGCCAGGTCTTTCCTCTGTGGAGCTCAGATGTGGACTGGCTTTTATTTATCCCCCCTGCTGTGGGTCATGGCTCTGCATCACAGCTTTCCATCCCTTCCCACTGCTGGACACTTGACTCTCCAACTCCCTGCAGCCCAGTCCTGGTCCTCACCTGGGGTGTGTGGGAGGCAGAGGGTCAGCTGCAGTGGGAAATGGAGAGATGTGCTGCTGCTTGACCCAGCTCCCCCAGCAGGTACAAGCCAGGCAGAGCCTGCTCACGGCAAGCATCGAGGCAGAGGCTGCTGAGCTCTCTGTGCCCTTTGTGCCTCAGGGCTGTGCCGGGAGAGGGAAGTGCTTGGCATGCCCCCACTCGACTGGAGAGTTTTATTTTGACTAAGGTGGAGTGGGAATACCTGAGCCACAGGCACAAGAATGGCCAGCCTCTCACAGCTCCTCTGGCAGCCATTGCTGCTGGCATGGCACAGGGGTGAGGGATCAAGCTCCTGGGCACACTGGCTGGAAGGGGAATCATGGCAGGTTTGGAGCTGGTGGGCAGTGACCAGGTTTTTTTGGGGGACTTTGGCTTGCCTGGAGCCTTACAGTGCCCATGGTGGGGCTGAGACTGTGTTGGGGCTGCTTTGACATTGCTATGATGCAAACTATCCCCTGGAAATGCCAGTGGCAGGGAGGGAGATGTGCTGTAGAGCAGCTCCTCCCCTGCAGGGCATGGGGTACCAAAGAACTGTGCTTGGGCTGAGATCTAGCATGGGGAGCTGGTGACTGCATCCTGCTCAGAACTTCAGGAGGTGGGATGTGGAGCCTGTGGGCTCAGCTTGTCCAACAGTCACCTTGAGCCAGAGCACCCTTTAGATTTTTCTTTCTCCCCTCCCAGCCTTGATCCAGGACAGTGGGCAGTAAAGGCCTTACTAGAAGGAGTCCAGATGCTGTAGCTGCTGGAAGGACATGACTCCAGCAGTAAAACCCTATTAGGGATCTCCTGGGTAAGGCAGGTCACCAGTGTTGCTTCCCTCAGCTGAGAGCCAGCAAACAACTCTGACTGGCCTCTTTCTTTCCTATGGAGTGAAGAAAAAGAGTATGTGACTTTTGTTCAGTAGGAATGGAAGAGATCCACCTACAGCACTTAAATCCATCTCTTTGGGTCTCAAGCATCAGGTTTTGATGTGTGGGTGTTGGTGGCAGAACAGTTCACCTGCTCCTGATCAGGAATACCCGAGATTATTAAAGGGTTTTTTTAGTCCCTTCTAATGGTTTGAGGACCAGGCTTGCTTGGTGTGACCTGCTTTGCCCATGCCCTGCACATTTACTGAGCAGAACCAGATTTGAACCCTAAAGAATGAGAATGGCTGAGGAGCCACAGGTCTAGGTCTGCGTTGGAGAGGATGGAGAGAGCAAGGTGATGGACAGCACCGTCAGTAGGGATGGAGAACGTACAACAGCTGGCCTGATTGCAGAGCAGTCACTGGCAGGATGTGTCCTCGGGGCAGTGGGAGCTTTTTAAAGTGCCCTTTCACTCTTTTCTCCTCTGGTCCTTTGCATTTTCAATCCAAGCCAGATCTGTGCCCCTGGGATGGAGTCTTGGAAATATCTGTGCAAAGGAAAGTCTCCTGTAGACACTGGAGGGGGCTTTTCAGTGTAAGCAAGGGAGGGGGCAGGCTGGGGGACATGCCTGGGCTGGGGGCAGCACGCAGGTGGGCAGGGGAGGAGGGAGGATCAAGGAGGTCAGGCTGGGAGACAACACCCCTGGGTACGAGGCTCAGGCACACAGGGGGCAGCGGGGATTTCGGCAGCATATTTTGGAGGAGAGGGGTAGTTTGAGGGCACATTGCAAAGGCAGGCAGGGGTAGGGCTTGGTTGCTTGCTCTCCTCCTCCCTGGTGAAGATCCGCCCCAGGCCGAGCACAGCGATTGCGAGCCCCAAGGGAGAAGACGCAGCTTGACAGACTGTATCTCCCTCTGCCACGGGGCCTGGGGCGCTGCGATTTCACACTCCGGCGGCCCTGTCACTGCTACGCCATGCAAGAGCTGGGCTCTCGCTCCCACTCTGCCATGTCCTCATCAGGAAAAGCTGCCATTGCCCCCTCCTGCCTCTCCTACGAGTGCTTCGACTCCCTGACCAAGTCGTGCATCAAGTGCTCCGACCTGTTCCAGGAGAACACAAGTAAGAGGACAAGGGCAGCTGCAGTCTGAGCTCCCCAGGGCGGGGTGGTGGTGGGCCAAGGAGGCTGGGGGCACCCCAGGGGTGGGCAGGTGGAAGGCACCTTCTCCTGAGGATGGCCATGGAGGTGGCAATGCAGAATGGAGCCCCACCTTCACCAAAAGCAGAGGGGAAGAGGGCAGCCAGTTCCAGTGAGAGGAACATGGTGTAGGGAGAAGTTGGATGATCCACCCTAGCGATCTCATCAAGCAGGGGGATATTTTGTTGCTGGTGGCAGGTGGGTCACACAGTTAAGTGCCACACCTCTTCCCTGCGACCGCAGCTGGCAGGCCAGCCAGCCAGGTGAAAAATGCTGCTGCCCTCCTTCCTCCTTCAGCTTTGCCCCTCCTGACACTGCCGGCATCTCACCCCACAGCAGAGCCTACCCTGGCACCCACCCTGAGCAGCACCTTCCTGATCTTCGGGGTCCCGGTGCTGGTGGGGCTCATCCTGGTTGTGGCTGCCATCTGTGTCTTCCTGGCCTGTAAGGAGGGAAAGCAGAGGAGAAAGAGGAAGGCAGCAGATGAAGAGGACAAAGGTAGGAGACCTGTTCATCTTCCTCTCCCTCTCACAACACCCTGAGGACCCTGGAGTAGGTGGGATCACTTACTGCTGGCTCCACTGAGGCACAGCCCAGGCTAGCTCCTCCACCTCAATATCAGCTCCACAGGCATCCCATGGCATTTTGGGGCATCTGAATCATTGCCTGAGTGACAGTGTCCCGCATTCCCTGGGAACCTATGCATGTACCTGACTGCCAGTGCAACCCTGCTGAGCCACCCCTCCCTTTGCTGGATCTCCCTGTGCCTTTGTTTGCTTAAAGCATGCCCTGGCACCATGCCCTCTCCACAGGGAACACCTATGGGGCACTGGTAAGTAGGAGCTTTGTGAGCTCACTGGTGAGAGCCCTCTCCCCCACTAGCCAGAGGAACATGGATGGAGTGGGAGTAGTGGGGGCAGTGGTGGACACCTGGGGATGGCTCCAGAGGCAGCCTCTCCCTGTGGTGCTGCAGTGGGGGTCCCATGTGGATCACCCAGCTTGCTTCTTGTGCTTGAGATGCCCAGCATCCTCCAACATGCATCCCAAAGACCCCAGTGGGATGTCAAGGCCAGCCCCATTGACAGTACACTGCAGCACTGCACAGGGTTATCTGGTGCATCAAAATTAGGGCTGGCTTTCAAGGAATGGGGCTGAGCCTTTCCTAGCAGGGTACTTCCAGGAGAGTAAGGCCACAATGCTCCATGATGGCCCATTTTGTTGGGGTGGCTCTTTCCTCCGTTGGCGGCCCCTGCACTGGCACTGATTCAGTCTTGAACAATCTTCTCCAAAGTGGTCTTGCCTGGCTTCACCCCTCCCCATTCCCAAGGAGGGGGTATGGCTGCCCAGGACCCCCAAGAGGGGCTGCCGCATAGGGATGCTGGCATTCACCACTGCCCTACAACCTGGGGGGTGTCCACAGTGGGGCAGCTGGTCCTTGTGCCCGGGCTTGCCTGCACCCTTCTGGCACTGCCGGATGGTGACTCAGAGCAGGGGGACATTACCCGGGGCCTTTGTGCTCTGCGACAGCCCGTGACGCACATGCCTAGGAAAAATACCAAAAGCGAAAGAGAAGGGAGAAATCCAGCAGTGAGAGAGATCTGGCCACTATGGAGAGTGTTGGAGGCACTACTCAGTCTCCTGTTGCCTACCCTGGTCCACATCCCCCGTGTCCCCCAAGGCTGCACCACAGCAGGCCCAGCACTGCGGCACTGGATGTGTGGGAAGTGGCAGGAGGCTTGGGGCTGGAGGCACACGCCTGCGTTCAAAGTGTGTAAACAAGTCTATTTTTAAGTGGGAGGCAGTCAGGGAGGGTGAGCTGCCATGGGCTGGGCTCCTCTGCTGCCAGCAGGGTTGAGAGAGAGGACTCGAAGTGGAAGTGCAAGTTTCGGCCCTTCCCTCTTGCCTTTTAGGGGGGGAAAGCCCATAAGCAGGAGAAATTCTGCAGCAAGAGATGTGGGAACCTTGCAGACTCCTCCTGTTCCAGATCCATCTTCTCCCCTAGGGGCAGCACCATCTGCCTGGGACCTGCCTGACCCCACTCCATGAGCCCAGTAACCCCTTTTCTTGTCCCTTCCCAGAAAACATAGAGACCGCCAGCCCCCTGCCCAGCCAGGACTCTGCCATGCCAGAGGGAGATGGAGCCCTGAACCCAGCCCCATGCCTGCATCTTGCTGGGAGCCTGAAGATGCTGGGGCCACCCAGGAAAGCCAGGGCAAAGCAGGGGCCGTGCTGCCAGGGCGATGCTGATGGTGACATGGTTCTGCTCTCCGCCGTGTACCCCCGGCCTGAGGAATGCAGCCACAGCTTCCCGCTGCCCGCCACTGAGCTGGGAGCCACAGCGCTGGTCACCACCAAAACCACCCAGAACTGTGCCAGAGAGGAGACAGTCTGAGGGCAAGGGCAATGCAGCTGGAGTGCTCTGGCCAATCCCTGTGCACTGACTGTCTGTTCCCGGGACAAGTGAAGCCTTCCATGTCTTTGAGCTCTGTGAGGACTAAGATCAGCCTTTTAAGATGACTGTCATTTTTGTGCTGAGTCCCAAGTTACACCTGTAAATGCTGGCAGATGCCAAAGTGGATCATGCTGAGTTACAATGAACTGTTGACAGCTGCCATGGCTGAGCCATTGGAAGGTGGCAGAGACACAACCTGTGAGGATGGAGTGTGGCAGGGACTACTGTGCCATTTCCAAGACAGCCATTTTGCCTGGACAGGTCTCCTGCTGGATGGGTAATTGCTGGGAACATGGGGCTGAAACACCAGAAACTGCAGGGGAAATGGAAGCAGGGAGTTACTTTAGGACCAAATTCCACACAGCAGTAGCTCAATTTTTGCTGACCTCAATAAAAGGACACCTCAGGCCATATGAAGCAAGACACACTCGGCATCTACTCCATTCACAGTGCTGCCACCCTCTCTTCTGCACTCTGTGATACTCAGGTCTTCCTACCCTCTGGGCTCTCTCACATGGTGGCAGGCATCCACTGGCATTCATGAGAACCCCTCCACAACCCTGGGGGTAGGAAAAAAGTTCATCTTCCCAAGCAGTGAAGAGGGGAAAAAATTTGTCCTTGCTCTGACCTGTAGTCCCTGAAGTTAGGGAGGACCAGGGGCAGGCAGTAGTGACAGCTAGTCCAGAGGAGCTCCCTGAATGTGTCATTACAGCCCCAGACAACCGTCACTCCAGCTCACTGTCGCTGCAGAAATACCGTGTGTCACTTGGGATGGATGCTTCCACACTGCACAAAAGCAGTCAGGGAGTGATGTGAGCGTAGGCAGGATGACTTAATGTATGACAGTGTCCTTGAGGCTTTGCCTGTGTGCCAGAGCTGGCCGGCGCTGCTGATCCCAGGCATTTCCCCGTAGGTGGGTTTCTTCACCGCCTGTAAGTGGCTTTATGGCACGGGAAGGGCTCTGTTTGGGAAATGAACTCGTTAGTGTGGGATTGCTGATTCTGAGTAATTACAGCAGCTGATGCCCACTGGCTGAACAGAGACTCTGGTTGGGTGAAGAGCCCCTGGAGAAGGTGATTAGTCACTTAGAAGTGCTTTGAGGGTTTTTTTACATGAAGCACCATCTCTGGGTCTGCTCTTCCTTAGATGAGGTGGCTTTCTTGTCCGGGAGGTTTTGGACACTGAACAGAGCTGGACAAGCAAGGTGTGGGGGCACTGACACCAGGCACTAATGGGCCACCAAGTGCCATATTCCCAGTAGGGTCAGCTGGAGGCTCTGTGTGGAGGGGATATCCCTCTGATGATGGGAAGGTGACTCCCTGCCCAAGCCTGAGTTCTCTCTGGGGCTGCAGGACAGATGCTACTGTTGAAGGGGGACCACCTCTGTTCTCCCCTTTCTGCACTACTGCCAGACTCACGGCATCTGTCCCATATGGGCAACCACAGGCACTGCCACAGGTGCCAAGGCCAAAATTACTCACCACAATCCCTCTCCCAGATCTTAACAGACTGGCAGAGGTGAACCCTCATCTGACTGAGGCTCTGCATGATCCAGGGTGGGATGGATCCCCATCTCAGCCTTGGGGCTGAGGATGGTGGATGAGGTGGTCCACGCGCCCAGTGACTCTCTCCTGGGGCTCCAGACACCTGTGGCAGAAACTGGGGGCTCAAAGGCTGGTGTCCCAGCTACCCACACCAGCCATGCTGCCCTTTGCAGAGGAGCTACTGCCGTGGCATGGATCAGACATCTCCTCATCCTCATCTCCTCATCCATGCTCTGCACCCAACCGTGTGAAGTAACTTCAAACAACCTTTGTGTATCTGGAGCGGGGAAAAGAGCCGAAGCCAGCCTGGGAGATGTTTCGTCACTAGAAGGACTAGATTGGTCACTAGAGGACTGCTTCTGGGAGACAGAGCAACCTGTTTCAGGGGAGATGGGGGTGATACAGAAATGGAGCAGAACTGTCAGGAGCCACCTCCACTTTCTTCCCAGTGTCAGCAGCAGCCCAGCCCTGTGGATGCACTGCCCACCCCAGATGATCCGGGAATTTGAAAAAGAAACACCCATATAAATCCTATTGAAAAAGCTCCTCTTTCTACTCAGGTAAGGACTTCTGTTCTCATTTCTGCTGGAGCTTAAGCCCTATGGACATCTCCCTGTATGGGATCCCCCTGGCATTTGCGGCACACAGAGTGGCAATTGGATCCACACTGTATTCCTCAACCAGTGAGTGCCCCTTGGATCTCCTCTCTGTTATGGCATGTGAGGTGTCTTCCCTGCATCATGTCTGCCACACTGCCAGCTGTGGTGGGGCAGGGGTCCCCTTCTGCCCAGTCTGCCCAGGAGGGATCTGTAACCTGCTCTGTGCGCTTCTCCATCCTTACATACAGGGCAGAGGGTTGTCCATTTTGTCTGCATGGAAAGCCAAGGGAATAGAGATTAACAATATGGCAGTGAAAATTAAAGAATAAAGTGAATACATTGTCAATGCATGCTCAGAGGTCTGATTGGGGTCCCCATTTTCCTGGCTTTAGGGGTCTCCAGCATGAGAGGTCCTTGGGGTACAGCAGGGATTTGAGTTGAAGAGGCTTCCCTGGCAGTGGCTTTATCAACACATTCCCTATCCATGGCCACCTGCATGGCCAGGAACCAGCCAAGCCTGGCCACTTGCCTTTCCCCACAGCCATGCCAGGAGCTGGCCATTAGGACAAGGACTGGGGAAAGTCTTTTATTTGGGGGGTGGGGTGGGGATGTTGCCTATCTTTGACTTTCCAGAGCAGTTTCTCACTTCCCTCTGTGAGGCAGGAGCTGTGCTTCCTCCTCAGCCTGGCACTCACCCCAGTGCCCGCACAACTGCCTTGAAAGGCTGGTGAAGCTGGGCTTCAGCTGGCTGCACACAGGGGCATGGGGCTTCAGAGGGAGCCAGGGGAAAGTCTGAGGAAACCCCTGGGCAAGAGAAAGTAATTGAGGCTAAAACCCTCCTCACTGCAGAATCACCTCAGTATCTCCCTAGACATTTCAACTCCACTGACCCTGTTTTGGAGGAGGTCATGAGCATATCTGAGCTCCTGCAAGTCTCACCAAAAATGCTGGTGGTAAAGGAAAGAAGTCTTGGTGTCCCTATGGACATGGGTTTGGTTTTGTCCATGGTCCTAGAGGCAGGAGCCATCTGGCCAACAGAACATGGCAGTGTTCTCTCTCTGAGGAGAGGGAACACCTGACCAAAGGTCTTCTGCAGCCAAACCCTTCATGTCTGCCAAACCCTTCTCAATCCCATAGGCTCCCCAGACTCCAAAGTGAGGCTTTCCTCCCTCACTTGCTCCTCTCCACTCCCATTACTTGTTCACCCAGCAGTGTAGACTCCTGATAGTTCACCCACAGGCCAAACTACTCCAGCCTAAAGTCCCCCCAGGCCCCCACAGACCCAGCTTGCCTCTCCCTGGGCAGGCCTTGACAGCAGGCAGGGCAGGCAGGGCAGGTGGGCACCATTTCATCCCATACACAAAGTAATGCCCCCATGGCAAACGTCCAACAGGGTCCGTCTGTCTCTGGGTGCAGCCTCTGATCCCTCCCCTTGCTGCAAGGACAGGGCTGTGGGGCCACCCCATCGTCTGCTTGAGGAACATGGATCTCATGCCGTCCCCAGGAACCTTTCCCACCGCTCATTCCCAGCGCCAGCCATGGCACAGCGACACGTGGGTGCCGCTGCCATGCTCGGGGAGCACGGCGGGAGGCTGCGGGAGGAGAGGAGAGCCCAGCGGTCCCGGGGCGCCCGCCACGAGGTGGCACTGACACCACACACGGCAGGGCGTGGTGGCAGCAGGGCCTGTGCCCCAGGACTGCCAGGGACACCAGGGACAGCCAGGCCCCAGCGCCACGTGGGCCAGACGGAAGGGGACAGTGGGGCCTGGCTCTGTGAGACCACACAGCCTCTGGCTGCCCAGGAGACATGGTCGCTGGTGGCTGGACACCTGTGGGGCAACCAGAGGCACAGAGAGCTGCTGCTCCATCCCCCAACAGCACTGAGCACATCGACCATCGTCCTGCTCCCTAAGCAGCCCATTCCCAGCGCTGTCAGACCTTTCTGAGCATTCTCCAGGACATAGACCTGCCACCCAGCACCTCCCTTCTCCATTCCCTCCCTGTCAGCCCCTGCCAAAAAGGAAAATACTGTGCTAGCCACAAGCTCCCCAGGTGCAAAAGGCCAGGGCTGGAGAGAAAGGGCTGGCCAGCTCCCTGTGCGATGCTGTCAGGGGACCACAGCCTTCCTGATGCTGCTCATCAGCATCCCTCCCTAATTGCTACCCAGTGCCTAATGACAGTAATTAGGAAGAACGAAGCTGCCTGGGGACTGGAAGCGCTGACGGAGTTGGGGGAGACAGATGGTGTTCGCACTTAAAGAAAGATTGAAAAAAATTTCCACTCAGCTTCGATCAGCCTCCTTTTCCTTTGCTTAGTGTCAGGATCACTTCGGTCCACAGGCACACCAGGGAGAGGCAGAGATGTTGCCCTGGTCATTTTCAAACACAATATCTGCGCGCACACACACACACACACACACACACACACACGCAGAACCGCCGGTATTTTCGAGTGCCGAGGGAGCTGTGGGAGGGGGCGCAGTGCCTGCCTGGGTACCTGGCACGGAGGGGATTTCCTCACTGCCTTTGTGGGCTGGCACTCTCCCCTGGGGCCACCCCCACAGCTCCCGGCTTTGCTGGCTGTGATCAGTGAGCAGCTTCCCAGGGGTATCAAGTGAGGGAACAGCCCAAAACCACCTGAGTGGCTGTGGTGAGCAGACAGAAGCTCTCCTGGCAGAAAGAGCTGGCCAAGGGACAGCCCCACATTCTCCCCATCACTGTGGAGTGAAGACACAATACTGGGCTTTCCAGGGAGCACCCAAAACTGTGCCTCAGCAACCAGAGCAGCTGGACAGGGACTGCAATGCACTCAGCTTTACCTGCCTGGAGAAACCTCACCTGCAGGAAACCCCACCGGCAGAAACCCCCCTCCAAACCCTTTCACAGAGCCCCTTCTGCCCAAGTCCTGGGGTGATGCCACCTCCCTCCAGAGCTACCTGCCAGACTGCAGCTGCACCTGTGCACAGAGATGATACTGGGCTGTGAGGGAAACCCCCTTCCTGCCCCTTAGCAGCTGTCCCAAATGCTCTCAGGATGCCCAGGACCTCCATTCCCCAGAGCACCCTGGGTCTCAGGGTAATGCTAGGTAGGGAAGATGCTCAGCCTCATGGAGGAGGATGCTCAGCCCTGCACTATGGCATCAGCCTGGCCCCGTTCAGGGGATGCTCCAAGGAAAGGCCCAAGGCAGTCATAGGGCAAACCTGCACATCCCCTGGGCCTTGAGGGGGCAACTTCTCCTTCTCCCACAGCAAATGGGGTCATTTAAAACCCATTCTGCATCCTGGCCACAGCTAGCAAGGCGAGTAGAACCTTGCCGAGTGACACAAACCTCATGTGACACCTGAAGTGATCGGTGGTGACAGGCAGATTGTGCAGGGAGAGCCTCTGCACTCCTTTCAAGGTGCTGCTGTGACAGGGACTGACCCTTCTCTCTCACAGGGACACCTCCAAGGAATGCAGGGCTCTCCTGCTGCTGAGAAGCTGGCATTCCCAAAGGGCTGTGGAAGTGGACACAGGATGTGGAAGAACCCCAAAAGTAAGGATCCAGTTTTGGACCCCCCTCAAAAGGGTCATCTGGGCAGCAAGGTGGCTGGTGCCAGAGCTAAAACACATGGTGCAGCCTGCCCTGCTCCAAGCTGCATTGCATCCTCCCCTCCCTCTCCTGCCATACGTTATTTCTTCTTTTTTCCCTCTTTTTCTGAGCGTGGGGCTGTGATGAGAGCCCAGGGTGCAGCCACAGGGGTCCAGAGGGAGGAGGTCACCAGCAGTGGGGTGCTATGGGGACGGAGCCTCATGTCCTTCACTGTTGTCTCCAGTGTCAGCTGGCCACAGCTCCCTGGCTGCTGACAGGAGCTATTCTGAGCCTGGATCAATGGGCAAGTGTGAGGGTTTGGGTGACAGCCACAGGAGGCATGTTGGGAGGAGGGCTGCAGGCAGGGAAGAGCAGGTGGGATTTCTCAGGAGATTCCCCCATCTACCCCCGCAACACACACACTCTGCTGTCCTGTAAGGTTTCAGTGATGCAGATGTCTTTCTCATTTCCTTCCCTACGGGGGTTGCAGTCTGACTGGGTCCCACTACCCAGATGTCGCTTCCTGATTCGAGAAGCGCCGGCATTTTGTGGAGTGGCAAAACTCCAGGATGAAGGCACCTGCAGCCAAAAACTGTGGCCAAGACTGAGCTCAGGATGGCAATTTAAATAGGGTTTTATAGTGGGGGTGACACACAAAGGATCATCTTCCTCCCCCGCCAAAAATAATTGCCATTCTTATTCTGTGACAATAATAATATTTGGTAAGGCTGTTAATTCTTTGTGAAGTGAGGATAATTTTAAAGCTGGTGATTTAAATTCAGCACTGCAAAAGTTTTTGGATAATAATAATAAAAAAAGCTGGTTTCCTTAACTGAAAGGTTTGCCTTCTCCATTAGCATTTCCAGTGATGTCCAATAGTTTCCCATTAGCAAATTTGCAGATGATACCAAGTTGGACGGGAATGTCAGTCTGCTGGAGGGCAGGAGGACTCTGCAAAGGGACATGGACAGGCTGGATAGAGAGGCTGAATCCAACAGTATGAGGTTGAACAAAACCAAGTGCTGGGTCCTGAACCTTGGCCACAACAACTCCCTGTGCACTACAGGCTGGGACAGGGTGGCTGGACAGGCAGAAAGGGACCTGGGTGTATGGATTGACATCTGGTTGAATATCCAGATGTCTGAGTGGCCAAGAAGGCCAATGACATCCTGGCCTGTATCAGGAATAGTGTGGCCTGCAGGACTAGGGGAGTGATCCTTCCCCTGTACTTCGCATTAGTTAGGCCATAGCTTGTGTCCTGTGTCCAGTTCTGGGCCCCTTAATTTAGAAACAATACTGGGATGCTGGAATGTGTCCAGAGAAGGGCAATGAAGCTGGAGAAGGGGCTGAAGCACAAGTCCTGTGAGAAGCAGCTGAGGGAGCTGGGATTGTTTGGCCTGGAGAGGAGAATGCTCAGGGGTGACCTGATCACTCTCTTCAAATACCTGAAAGAAGGCTGTGGCCAGGTGAGGGTCGGTCTCTTCTCCTGGGCAACCAGCAACAAAACAAGAGGACACAATCTTAAGCTTCACCAGAGGAGGTTTAGGTTGGGCATTAATCAGAATTTCTTCAGAAAAGAAGGTGATTGGGCATTGGAATGGGCTACCCAGGGAGGTGGTGGAGTCACCATCCCTGGGGGTGTTTAAGGAAAGATTGGAGATGGCACTCAGTGCCACGGACTGGCTGACATGGTGGCGTTCGGTCACAGGTTGGACTCAACAATCCCAGAGGTTTTTTCCAACCTCATTGATTGGGTGATTCTGCGACAAGGACCTCAACCCTCGCAGAAGGGATCCAGTCTCCTTTCCTGGAGAAGAATGAGCACACGAGGGAGGCTGCAGCTGGTCACCCTCGCTGGCCTCTCATGGCCACCACTGCCCTCACTTGATGGTGTCCCTAGTTTATTTGCAATGTGAGCTGATAAAAACTTTTCCTTCCCCAAATGAGAGGGAGCATCATTTTGTCACTGGACAGTCCTGTCATGGACAGTCAGAAATAACTGGAGCAGTGGATTGGAATGAGGGGGAAGGAGAGACCTGTTAACTCCCTCCCAAACCCCTTTCAGAGCCACAGCCTCAGCCTCTCTACCCCCTTAATACACTCCTGATGCATTCCCTTTTGTCTTTCTTCCTGTCCCTCACCACTAACATAAAAATTAAATCTATAAATGCTACTGGGGTGACACATTTCCCAGTGTATTCCCAAGAGTGGTCTCTCTGGGTTTGCTCTTCAGCTCCTCAATTATTTATCTCTGCAAGGGAACAGGAAAACAAACTCAGCAAAGCAAACTTCATGCCCTGTAGTGACACCATGAGTTATTAAAAAATATAATAAAAATTCCCCAGTGAGTCATTTAAGAGGCACTTAAGCAGCTCCAACCACAGAGATGACAGTCATGACTAACTGTTTACAGCCAGCATTGGCTGGGGAGGGCCAGGGGCAGGACAGAATCCGCATCCCCTTATGGCATTTCCCAACAGGGATGTTGGGGGGAACCCTGCTGGTGGACAGTAAACATTAAATGTCCTCATTTGCAGTCTAAGGTAATTGCAAGCCCCCTGTAAGTTTCATATGTTCTGGGGTGGCAGAATGAGGTGATGCAGAGGATGTGGGGGATGTAGGGGATGTGGGAAGTTATAGAAACTGTGGTGGGATGCAGGGGATGAAAGAATGCAGGAGCATTTGAGGGATGCAGAGCAATGTGGGGGATGTGGTAGAAGGTGAGGAATGTGGTCGGAGGTGAGGGATGCAGAGCACACAGAGGAATACAACAGACGCAGGGATGAAGATAGAGGGGACTGGGAGGATGCAGTGTAGAGGGATGTCCATCTACTTGGGCAGATTGTGCCAGAGGGCTGCTGGGAACCCTCTGCCCCAGCACTCCCCTGCCCCCCTGAGCCCCATTCCAGCTGCAATGCCAAACAGCCACAGGAGCAGCAGGGAAAGAGCCCCCTAAACACAACCTCCCTGTGCCAGTGAGTGTCCACTGCAGCCAGTCGAGCACTGAGCCCATGCTCAGGAGAGACCTCCTTGACCTCTCCACCTGCTGCCTCTCTCATCATGGCCAGTCCCCTCTGCTCCTCAGCCACAGGGACCTGCTGGGGCACATCCAGTTCTCCTGCTCCCAGCCCAAAGAGCAGCGTGGCAATGCAGGAGATGGCTGAATGCTGTGCAGGGAATATGTACAGCCCAGCATGGGTGGGCTCCAGCAGAGAGAAACTGTGGGGGAACTGCTGGCCTTGGAGGTGTTAAGAGGAGCTTATCTTGAGCTCATCCCTTGCTTTCAGCCCAAATCCAGAGCCCTCCACAGCTAAAATGCCCATGCCTCAATTGTGACGTGCTTTGAGCCCAGGTTTATGTGCGCTGTCACAGGGGCAGTGCTGAAGCCCGTCTTGCTTCAGGGCATCCTGAGATCCAGCTGGCACTCCGGGAGCCCAGGCAGCAGGGTGGGTCCGTGCGGATCCCTGCTGTCCCCGCTGTGCCCAGGAGCCAGCAGGCAGCGAACGCTCACTTGGGCACCGCTTAACCCCTCGCTCCGCTGCCCCCGCAGCCCCGCACGGCCGGCTCGCTGCTCTGCCTGCATGCCGCTGGCACACCGGGCTCTGTGCAGCTTGAACGCCGGGAAAAGCAAAGGGCATAATTTTAGGAGAAGCGTGTGAAATGTGTTCTGGCAGATCAGCCGAAGAGCTCTCCAGCGCAAGGAAAGCATTAACATTTGCAAAAGGTCCTTGCAACAAAGCAACAAATTCCCAGCAGGCAAATCCAGATGTGGGGATGTCCGAGCCCTGGGATGCAGACGGAGATGGGACAGGTCCACTGGTTTGGGAACGGTTCAGGAGTGTCCTGGGAAGGAATGTTACACTGCAGGGTTGAAATGGTGGAGGCAATCAGAGTGGGAGGGACTGCTTGCTCCTGGCTGGGATTGACAGCACAGAGACGTACAAGGGGATGGATTTAGGCTTGGCTGGGACAGGATCTCCCCTGGGTCTGAGCTCCTTTTCTCCATCAGCCCCTCTCCCCCACATGATGGATTTGCAGAGAAAGGATGGGAAAAAAACCCTGAAGCCTGCAGCCTGTGATTCATCCTTACTATATTTGCACATATTATTAGAAAGATGAAAATATAGCCAGAGCTGGAATTACAGATTTAGTAAGCAGGACTGCCTATTTCAGCATATACTGCTTCTCCCAATGACTGTAACTCTACAGGGGACCAATTTACACCCTCACTAGCATTAAGGCATTGCCCTACACAGTCTACTTATATATCTGGGTGGATATATTCAGCAAGCAAGTCCTTCAGGGACAACAGTGTTTGGGTTCTGGTGCTGCCCACTCAGCATGCTGTGCAACTGGCTGGTGCCCATAAACCTCTGCCTCAACCTCTGCCAGTCTCCTGCTAATACTCACCCAGATTTTGGGGATATATCAGTCCATGAAACCCATAGGCAAGAGAGACTTGTTTGCTTGCTGTTTTGCAAGCCTTCTCCATCCCTGACAGGGAGTTTGGGATGAGCAAAGAGGGAGAAGGCCAGAGCTTGCCAGCGCTGTGCTGTAACTCACCCCAAGCCCCCATCTTTTTATGAACAAAATATCAGCAAACTCCACAAGTTTGAACCCATGCCTGGCCCATACCCACCCTTGTCCCCAAGCCTGGCCAGTGGGCTTTGTGCCCAACAGGTAGGGAAGGTGGCTGATACCTCCCTGTGACACCTCTCTGTGCTATCCCACATGAGGAGATCTGGTGCCCCCTGTGAGCCTGGGCACAGCACTCTCCTGCATGGGTTGTTCTTCCTTGCTAACTTGTTAAATGCAATCAAGTGGATGGGTTATCTGCTGGAGTCCACTTGCTTGGTTTGAGACATTTTGGTCTGCTAATAAACCAGGTTGATTCAATATTCTTCTGTCTGCAAAAGATGTCTTTCAAGGTTTAGTAAGGCAGCAGGCAGCTGTGTGACCTGAAGAAGACCAAATAAAATATGAGGTACCAGGTGTGGTTGCTGGTCTCCAGCATCTTGCTAGCAAAAAGACTGTGTACTGGGCCCTCTCCAAGTGCAAAAGCTCCCAGGTATGCCAGTGTGGAGGGGCCAGGAAGGCAGCACTGGATCCCTGCTGCCGACCCAGAAAATTGTGTGTCTTTTCCCATGAGGTGGCAATGCAGTGTCTGGAGGAGTTTTTGCCAGGGAGGTGAGGAGGACTCCAGGATCTGTCTGCTCTGGCTTCAGTGGGACATAGTTCCGCAGGGATGTGACCCCAACAGGGTGAGCAGTGCAGTGACACAGATTTTGGCAGCAGTGCAGTGACCTGCATGGCTGAGGTCTGCAGGGAAGATTTCCTTGTGTGATGTTTTCCTCTTTTTGCTGGAAGCGAGGGAGTATCTCTGCTTCTGGGGTTTTTCCTGTTTGTTTGCTTGGTTTTTTTCTGATTGCTTCAGCCCCAAGAAAGGAAAGGGAGGTTGTCAGGGAGCTGACTCTAGGGACGGTGTGTGACAGGATGCTCTGAGCAGAGGAGACCCCACTGTGGTTGTGTTTGCTGTGAGAGACGCTGGAGACTCCACTTTTGGGATTGCAAAACACTGTGTGACCCCAGCCACTCACCAGAGAGGTGATGGCACCCCTATTTCTGTCCCTGGCCTCCTAGGGAACATGTGGGAGGTATTTTTATCATCCTGCCAGCTCCCTTAGTCACCGGTGCTTGCTTTAAATGGGTCAACAGGGAATAAAGATGCAGCAGCCCTTGCTCCCTCGCTGTCTGTCTTGGAGCACATTTACTGGCAGCACTGACTCTTCCTCCTCTTGCACTCCATCCTGGGCAAGTGTTATGGAGACCCAGGAGAGAACTCCCTGGCCCAGGCAGTGTCAGCTGCAATTAACTCCTCATTAAAAGCAGGCCCACTGCAGAGCTGCTGCCAGGACAACAAGGGCTGTCTCGGGACAGTGGCTGCCCTGATGGTGGCAGAGGCTGTGTGTTGGGGTGGACAGATGTGCAGCAGAAAGGGGCAGCAGGAAAACTGCAACCATCTCACTTGCCCCAGATGCATGGGTACAGGGTGGCAGGGATGGCTTTGGGGCATCGGGGCAAGTATGGCCCCTCTGAGCCATTTTGGGAAGGAGATGAGGTTCACTAGGACAGTCCATAAGGTTTGCATCTGCTGCCAGCAAGGTCTTGGAGCAGATGCAACACTTGATGACGTCATTTGACAGCAATGACCCCAAAACCATGGTGATCTGCCTGGACAGTGCCAGCCACTGGTGTGACTCCCAGTGCTCACTGCCTCACACATCTGTGCACCTCACGGTCATTGTGCCAACACCGTGGTTCACAAGCTCCCATTTGGTGACCATCCTGGGAACTGTAGCAAAACTTGAAGGGTTTAGAACCAGGGCTCTGTCTGAGCACTCCGCTAGCTCCAGCCCCACTGTGCTGGTGCAGCCCAGCTGATTCTGGGCAGAGGGAGCAGTGATCCCTCTTCCAGAAGCAAATATAGCTGGCCACCATTTAAACCATTTAAAACAGTTTGTTCCTGAAGGGTGACAACAGAGCTTCACATCTGCTCCCTCCTGCCTGGCGTTTCAAGGGTGAGATTTCTGCTGCAGCCGCCTTTGTGGCCAACTCCCGGCTTAGAGGGGACAGCGCTCGACTTCAAGGTGACCTCAAGAGATGAGCATGGGGTGAGTGCAGCACCCAGGGAGATTTGGGCCTAATCCTTGTGACATCTTATAGCCAGAGAAGGAGAAAAACAGCAGGAGACAAGCTGGGTGCGGGGAGGAGGGGGGCAGAGGGGGCAATGGCTGACAGAACCAGGCAGTCGCCTCCATCACATTTAAGGGAGTTCGTTTTCCTCCTGTCTCCTCAGATCTGTCCTCCTGCTGCACTTGCACAGAGCCACGCGGCTTGGCTGCCCTGGGGAAGAGGCGAAGGGAGGGGGACCTGCTCATCGGGAGATGTCCCAGAGAGGAGCCACAGCTCCAGGCACACTGTGCACAAGGGATTGCTCACCCTGGTGTGAGCCAGATGGAGAGTGAGGGGATGGCAGCCTGCCTGGGACCCCCAGCACATGCAGGGGGAGCAGGGTGGGTGCCAGCAGCCCACTTATCCCACTCCAGGGGGAAAGCATCTTTGCTGCAGAACGAGACTGCAAAGCCCTCCCAGAATACCAGCAGCTCTCTCAGGGGGCCCTGGCACAGCGTTACCCTCAGGCACCTCAGGGCAGGAGCCAGGCCTGCAGAAAGCCAAAAACTGGCATAAAGATTGTGAGAGTAGAACAGAAAGGAGGAAAAAAGTGAAGATTTGGAACTTTTCTTATTTCATCTCAGGCTCCTGAGCCTCTAGGCTACGCTCATTTTACCTTTTCAAGTCTTTTCTCTGTGAGAAGGATGACTAGAAACCCACACCTTGCTGATGAAGGCAGAGCCCCACAGGCACTTTGGTGGGTGGGGAACCTGGCAGGGCCTTTGGAGCTCCAGCCCCTTTGATTTCTAAAGCTACAGAGCCTGCCTGGCAGGTCAGGGAGGGGAAAGTGGCATGAGAGTGGCAGTGAGGGCAGCATGGCCTGCAGTGGCATCCGTCCCCTGAGGTAAAGCTGGTGCAACGGGGAAATGTCTCTGGCGATGATGTGGAAGACAGCAGAAGGGCCACTCAGGTGTTGCTAATTTTCAAGACCGAGCTTTTTTTGTCTTAGCAATTCTGTTGCTCAGCAAGGCATGACATTTCCCTGCCACCACAACCCAGCCACCCCTTCTCCCACTGGTCCTGCTGCCCAGCAAGCTCCTATTCAGAGCTGAAGGACAATCTGGAAATGTGAGCTGAACATCTAAATGTGAGATCAATACTGAAACATCCCCTGCCCCTCCAAAGAGCCATTCAGTATCTCTGATGCATGTACTACCTTCACACTGCAGGATGGTGCAAGTGTCAGGGCTTTTCCCCTTCTCCTGAAGTGTTGGAAGGACTTTACCTAGAGCAGCCTTGAGCTGTCAGTGTTCCCCATGAAACAGAGGCTCAGCCCTCACTCAAGAGGGACAAACTGAGGTAAGAGAGCTCCTGTTTGCAAATCTTTATCACTCTGCATCCTTCATGCCTCCCAAAATCAGAGGCCCGGGGTCTGGTCAGTCTCCTAGATGCCAAAGGAGCAGAAATCAGGAGATCTTCTGGCCATGCTGTGCTCAGCGACACATCTGCACTAACGTGGACATGGCATGGACCTGGCTCTCCATGCACTGATAGAGCAGAAACCCACTGCTCGTAGATGCCAAGAGTTTATTTTTCTCCTCATATTTGCAATTACCTCCACTAGTTGTTACAAATATTGGGAAGTTTTAAAAATGATCAGGGCAGCCACCTCCCGGCATTTACCCCCCTTGCTCCAGCAGCCACATCCCATCTCCAGCCAGGGCAGCGCCATCATCATTCTCTGACTGCAAAAGGCTGATGGTACATCTTGAAACAGAGCATGAGGGGTAGAAAGCAAAGGATGAGGCCACGAGCAGCACCAGAGGGCAACCACACATTGTGTCACAAGGGCTCTTGTGACAAGATGAATGTCCAGCAGTGAGAGGCTCAGTTGGGGGACATCAGGGACATCTGCCTCTGCAAGAACTGAGACTCTGAACTGGTCCTCCAAGAGGAGTGATGAGTGAGGATTAGTACCTGGGAGGCTTGAACACAGCTCTCCTCACTCGGTCACACGTCTTCCCTGCCCAAGTATCAGCCAACTCACAGGAATTTTCACAGCCCACTCCA
Organism: Ammospiza nelsoni; assembly: GCF_027579445.1. Lineage (NCBI taxonomy): Eukaryota > Metazoa > Chordata > Aves > Passeriformes > Passerellidae > Ammospiza > Ammospiza nelsoni. Next base: position 48,774,811 of record NC_080637.1, read on the forward strand.
CCTGCACCCTGGTGCTGCACTTAGACAGCTGCAGAAATGAGAGAAGACCTGTCACATCCCCCACCCTGATCCCTCTCTGCTGCCTTTGGCATGTTTTTAATGGTGCTTCTCTTGCTCCAGTCTGAGGCCTGTCTATAGCTACATACATCTCTCTGTCTGGATTTTCAGTTTTTCTCCTGTTCTGCTTAATTTACTCCTATTCCCCTCACTGTATATTATGCCCCTTACCCTGTCCTTTGTGGAGCTGCAGGTAGTTACTGAGTCCCTCATCCAGCCTCAACACTTTGCAACCTCACACAGACCTTCAGAAATTATTTGTTGGGAGCCAATATCTTGCCTTTTTCCTTTTCCCTTTTTTTCCCCAAGATTTGCCATGGATCCTCCTGCATCCCTGGTCACAGGAGTTTTCAGTGTGCCCTGGTCCCTTGTTCCCCTTGGGGGAATTGGTGGGCGCACCCACCAGCTGTCCTTGTATTAGTCTCAAAGCTATTCACTAATTTGCTCTTCCTGTGTGGAAAACACAGAACTTGTTTCACCTAAAGCTCTGCTGCTGGTAGCATCTGTCCCGTCCTTGGGCTGGGCTTTGGGAGGCAGAAGGAAAATGACATCTCTGGTAGGAGCACCAAGGTGACTCCTGCTTGCTGCAGCGAGGCTGCTGCCGGCGTGGCACGGGGACAGTTCCTATGTGGGAAAGCTTGATTTTTAGTCTCCCAAAAGACAGAGGCTTATTGCACAACAAAATGTCATCAGGGTAATGGTAGGAGACCTGAAGCAAATCCCTGCCACTAATAGGATTGGGCCATCTTCAGCAGGTCTCACTCGCAAAGGCGGATCATGCCAAAATGAAGCTGGCTCAAAAGCCCAAGGCTCCCGGCGGGCAAGGGAGCTCTGCTCACAGCCAGCCCTCTGATAGCAAAGCCCTCTCCTTCCTCTGTAATCCACTGAAAAGAGACATCAAAGGACAAGTACATCCGTCCTGGGACACTCTTGGGAAGCCAAGGGCACAGAGAGCCTGCAGTTTGCTGCTACAGAGGGGAAGAGGCAGCTTGGCACATACCAGTGCCTGTGGAAGGGCAGGTGAAGGAAAGTGATGGTCCCAAAGGCAGCACAGCTCGCTGCTCTGTGCAGAGGTGGTTTATGGGCATTGCACATCCACACCTCTGTGTTCTCTTTACCTTTTCACCCTTGTTCTCTTCCATTGGAAAAGCAAAACTGATTCTCTGGGCCTTCCCTGGTTTTAATTAAAGGTCTTCCCTGTCCCATTCTGCTCAGAAGCCTTCCCTGGTGTCTAGCTGAAGCTCCTCTTTCTCAGGACACATCCCTGGTTTTTTTTCTCCCCTTAGTATCTCAAGAAAGGGCAGGAGCCCAGTGGATTGGGAGCCTTTTGTAGAGCCAGCCTTTGCTGGAAAAGGGTTATCATGAGAGGAAGAGTGTGCTGAGCCCCTTCAAGTCTCTGCTGGAAGGGCCTGTCCCCTCACACAGGGAAGAGCTAGCAGAGGGGGAGGTGGATGTGCTCCTGCTGCCAATGTTCTACCAGTCATCCTCCGTTTCCCTGTCAAAATGTTGGCCTTGTAGAAGCAAAGACTTCATCAACATTCATACCCCGCCACAATCACATGCACAGTCACATCCACCTGGCCCAAACTTGTGCTGGGTGGGGGTCATGAGCCCCTCCACGTCTCCTGGTTCCAGGGGATGAGGAGATGAGGAGGGACAGCTGGTTTGCACAGAGGCATCCTGCCCTGCTGGCCGTGCCGTGCTGCCCTGCGGGCTCTGAGCCACCCGCAGCACCTGAGTGTACCTGGCAGCCCGCCGGCACCTGTGCCAGAGCCTGCGCTTGGCACAGCCGCCCTTCCCGAGGAGAGGCTGTGCCCGCTGCTGCCGGTCTGACGCCGGGGCGGCACGCAGCACGCTGCTCCCGGCCATATGGCCTCCTCCTGCACACCCTGCCTCAGCCACCGGAACAGGCACCCTAAATCCCCACCCCAGCAAACCCCAACAGCTCACTGCCACCAGCACCTCAGGTACTCAAGCACAGGAGGGGAAACATGGGTCCCTTTTGCTGCCACGGTCTGGTTTTTATTGCTCCACAGTTGGCTGAAGCAGTTTGGGGCTGGCCCCGCTGCCTCCCGTCCTCCCTGCAGCAGACCCCCTTCACACAGCTGTTACACAGAGCCCTGAGGATGCCCTGTGCTGCAATGGCTGCTCTCATCCTTTCTCTCTTTGGGTGTGTTTTGCCCTAAATGATTGTGGTTTGAATCAGGAGGGGTGGTGAGGGGTGAGAGCACAGGGGGTGAAGAGAGGGAGCATAGCCAGAGATGCCACTGCACTGCTGAGTAAGCTGGGCTGTGCATTACTGCTTCCGGGTATTATATGGCTTTTTAATGCTTGAAAAACTAGTAGAAACTTACTTTGAAGAGGAAAGGAGAAAATACTCGGGCTCCACCCAGGATAGCAGCAGGGACCTGCCACACAAGCCCAGCATAGAAGGTTTGAGGCTGGGGTGCTCCTGCTCAGCCTGCAGGCATCAGTGAGGGGACAGTTTTGGGTCAATGTCCCACTGACTGCCCTAAAGCTCAGATGAGTGCAAACAGGGCTGCAAAGGCTCTGCAGCCATCCCCAACACAACCTCCAGACTGCTCCAGCAAAACCCCTGGGCTAACGAGCTGATGGGTACCAAGTGCCTGCAGAGGGGGAGCATTTACCAGTGTCTCCCAATTTAATCCTAAATGCAAAGTCCATATGCAGACAGCCTGGGGGGCTGAGGATCACAGCAGATGCTCATGGACCTTTGTGCTGTATGTGGAGACATGGCTGCCCTCTAACAGTGGCAGCTGAGGGAGCTTGGGCTTCCAGCCCAAGTCCTGCTTGCCCATACTGCGACATAAATTAAAAATAAGCCCCTGCTTTGAGCTGATTTTCTCCTCCTTCCTCTGGATGTCATTTGGATTCAAATCCAGCCGCGTTTGGGAAGCTGGAAGCTCACAAATCTCAACTTTTGAATGTTTGCAGTTATGATGGTAATGGTAAAGCACATATGCTTCTGTATTCTCTATAAGCCGTTATGAGGCACAGTTGTTCTTTTACAGCCATTTTACAGCCAGAGCATCAAGCACAGGCAGGAGAATAAAACCCTTGTGCACATTGTGCTGGAAATAGGGTGGATGGTGGCTGCTCTGGGCTCAGCCACCTCATCTCTGTGCCTCCCCCAGTGCATTTAACTATTCCCTGCTTTAGTTTTCCAATGCCAGTAGCCCAAGATCTGATTTGGTTTCCCTAATCCAATGAGCCTATAATAATGTGAGGAGGGGAGTAACATCTTATTGCACACTAGGCCAGCACTCGAGCCCAGGGATCCCTAATCACAGTCCAGGGGTCCCTTATCCCAGTTCTAGACAATGGGTCTGAGAAAACTCAGAACTTACGAACAGGATGCTGATGGCCAAAGAAATTTCCCTCATAGAGACAAAGGCAAGGGGAGACTCTTCCCTGGCTCTATCCCTGGCTGGAACAGAACCAGCTTCAGCAGCTAAAGTTTTGGAGAGGAGCACGTTTCTCTGATGTATCCTGGGGAATGGTGGGAGGTGTGGGGGGATGCACACACCCCGTGTACCCCCAGGGATAGTGGCAGGAGCTCTGCCCCTCCTCTGCCTCCAGGCAGGGGACGGTGTCGCAGCGCATGCTGGAAGCTCTTCCTGACAGTCTTCCTTCGCCTTCAGCTCTTCCTAGATGATGATGTCGGGTGTTAGCTGCTGATTTGCAAGCAAAACCCATTCTGGCAGCACTCCTCAGCGCACAAACATGAGGCGCTGGAGCCTTCCTATTGCAGCACAGCCCTTCAAGATGGGGCATCATCCCACAGCAGCACTCTTTCCCCCATTCACCTCTTGGCCCTGAGCCCGGCTCAGTCCTACATGGTTAAAGTCACTTTTTTGGGAGAGGGAAGTGTCTCTGGTTCTCTGGGTGGGAGGGAGGGGGAGCTGGCTGGGTAGCTTTGGGGCTCCAAACATCCACTGCCAGCTTTTCTCAGGAGTTGACTGCGCCCCAAATCCTTCCACATTCAGGGAGGCTCCCAGGGCTTTACTTCACACTGATGATGGTGATGGCTCCCTCCTCCTCCTGCTCCTCGGGCAAGAGCCTGGCAGCTCTGCTAGTCTTGCACCCCCATGATCAGCAGGGATCTGGGTCTGTCGGGCTCTCTGGCTGTGACAGAGAGGATCTTCTCCAGATCACCGTGCCCTGCCAGAAACAATCTGTTTACAGTGTCAGTGCTCGGCGCATCCCTCCTCGCTCAGTGTTGAACCGCCCGAATATCCTATTTCTGCAGGCACAGAGACACCCTTCTGTAGTCCGGGTGGCATTGTCACTACAGGGAATATTTCCATGACATCCTCCAAGGCTGGTGGTCAAAGTCTAACGGAGCTCTTCTCCCAAATCCCCGTCCCTAGAAGTGTCCGTGGATGTTGCAAGCATGTTCTTTGATTTTTCTCCGGAGGTCCCTGCTGACCTGAATTTTCCTGCGGGTCCTGCCGCTGCTTCCCGGTGATATGAGAGTGTAGGTGCCGAGCTGCAGGATTTCCCTTTCACAACCCCCTCCCTTTGGGGATGCAGCTAGAGGCCGGGTCACTTATTTGACAAAGATGAGCTGACGGCTCAGCGGGGCTGCGGGCTGCAGCCCCCGGTGCCAGCACCGCACGGAGCCAGCCCCGGCCGGCCCTGCGCGCCGGGGACGTGCCGGGCGGATGCTCCTCCAAACCGTGCCCTTGGCTTTGCTTTCCTTCTGGGTTGATGCACGCAGCTAGCGCCTGCGAGCGGCTCTTCCTCTCTCCTTCTCGCTCCCAGAGACCCTTTAATTCGGTTGCTTCACACTCAGTAAACACCCTCCCCCGCTCCTCAAAACCGTTCCCTTTCTCCCAGGTCATGCCAGGCAACCATTTTCCAGCAAACTCCCCGATTTTGGCCAGTTTTTCGCTCTGCCTGTTAACAGTCTGTTAAACCCTGCGGGCCCCCGGGGCGACTCTGCTCGCACACACGTCGGGAGCGATCAGCCGGGGCCTGGGAAACGACTGCTGGCGTTACCTGGGCAGCCGCAAACTTTGCTTGCGCAGCTTCTCTCAAGGCCGATGCTGCTTTCGGCTATTAGAGGTAACGACCCCCATGTCTGCAACTTCCAGACGATGGGGCTTTTCATCAGAGAGTCCTCCGAGAGGCAGGGAAAGTGTGGCTTTTCCGCCTCACTACATTTTTATCTCTTTCAGGAAGCTCTGGAGGCTACAAGCTACCTTACCTAATGGATCTCTATTAGGCTGAGGCACTTGGGACCGATGGACACGTCCCGGGCTCCAGCTGCTCTCCTCATCCATGCTTTCAATGTCTTTGACTTTTGCCAGACTCCAGATGGGAAGCAACCGGGGGCCTGCAGGCCTCAGGCTTGGTGAATAGGGAAAGGATATTTTATCATCTAAATCCATCGCCCAGAAAAACACACGAGTGTTTCACCCTCGATGGGGTGGGAAGCTTTTTGTGCAAAGCTCCAGCCTGAAATATCAGATTGCCATGATGCACAGGGAGAATGATGACAGTGCTTCATCCCATGTGAGACCCTCAGCCTGTCCCCAGTGGTGTGGCAGGTAAGGCATGGCTCCTGAGGACAGGCTGGTCCATGGGGCTTCAGTGTTGGCCTGAAGGAAGCATCTGCCAGAGGGAGGTGAGCCTCCCCGACCTGTTTAATCCCACCTCCATTATTATAATCTTTTTGTATCACCACTTGCCTGGGGGCTGGGGTCTCCTGTGCCAGCACTATGCAGCCCAAGGGCAGCCACATCCCCCGGGTTAGAGTACAAACAGGGCAAGACAGAACAACGCATTATTCATCCTCTCAAAGAGCATGGAGGGAATGCATGTCCAAGAACACAGTGGTGATGCCAGATTTGCTGACCTTCGCTGCTACAGGATTTAGGTCTGTCTGGAGGTGATGAGGCTGCAGCCACAGCTCCCATATGTCACTGCCCCTCACCCCAGCCACCCTTGTTACAGGCTGTACAATGTGTTAGTGCTGGGCAAGGGGCCCAACAGCCCTTCAGTTCGCCCCATCCTGCTGTTATCACAATAGCCCCAGAGCAGGAAAAGGAAATCATGCCCTTTTGGGAAGAGGAGCTGGCGGTGAGGATGAATACCACCTTTGTGGGTGGCACCAGCCTGGGACCAGAGCAGTGGGTGTGCATTCCCCACAGAGTCTGAACTTCGAAGTCCAAGCACACGGCCACCAGTGGCTAGTCGAAAATCATCCCGACTCTGTGGAGGATGACTTTCTAGGAGTGCCCCAGTAGCCCCCCACTTTGCCTATCCTACAGCCCCCCCGTAGACAGCTCCCCTTGGGGGATGCTCTGATGTTCACAAGGGACTGGGACTGCTGCTCTCCCTCCTTCTCTAAGCGTCCCCTTCGCTGAGGGGCTGCAGGAGGGCACCCCGCCACTCCGGGGGCTCTGTTCCCTTAGCATACACCTCTCCTGTACCACCGAGTGCCCGCCTGCGGCCCCGCAGCTCCCGTCCGGGCGAGTGGGGGTGCCGCGGCGGGGCTTGGGGTGCTCGGGGGCGGGCGGGCAGCGCGGGACCGGTGCCACGCGTGTCCGGCCGCCCGCGGCGGCTGCCCGACGGGGAGAGCGGGTGTCCTGCCGCCCGGTGGCGACGGGGAACCTGGCAGAGGACTCGGTGAAGGACCTTCTCCGGTTTCCTCGGGAGGCTGTCAGGCGGCGGGGGAGCCGAGCCCCCTGCGCCTCGCTGGACGCGCCGGCTCCCTCCCCCTCTCCCCCGCACTCCTCCTCCTCCCGCTGCTGCTCCTCCTGCTCCTCCCGCCCTGGTGCGAAGGGCTTTTGCTGCTTTTCCATTCTCTCTCCTGCCTGTCGCCTCGGCGGAGCGCGGTGCCGGGAGGCGCGGGCAGAGCGCGGGGATGGGGCGGCCGCCGGCGCCCGACCCGCCCGCCCGCTCCCGCCGCCCGCCGCCGCGTCCCCTCCCCGGCCGGCGGGAGGCGGCGGCTCTCCCATGCCGCCCGCCTCGCCCCCTGCTCTGAATCTCTGCCTGTCGGCCGATCTGGAGAGAAACGGGGAAGGGGTACGTCCCCTCGCACTTTTATTTTTCATCCACTTCTTTTTTTCTACCCTTTTTTGCCTTCCCTCCATTACGCCCCCCTTCTCTCCAGCCCGTTTCTCCTCCATCGGGGCTCTTCGGCGGCCATGCGGCCGGTCCCGGGCGAGCGGCTCTAACTCGTCTCCTCGCCCGGATGGCCCCCCGGAGCCGCGGGCGCATGGAGCCGAGCTACGTCGTGGGTATCTGCTGCCTGGTGCTGCTGGAGCCGGGCCGGGTGTGGAGCGGCGAGCCCAGCACCGGGGGGCCCGGGGACAGCGGGAACAGCAGCCAGGCTCCGCCACCGGAGACCACGGTCCCTGCGCCCACCGGAGCGGCACCACCGGGGGGAGACCGCTGCCGCGGGTACTACGACGTGATGGGGCAGTGGGACCCGCCGTTCAACTGCAACGCCGGCATCTACCAGTACTGCTGCGGGACCTGCGGGTACCGTTTCTGCTGCCAGTTCAAGCCCGGGCGGCTGGACCAGAGTGGCTGCTCCAACTACGACACCCCCAACTGGGTCAACACGGGCCAGCCGCCTGCCCGGGTGGACGAGACCCCCGAGGACCCCACTCGTGACAAGACCAACATGATCGTCTACATCATCTGTGGTGTGGTGGCCATCATGGTGCTGGTGGGCATCTTCACCAAGCTGGGCCTGGAGAAGGCACAGGGTCCCCAGACAGAGATGACTGTCTCCAGGTAAAGGGGTCCAGTCCCCCCACCTTCCCTGCTTCATCTCCCCAAGGGTGGCAGCTCATGTTCCTAGCTGATTGCATAGACTCCTTGGGACTGCCAAGAGGGTGAGGTGATCCCTAAAATCCCCGTCCAGCATGCTGAAACACCAGGGGGTGGGTTGGCTGTAGCCCACTAACCTAGTAGGGAGGGCTGGCAGCCAGGACAACCTCCAGGAGAAGGGGTGGTTGTACACCCATCTCCTCTCAAAATGACCTGCTCTGTCTCTTGAGGAGGCATGTCCCTGGCTCAGGAGTGCCAACCCACCAGGCAGTGGGGTGGGTGACATGTGAGCTATAGGATGTGGCTTCCCCCCACCCCCAACAAATGTGTGGTTCCCAATGCCCCAGGAAGGTGAGACCAGGTCTGACTGTGTGTGGGGTGACTCTGGACTGCAGTCTCCTTGATCTCAGCCTTGCTTGCAGTGCTGGGGGGAGACGAGGTGGCAATGACAGTTCCACCGTGGCTGCTGCGCCAGCTCTGTGTGCATGTGTGCACACACGTGTATGCGTGTGCCCGGGTGTGCCCTGGTCTCTGCTCTGTGCACCAGCGTGGGACACCGCCCTTGCAGGGGGTGTCCACACTCTTGTACCCCCTGGAGCACACCCTCCAGTGGAAAGTTGGGCAGCTTCTTCTTGGAGCCCATGCCCTGTGGCTCCAACCCCCACTTTTCAGCCCACTTCTGGGGCTGAGCACAGGGCTGGCAGGGGGAAGGTCAAGGTGTCAGACACACCTGAGCACTGGAGACCCCCTGCGTCTCCTCCAACTCCTGCGCTGCTGCTGGGGCTGTCCTGCATCTTTCCCTCTCCCTCCTGCTGCCAATGCATGCTTCTCTCCCCATCCTGGGGCTCTACTTTGCATTTTCCTGGTGAGGACATCAAGCCTGGAGAGAAACACATTTTCATGCCATTTTGTTGAGGGATTTTAGCTTTTAAAAAAAGGAAAAGCAGGGCTGGTGGAAATTATTTCATCAGGACGATCAGGCAACTGTCCTGATTGCAACCCCCAGCACCAGCACAGTCTCTCCTTCCCCTGGAGCACCCTTTTCCCCCTGCCCATTTGGGATTTATGCAGCCACTGGGTGCTGCACCCCAAATCCAGACCCATCCTACTTCTTACACCCACTCAAGGGACCAGAGGCTGATCACCCCTGGTTGGAGGAGGGGTCATATACTGAGCCGTGGAGGAGGGTCACAGGACCCTCCTGAGACACAGGAGGCAGTTTTGGGGGGATCCATGCTGTGCCCCCACCTTGGTAGGGAGCGTGGCTGTGTGCTGCTCCGTGCCCACGCCTCCCCCCGTGTTGCCTGAGGAAGTGCTGGCACCTTGACAGGATCAATACGGCCTCCGCCAGCCTCCTGATCCCCTTCCACTCGCCTGCCGCCGTGTCTTTTTTTGGTCATCCCCCCCACCTCCTGGGAAGGAGATACTGTGCTCGGGGAGGGGTCAGATCAGACCCTGGGACACCCAGACCCGTGTCCTCATCCCCTGCCTTTGGGTATTGCCCTCTCCCACCACCAGACACTGGTGGGACTGCTGCCACTCACCAGGGGCTGTTTTCTGTGGGTAGCCTCAATTCTGCACTGCTGGAGTTGGGTGATTCCCCTGGTTCCCCCCTCCCTCTAAACTCATGCAAGCCTCAATTTTCCCACTGAGTTTGGAGAGATAGGTGCCTATTCTCCATAAAGCCACAGATCTTTTGGGCACCAGCATACAAATTGGGAGAAGATGAGTTTTTCTCATCCACCTTTGAGGGACAAAATCAGAAGGGCACCTCCATTACTGCAGAAGTCAGGAGAAGTCTTGCCCTCTTCTGTGCCCTGTGTCCTTCAGTGCAAGTTGTGAGCAGCTCGGGTTCCTCAGGGATGGTGACTGGAAAGCTGTGGCAGGGAAGGAGTGGTGCATCAGGTGCAGAGTCCCAGGAACCAGGCAAGACACCAGGCTGACATGACTTCCTAGGTGCTGGGCTGATGGAGACAGTGCCAAAGCCTGGGTACACAGCATCAGCATCCTGAAAGGGACACTGTCACCTCCATTCCACTGTGCCTGGGCAGCTGGGGGAATATGCTTCATCTTGGTGCCTCTGAGACAGCAGGGCTATTTCTACCTGCCTTGCCACTGAACCCACGCATGGTCCAAGGCATGGGCAGTGCCACCTTGCCACTCTCCTGGCGCCTCAGGTAGGAGCTTCTCATTTGCTCCTTGGGCACCGCATCATGGCCTTGGGCCAGCTTCCTGTTGCACGGTTGTCTTGATTTCCATTCCTGTCCCTCCCTCCTGCCAGGGTTTTTCCGCTCCTGGGGAGCACTTTGTGCTGCCCTGGACAGCTCCCATTGCTGCTGCTTGCAGGTTTCTCGCTTGGGGGTTAAGGTCAACCACTTTTGCACCTCCAGATGTTGTTTGTCATGGTTCTGGTCCTGGTCCAAACCCAAGAAGAGTGACCAGGTGCAAAAAGTCCATTAGCTTTTCTCTGATGGAGACACCTGAGTCTGTGTCCAGCTTGTCCTGAGACCCCCACACCTTGGCCATCTCCAACATATCTTTATCTCCTCATGGGTTTGGCTGCTGGTCCACCCAGGGAAGTGGGCGCTCAAGTGACTGCAGCTACCTGGTTTGTCTTCCCGTCCTCATCCGCCTTCCTCCTGCAGGACCTTATGGCAGCTCCTGCAATCCCCTCTCCTTCCTGCTCGGCTCATGCTTGGCATCTGTCCCCGGCACTCGCTTAGCCTGGCCAAACCCCGCGTTGAGTCAGGAACACCTGCCTGTGTTTTTCTTCAGTCCCCAAATCTCCGAGGACGTTGGGTCCTTGGGGGCCTCTGGGATCTGTCTGTGCCCATTACACTGAGAGCACGTCCGTGCCCCAGACCTCCCCCACAAAACCTCCTGGGTGGGAATTGCAAGTTGATAGCTGGTGTGAACAACCCTATGGGAAGAACTGGGCAAGGAGCAGCCTCCTAGGGAGTAGGGGGGATTCTGGAGAGGGGCAAAACAGCTGTTAGGAGCAGGTGCCCTGGCAGCTGCAGTAGGTGAGTGCTCAGCTCTGGCTTTTTACTCCTTGGGTCTCCCTGTGCTATTTGGGGTCCCCAAATTTGGCCCCACTGTTCCTCCAGCTGTGCTGGCTATTTCTCTGGCAAAGCTCAAGTCCAGGGCCTGCAGTTGATGTCCATGGTAGCAGGTAGTGGTGAAGATGTAGAAAAAGTGTTTGCAGGCAGCATGGTGTGCTACCACATGCTGCCCTGGCTCTCTGGGGGACGAAAGAGGATCCAGCTCCAGTAGGCAGGGAGACCTGGAGGTCTGTCCCTAGACTGAACGTAATGTTTGGGGATGCTCATTTCCACTTTGTCCAAGTTCCAATACCCACCACTGCAATTCCCATTTTGCAAAGACACCTTGATAACCCCACACCTTCCTGAGCATCCCTGGGTGTACCAGCCCCACTGGGCAGGCGTCCCACAGTGCCTATGCCGCTCAGTGGCATGGATGGGCACCCCTGCCCTGGGCAGACATGCTATAAGCTGTGGGAAATGTCTCCCGCGGGAGGTGAAGATGAGGCTCTCACTGGGCACAGAGGTGCTGTGAGCAGCCAGGATGCTCACCTGTGGCTGCAGCGTGCTCTGTGCCTCCTGCAATGCTGCACCTCTGCTCCAAACCTCATCACCCCACTCATCCAGTGGCTGCCACCTTCTGTGTCCCCACCAAGGGTTCAGCTCATGGCAATGTCACTTGTCCCCATCAATTCATTATCTCTCCTCTCTCCTGGAGGCTGTGCTCCTGTCTCCCCGCATTGCTCCTTGTCCCCTTGCCAGGACTTCCATACTCTTTCCTAGTGGGCTTGCCAGGTAGGGGGCTTGGGCTTCCCAAAAAGTGGGTCAGGCCCTGGGCTGGGCTGCTGTGCCAGGTCAGCATCCTGTTCCCACACAAGCACCTCGGGTATGGATCAGGAACACTGTGTTGCTTCATGCATGGCTTCTGCTGCAAAGATCTCTTGGCCTCCATCATTATTGCTTCTGTATCTGCCTCTGTAGTTGGTATCAGGTCTTGTACTAGGCTAGTTTGCAGCATCCTTGTCACACCCTTAAGGAGAGCTAGGCTCACTGTGGTGGTGGCTGCATGCCTGTCCAGTTGACGTCCAAGCAAGCTGGGTGGCAAGCCACCTGCACACATGGCCTCATGTTCTCTGCATCCATGACCAGAGTGTGGATGGAGGCCTCAGCAGTTCCATTCATCAGGACTTTTTGCAAATGAGCAGTGCAGATCTGAAGCTACATCTGCTCTTTGTTTCCTTCCTCCATCTGCACTCCCAATCCATCTTGGTGCTGCAGACCACCAGGTGACCTAGGGAGATGTGGCTTGACCTTCTTCCCACCCCCAAGCCACAGAACCAGACTGAGGCTCAAAACCCCCAAGGTGATGTTCAGTGAGACAACTCCTCCATAGTGTCACCTTCCACGTCCACCTTTCCTGCACTGCATCAGCTGGGGATAAGCCAGGGAAGGGGTGCAGTCCCTGAGAGCCCTACTGGCAGCCCTGGCCAGTGGTGCTACTCGTGGTGCAAGGGCAGGGTGAATCCAAGTGTTGCTGGTGCTGGGGACTTGTGTACTTCTCACCTTAGCAAAAGAGCTCATTAATTGCTGCTCGAGCCGTTGTTGTTAATTGTTACTGTCCACACGCCCCAAGCGGCCAGCCCGGAGGGCACGTTTGTGAGAAAGAGCATTGACGGATTTATGTGGAGAGAAGTCATAGATAAAGGATTGCTCAAGCTTCATAAATAGACCCGAGGAAAAGAAAAAATAATGTTAAAAATAGGTCAAATCGCATTGGACTTTCTGTTGAAACAAGCCTGTTTGAGCGCTGGCCCCGGGGACAGGCAAGAGCAGGCAGCGTCCAGTGGGGAGGGACTGGTGAGCAGTGCACCCCAGGGAAGGTGGGAGTTGACAGGCCAGCAGCTCCCCGAGTTGACAGCCCACACCCATGGCCTCGGGGGACCTGCCTCCCCCTGCCCTGCCTAGGCACAGCCCCTGTCTGCCTAGGCTTGTGCCCAGAGATTCTCTGACTGCAGCATCCATGGCCTGAACCCTGGTTGGGTCAGTCTGTTGCAGGAAGGTTCCTGGGAAGGTGCAGGTTTTGAACAGCTGCAGGATGGAAATGCCACAGTCTCCCCAGGGAGCCTAGTCAAGCATTTAACTACTCCTGCAGGGAAAAAAAAAACGTTTCTTCTGTTTAAACAGTATTTCCCATTTCTGTTTGCACCTGTCACCTCTTGTCAGCTTGACACTGTCCTTGTTGCACCCTCCCTTCAGCTACTCATGTACATTGATAAGTTCCCCCAAAATCTTCTGTTCTCCAGGCTGAACAGTCTCTGCTTTCTCAGCCTCTCCTCCATACAACAGATGCTCCAGTCTCATCTTTGTGTCCCTTCCCTGGGCTTCTCCTGCATCGAGCTGGGGCCAGCTCTCCAGAGATGTGGCCTTACCAGTGCCGAGCAGAGAGGAAGGATTGCCTTCCTAGACCTGCTGGCAACACTTTGCCTAACGCAGACCAGGAAACCATTCAGCGCCTTTGTCCCAAGGGCACTCTGCTGGCTCATGGTCCACCAGGATCCCCAGGCCCTTTTCCGCCAAGCTGCCTTCCAGCTGGTCAGCTGCCAGGGTTTGTTCCTCGCTAGTTTTCAATTTCTTCAGCTCTATCAGGGTTCTCTTGGCCCATCTGGAGATTAAGTGATCCCAGAGGGATTGCTACACAAAGCTTCCCAAGATTGATGTGAAATTAACCCACAGGGCAAGTGACTCTTCCTTGTAGCTTTGCTCTTGCCCCTGCCCTGTTATGTTGACTGATTCCAAACTGGGAGGGAAAAGGCTTCCTCAGGTCCCCACAAGGATAAGCATCCTCCAGGTACAATTCATTGCTTTCTTCCTTGCTCTCACTGCTTTTCCCAGAAATTCTGAGCATCATGTTCATTAGGTTTTTGAGCACTCTGGTGCCATGAGCTGACACATCTACCAAGTCAGGATTATTCCCCCCTTCCTCTCCAATTTGCATTTATGCATGTTGAGTTTAATCTGCTGTTTTATCGTCCAACCACTCACTAACCGTCAGCTCACGGTGTGCGTCTGTGAGCCAGCCAGAGCCTTCGAGGCGCAAGGCAGGCTGACAGTGAGCTGGGGATTAGCGAGCCAAAAAAAGCCCTGAGTGGACACCCCTGCACTCTCGCAGTCATGCAGGCATGGTCTCTGCAGGGGGAATGGTGTGTCTTCTCATCACAAAGCCCTACACCAGCAAGAGGATCCCATCCTGTTCTGGGACTTGCTGCCAAAGGCTGCAGTGACATGTGGCTAGGTCCTGCTCCAGCACTGCCAATGTGCTCCCTCTGTCACTGCTGTTGTACCCTCCTCTGGCACCACCAGCACTGGTGTACCTTGCTCTGGCATTGCTGGTGTGCCCTGCTCTGGCACCGCCAGTGTGTCCTGCTCTGGCACCACCAGCATGCCACGCTCTGGCATTGCCAGCACGCTGTGGTGGGACTGCAGAATCTCTGCCCATGAATGTTAAACGAAATAGGGCTCTATGTTATGTAATGGCGTTTAATGTTTAATGCTGTTACTTACAAGGAGGGTGTTATGCAGACAGCGCCTGCGCCAGAGGCTGCCACTAGTTTATTTCCTTCCCCAAAGGGGCACAAGTGGCCTCTCTAATCCCTTCCTTGGGGTCTTCTCTGTTTCAAAGGGACCTGAGTGGAGGTGTTGCTTCCTCTCCCCTGTTCCACCAGGCTCTCGCTCCAGGGGAGGATCCCAGAGGCGTTGCTCCAGCTTCCATCAGATCAGTTTCCTCTGCCTCAGTTCATTGTTCCCTTGCAGCCTGCTCCAAGCCATGCATCTCCCTCACCACTCTTAACCACTGATGGTCCCGGCTCTGGGAGGGCTCAGCCCCAGGCAGATCCCAATTAGCTGTTAGACTCGTTAGCCCAGGCTGCAAAAGCCTGGAGGCACTCTGGGTGCATTGCTCCCAGTGGCTCTTTCCTAGCCCCAGGCTGCCTAGCTCTGCCTTCAGAGTGGAGTTCAGGGCTGGGACGAATTAGGGGTCCCAGGGGAGCAGGATATTGTTCTAACAGCCCTTCACCCCCTCTCCAGGACACTGACAGATCTGCTGAAGCAGCCAGGCCACAGCCCCTCCGAGAACATGGACAGCCTCATGGGGGGTGTGCAGGTCCCACTGAGTGAGGGGCTGGCTCGGGGTCCCTCCAGAAACAGCACAGGTAAGGCACTGGTGTGGTGGGGAAAAATAAGTTCCTTTGAGTGAATAAAGGTAGTGGGAGGGCACAGCCTACATCTGAGCCCCTACCCGTCTCTGCCCCTCCAGACAAGCCACCCTTGAACAACGCAGTGGCCATTGCCCCCTCACTGGGGCGGCCCCACAGCCATGGCAAACGCCTGCCGCTGGCCAGCAGCCTGGCCCTCTCAGCCCCGGACTACACTTCCTACACCACCCTCAAGTTTGGAGGTGAGTGCCGCTGCCGTGGGGGGTGGGATGGTGGCTGGGGGCGTGCACCCTGGTAACCCCAGAAACCAAGTGAGGAGGGGCATGGGGCCCACAAAGGGGCACAGGCAGGACAAGCATCCCAGTTTCCCAATGCTCCTGGGATCACTGCTCTCAGCAGAAACCCTGCAGCTCCTCCACCACTCCACCAGCCAGCTGTGCCCCCCAGCCAGTCAGTGCCCAGGGTCCTCCACGGATCCACTGTGCTTCCCGGTCAACCAGCACCCAGGATCCCACAGAGCCCTCAAGCACTGCCCACCCCATCAGGGTTCAGGATCCACACGGACACTCTGCACTGCCCAGCAGTCGGTGCCCTGGGATCTCCCAACAGCACTGCCCAGCCAGTTTATTGCCAGCATCCCTCCCTCAGCACCCGGAATCCCTCCTACAGCCCCCTCCCAGCCTTCTCCACCACTGCCCCCTCCCTGCTCCCCCGTGCCAGCAGAAAGGGGTGTCCCTGCAGGGGTGACACTGCACTGTCCCCACAGAGAGCACCACCGAGGACTTCTACAGGCGGTTCGGGGGGCTGGAGCCACCCCCTGCCAGCACACTGACCTTCCCAGCCGAGGCCCCGGTGCTGGCCGAGGGCTGCCCCCTGCCCAAGGCCAAGGGCCCCAAGGTGCCAGGGGGTCTGGCCTTCCCGGGGGGCTGGGAGGGGGGCCCCCATCGCGGCCCCCGCCGGCCGGGCCTGGCCACCCTGCGCCCTGAGGGGCCACCCGAGGCCTTCGGCCCCTCCGCCTCGCTGTACGGGCAGCACTCCCGGCACCTCGCCACCAACAGCAAGACCGAGGTCACCGTCTGATGGCCGGTGCCAGCGGGGACCGGGGCTGCCCCTCAAGGGGGAGCTGCGGCCATCGGGGGCAGCCCACCGGAGGAGAACACCACAGGACTTACACACACTGCGACGCTGGCCAGAGCGGGAGACACGCCGTCCTTCCTGGCCCAAGGGATGGGCTCTGCCAGCTGCACTTCACCATCGAGGAGGCACTGGGGACTCATCCGGACAAATTTCAGGCGTTCTCAGCCCACGTCCGGAAGAGGCTGAGCCGGGGACACACTGGCCATACCCTGCTCAGGGGATGGGGGCCAGTGCTGGACAGACTGGGAACAGATCCTGCTGGGGCCAGGCACCCCCACCTGGCTCCTCTGACGAGGTGGGGGAAGAGCAATTATCTCAAAGCACCGCCCCCATGCTGCCTGCACAGCCCCAGCAGCCCCCTGCCCTCCCCAGCCTCCTCCCTGCCCCACTGCCCCAGCCTCCACCTTGTCAATAAATAACACATTAAACTGTATGGCCTTGGCATGAATTGGCTGGGGAACTTCACACTCCTTACAAAACCTTCCCCCGGGGCAGCAGGGCTCAAAGTCCACTCCCCCACAGGGCCTGGGGAACCCTCTGCAATGGGGGATGTGGTGGGAACGCAGCTTAAAGGGCCAACTGCAAAACCCTTCAAGCAGCTGCACAAAAACCAGATCTCCTCTGTCTGAAGTTTAATGGTTCTGACAGAGTTTTACCAGGGGGAGCAGAGAAACAAAGAGATGGAGCGAAAGGACATTGTTCTAAAGCAAGGTCAGGTAACAGCCTTCCTCCCCTAGAGAAGCTCCTAAAATTGCAGGCTTCTGGCCCAACTCCACCTTGCTTGGCTCTGCTCGAGCCATCATCCTCTTGAGCTGCTTCCAGAGGAGCATGGAGACACCACACTTGCTCCTCCAAGGGACTTTCACTGCAAACGGTGCCGTTCTGTTCTCTAGGTCATCCGGACAAAGGACTGACAGCTTCACGAGACGCCTCTGAGGTTTTATGTCTCTAAAGGACTTTTCAAGCTCACCTCTGCTTAAGAGCAGCTGCTGGGTGGGATGAATAGAGCTAAGAGAAAGAGGGCAGGTGGGAGGTGGTGATAACATTCATCTTTATTAGTTAACAGATGCTCAGAAGCCCTGGAACAGGGTTTTCAGACAGCAGGTATGTTCCCTGGGGAACTTCCCCACCACCAGTTGCATCTCATATCACAAAGCATCCCTACTCTGAACTCCATGTGGATAAATAGACTTTCTTCACATAATCCATAAAACAATTTCCTCCCACCCAAAAACCAAAAAGTTACAGTATATACACACATATAAAAAAAGTTGTAGGGACAGATGGACAGCAAATTTTTGAACAGTGTAGAAAAAACAGGGCAAAGATCCCTCACTCTGGAGGGGGCAGAGACATACCAGCCATGCTAGGACCCTTGGTACTTCATGCTATTCACTACCTGGGTTTCAGCCCAACAGCTTCTCCCAGCTCCTGGCCCAGCCAGTACTCCCTGCAGCCCAGCCCCCAGGGCTCAGACTACCATAAGTGACAAAGTGAAACCTCAGCATCGCTGCTTTCCCAAAGCCTCACCTCCCATTTTACTGAAGCACAGAACTGCCCATGTGCTGCACGCAGACCTGGAGAAATGCAAGGTAACTCAGAGGTTGCCATAGGCAACAAGGAGTTTCTGTATTTCAGGAAAAAAACTCCTTGACAAGGAAGAAAGCATGAGAGCCACAGAAGAGGGGAAAAAAATCAGGAGGAGGCAATCTACTTCCCCAAAACAGGATCACCAGTAAGCTCGTGAACTTGGCAATGAGCAATCAAAATGTGTCCAAATCAAGAGCTGTTCTGCACACTTAGGGCACCTGCTCAAAGCTGAAGTTGCTGCCACCAGAGTGTCCCCTACACTGATCAGACACTCTTGAGAGCAACCTCTCCCCCTCAAACAATGCGCTCCCCCTCCAACCACCGACTCCAGGAAGCAAGGGACACCCCAGCCAGTAGGACAGTACTGGCTATTGCAGCTGGGTGTCCACCAGCTATTCCCCAAATAAAGTGGGGGAGATAGGAAAACACCTTCTGGTCCCCATGCTTTTGTCCACAGCTACAGACCACAATTCCTACTGGGAACAGGCTTTGCTGAGAGACAGGTTTCTCCTGGCCCCAGTTTCCATCTCCTTGAAGCCAGGCAACTCCAGAACTAGCATTACCTGTGTTCAATTACTGCAGCACATGAAATGGCCCTCCCAAATGCCAAAAGACCCTGTGCAAAGGGAAACCACAAGCCCCTATCTTTCTCCTCTTATTCTGAAGGAGCTCATGCCTCTCTGCAAGAACTGGACACATGTAAAAGCTTCTTGCAAAACAGTCCAAGTTTGCAGGAGCTGGGCAGTACAGGCTTGATTGAGACAGGATGGGTTTGGATGGCTGCCTGTATCTAAATGCTTTGAGCTGCCAACATGGAGAACATGCCGGCCATACACATGGCAGAACAGCAATGCCCACTTGCCAAATGCTGGTTTCCACTTATGCACATGTGAGAGGGCAACCACTCTCCACCTCTTCTTTGGAGAGATGCAACAGGAAAGGCAGAGAGAAAGAGGGCGAACCATTCTCTCCCTGTCCCAAATCCACCTCCCACTCCTGGAAAGTCACAGGCAATTCAACACCTGCAAGTCAAACTGCTCGGAATAACAACAGTAAGAAAGCTGGGAGACTTGCACCCTAAACCAGTGCCTCCCAAATCCTGCAGGAGCTGTGGAGGAGTTAGAGAAGGTAAGGAGAAACACCTGAAGACAAGTTCTGGGACTGGGAGTTGAGTAACATAAAAAAAAACCTGTTTCTAAAAATTGTTTCTGCGTCAACAAAAAGGCACCAGAGAAGCATTCACCCTTCATGCCAAGTGCAGGGCACTGCATGTCCACCTCTGCTGCCACCCAGCACCAGATGACCAGGGATGCCAAGGTCTTCTATCAGGCTCTGCTTGTTGCAGTCTGCCACAAACCCACCCCCTGCTGAAAACTGGAGGCAGCTATCACAGGAAAAGACGCCTGAAGCAGAAGGGAAGGGAAATCTGCTGCATTGTTCCCCATGTTTTTGTAAAGCCACAAACATTCCTATAAAAAAACCTGTATAAAAACTGTAGAGAAATTTTCCAGGCAGTACTGGCCCCAAGCGATACTCCCAGAGCACCTAGGGAAGTTGGGTCTAGAGGGCTTCAGTTTCCTGACACACAACTCAAGGAAAGCTGGTGCCTTCCCCTCTCTTTTGGGAACAGCCTTAGGCCCCAGCAGCCCCACGGGACAAGGCTTGAACAAATCCTCTGCCCTCCCCAGAGATTTCCTTTCTGCAGAGGTGTTTGGAAAGGGAACAAAATATCCCTGAGGACAGACACGGGATGTGCCACTTCTCTATGCCGTGGGCTTGTGGGCTTCTCTCCCAAGCAGGGATGGGTGATTTGTGTCGGGGCAGCGCTTCTCAACAGCCCCAGGCATAGTGACAAAAACCACAACTAGACAGATTCCTGCGGCAGTGCCTGAGAACAAGCAAGGAAGCTAGTAAAGCTAAACCTGGGGCAAGTTTAGAAAAAAATCAAACCCAAAACCCTCCCTCCCTCTCCCACCCCATCCTGATCCCACCAGCACAGCCCTAACCTAGCACTTTTTCTAAGGTCCAGAAGGGAAGTCCAGGCCGATGCTCAACCAGGCTGTCTTTGCACAAAGGGAACCCCTGCCGGCATTAGGAGGCAGCGATGGCCGTGCCCCCACTGAGCTTGACGATCATCTGCTGGCAGTCGTTGCAGGAGCGCTTGTCCCCCACCTTCTCCAGGGTGCGGGCAGCCTCGGCCAGCAGCACCGCGCGCTGGCCCGGCGACGACAGGAAGGACAGGGGGAGATGGCGGCAGGCCAGCAGGATGGCCGTGGCTCGCTCCCTTTGGCCCGGCAATGTGTCCAGTTCACCTAGGGGCAAACAGTGAAGAGAGAAAACTCAAAACAGAGCAACCACCTGCATGAGAAAACCCCACCACAGAGGCCGTCAACTGCTTCTCTGGCTGGCATTCCCTGGCTGAGCCATGAGCAGGGGGCACCCTGAGGGCCTTTGGGCTAGCAGAGGAGAACACTGAGCTAGAGTCAGGTAGGAACTGTCAGTCTGGTCTTCTACAGAGGCAGTTCCTTTCAGCTCACTTCCTAGGGCTCAACCCAACATTGGCATTCATGCTTCCCATTCCCTTATATCCTTCATCTTTCGGCTCTTCTTTTTAGAATTCCCAGCTTCTGCCTTTGCACTGACTGCTCCACACCCCAGACTGCCAAGTTCTGTGCACTTGTAGCTTCATGAAGGCAAATGTTTTCCAGTCTGTTCGCCAACACCTCCAGCCCAGGGCTCGCAGCTCATGTTAGCTGGCTTATAGAGAACATAGCAGAAGCATTGCCTTGAGCCACAGGCTGACGGCAGCTCATTATCCTGACACAGCAGGAGACACTGCAGGTTGTATCTATGCCCCCCACAACTTGCCCAAGCACTGCCCCCTCCCAGTCCCACATGCAGTGGGTCACTGCCTGGGCCCCAGAGCTGACCCTGTTTGCTGCTCTGGGGCGTGCGCCGCCTCAGGCTGTGCTCCAGCAGCTGGTGGGTGCGGGTCGGGCTGGCCCCTGCCATCAGGCGCACGGTGGCCTCGTGGAGGAAGACCTGGAAGGGAAGGCAGGATAGAAGATGAGAGGTGGGCTGGCACAGGGACGATGCTGTGGCTGAACTGTCATCCCTCAGCCACGACATTTCAAGAGCAGAGCACTGACACCTTGACAAAAACAGAGACCCATTTCCACGCTCCTCCCTCATCTTTCCACCTGTCTCTGGGGAATTTGCAGGTCAGGGCAACCATGAGGAAGGGGAAAAAAAATTGACACCTAACTGTGAGTGGCCTGGAAAGGGGAAGGATTGAGAGCAGGGAACAGGGTAGAAAAATCTGAGAGCAAAATTTGGCACTGTGGTCCAGGCAGGATTCTCAACCTAGGCTGCTAGTGCAGTGCTTTGGTAACAGCATCAAACTTTGAAATCTAGAGTTTGGACAACACCAGGACAACTCTCACATCCAAGTATTAGACTCTACTTCCTCTATAGAGGCTTAAAACTAGATGAACTGAAGAGAAGCGGGGAAATGCCAAGGAAAGCACCTGGGGCTCTACAGATGCAGAAGGCATTTGACCCTCCAGCCACTCAGCAGAGCCAACACGGCTGAGGAAGCTTCCTTCCACACTCCCCAGAGGGACAGACCCAGTCTGAAGCCACCTTAATAGGATGCGATGGTTTTGGCAATACACATGTGCTGATGGTTTTCCATGCAGAAACTAAAGTGGATACTTCCCCACATGCACTGAACTCCCACAGGAGCCTCCCTCATCCCCCACCAACAGGAAGTACAGAGGCTGGTAGAAGAAGAGCATCCCACCCCAAGTATCCAAACCACGCAAGCTCAGATACACCCTGTGTTTCCAAGGGCACCAGCTTCCCATCACCCCAGGAAGGGCTACAGACAAGCTGGACGTGGAGCAGGCAGGGAGGCGAGCCATCACCTTGCGGTAGGCGGGTCTGAAGCTGTGGGCTAGCTTGCGCAGGCTGCCCAGGTCGCGCTGGAAGCCCGTCAGCTCGGGGGCCGAGGCGTGGTAGGTCTCCCCCAGCGCCTGGCTAACGTTGGCCTGCTTCTGCCACAGGCTGGTGCGGAGCGAGAGCAGCAAGTCACAGGCCAGCAGCTGGATCATCTGCAAGAACCAACATGTCCGGGCACAGGCTTTTAGTAACACATAGCACTGGGTGAGTAACAAACTACATGGCTGCTGACACAGCCCATGGGAGGGAACCACAGCACCTCCTGTGGGGTTCCTCTGCCCTCCCCGCTGTGTCACTCTACCACAAGGCACCAAAGGGAGCAGGCCTTTGCATTTTGCCCAAGTGGCATCTCTCAACCAAGACAAGGAAAGGTGCCAAAGGCACATTGTATCAACATTACATGCCCTTGCCTGCACCTTTCACTGAGATCGATGCTAACAAACACAAACTGATCCCATGGAAACACAGCCTCCTGCAGAGGTTTTCCTGCCCAAAAAGTGACACTAACTAGTGGAAAAACAGCAAAGACAGCCGTGCCACCTGCAGAGAAAAAAGAGGCAGTCACGGCACAGCCAACAGCGGCTGCCAAACCCCCTTTTCCCCATCTGCTGCTGCCCCCTAGCACCACTCCCGGCTCTGGGAGGGCTCTCTGCCTGTGCTGCTGAACAGAGAGTGCCTCTGTACTGCACTGCAGAAACATTGCACAGTCACTGCCACAACATGCAATGCAACTACAATGCACTACAGCTGCCACCCAGCAACGATGAAAGGGACCAGAACCACGTCCCATATGCCATGGAGGGAAGCTCCAGTTTTATGTAATCCTGGAAAGAAGAGAAACAAGCCCCACACAAACTCAGGAGTAGCACAGCAGTCACACTTCTGTGTCAGAGGATTCCAACATTCATGAGTGTGGCCTGAAACAAGCAGACTTGACTTAGTGATGTCCTGTTTTACAGGTATCACCAACTTGACCTGGAGGAGAGAGATGGATACTTTCCATCTATGCAGGGCCAAATTCAAACTGGTCAAAGCACCAGAAAGGGGTGACAGCTATTGGCACAGGAGGAGCGAGAGCTGACACCTTGCCCAGGGAGATGACACTGTACTTGTGGCTCTGCTCCCCCATATAGCAGAAACAGAACAATGGCAATGCCCTTTCCAAGGATAGGGAAGAAGCTTCCCCTCTAATCCCATGATCCACAGAGTGAATGCAGAATGTAGCTACAACAGAGAAGTAACACACCTGCAGCAAGACCAACCTTACAACCAAGACAGACCATGTGTTATCTCAGGGCTTACAATGCTTACATTGTTGAGGACAGTGCTGGACGTGCCACTGCTCATGTTGAGGCTGTTCCACAAGTGACTGCTGGCCCTCTCACAGTGACCCAGGGAGCTCTGCTGTCCATCTGCCTTTCCAGACAGAGAGGCCTGCATAGCTTTACACATGTAGAAGGTAGCTTTCACCAGGGCATTCCTGAAAGAGAAAGCAGGTTGCTTTCAAGCAATATCATGTCATGCTGCTACAGCATCAGCTTTCACTCTCCCACCTTCAAGAGATATCATCACTCCTTAGACAGAAAAAAGACGGCAATTGTTCCTCACCTACACAGACAGAACAGAGAAATAAGAGAAACCTGGCAAAGATTCTTTAGTGCAAAAGAACAGAGATGGTGACACCATCCTTTCCATCATCACGTGAGTTTTGGTTGATTTTACAAGGTGGGAGACTGTGTAATTAGAACAAAGCCAAAAGACATCCCTAAAGAAGCAGTTATGACTGACTTCTAGTCCACAGCTTTCCTATCAGTATGCAAGCCTTGACCGACACGTGAACTACTGAGCACACTGGTACTTGCAAAGCACAAGAGACACGCAGCTCCAGAGCACAGGTAGGCGTGACTCCACAGAACAGCATTAGGGGAAGGAGTCACCCCTGTTTACAAGGAGCAGCAGTTTGAAAAGTGTATGAGGCCTACGCACTCTGACATCTCCAGGGACTTTGGCATGCGCTCCACTTCTGCAAAATGTGACCTCACAGCTGCATCGTCCCCTCTGAGCCAAGCGATGGCCATGGCCACAGCTGCCGACCACCACCGGCACACCACGTCGGGACCTGCAAAACAGAACCAGCGCCTGCAGCCCGGGAGAGCACCTGGCTCCCTCACACCTGGGGAAGTGGACAGGTATCACAGGCCCTTGGCAGTGCCTTCCTCTGGGATTGATGCTAATGAGCCCAAACTGATCCCATGGGAACTCAGCCACCCATGGGAATGCTGAAATATGCTGCAAGAACACAAAAGAACTTGGCAGCATGCAAACACCCTACATCTGACTGCAAGCAGAGTTTTGGATGGCATGTTTGTACCTTGTCAACAAGAAAGTATCGCACCATCTTGTCTAGAAATTTGTTGACTTCCTTCCTGACAATGATCTCCACTCACCATCCCAAAATAATAACTCCACTCATATATACACTCATGATTGGCACTGATCACCATTAAGACAGTACATTGGGTTCCATATAGAATTGTCCTCATTATTTAACATCCCCTCAAAAACTTCCTAAAGCCTGCTTAGGGCAAAAGGATGTTCTGCAACTCTAACCTGCTTTTCAATTGTACGGCAAATACTGACCCAAGCACAGACTTCGCTTTTAAAAAAATAATTATTTAGTTTTCCTACTATGTTTGCTCTATACATTTTAGGTACAGCAGTTAATCTGTGTCTAAAGCTGCACCAGCATCCCAGTGAGCTGCCAGGCGCTGTCTGTACCAACACCAAGCTAAACAAATACTGTACCACCCTGTTAGCAATCCAGCCCAAATGAACACATGGCTCAGAGGGATTCTGCAGCCCATGATGTCCCACTAAATATACACCAAGGGACCAAAACAAGCCTTCCCAATATATGCCCAGAGCTTGCTCACAGCAGAGGCTGCAGGTCTCTGGAGATTGAGAAATATATCTTGACAGCCACTGTGAAAGTGGGGGCAACCCAGTTCAATAGGTAATTAAATTGAAAAAAACCCTTCCTGTACTTCAGCTGCAATGCTGCCGTGTTTGTTTACATGCTCCACCCTTCCTCTCGCTTTACATTGCTAGGAGCAAGCTCTCAGGCAAGGGCACAGGGTTCAGATTGGAAATAAAATATTGCTCAACAATACAAATAGCAGCAGTCCCTGGCTGGGCACTCAGCATTATAACACAGAGCCAAAATTATAAGCCTTCTTAATCACTTTCTTCCACACTGAGCTGTGGTACCAAACTGGTGTGCAATCAGGACTCACTCCAAGGATTGCATTTCTCCTTGACTAGAGTTTGAGAGGTGGTAGGGAGAGGAAATTTGTATTGGCAGTAAATCCTGCATCTGAAAGAGCTTCAATTCTGCCAGACTTACCCAGGGCAGACTTGAGTACAGAATTGCTGGCAAAGGGTGGGGCTCCACTTCCCATTGAGTCCAAGAAGGAGTTGAGCAACTTCAGGTACTCCATGGCACCTGAGAATTCACTGAAACAAGGAACAAGGCAGATTTTTGCTATGTTGTCAAACAGAAAATACCAAGGCACTTCTCGTTCACAAGTCAAATTTAAACAGTGCTGAACCTTTAAGCCCACAGAAAGCTCAAGCTCTGCAAGTAAAACAACACTGGTGGACTGAAGAGACCACCCCATGATTAGAAGTGCAGAGCAATGCTCTGAGAGGAACAGCTTCACATCTCCCCTTTCATGACCACCAGTAGAGAACTAGACTTAACCTCAAGGCTCACATCAAACATAGACATACATTACAAGCTGATTATAGGCTCCTTTTCAGTGACTGCCTCCAAAAGAGGCTGAATAAACTTCTCTGATTATTTGCATATATGCAAATATGTAAGAATGGAAGCGACAGCATGTTCTCAGTACTGGTCAGAGAATATAGCATAGGCAGCAATGACCTAATTTAACTGGGACATGCTACAGATGAAGATCTTGAGCTCCCACCCCTAGAGTGGGACAAAAAAAGCTTGCTGTTGTACTAGATCTAGTCCTTCCCATGAGGAGACAGGACTCCCAAAGCATAGTGACAATCCACCTCTCTTCTACAAATCCTTTTACCTTCTCTCAACAGCAGCATCTGATCACGAGCAATTAAACCAAACTCTTGCTCATTCTCTGCCAGGAAACAGATTGGGAAAAAACCCAGAGCTACAGAATATTTTTCCTACAGAGGTAGGGAAACTGGATTATCTTCCCATCTGAGGCTTTTACCCACACTTTCTGGGGACAGGATCCTTACAGAGCTTCCCATATATGTATGTAACATTTGCCTAGCACAGCATATCTGGAGATCAGCAAGAAACAGTGCTGAATTACTAGCAAAGGCTGGGTTCCGGCTTCCTGCAGAGTCCAAGAGAAAGTTGGACACGGTTCAATACAAAAAGTTGCTGTTTCCCACCTATTTTCTCCTTTCATTTGGTCAAAGAGCTTAGAGACAATGACAATTATGTTCAACATCATCTTTCCTCCTCTTGCCACATGTCTGTTTGGTTCTTTACTGCAAGTAGATATCACACTCAGTCAGAAGAACACTCATGCACAAAGTAGCAAGCTGGTGGCTTCACTCTCTGACCTGCCAGACCTTCATGCTCTAAAAGCCCTGGACATAGGTCCTGGTTGATAGACGAGGTAGGTGCACACTCACTCACACATTTTTGTCCTCCTGAACATTAAACTTTGTCACAGCAGAGAAAGTGCCATCTATTTAGTTGAGCAATCAACCAGTATTACCCCAGCTAACACCAGAAATCCCCACCACTCCCAGGTTCACCTTTGACTTGAGAGGTTTTAATACCAAGAGGCACAGCTTGCTCTGCTAATAAACAGTGGTGGTCAGACTAGCATTGTCATTCCAAGCCTTTAGCAAGGACTAACCAAGCATTTTGCCCCACAGCACTGGGTCAGTGGTTATGAGCTCTGCCTCAGAGCCTGCTGCTGCGGCCAGCAGTGCCCAGTGGGCCACACATACTCACCATGACTCCTCCTCCTCTTGTCCTGCTACCTCTTTCCTAGTCTGAGGCTTCACAAGTGAATCCACTGCTCGCTCCAGCAGGTTCTCACAGAATGCCTGATGGACCTGTGCAATGGGATCCGCTAGAGAATAAGGATAAACCAAATCATTTAACTTGCATATTGCCCCAGACACCTCCCAATACACTCAGAAAGAATAATCAAAATGTAGGAAAGAGCATGATGAAGAATAGTAGAAGGAAATTCTCAAGAAACGAACTGAATTATTTAGAGACTAAGTTTTAGGGCTTTTTTATCCTTTCAATCCCCTTGTAAAGCTACAGCCTTTGACCAAAGATCCCTCTTGCACTTCAGCCTCTCAGCAGAACAGTGAAAACACTGCTCTGCAGATGATAAACCTTGGCCACGTCAAAGTCACTCCCCAGACATTCAGGGCCACCTTTGGATTGTGTTCCAGCAGGTAAAGACACAAGCAGTATGACACAGCACAGGATACAAAGGGTGGCAAGCCAGACCCCGCAGGCTGAGGAGGCATCTCAGCTTCTCATGCCCTCTCACCCATCAGAACCACAAGCAGGATAGGGATAAAAGAAACACTCTGAAACATGACACCTGCTTTTGTCCCAGACAAGAGTGGAGAGACTGCCTCAAAGCACTGAGATGCCCCACACTTGGGAAATGAGTGTCTCTCACCAGGATTCCTTTGCGTGCAGTACAGGCTCTCCTTTGCAGCAGACTTCACCATCCAGCTGCGCTCCACGAAAAACTTCTGTCCCAGGGGGTGGCACAGCCAACGCAACGAGTCAGGAATGGCACTGCGCTCCGAGCTGCACAGGCTCTGAGCCTGGCTGAGAAAGTAGCTCTGGTGAAAGGAGAGGACAAGATTGAGAACACTGAGGAAAGAGCAGCAACAACGAGGACAAAGATCATATCATAACTGCAGGTCATATTGTAATTGTAGTGCTAGTAGATGCCCTCCCCAAGATACAGCAATGCCAGCTTCCAGGCTTTCCTAGCTCTGCTTGAGGGTGTGATCAGGGAAGATAACACAACTCACCGCCAGGAAACCAAGCTTGCCTCCACAGCGGGTTTTCAAGCCAACTGCTGCCGTCAGGTGGATTTCTGCCATTGTGCTGGGTGGGATTTTTTCTTCTGCACACTCAGCCAGATTCACAGCACACAATGCCATGTGCAAGCCCGAGTAAGCTGAGCTGGAGGGAAGTTTACCTGTATCAGCAGGAGAAGGAAAAGTGTTAATTTTTAATCAGTAGTACCAGCTACTAAATACTACCACAATTTGCAGGGCTACTGTCCTAAAGAAACAGTAAGAACCTGTTGATATGAGAAGCTTACACTGCTGTTGCTTCAGCTGCTCTTACAGAGTTTTTTTACTGCATGAACCAACAACTAAACCAAACAATAAGCCTCAACCAATAGCTGTTGCTACCAGCACTAGAAGTAAAAAGTGCACAAATGAGACAATCAACCAGTAAATGATGATGATGCAAAAAAAGACCCTCAATGCTTCCTGACATAAAATTGAAAGTCAAAGCAACATGCATAAGATCAGAAACCAGTATTGAGTCCTTTTCCCTAAAAGACCTTCATGGCCTACAAAAAAAATTACACTCAACAATCTAAGAAATCCATAATTAATTAGTTAATCCAATTTTGAGATGCTGCAGGCGAAACTACAATTCTAAACAGCACTGAAATAAAACATTTGAAATCCCTGTCATGTAATCCTGTCATCGACCAATGAACCTGTTGTGTTTTATTAAGTGGCTCCTAGAATTTGTCAGGCTAATTTCTAACAGCAGCCCTCCCGGAGGAGAGAGGCTGTAGTGCTCTCCATGAATGTTCCAGGATCAGCTGAGTCTCCTCATTCAATAACACCAGACAGCAGATCTGCCACCTCTGCTCCCACCTGTTATGTGGAGCTGATGGAGTTTGTGATATGCTAGGGCAGCATCCCGAGCGCTGGTCTTGGCCTCATCCTCGAACCCAGCGGTGGCCTCCCTCGCCCGCCACTGATGAGAAGTCCTCTTTAGCAGCCACCGCACCAGGGCCAGCTTCTGCAGGCTGTAGCGGATCACATTCCAGGACAGGCTGCAGGCCAAGTCCAGGCGGGAAGCTGGCAGCGCTCGCCCGAGTACTGACAGGCAAGTCTGCAGGTTTGACGCAGCTGCAGCAAAATCACCCTGCAAATGACACAACGAAAGGTTTAGCAACAAAAGTCATTAACAGAGACACTTTGGGACCTCCTTGGCACTGGAAGCAAGGCAAACTCATGTGCAAGTCCCTCTTCAGCAGAGGGACATCAACACAGAAACTGAAAACATAACAGCAGTTTACACCAGCTTGAAATCTGTCCCTAAATACACTTTCTACACATGGTTCTGATCCTGTACTCTCTGAGAGACACATCAGCACTAGATGAAAAGAGCTTCCTGCTTTGTCAAACACCATGGAAATTTCAGGGTCCCTCAACAATATGTTGTATATAGTGTTATAATGTTGGAATGTTGGAGGACACAAGAGAGATGATGGACTTTGGACCCGGTTAACATAAGAGATTTGATAACAGGATGCCTTGGCAAAAGCAAACGAAACTTTGAAAATTAGACTTACATTGCAAGAAGATTAAATCAAACAGGTTTACCAGAAAAAGAAAATCACATTAAACTCTGCAAGCAAGAGATTATGTTATATGCATAACTTTGTGTATGTGATTTTAACCTAATCATTGTAGTACACATTACTAGTCTCCCTGAAATAGTAGATAAATGTTTGTATCCCACAATAAAATCGGATTCTGATCACCAAGTCAGTCTACCCGTCCCTCTCCATCGCCAATATTATAATATAATGTTTCCTCAACAATAAAGAGGACTTCCAAGATGCTAGAAGATAGCAGACAGACATAGCAGAGGCCAGACTCTGGATAAAACCCAAGATGTTGCTGCCAAAAACTAATACAAGATGCAGTAGCTAGCAACAAGGACAGAAATTAGGAGCCTCTTCCTCTGCTTCCATGCCTCACTAACTTAGACTGAGTAGGACAGTAATCTGCTCAGAACAACCTGGCAACAGCTTCTCTGAAATCACACAGGATGATCCACTCAAGGAATACAGTATCTAGCAAGTGCCAAGCCACTGCCTCATTGGGAAACATTTACCCACAATCCCATCTAAAAGATGCATTTGATGCAAAACAAGGAGTCAGCTTTACCCGTGCCAAATCCAGGTCCGCTTGCTTGCGGTGCCTCCAGAAGGTGACTGAGGACCTTGAGTGCAGCCGGGTCACCGGCTCTCCGTGCACGAGGAGCTTTATGAACACGCTCAGTACAATCACTCCATTCACGAGCCACAGGATTAGGGTGGGCATCACCCAACCAAACCAACCAGCTGCATCTACAAAGGATGTCCCAAAAAGGAAAGTTAAAATCTAACCTGGACACCAAAAGCCTGGCAATACAACAAGGGCAGACTCCAAAGGGTGTCTTGCTATGCTTGCCACATGTTTAATCAGCTTTTGCAAAGAGTGCAGCTCAATCAGGAAACACCTATACCAACACCTCTTAACCCAAACTCCAACCCTCAACATTCCCAATTAAATTATTATTTTTACAATATTGTTGTATTAAAAAAAAGATCAGCACTTAGTTTTCCAAGAGCTGTCTTCTGATTTTTCTGTAAGACACACCCACAGGTACTCAATACTCCAGTATCATTTTCCAATCTTTTTAAATTTGCAAAGCAACACTGAGGAACCATATTTACCAGTCATGAAGACAACTGCATGCCTACAGCATCCCCCCACCCTCTCCTAAGCTGAACTTTTAACTATGAATTTTAGGGAATGAGTGTATCAACAAGCCCAGTTGCAAGACTCCATAGCAACAGTGTAGTAATACTCAATCATGAAGTGACAAAAATCAGTCAGTTACTTTAAAACCAAATACAAAGTGAACGTGCCTCAAAGACTGGTGAAGACAGGAAGACGCCCTTACCCTGAACTAATTTTCAAGGATCTATGCCAAAAACCCAAGCTGCTGGGCTACAAACAGGTGCCACCTCAATCTCACCACACTGAGCCATGGCTGGTTTATGCAAGAAGAACACTGGATGTGAATTGGAGCCACATCCAAGCTGGCTCTCCTTCCGTGCCCTGCACTGCAGTTGCTGCCCTTCCCCACCCACTAAACAAAGGTCGTACAACTCCCTGAGCACACAAAGCCATCCTGCTGAACCACAGCCACCCTTCACTTTGTGACCAGGTGGCTTTTAGGGGGACTGTAAGGCTGGACGTCCCCATGGCCCAAAGCATGCCAGCCCTTTACCTGACTCGATGGTCAGCACGCTCCTGCCGGAGCCATGGCGCACCAGGCTGTCGGACTCGGGGCTCCCGCGCACGTCCAGGAGGGACGTCAGTGGATTGAAGGAAAGGCAAAGGAATGTGAGAGCACACAGGAGGATTCGAGAGCGATCCACCATACCAAGCGCCACAGGAGGAGAGTCAGGGTCATCTTTAACCTTCAAGGGAATAGGAAGGGAGAGAAAAAGGAGAGAAAACCCAATGTTTACCATTCTGGAGCACAACAAATGTTTATGCCAAGGAAGGGATAGGGAAGAAGGAGAAACAGAACATGTATAAATTTGCTTTTGAGCTCCAGATAAGCAAGAACTAAGCTTTTCTTAGCTTAGTAAGATAAGGCTGAAATATTTGACTGCCTTCAACTTCCTTCTGTGTTCAGTCATGTCAAGTATTAACTGTAACTGTATCCCTGGGTTAGGCTAGGATTAACCTTTGCTGCCCTTACTCTTTCGAAGATCTCCCAGAAAACCCACTTCTGTGATATCCATAAAACAAACCCATAAGCCCAAGACAGCTAACAGCTTTTTGTTACTCTGAGAGGGGGAATGGAGATTCCATCCCCTCCATTTCCAAGTTCTCCTGCTTTACTCACTGGACATACATATGCTGGAAAGCCATGGGCTCCTTGGGTAATGAACATGCACTTTAAATCCACAGAGACTGTACAGGGGCTGAAGGAGAAGTACAGTTCTTCCAGCAACTAAAGGTACAGCTCAGGTAATACAGCTCAGGAAATAGTCTCAGTAATTTAAAGAAAGACAGAACACAAAGATGCACCCTCCTCACCCTTACAAAGGATCTCTAAGCCCTGCAAATCTGCTTGCCAGATGTCTGCTGGTTCCACTCTTGAGAATAAGAACTCAAATTCTGGCTCTTCAATATCCTGAAGAAGATAGGTTATATTTGACAGTTCAAGTCACAACTACCTTTGCATCGTCAAGGAGAGGGCTTCCTGGCTCTGAATCAATGGAATAGGGAGAGAAGCCAGCCGGAGATCCTGAATCAGACGCTGGAGGAGACATCAGCAGCACGTTCTGGTTGAAGTCATCAATCTTCAGGTCTACATCGTTGTCAACCAGACTGCTCAGGTCAATGCCCTTCAACAGCTCTGAAAAAAATCAGAGTGCATTATGGACATGTTACTCCATCCTGACTCGTGTCAGTAGCTCTCAGATTGGCTCAGTCATCTGTAGTAACACTGGCCACTATCCATACAACCTCTGTGAAGGATAAGGAACTGCAAGATAACATCCTACATCCATGCTGACTGCCTCCCATCTGCTACAGAGCCTCCACAACTTACTGTTTTTTTGGTTAGCCAGCTTCAGAACCATGTTCTCCTGCCTCAGCTTATGGTTAGCTTGCTGCAGGTATTTAATGTAGTCAATGGCTTTTCTCAGGACTCCAGACTTGTGCATCTGTAAGGAATTAAATGTACAAAAAGCAGTTTATATTAAGAGCATCAAAGGATCACTGCTGCCTGTAGGAATACCACAACCCTTTGTATTATGTGATGAAAAAATGGTATAAAGGACTCTCAGCAGCTGCAAAGGAGCCATTAGCAGAGCATACTCTGTGGGCAGGGTATCAAAGATGGACAAGGATGAGGTCTCTCTAAGATCTTTTAAAAACAGTACAAGAGAAATTGATTAACATCCAAATAACAATGGAGTTGACACTTAGGTTTCAGCCAGAAACAGTCCCTTGAAAGTACCACAGTTTGTAAATGAAGTGGGTCAGTTCAGGGACAGAACAAGCTGCCTAATCACTGATAAATTCTGAGATAAGTAGTTCCCTCCTTGCCTTACTCACTTGGCCATCTCCATGCAAATCCCTGCTTCCAGCAGCAGTGGGCAAGTTTATCTGTTTATCTTCTAAACATAAGCCACAAGTACTATGAAGCCACTGCATAATATAGATGTTTTCAAAAGCTTCCACTTCCAGCAATAGGAGGTGACTTCACTAGTGCACTTATTTGTGCAGTAGTCACAGGAGGTATCAAGAATACTAATCAAGAATACTACTGCCTGCCTCACCAGCATGAGGTAAAGCAAGTGGGAACAAACCCTGAATATGTGGTGCAAGAAAGCTTCCAATATTTGAGCAAGCAGGAGTTTTTACAGCTCAGTGTCTAAAGGAAATAAACTGGAAAGCTCTGTAAACCCTCATCCTTACTGCAGTCACATGGAAAAGGAAACAATTGAAGCAAGATCTTGTTTAGCTGAGTTATCAAAACGTCCACTTGGATATTCTACCTAGAGGGCCTATTTTAAGTTAGATCTAATTAATATAATAACAAATGCATAAGGTATAGCTTATTTTCAAGAAACAGTACCACTAGCATAGTAAAATTAATATTTTACAGATGACCCTTCCTGAATACAATTTGGAACACAAGTGATTCTCACCAGCCTCACCCCGATACATGTGTGCATGCTACTAACAGCTGCATGTACCCAAATGCTTCATTTGGTAGAGCAAATGAGCACCTGCAGACTAGTATTTGTGACACCACATTTGCACTTATCTCCCATCTTTACCTTGGCATCTGTCCCCATGACCAGGTCCTTCAGCTCAATTATTTTGTCATTTATGGACGACCGGTAGCGCTTTTCAATGATGTTGTGAGTTGTTCTCCTCTCTCCTTCTTTGGGTGGTTCAGGTTGCTTGACACCCCCAGGAACTTGTTTAATAGGCACCTTTTCTTGTCCCACCATCACTGGCATTGTGGTCAAAATGGTCCCATTGCTCCCAACAAGGGTCTACAAAGACAAAGACCACACATACCAAGTGTCAAAAGCAATCAGCCAATTTAGATAAGGTTTATGATGGCAAAAGAAGGAGTAAACAGGAATCAGGAAAAGTTGGTACAGCTCAGAAAATGTGTGAGATGCCAAAATCCTTCAATCTTTCTTGGCTGGCACAAGCACTGGCACAGAAACACAGGAAAAATCTGTGCCAGATTTTCACAGGAAAAATCTGTGTCACTCTGGCTCCCACACTGGTCACTGTGGAATAGGAACATCTCTTGTTCTCCAAACACATCAACATTTCTGCCAGTACTACGCTCTGTTCATCCATTTAAATAGAGAAAGGGACTAAAGCTCCCCCTTGTTCCTACAATCTTTACACTCCAAGTGTCAAAATCCACCTTTTCTCTGGACAAATAATCATGAAAACAACAACAGCCTACACTGCTTCCACTGACACAACAATAATGCTGGAAAGGATCCAACTATGAAAAAACAACCTTTGGCTTAAGGAACACAGTTCAAATTGATTTGAATTTCATTAGATGAAAAAAAAAAACAACCCATAAGCTATAAAAATGCCTTAATATGAGGAGCTAAGACTAATGAGTGATCTACAGCAGAATGGAAAGCTCAAACTTGGGCATCTAGATGTAGGACAGACCATCTAAGCAAACCAAAGCAGTATGTACTCAGAAATAAAAAATTATGAATCCCACCAGAATAGCTGCACAGAGGGCTCCTAGGACAGCTGTAATGAAAGAAAGTTTAGACTGCTTAATCCAGAAAAGCAAGATTTAGAAAGGCACACGTGCTCTCTGAAGTACACCAAGGATCAGAGAAGCAAGTAGCTAGGGAGAGTAAGAGTTATTTCTGTCAAGAAAACAAACATAGTAACTAGCCTAGAGGAGCTAGCCGTGAGAATAAACTAGTAATGAGCAATTTCAGAAACAATTACAGCTGAAATAGTCTCCTAATTAGGATACAAAAAATTAATTCGGTTTCACTTCAAGCTGGAACTTGACAAATAAGTGAATTTAAGTCCTATACCTTTCCTTGGTTAATATCCACCTAATTTCAGCGTGTTCAAACATGCCTCATATAGACACAATCTCGTAAGCCTCAAGTTGTGTAAAAACGTCATCTAAAAGCAAGCAGATGATTGAAGATTTTAGCCTGGCTGCTAATAAGTATCTAAGAAGCCTACCATGCTATTGCAAAACAAGTCAAAATTTAGGTCCACACTGACAAGCTTATCTCCCCCAGTAAATATTTATACAAAGATATCTGTTCAGAACATACAAGATCATAATAAATGTTTCATTGGGGGCATAAATTTCTAAGACTTGATTAGAAGTGGAGGCCATGAAGTACAATTGCCACCTCCAATGAATATGACAAATCCTCCCTGCAATGCCTCTGAAAAGTAGTTTAATTAGTTGTCACAATAATGTATTATTATTAGACACTACTGAGGGGCAAAAGGAAGTTCCACAGGTACTCTGAGCAAGTCAGCTTTTGGCTTCAAGTTAAAAACTAGACTGAGTTTTTAGGTCATATTCCTCATAGTACCAGAAAAAGTTAAACAGAAATGTGCCCTTGATCTTTGCTTACTGGCCATGGGAAGGCAGCCAAACAATATAATCTGTGTGCTTACCCTTGACAGAAACAGGGTATTACTTGTCCTGGACGTGTGTACAACAGCCCTCAAATCCCCCTCTTGTCTGTGCCACTGCAGAACACCAAAGCACAAATCTCTTCCTTGTGTTAATAGCAAAGGTCAACAGTGAGGAGAGGGATGGAAGGACAGCCATAGGGTACCTGCAGAGCTGTGGTCTGAATGGGAGCAGTGAGTGCTGTCAGTGCTGGGTTCTGTACTGCAGCCATAACAGGATTGCCATCTGTTTTCAGGGTTGTCAACACCAGGGAATCCGTTTTTATGATCTGAGGTTGGACGAGAACCTAGGTTGAAAAGAGTTACAGGTGAAGAGGAGAGCAGGCTCAAATTTCCCTGCTGATCTCAGTAGCCAGAGGTAAGCACTGACAGAGCTTTAATAGCTTTACAACTTGGTGGCTGGCAAAAGAGCAAGGTATTTCTTTGACTTGTACCCTGCATCACCTGGATGCTTTCCAATACAAACCCTGAGTAGGAGACAGGCTGAACAGCAGTGGATAGTGCGGGTCAGAGGAACCACCAGGACAGTGGTTTTCAAATCAGTCACCAGAAGTAAACAAGTATATAAAAACACAAAAGAGCTGATGGAAAAGCTGCTTTCCCCTCTCCAGTTACACCTATAATTAGCTCTCTACATTAACTGTCTGAGTATTCAGTCTAACACAGCTAGGACAGTCTGCTCTGGCAAACACCCATAGTAGTTCTCCTGCGATTTCACTGAAAGGATCTGTGCCTTTAACATCAAGTAGACCAAAATCCACTCTACGTTATTTTGCTCTTATTTCTTTCAAATACCTTTTTGACTCTCTGAGAACACCAGAGATGGCATAATACAACTGAACCATAGTAACTTTGTCATACTGCGTCTCATAGACAAACATTTTTCTTAAATACAAAGACGCACAACAGTGAAAAAAAAATCACATGGCACAGTAAAACAGTAAAACAATTAAAAAAACATGACAGAAGAATTAAAAGAACACATTCTACTATCAACCAGTCCTTGTAAGACTTGTAAGGTAGAGGTGATGGACGCGCAAAGAAGGCAGCAAAAGTCAAAGAAAGTCTGTTCAAGTAAAGTTTCCAACTGGGTTTGGCAGTACCAAGTTAAAAAATAATTTTAGACTGCATTTAGTTACGGTTTTACTGAAAACAGTTGCTGAGCATTGCCCAGAAGTCACATCACATCTCACAACAGGAACTCTCACATATGACCTGCATGAAGTAAAATGCTTCTGGGACACAGGCTGGCTAGAACCTCTCAGGTTTCTAAACCTGTCAGGTCTAGAAACATTTGTGCAGAAGCAATCCCAGCCAGGATCACCAGCCCTACAGCTTCACCACTTCTCCCCGGACGAGCCAGGGGACCAGACACAGGAAAGCACTTTCTTGTTCTACTGGATCCCCCCATCATGCTGCATTTTTACTTACTGGAACTTGCTGAACCTGTGGTGCAGCAACAGTCTGGACCGTGGCAGGCGTCAAGGTCTGGATGGTGCCGTTGGCAGCCTGTGTCAGCACTCGCTGGGCCTGCACCGTCTGCACCTGCTGCTGGATTGTCACTGGCTGGACCTGTGAGGATGTCACCAGGCTCTGGACCTGAGGCTGGAGAACTGAAAAGCAGAAGAGATGTCAGAAATGGTCAAGAGACACACATCTCCCTCCTGGAGCCCGGAAATGCTCCTAGCATCACCCCTCTTCTTCGCACTGCTTCTTAGTAGGCAGCATTCATCTAACACATCCCACATGTTGGGAGACTTCCAGCTGCTTTGGTGCTTTCTGAAAGAGGACACTGCACCTAGAATAGCAGCTTTCCAGGAGGCAGAGGATCAGCTAAGAGAAAATAGAGCCAAAACTCTTTAGGCTGATAGCACAGGACTCTGCTTCAGTGGCATTACACAGGCCATCCAAACTGCACTTTCCCACTCCCCCTGGTCTTGGTGGATCATGGATCCTATCTGTCATGTAAAGAATCAAAACCTACTGAAGAGGATCAAATCATCCAGCCTTCACAAAGGAAGATTGCTAAATATTCCTACAGGTGTGTCTGCTCAGTGCAAGCACTGAGCTCCATAGTTTGGTAGATAAAATGTGCCTTCATTCCAGACTGCTGTGTGGGACAGACTGGATCTGCCCAGTGTACTCATCAGTGGGAGGACAGGGTTGCCAACAATGATGTTTTAAGACATCTTTTCTCAAGCCTCCCAAGAGCCATAGGGCAGAAGGCCAGGCCAGAGGAGAAGAGCAAGACAACAATTATGGTAAGAGGTTGCACAAAAACACTTAAGATCTCATTCCTGACAATTTCTTATGCTCCCCAACTCCAAAGCCACACAGGCAGGAGAAAGGACACCCCACAGGCAGCATCACAAGAAAATGATCATCAGGCTTGTCATGGCTGAGGATGCACTTGGAGTTTGAACACTGATGCTATTTACTGCAAGTGCACCAGGCACATCCACAGCCTGAGCATCCTGGAATCTCGTGTGCACGAGGCACACCCGTAGCCTGAGCACCTCAAGCACTACCTTGGAAGCTTGTAGCTGCATTCTGGTAGATGACTGGCTGCTGGATAATCCTGGTCTGGGGAGCAGAGCTGAAGGTTGGTGTGATCATGACGGCCTGCTGCTGGAGCTGAGGCTGCACTGAGGGCCGTGGCTGCAGGACCGGCGCCGAGCGAGGAGGGGCTGCAGGCGCCGTCTGCGCCGCTTTCACGGGCAGGCTCTGGAGCTGGGGGGATGCAGGGGGTGCAGGGAAGGTCTGCAGCTGCACCTGGCTGAAGGGCTGCTGCAACTGCGGCTCCAGGGTCCCGCTGCTGCTGCCACCGCTGCTGCTGCCCTGGAAGGTGCTGGACAAGGGATCCATAAACAGGTCCGTGAAGTCTCCTCCCTGGTTATTGACAAACTGCAGCATCTCTGCAAAACAGAAGAGAATCTGTCCAACACTATTTCGTCACCTGCATACTTTGACACCTGCCATTTACATCATGGAATTATGGTGTGTGCACAGAAGGGAGCTCTGGGTCCTTCAAAACCTTCAGAGAACATCACACCAATGTAACACCTCCAGAGAGACCAGGACGTGGCCAGCAGCAAAGCACTGCTGCTGCTGTTCGGGGCAAAAAGTAAGACCCTCCCTCAACACTTTCCAGACAACCAAATTCAAGCACAGACTAGAATTTAAAACCATCTCCAATATATATGTAAAATATTAGAGGCTTGTTCCATCACTCCTTCAGTCTAACCCTTGCAGAAGGAAAGAACCAAGCGCCTCCACAATTCCAGCACTAATCATTTTCCCATCCAACTTTTGGGAGCTTTCCTGTCTGTACTGCCCCACGGAGTATCTGGAAGAGACAGGATAAGAATTCATCTTATCTCTCTTACTTACAAGCATAACAAAAATTCAGGAAAAACCATAAAAGGAAACACTACTTTATAAAACTGTACCAGGATAAATCCATGCATGTGTTTAAAACATCAGAATAACTTTTTCTGTTGGTTTTATGTCTGCAATCACTGCACAACAGGTTTTCTCCATCCCACCTTCTCCAGGATTTTATGAACCCACATCAAGAAGCTCCTACTGCAACACTATAAGCCTTTCCCCTAGAGGTGAACATTTCACAACCAAGAGATCATTGCTCACAAGCAGAGCTTCTTCTTCCCTCCATCTAATCCAATTAAATACCTTAAGACATGTGAATGCTTTCCCTGATCTGTGTGCAGACAGTGGCATGAGGAATCAGACATTCTTCCCCACCCCAGGACCTGTCCCTGCTGCACTGGCTCTTCCATGGTCTTCTGAAAGTCCTATATCTTTTTTTCAGGAAACAGGAAAAGAGGGGACCCACAAACCTAAGAGAGATTATAACAAAATAATAAATATGGGTGTAGGAAGCAAAAAATAGGTCTTGGTGTAAGAAGCCCTTTGCTGTATTTTTTCCTATAAATAAGAAATCTTTCTCATTCACAAACCCCAAAGGATGTCACTGCTGTGATTTATGAAGCAGGTTTGAAGCAGTAAACTTTTGACAAGAAGTTTCCACGGATTATATCCCAGCAATAGGAGGGCTATTAATTTGTTCAGCACTCTGAAATGCCACCCACACATTATCCAATTAATTTGTCTGACACTCCTTTGGCTGAAACAGAGCAAAGGGATGAATCCTCCTCCAAGCCTCCTGCTCCCTCAACACACGTTTCAACATATTTCTGTGATACTACCACTCTTCCCTTTGGATAGCAATCCCTCCACACCCTGACACACATTTAAGCACTGGCCATGACCACTGCTCTCAAGAACTGGAGTCTGTTGGAGGGAAGAGCTTGGGAGGAGATGTGTCCTCCTGACCTGTTCACAGCCTGACACTAAGTGGGGACGCGCAGCTCCCCCAGCATGAGGTACAGCCAGCCTCAGGGACCAGCTGGACCAAACCCTTGTCTCCACTCTTCACTAAAGGAATGAAAGATTTTTTTTTAATGCATTGCTTTAACTGGCTTTCACAAAACTGTTTCAAGATCAACATCTAGCTGGATATTAAACAGCTCTTCACATTCCAAGTGACTTCAGCTAAGCCCATCCCAAATAACCCTCACCATGATAAAACTGATAATCCAGACTATGTCCCAAACTCTGCATTTGATGGTTTTGCTATTTCACTATCAGATAACACCACTACAAGTAGGGAATAAACAAATCAGATGAGATTTGCTCCGGAAGAGTAAATTCCAGCATAAGAACAAAGTGTTAAGCACTGCTTTAAAGAATGTTGTGTTCAATGCAGCAGATTTAACAGATTACTTTAAAAATTACTACTGCTCACACAAGTTAAATCACATCTTTATGACAGACTTAACTTTGACTAAATGCAAGAAGTCTTAAGCTTAATTTTTAAGAATTAAGACTGCCAGGAAGTATGCCACTCTTAATTAAAACCCACCTCTTTTAAAGGACTCAAGAGCTTTCCTAATAACCACACACAAAAAATTAAAAGCAAGATAAATAGACAACACCCAAAATCTAAATCTCTGCTTTTTAAAACATCTTTGCCTA
Organism: Ammospiza nelsoni; assembly: GCF_027579445.1. NCBI lineage: Eukaryota > Metazoa > Chordata > Aves > Passeriformes > Passerellidae > Ammospiza > Ammospiza nelsoni. Next base: position 48,815,486 of record NC_080637.1, read on the forward strand.
CTCAGAAATCAGAATATCTACACTGACTGTGAGAAACCTCAGATGCTTCTGGAGCCATCAGTGATAAACCCAGTGTCACCAGAGTCTGGCACCGTCTGTGCCAGAGGTATTTCAGGCCCTAAAGCAGAGTGACCTTACTGCAGAACAAAATCCCAGCCCAACCCAAGGCTAAAAAATGTCAACAAGGTATTACAAAACCAAAACTGAGCCCACCAAGGGCTTCTGCCACTTTCATCTGCCCAGGGCCTGAATACCAGGCAGAAAGGCAAGGGCTGGGCTTCAGCTGCCTCTCCCAGGCAGTGGCTCAGCTCTCCAGCACAGAGGCTGCTCTTCCTCACACTCCTGGAGGTGCTGTGCTCTGAGAAAAAGAAAGCAGCAGAGACCTTAACCTCAATAGAGAGAAACAACCTCTGTCCTGAACCCTGCTGTGCTTTGACCTCCCAGAGACTCAGACCTTGAACTCCGATGCTGCCCAGCAGTGCCTGCCAGCAGGAGATGCCCATGGCTGGTGAAACAGCTTGTGCTGGGGCAAGAGGCAGAGCCTCTTGTGCCACTCTTGTGTCCTGTCTGGAAGTATGAACCCAGTGAGCAGTGACATCCCAGAGCACATCCACCACAAAAAACCAAAATCCACTCAACAGGCAGTGAGGAGCCCCCTCAGTCTGAACAGGAGAGGAACACCCACAAGACAACTTAAAAACCAAACGAAAACTCATGGAAAATTTCAAACCCTGAGATGAATCCATGCTGATGCACAAAAAAAGCAGGATTGTCATGTATCCTTCCCCTGCCTTCCCCAGGAAAATCCACCCCGGAGGTGGGGAGGAAAGTGAAGCTCGTTTTCCTAAGTTACTCATGGCTCTGAATCACACCTCCCAGGGCACACCTCAGTTCAGAGCCATCGCTGGGTTTATCAATTCCTCTCAGCTTCCGTATGGAACCTGAGACCTCATTACGTGGTGCTCAAACAACAGCAAACACCTCCTCCAATGTGCATTGTCAAACTTCATGAGCAATAACCAAACCCATTGCACTCTCATAAGGTACATTCTTCTTTTACAACCAAAGAAAGAAAGGAGTATAAATTTCACCCCAAGCCATGTGGCAAATCAGTGTCAATTAGACACCTAAAAATACTGGTAAAATTTCATCTCCCAGCTGCTAAACAAGGATATTTTGGACACCACCAAAACTGAGCTCTGCTTGGGATTACAGCCCAGCAGAGCAGTGAGCTAAGGCAGGAGCTCATCTCCACCAGCCTACAGTATAGACCACACCGAGAAATATCATTTTAAATGTGGCTTTCAGGAACTGCTCGGTGTCGCCAAAAATACACATAAAATAGGCGTCACACGTAGGCGCTTCGTTTTGCTGCACTTCGGCGGAAAACAGGGGTTTTCTCACAGGTCTGTGCAGTGCCAGCGATGCAGTAAAGTTTCAGGATGACAGGGAAAATGGGAAATTTAGGCAGTTAGAGCTGTTTGGATGCAGGAGGGCTTGGAGGCTCGGCCTCCCACGGGCACTAGTGGAGGCACAGCCTCAGCCATCGTTTATCACCTACTTTAAAGTAGCCACGAGGAAACACGGGGGGACCGTGGGCAGCGGCGGGAGCAGGGGCACAGGGGCAGCGCTTTCCCCGACCCCACCCCAGGCCGGCCACCGTGGAAGGGCGGGCTCGGCAGCTCGGACCCCCACGGCCTTCCTGCGGCTACGGCCTCGGCTCCGGGCGGGCGGCAGCCCCGCGAGAGTCGCTCAGAAGCGCTCCCCTGACAGGGCGGACACGCGTGGCCGCTCCCAGGCGGGCGCTGCCCAGCGGGACGGGCTCCGCTGCCCGCCTGCGCCCACCCGGGATGGTGGCACAGGGGGATGCCCGCTCGCCCCGCGCCCGTGGCAACCCGTACCGCGTGGGAAGCGCCCTCACCCCGAACACTCCAGAAGCACGATCCAAGGACCGCCCGCCCACGCCTCCTGCCCCGGCAGCCGCGGGCCCGCGCGGGGACACCCAGGCGCTCCCCCCAACACGCGTGGGGAGCCCACGCGCGCCGTCTCCACCCCATCCCCCCGCTCCTTCCCGCAGCGCCTACCGTCGATGTCGCCCAGGGTGAGCTCGTCGCTCAGCTCAGTCAGGGTGTCCATGTTTTCGGCGGCCAGCTCGCCGCCCTCCATGGCGCAGGGCCCGCCGCCGCCCCGGGCGCTCAAGCGGAGGCTGCTGCTGCTGCCGGCGGGCGCCGCCGACCCCGCGCCATCTTGGGCCGGCCCGCGGCCCCGCCCCCGCGGCCCGGGCGCGCGCGCCCCCCGCGGTTTGTTGTCAATGAGACCAGGTCGGGCCCGGCCAATCGGCGGCCGCGGCGGCGCGTGGTGTGATGGCGCGTCAGCGATCAGCAGCTGCCATTAGCATGGCCCGCCCCGCCCCCGCGCGCTGAATATTCATGAGGGGCGGGACAGCGCCGCGCGTGGGAGCGGCACCGACGCCGCCGCCCCCGGGAAACTTGGCCGGGGCAGGACTCGCGTCCCGGGATGCCGCCAGGATGCGCGGCGGAACGGCCGGATGCAAGGCGGCGGTGGATAGAGCATGGGGCTTGTCCTTCCCTCCGCAGCGCCCACGGACCCTCGCCTCCTGAGGGGCCAGCTCGACGCTCTCTGGCGTACACCCGCTCCCACCAGGAACGGGAGCAAGAGCCACGATTCTTCTACTTAAAAAAAAATAATCAAGTCAATTTTATTCAAGAAAAACCAAATGCGCCCATTGCTACCCCCTCCCCTCATTGGAGGGACTTGGCTCTGCTGTTAAAAAATCCGGGACGTTTCCCTTTCCTCAAAGGCTGCGATGCTGCCAGCCCGACGCAGAGAACCGGCTCCTTGGGAAAAGCCCCTCTGCAAGAGCCCGCTCTGGTGCAAGGCCATCGCACAGGTGAGGTATCACAGCGTGGCTGTGCCGGGTCCTGGGCCAGCCCCTCAACTGTCCCCATGGCAGCCCAGACGCCCGTGGAAGGTTGCAGCCCCTCAAGCTGGCTCCCTCCCTACTTCAGCCCGGCTATTGCCACATGCCCTCGTCTGGCTGTCCCCTGACAAGGGGCTTCGGGGACTCATTCAGAGAGGATGAGCCCCAAAGAGAAAGGATGGGGCATGGGCTGCAGGACAGGCTCTCAGCAGCTCAGGCTGGTTCCCCAGCATCTTCAGCATCAGCTTGGCTTGCAGTACAGGCACAACTGGCTGCAAAGAGGCCAAGTACCGAAATTCCTCCTGTCCAAAAAATTCACCAGGCATTTGCCTCTCTGAGTGAATGACCTGCAGTGGCCCCGAGATGCCATCAGCCAGGAACAGCTGCTGCCATCGGCATTTTCAACAACGTCTGAACAATGAAACACACGTTGCTCGGTGGAACAGCCGCTGGGAAAAGGGAAGGTGCTCTCTGGCAGAGGTAGCAGCTGTGCAGAGACCAGGTAGAACCCAGTGGGGGGTGCCAATGAGATCACCCATTTAGCTGAACGAAAAGCAAAACGGAGAGAAGCAGCATTGCTCATGAGGCTGTTTGGTGTGACGCACACCCCAGCCCACCCGTGTTGGAGGAGGCACCTTCAGCGTGGGGTGTGCTGCAGTGAGGAGGGATCCCCGGGCTCCACCAGAGGCGTGTCCCTCACACCCTACTTCCCCACAGGCAGCAACACCCTGACCAGGGGATGGCCCCAGTGCTGTCCTGTCTGTGCTTTACCTCTGTGGAAGGGGTACCCCATTTTAGCCCCTTTGGGCCAACCCACCGGCACCACCACACAACCTTCACTGAACAAAAACAAAAGGCAACAAAACAAAACCCACAGCACAAATGGAAAGGGAACGGCCAGGCACCGGCCCAAAGCTGCCGAGAAGGGAGCAAGCCACTCTGTGTCCCAGTGGTGCCACCCCCACTGCAAGGCACAAGTCCCAGCCTGCTACAGCTCCGACTGTGAGCGGGAGATGCGTGGGCCCTTGCGGATCTCCTTCCGCTTCTCTTCCTTCTTCCTCCTCTTCTCCTCATCCCGCAGCGCCTTCTGAAAGGTGTCAGCACTGGGGAAAAACTGGGGGTTGACAGAAAGGAGTCAGCATTGGGGAGCACCCACAGCCTCCCAGAGGCACAACCCCTCCAGACCCACACCAAAGCCAATGTACAAGCCTCGCAGTCCAGGGAGCTTTGAGCACAGATCAGCAAGCGACAAACAGAGTCTCAGCTACGAGGCAGGTGGCCACAGAAGGGAAGAGAGGGCATCAGGTGCCCAAAGTAGAGCACAGACAGGGAATTCAGTGTTTGTGTTTCAGCCATGCTTAGTCAGTGACAGGGGCATTTGGCAACTTCCCACAAGCCAGCCATTCCATTCCCCAGCCAGCTGCCTGGAGCTGTGACACAGATGGGAAAGCCCATGAGACAATCTGGCAGCATTGCCATCTTACCTCTGACTGGTCCGTTTTAAAGGGATTGCGGTAATCAGGCGATTTCTCACTGATTCCTAGCTCCTGAGCCATCTGCAGAGCGAAGGGGAGACCTCACTGGGGAGTGGTGCCTCCCACTCGCATCCCCCAGCTGTGTGATGGGGGTCCCCTACTCTCCCACCAGTCCCATCTATGCTCTCTGCGCTTCCCCCATCCTCAGCTCAAGGACAGCCCCCAGACATGGTGGGGGCAGTGCCCCTCCCTTCCTTTTACCCCAAAACCCTCAGCTCCCCCAGCCCAGCAGCAGAGGGTGGTCATGGCAGGGGAGACAAGGAGCCATACCAGCCGCAGGACCTGGGAGTGGGGTCCCTGCTCGAACACACCCGTCAGGTTGCAGAAGCCGATGCCCCAGCGGATGAGGCTGTTCCAGTTGGAGTTGCGGTCGAAGTAGTGGTGCACAATCTTGGGGAAGCGCAGGACCACGTCCCCGAAGAAGGCAGTGTTCTCCACCACGTGGGAGTATGCTGTGGGGACAGCCACCAGCTCCATCAGCACAGGCTGAGGGCAAACCAGTAGGCTCCCCAGTATGAACTGGTCAGAGAGGCAGCAATGGCATCCCCAACAGACAGGGAGCAGCCCAGGTCTGGTCTGGATACACAGGGGTTTTGTACCTACCCCAGCACTGATCCCAGGAAGAATGTCTGTGGTGCACCAGAACAGAAGAAAAAGGAGGAGGGTAAAAACCAGAGAGGACCTACCATCCTTTATCTTCTCATCCTGAGGGAAGGGCCCATCAGGAGGCACATCAGCAGCGATGAGCACAGCACGGGAGTCCTCCAGCACCTGCCAGAATCTTGATTAGTGTTTTGTCCTGCCCTGCACCCTGGAGGTGCTGCTACACTGCCTCACTTTGAAACCCCATGGCATCCTCCCTTCAGGTCCTAAGGCTCACCTGCCACACACTCCACAGAAGCCCCCAACCCTTCCCATTTCAGCCCACCCCTGTGGGCTCAGAGTGCAGCCTGCACTGTGGCTTACTTTGAAGAGTCCCTTGAGCATGATGTCAATGATTTTGTACTGCTGGTTGATGTCATTGAGCTCAATCAAGTTCTTCAGAGCATTCATCTGGTCCTTGCGCTTCACCTCAAACAGCTTCTTATCTGCACCACTGTCAAGGGCACTGTCAGCATTCTCCCACCACACTGCTGCTCTCCCTCCTCCAGCAGGCCCCTGGCACCATCCCAGCCCCACTATGAGGTGTCTGAGGGGCAGCACCTGAGCCAGGATGGAACACAGATTTCCAGTGAACCCCTTGCCCAAACACCTCAGCAGGGCCCTTAACAGTGCTAAGAGCTTGTGAGGAGCTCTCCACTTGCCAATCCATGCTCTGACTGATGGGATGGAGGAGGAACGTGGAGGAAGAACATGAACTGCCACCTTCCCCATGGGTCTCCACACACACATCTTTTCATACTTTGCCTGTTCACCAGGGGATGCTGCTGTGTGCTAAGAAGGGTTTGTATTAGCCCATCATCTCCTCATGAGCAAAAAGTGCCTGTGGCACAGAGGAGACCAAGTGCCACAAGCCCAGGAGTCCTCTTCCACCATCCCAGTTGGTGATCTCAAAGCACTGAGAAGTGCAGGCGTGCTCTGCCTCCTGGCTGGCCATGCCACTTCCAAGAGCAGACTGGGAAATGTGCTCAGTGCTCAGCACAATGGAGCAGAAAGAACACCAAGCATCACTGCCATTTCTGCTCCGGCACCAAGCCAGGCACTTGGTTAGCAAACCCAGGAGCTTGGCACAAGCCCATCTACAGAAGGACAAAGCAGCAACTTCCCAGTGCTTCTGGATCCTCTCTTTTCCACTTCCTTGTGCCCCTTTCCATGGTCTCTGACCCCTTCCCTGTGCATGTGCTCCCTCCAGCCTCCGTAGCCATTAGTGCACACATGGTCATGAGGGGCAGGCTGCAGAGGATACAGATTTCCAAGCCAGAGTCTACTCTCTGTTTCTCCAGGTCTGTGAAGCTGCCCTGGGACAGCAGCAAGGCCAGCAGAAAGGGACAGATAATGAGAAAATCCATGTTGGCCACTGCAGCCTGGAAGAGAAAAGACCAACAAAACCAAAGATCATTGAGGAGACTTACCAAAAGGAGAAGTCACACAAGCCACTTGGGACCAATGGCACAGTGCCCTTGGCACCAGGGTCCTTGTCCATCTCTCCCTTGTCCCCAAGAGGGGTCTGAGGCATACAGTGGCCAGAGCAGAGGCACATGGTGATGCTGCAGCCAGCCTGCTGCAAGTGAAGCCCTGGTCTCCCTCTTCTCTTTACCTGCCTGCACTGCCAGCCCCAGGCATCTGACCCAGCACTGACCCAACAGAAAATTTAAGTCCTACCCCTTGTTCCAAAAATAACAGCTAGGTTTTTGCTGGGTTTGTGAGGCAGAGCAGCCCAACAGCCACAATAGCAGGTCTGGAAGAAAGAGCGGATCACTGAGGGGTTGAAGTCCATCTCTCCTTCAAGTACCAGTGCAACCAGCTCAGCGACCTCCCCTCACCACTTGGGGTATTGGTACCCGGACCCTTTCCCTCACTACAAGCTGGGTGCCACCACACCAAAAAACCACAGTTGGGTGACCTGGTGGTAGCTTCCCCCTCCCTCCAAATAAGTCCCTTCCCAGACAGTGTCTGAGGCTTTGCAGGGATGCTCTTGGGCAAAGCTGCTCCTGACCACAAATGTCCCTCAGACAAATTCAATGGCTGGAGAAAAAGGTCCTTGAGAATGAGGATCCTCTTGGACAGTCTATACCTGGAAAAGTCTATACCTGGAGCTGTTGCTTAGTCTATACTGAGCAACAGCTCAGTCCCCAGGCAGCAGAACTCAGGGTGGTCTGTCCTCAGGCATAAGGTTTCTGTGGAGCTGAGCACAGGCCACTGGCAATTACAGAAGCAACAGCTCCTTCAGAGGCATCATCTGAGCCACCTCCTGCTCCCGAAGGAAAGGCAGATGTCTAAAGCCACGAGAGCTGACCTCACCCTATAACCCACTGCCCTCTTGAGTCCAAGTTTGCCCGCCCAGCCAAACTTGTCTCTGTAATGCCTTAATACTGAAACAAAAGCAAATCCTTTCTTGTTCTTTTCTTGTTGCTTTTCTTTTTTTAAACAAATACAATTTCTTCAACTCCAAGCCCATGAAAGAGGCAAAGCAAGCAGCACCAGCAGTTCTTCAGCCCTGCAAGGATCAGCAGCAGCTCCCACCATGTACCTCCTGCCGAGGCCAAGCCAAGCATCTTCACACCCCTGGCAAAGGCAGGGGAGCAGTGTCAGACAAACATGAGAAACTCATATTTTGCTGTTGTGCTTTGTAAAACGCTGCACCCCTGGAAAGGAACAGACCAGAGTAAATACAACCAGCATTATTGAAGAAGACGTGGCAGTGCCCCATATTTCTGACACGGTGTGGAGCCGGGACAGCAGCACAAACCCCCATGCCACAAATCCCCATGCCAGAGGGTCTGTCCCCTCTTCCCACTGTGGTGTGAGGCTTAAGCCATATTCCAGCCATCCTGAATGCCACAAAGCACACCAAGCCAAGGCAGTAAGGAAAATTCTCCAGCCCAGGCAAACAGATGTTCTATTGAACCTAACAGCCTGGTCTGCTTCCAAGAGACTGCTTCACCCTGCCAAAAACAATGACCCAGGACCCAGGGCCTGGCTCAGTGAGGTGGCACAGGTCTCTCCTCTGCAGAGCCCCACAGGTGCTCAACACCTCCCAAGCTCTCAGGGAGGAGGAAGTGCAGCAATGCAAAAGCACATAGAGTGACTGCCCTGGGACCAAGCTCCTGTCTGCCCCTTGGATGATACATACCAACATAAGGATTAGGCTGGCAATTTGCCATGCTCATGGAGAACTGGAAAGAGAAACTGGAGGTAGCCAGTGGCCTCCAGACTAGGCTGGAAGGCAAAGAGCAGAAATGCTGCCCACAACAGCTCTGCCATGCTGCCTGTGGCAGCCCCAGCATGCCTGGTTAGGATAGGGGCTGCAGTATCCCCCATTTCCAACACTGGAGTTGGGTGGCTGGAGGATATTCCACAGGTGCAACAAAGGGGAAGACGAGCTGCAAAAAAACCCTGTTCCAGGCAGAGCAGAGCAAAGCACAGCTCTCAGCTGAAGCAGCTGCTGACCAGCCAGCTGCTGCAGCACAAGGGCCACCAGCCTGCCTGCCTGCCTGCTCACAACAGTGATGGGCTTCTTCAGAGACACAACAGCAGATGCTGGGGTAGGGATGGTCAATGTTTGCAATGCAAATGTATTCAGATCCTCCTACACCAGTCCTAAAGATTGTCCCATGGGACAAGGTCAGAAGTAGAGGACTGGAGAACCATACTGGAAGCCCATCACTTTTTCATCTGATCTGCTGGCACTCATTCTCACATCGGAGCTATTTATTTGCCATTGTCCATCAGGGCTGAAACACACCGGGGAAAATTAAGCAGGCCCAGTTGTTTCTCTCACCCACAGGGAACTTGGGGCTGCTGATGCCATGTAGGACCATTGCAGATTTATTTCCTTTCACTACTCTGGCAATTTCACCCCATTTTAACAGCAGAGGACATTCCTTCCTCTCTAGGCCACACTACGTAACGGCAGAGATGCCAAAGCTCCTTGCAGATGTTCCTCCATGCTTTCCCCACAAACTCTCATGTCTCCACACCCGCTGAGGGATGAGACACAAACACTGCAGAGCTGCTCCTCTCTTTCCTCCCTGCTCCTCCCTGAATTGATTTCTGCTAGAGACAGCTCTGCCTGATGCTCCCAGAGCAGTCCAGGGAGCCAGGGCCTGGCCTGATGCTACAGATGGAAAGGAGTTTCCACCAACATTGCCTTGCAGCCCTGGCCAGCTGGCTGTTTCAGCAGCAAGCCCACCAGTCTGTCTCACTGTCTACCAACCTCTTAATTTAGATGTGTTTTTCCAAAGACATGACAACAGATGCCATGTAATAGATGGTTAGTACTTCCCATTAAAATGTTTTCAATTACATTATAAATTTTCCTGCAGGAGCCCCATCTGAAGCAAGCATCCCTGAGATTTATTCACTTAATGAGCTTGCAAGGCAGAGCCATGCTGCAATGCTTAGGTTCCCTGGAGAAACTTTTGCATGACCCCCCCACTTCCCCTCTGCAGGCACTGAAATGTAGGGGGAAGAGCATCATCCTTCACCAGGAGCATGCTGTGGCTAAACAAGGGATGAAAACTCCCAGCCCCGTGAACCCAATCCCAAGGCACTCCTCCAACAACCAGATGAGGATTAATCTTTTGTTACAGGTGAACCAAAAGCTTCAGAAGTGAAACACCTCTGCTCAGACTCCTCTAGGAGGACATATCTATATGGGGCTTACAGGACCAGCTGCTTCAGTTGAAACAGTACGGGCCATTTACACCTGCTCGTCTCCAAAGTCTCCCAGCCACCCAGCCCAGAAGCTCGCGTACCGCACGGTTTGGCAGCCCCGATTTCCTGCTGATTTCCAGCAGGAATGGGTCGGTTCCAGCCCACCCTCGCGCCGGAGGGGTTCAAGAAGCCCCCTGAGGGGCTCGGGCGGCCGCTGGCACAGGAGATGCGGATTCTCCCGCAAGCTCCGCTGAAAGTAAAGGCAATCACACCGGGACGGTGGAAAGGGGACTAGCCGAACCGTCCCCGGCCGCGCTGCGGGAAAGCCACCCGGAGCCGTGTCAAGGGGACGCAGCAAGCGGCACCCGGGAGGACGCGAACCCTCGGGGGGGACGGCAGCTCCCGGGAGCCGCGGGGCGAGCGGGCGGCGATGGCAGGCAGAGCCCGTCCGGCACAGCCCCTTAACCCAGGCTCCAGAGAGGTGTCCCGGGGCCGCCCTGCCTGCCCCGCTCATCGGCCACCCCGGCTGCCCGGGAGGACGGGCCCCTGCCGGGTCTCGCTCAGGGTGCTCCGGCCACCTCCGCCCCGTCCCCCGGAGCGGCCCCAGCGCTGCTCCCGCCATTCCCTCCTGCCCCGCCACGGCCCCGCTGGGCCTCCCGGGGCGGGGATGGCTCCCGGGGGCGCGGCCGGTCCCCACCTGCGGGCCAGGTGCCGGGTGCGGGTGCCGAGGCCGGCGCTCACGCCCGCCGCGCTGCCATGCTGCCGCCGCTGCCGCTGCCACCGCCGCTCCGCCCCGCCGTGTCACTTCCTGAGGCCCCGCCCCGCCCCGCCACCGGCACCGGCCACGCACCGGCGGGCACTTGGAGGGTCTGGCGGCAACGGGACAGCGGGGATGGGGCTGTAGTCGCAGGGGTCACTCGTGACCTGGAAGAAGTCTCCTCATCCCTATGGGACACGTATCTGCTTCCCCCGGGATCCTGGCTGAGCCCCCACCGCCCCTTCCAGCCCAGAGCAAAGGGACCATCCCGCAGCCCTATCAGCCACGATGAGTGAGCAGAGTACCTCTTCCACAACGCCCCTGTACGACATCATTTCCCCAGGCAGGACTGTATTTTGATACATGAAGGGCATCAACCAAGCCTTATCCCGCACAGAAGGGGAAACTGAGCCGTTTCAGTAACAGAACTTTTTAATTTCAACAAACCTTTTTCTAAAAATGAGCAACAAGTAACTTCCTTTGTCCTTCTTCTCCCTACTACTCACTGGGAAGGAATGACAGGATGGGGGTCTCCTCCTAGATTCTTGCTTTGTTCCTCTGCTCTGTGCACTGTATCTTCTCATTTCAATCTCCAATGTGTGACAGAGACACTGCCACATTTCCCAGACATCTGTCATTGACAGCATGAGTGGAAACCAAAAGAAAGGCATACATGCTATGGGAATTCCCACATTTGACATATCACTGACAGGAGGTTTTCATAACTAAACCAACCCTCCCATGGAACCTCACTGTCAACATACATAAGAAACATCAACCTGAAGAAAAGTCAAAGCTCCATTTTGACCAGAGGATTTTGTCTTTCGTGTCCATAACAATCTTATTCACATAGCCCCCTGCTTCACTTCAAATGCATCTAAGATCCTTCCTTCCTAACCACCAAGATTTGAAGGTTTCTTAATACATAAAAAAGTCAGAAATGAAAAGTAACTTCAGCAATGTAACAAAACTTCCCATCCAAATTCCTTCATCCCTGTACAGAGAAGCAAAATGGAGAAATGGAGTGGAGAGATACTCTGTGGGGCCCAATGGCCTCCACCAGTACAACTTGCCCTCTGATTGTTCCACAACAGAGCAGCAACATCACATTGGGGGTAAGCATGAGGACAAGCTACTCCTGACAGGACAAACACCTCACCCACCACGTACCCTACCCATGGCTGATGACAGTGCCCCACAGTGAAGGAAGTCCCCACACCCACAGGAAATCACTGCCACGTCCACTTCCATCACTGCTACACATCTGAGGCAATGCAGCGCGATGAAAACAGGAAGGCAGAAAAAGTTTGAGAAACAAACAAATACTGCGTCAGGTTCCCTCTTTCTCCACAAGGCATCTGGGAGTGGCCTCTGCCTCTATCCCCAGAGAAGAGGATTTAGTTCACAGTGGCAGACTAGGCCCAAACAGAATAAAATCTGCTAATTCCCCTCAGTGGTTCCCAAATGCTCTCTGCATTTTGAAAGTGCCTGAGTCATATCTGGGTTTCCACTACTTCCTGGGCATCCTGGCACTAGATGGCATGCAAACAGAGATTAACTCATTGCTCATCCTCCAGGGAAATCAATACAGGGATTGTTACTGCTTTGAAGCCAGAGACTCCCAAGCCTGCCCCTCTTTCATCAGATCACCTCAGCTTTATAGATGAACACAAGCCCAGCACACAGAGCCTTCTTTAATCCCAATTGTCCACTCATTTCTGAAATGTCTTCTCAGATTAGGACATGATGAAGTCTTTCATCCCACAGTCAGCTGCAACAAGAGAAGGAGCAGCAAATTAAGTGTCCTTCCTACCTCTGTTACACCTGCCACACACATTAGTACCAAAGGATACACGACGTCCTGATGCTTTACACGCACAGTCCTCTGTCCCAAGAGCCGATCCAGCAAGGTCTGAATGACCTCTGACTGTTCTGGCTCCACCTGGTAATGACTATTCTGAATCTGAGGGGTCAGAAAAAAAGAATGATTTCCAGAACAACATAAAACTGTTGGGCTTGTTCCTTCATACTCCCTCCCTCATCTCCAAACAGACCAGTGAGATCTTCAAAGGCCAAAGCAAACACCTAGGGACTCCATTCCCATTTTCCTAAGCAGTCACTGCTCTCTTACCTGAGAAAGGAAGAGGTGAAGAGCATGAGACGTGGCCTCAGGCAGCTCTGCTATGTTGGCTTCTGCTGCCTCCTGAATAATCTGGCTAATTTCTTTTTGAGAAATAATATTGCTGCTCTGATATCTCACAAACTTGAACAAAGGAAAAAATAGAGACATTAAATAGTGGAAGACCCACAGAGTGCAACAGTGACTCATCACTTGCAAAGACCTCTTCTGTGCACCATTACTGCAGCACCTTAACCACAGGCCTGATTTTTATACCACTTCTAATGGAACCAGTGCAAATATCTATGTTGATGGGGCTCTGATTTATAGCCAGACTTATTTTGGTTTAAGCTGGGAAGGAACTAAAATAAATGAGGTAACCTTTTAAAACTGAAATAAGAACAGCAAATACTCACAGACCCAACTTATATTTGGAGGGGGAAGGTTCACTTTAATAACCCCTTCCTCTCATTTACTGCCATGAGGGCTTTATCTTCATTATTTCTGCTGGGTAGGATCACATTCCCCCTCTAGCCCACAGACCCCACATACAGCAGGGTAGAATATGGCACTAACTCCCTGCCCTAAAAGTCAGGTCTGTAAGGCTGAGATGGGAGACAAGCTGCAATGCCAAGCAGCCAGCTTGCTCCCTGACTGGTAACAGCAGTTGCATGTTCTCTGCAAGTTTCTCCTCTCCTCCCCAGGGATACTAGATGATATAAATAAATGTTACCAACACCAGAAGAACGGGAGGTGCTCACTAACAGCAGTCAGTTTCTGCAGGGTGTGGAAGTTCACTTGAAACTATCATTATTAATAGAGGGCAGGAATACAGTCCCGGGCAAAGCCACAGCAGTATCAGAGACTGTGTTGCATAGCAAGTTAACTACCAAACACCAGCCTAGGCACATTGTGCCAACATACTGGGAAAGATGGGGAACAGCCCACCCTTCTGCTGCTCACCAAAGTCATCAGCCTGAGAACTTCTGGCTGCAGAAAGGACTTCTGGCCCCCACTGAGTAGTGTGAAGAGCAGGAATCGGTGCCACGGCTGCGAAGCAATGTGCAGAGCTGGGAGAGAAGGAGAAGCCACTCAAAGACAGCTGTAAAACTGCCAAAGTGACAGGCTGAACCCAGCTAAGGACAGTCTTCAATACTGAGCCCAAGTTTTCTCTCCTAGAACCCATGCTGTGAAACACTAAAGGGTTATTTTTCACTGCTCTTACTTGCTTTTTAATCGGTCACTCTCTGGGCAAGAGTTCAGTCAAGAGGACAAAAGCTTAATAGCTTTTCAAAGAAGAAAACACATATTGTCCATCTTTGTGCTGGTACAGGAAGAGAAACCTTCTCCTGGGGTGTATGTCATAAAACAGAGAGAGAATATCTTTAGCCTGGGGTTTTAAAAATAATACCCTCCAGTTTCAATCTGAGGACAACTCTCCTGACCTCAGTTTTTATTTAGCTGCAGAATACCCTTTGGGTAATGAAGAAAGCCCTATAACAGAAGCTGAACAAACTGAGGCTGGATCTACATCAGACAGTGGACTATGGGGACCAGCCAGGCTGATGGTGGCAATGCAGTCATTAGAGAAAATGCTCTCACTAAAGAACAAACATGATAACGTAACATGTATTAGGTAAGGCCATAAGTCTATGATGGCATGAGGTCTTTCACTGAATGCTGAAATTAAAATGTTATTACTTTGTATTTAGTAGAGGTTAGGAGCATGGGATAGACAAATAAATCAACTGATATAACTTTTTATACTATAGCAACTCACCAGAGTGTAGAAAAGGTCTCTTTTCCACTGGCAGTCACATAACCTCCCTATTGCCACTACAAGAATATTTTCCATAGGAAAACAACACTGAAAAATAATGTCAAATATTTTGGGGATATCTTTCATCTGGGGTAAATGAGAAAGTACCAGCACTGTGCATGAGCCTACTCTGCACATTTGGAAATATCTCTGGACCAAAAGAGGGTTTTAGAAAGCCTCAAGTGAGTCAACTCCTAGAGGCAGAGTCCAAGTGTTCTTGCATCTTTCAGCCAAATAAAGCTTGACCCTCATTCTGCTTGAAATAAGGAGACTTGTTATTGTTGTTCTGAAGCACCACAGCAGCCAAAGTGACAGGTTCAGCTGTTGCTGCAGCAGCATTTCATTAGTTTAATCCCAAATTAGCAAAGCCTCCCCATAACTTTTTTTTTTTTTTTTTTTTAATTCAGCCTTTTAATAGCCTCTCTTCTGGGGAATGACTGGCTGTCATTCATCTGCAGTATTACATCTTTATCCAACCACTTCCTCTCTCTCCCACCAGTGTCCCTTTTGCCTGGTGTTCATTCACTCCACTCCCTCCTCCATTGGTGTTTAAACAAACAAAGTAAATAGGTCAGGGTACAGAGAACTTTCTGGTTTAAGAACAGAGCCAGCACCTGAACTTCATGGCAGGAGGCTGACAATAGCAGAAGGGTCTATTTTTCCCCCCCAACAATGTACATGGTACAAATGTACAATGCAGTGATATTATCTTATACTGAAAACATGATACACATTAGGTCTGACATGCACTCTGGAAACCAAAGTCAGAATTCACCCTGGAAATCCAGAATTTCTATTTTCCATTCCCTAAGGCTGCCTAATATCCTGTTCTTCCTTCCCTTCCTTCAAGACCAAACCATGACCAACACCGTCCTTTCGTAAGACACATCATGTTCAGATCCTCCCTCCCTCCCTCCCTCCCTCCCTCCCTCCCTCCCTCCCTCCCTCCCTCCCTCCCTCCCTCCCTCCCTCCCTCCCTCCCTCCCTCCCTCCCTCCCTCCCTCCCTCCCTCCCTCCCTCCCATATGTTTATGGTCTAAAGGTTTGATACAATTGGCCTGAAGGTCAAAGACTGTTCCTATACTCCTTCCATTCCCAAGTCTTTCCCTCTTACAGGGTTGGAGAACTACTTTTTGCCTTCTGGAAAGCATCTTGGTGTCCAGAGCCAAAGTTCATGCAGGGGAGCCAGGCACTGTGATCTCATCCCACAAAGCACAATATTAACTTTAGGCACACAAATAATTTTTCTTATTTGGCATAAACTCATCACACATTTTCTCCAGAGTGCTACTGGATAAAAAACTAAGAGCTCAAAATCACTGCAGGAGGGGAACTAGGAGAAGAAAGAACATGAAGACTTTACCAACATCCTGGTTCTTCACATACAGGTATTCCACTAAGGTTTCTAGGCAGGCAACCACTGCCTGAGAGAGCAGCAAGTCTTTCTGGAATACCAAGAGAAAAAACAAAAAAACAAAAAAAACCAAAAAAACAAAAACAGTCAACAGCTATTGCAAGAGGAAAATTCATAAAGTGCCAGGATCAGAAGAGTATGCAGCACAGGAAAATAACACCTTTCATCTCCTTCAAGGAATGCAATGTGCTGCAAATTATCTGTCACATCAAGGAGCCAGACAGAGCTACAACTACTTATTTTGAGACTAAAAATAATAAGTAACAGCCTCCAAAGAATAAGGATAGGAGCCCAACACAGCTTAAGTGTTAAATGGAAACTGATGTACTACCCCTGGAGCCCAGAATCACTTGAGCAAGTTAAATGTATGCTGATGCACCCACTACCCCCAGAAGCACCTTGTCAGGGGCATGGGGAATGGACTGGGATTTGTTATACATTTCCCACATCTGTCCCTATGGATGTGGCATCCCTGCAGAGAAAGAGATGGGAAGACAGAAATTGTCATTAGTACACAGAATTTCAGCTACCCAGTTGAACAGCAGGGAGTACTGCATAGCTTGATTTACCTTCTCTCTCACTGCACTGTGCTGCAGCAAGAGCATTTTCCCTCCTCCTCATCACATATCTGTATGGGGTTGAAAATGCAGACAGAAGAAAAAACAAGCAGGCAGCCCCTTTGATTCTGCAGCAGGGTGGTTTCTCCTCAGGTTACTGTTCCTGCTTGAAGCCCAACACTACTGTTGTTCCAAAAGTCATATTTTACATACCTGCAACTGGACATGCACCAGAAGGTTCTGCAGACTGACAACAAGTGAGAAGACCTGCTGCATGGCAAGGGGGTGCAGGGCAGTGCCCTGCAGTGATGATGGCTGTGGTTGAGCAGCATTTGGGGCTGTGTTTTGGCCAACAATCACCAGCAAGGAGGAGGAGAAGTTCTGTCGCAGGACAGCTCTCAGGAACTGCATGATGCTCACTAGACAGGGAGATGCTTATTAGTGTGTGTCAGTGTTTTTCTCTGCTCTACCCTGTGTGTTGGTGCTTGTGCAACAGCATGGGAGAGGGTGATGAGAGAATATGTAAGCTTAATAGCCCACCGGAGTTGTCTGGCAGCTGCTGACAGCTGTAGACAGGAATGGCAACATGAGTTTCTTTGTAAATCTCCTTCTTTGAGACACTAACACAGTTCACACTCAGTTCCAAGGAAGATCTGTCCAACTACAGAACTTCCCTTTTCCCCTTCTCACCACCAGTTACACATTTACAACGTCAAATGGACCAAAGTTTCCAGATTCCCTCCAGCACCCCCACCATTCCATTCCATTCCATTCCATTCCATTCCATTCCATTCCATTCCATTCCACAGTCACTAGTTCTCCTCTGCTGCTTGTATCATGGTACTAGTGGCTGCTTCCAGACAAATCCCCCTAACAGATGTAAATACCTAACAGCAGGATGGGCTTCTTATTCCTGAAGATGACTGTATTCAGGACTTCTGTAAGGTCTACAGAGAGTGTCTGGTGAACCTAGAAGAGAATTAAATAGAAGTGAATAAGTGGTGCTGGTTTGGAGCAGATAGAAAGCTCCATTATGTACTCACAGTTCTTAGACAGTATCCCATGATGACCACTGAAAACCAAGGGAACAGAAGGGAGTTACATCATTGGACCCTCATGTTTCTCTCACCACTAGCCTGAGCTGCACAGCTTCCAAACCACAGCCTACCTTGTCCATCTTGTTCTCACTACTCCCTGCAGGACCTCTGGCATGTGGCTGTCAGCCTGCCAAGCACATGAA
This sequence comes from Ammospiza nelsoni, assembly GCF_027579445.1. Taxonomy (NCBI): domain Eukaryota; kingdom Metazoa; phylum Chordata; class Aves; order Passeriformes; family Passerellidae; genus Ammospiza; species Ammospiza nelsoni. The sequence continues at coordinate 48,833,183 of NC_080637.1, forward strand.
GTGGCAGAAACAGCCACCACCAAGGCGGCTCTACCTTAGCCACAGAGCCAGGCAGCAGGACTGAAGAGCCAGGCAGCCAAAAACCAGCAGTGGCCAGAAGCTGTCCTTGCCTGCTGCAGCTGGGGCCTGCTGAGAGCCCAGAGACAGGAACTATTGCATGGGTGTAAGTGGCAGAGGAGTTTAGGGACTTGGGAACTCGGTGAAATAGGAGTGGTGGGTTGAGAGGGAAATCTGCAATACATTGTTTCCTTCACAGAACAGCCATTCAAGAGCAAGGGCGTGAAGACTCAGAGAACCCCAGAAGGGTTCAAACTCTTCAACAAGCCAGAGAGTTGATATGGGAAGGCAGGCAAAAGGATCACAGGACTGATTCCTTTAAATACGCTTCTGAAGAGAGAAATATTCCACAGAGAACTAGGAGTAGCTCCTGCAACATGGTGGCAGTGGCTACTCATCTTAGAACTGACAATAGCCTGCCACCCATGAGCCCTGTTTATTCACAAGGTAAAGCCAGCAGCAGCAACACAGTTAAGATGGAAGTTGGCTATGGCCAGACAAATCCTCACTATTAACATCAGGCTGAGATGAATGTGGCCATTTCTTGAAGCCACTATTTTCCTCTAAAAACTGTAGGCTCAGGGAGACAGCCTGTCATCAGCTCACATTCACAGCCACAAAGGTGCTGTTATGAGTCTCCAGGATGCTTTGTGCAGCTCCAGCTACACTGAACAGCAGAAAGCAGCAAGAGAAGTGACTCTTCTGCTTCCTCCCCTTCAACAGAAGATTAGAAACACTGACAATTAGAAATGCTGAAGATTAGAAACATTGAAGCAGTCTTGAAGCATTTCAATTTCCCAGCTGTATCTGCAGTTTCTGTCCTCATCTCTGGTGCAAAAGCATTTCTGGGTTGTATATCATAGCACAACAAGCCAGTGGTATTGATAAAATCCAGCAACAGGCTTATAAGCTGCTAAATTATTGCACTTCAAGGATCAATAGGAGCTGAGAGCATCAGTCCCACAAGATGAAGCTCAATACTTGACACTTGACACTAGAATGTCGTTTGGGACTGGCACAGCACCAGACACAGCCCTGACGTGGAAACTGAGAAGGCAGGCTGTACTTAGCAGCTCTCAGAGCAGGGCCAGGCTTCATTCCCACAGCTGACAGCCTGTACAAGTACCATGCTCTGAGCCCTAAGCAGAGGCTGCATGCTGACAAAGTAATGAGTGCAGACCTGGTCTGGGCTGGTCTTCTGGAAAACATCTTCCCTCAGCATTAGAAATCCAACCCTTGCTTTTCTGTGCACATGCATGCGTGTCCTTAATGTGATTTTATCATCTGCAAACAGGTGTTCCAACTCCCAAAGAGCATACTCTGCTGGGCATAACTGCAAGAGCAGAGCTCACAACTCATTACATGCTCTCTAACTCCATACCAAGAGAGGTCTGGGTAGGTACTTCAAAAGGAAACGTATTCCTTTGTATTGACATTGGAAAATGCTTCCTTCAAAGTTGTAATTCCATTAATAGCTGACAACTCCAGCTTAGATGTCTTGTTGGACTGCAAAGCATCAAATACAATGACAGCTGCCCACATTCATAACAGCTTGCTAATATTGAACACTTACTTGCCAATAATAGGTTCTATCTCACTATTGATCATTTTAGTAATAAAAAAACAGTTTACAACATGGGAGCTGTGCCTTTCAACCCTAGTCTTCCCTTGAGAAAGGTTTTAAAATATATTTTGCTCTGTCCTGAAGAGGAAAATAATTTGGATCAGGAAAGCTGGGTATGCACTTCTCCCCACAGGATTTGCACCTCTCTTTAACTCTTCAATGATTTGTGTCTCAGACCTTCTGGGACATGCTAACTTCCAGTCCTGCTAGAGAGGTGCAGCAGGGAATAACTTGTGGACAATAACAAAAGAGAAATCAACACAATCATATTACAGGCCAAAGCAAAACACTTTCATATATATATATATATATATATATATATATATATATATATATACACACATATATATATATATATATATATATATACACATATATATATATATACACACTTACACACATATTTATTTTTAAGGTTTATCCATGTGCTGACCCTGAACACTGGAGGGGTTTAGAGTGGTTCTAACCTCAGTATTGTAGCGATGCTGATAAAGCAAAAGGGATGCCACCAACAGCCATCCAGAGCACAGCAAGGCATCTTCAGATGACAAGGAGGCAGGTCTGGAAGGAGGGGACCACAGCCAGGTGCATTCCAAAACCTTCTGCAGGAGTTCCAGCAAGGACACATTGGAGAGCAGCACAGCTACTGCTGCATGAGAGAAACAAAATCAGAGAGGGTGATGGGATGGCACAGGTTAAACAACCTTGACAAGCACAACAGAAGTGCAGAGCACACCCCTGCTGCAGTGAGGTAGCCCAGCTGCCACAGCTCATCTGAGTGAGGCTGTCCAGCTACTGGTATTCATCTCCCAGAACACAAGCAATTGCTCAGCCAGCTAATCAACTAACAACACAGTAGGAAAGTCAATTAGAGCTTTTCCCTAGTATTGTTTAATTTTTTTGAACTATGACAATACCAGGATATTTCAAGCTAGGCACTAAAGGCCCACTGCTGTGTTTATGAACAAGAAAAATACAGTGATTCTGTCTTTCAGCAGCTAATTCTTGAATCATGAGAAGGCAGCAAAACCAAACCAAACCCCTCAACTTAAAAAACCTCATCCAAAGTATGAAATGGTCTTTAATTATAATTGTGTCTGGATGGGGAAACATCCACCTTACCTGCTAAGACAGTTAGAATACAGTCTCTGTCAAGCTACATCCTCACTGAAATTAACTTAGCAATCAATACAATCCTTCCTCACCTCTCTGTTGACTACAAGGTGTTGTCTGATGAAGACTCCAGTACAGAAAATTCAAGGATGGCTGCAGGAGGTCAGTGTCCCTTGGCCTGCATTTCCCACAGAGATTACAGACTGGAAACAAAAGAACAGGTGTAACAAGGACACCAACTTAACAGAGCACCTCAGCAAATGAAAGAAGTCAGTCAGTGGGGAGGGAATTCAGACAAAGTGAAAATAAACACAGCATAGCACAGACAAAGCAACAGGTGTTTTCTCTACAGTGTTTGCTTTTGAGTGGACAGTGCAGTGAAGGATGAGTGCAGAAGCGGGGAGAGGAATTGAAAAAGGTACGTTAGAGTGCACATATCACATTGGGCAGTAATGAATCCAAGAGCAATGGACTTTAGGTCATCTGTTTCCACAGAGAAAAACCTGCAGTGTGAGTTATCTGCTTCCACAGTGTGAGTTTGATCCCAGTACTAGAATAAGTATAAACAACCAGGTGACTGTCTCTCATGGCAACCAGACTGGGGAAAGCCATGGAGAGCTGTGCTCCCCCACTCTCACCAATTTGCTCACACCAGGAGTAAAATGTCATGTTTGTTGCAAGCACCAAACTTAGCAACAATGTTTAGTAAGAGTTAGGGAGGGAAATCCAGGACTGCAGGGCTCAGCAAAACTGTCATTGGAGATCTTCTGGAGAGCTTAAAACTTGAGTAAGCAATTCTCAGAACACACACATCAACACGCCCCTTCTATCTAAGAGGCCTCATTAGAGAAGTGTCCTGCACATCCACCCCTAGAGAACACAGCTGGGCAGCCAAGGGGGGAATAAATGGGGTGTCTGAGGTAGGGAGAGAGCTGTGGGGAAAAAGAACAAAGCAGAAAGCAAGAGAAAAGGGGCTTGTGGCTCCTGGGAGAAGCTGAGCTGTGTTCTAAAATCACAGCGGCTAAAAAGGCTGGGATAAAGAGGCTGTGGTTCCTCCAGACCCCCAGTTCCCTTGGCTAATGAATATCTGAGAAATGCCACGTCTTTACAAGGGCAACACAGGCAGCTCTGAGATATGAAACATTTCAAATTGAAGGGGCTAGTCCTTCAAAGTCTGCTGGAGAAACCAATTTGTCAGAGTGGGGAAGAGATGAGAGGACAGATCAGCTGAACTTTCCTCCTATTATCTTTTCTTTTTTCACAGCTATATGAACCTCCAATAGCCAAGTAAGAAGACAGAAGCCACCAAGTAAGGATCACCAGACAAGGCAGCAGGTTATGGTATGGTAAATACAGCCTGCTCTTCTGCCTTTGGGGTGGAGTGGGCAAGCCCTGCAGTTGGTTGGGAGCCATATACTCTGAATCCACATTCCAAGGAAAGCCCAGTTTCACTAGACTGCTGGTTCCTGATAGCTGATTAACAGGACAAGACTGTAGCCTAAGCCCCACCAGACTGTAATAGCAAGGATGGACAGGAATGAGTCAGGAAGCACAGCAGCCAAGTGGTCACGTGCCAAACCAACAACAGCCACTGACCCTGAAATCTTGTCATGGTCAGGTGAATACTTTGGCCACCTTGTGAGGTTTCAGAGAAAAAAAAAATCATTGTAAAAGCAAGAGGAAGAGAACCTGGGCCTTGTTAACTGAGTTAGTTACCACAACTCTTTACAATGCTCTGGCTATGAAAGCATCTCAAAGCAACCATTACCATAATGCAAGGTCAATCTTCTCTCAAAGGACAAGGAGCAAGCCCCTAATCATCTTATGGAGCAATTAACAAACACTTCCCTGGGAGAAGATGAATGCACATACTCACCCTGGTGAAGCAGCTTGAAGTCTGTGCTGTCCAGCTCCCTTATGCCCTTGCTCCGTAGCTGCACCAGGAAAAGAAGGCTCAGCAAAACAGGCAGGTTCCTGTTGGCTAAGAAGGGCACAGACAGCTCAGCTTGTCAGTGAACTCCAAACTGTTGTACCTTAAAGTGTGTCAGGAATTGTTAATTTTCTGGCTGCAGGATAAGGACACACACACACAAACACACACACCCACACCCACACACAGAGAGCCCCAATGTTTTTCTCATCTCTACAGTCCCCTCTGGACCAGGTCCCCTTTCTGTCACTCTGGCTTGGCCTGAGTCACACCTGAATCCTGCCTACACCATTTTAGAAGCAACTAAAGAAGGGGGACAAAAGATCATTCATACCCTTCATGAGCTATGTAGGGAGCATGTTCCTCACACTTTGAAATTGATCCTGCTAATAAACTAGAAGTCATTAGCCCTTTCTAGACTGCTCCCTTCCTGCCCACTTGACCATTGCTCTTAGTTTTGACAGCAGCCCAGCTGCACAGCATTTGCTCTCCTCCATCTAGTGAGACTGCAAAAATGCTGTCCATCCCATCCTACAAGGAAGGGCAGAGACAGAAGTGAGAACCTCACACATTGGGCCTGTATGTAAGGAAAATGGGGCTATTTAGACCACCAACCCCACAGAGCAATCTTCGCCCTATTATTCACTTTTTTACAGTGCTGTAAACAGGTTAAGATTTTGTACTGTGTACAGCCATACCTACAGCAAGCAACTATCATCTCCAGTAAATGTTTCCACAAAGGCACATGAGTTTTCAGTTTTGAGGAGAAAACACTTATGGGTGTCTTTAATGTTAACATATTCCTGATGGAGTCCCACTGTTGGGCCTCCTTCTTGTCTAAAAGCAGGCTACTGTTTGAATAGGGATGCAGATCCCCTGGACTTAACTACCCCAGGCCTCACAGAGCTGCCTGTGTGCTGGGAGACAAGGAAGTCTGTCTCCAGAGTACATCTGGTGTTTGACTTTCTGCATGGGTTGCCAGGATGTCATTTAACAAGTTCAAGATGCAATACAAAGAAGAGCTACACATATGAGCAGCAGCAGAAGGGCTCAAATCTTGCAAAAGCCATTTTTGTCCTACCTCCATCACCAGTGATTTGGAGGAATAGGTCTGACTCCCTATAGGAAATGGACACTTTTCCTCCCCACAGCTCCTGGCATCCTTAGATCAGCAGCAGAGGGATATGCAAGTTCAAATGTGCACAACTCCAAACAAGATCAGACTTAGCAGATCTTGTAGCCTCATGCTCTACCATGCCCCTCTTTCAATGCCCCTCCTCCAGCCTACTGACTTTGCTGGAGGTAAAGCAAAAACACTTTCCATCCCAACTGCTGCCCAACAAAACATTCCAAACACAGCAGAGCTGTTAAAAGCATCAGTGGCCCCCTCAGGAACAAATAAAAGTTGTGCTAAGTCTCTACCCCGAAAGAGCCAAGGACATCCTTGCACTGCTCCCTCTTTCAGTTCAAGCTCACAGACTGGTTTGCACAGCACCTTTCTTATTGGGACAACAGTTCCAAAATCCCAGACAGGGCTAGTAAGGAAAACAGGGACTTCCCTCAGTCACAGCTTTGCTCCCTTTGAGAGACTTAACAGAGTTATAAGATCTGATGATACCACAGTCCCTGTTTGGGGATCAATACCATGAATGGTTCAACACTTGCTCCTGATTTCTGTGTCCTGGGAACTGTGTATCCTCAGGCACACCCAGCTGTTTTGCACAAAGAAGAGGCAAAAAGGAGGATGTCTTTCAGCCACCACTTGGGCCCCTATTAAGCAGGAAGATTTACACAGAGAGCACAGCTCTCCATTTGAACACTGACAGCAGTATAAAAGAACCTTGCTTTGGTTTAACAATCACAGTTTGAAGCCAGAACAACCTAAATTAGAAAAAAGGCTCTCACTTCAAAATGAATCTCTGAAAAAGGAAATTAAATTAGTACAGTTCTGTCCATTTCCCCATGCAGGTAAGTACTGAAGCTACATCAGCAGTTCAGAACCACTTTATCCCAGACTGTGTCCCTACGGCTAGTTGATCTTACAGCAAGACCAAATCACAGAGGTGGGGTCACCTTGTAGGGTGGCTGAGCTGCTCTCCACCAGCAGCTGTTGCAGAATCTGTAAAAATCTGCTCCGAAGGAGGTCACAGACAAGCACATCCTCATTTCTTTCCAGAAAGGTCCTTAGAGTCATCAACACCTTCCAAGCCACTTCCACAGAGCTTGAGCAGACCAGGTCCTGCAAAGGAAGAAACAAACACATTACCTTTCTACCCTGATTAGGCAGAAGTCACCACTGTTTAATACCATTATGGTAATCTGGTGCCTTGGGAAACAGCCTAATAAAGCACCATTAAGATTAAGTATCTCCTGATTAAATAGAGAACTGAATAAAGCAGAAGGACTGATGTCTGTTAGGCACCTCTGAGTAATACCCCATTTAAAGAATGATTTGGATCTGTGAGTGTAAGGGTAACATATATTTAAGGTCACAGTTTTAGACAAGGGAGAACCAAACAAGAGAACAGAATCTCTGGTACCTCTGCTCTCCATGTTGTTTTGAAAAATCAGCTTGCATATTGAAGATGCTTGTCTAAAATCAAGCTTATGAGTCAGTCCATAGTTCCCAACTTTCAAAAGGCTGGCAGCCTTTTATGTGTAGTAGTAACATAACTAAACTGCATGAAACATAGGTAAGCTGGGCAAGCAATCAATCACAGGAAAGGGGAGAGTCATGTACACAGCTCACAAGCCTGCCTCTTGACTACAGGGCTTTTTCTGGAGTCTCTGAGCTGAATCCCACAGCCAGTAGGCTTAATTTGGGCATAGTCTTCATGTTGAGGTACATAACATTAAATTGCACAGCATGTACAGAGGCAGTTGTATAAATATCAGACAGAAAATGCCTGGTAGTGCTGACATAATATAACCATCTCAACACATGTTAGGCCAGCACTACCTTTCCTCTCTTCCTGCAGTAGTCCTGGCTACTGCATTGCAATGGTAGAGTTGAAGAGGTAAACAGGAAACTGGTCTCAGCAACTGAGCCTACAGCCTGCCTGGACAGCTTGCTGCCTCCCAGTAATGCATCCAGGCTTTGATGATGCAGAGAAAATGGCTGTGGGACCCCATACCCAAGGAAAGCAAAGAAGGAAAGAACAGGCTGTCTGTGCCAGAAAAAGCTCTCTAGTTCTGAGATGAGTTCCTGTCTCTAGCAGAGACTTTCACAAACAAAGGGCAGGGAGATGTTGGCACAATTATCTCTGCTGACATAGATATGCTTCATATGAAGTTCAGGAATGTAATCTAACATCTCTGCTCTCTGAGAGAGCACCTCAGACCTGGAGCATGGAGAAGACAAGTGGGACAGTGTGTCATCATGACTACATTCACCCCCAGATGAGCACACAGAGCAAAAAATGACATGAAGCAATGGCCACAGCCTCTCTGGTCCTGGCAAATGCACCATTGTGTTAATCAGTTCCTTCCTACCCAGAAGCCCAAGGTCTCAGATGAAGTCACTAACCATCTGTTATATCTAATCCAGGCAATTATTTAAAGCAGATGAGCAAAGAAGTCATCCTTGGAAGGACATTCATTCTTGTTTCACTGTACCATGCAGAGGCCTTTCCAGTCCACTAGTGCATTCAGAGGCTTAGGTTATCCATCTCATAAGTTTTCTTTCCATCTGACAGTATATTTAGCCCTGCATATTGCACTGTTTTATTAGTCCATCTAAATTCAGATTGATTATGCTCTTCCACAACTGAAAGGTGAATTGTCAAAGCCTGTGACTTATTACAACTTACTTTAAAGACTGGAACAGAGCTAATTGAATTTATTTCTGCAAGAACATATGGCAAGACAGAGAAGGGAAAGCAGGAATGTTGTACAGTTCAGGGAAGGGAGACGCCATTTATGTTTTGCTTATTGACAGACCTGCTTCAGTTTATGGAGCGACAGGTTCCAGAACTACTGCCAAAGGTAACAGAGTGGACAAGCCTCATGGGATACTTCACTTCCTTAATTTGTCCTGATAGGTGAACTCATTGCTCACTTTTACTAATGCTCTGCAGTGTATCAAATGCCTGGATGCTGTTACCTACCCTGCAATGTCATCCCAACTGTGAAAGAACTGCCCCACCTGAGAAGCCTCCTGGCAGTCATTTCAGTAACATCAGATATTAAAATTTAGCCATAGCCTCGTAGATCAGAACAAACATGTTCTGTAATGCCCAGTGGATGTCCACTCAGAGTTAAGCCTTGCTTCCTCTTACTTCTTTACCATCTGCTGACATGGGTTTGCCTTCTCAATGATAGTTAGTTTTAATTTCTCTAAGGGACTGGAGAAGAAATATCACAGTTCTTAGCTTTTGCCCTTACAAGCAAATCTCATGTTCTTCTGTGGAAAAGTTAGCAAATATTTACTATATGACTGGCTCAACAGTCATGGGACAAGAGACCACTGATGGGGAGGGGTGATGGGAAGGTGAGAGCAGTGGAAGTGAGAAAAAGCCTCTAAGCAGCCATCAGAACACAACTGTTTCATGAGTACATGGGTTAATAAAGCTCATCGCACCAGCTATAGGCAAACGCACTAGCCTGCTACTTCAAGACCCCTTTCTCTCCTGAACTCACTAATTTTCCCTGCCACAAGACTATTATTTTATCTTTTAAGAGCAATAAAACATGCTATTTGCTGTCCTAAAAACTCAAGAGTACTTCAAAATTCTCTGACAAGAGTCTCCAGTTAAAACAAGGCAAAATGAAAACCTCAATCAAACAGAAAGCTGTGCCCTCAAGACCTGTTCTCTGCACACTGCTTTTTCACAGTTCTTGTTCATTATACCCTTCTCATCTATGAGTAGCAAAGCTTTGCTCCCAGATTTGCAAAACAGCTTCTTCAAAGGCTGGCACTGAAGAATCTGAAGTACCCAGCTGTGTATCTGGATAGGGGAAGGAATGGGATTTTTCATGACATACATCAGCACAACTCTTCAGATCCTTGTCCAGCCAGCTCTCAGAGAATCTCTTCCTGTCACAGTGGATGGATGACAGAGAAAGAGATAACACACATACAAGGTCCCATTTCCCACATAAGGCTTCCTTGGCAGGTGGAAGTCTGTGTACACACACATGGCCCCTTCTGTCAAAATCCTTTATTTCATAACATCACTAAAAGCTTTAAGAACTAAAAAGCCCCCAAAATCAGGGCCAAGATAGCAGCCTGTCCTTGTGAAAGCCACATACCAGTAAAATAAGCAAAATGCTGGAATTGCTCTTCAGAATGGGAAGCAATGGATTGGCACTGTTCAGCTGATCTGATGAGCCAAGATCAGATTCTTCAACCTCAGTCTGCTTGCAGTCTTCCCAGGAAAACCAGAGTTGGAGGACTTGGTGTCCAAATCTCCCCATGAGCTCAGGGTAGCGCAGGAAGAATTTCAGCAGGAGAGGACAATGGACATAGACCAAGCTCAGATCTGGAAGATTATCCAGGATCCTTCTTATGGTAGACAAAAACCTCTGGTAAAGAGGGAAAGGGGAAGTGAGACAGAGAACAAAATAACCACTAATACTGAATATAAAGCATCTGAAGTGATGAGACTTTACTGCAAGAAACAGTCACACTGCCTTTTCAGTAGACAATCAAACACATCAGTTAAACATCATTTTGTGAAGCCCATTTGCATCACAAAGGCTAAGAAACCTGTAGGCTTTATACAGAACTCAAAGCTGTGCAGCAGCAAAGAGCCATATGGGAACACTAGAAAGCCTGCTGCAGAGGCTGGAGATGTGTTTGGGAGCCTGAGCTATGAAATTCAATATATTCTGTGTGTGAATTCACAGCCTATCCAACGCAGTTACACTTCCCACACATACACAAGTTTATTCTGTCATATCTATATTCCCCTGTGGATTTACATAGTTAACTTTCCAGGGTGTAGATGCACTGCACAGTCTTCACTCATTCACTGCTCACCACCTATGCCAAAATACTTTCTACAAGAAGGTTGATGTAAGTGGGGAGAAACCTTAGCTTCAGCAAAAAGGCTCCAAGAGGTAGGAATGAAATCTTTTACCACATCCAGGGCTTTGCCTTTGTCCTGACAGACAGCAAGGAGGTAAACTGCAGCTCTGAGTATGTGTGGAGGGAGACAGTCTCCATGGTCCTGTGCTGACAGGAGAAAATTTCTTACAGCTAGAAATAATTCTGCATCTGGAACAAACCTGCATTGAAGGAGATTGGAGTAGAAACAGTAACAATAGATATGCCTTACACACCAATTCATGGCCACTTGCTTTGTATAGTTTTGGCTCACCTGTCCCCAAAGCTGTAGGCAAAGTATAAGAGCAGTACAAAACAGTGCTGGTGGCTGCAAAGAGACTGATCCAAAAAGAAAGGCTCAGGGGTTTCAGACAGGAGGAGAAGGCTTTCAGCAATGGTGTAGTTTAACTGAGGCAGACCCTTCTGCAGGAGCTCAGACATCTCCCGCTCTAGAAATAAAAACATAAGGAAATGATGAGCAATGTCTGTGGAATAACTCCACAGTCTGCATACACCAAGCACACCTCTGTGATTTGGCATCAATAGTGGTGTGAAACCTGATTTAACAGAACTGGCTTTAAGGATGAAAAGACACTTTAAGGATGAAAAAACACAATCTGTTTGAGATTCTGAGCCCTTTGCTGATGCTGCCTGTATGGCAACCAACCACTGCTAATGGGAGAAGTGGCTTTTCTGATGTAGAAACTTTCACCTCATTTGTTTGGGACTTACCTATTATGGAAAGTTACAGTTACAGGAAGGCTTTATAGAGTATGCCAGAGGGAAAAAATTACCTTAATCTGCAGATATGCCACTTGACAGTGGCAAGTAATTTTGTTTCAATTAAGCATGCCCAGCTGTGCTAATAAATGCCCCCATGTAAACAAAACCATAGGTAGATGAAATGCATTCTTTCAGGTAGGGTTCCAAACTCTTCAAAAGGCATTTTCTCAGCGTTTTCTGTGCTGGTCCTTACTGGACCAGCTTAAAAACAAGCTGGGGAAAAAAAATCCCTCAGTCAAGCTTTGTGTGTCCTGCCTTCCCTTCTCCTTTGTCCTTTTCTATTTTTTTTTCACCTGTTGCCCAAACAGAGGGTGGCAGGGCCTCAAACTAAATTAAGCAATTTTTCTCTTTCCCCAAACTTGCCCTCCTGAGAAGAAGTTCTCGTCTTCTCTGTGGCTGAGTAAAGGTTCAGGCACAAGCTGCAGAGGAAGCTGGAACAGGTGTGATTCAGGACAGGATTACTGTGAAGAAGAACAGAAAGAGACAGTAAAGGAGGCTAGAAATATCCTCTTCCTACTTCTGATATCACACACTGTCTGCCAGAACCTAATTTTACTGAAGGATCACATACAAACACCTGCCCCATCACAAGAAGACTCTAGGAGCCAGCCTAGGCTTCCAGGCAAATTAAGAGTTCCCAATGGACTGTCAGCTCACAGATGTGGGGGTGTGTGCAGTGACAACAGTGAACATCTTCATACCTTGGGCCCATGTGAATACAGTGGGGTACTCCCACAGCCATCACACCTTGTCTACACAGAGAGTCCTATAAGGACAGGACCCTAACACTGCAGAGAATGAGAGATGTTTAAGGGCAGCTCACAATACAATGATTCCACTGGCAAATGACACTTGGATTTTTTAGCAATGACACTGCCAGGGATGAACACTGAAGAATGCCAAAATAGCAACTAAAAGGGTGAGAACAGCTATTTCCAGGCATTTCTTTCTCTCCAACCATCTCCTTGCAGAACAGGACATAAGCAGACATCTGTAACACGCCATCCTTGGCACAGCACAGGGCTCTATTCAGAAACCTGGATCACTCCCACCACACACCTGTGCATTCACAGGCACAATGAATTTGTGCATTCACAGGCACAAATGCCCTCACTCGAAGTTCCACACTAGTAAACTGGACTAGGAGCGCTCTGTGTTTTGTTTACTTTTTAAATGAGGTACAGTCACAGGAAAGAGGAGGTGAAACATCTCTGCAGACCCACAGAGAGTCTCCCCAAATACTCCTCAGCCTAGAAATCATAGCCTCTACTACAGGAGATCTTTTACAATACCTGCTACTGAAGCTATCCTCCTTCCCCCCATTTCTAATATATTATCACACCATGAGGAACAACAACAGTGGTAGTAAATGCTTAGGAAGCCAGAGCTCAGATGGAACTGATGCTAGTGGTACTTCTCTTCAGAACACCCACTGATCTGACTACTCCAAAGTCAGGCTGCTCTATCTGTGCAACTCACGACAGAGCACAGAATTCTCACAATGCCGTGTAAATCCATCCACCCCCTACCAAACTGCTTCTCCCTTCTCCCACATCAAGCTCTTCCATTGTCAGTAACCATTTGCATTTTTCAGTAAGACACAACCATTCCTGAGTCTCTCATCTTGCCTAATCAGGTGTATTAGATAAGGCATGATCTACTTTCTCATCTGGAAATTTTAGGCTCACTAACAATGCACACATCACAATACCTCTGTACAGAGCAAAATCTGGCCTTCAGCTCCAGTGTCAGTCGGATGAAGGACGAGGATGCTAGGCAGAAAGCAAGACAGAGATGTCAAAGGAGCACAGAACATGTATGATAAGAAAAAGAGTAGGCAGGTCCCATAATGACCCCCACACATCTCCATACAAGCCTGGTGAAGAGGGCAGGCCATCCCAGTAAGAATATACATATTAGGCTGCCTCTCAGAAAGTAAACTACTCCAAGTTTGTGTGTGAGGAGAGTATCTGAGGTTACTTTGTTTTCTCAGGAGGAGACGTGAAGATTTGCCCATTTCACATGTTTAGAACAGAGGAATTGTCTACATCACCTCTCTGATGTGTGAAGGCATACATAGACTAAACTAGGATTTCTACACAGGAAAATCCCACCAACAATTCCAGCATAATCCCTGTCTACAGGAACAGCCAATTCAATTCTGAATTATTCCAGAGGGAAGGATAAAGCTAACACAACATTCTTATCCAAAATGAAACCTCTCCCATCATCATTGCTAGACCAAATAACTTTTCCATCCTGCTGAACACAACTATGCACTCTATTCTTATTCTATAATAGAATAAGAATATTCTGTAATAGAATCCTCCACATGAAGTCTCAATGTTAGGCTCGTTGCCTCATTAATATGCAGTAGCAGCAAGTTCCACCAGTTAAGAGCACAGAGAACATGATCCCACAATACCCTCCTACCCAGCTTCTTGGAGAACTTATTCCTCATGCTTGGCACCACTGTAAAGAGGGTACTGAGTGCTGAGATGAAAACCTCTGTCACTGATGGGCTGACAGCCCTTTCCAGATAGCTCTGTGGGAAGATAAATACATCAGGTGCACAAGGTGCTATAAACACTGAAGGCAGCAGCTTCCTTCCAGCCTCCTGCCTGCCCAGAAAGTCAGGTTTCTAAATCCAAACAAATGGAGTAGCAATTCTTTAACGAAAATGCCTGGCAGCAGAGCAGGCTCACAGAGCACTTTGAACACAACTAACTCCCCTGCCAGCGCTATGAGCTGTGCTGGTAACTCTGCAAGACATCCCACCAGATAAGAAACTTCTCCTGGACTCCAGCAGGCAACCAGTTAGGCCCTCATGCACAGTGACTGACGCTACTGCCCACATTGCCCTGGGAGTTACTGCTCTCACAGGTCAGATGGATAATTCTCCTATACAACACAGGACATATGTTTAAGTGCAGCTGACCTCAGCAACACTTAACACCTGTGCCTCAGTGTTTCACTGAGCAGTGGCAAACACAGGCATTTGAGCTCTCTACAGAATCCAACCATGAACTGTTTAGAACAGAATGACTCAACTCACTCTTGTTGAAGGTCACTGGACAATTTTCTCACAGTCCATTAATTTTTACCCAAGTTCAATGAGCAAGAAACAGAACACTGATTCCAGCTTTGCCAAACTGGACATGCACTGCACCCTCCCGTCAGGGAGGAAAACAGCAATGCCACTGCAGCTGCCTACCAAGAGATTGGTTAAGAAAACACCAACCAAAACATCTCCAAGCTCCTAACTGCAAGAATCCATACACCAGTGCCCGCTACAAAGCACAAGCAAACTTTATTAAATGTTAGGAACCACAACAAAAGTCCCACTCTTTTGACAATTCTGCTTGAAGTGTCTTAGGGACAGGCCTGTATGGAGCACTAAAGCACTCATGAGTCTCCACAGCTACTTTTTAAATCATGTCACAGGCCTTACTGAGGAACAATGCTCAATACTGCCCATGCTGACTGGGCAGCCTCATCAGTACCTTCTGGGAAGAAGCATAGAAACAATATTGCACGTGCAAATCATGGCAGCTCTCTGGGACACAGGCAAGTTTTGAAAAAGTGGCAGAAGGGGAAACAACAGCTCAAGCACCCTTCATTTTCTGACACATCTGGAGCTGCAATGGATCCCACAGCATGGTAGGTAGGCTATGGGATGGCACAGCCTGAAGAAAGACACTGACATCCACATGGAAACTTCATGAATTTTTGCACCCTCTGAGAGCATACACTGTCATTTGCATGAACTATGCAATTCCATATTTGGCTGTGAAAAAATGGCAAATGCCACAACTGTTCTTGGTTTACTTGACATGTCCTCTTCCCCAAAAAACCATTTGTGCAACCCACTCTTGGTGCCTGACAGCACCTTTCCAGGTACCCACGGAACAGACCAAGTTCAAAAGAAATCCTACCATGACCATGGGGATGCAGAGACTGTCACAAATCCTCAACAGGAACTCAGAGAAGTTGCTTAGTGTGTCTTTGCTCTCAGAGTTGGGGGCAGTGAAAGCATTCTCCTGGGCCATGAAGTCACCCTGGAATTCCACTGCTAACCTACAAACACACAGTGGATAACAGAGGGAAGAGGAAACCTCCTCACTCTGTAAAGGAAGCCAGGAGATACTACATTTTAATCACAATTTTCATCATAAAGGACCCACAAACATTCAATGGGTTGGAAACAGAGAAATCTGGCAATCACATTCAGTTACCTTTTGAGTGAAGCTATTAAAAGTCATCAAGGCTGCACAACAGTACACACTGGGAAAGGAAGACTTAGTTTCTGTGAAGAAAGCATGTGCTGTGGGAAGATCTGGTGTGGCAAGACTGGTTTTCAGCCATACCAGAGTGCCTGATGCACAATACAGCAAACCTTGTGAAAATCAGCCAAGGGACCATTCAGATGATATAAAATCCATGACAGAACCTGCGTGCCCTCTAACACAACCCCGAGACTCTGGGTCAGTGCAGAAAGGCATGTCTGATTCTGACTGAATTATCTTAGCCAACCCAAGTGATGCAAGGCAAAAACTAATTTGGCCAGACCACCCTAAAAGTTGATCCTGATTCATTCTGATTCATGCACAAACTCATCCACCACTGTCTGATGTGCAGTTAAGGGTGCCAAATAGCTCTGATCCAGCAGAAAAGGTAAAGTTGGTGCCTATAAACCCACTTCCAGTACCAAGTCACAGACATGAGCAAATCCAAGGCCAGCATCTGGAGCAGATATGAATTTGTTAAATGGTTAATCCCCTCTGGCAGTGAAACAACATAGCAGAGCATAAGAATCTACTTTCACACATATCTTCCAATAGTTCTTACACTATCAGCAGCTTTGGTGAATTTTCAAGCAGCCCCTCAAAGCCCAAAGACATGAAATAAACTGATAGGTCCCAGGCAAATTTCATGGGAGACATATTCAGGTGTCACAAAATTTTCACTATTAATACATACCCCTGACTCTGCCGTTTCACTGACCAGTGCCATGCACTGAACTCACCTGTGATATTTCTGTGGTGGGGCTGGGTGGAGGAACATAGTCACAAAGACAGAAGAATGGACAGACATGGACACACACCACCCACCCACCTTCCTGACTTGGCCTCACCTGCAAGCATTTCTGAAACTTTCCAGGGTATTGAGCAAGAACTGACCCTGTCTCTGAGGAACTCTCGCAAGATTTCTGTTTGCTGAGTGACTCTGAGACATTGAGAACAGGACATCACCCTGTTAAAGGAGAGAAGTCTTTAAAATCTTATGTCCACTTTCAGAAAAAAACCAGCCTTCTCCTCTGACACCAGCAGTAGGAGGAACAGCACATTGCACTTCACTCCTTCACACCACAATTTTTTTACTACTGTGCTTTCCCCAGAGATGGCTGAGTTAAACAGCTTGTGTGCTCTTCCTAGGGAGGACAGAGTTACAGAGCTATTAATTCTGCACTGCCATCTCTTTAGAGTCTGTATTACCATGATTTGATCTAATCTGAGTTTTAAGCATTTCAGCTAATGGAGCTTTAAATTCTTCTGAGAAAACTTTGTGTTTTTAAAAATTTTCTTTCTTCCAAATACTGTTCAGACAACACAGAATAGTTCTTCTCCTTGCTTAGCAATGAAATCTTAGTAGTTCTTCTACTTTGGCTCAGAGTTTTAAGCAGCTATCCATGTACTAATTCTTGTTCCCACACAGCATCCCACTGAGTTAAGCCTGAAGCCAACTGAAGCGTCAGAGCTAATCATTTGCCCAAACTGGGAACAACTTGGAACTCAAAATCTGCCTTTAAGCCTTAACCTGTGGTGGTGGTCTTCTCCAGAGGAGGGGGCACAGCTAAACACTGGTGCCTGACAGTTCAGAATTCCTTCTCCATTTCATGCTGAGATACCTTGGCAGAGGTATCATAATTTCCCCTTTTCTCCCTTTAAACACAGCCTGCTTATCCTCACTATCTAATTTCCTTCCTGTGAAGCTCTTAATTCTGAAAGGGACACCCAGCTCTGTGTGTGTGGAAACTGACTGGCCAATGGGACAGAAAGCACTTCTGCCTTCTTCAGGCAGAGAAGGCCAATATCTAGTACCATAGAACTTGGGTCTAAAAAATGTTCATCGTGGATTTGGAGTTCTGCTACTCCTTTGAGGATTGAGGTGTTCTCCCCACTACTGGCACGAAATCTAAACCTACATGGCTCTAAGCCTACAGCAAGAAGGGCTCAGCCCTTGTCCTTTCATTAGCCATCTGCAGCTGGGGCTCTTCTCAGAAGTGCAGAGGTGCCAGCAGCACACCACACTAACCACAGATGCCAGGAACAGAAAAGGGTTTATAGTTCAAATAGTGGCTAACAACTCCCTTGCTGAGGGATCACAGTGCATATATGGTGACACTCTTGATCTGAATGTAGAACAAGAAATATTCATTGCTGAAAAAATAGATTGACCAATGTAAGGTGAGGGTGGGAAGAAGGGGAAGTTCAAATGGCTTTGGAGTACTGGACACATAAAGAGAGTAGCATCCTCAAGCAGTGCCCCACAAAACTTCACTGATTTAGAAGGATATCATTCACCAGCATCCACCTTCATCTGCTTCAAAGTCTGGTACCATCTCATCTGCTTCAAAGTCTGGTACCATCTCAAGGCAAGAGGATCAAAAGAAACAGCAGAGAACCAAACATCCACGGGGGATGTAAGCAAGGGGATGAAACACATATAAAACATCAACATAGGAAGATCATCACTGTCCTGCTCAGTCCTACCAACAACCAACAGCTTTTGACTTACTGCATGCCTCTTACTACTCTGTGGTAGGGAAAGGTCAGCACATCGCTTCAGCACTGCCTCCAGAAGCTTCTGCAGTTCTTCATATGGGACTGGAGGGGAGCTCAGATGGTCCTTCCTTAACACATGAAGACAAAGACAAGATGCACAGTCCCTGCAGGGGACATTCCACTAGGAAGGCAACACCATCAGAAATAATTGCTCTTCTGATGGAAATATGCCACTGCCACTGCTCTCCAGCAGAGCACAGTAAGGTCACAATATCTGAATAGTGTCTTCAGCCACACATAAACCCAAACACACCCCAAGTGCTCTGTCTGCTCTCACCACAGTCAGCAAGCCCATGACTGTTCACAGTCTTATATTTATTATTCTTATCAATCTGGATGGGGCACAGAGTGACAAAGCCACAGCAGCTGCTGTACAAGCCTGCCTGGAACACTAGGTCCTTCCTGAAATTACTTGCTGCCTGCCACAGCTTCATTGCTCTGGCAGCTTTCCTGAGGTGGGTGGGAAGCTGGCTCTGCTGTACCCACGCCTGCCTCAGCCACAAGTCCCACTGCAGAGCATGTTCACCCACACAGCCACGGGGGAACTGCAAAGCCCAAGATGGTATCAACAGATCTATCTGAAGAAAAGTCTGCAAATACATTCCTGCCTACCTCAGGAAAGCAGCCACAGCTTTCACAGCCTCCACTGCCACCTCCAGCACTGGGCAGTTCACTGTCTCCATCAAAACATCAATGGCTTCTATGCATACACCTCGGTTGGTGAACAATTTGATTTCCACTGGTTGCCTGTGAAGACAAAACAAAGCAAGCAAGGAGAATGTTGTCAGAGGTAGGTAACTGCAGTGCCCTTCCCTCATTTCAGCAAATGGACAGCTGAGCCATGAGATTGCAGCCATGTTTTTCAGTACTGAGAGCCAGCTGCTCTCAAGGAGGTACTCTCACACTTGAGCAGGTAGAGGGTTTGCTATAAAGAGGAAATTTCAGCCAATCTAAAGCACTACCATGACAAAACATCCACAACCTGGATAACTGCGTGACTACTCGAGAACACTGTCACGAAAAGCACAAGAAAAACAAGCCTTGCAAAATATAGTGACCTCTGTGCCTTGGACTCTATGTTCAGGCCATCTGCTCTGGCATTTGTCAGTTCATCTAGCAACTTATATTTTTAAGTATACAAGCAAACATCACTGTCCTAGAGGATAATGCCATGAGAATAGCTTCTCTCACTGCACTCCTAATGCCAGATGCTGCCAGGGCAGGAACCTTCACAAACTTGAAAAGTAAACAGGAGAATAAACACAATCCAACTGCCTTGACAATCCTCCTCAACAGTGAGCATTTTGGCCATCTGTGGCCCAACACCTTTGAGCATTCAGCATGAGAGCATGGAGGGACAACAGGCCATTAATCCCATTATTGGACAGAGCTGTGTAAATGGCAGGCTGTGTTCATTTGGCTCCTGGCAAGTCAGGTACAGCTGGGGAGGCAGGGGGAACACAGTTACATGCACACAAGAGGCACAAACAACCTGCCAGAGGGTCCCTCCAAAGTGAAGCAAGAAAAGCAGCACAGCATGACAGGAGCCAGATTTGGGAGCCAAAACTATTCCCTGTTATTCAATTTTCACAGTCATACCTAACTGAAGAAAGCCCAGAGTACATGCTCTCATGCACAAATAGGAAAGCAAAGTGAACTTCAGTAGAAATTACACTAGTAGGCCAGTTATATGGCAAAAAGGGAACAGAAGAAGAACCACTCTTTTTAGTCACTCAGTGGGATGGAACCCAGCTTCACAGCCACCTCATATTCTGCTGTGAGAAAAAACTGTGAGGTGGGCATGGCAAGGAAAAGGACTTGTGGAACTCAGGCATCAGGAGCCATGCCACAAGTGAGGCACTGAACTTCCAAGTTGCTTCTACTCACACTGGGTAATTCTATTAATCCTCTGTATCTCCTTTCGTTAATCACTGACCTTCTGAAGTAAAACACATCAGGAAGAAAAAAGTCTTCACTGACTCATGCAGGGAAGAAGGGATGGAGGAGTATTGCTGACTCATTCAAGCAGCACAAACCCACTTTCAAGATGGTGCACTGTGATATCTTTGGGGCCTGGGGGGAAAGTGTGAAGGGCAGCACCCTTCCAGCTTCCTGCAACCTCTCATCTTTGGGGCTCAAACTGCACCTGCCACTTTGATTATGCTGGGAGAGACAAGGGTCACTCCGGGGAGAGCTACCCAACATTCCCGACATACTGCCAAGGGGAGCAGCACTTCCTGCATGGACCTCACCAGAATGTGTGGCTCACTTACACAAAAGAATCCAGCTGCAAGCTAAAACCAAGATGAGAGGTTCCAGCACAAGATCCCTTTCCCCATTATGATATAATTTTAAATAAAACATGATTTCTAAGGCAAAGCTCAGAGAAACAGAATGGGTGTACAAGAAAATGAGAGCAACTGCACAGAGTGTTCTCTTTGTTTTACAAGCATAAATGTGTAATTAATGTTCCCCATATCCCAGTTTCTCTTTTTGACAGATCCCACACTGGCATCACCACACTGTTCTAGCATTGTTGCTTTTTCTTCTCCTTTTTACCCTGCCACTTGCTACAAAATTGACTATGACATTTCCAAAATTCTGCTCAAGGGCTCTCTTGGGGGATCTAAGTGACAAAAACGAGACTCTGTCACTAGCATGACAGGATAGGAACAAGATCATAAAGGCAAGAACAGGAAGCACAGAAGAAAAACAAGCCAGTATATATTATTTCTCAGCAGAAAACAAGAGGAAAAAAGTGACAGAAGACATTAATATTTCAGCCTAGAATTTGTTTTTGCAGTTTGAATTTAGCTCAGATGATGATAGAAGACCAGAGGCCATGGAATTTGCATACTTTGTTTTGTCATAGAGGCACACTTAGCAGGAGCTGGCCTGCTCACAAATGCCTGGACCTTCCTGGCCTTGTCTCCTGCTCTGTCTACAGCTGAAAAGAGATTTAACCTCCCTAACTGTCAAGGAAGCAGGACGAGGAAGATTTAGTGGTGGATATAAGCACAAACAGGACAAGCTGGGAGGTTTGGAAAAAACCATCAGGCCTTTCTTTGCAAGAATAAAGGAGATGAGATTGTTCAGCATCATCTTTTAAACACAAAAACTCTTGTGTGTAGATATCTGGTCTTGGAAGAAATTCTTAAAAGCAAAAGCCTCACAGTCTCTATTTTGAAGTACCAAACTCTGCCTGCAAGCCTGACAGGGCTCCCTTACCGTTTCAGTATTTCAGTGAAGAGCAGGAGCCCTTGTTTGTGCAACTCCACATTGTTCAGCAGCAGGACACCTTGGAGACTCCTCACCAAAGATTCAATGCCTGTACACGTTAAGAAAAGTCACAGAGAGGCTTTTAATGTTCCAGATTCCAGAATGGAAGCAAAATTAATTTTTAAAAGGAAGAAAGATTTGAACAATTATTCTTGTGAGCTACTGAGAGAAACAACTGTCCAAAACTGTTGAATGTTCACTTATCTCTCTCATAACATGCCTCAACCTTCACTGCTGGAGATAAGTCCCAAAGAACAGAAGGAATTTAACCATTTTTCCTAAATCCACTCTTGTCATATCCACAGAAATACTTAATAGTAACTCAGAGAGTGTCAATCATGATAACTGGTAATTATAATGAATTAGTGGTCATCAGAAACTCATTGGGACAATGACACTATAAATTCAAGCTATGCTGGACATCACAAATATGCCTGATAGGTACTTATTTTCAGTCCTTTATCCATCCTGACTGGAAATTGTGGTTGTGTGTAAAGTGCTGGAATTCAGCTGGAGGCACAAGAATGACTGCAGTCACTGTGCCAGCAAGGCTGATGACTCACCATACACAGTGTGACACTTGGAGAAGAAAAGGCGCTCTTCAGTCAGGAGGAGTAGGCAGCAGTACACTGACCAGATGAGGATTTCACTTTTGCACAAGAGACACTCAAAGAGAAACTCTGCAAACA
This sequence comes from Ammospiza nelsoni, assembly GCF_027579445.1. NCBI lineage: Eukaryota > Metazoa > Chordata > Aves > Passeriformes > Passerellidae > Ammospiza > Ammospiza nelsoni. Next base: position 48,855,549 of record NC_080637.1, read on the forward strand.
TACACACACAAATAAGGTCACTCTGTTAAGAAGCAGGCTGCTCACAGCATGGCACAGCTGCTCCTAGAACAGAGCAGAGGAAGGAGGAGGAAACGAGGAGACATAGCAACAGCCACAGGGAGAAGGGCTGTACCATGAAATGGCAGGAATGGAGAACACAGTAGATGCTCAGGGGTATGCTAATCTTCAAAAAGAGGTGACTGGAGAGCAGAGACCCATGGGCAGGCATCTTCCCAGCACAAACTCAGTAGGAAGGAGCTGAATTGTGGATCTAGCCTTTGGCACAAATGAAAAGCCACAAAGCAAGCTTTATCACAGATGCAGTGACCTTTTTTCCTCATGACTTTTACATCTCCCAAATAATTTGTATCATGAAAGTATTTCTGTCTTTTGGGATTACAGAGAAATAATAAGCCATCTCCCATAGCTGCATTCTAAAGATAAATCCTAGACCAAAATCTGAGCAAACTTACAATATTTAGTGGAATGAAATAAATGGAAACCAGTTTGCTTAAACTTGTATCTAAGGTCCTGCAAGAAGGACCTTGACCTGAAGTACTCGGCCAAATTCACTCCTAAAATCACCTGGTACAAAATGGCCACCACATTATGCCATCAGTGGATTTCATGGAGCCAGCCTGATTCCTAAACCAAACAGCCAGGGGCAGATTTGATACCGGGGAATGAACAATAAGATGCTACTGCATTTGTTCACCTGGGACATCTGCATGGATAAAAGCAGGAGCATATCTGCTAGGAGAGTGAACCAGCACTGCAGCCATACAGTGAGAACTCGCTGCCTGTAACATCTCATCTCTGGTTAACAAGAGCTGTTGGGAAGCAAACGTCAAAAGGAGAAAGGAAGTCAGCTATACAGCTGTGAGTAGGACACAGCTTGTTCTACTTTTTAAAATTTAAAACATAAATTAAGGTCTCTCTTTCGGCATTTATTTCACAGATTAAACCTGCTAAGGTAAGATAAAACACTGAACCAAAGAGACTCAAAAAGGCACATGAGAACTACAACAGAGTAGATCATGAGTAAGAATAGTTCTGCCCCCAGGCTTAGTCATGCTGGTGCTGCATGTGCTGTATCAGACCTCAAGTGTAAATGAGTAAGATCAGCTAAGGCCAGAAGTAAAATTTTCCCCATTCCAGGATGCAGGCATGAACAAGAAGGTGATCAACAGAGGTACCCCTATTGCTGGTTGGGGTACTATGTACAAATTACAAAGGGGATGGGACAAGCATTAATACACAGACCATTGTTCTACTTGTCCTTTTTACTTCTTACATAATTTTTCTGCTGACAAATCTTATAGCTACTATTTAACTCTAATCACAGTTCTGCAGTCTCTAAAGCTTACCTTTTCCAGCTTTCCCAAAACCCTCTGATTTTAAACATTCCCACATCCCCATTTCTCAGTGCAGCCTCTATTGCTGGTGTTGGTAACAGAACACTCTACTTTTTTATATATACAGTGCCTCAGATAAAGGTTCATTACAGCCAGCAAATTATTTATGTGTACCACCAATTCACTACTACTTCAGCAATCACCTTTTTGAGAACAAGTGGCAGTGGATTTTCCCCTTCTAAAAAGTTAGGGTTCTCAGTCTCCTCCTCTGTCTTTGCATTATTCATAAGAATAGATACAAAATGGTCAGATTTCAGCAGCTCCTTTAGCAAGCCTGCAAAAGGAAGAGCAAGAATGAGCACCATATCGAGCAGCACAGTGAGGATTATATTAACACACAAGTATTTACAGACTAAGACTTGTTGCCAACTTCTTCCCCTCTCCTGGAGGGCCCCACCCCCAATTTAGGGAGCTTCTTCTCATTGTGTCCCCAGATGCTGCCATGACCCCCATGTCTGGCAATCCCTTGTTGCTGATACTTTTTGCTGGTCTGATCTGCTCTCTGTTCCTTCTCGGAGTCACATATGTACAGGGTGCATCTCAGGAGCTCCCTACTTGCATTATCTTCTGTTAGTAAGCACACCTTAAACTGTTTCTTGGGAGAGCTCTTGACCTGCATTCTTCTCCAAGCAGTCAGTTACCCCCAATGACATTTTCCCTAGAGCACTTCCCAGAGAACAGGCATTTATCTTCCCCTTCTATTTCCACAGGCTCTTACAGAAACAGCTGTGTTCAGCTGAAGGATACCCACACTCCAAAAAACTCCCTCAGAATAGCAGTATAGATCACTGCTACAGGTAATGATGAAAATCATCAGTACACATCAGTACAAATTCACAGGGGTATTGTCTCAGCTACAGAATTCTACTTTCAAAGGAATCATAATCTGTTTCTAGTAGTTGAGTAGATAAGCTGAGGAGCAATCCATAAGAAGGAGCAATTCCTGCTTGCCTCCTTCTAGAAAAATTAATTCCCTGGATGGTTTACAAACAAGTGATGTCAGAAAGGCTGAAATTGTGCTCCCCAGCAACAGCTGAAACCTGCAGTTGGAAGGATAAGTGCAAGAAAGAGCCACTTCCATATTAGCTCTATATCTAATTAACATAATTAACATTTTTTAGACTCCATCCCACTGCTCTACAAAACCCACCAGCCCATGCACAGTATTTGCATTCAGACATTTTGAGGGATGATCAGGCCATAGCACAAGCTCTGAAGAGACTGAAGATTAGTCATTGCTGGGCAAATGTGAGGCATCAGGGAACACAGGGGTCTGGGGGCGCTCAGCAGCAGGTCTGGGCCACTTCACTGGAGTAACAGAAGGGACTGATGGCTTTGGACAAGGAGCATAAAGATCCTCTACTGAACAATCCACACTAGAGCATCTAAATCAGCCAAGGATTTCTTCCTCATTCTAAGCCTTCCCTTGCACCTTGCAGTTTCTCTCAGCAATGCCTTACCCAAACAATTAACCTGCAGCTCCTTTGTCTGGGCACTCCCCAGAGTATTCAAGAAGACACCACACAGCCTTTCTTCAAAGTGTCCTGAGAGCCGTTCTGTGCCAGCAGGAGAGGAGTACAGCTTGCCATACAAGTAGCAGACAGCAGCTTTTATACTTTCATTTGGGTATGTCAAGCCCATCAGCAGATGATCCACTAAATTATCTAGCATGAGGAACAGGAACAGCAAACATTCACTGACATTTTAAAAGCATCAACCTATTTCCCTTGAAAACGTACAAAAGCCTACTGGCCAGACTGGTGTGTGCAGGTTAATGAAAGCCACAGTCAGGTGATGTGCTCAGCACCATCTGTCCCTCTGAGCAGAGGTACAGTAATCAACAGCCACCAGAGCTCACTGTTCACCATATGAAGATCCACCATCCCAGCTCCCTCCACAAACAGTTCAGCTTGCTCACCAGACCCCCAAGCACTGGATCAAGATAAAAAAAACCTAAGTGTATGTTGCCTGTGAGGCAGACCCACAACCCCAGTTTGCAGAGGCTGCTTTTGCCTGGCTAAAAGCATGATTATAAAAGCTGCTATGAAGGTTCTGACCTGTATCTCAGGAGGCCTGAATGCCACTCTGACTTCTGGACAGGCTTCTTTTGTGACCTTCATGAACTCGTCATGGGGACAGGGGAGTGCATGCATGTGTACTAGGGCTGTGAATGCCACCCTTCAGTGGGACATGACACACTACTCACTGTGCTTTACCACCAATATTTCAGCAAAGCCTGGGATGGCATCTGCCAGCTTGCCCAAGAGAGAAAATGTGGGCAGGCTGCTTCTCATGGTATTTGCTTTGCACAGCTGTAGAGGAGACAGAGAAGGGAAAATGTTTCACTGATGAGGACACAGTCCAAAGGCAGAAATGCACCCAAACCAGCAACTTCTCAGTGATGTATAATCTTCCAGAACAGAATCTTTTCCAAAGATGGGCCTTCTTCACCACTCAGGATAAAGCACAGGGAAAACCCAAATACCACACTAAGTCTCCAAAATGTCTTTAAATGAATTCAAGGAATTGCTTGCTTGTTGTTCCTTTTCCTCTTTCTCCCCTCCACCTCTTACATGAGCAGACTAATTTCTCACCACTTTTGCTACTTCTCTTTTTTTTTGTACCCTGTGGGACCACCATAAACTTAGGAATGAGGAGAATGAGAGCCTATAGCACAGGTTGGGAAAGCTCCTCATATAACTGAACAGTGAAGTAGGAAAAGAAGCATCTGAGGAAACCACACAGCTGCATAAGAGTATTATGAAGCCCTGTGGCTGCAAGGCATCATGAGAACAATATAAAAACTCCATGGTAAAAACTAACCTTGCCAACATCACAGCTGGGAACTGGCATTAGGACATCCTAGATCAGAGGGGATGGAGCTTTGAGCAGCCTGGTCTAGTGGAAGGTGTCCCTGCCCATGTCAGGAGGGTTGGAATTAGATGATTTTTAAGGTTCCTTCCAACCCAAACCATTCTATGATTCTGTGATCCCACTGCTACATCCCAGTCTTCCAGGGCCACTCATTCCTCAAGCTCTGAAAGACTGGAGGAAAGGGTAAGAGAACTCATCTTCACTGACCTCCTTCTGACTTTCATCCAAAATGCAGTATAAGTACTGTTCTGACTTCAGCTCCACAACAAGCCTCACCAGAACTAGGCAGAGAAAACAGGATCAGTAACACACACACAAGAGCACTCACAATCCATCTTCCATGGAGCTTTAGCAGACCAGTGAGCAAAGAGCTCAGAAATGAAATGAGCCCAGACGTGCTGAGAGAGCAGGGTTACAGCAGCAGACCCAGCACTATTACCTCTGATAGCCCAGCTCAAGCTCTCTGAGGCATCATTCCAGCAGTCCTGCTTCAGCTGCACTACAAACCATGCATGGAAATGAGCCGCAAGTGACAAACTGAGCCTCAGGACAGCAAGTAAACATGAGGAATCAGGAAAGGAAGGGAGGGAAAAAACCTAGCTTAAAAGCATAAAAAATTATGGTAATTGAATAGACCAGGCTTCCTACAGTATGAAAACTGGCCTTTAAAAATGCATCCTTCCAGAGAAGATATCAGAACTGAAACTGCTGAGGATCATTAGATTCACACTCAGAGATCCCCCTTCAGCTGCTACTGTCCCTAAGATAAGTGAAGTCTATCAGCCATTCCTCCCCACTGCAGATGTCCCACACACCTTACCATAAAGGACAGTGCCAGTCACCAGAGTGCTGCTGGTCACTTCCTCAGCCCCAAGCAAGGGCTGTTACTATTAAGATCTCTGACAGCTCTGTACTAATAAGAGGAATCAGCATGAAATGATGTTTTCCAGGCAGTGGCAACACATCACCTGGGGCTTCCCTAACCAAATCTCAAGGGAGTTGCCTGGTGCTGGCAGGCCTGTGCCTCCACACATAGACCAGCAGGCCAGCTGCAGCAAGCAAAGTTCTTCTTCCAGTACTTTCAGAACTGGCACCTGAATGTTCAGCTGATAAAATTTTGGCAAGAGCCCCTTTGCTGAGACACTGCACACATTTCTACACGGGGTTTGGTAAGGCTGTCTTGGATGTAGCTTGCTGTCATGGCATGACTCTTTTGGAAAACCTACACTTTTGATTTGTATCATAGGAAAGCATTCTAAAAAGAAATACCAGGGACTTTTGGGCTCACCATTTCTTGGTATATCTAAGGCAATACTAGACCTGCTTCAGCTACAGAGCTACACATCTCAGCAGAAGCATGTCTGAGACAGGTGATTTATAGGTGGTTTAATAGCCCTTTCTTGCCCTAAACTCTCAGAAACTTAAAACACTTTCAACACTTAGGCAACACTAATTTAAAATTGCTCTGTTAGATAGCATCCATCTCTCAACAGACTGGTAACATGACAGAAAGACTTCTCCGCTTTTCAACCCCATTTCAAGCAAGTGTCTGGAAACTAAAATCCCTCTGGAAGAAGTTTGTAATAACTCCTTTTACCTTTCATGGCTGGTCATGGAATGCATCACTGCATTGCTGATATCTCTAGACTCAGCAGAGCTGCCCAGGGTTAACTGGACTGCAGAGATTCTTTTGTCAGCCCTGCAGACATTTCCTTCAGTTTCCAAATGAGAGACTGCTCACAAAGAGGAATCTACAGCCTGTACAGCTAAATCACAAATACCCTCTACTCCTGAGGAGAAAGCAGTAAATCCCATAGACTTCCATTTGCTTTGACAATTTGGTCAGGTCTAACGATGCCAAAGTTGAGGCACTGTTACCCATCTGATAATAAATTCATGGCACAAACAGACCTGTGAGAGAAATGTTAACTATTTTAAAATGCACACACTCCCCTGCCCCCAGTATTGGAGCAGACCATCATTTTTGATGCATGGATATCGATGGTCTTCCCTTTTGAAGCTGTGTCAAAGCTGAGCATCTCACTATAGGTATCAGACAAGCCACACTGTCCCCTTCAAAAACTGCCAGGAATTGAGATGTGGATTTGTCACTCACCTTCAACTAATAGGTTCAGGGCACTGCTCTCTTCCACAGAATGCAACATCCCTGCAAGGCAAACCACAACAGGTCATGGAACTCATTCCTGTTTCTGATCATCAGTGCTGTAATTCCTTCTTGTTAAAAGGAACTGGGTTTTTTTTTTCAGAACTGTTTTCTTTTCCCTGCTTCACATAACACCAGCCTGACTTTGTCAGATAAGGGTGGATACTCTCCAGGAATATGGCAAAAGGTGCCTCCATAAGCAGGACACAAGGACATGAGACACTTGGTTCTCTTGCAAATTTTTTATGTGTTTTATAGTTGAAGTCAATGGTTCCACCTATGTCAGGGAATATGTAACTGCAGCCACCACCATATCTCAACTGTGTGTATGCAGTATCACACATCTGAAACAAAACCCTGGAATGGCAGAAGTGGGTTTTGTCCTTTGTGTGCTTTGTGTCCTCCATTCTTACCAGTTACTATGATCAGTCTTCTCCCTCCACAGTACTGACAACCCTGAAACCAAACCTGAACACCAGGTTTAAATCATCCAGAAACTATTCCAACATTAAATCGAACCCAAAGGCATCACTTCACAAGTTAATTTTACAATGAGAGCATAAGAGTGGATATATCAAAACAAACTCTACTACACCCCAGCAGACAAGAAACTCCACCTCCCAGCCCCTTCCAACCCATAGCATCAGGCATTTGGTTTGGATCCCCACTTCTGCCACACTAAATCACTTGGTTTAATATATCCAATCAAACTACCTCCCCTCTGAAGTCTCCATGATGTCTCAGAATTTTGACCAACTAAAGCAATGTTATGACAGGTGAAGAAATTACTTATTCCATGCCTCATCTGCTCAGTCCTTAATAACTCTTTAGAAAATATTTGTATACATTATTGAACATTACAATATTAGCTGCATTAAATTCAGGCTTATCTGAAACACACCACCTCATAAGTAACACTCCATATTTCACCTCTCTTAACCCTCTTTCTTCTGCCTGTGCTTATTTCAATATTCTCTCTCCAAATGTATTTTCCTGAATTCACTATTAATACTTCCTCCACAGCACTGCTCAAACTTCTGGGGAGGTTCCCCTTACACTCTTGCACCAAATGCTCCTTGGTTCATCCAAGCTCTATTGAAAATGAACACACCATTGTTTGTAGCTCCAAGCTTAGCCTGGGATTCCAACTGCTCTAAGAGTTACACCAAGTACAGTGCAACCCAAAGCTTCCTCAAACCACCCAATCATAAAAAGAATTCTCTTCTCAGAGAATTATTAAAGCAGACAAGAGCATTGAAATGCAAGCACAGCATCCCTGTCTTCTGGGTTATTTTGTGTTAGGGCCATACAGTGTAGGGCTCAATCGGCCACAATCATCATCTTTTCCAGTACTCTAAAGGATTATGTGTGACACACTATTAAAAAAAAATTGTGCAATTAAAAGAATAAGAACTGCGTAAAGTTCTGTTTCTAATAAAGCTGCTTCCAAGACGTGCCCAACACAATCTATGGGCAATCAACTCTTTGAACAATTCAGTGTGTCAAGGCAGGGAGAGGGTCTTGTAGGTTACTTTTCCCCAACCAACAGTAATTATCTGTGATGTGCAAATGAGATGGTGGAATTGAAGGAATCTGGTATATTTGAGCTTTGAAGGCATTCTGATTTCTACCCTCCACCTTTCCCTTCCTGCCTTACTGTTCCCTCATTTAGACCATTATTTCTTCTCCATCAAGATTTTAGATGTTTCAAAGACATTTCCCTGCTATGCAAACAGAAACCAATAAGAGAAGTTCAAGACCACAGAGACTTACTGGAAAGACACTTTCTGACATCCTGCCGAACACTATTTTGCTGAGGCTGACTCACCAGAGAGCAGCAGGTTTTAGTTGTACAGCAACAAAGATTTCTACAGATATGATGGTGTAAAAAAAAACCCACTACATAGATTTGTGGTTTGCACATTTGATATTAAGTCCTGCAACACCTTTTTATGCTCACACTTTGATTTCTGTATGAATCTTCATATAACTCCAGAGGCATTAGACCAGAATGGAGAGCATTCAGGGAAGGGTAAAATGCCAAGCACTCCCTATTCTCCTAAACTCCTGAAGGACTTTACAGATACGTCAAGATACTTTGAAAAATCGCAAAAGAGTTATGAACATGCCAATCCTGCACCCTGGGGAATGAGAAAATTAATTAACCTATTCTAAATCAGTGACAGCCAGTTTTCTGCTGGGAGTAATTACACAACAGCACGGTGGAAGTATGGAGGTAGGCACCTCAATGTTCTTCTGCTCTTTTTTTTTGCTTCAAATGTGGGGAAGCTTCACATGTATTCAACAAAAGGTAACTAACTACCTCCTCACTGCGGCTGCACCAGGCCTCAGAGAGCTCTTACCAAAGAGAGTTCCTATCAAATGCATGCACACCCTCTCGTCTGGTGCCAGCAGCTGGACGACCGGCAGCGCCTGCCAGGCCAGGGCATCCTGGAGCCGGGACAGGACGTGCTTCTTGCGCACCAACTAGGATCAAACACAGCAGCGCGTCAGGCCCCGGGCCCGCGCCCCGCGCTGCTCCCACCGCCCTGAGGGGAAAAGGGCCACCAGGGCCCGGCCGCCGAGGGGACAGGGCTGGCCAAGGGCCACAGCGGCCGGGCCCGGCCCCCAGCTGAGCGCCGGAGAGCGGCAGCCCCGCCGCTCAGGGGGCTCCGCGGCCCAGCCGCACACGGGAAGGGGCGGCGGGGCACGCGCTGCCCACCGAGGCGCTGCCGTCGCCCAGGGTCTCCACGGCGCAGGCGAGGCAGAGGGGCGGGCGCAGCGGCAGCGCCCAGCGCGGCCCGTGACCGCCGCACGGCCCCGCCGCCATCGGCGCTGCCGGGGCTGCCGTGCGGCTCCGCCCCGCTGGGGACGGCGGCTCCGCCCCGGGGTCGCCCCGGCACCGCCTCCCTTCCGGCGGCCGCGGCACCGTTCCCGCCTCTTCCCTCACAGCGCGCTCGGGCCGACTGCAGCCACCGCGCCGCGGCCATGGTGAGTGGCGTCGGACCCCCGTCTCCTCTTCCTCCTCCTTCTTCTTCTCCTTCTCCTCCTCCTATTCTCCCTTCTCCTCTTCCTCCTGCCCACTCCCACCAGCCTGGGGTAGAGGGCGGCCGCTCTCCGGCTGCGCGGCGGGCAGCACGTGGAGGCCGTGCGGGCGGGGCTGCGGCCGCTTGCGGGGCAGGAGGCCCGGGGGGCTGGCGGTGCTGGGGACACCCGGTAACGGGGGATTCTCTGTGCCTGGAGTCACCCCCGCGCCGTGCTGGGAGCCGCAGAGGCCGCGGTTCTGCCAGCGCCAGTCTATAACACCGCTTGTGACCTCGCTGCTGTGCCACCCCGCTGCCCATGCTAACGTTAGAAGCCACTTGTGGTTTGCGGAAATAACCCTGATGCGTGCTCTTCTGGTGATTGTTTCAAACTTTTTGTTGGTCTTTTAATTTGCACTGTTAAGGTGCATTGAAGTGTTTCATTTTCTGTAGTCCTTGTGGTATAAAACGCCTGAGACTGCTTCATAAGTGCAGTGCTTTGTAAGATGTAGATTGTGAGTAGATACACTCTTTACTTTGATGTAAAGCATATCTTTCTTATTTTTCCCCTTTACTTTGATACAAGAAGAATCCGTACTCTTTTAGGAGTAAAATGCAATGGTGTTTCTTCTGTATGGGCAGAGCAGATTAGACACAACTTCAGAAATCAGTATATGTGGTGGACATGATGCCTGCGCAGTGCTGATCGAACCAAAGCCTCCTTTGCTCCTATTGTGACATTCTTTACTTTTTCCTTTAGAGTGAGGCAGAAGTGAATCCCAAAGCTTACCCGCTGGCTGATGCACAGCTCACCAAAACGCTGCTGGACCTTGTGCAGCAATCCTGCAACTATAAGCAGCTACGCAAGGGAGCCAATGAAGGTGAGACTTGCACATTGAAAAGTGTGCTACAAGTCACAACAAGGATTTTGTGAGATGCCATGGGTAGAGATTGTCTTTTCTCTGTAGCTGTGATCACTCATTTTATATAGGTCTGGCTATTGCAGGTGTGTGTCTCCTTTCTCCTCCTTCAAGCCTGCTTTAACAAGATTCAGGGACAGAACTAAGCTGTAATCTTTTTGACATTTATATGTAGTTCTGGTAGATTCCCAAATTGTGTTCCTGGTGTATAGTTTCTGGGGTTACCAGATGCCTAACCAGTTCAGAACCATAAGATTTGGGTTTGAAGATACCTCTAGTGCAAACTGCTCACAGCCTCCCTTCACAGTTGCTTGGGGCTTCACCTAGTCAAACTTGTAAAAAAACCCAGAATTCCTAAGGATAGAAACTCAGCAATCTCTTAGAACCCATGTCTCATGCACTAGATCTCTTCCCACTGAAGCCACTTCCAGCACTTCCTGAAGTTGTTTAACATTAGATGTGTTTTCCAGAATGACCCAGACTGACTCCAGTTTCTTTTACAGCCACCAAAACACTGAACAGAGGGATAGCAGAGTTCATTGTGATGGCAGCAGATGCAGAGCCCTTGGAGATCATCCTGCACCTCCCTCTTCTGTGCGAGGACAAGAACGTCCCGTACGTGTTCGTGCGCTCCAAGCAAGCCCTGGGCCGCGCGTGCGGCGTTTCCCGGCCCGTCATTGCCTGCTCCATCACCATCAAGGAGGGCTCACAGCTAAAGCCTCAGATCCAGTCTGTACAGCAAGCCATAGAAAGACTCTTGGTCTAACTGCCCATGAGAGTGTGTGTGTGAAATAGAAAGTGCAAATTAGGGGAAATTAATGTTTAGCTTCAGTTGAGATGATAGTTTTGATATCAACGTTTCATTTTAAAATGCCACATTTTTGTTTAATAATGGCTTAATTCTTAGTGTTTCCGCCTCCTATCCCCCCACTTTTCTATTATTCCACTCCAACATTTTCATTCTCATTGTATTACTTCTTGAAAAGTGACTGTACAACTGTGTTTCCTGTTTTATGTTTGAAAGAAGGACAGAAAAAACAAAGTCCTCCCCTCGTCTTCCTGTCTGCCTGCTCAGGGCTTTTTTAACCCACCCATCAGCTTTCTCTGTGGTGCAGTATTTCTGCCAAGCTTAAGCCTCCGGCAGGCGTGAGTAACTCTGCATTTCTGAACGGTTGAGGCTACTGAGGAAAAGGTTCCCTGTGTTCAGGCTGCTGGAGTCAGTAAGTAATGGAGCAGCACGGGCAGGTATAAAGCAGGCAGCAGCTACTGTGTAGCAGCAGATAGAGCCAAGAGCAGCACAGCCCTTGTTCTTGAAACCAGACAAGAGACTTCTCTTAAAGATGCATGGCAAGCAGAAATCTTATGGCAGTACGCAAGGGGAAGAAGTCTCTTAATTTGATTATTTTTAAATACTGACTTTTTAAGAAAAAATAAAAATGCTGCAAAGCTAAATAGAATTGTCATTCCCTTGGTGAAGTATTTGCAACTAACTGGAATGTTTCTGCTTGTAAAGCTGACCTGCTCACAGGTTGCCTAAAGGCTATTGCAGTGCAGTAATTTGTTCTCTTTCAGCTTCCTTTGCATGGACTGTTACCACTGAGGTTGGGCTTCCTAGAAAAGTTAAGCACAAAACACATGGCAGAGAGCAGCCTGTTGTGGCTGATGAGTACCCTACACCTGACTGTTAATTATAAAAAGTGCCATGCTTTTTAACTACTGCACTCTATAGTCCCCTGACTGAAGATGCCAAGGAAACAGAGAACAAATCATTTTTCAGATAAATTAATACATGTCTCAAGAAGAGAATGCTGTAACATCTCATGTCCTGGAAAAGCAGCATGGAGCACCAACAGCAGTCTGGATCAGTGGTGGTTTTATGGACCTAGTTTTAATTAAATACATATTGTATAATAAATGCACTTCTGCTCTGATCAGAAGTTTAAACCCCTGTGTTGGAATATCAAACCTGTTTTCTATTGCAGGATGCCAAAGCAAAATAGTGTGGAAACTCCATTGGGTGCAATAGCAGAATGGAAAATAAAATTTTCTGTAATGTTTCCACAGAGGCACTAACTTCATACCTTTCATAAGTACATCCCAAGCAGATGAAGTGAGCTTATGAAAGACTGAAGACATCATGTTTGTATATTTTAGTAAATGGCTGATACCAGTAATCCTTGCTGAGATGAATTTGATCCAGATACTTCAGAATCCTTTTATTTGTATGAGGTTTAGAAGGGTTCCTGTTCCCTTCTACTGATGCTGACTGTTGAGCTAGTTGTGTTAAGAGCTACAGCTTTGCCAAGGATTTGCCCTGCTGTACCAAGACAGATGATGTAAGAGAAAGCACACAAGGAGCAGAAATAAAGGATACTTGAGCAAGCAAAACTGTCTTTTTCTGCTCTGAAGCACTCCATCAACATCCCTTTTAAACTTCTGCTTAATGTGATAGCCTGCTATTAAAAAGAACAAAAAAAAAAAAAACAAGCCAGGAGGCAGATCTAATAACCTAGAACAAACGTGCCACAATCATCCAAAGCCTGCCACATAGTGTGCCTGAGGGTTAGCAAGGCAAGAGAGATGTTAACAAGGCTACTTGCAGAATTCAATTCACAGGCTTACAGACAGGATAGTCTCACTACTCCACTCTTCAAGCCTTGCTAAGACAAGCATTTAGAGTAACTTCATTGCCCAAGGGCAAAATAAATTGAGTGCTTAGGCAAATCTTTATTAAAAATAACTAATCCAGGCTGATTGGAAGTGTAACAGGTAACATAGTTTCCGTGCTGCAGAGCTCAGTGCAGGCTAGCTGCCCTCTGGGGGAATTGTGGAGGTAAAAGTGAGCAGCATGCTGGCACAGCTAGGACAATCAGTGCCAGAAGGGTGGTCACAGCTGGCTCCACATGTGCCACACTACACATGGTGACAGGACAGTTTGTGGGCCACACACAGGAATCTCTAGACACTAAAAACACTAAGCAGACCAAAATGGACACTGCAGGTATCCAATGTTTATGTCCTGTAAAATGTTAAAAGTTTCACTAAACAATTAGTAATTTCCTAAAGCAAAACCAACAACTTTATTTGTTTTAGGTATCTTGCACTGCAAGACAGGTGGGGCATGCCAGGGATGGAAGTCTAAAACCCAAAACACGCAGCTGCAGTATTCTTAAGTATGACTAAAAAAGTAAAAATACTGTATGTAACAAGGGCTCTCTCCATAACTTGCTATTCTTCTATTTTAAAAGCACATGTTTGAGTACAGAAGCCTGCACAATAGTCTGACTCATTCACTTAGAGAGGTAGAAAAGCTCTTTGCCATCTCAGTAATTTAACTGGGATAAATGCTTGCAGCCTTCCGGGGAACACAATTTGTTTTCCATTTTTAAACCAGCTTCTGCTATTACCATTTAAAAATGGAAGACCTGGGTGTGCAGATTTAAGTGCCAGCTTTTTGCCCAAGGGATTGGATACTGCTTCCCAGTAATGATTTTTTTCTTTTAAGATCTGCTGGTAATACTTGTAATGATGATGGCAGAAAAGAACCCAATTGGATTACTAGTACTGATACTGGCTGTTTTGGAGCGTAACACATATTTATACCCTCTGTTAGGACACAGACTCAATCTGCTGCTTGGATTCATGTGGTGCCATTAACACAGATCATTGTGTTTTCTTACACTGAAGTGAGTTCTGCTGTCTTTATGATACTGAGATGGCACAGTCAGTGTTGCAAAGGAAAAGATCCAAACTTTTATTAAGAAACCAGCAAGGCACAACTCTGTCCATGTGCAGTGGGTGACCTGAATTCACAGGGAATTTAGTTCTGCCTTTACCTACTGTCAACAGAATCCAACTTTGCAGAGATGTTTCACAACTAAGTAAAAAGTTTCTCCACTGCTACAGAGCAACACTTAGTTGCCATATCTTTCATAGCAAGATTAAGTAGATACAGCACCCGCATAAGACAATCAAGATTCTAAGCAGACAGAAGTAAACCAGGGCCACACTCTCCAGCTTAGTGCTCATTAAAGTATTCAGTTAAAGAATCTACAAGCTCCTGCTTCTTGCTTCCACCCCTCAACCCCAAAAACCTGCATGCATCCTTCAGGATAGGTACAGTGAGCTTGCCTAGAGTGCCCTTCTGCACATGACACCGCAGCTCATCTTCTGAGACTTCTACCTTGGGCCTCTTCTCAGTTTGACCATCAGAAGCTAGAAAGATACATTTTAGATCACAAAGATTTTAAAAATTAGAAAGACATCAATGCCTCTTACACATACCATAGTTAATGGCCATTAGCACATGGTACTTTAACAGCCACACACTCACAGACCTAGTTTTCATGTTTTCTTTTAAGAAACAGGTACCTTAGTCACTATGTAAGTCATGCAGTATTTCATTGAAAGGAGTGATCTTAACTGAAGTATGAAATTGTGTTCTGATGAAAGCATCACCCTCCAAATGAAACTTTTAAGGGATTCTCGTTGAGACAGCAGAATGTAATGATTCCACAGGGAGCTCAGCTGACACTCACTTTATGCAGTCTTTCATAGACTCCCAAATTACACATGGACTTCAGCATTGCTTACACATTTAGCCATTAAGATGCCCATCTTGGACTTGCTAAACAGTCCATGCGTAAAAGTCTGACCAAGACAAACTGAAAGCATAAGTGATTTCACTATTCTGTTGCAAACCAGAAAGTTGCTAAAATTATACGTACATATTCTGCAGTCATTTACCCATGTTACTTCTTATACTTCACCCTGCATTTTGTCACTCCAGCAACTCTCCAACTGGACACCACAATATTCTCTGCTCTCTAAGAAGCAATACTGGATATAATACTTCATTGTGGAGATTAGCAGAGTTGTTGCACAAGCAGCTACTTTAAACTATGAGACAAACTGAAAACACAGGAGCTTCTTAACAGAATACAGACATTGTATTTTGTGTCTGCACCACCACTACTTACCTTGTTTTCTCTTTACAGCCTTCGCATCAGGATTGTAGTCAGGGGGATAAACCAGCTGCTTAAACTCATCCACCAGGTTGCCCAGCCTGTGGCTCATCTGTTCAGACTTTGGCACTGGCAAAAGATAAAGATTTGCCCTCTCAGAAACAGTTGATCACAAGAAAGTCTGCAAGGTGATCCCTGTTGCCAGATGAACTATCAGCTCACCTGGTGGGAAAAATACAATGCTTATTCTACAAAACCATTAGTGTATGGAACCACACAATACTTGATTTTGTACAATCATGTTAAACATTCATCAAGAAGGGACTCACAAAATATGAACCAGCTTAGGTATGCCAAGTGCCCTCTGTATTGGGATGTAACACCAGTTCATCAAGTCTTCAGCTGTAACTTTAGGGTTTATGACCATGAGAGAGACCCCTGGGACTGAAGAACATGTGCACAAAGGAGAATTAAAACATGTTAATGATTTTGGGGAAATGATTACCACATGTATGTTTCTTCTGAGAAAACCCACATAAACAGCTTTTTCTGTACTAGAGATGCATGATTTTGGTGGTGATATCCTTCATGCATCCAGGACTGTAATAAAGAACACCTGCTTCTTAAAGCTGCATTGGTGCTAACAAGTCTGACTGTTTTTCAGTAACATCACCAGACACAACTGTGCTTCTGTAATAACTAGTCCACAAGTGTCCTGCAAGCATGCAAAAATGCAAATACTTGTGTTATGATACTCCCAAATGAGAAATTTACAACTCTTGGTAATATCAGGAGTTTGGACATCTGGAATGCTGCATTTATTTCTGGACTCCCCGGTACAGGAGAGATATGGAGCTCCTGGAATGGGTCCAGCAGAGGACAACAAAGATGATTAAAGGACTAGAACAGCTTCCTTATGAGGAAAGTCTGAAGGAACTGTTCAGCCTCCAGAAGAGATGACTGAGAGGGGAACCTCATCTAAGTATCTGAAGGGAAGGTGCCAAGAGTATAGTGCCAGGCTCCAGGTGGTGCCAAGCAACAGGACAAGAGGCAACATGCAGACACTGAAGCACAGGAAGAGCCATCTGAACAGGGGGAAAACCTTTCCTGGGAAGGTGACTGAGCACTGAAACAGGTTAGCCACAGAGGTTGTAGAGTATCCCTTGCTGGAAAAATAATTGAAGAACTCCGTGGAACGTACCCTGTGCAATGTGCTGAAGGACAACCCTGCTTGGGCAGGGGGGTTGGACCAGATGACCCACTGTGGTCCCTGCCCTCCTGACCCGCTCTGTGGTTATACAATTCACTTAAAGTTAAACTCTCCCCCTCACTCGGTGGCAGCACTGCCCCCAGCAGAATAATTCCCTTCATTCTCTCCATTTATCACACTGAAATATTAATGAGAATCTTGACCAGAGGAATTTCAGAGAAAATATTACTCACCATAGGAAAAAGGTGATTCAATTTTAATTTTGGATGGTAAAGTGAGCAATTTTTTTCTTTACCTTTTAAGTGACAGCAATAGAAAATAAGGTTTCAATATTTCAGAATGGACCCATCCAGAATTCTACAAAGTGAAACTGCACACAACTGAAATATTTCTTAAAATACATTTAGGTTTGTAGTAGCACATATTTGACTCATAACAAAGTCACAAGTCCCCTACCCTGCCTCCCTTCAGACCCGCCAATAGCTCTCACTTGTAAGATCCTCAGCTTGTTCTGGTTCCATCATATCCAGCGCCAAAGCCTCCAAATTCCTGAAGTGCTGCTGCAAAACTGGGTTCTCAAAGCTGTCAGCCCTGTCAAGAATCCCCCAAAATGTCAATGCATGCTGCCAGGAAGACAGACAAAACACAAGATCTACCACCAACTTATGTGAGAATAAAACTTCCCTCTTTCCCACACAACAATCCATCACATCAGAACTGCTTTTCCTCTTCGCAATTTACCTGCTGAACCACTATCCTGTCATGTATCAACCCCATAAGAATGGTGTGTGAGAGTTAGAAAGTTGTATGAAGCAAAAGGAGATAGTGATATTATACTTTATGTACAGTTATGGTGGCTTCCACATATCTAGGGAAAAAATCTCCCATGAAAGTACTTGAGAGCATTTATCCCAGCTGCAATGAAAAAGAGACCAAGTTCTTCTTTCTAAAGTGCTCTAATTTAAATGATCTGGGTCTGATCTGCTGTAGAGTGGCAGAGCCACAATAAAATGTGATACCTCTGCAACAAATGACAACAGCCCAGAGAACAAGAGCAATTCTACAAAGAACACCAGAACGTGCTACATAAAGCATTGTGGTGCCTGGGTATCCAGAATGATTAAGAATAAAGTTTGGACAAAGCTACTGCAAAGAGAAGCAATTTCTATCAAAATACATCAAAATCTGATCTCAGGAATACCACAGCTGAACAACATGTGCAACAAAACAAGCAATGGTTGTGTTTTCTCCCCTATGCCACCCCCTGCACCCTATTTATCTCCAGGTACCTGTATTTGAACCTCAGCTTCTGAATTATTTCCTTCATTTTGTCCACCTGCTCTTGGCTGGCTGGCACATTGTCTGTAACATCAACATTACGTTTGTCATCTGCATAGGGTAGAAAAATCATGTGGAAACCTACACAGAAGAAAGGGAGGAAGACAACAGTTACACAGAAGAAGGGTCTCAAAATAATTTATAGAAAAACCAAGATGCTTATTATCTAGGTCTGATGACTCCAAACTACCTACCTGTTTTGTTGTTAACAACAGCAGTCCATAATACTTCCAAGTGCCTACAGCAGGACACTCAATCCCAATCTCAACGTTTGTAACCAACATCACTAATGGCTTTGTGAAAGACATTCAGACTATATTCATAGCTACCAGTTGGATACCAGAGCCTTGCTTTATGTGCAGGAGATCAACCAGTCCACCTCTCCCACAGGGTCTGAGCTTGAGAAAGATTTGTTTGAAAATCAAGATATTGCCCACATTATTCTGAAATTATTTACTTTGTACACAAGCAGTGTTACTTCCCTACTTTACATTCTCCCAGAAGATGTTTTTGCACTTGAAGAGGTGAGAAAATGCAGAACAGCAGAAATCTGCTCCCTAATCATTCCCCATTCATCTGACGTGGTATGAAGCTCATTATATGTGAGATTATTTATTTAATACTTTACAATCTATTCAAGGATACAACATAATTCAAGAAAAGACATTGTCTATTCTTCAAACAGGGAAAAAAAAGGCTTTTCATTTCTACAGCAGTTATTTGAATCTGCAAAAAAATAGGTAGAAGGCAGGGAAAACACTCTAGCCAGGTCATACCTGAGCAAGCACTGATGCAATTGGGGCTTTAAAAATAGATTCAACATCAGATGCTTACACTGACAAAACTGAAGAAAAGGAATGTTGGAAAGCATTTTCCCCAGTTTTAAGGGGGGGGTAGCACTAGGAATATTTTCCCTCAATAGAGGATGCCATTACACTGACTGCATCCAATCATGCAGGGAAAGGCAGCATCCCCTCCCATACCTGGAGGGGCTATCTGCACTTTCTGCTCATCCAGCTCTTCCTCCTGGGGAACCAGGGCCACAAAGCGAGGAGGGACATTGCGGCGAGGGGTGTACCTGCACAGCATCATCACCTCCCTCTCCAAGCACTTCATCAGGAGGGCATTAAATAGAGTTGTACTCCCTGCAAAGCAAAGAGGGGACTGGTTAGACTGACAGCTTTGCTCCTTTGCTCTGCAATATAACCCTAGATATAACCCTGTGACTTCTTGGTATTGCTTGCATTATTGTGGAGGTAAAAAGCAAATTCTGGAAGGGAGAAGACTCAAAATGGACAATATTAGTGAGTCTCTCCTGACTAGCAGTGAGACTTCTGGTGGAAGAAGTGAAATCACTACCATCTGAGAGATTGAATACTGTGAAATTTTCTCTACAAAGTCTATTTTTGTTTGGTGGGACATCACAATAGAAGCAGACCACAGACGTTTTGTGGAAGTAACACACTAAGAATTCAGACTTCAGTACTCTTCCTGAGGCACATGTTTACCTCAGGTATACTTCACCACACATGGTGGTCAGGGAAAGACTGACATAAATAACATGGTTGAGCCAGGAAACTGCAGTTAGAGAAACAAGCATAAAGGTTTTTCTTTAATCAGACACTGCAAAGCCTTTGGTCATAACTCAGCGCTCTTTATCCACTGCTAAAGGAGGAGCTAAAGGTTTTTTCTTACTACTGCAGATTGGAATATATTTCTAAATAAACAGATGTATGTATACATATAAAAAGGCAAAAATAAGCAGTTCTAAATGACCTTGCCTTCTGTCTTTACAAGCCTGTAAAGTGCTGTTAACTCAACTGTACTTCCTGAGTATCATGTTTCCACTCCTACTGATATGGACTTAAAAACAGCAATTATCTCCCCTGGTTTGGGGTTTAGGTTTTTCTTTTTTTTTTGTTTCTGGTTGGTTTTGTTTGGGCTTTTTTAACCATCTTTACCTTCTTGTCAGGTACTAGGATCCTTCATTTTCATGAATGGCTAAAACAAGTACTTTGTGACTACATCTGCCTGGTTTAATTGGCTGCTTGTCATGATGGATAAACATGAAGCACAATTGGCTGCTCTGCTATAGAAGAAAACAAGACATATCTGCAGCTGAGAGGGGCAATAACAGTTAATTCAGTTCTTCTTAACATTGGCAAATTGTTAAATTAGACAAAGCTTTTACACTCAATGATCCCCACCCAGCCACACGATGGATCAGCAGTTACACTAATGCAAGGTGACAAATCTTCTCCTGCCATTTTTGCTTACCTCTCACCAGGGATTCCTCAGGATAGATGAACTGGGAGGGCCTGACATGGTGGTGTTGTTTTAGCATTGAAAGTGGTTTGAAGCCAATCAGAACCAAACCTGGAGAATCAAACTGTTTTAATTCTTCCGTCTCCTCTTTCTCCAGCACAATCTGTCGGTTTCCATATGTCTAAACCAGGGAAGAGCAGATGATAGGGCTGCCAGCATAAAAAAAATGAGAACCAGGAGGCAGGACAGGGCAGGAAGTGCAGGAAGAGGATGCAATTGCTGTGTTGCACTATTTAAAAGAAGGGTATAGACAAGACAGTGTAAACCCTCATGAGTAGTGCACACTGAACTGGCAAGTGCAGTCTGTGACCATTATCCCAAGGGAAATTCTACCTGAACATAAGCAAAATGCACTTTTCTAAAGAAATGGCTAAGCCCTGATACAGAGAGGCTGTTACATCTCATCTCTGGAGTTCTTCAGAGGTGTCCCAAAAAGCCCTGAGCAACTTGATCTGGTTTCACTCTGGGCCAGGTTATACCAGACTTTTTCAGAGGTCCTGTCCAATTGTAAACTTGCTTCAGTCAGCTACCTGCTCCTGACAGAAACAGTGACTGAGAAACAGTATTTCTGTAGTACCACCCATGCCTCACAAAATCAAAATCATATTATAGTCGGGTTGCTGAAGGTAAACATCAAGGTTTAATGCTCAGCTTTCTGTTTATCTCCTATAGTTTATTTCAATAAACTAATATCCACTATAAATAGACTAAATACTTCATTTTAAGACAATAACTTTAAGAACTACCAACATGGAAGAAGACACAAAGCACACTTGTGACAAGATACCTAGCAAGTACATAACCTGTTCTGAAATAAAGCTGTGCTTGTTACAATGTGACACTCAATTTACATCAGCCAAACCATCAAGTGGGAAGGCAAAACAAAGAAAAATTTATACGAAAACCTCCAAAGGAAACATGCCTTTTGTTTGGAAAACAGCTCCAACTCCCCTGTGATTCACACTTGTATGTTTAACAAAATGGACCAAATCTGTTCCTAACAAACCAAAAGCTGGCAGCAGTGGCAACGGCCCAGGGTCACACAAGGTCAGGCTCTGACAACCGTGTTCGCCTTACAGAAAGAAACCACCTGTGTTCCTGACAGCACTCCCACCAGCAGCTATGCCTTCCCATGACAGCCAGGCCAGGGAGACAACTCATCCTCACCCTGCAGAGCTCTCAACACACCAGCCTGTCCCCAGGTGCATACACATGCAAATATTTCTGTATCTCATCTTGAAAGTGCAATACAAACAAAAGCAGCAAGGGAATTGGCATCTCCCTCACACATCAGAGACAAGAAAAAGCAGGTACATAATCAAAAAGTTACCTGAGCCCTTTTAGTGTCACTGGGCAGGAGCAGGCTGCCTGTTTTTCCACTAAACATCCTTGTTTTGGTTTTAACAGGTTCATTAGTTTCCCGATAAAGCTTCACTGGATGTGGTTTATAAGCTTTTTGAATAAGGTTGTAAACACCAACAGAAAGGGCCACATCTTTGCCCAGATGCAGATTTAGCCTGTGTAAAAAAGCAGATACAGACTTGAGATTCCTGAAAAATCACAACTGCAGAAGAAAATCACTCCCTCATATAAGTTATTTCCTTTGACCTCCTGTTCTCCTCCCCAAAATCACATATATCTTGGGAAACATACTATCAGTTGAGTCATAATCTCACTTGAATAAAAATATTTTTGCAATATCATCATTCCTCATCATAAAAGTCATCTAAACAGAGGCAATTTACTATATTTCTTTGACCTTTTTCTTTTCACTGAAGGGCAGCTATGCTCAAACAGAGCACAGGACAAGTCCCCATCTGGGTACCCCAATAATGCCTATTGTAATGTCCATGAATTCTCCCCCCAAAAAATCACTAAGACAAACAATACCAAGATTTAAGAAAAAATATAAATCAGATGTTAAGAGAAAAAATTACATGTAAAAGTTTAAAAATAGAGGTAATCTTCAAGTTATGGGAGCAGAACAGTGAGTTACTACAAATGCAACTTCCTCTCTTGTAAAAGGTATCACTGGGATAACTTTTTGGGAAAGGTTTGGGATTCTTCCTCCCCAGCTATTAGAAAACTTAAGGAACATTGCCAGAAAAGAAAATAAGGCTGCAAGCAGGAGCAAGAATGCCAGTGACAACAGCTCAGGTTGGGATACCTTATAAATATTTACTGGGAAAAAGAAAGTACGTCTTGGAAGTTCATTCCCTTACTGTGCTTCCACAGCATTCTGCTATGAACTCACTCCCTAAAAAAGCAACTGTTATAGAGCATGTGGTTCCAAAAATACTTTCTATCTGCTTTGTCAAGATCCCTGTAATCTTTCAGTAGGAGATTAGAAATATCAAGGCTGTGTGAATCCATGCCAAGTAGCTAGACAGACTGGCAACATAGAACTACTTAACAGGAAAAAATACCTAGCATTCACGTTCAGATGCATTTTTTAAAGTTAGTGTTGGCAAGAAAAGCCTAATTTCAATCAGATTTCACTATACACTAATTTTTATGTTGTAGCTTTTTAAGTAAGTGGACTTGGCAATTATGTAATTTTTTAACAAATTATCATTTCTGGCCAAGCTCAATACAGGAGATACCACACAGAGGAAACAAGAGGTCCACTCTGCTCTTCTCATCCACAAATATCCTTGGAAACAACAGAAGAAACACCAATCGTAGACTAAAGAATTAAGATTGAGGAATGTAAGCACTTTAAAGTGCCTTTAAAGACCAATCATTCCAGAAGAGGAAAGTGAGATGCAGTCTGAAAATAACATCAGGTGCCCCTGCTGAATGAAAGATGTATCATAAGTAGGCACAGACCTGACTAAAGCCCTTTTCTTTGTCTCCTTTGCTCGTACTTTCTTCATGAGATGTTCCAGTTTCTCTGACTCTCTAGGCTGGATCCCAAGGTCCTCATCCTCTGCTACATTTATAATATCCCTGTAGAACAAAGAGATATCGAACCCACCAGGCTTCTTCAAGTGCATCAGGTCCAAGATGATACCTAGAAACAATGGAAGAGATAAGAGCAGGATAAAAAACTGCTTTTTTCTTGCATCAGCATGTATCTCAGCACTCTCAAATTTCTCTGTCTAAACAGATAATTTAAGTAAGAATAAGCTCCAAACTGTCATCTGCACCAGATGTGAAATATTCTGGAGAAAGGGAATATTAACTTCAGTCAAAACAATGCAGAATAGAAAATGTTTCCTCTCTAATTAAGAATGCAGACAGCAATGAAAGCTCCTATAAAATATAATCTTACCTCAGGCATAGAGGGGGGTAACAAGTTCAGAAAATCCCCTTTCCTTTAATTATAGGGGCTAATGAATTAAGTAAGCTTCACAGCTTCTAGATCCAGGACATCTCCTGAATTCTAACATTACTGGTTATCTCAGCTACATACTCAAACTAACGCTGTCTACTCTCTGAGCCCAGGCTGATGTCCTTCAGCTAATTCAAAATGGAACCATTAAAGTAATTTTCCTTTTGTGTTAACTTGGTGTTATTATTCCCTTCCTAGAAAATGGTACAATAATAAAGAAAAGTTTATTTTCTTGGCCCTGTCATGTCCCCATTTATGCTATCAAACTAGAAAGAGATCCTAGAAAACAAGTGCTAGCTATTGAATACCAGATCAGAAAACATCTATTCTAATTAAGATTAGATACCAAATTTCTAGTTTAGGAACTTTCAGAAACATTCCCCAGTTCCAATGATTTTACATCTTTTTCCATCACAAACCAGCAACGCAGTTAACATCTGCTGCAAAGATTCATCACGTTTACTGTGTCTAAAATGAAAAGGGGAAAGAATGACCTGTGTCTCTCAGATCACCAGCTCTGGTCCTGGCCAGCTTGGCTTTAGCACTGTCATTGGCATGTGGGTGATCCTCGTTGGTGAAGAGCATGATCCTCTTGTGGCTCAGCCTGACACGGACATCACTGAAGAGGTTGGAGCAGGCCCAGAGCGCCTCACCCAGGGAATAGTCAGCGCTGTGGCCAAAGCTCTCCCGGAACAGGGCCCGGCCTTCCTCTCCCCTGTACTGGTCCAGCTCCAGAACACGCTTCGCACCTGGGGGCAACAGCATCCACAGGCATTGGGAATTCTGCCAGAAGCACCATGAGCTCTTCTGAGTATGCACCAGGGGTCCCCTAGAGCTGACAGCCAAGGAATGCTCCCAGGCACCTCTGTGGCAACGTGCAGGGGGGTAGGACGGTCGGGACGGACGGAGACAAGAGATCTCTGCAGCCAGGTGATGGAACTACCCTTATTGCAAAGGGCCTGGGTGCAGGGCCCTGCTGGGGGCTGCCAGCTGCAGCTCGGAGCTGGCCCGAGAGAAGAGAGGGGTAGAGAGGATGAGAGAGAGATGTGGGGACCTGAACATATGCATTGTTATGGAGAGAGTCCCTGTTAAGATCTATGTATTGTAAGATCTATGTATTAAATAAGTGGGTCCTTATGGAGAGAGTCCCTGTAAGACCTGTGTGGGTCCTAGTTACTCCAAACGAGCTACAGCTGCGAAGTCCTTAGTTGGGCAGCAGCTGTAGCTTGTGAAGGTAACTGGAATAAATAGGGGTGGGTCGAGCGCCTAGGAGGAGCTCCTGAGAAGACACATGAAGGACTGTGCTGCAGAGAAGAATAGCTTGGTACAGTATGGGACTTGAAAAATATGGACCATAACAAGAGAGAGAGGATGAGAGGGTAAGAAAGCGAGTTTCCCATTGCAGCACAATAAATCTTCTTTTGTGTTGAAATATTGTAATTCTCATCAACCAATCTAGCACAATATACAAATCCTACAGCATTTACATGTAGGCTATAAGAATAATTTCATTACCATACTGTGTTACATTTTAAACCCTAAAAATGACTCTTTGGACCCCTTCTGCCAAGACAGTAGGGTCTGCTCTGACCTGTGGACCTGTCTGCAAGCAGAGGGTCTTGCTTCATCAAAAGGGGATTACCTTCAGTCTGGCCATACCATTGTTTTCCAGTTGTTCAGTAACTAAGGTATCTCAAAGCTTGCTTTCATTTCAATCTTGCTTATAGTTTCTATATTCTCAAAATCTTTCCCCAGGCAATCATTTATAAGGCTTTCCTGTTTCATCTTCTCCAACAGCAATGTCCTTTCAACATCTGGTTGAGAAAACTGTCCAGCATGGCCTAACATCTGCAATATCATTAGCCACTTACCAGTGAAAGCACCTGCTAGGGCAAGAGGACACAAAATGCCCTGGCACCAATGTGGGCTCTTTCTGTGGGAAAAGACAGGAATCAAAGTATTGCAAACCCCCTGCACTGAATGCCAAGTGCTCAGCTGCAAAGGCAGCAAACTGCACCTGCTGCAGAGGCACAGCAGACTGCTGCACCACCACAGAAGAGAGCCTGAAATGCATCCTGCATCTCCACAGCGTGCTGGGAAGGTGGAGAGCTCCTCCTCCTTCTCCTTCCTCGCCCCTCATATCAGAGAGGATGCACACAGAAGTGAGATGAAGCCCACACAGATCACCACACTGAGCACAGCAACATTCAGGTCAGTTGTCCACAGCCTTGCTGCAGCTCTGAGGATTATTTCAACCCAGCTAGGACTCCTTTAGCCACCTGTCTAACCGCAGATTCTGCTCTCTCCTGTTACTCTACAATGGGAGACAAACTTTCATTTTTCAGCCACTGCATCCTGCAGAGCTTCTTCCTTTGTCCTTCACTTAAGCTCCATAGCACTTGAAACACTTCATTTGAAAATGTTTTCCTCTGCCTTTACTATTTTATTTTCATCTCCTCATCTGTCCTTTAATGTAAATCTTCGTAATTCTGTACTCCATAATGATCACCTACAGCATCTCTTCCTTCTCCAGGGGCAGCAAATACACAACTCTGCTCCTTTTGAACTGATGCCTTAAGTTTTAGCTTTCATATTTTCTAGATTCTGTACTGCCTTAGTGTGTAACTTTGAGCTTCATATAAAGTGTCAGCAAGTTCTCTTCACAGAGCAGTTAGACAAAGCAATCCTTTTCCAGCCTGAGAACCAAGGACACTTGCAGCTTCAGGCCCAAAAAGTGTAAACAGCAGCAAATTGAGGAGAGCAATCTGGGAGGATGGAACTTCATAAGCTGAAGCTGTAATTGGACAATTAACCCCAATATGTAAATGGACCAAAACTTATAGAAGTGTGAAACCTCGAGACTGAGGATCCATCTTGGGTGGAGCCACAGCCAGGCTCTTGTACGGCCCAAGGTGTACTCTTTGAAGGCCTTTTAATAAATACCTGCTTTATTCCTTTAACACTGTCTAGCCTCTGTTCCAGGTAGCCTCAGAAGGCATCAGACCAACACCCACCTTTCATCTGTGCTGTTTTTATCCTTACAGAGAGGCTACTGCCTCTAACATGGGAGAAAGGACAAGCAGGGAAGAGGAGGAAAGTGGAAATACAAGACCTATAAGGCACTGTCTGCCAGAAAAGGGAGAAGAACCTAAGGCAGTCCTATCAGGTCTCTGTTGTAATAAATTCTGAAAATAGGACAAGGCTCAATTCTTTCAGGAGAAGCCCCTGTGCCGTTAAACCTGCACCCCCTAGTAAAGAAAATTAAATCAAACATCCTCAGAGATAAAGGCTGTATTAAAAGTTGTAGACAAAATTCCCCCAGAAGACTCTCAACTGCCAGACAATCTGTCACCACTAGCATGTATTCTTTGCACTTTTCCTGCTGCCTTTGCAATTCAGCAACCAGCATTTGCTATCAAGCAGATGGTATGTAATCTCAAAGAATGAAAGAGCGAGATTCAAGAACTGCAGAACTTATTATGGAAATAAGAGATGGAACACCCCAAACAGGCTACCATATTGAGCCACCTGCTCTAGCTGACACTGCCTGAGCAGGAGGGCTGGACAAGATGACCTCCAAAATCCCATCCAACCTCAGCTATTCTGTGACATTCTCCATCAGCTGGAATCCATGATGCCTTAACATGGACACACACTTTTCTGGTGGACATTTTAGAATTCTGTTGAGATACTCTAAGGTATCAGCAGACAGCAAGTGAAGCCACCACATTAAAATATAAGAAAAGGCATAGAAAAGGATCTGAACCAACTCTAAGAGAAAATGCTAGGCTCTCATGAAGTTTCTAAGCTTTCAATAAATATCTAAATCTATCCCCACCACCAAGAGTAGATTTCAGTAAGAACTTACCTGATAGCTCTCTGATTTTAGAGAGACCAGTTACTGACAATGCTACTACACCAACTTCCTTACTCTCTTTTTACAAAATCTTCATACCACTTTACCTGGATTGTCCAGCTCCTGGAGAACATAAATGTGCTTGAAATCTACCGAATTCTTGTTGTTTTCTGTACCATAGAACACAACGCTTAACAGGTCCCTGTCACTGCTGATAATTTTGCTGGTATACACACTCCGGATGCACTGAAAAAAACGCATCCAGGTCAAAATTACAAGAAAATAGTTTTCAGAAAGGAGTGTGAAAGTCTTGCCTTAGCAGTTTATCCATCCCTACCTGGATGGTCATGTCGAAAGGAGTCTCTGCCTCCCCGTGGGATTCGAACATGGCCTTGGAGGCATCCACCAAGAAGATGAGGCTGTCCCGGCCCGAAAACCTCTGCTCCGCTACCGAACGGGGGAAACAGTTTTAGCAGAGGCCCCTCCACCCGTGGAGCCTGGAAAGCAGGCTGCCTTCCGTGAGGGGGTGGGGGGCCCTTACCGACAGCCTCAGGCCCTTCCTCCTCTTCCTGCTGCTGCTCCTCCTCCTCCTCCAGCCCCTCGCCCCGGTAGAACGACCCCCAGCCCGCCATGGCCTGCGCCGCACGGCCCCGCTCACGCTCAGCCGACCGATCGCTCCGCCCCCGCAACCACTCTGACCAATGGCGAGAGCGGAAATGGCCCGGGTCCCGCCCACCCCGGGGCATTTGTCCCTCCTCTCCACGCGGATTGGCTACAGTGGGGTAGCGAAGGGCGGGAACTCCTCACGCGCTGCTCACGGCTCCGAGGCTCAGCCAATGACGGCGGGACTTGTCCGTCCCCGCCTCCCCGGCTGTAGCTCCGCCCCCGGCGCTGTCGCGCAGTGACGAGGCGGCCCGGCAGGCGCGGGGCGGCCGCGCATGCGCCCGGGGAGGGTGGCCCCTTCCTCCCCGCCTGTCACTTCTCGGCTGGTGCCGCTGTGCCGGGGACCGGCACCGGGGCCGCCCTTTCCTCCCGTTCCCCTGTCTCCCGGAGGGAAGGGCCTTCCAACCTTGTCTACAAGGGTTCCGGCTGCCGCCCGGCGGCCGCCCCCGCGTCACCGTCCCCATGGAGGAGCCGCTGGCGCTGCACCCCGTGAAGCTCTATGTGTACGACCTGTCCAAGGGCATGGCCCGGCGCCTCAGCCACCTCATGCTGGGTAAGAGCACGGAGGGACCCGGGGCCGCACCGGCCGCCGCCTCCCGGGGGCTCCCGTTCCGCCACCGACCACCGCGGCCCGGCTTTGCCGCGCCGGAAAACGGGGCCGAAGTCGCCGCCTCCCGCCCCGGGGATGGCGGTCCGCGCCCGGTATCGTGCCTCTGAGGGAGCGGCCCGCCGGGAAAGGCTCCCTGAGGGCGCTCCGGGCGGCGGTGGTGTCCGGCGGGTGCAGCTCGGCTCGGGATGCGCGGGGCTTGCCCGGCGGCTCTGTGCCTGGGGACGCTGCGGGGTTTGGCTGCGGCATTCCGGACCCCGCTGTCTTCGGGACGAGCTCTGTCAGTGCGGCAGATGCAGCTGCTCTGGGTCCAGCCTGCTCTCCCGCAGCCGCCCGTTGTCGCTGCGCGGGTGTATTTCCTAACGGCACAGTACAAGTGTTCCCTGGCCCCTGCAGGGAGGCACGGCGCGGCTCCCGAGCCCGGCTGATGTGCGGCCGGAAGGCTGAGCTGAGGAAAGGCGCCTGCTGTTTACAAGGTTATGGAGCTCGAACGGCTCCATGTTGTGGTGAGGCCGGGCTGGGCTGGCGATGTGCAGCTATCCTCCCTCTCCTTCAGAGGGTTTGTAGGAGTCTGCTGGATGTGTTGTCGAGATAGTGTGCGTTTCCAACCGAACCTGAAACTTGGGATGGAAAGGAAACGGGTTTTGCTTAAAGTTTTGGAAGCATGAATTAAGAATGCAACAGGAGAGTGTTTTATACCTGTTATGAACAGATTCTGACCCGTGTCAGACCAGCAGTCTGTGTGGGATGAGACTTCTCAACAGACTCAGTGTCTGAACAGATGGCTCTGTGTAACCTTGTTTTACAGTTTGTTGGCATTCACTTTGCTCATCTGCCTTATGAGGAGATTCTTGTGATTTCCTGCAAGCTTAAAATGAAAGTCCAAAGCATGAGGTTTCATGAAGGTCAACGATAGGTTTGCAAAGTTAGGAAGAAAATAGTACAGGGATCATGTGTTTTGTGCTCTGTTAGTCATTTAGCAGCAACCACTTTGGGAGATGTGTGTTTCCTGCACTGGATAACCTCAAAACTTTTTATGTGGTCAGAATTGATTCTACTGTAGCCCATAGGGAAATAGCTTTTTGCCTATCAGGTGAAATAGCCATGTTTTATCATGTGCTAAGAGTTAAAAATCTTGAGATTACAAGGGTGCATTATTTACCTGTAATTGAGTTGAGTAGAGTATAACTACTCTTATATCAAAGTGTTGGTCCAAGCAAAGACTGTAACAGAGGTAGGTTGCCACTATAATTATCTCCATGCCAATCTCCACACAGATCAAGCAAAGGCTTTTTAGTTCCCTTTTTACCTACAAAGTCAGTCTTGGCATCTTGTAGCTTTCTGAATGTCCACCTAAAAACACATAGCACATTACTTCATTTTGATGCTTTCTAATCTATTCAGACAACTTGGAAACTTTTGTGCTTGTAATGTAGTTTGGTGGTAAATTTTGGGAATCTGAGCAGTGAAAAGGAAAGCTTAAAAACCTGAACACTGGGTAGAAGGGGAAGTGCTGCTTGCTAGTACTGCCTGGTAACTGTGTTCAGATGTGTTCATGGAATGTGGCCAACTAGGCCCGCGTGGTCACAGTGACAATGCAGACTGCAGAACATTTGAGATGGTGCATCGTGTGACATGATTGTCAGTAAAACAAATCATTCTTTCTTTTTTTTTTTCCTTCCTTCCTTCAAGTTGTGTATTCTATGCATTCACTCATCTCTGTTTCAGATGATTTTGGAAACCTCCCCAAGAGCCAAGTGATTGAGAGAATACTCCTCTTACCTCATGCATAGACCCTTTTTTCCCTGAAGAACAACAAAAAAACCTCTTCTTACTTCCCTGTATATCAAACCTCAGGTGGTCAATATTAATTCTTTCTTTAGTGATGTTCAGAAACTGTAGGTCCTCGAGGAAGGTCACAAAAATCAAAGAAGAAGGCATTTCTTAAAGGATTTACACTTGGCATCTCTACTTACAGTATTCTCTTCATCAATGCCAAGTTTGAAACAATGCTTTTGCTTTCAGTCATAATCCTGTAATGTTGCCTAAATTGAAATACATTGTTTTAGAAAGAAAAAAATAAATACCGTAATTGATTGTGCTAAAATCAATTTCTGTCAGGCTTGAAAACAGCAGCTCAGGTCCCCTTGCCAGAGGGGGATGAATCCTGTCTTGTGAGGCTGACCACTGCAAGGGCATCACTGCACTGTGTCTGCTGTTGTGCTTACGGTAGGGTCCAGAGGTACTGGGGGCTGTGTCAGCACAGCCTTCAGGGGTCAGCTCTCACTGCCAAATTTACACTGACTTGTTCAGTACCATTTCTCTCTGTTGTTGTTTAGTGAATCTGGAAGGCAGAGATGTTTAGCACAGTTCATAGCAGGCTTTAGAGTGACTTGGTCTTGTCCCTTGGACAGTCTTTGTTTTTCTTGGCCAGTTTACTCTTTCTCTACCCAGACCACTTTTCTAAGTAAGTATTCTTCTTACTTTTCTGTAAGCTTTCTGTAATTTAGTGACTATTCCTATTCTGAAGGATACATGACCAAAAATTGTAGTTCACTTGCCTTTGGTATCAGAAGCAGCACATTTAATTTTTATGTTGCTTTACATTACATCTTCTCAATAGCTACTGTTGGTCCTCTCTCCCCCACTCTCAGTCTGTGACTACATTTGTCTGTTCAAATATTTGTTATAATAATGAGAAATGTTGACCTGAATGCAGTAAGCTTTCTGTTGCCAAGACAGAAAACATAATCCACCTGATTCTGTGGAGGCTAAAGAGGAAAAGAGAATAGTTCAGCTTGCAGTGCTGATTTTGAAATAGACTTCCAAAGGCAGAGAAGTCTTTAAGGAAGATTAAAATCCTATTGCATCATAGGCTTTAAAAAAATATCTACCAGCTCCAAGTTCTCCTGTCCTGTAACTGAGGTTATTGCTTTTGTGACTCACAGAGTGAGCTGGGAGCTTGGTTAACCACAGCAGCCTTGGCTCAGTGTAGTGTAAATTAATGTTGAGTGGACTGGGAGTATGTTTTGGTTAAAATTTTTAAGTGGTGCATTCAGCTGTAGGGATTTAACAGCCCAGAGGGAATTGGAGCGAAAGGTAACTGCTGAAAGGAGGTGCCTTCTGCTTGGTTCTATTTTCCCAGGCCAGCACATTTCTCTGCTTCTCCTCCATCTGTTCTGAACAGTTTTGAATTGCTTCAGCATGATATTCTATCAGCTTTGCTCCCAGCATTTGCTGGGGATTTCATGAAAATGGCATGTGTTACCCTCCCCCAATATAGCCTACTTCTGCCTCTCTCTAGGCACCTCAAGGAGAAGGGAATTGAAGCAGGCTCCTCCCTCTCTGTTAGGTTTTCTTTTTTGCTTTGGTTGAGCACGCTGGGTAGCACATAGAAGAGAGTGCTTGCCTAATTAGAGTAATTTTCAATTCATAAAAGGCAGGAATCTTAATGGATTGTCCTACGGAAATGACAACAATATGCAAAGCAGTGCACTGCTAGGAACGCTTACGTTGGTTGACCAAATTGTATTACTTACGATTCCACAGGAGAACAGTTCACCACTTTTTTTTAGAGTCTTTTATGGTCTTCTGGATTTTGCATAGCCATTGCAGACCACAAATATACTGTTAAAGATACTGAGCTTCCTATTATGTCTTTACAGCTCAAAACAGGTGTAGATCTTGCACTGAGGGCTGGATGGCCTGAACTCCAAATGGGGTAAACTAAGGGCCCATCTGCATCTTCCTTCCTTCATGTCTCAGAACTCCTCTGCCCTTCAGTATAATAATTTGCATTAATATACAAATGCCACTTTCGTTTGATATTTAAAATGCACAGGAATAATCAACATTGTTTGGCCCTCAAGATTAATAAATTACTGTGACTATAAAAAATATTGGTGAGCATCTAATCTCCCTTGTGCTTGGCCTTCCAGACAAATCTAAGCATGGAAGTAATCCAGTTTGATTGTATTCTAAAATTATATGGGCTTGCTTCTTCTTTCAAAATACCCCTGTATCTAAACAATTACAGTCTCCTGAATTGATTTTACAAGAAACTAATCTAACTACTTCATTCTCCCTGTTCCTGTGACTAAGCTGAGGGTCCTGGAATTGTTTATGTTTTATTTTTCTCATAGGTTTCTGGCTCATGTAAACACCATTAAAATATTTGAGCTATGAATGGTATAAAGAAAATAAAACAGTAAATATAAAAGCTTGTTTACTTGCTACTTACTCCACCTTATTGAAAGAAATTGAATCTTTGAAATGCTTAAGCACACAGATTTATGCTGAACTGGCATCACCCCCCCAGGTTCTTGTGAGTATTTTCAGGAAAGAGCCACAGAAGCACATCAGCAAGGGAAAAATAAAAAAATAAATAAACAAACAAAACCATCTCCAAACAAAAACCATGGTGATCATATTTCCAAAGACTGACAGGCTATCCCTTGAAACTCTCACAAATATAATGCAGTAGCTTTTCATGTTCATGTTCATGGTCTGTGATGAAAACAAGGTACCTTGACTTGCATTAGCTTGGAATGGATGAAGATCAATTAAGCTGATTTGCTTCACATTTACTTCAGGCTGAGCTGGCACATGGGCAGTTTCTGTGGGAGGGCTGATACCTGATAGCCTGGCTGTGTGCAGTAAATGTTGTGTGATTAAATGTGTACATCTAAATTTGCAATGACCTTTTCTGTTCAACAGCCCCTGACCCTTGAAATATTTAAACTAGTTAGCATCTTGCTGTTTCCCTGTTTTACCTGGATAACAAAATCACAGAAGAGGTAAGGTTTGAAGGGACCACAGTGGGTTATCTGGTCCATCCTCCCTGCACAAGCAGGGTCATCTCAGGCACACTGCACAGGTTTGTGTCCACATGGTTCCTGAGTATCTTCGGTGAGAGAAACTCCACAACCTCTCTGGGCTACTATTCCAGGGTGTTATCACCTGTACAGTAAAGAAGTTCTCCTCATGTTCAGATGGCTCTTCCTGTGCCTCAGTTTATGCCCATTCACTCTTGTCCTATTCCTTGTCACCAATGAGAAGAGCCTGTATCCATCCTCTGGATAACCCTTCCTTCAGATACAGTAAGTGCCCAAAAGAGCATCATCCCATCAGGACATTCCTGTTCTGCATTTTGAGCATGTGCATCCTTTGGATTAGCTTTACTGTAGGTATGAGCAAAGAGTAATGCCTGCAATTTAATGCTGCGAGAGCTTTTGGAAATGACTGAAAGAATCTCTACACAGTAATAGACAGCCTCAGGTTATGAGTAAATGGTTTGGTTTTGGTGGCAGCACCAGCACACAGCTCTACCCACATTGCAGTGACCATAGGGGTTTGGAGTGTTGTGGCAAGCAGTGGAAGAACAGGAAATGTGATGATATCTGCCAGTATCCTGGATTGTGTTTGCAATCCCTTCTTACAGTCCACTCGATTGACTATGGGATGTCAGCTCTATTGCACTGTAGGACTATTTGGGGAAGTTCATGGCAACCTTGAGCTTCTGGCTTTCAAGTGGACAGGGCTGCCAGAAGCAGCTTTATTGGAAAGTGTTGCTGGAAGGCCCAGATACAACTTGTGTCTTAGCACTCACAGCAATGCTGTAGCCTTACTTGGTCATGCTGTTGGGGCTGTTGTGTGTATCAAGCCTTCAGAGACTCTGGGCAAAATATTTTGTGTGTAGTGAGCAATGTCAAGCAGAAGGCAAATATAGCTCATTAGTGCATGCTGCCCTGCCTACTCTGCCTTAGCTTATCAGGGGTGGCAGTGGTGGTGAGCTGTCACCTGTTCTGTGCAGTGACTGAGTCTGGGAGAAAGGGCAAGAAGAGTCATAGAGGAGGGTTCCCACCAGAGGCAGAACTTGAGGAGGAAGATGATTGTGTCCATGAATGTCTGTACATAACCTCTTATATGGCAGACAAGCAACACTGAGATTCTTGCTGAGCAGCAGGAAAGGGAGCTGCCCGAGTTCCTCAGAAACCGGTGGCCATTGATTTATTCCTCTGTGGCTCAGTCTGAGTTGAAATGACAGCAGCCAGCTGTGAAGCCTGGAGTACTGCAGCAGCTTAGCAAAAGTTCTCAGTCTTGGATGGCTCTGTTTGATGTGTATGTGGCCAATAATGGCAGGTTTCTTAGGCATGGGATTCCCCCAGCAGGGCTGTCACTGAAGACACTTGCACTGCCTCTCACCAGACACAGTCCATCAGTGGAAGAAAGGGATTATATTTTGTCTGCAGCAGGCTGGAGAGCTACCACAGATGCCTTATTGTCAGCAGTGCTGCAGATCTGGTGTGTGTTTTCCACAATGCCAGCTTGGTTAATGACTTTTAGGAGCCAAGGAAAAATAGTGGGTCTGCAGCTTCATTAAGATTTTCAAATCAGTGTTGGCACAAACCAGCCAAGCTGAGCAGCATCAGACAGACCTGCCTTGTGAAGATAGGCAGCTTCACTTGCCAAAAGCTGTTCTGCTACTGCCCTGGCAGTTTCTGCCTTTGGACTGCTACAAACTTCATGTGTAACAGTAGAGATTGGACTGCAGTCCAAAACAAAGTCCAATTCCTGAATTCTGCTTGGGTTTTGTACATACAGACAATTACTTTGGTGAAAAGGGACCTCTAGAAGTCCTGCTTAAGGTAGAGCCAACAAGAGCAAATTCTTTAGGGCCCTGGACAGCAGAGTTCTAAGTATCTTCAAGGATTGAAAACCCATATGCTTTCTGGACTCCTGCTCCAGAGTTTGACCACCTTCATGACAAATGTTTTCCCTGCTTCCTACTGAATTGTGAATTTCCCATTCTCCAGCTAGCACCTGTTGCCTTGCACTGTGCCTATCTGAGCAGAGCAAGGGTCCCCTTTCATCCATACCTGTTGGGTACTTGTAGACAGGAATACAGACTCTTGGCTGTCTCTTCTTGAGGATGAACACACCAGTTTTCTCAGCTCTTCTTCAGTACAGTAAGTGCTCCAGCCTGGTATGTCAGTGTCTTTTATACTCTGGTGATCCAAAAGTGGACACAGCACTCCAGATGTGGTCTCACAAGTGTCACATTGGAGGACAGAGTCACTTCCCTTGAGCTGTGGGCTGCAACCTTGCTAGAGCAGCCCATTGTGTAGCTTTTGCTGCAATGGTATTTTCAGGTAGGTGTTGTAACTGCATGAGCAGGTCCTGGCAGCACCTGTGACATTGTCAATATCTACCATAGCTCTTTCACCTGCATTCAGTATCCAGGTACAAAGTGCCAACTCTCTGGAAAGTATTTTGTTATTGTCTGCTGCAGGTGTGTGTGAAAGTAAATATACTACGATGTTCTCTTTCAATTTAGCATGCAAAGGACGGGCACAATTCCAATATGTGCTGCCTTTGAAATGGTTTGTTTCTCTGGTCTGAAGGATAAAGTTCAAGTTTCTAGTGAAAAAGTTATTTATCATGAGCAAATGTGTAATAATTTGTTAATAGATACACAGAATGCTAACTGGGCAAAGCCAAAGGGTAGAGCCAACCAGAGGCCAGTGCAGCCTGTGGTGCTGAGCCTGCAGGGCCAATGGGCTGCAGAGCTGGCAGCTCTAGAGCGTGAGAAGAAACCTCTCCTGGGGAGCATGTGGAGCAAAGGCCAAAGGATCACAAAGCACAGCAGTGGGACAAGCTAAGGGGCCAGCAGATGCTTCTGAGATACTGCAACACAGTGTTCTGGTTCTGTCTTGGCCTCTCTCTCTTGGCCTTCATCCTACTCCAAGCCCACATTTCTGTGCAATGGGTTGACAGGGAATGTGGTTGCTGCCTGGCTGTGACCCATGGGAGTGACAGATCAGTCCTCCTGCTTCAAAGCTACACGTGCTCACTTCAGCTGATGTCTCTGTTGTCACAACAGCCTTTTCCCTGCCTCTGCTCTTCCATGACCCTCACCTGAAGCAGGTACCTATTTTGCTTCAGACCTGAGTGGAAAAAAATGTGTTGGTGATTGCTTTTTCTTGTGGCCAGAGGAGTACTCAGTCTAGTGCTTGGGTTCAAGAGAATACCCAATGTTGGTATGCACAAAGTTTTTCTGTTCCGAATCTGTTCCGAGGTTCTGCACTTTGTTCAGGAAAAGAAATTATAACACATCTCCCCCAGCATGCACCGGCTCCCTACAAGCTCCCAAAGGGAGGGTACCAGGGACCAAG
Source organism: Ammospiza nelsoni (assembly GCF_027579445.1). Classification (NCBI taxonomy): domain Eukaryota; kingdom Metazoa; phylum Chordata; class Aves; order Passeriformes; family Passerellidae; genus Ammospiza; species Ammospiza nelsoni. The sequence goes on from NC_080637.1 coordinate 48,892,416, forward strand.
CCTTTTGGTTATGATAGATAAAATAATTGAGCCTAGAGCAGTAAAAGCTGGTGACCTTTTGAGGTGTAATGGGTTTAATCTTGAGATCCTACCATGAACAACAGAGAGGTTTAGGTCTCCTGCTTCTAGGGAACTGGAAACACATTTTAAAAGGGACCTTTTCTCTGAGACCCAATTATATTATCAGTGTGGTGGTGCCTGAAGCAAGTCTTTGTTGCTTTGTTCTGGAAAACACACAGCTTTATAACTTGTGTAAATTTCAATGCTGTACTTCTCTACCTCAGTTCCCACTTAAACTAATTTTTAAGGGCAGGGGTTGGGAGGGAAAAGAGGAAATCATGTATTACATTATAGAGGCTACCACCACTGCTCATATGTTTAAGTCAGACCTCTCATCAGCTACTGAAAAAGAGAACTGAATACACTCTGCTGGCCAGCTGCCTGCAGTTATGAAATCTGTTAAATTCAACTCTTCTGCTCCTGATTGAAGACTCTAATTTTAGAAAAATGTTTTCTTGATCTGTAGAAAAACACCTAAGGAAGGTAAGCATCAGAAGGATAGCATTACTACCTCTGCCTGTCAGGAGGGATTAAGTACAGAGGGTGTGGGGATTAAGTAGTTAATTTGAAATTTTAAAAGCAGCTCTGGATTAAATCTTTTGTGTTGCTCTCATGGTGAAATAATAAGCATGGTTCCTAAGTGATTGATGGAAAGTAGGCTGCAATCTGGAAAATACATTGCTAATAACTCTTCTTTTCTCTGCATACAGGGAAACAGCTGGATGGCATCTGGTAAGTGACTAGATTTAAATTGCATAATGTGGGTAAAATACTGGTGTAGGAAGTATTTTCAATATGCAGTTATATATGCTTCAGAGCTTCAGAACATTTTGTGGTGGAAGAGAGAGCAAGGCACTTTTTGTTGCTGAATAGAGATTGGCAGTAGGATTATGTACAGTCAGGTGCTAGTTAAACCACTGTTCAAAGCTCAGTGGACCCCATGGAATAGGGTGTTGTTAGTAGCTGTTGTGTTTTTGTGCACCTCTGTACTTTTTCAAGGGTAAGATGGTATCCTTTTCCCAAGCACTTTGTCTTATAATTCCAGGCATGACTAAACATGATAGGAAAAGAGTAGGTGGGAAGAAGGTATTACAGAATCAAGTCTTCTGCCATATAAGAGCAGTATCTACATTCAGTCACAAAAATCCCCTTAATTTCCTATAATTCATATCAAGAATTTTGATATCACACAAAGAGGGTTTGTTTGGTTTCATTTTAGAGGCAAGAAAACCCCTAAACCCTTGTCCATCCATTTTCCTCTCCTCTGATCTGTCTCCAGTGGCTGTGTGACCATTTTCTCAGGCAGTGAGAAGTCTCTCTCAGGGTGGTAGCAGGTCTACTTGTGTCTCTGAGGGCTGACCTCACCCTCAGCCCGTTAGCTGAGAGGGGCTCATGCCTGGGCTCTTAGCTAAACCTGTTCTTTCCTAACTGCTTGCAGGATTACAGTAGGCTTGATAATCATTGCTTCCATATCCATTCATGTCCCAGCAGATCCTATTCCCACTCACAGAAACACATTGACCTTTTCTTTCAGTTATTCCCTTCATTATGTCCTTCAGCTCATCAATTTATCAGTGATTTATCTGCTAGGCTATTTACTTTTTTCCTTGATTACAACTTTTTTGTTTTGTTTTGTTTTCTATGGCAGGCACACCTCCATAATAGTCCATAAGGATGAATTCTTCTATGGCAGTGGAGGGATCTCCAGCTGTGCACCTGTAAGTTAAACTTAATTTTCTGATATTTTTTTGTAAAGTTACCTGATCAGAATTGCTTGTGTTACTGCCTTTTAGAAAAGCAGCAAAAGACTTCTAAATTTAGACAGATGCTGAAGCCAGCTGCTTGTCATGGTTTCCCAGGGAACTGAGGGTGAGGGCAGCATGGACAGTGGGTTTAAGCCCAACTCAGTTCAGGCTGGGGGTTGCTTCTTCTGGTAGAGCCTATCTATGCAGAACACCTTTTGCAACTGCTTTGCCAGAGTGACACCTTGTCCAATTCTGTATCATTAAGTGTTACATGCAGACTTTTTTAAGAGTGAAAAAAAGCCCCAAACCACAATGTTTTCTCAGACCTTTCTGTTCTTAGAGAGGTAAAATGGTTGGGCTGTGCTTCTAAAGGAGAGTTTTGCCATAGCTTAGAGCTTTCAGCCCAAAGAGCCAAATATACCAGCTGAAATGGAAGTTTCATGTTCCTTCTCATTCTCTTGAGTGCAGAACAAGGGAGGCCAACAGGGCTTTTTGCTTGATAAACATCCCAAAAGCTCCTCCTTGGGATGTTGATAAACATCCCAAAAGCTCCTTCTTTTGTGCCTGCATGAACCATAACAGATTTATTCAGTAGACTGCTCCAAGAGAATTCAGCCTGATCATTTGATCAGTATCTTCTGGCTGTTCATTTTTACAGGGAGGGACACTTCTTGGCCCTCCAGACACAGTTGTTGATCTGGGGAACACTGAAGTCACTGAAGAAATTTTCCTGGAATACCTTTCCTCTTTGGGGGAATCTGCATTCCGGTAAGTAACAGCCTGTACTGGAAAACCTGTGTACCAAAAAAGTGCAGAATGGAGGAAGGTGTTATGAAACCAGTCCAGCTCCCAGAGCTTCTGTCTGCTTACTCTCTCATGTGGTACTCTTCACATATGGACTGGACTGATGCACCAATACACACAAGGAGCTACCTTCTAGGCTGGGAAAGCATTCTTATGGGAAGTCTTTAACACTGTTTTTTGTAAAATCCAATAATGCCTAAAATGTTTTTGAGAGAATCACCAGAGAAAATGAAATCTCTCAGTAAATAGCAGTTTGCCCTGTGAGTCATAGGTAGTCACTGTAGTGAAGCTGCCAATTTTCACATGAGTAGAAGCAAGGTCTTGACTGGTAAAGGGTCTGCACTGCTTCTCACAAGAGTAGGAAACCACAACATTTAGTGTTCTAGCTGTCTTTCAGAGTCAATATTGCTGTGATTTCTCGTTACTGCTACTGTGGTTTTAATTGAAGAAACCTGACCTCACCTGTTCTCCCAAAAATGATTGCATTAAAGTAAGGGATATGGAGAGATGTCATTTTCCACCCTGATTCAATTGAATTTGAGGGTGAATTGATGTCTGTATTTTACCTATTTGCCTTAGAATTCTTTGGGGTGGGGGGAGGAAGTGCTCATGTAAGATTCTTCATTAAGGGTGTAAGTTTTTTTCTGCTTGTATGATTTATTGCTGAATCTGTGGGGTTTTTTGTTTCAATTTCTTTTCTGTGGCACAGAGGAGAGTCTTATAACCTCTTTGAACATAACTGCAACACCTTCAGTAATGAAGTGGCACAGTTTCTGACAGGAAAAAAAATCCCTTCCTATATCACTGACCTTCCATCTGAAGTTCTCTCCACGTGAGTATGGATACCCCTCCTCTCTGTAGCTGCCTCATGCTAATGCTTAAACATTTGACAGAGCCAGCAGTACCAGTTCCTGATGGATCTGTCTGAGAACCAGCATGAGATTAAGGAGAGGATGCTATTTTCTTTACATCAACACTTGCAACACTCTATGACAAGTGCTAACTGGCACTGGTGTCCCAAAAAAAGGAGGAGAAGGATGTTCTTCTGCCTTTAACTTAAACTAGCTGTTTTGTGATGGTCTCTTATATAGAGAAAGTTTCAGATGACTGTGTAAGGGGTTCTTTCCCTCTTAGACAACCAGTATCTGTTAAAAGTCATTTCTCTGAGCATCATAATTGCAGAGGTGTCACTTTGCTTGTGAAGAGGCAGGGGAGATACAATTTTAAAATTAATGCTGGAGTTTTAAAGCCAGGATCGGGTGGAAAAAGAGGATATGGAAAAAAAAAAGAAATTAAGAATTTCCTGCTTGATAATTCAGATATTGTTTATGTTTTGTTTTTTTTTAACTCTCAGCTAGTGAGGATCCCAGCAGGAGGATGTGAGCTCCATCATTTATGTCTTACTTCCTGTAACAGTGGTGTAGCACATTATTTGTGAGATGTGGGTCTTCTACCCTGGACTCTTAGAACTTCAGATCTCTCAAAATCAAATAATGTCTGTAACAGAGGGAGTCTTACTGAAAGACAAGCCAGGTGCTACAGATTGCAACAGAAATTATTCTGGGAGTGTTGAACCACTGTCTTTTAAGTAAGCTAGAGGCTATTCTTTTGGCAGGCCTCAATATTGATGTACTTAATAGAACACTGCCATTGCATAACAAGGATTTTGTTTGCACACTTAAGTAGAATGAATTGCTGAGAGCTGGTTTCAGACAGTGTTACATTAGCAGTCTAGGCATGTTAGGACTCAGAACTACCTTATCTGATGATTATATGATATAAAATAATGTTTAAGTTTCTTAGTTATTGAACAGTAAACCAATAGGTTAAATTAGTGTCTTCTAGTTTGTAGTGGAACTCTTTTCTTCAAATTTGCTTCTAGAATGTTGGTTTGATTGCACTCTAGGAAGTGAGTGCACTTCAGTGGTAAATGGGAGTTCTTGACCAAGTAAACTCTTTGAGATGTTTATTTCTTTACCTTCCTAGACCTTTTGGACAAGCTCTAAGGCCCCTCCTGGACTCCATCCAGATCCAGCCACCCGGAGGCAATACCTTCAGCAGACATAATGGACAGAGCTAACAGGAGTGACCCAGTGTGCCCAGCCTCACCAGGCCTCTTCCTTTTTAAACAAGAATCTACCAGATTTCTATTTTATAATTTCTCATGAGAATTAACTCTAAAGAAGTTATAAGACAAGTTTTAAAATTTCCTGGGGAGAGAATTTATCAGGGTGCATGTAAGACAATGCTACCAAAAACATTGCCATAATTTCTAATAGTATTATATTAATTTATAAAGGCTTTCTTGTCCAAGTAGGCTGACACTTTCCATGTAACTCCTGTGCTGGTAAGTTGAAATTCATTCCATGAGCATTCAATGGCCCATTACACAACTTGAAGTAAGTAAGGGGATGTCCTGGCCATCCCTTGCATCTCTGTCATGTGACCGCCTCAGTTATGAGGGTATTTGCTGGAAGTCTAGCAAAAAAAGCAGAGCAAGTATTGGTAGCCTAGGAAGTGAAGGTGTCCCAGGATTAGTCTTCATATTTCACTGACATTTGCTCAAAGGAAGAGCTGATATGATTAGAATATCTGCAGTGGTACAGGTGTATGGGAAAGGTGATGAAGCTGAACCATGTGTCAGTGTCACAGTCAGAAGTGAAATTCAGTGGGACTTGCTGTGGTAGAAGGGAACCTGGAGCTGAAGGTTACCAAGAGCCTTGTCATTCCAGATCCAAGAGTTATGGGAAAGAACCAGCTGAAAGAAGAGAATCTCATGAGCAGAAGTGGTAGAGACAAATTTCAGGTGAAAGTAAAATGAAAAGTTTCCTTTTCTCACACATAAGCTTATCAGCAGATAGACAGAACCTTGTTAATGCATAAGAACTGTTTTCTTGGGTTTTTTTTTCCTTGCAAAGCCAGAGTTACAGTACAGCAAGGCAGGAGTAGCATGGCAACTGCATGATCATACCAGTTGGACCAATTCTGCCTTCAGTATCCAATTGCAGACACAGTAGGAGTTCCAACAAAGTGCTGCCCTTTCCAAAGCAGTCAAGCACATCAGGGCTCTCCTTAAGAGAAATAAGTGCTAGGTCTCCCCAAATGTAAAGAAAATGAGGAAGAGTAAAATTAAGCTTTTCTGTGGAACAACTGAGTTTCTTGGGATACATGCAGAAGCAGTCCTGTACTTAGATTAACCTTTGATTATAGCAATACTACATCTTCTAGTTTAAGATTTTTAGAGCTTTGCATTTACTTGCAGTGAGTGGGAAAGAACAGGGGAATGAAAAAATAGGCACAATGTTTTCTTTTCGTGCATATATATATACACTACTTTCCTGAACAACTTTGTAGCAGTTACATTTAGGAAGGAATATAAGAAAGACATCAGACAAACCCCAGACACTGCTGATGCTCTGTAAATGGGGATTGCACATCCCAGATGCTGCCAAAAAAGCATCTATGCAAATGTACAGCCCTTTGTCCAGTGCTTTGTTGTGTAAAGTATTGCTGCAAGTTCAGTCCTGCACTGATCTCAAACTTCCTGCACTGGAAACTTCTTATATACCTAAAGGAGATGTCTTTCCTGTGCTGGGTTCTTTCTCCTGGAATAATGCAGATTGATGAATTTCTCACACTGTTATTCTATGTGGACGATAACAGTTTGTATTTTTGAGGGGTTGGAATAGAGGAAAACTTCAATTTTGTCACTGTCAAATACTCTGTTGTCCTGCACCTTGTGGAGCTGGTGCAGAGATGGGAATAGGGTATTGTCAGGCCATTCTGCTGTTTGATGTTCACCTGCTCTCAGTGCACAGCAGTGGCCCCTGCAGCCCAGATGCTTCTTTTCCTTGTCATTCTCACCTTGTGCCATCAACTTCTCCTTAAGCATTTCATTTGACAGACTGGACTCAGAAGTAACTGTAGCAGTTACTACAGATGGCTTTATACAAAAGCTTTCAATCTTTCCCCCTCCAAATGTCCTGTTTGCAGAAAACATTCTATGAAAGTCAGTTATGAATGCCTTTTGATGCTCCTAGAGGAAGGATTGGTGTTTGGTTTTACTACACCATAGCTTAGTTCTCCTGTCCAGTATATATATTATCTCCAGTCTTTTCCCATATGTGTTTGTGAAGAGTAACCAGCCTTTCATCTTAATACACACATGACTGTGCCACAAAATGCTGTAGATCATGTTAGAGATCTTGGAGCTTCCTCAGTTGGGCAGGTACACTCAAGCTGTGCCCAACATCCTGCTGTGCTCGTTTGGTACCTGCAAGCAGCACAGCTGTGCTTGCTTGCACAGCTGCCTGTGCTGGAAGCACTGGTGCCATGGTTTCTGCCCCACACACTCACACAATGAGGATATGCCCTGTATGTTCACCACTCTGGATGTCCTGAGCCTAGTTTCTGCTGGGCTGCCTACTTCAGGACTTTTTGCATCCTCTCGGGGCAGGAAAGAAAAGGAAGACATTCACTCTGTGCATTTTGCAATTGCCTTTTCCCCTCCTGAGCAGAGCCCCTTTGCAGAGATGATGCTCGTTCTTTAAGTTCACTGGGTAAAATTTCACTCAGCCATATATTGTTTGCAATAGTCAGAGCTCCTGGGCTCAGGACCTATCTTGGGTTTTGTGACAAAAGAACTGTAAGAGGGAATCCTCTTTGCTTGCTCTTACTGTGTAATGAGACCCCACCTGTTTTCTCCAAAGATGGTTATGTGTAAATTGCAGGACTGTGCCCTCAGTGTTCCACCCAGCTGAAAACAAACTAGACTGAGAAGTGTATGTAAATGTATATAGGTGATGAACTTCAGCCAGCTGTTGGACAAAGGGGCAGGGGAACTGAAATCATGAAAGGGAACAGAATCCTTTTGCCCACACTTACTATTCTGTCTTGTATTGCTGAGGTTCCCCCGTGTCATTTAAAAATGTTAATAATGTCTTTAGGCAGAAAGTGATGTTTTGATTTACTTGTGGGTTTTTTTCTATTACAATAAAAATAAATACAACACATTTTTCTGGTTGAATGCATATGCCCAACAGCTGCCCAGCCAATGCAGCTGCCCAGAAGTCATTATCTTCATTCTGGTCCCATCTGGGAAGTCCAGCTTGAGAAATTGTCCAAGCAGCTTGTGCCAGGTGCTGCTACTGGAAGTAGTGGTGGCAACTGCCCTTTGCTCAAACTGGCCAAAGGCAATACTCTTATTTAAGTCTGGGAAATTTTTTTTACTGTAAGTACTGCAGTATTTAAAACCATACTCCTGCAGCTTGACACAGCTTGGATGAGGTGAATGAAGATGTTCTGTCAGCACAGGTTTTGTTCAGACCTTGGTCATCTAAGTGTGCATGTATGAAATGTCTAATGTCTGCTGCTGAAGAAGAGGCCAAACAGAGTTTTAAAATGGAAAAAAGTGTTTTCCTGATTGCCTTGATGCTACTTTCAAAAGGGGGAAAAAAAAGGAAAAAAGCAGTAGAGTAAGAAGTTGACTTCCATGACTGGGTTCCTCTGGAGCTCCAGAGGGGATATTGGGGAGGATTATGTAGCACTGCCTAAAATATCTGGCTCTGGGGAAGAAATTCATTCTGCTTGGTTCAGCCTTCTGCATGCTTATTGATGGCATCCAAATGATGAACCACAGAGTTTCCTGTTTGTGTAACAGCCTATATCAGCACAGTACAGAAGAGGTCTTGTAACAGAAGGGGATTGTAACAGAGATGTGTGATTGTGAATATTTTGGCTGTGTCCTTCAGATGCAGTACTGGTTTGCTACCAAGTACTAATACTGGCCCCACAGAAAATACCTGGAAGCAGGTATTTAAATTTTTTTTGACTTTTTAAAAGTTTAATTTTAAAACTAAAAGGAAAACTTTGACCTTAATGGCAGCTCTAGACAGAGTGTAAGCCAGTGCTCACAGTTGTTTGCCTTCTAAACTTCAAACAAAATTTCCTGGCCTTTCCTGCTGGTAACAGAGATTTTATTCCTGACAACAGCTGCTGCCTATCCGAGCGGCAACCAAGCGAATGTACCAGGAGTGGTTGGAATGTGGAGTATTAAATAACCAGAACAGCCATGGTGGCTCTGTTGTCAGAGCTAACCCAGCTGAGGGAACAGCCCCAGCTGTGGACAGCTGTGCACTTCAGCACAAGGCACCTTTATGCTCCCAGGGAAACCAAGCTGTCCCAGGTCCTCACCAGCTGACACCGAATGGCTACCAAGGTGCTTCCTGGAGAGGCATTTTGACATGAAGAGACTCCCTAAAGCAGCAGTTCAAGCTGAGAAAGCACAGCAGGTAATGCAGGTTTCAGGAAGTTCCCCTGGGTAGCATAAACCCAACAGTACTGCAGGAGTGTGAAAATGTGAATGCTGACCTGTATTTTAGCAGACCTCCCAATTCTGGAAAGTGCCCCGAGGTGGCACTGCTGCCTTGCAGCACAGGGATGCACTTGAGCCTGGGGAGAACAGCTCCTGCTTTTGGAATGCCCACAGTAGTGTCAGTGCAAGAGGCACGAGACGAGTCTCCCAGACAAGCTGCAGGTAGGAGCAGCTAGGAAACAAGACCATGGAGAAGCTTGGGCTACAGCAGAACCCAGTGCTGCTACAAAGCTAATTCCACACTGCTTCCACCCAGACATCCTTTAGGAAAAATAAAGGTTTGCATTCCTGAAACCCTGGGAGTTCACAGTGTGTCTGACCCCACAGCCGTCCTTTGAGAGCCCTGGGTGTTAGCTCACAGTTCTGCTGCATGGAGGAACAGTTCCTTGGCTTCTGGCACTCAAGCACCCAAATCCAGGAAGGCATCTCTGCTCACCCATCAGCATGCCATGGTAGGCACACTTGGATGTATTCATATTCTGGAGTAAGTGTCCACACATTAACTGATGATAAATGTGTAACCACACCTCAACAAGTCCTATAAACGAGCATAACCCTAAACTCAACTCAAAACTCTGCACCCAAGTGCATACAAAGTAGCTGGGTGCTAAGAAACCGTTTTGGGAGCTTCCCTGCATCTGAGAAAAGAGTTTCCAGAGGTGGGAGCCCATAACCAGGGTCTGATCCAGAAGGCCACAGATTCTGCAGAAATATCAGTGTTGGAGTGAGTGACACATGCAATACCTATCCAACACTTCCTGACTCGCTGTGTTGCAGAGCCAGCTCACAGAAGCAGAATGGAAACAGCTTTGAGGACTGGTGGACTCAACAAATGTCTCCCCCAGAAAGTAGCTGAAGGTATTTTGGTAAACCTCGTCCGAGGCAGTGGCATACAGGTGAATTATTAACATTGTTCTGTACATATCCCTGCCACTGAGTGGGAGCAGTAAAATCATAAACCACAAACAAGAAGAAAACAGAATCCATGAAGCCACCTGAATGCTTCCTTGTAAGAGGAATCTGGTGAAGAACTGGGAAAAGGGGTTGCGTGATATCCTGGAGCAAATTATACTGAGGCAAAAAACAATCAGACGGTAAAAGAAGAATAAATCTCTCCCCAGTTCCAACATAGCTCAGCACACTGAGCACTGTTGGGGGAGAGAATGCAAGCTAATTTTTGAGCAGAAAGCATTGGATGTTCCACATAGGCTGGTTTTGATTTTGGAAAATAATTCAGGAATTATTATAAGATACCGGGAGGTAGGGGGGAGGAGGAGGGGTATGGGGCCGGCTGTCAGCATCAAGCCAGCATAATACAGCGCCGTATGAATGTGGTCTGACCAGATGGTCTAATTAAATCCTAAATGACTCGTGGGGTAAATGGTAGGCGGGTCAAAGCAAAAGCTACTGGCTTTGTGCAGAGGGTATTTTCGCTTCCCCAGTGAAAATATTAACAGCATCCATTGGAAAAGCAAGGTGAGGCACTGACTAGGAAAGTGTGTGCTGCTCCTGTCCCCTTCAGTAGGACACAGGAACCCTCAGAGGAGCTGAACTTACCAGGCAGCACAATCCAGGCCCAAAGCTCTCAGTTCCGGGGGGCACTGCAGCAATAACAGCAAATGTGAAGAGACGCGCCACACACCATCGTCCCCCAAGCTCCAGGCTCGAAAATGATTTCAGGAAAGAGCCGAAGCGGGGGAGCCGTTCAAGACCCGCACCTTAGTGCATCCCTGTGAGGGCCGTGGAGGCGCGGAGGAGCAGCCGTGGGGTGCCGGGCAGGGCGGCACGTCCCGCCCGTGCGGCCCCAGAGGGCGGGCGGCCGCCATCAGCTCCCGCGGTCCCGCCCCCCGCCCGCAGACCCGGCCGGGATGGCGGCGGCGCGGGGCCGGGTGCTCTGTCTCTTCGACGTGGACGGGACCCTGACGCCGGCCCGGCAGGTAGCGAGGCGCGGGCGCTCGGGGCTCGGGGGGCCTGGCCGGCGAGGCGGAGCTCGTCCCGCCGGCTGCGTCCTCACCCGCTGCTTCCCCGCCAGAAAATCGAGCCGGAGGTGGACGCGTTCCTGAGGGAGCTGCGGGAGAGGGTGCACATCGGCGTGGTGGGAGGCTCCGACTATGCCAAGATAGCCGAGCAGCTGGGGGAAGGGGACGAAGGTGAGCGCGGCGGGCGAGGTCTCCCCGGGGGCCCCTGTGCCCTAAATGCAGTCCCAAGGCTGCCCTTGGAGTGGCCGACCGTCCCCAGGCGGGAGCTGCTGCTTGGCTCCCTCTGCCCGAGTGTGGAGGGCAGGCAGGGATGCTCCGATCCATGCTGCCGGCTGCAATCCAGGGCTGCCGGCTCGATTTGTACGACCTGCCTCACAGCTCTGACAGCTTCACGCCCTGCTGGCAATTTTCGCCTCCCTTCTGCTCCGTGGTGGGGTCTCCTCAGGTTCCTCCTCAGGTTCCCCTTAGGGTCCCCCTCATGGTCCTCACGTTCCGATGCGGGCATGGGGTAGAGTAAGGAGTGGGAGGGCAAGGAGGCAGCTCCTGCCTCCTCCACCGTGTTCTCCTTCTCCGGCATGGATGACAAGCGTCCCTGGGCTCCAAGCTCTGCCTCCCACTCCGTTAGTGCAGGGAGGCCGAGAAATTCCCGGCTGAGGCTGATTGCTGAGTCGCCAGTGCTGCGTGTCTGGGTGGCAGGGGGGGCTGGAGTTAGATAACCAGTAACCACATCACCCCAGCAGCCTGGCCGTGGGGAGGGCACAGCAGAGAGCGGAGTAGCACGTATGTAGTTGAAAGCCAAACATTTGTGAGCCTTTATCTTCACCCTGCAACTGATTCAGCCCGTGACCTCAGTCAGGTCGTTTCCCCCTGCGTGCGTCACCTCCCCACCCGTGAGGAGAAGATAATCTCCTCATCCACTCTGCGGAAAGCAAGGAGCGTAGGATGGCCAGTGGCCCTTTGCAGAGCACAGGAGCTGTGGAAAGCACAGTACTAAGGAAGCAAGAAGATGGCTCACTCAGTCCTGATCCCAGTCCTTTTTGCCCCTTTTCCCCAGCAGTAGTAATGGTTCCTCTTTTTTGACTCCCCTCTCAGTCATTGATAAATTTGACTACGTCTTCGCAGAGAACGGCACAGTGCAATACAAGAATGGGCAGCTGGTGTCCAAGCAGGTGAGTCCAGCTCCCTTTGCAGCCATGGCTCCCCTGCCCTGTGCACCATGGGGAGCAGCACCTGCCCTGCCCAGGCAGATGGGCAGCCTCTTCTCCCCAGTTGCTGCCTCTTCCAGCTGGGCTTCATGGGAAGTCAGGCATCGTCACTTGCCCTTCTCTTTCTGCAGGCCATTCAGGACCACTTGGGGGAGGAGCTGCTGCAGGATCTGATCAACTTCTGTCTCAACTACATGGCACTGCTGAAGTTGCCCAAGAAACGGTAATGGCTCAAGTGTACACGAGTGGCAGTCATGACACTGATTTCCATGGAGCTGAGCTCCAGATCTCTCCTAAACAGAGCTGATTTACAGAGCTTGTCTTGCTCCAGGTTTTATCTTAGCATCCAGAGGCATTGTGTAGGATCACTGTCTCCCTGAGCTGGGCACCTTGGGCAAATAATGGAGGAGTGTGTTTGTTCTGAAGAGTCTGCACTATGTTTTAGCATAGTGCCTGCTCTTTTGCCCCTTGGATTTTCCTCCCTGGGAAGCAGGGTGCAGCCACTGTGTGTATCTCATTTAGGACAATGGTACCAGCTTGTTACTGGTCAGGACATCAGGCATCACTGGTAGTACATGCTTCCAACCAGGCAAACAGTGGATCTTAAGATGGGAAGTCCAACCCCTGAGCACACGTTTTCACACTGTTTCTCACCCAGTGTTGCTGGCTGGCCCTGCTCTGCTCTCTACCCTGTGTTGCTCACTGCTCTTCCCCTTAAGACCCAGCAGCCAGAGGGTGACCTGCGTTGGTGCACCTCTGCTGAAGGAAAACCAGGCCACTACCAGGACAAGAAAGGGTTGTCTTCCATTGGATCAGCTCACTCTGTTAGCACAGAAAGAGAAAATTGATGGCATGAAGGTGGAAGGGGGAGCAGGAGTTAAACCAGCCTGGTTGCAGGGTCAAACCTCACCTCAGACCACAGTGTCAAGAACATGTGAGCCACCCAGGGCTGTTGGGAGCAGCAGCTCTGCCCTCCCCTTGCCATGGCTGATTTTTTTCCTGCTCTCCCCCTGTGTTTGTACAGTGAACACAAGCAGGTGACATTATTCCTGTAGAAGTTGCTAAACTGTGATCCAGATAGTTGTTTGTTATGAGTCACCACGTGGCAGTACAAGGACCAGTGAGGGGGGTCAGGACTGCTGGCAGTCGACTGCTGCCCCCGAAAGCACGGGCTGGGACCCAGAGCTCTCAAGGCTGTTGGCTTGCCTCATTGCTGTCTGGTTACCCAACAGCCTTGGTGGAGTTTCAGCTCCCAAGGAGAGCTCTGTGGATTTAGCTTTATGGGATTTCTAGCAAAGCAAGGACTTTAACACACATCTCCTGAGTCCTGGCCTGGGGTGTGAGCCACCAAACCCTTGGTGCCACAGAGATGCTGCTCCTGGGCTGCAGGCATGGCTGCCTGTGTGTCCATTCCATGATGTTCCTCACTGTGTCAGGAGATGGGAGGGGGAGAGCTTTTCCTCCAGACTCGGGGTGGTAAGCACTTTATCACAGAGAAACAGCAGGCAGGGCTGGGAGGGACAATAAGCTCAGGGGTCCTCAGCTGGACAGGGGAGGGGATCTCCTCTCCAGCACAAGAATTTCACACTGACAGGGCTGCCATACCCTGTTGCTTCTACCCCACCAGTGCTGGCACAGCTGACCCTTTAACAAGCAAACAGAAGTAGCTGGGTTTTTACCAGAGATGAAAGAAGGGAGCAGGTTTCTGCCAGCTCAGTGCTTTCAACCACCCCACTGAGGAAGCAGCTGAGAAGTGACCCCAGGACAAGGTGAGGGTGGCAAGCAGGAACTGGATCCTGTCTGTGCAGGCTTAGATAAGAGCTGCAGTCAAAGGTGCAAGAGGGTCAAGAGGGAGGTACAAAGACTCTGATTTGTGTCCCTTGAGGAGGCACTGATTGCTCCTCTGCCTGCTGCTGGACATCAACAGCGAGTCACACTGCCCTGGGCCATCCCAGTGCCCCAAGATACTGCCAGCTTCACCCAGCTCACACAGCATTTCCTAAGAGCCTCATGGGGTAGAGGTGCCACAGCCTCATCAGGCAGCTGGTCCAGGCCAGTCAATAGCTGTCCTTGCAGTTATCACAACATTAGAAAATGTTATCTGTCATCTCCCCTAAGCTCATTGCTTCCAGCCTATCCCCAGGGCATGGAGAGACTGTTTATTTCTCTTCTCTCACAGTCTCTTTTATAAAACTTTGAGCTCCCTGGGACCTTAAGCAGTTGTTGGTGCCTGACCCGTGCCTGTTGTGAAGCACTCAGGAGCCGGCATGGCTTCTCTCCTCGTGCATGTTCTTGCAGAGCCTCACTGAGCCGCCATGCTCCTGGAAAGGAGAATGTTGTTTTTCCCCCCTGCCCCAGTGACCTTGTGCCCTTGCCCACCCGCAGAGGGACCTTCATTGAGTTTCGCAATGGGATGTTGAACATCTCCCCCATCGGTCGCAGCTGCACCCCGGAGGAGCGAATCGAGTTCTCCGAGCTGGACAAGGTACAAGGGCCAGGCCTGGGCCCAGCCTCCCCTTGGCTGGTTTGGCATCACCCCAGATCTCAGGTGTTACGTGCTCCCCCCCCTTCCCGAGGAGAAGGGAGGTTCAGCTTCAAGCTGTGCATATGCAACAAGGGGGAGACAGGACTGGGAGCCAGGAAACCCAAGGGAAGACGCAGATGGATGGAAGAAACTTGATTTTATTAGGGACCACCAATACAAGAGGGTGGCCAGCAGGATTCTCTGTGCTGTGGGAGAGCCCCAGGGAATGATGCAGTTATTTAACAGCCTGTTTCCTCATTTACAGTACCCAGAGATGGCCCAGCAGCTGTATTTTCTCTCCCACTTCCCCAGCCCAAAAGAGCTGGAACTAATGGGCTTTCCAAACTGCGAGGGCCATGGCAGATCTGCTGGGCTGATGTCTCTAGAAGACTTGGCCCTTGCTCATACCAGTTTCTGCCTGGGGAGGCTTTCTTGGGGTTGAGGGATCAGCTGGTCTTGGCAAGACCTTTTAAGCAAAGCTGAAGGGTTTGGGTTATGAACTGGGCTGTGGGAAACTGAAGCAGTTGCATTTTATTGCCAGGGAAGATCTGGGATCCGCTTCTCCCGGTGGAGTGAGCTGGTGGCCTGCTTGGACACTGGGCAGGACTGGTGGAAGCTGGCTAAATGGCATGGCACTGGGGCCCAGTGCAGCTGGGGAGGGAGCAGAGTTGCCCAGCAGACAGGTTATGGTGATTTCTGGGAGACTGTCAACATGTAATTATTCAAACCCTCTTCCCTTCCCTCCTTGTCCTTCGCAGAAGGAGCGGATTCGGGAGAAGTTCGTGGCAGCCCTGCAGAGGGAATTTGCTGGCAAAGGCCTGCGCTTCTCTCGAGGTGAGCAGGGAGGGCTTCCTTGGCTTTGCCTTTATCATGTTTCCCATAAAATTCTGTGAAGGGGAGCAGAAATCCCAACTGTTCCCTCTGAGTGTCTGCAAACCCTGGGAAGAGCAGCAGGAGATTTTAATCCTGGAGAGCTGCCACAGGGGAGTCACGTTTGCATCCATGATGTCTGCATCCATGCAGAGAGTAAGCCATGCTGCAGGCTTCCCTCCCTGGGAATTAGCCAGCCAGCCAGGTTTCCATCCTGTGGCATTATCCCTGCCTTAATCTCAGCCAGTGGAGCCCACTGCTGCCCAGGGGATCTGTTCTGGCTCGAGCATCAGCAGCAGGGCAGCCAGCAGAGCCCCAGGCACATGCAGTCTTCTCTAGCAATAGGACAGGAGACTAATGCATGTGTTGGCTCTGGGGTTTTTTTGGGACAGTTAGCTGCAAGGGAAACATCTTTCTTCCTGGAGGGAGAGCTGACAAGAAGTAAGGAGATTGCAGCTCCCTGCCATGGGCTTTTGTAGGGCCGCTGCTTGGGCTGGTTCTGACAGCCAGCTTACCCAAGGTGCAGAGCTGAAGGAGAGTCTTGAGCAATCCTGGGTGTCTGGCCAGGATAAGGAGAAAAATGAGGGTGTGTAAGTTGTGGGGGTGATGCTGGAAGAGGATCCTCTGCAGGGGTGTGAGATAGGAAGGTTCCACGTGGCACCCAGCCAAAGGGCAAGGGAGGTGAGGCTGAGGCAGTGGGTGACACCCAGGCCCTCTGATCCTCCAAGAGCTTTTCTCTAAGAGCTTTCACTTGCCTTCAGCATCCTGACAGGGACATCCCGTGCTGCCCACAGCACTGGCACACACCATTTGTCAGAGCAGAGAAAGACAAGGTCCCTGCTGCTGTGTGCCCTCAGGCACAGGGTGTGAGAGCTGGACAATGGGCCTTTCTCCCTGGGCTTTGGGAAGCTGCCACAAAGAGCCCAGGCCTGTTGTATAAAGGGGAGCTGTGGGGCCCCTGCTCCTCCACAAAGAAAATGTGGGGTGTCTCAGGTCAGGCATGTGAAAAAAGGGCATACAGAAATGTAGCTGTTCTGCCAGGCTGGCTCCATGTGCCTTTGGCTGTGGAGGATTCAAGGCCCAGGTGGGAGGTCTCCCTGCAGCCCCCCAGGCCCCTGCTCTCCCTAGGAGAGTAACAGTGCTGGCTGGTTCCCACCACCTCTTCACTCTTTGATTTCTTGCCTGCTCCAGCTGGCATCAGGAGCCCCTTCCTGCTGCCCAGCTCTGTTTAGAGGGCTAGAATGCAGTGACAGGCAGTGGTTTTTACAGGTAAATGGCTCTGGATGGAAAAAAAGAGGATGTCACCAAGTTTAGCTCCTGCTCTGATCCTGCTGCAAGCCTGCCCTGAGTTCATAGGGCACTTGCTCCCATCCTTATCACAGTGCCCTGTCCAGTTTCTCTGCTGCAAGGTGGTTGTATAGGCTCTATCTCCACCTTCTCAGGTTCCAAGGAGGCGTGGTTCAGGATCCCCAAACCAACAGGGACACTCCAAACAGCCAGGAAGGGGAGGTGCATGGCATCAGGGCTTACATGTTTGAGCAACCTGGGGTGTCAGTGCCTCTTCTTTAGCAGGAACTGACCCTGTGATTATCTGTCCTCGCCCTGTTCCTTAGAGAGGTAGGATTATCATTTAAGAAGGAGGGTGTGAAACTCCAGGATTTCTCATGGATATTCCAGTAGGTTGCCTGGAGAAGACAAGCTGACTGGCAGGAGGTCACACATTCCAGCTCAAATCCCTGTTCCTCTGGCTCTGAGTGAGACCTAAGCATACATGTGCCCTAAGTTGCAGGCTTTATTGTGGGAAGAGCTTGTCTCCTGTCTTGGTGCTGGGACAAGGGTCTCTCTGCAGCCTGGGGACACAGTGGGGACCTGAGAGGATGGGGAAGGTGCTGCCTCCAAGCACCCCCAAAAAGCAGCAAAGTGCTGGGGTAAACTCTGCCTGGTCTAAGAGCAAGGGCTGGGAAGTTTGTTAACCCTTGGTGGCCTGTGGGTGTCCTTGTCCACATACATGTTCTCTGGGAAAGCTCCCTTGCCACTCTGTGTTGGTCACATGTGACTTGGTGCCTCCCCAGATGCTGGCAACCTTCACTAGCTCTTGTGTCAAGAGGTCACAGGTCAGGGTTGTGCCCTGAGTATGTCCGTGGGTAGGTGGTACCTCCATGGTGGTACCTCCACAGCAAGGTCCTTGGTCAGTGTGCAGAGACAGCCTGCAGGAGACCCCAGTCCCTGCACAGTTAAGGAGCATCAGAAGAGTGGTTTTAGAAGGGCCAGTGATGTCTAGCGGGAGCCTAGGAGAGAGTTTGGTGCCAGTCTCCAAGGTCATTGTCCCCTGTTGGGACACAGAATGTGCTGGTGCTATCTGCAAGGCATGAGCCAAAATCTCTCCCCCCCAAAAGATGCCTCTCTTGGGAAGAACCCTCTGGTTCCTGCTTGCCTGCAGGGAAGCTGTGCTAATGTCACCCCAGCCATGCTGATGTCACTGCAGCCTGTTGTCATAGGAACAGCCTCTGCCACTGTCCCAGCCATGTGCCAAGAGGAACACTAAGGCAGAGCTGCTGTTTGGGGTGGGGGCTCCCCCCAGACCTCCAGCCCCTTCCCATCCTCCCACCCATCCCCGGGTGGGGGGACACCCTGCCAGCTCCCAGCAGCATTCCTGATGCCCTCCCTTCCCCTGGCAGGTGGCATGATCAGCTTTGATGTGTTCCCAGAGGGCTGGGACAAGCGCTACTGCCTCAATGTGCTCGATGATGAGAGGTTTGACACCATCCACTTCTTTGGGAACGAGACAACCCCTGTGAGTATGCCCCACTCACCCCACACATGGCTGCTTTCTCTCCTGCTGCTCCATCATGGGTCCTGTGGGTCCCATGGTCCCACTGGGGACAACACAGACCTTTAGTGGTGTGAGGGGGGAAGATGCTGCCCTGTGCTGTGGAGTGCTCTCATGATGGCTCTGCTGGTTCATGGGGAAATCACTTGGATTCACTGTGCTGGGAATCAAGTCCATCTCAGCATTCCTTGCCCCAGCACCCTAGGGAGAACAGCAGCCACTGCTGTGGCCTGCATGACCCAGAACACAAGCTCCCAGCACTTAGGAGAGGACTCCTCAACAGCAGGAACAGCTTCACCTTCCCTTCAGAGCAGTGGAGGATGATGCTTCCTTACTGCTGTAGATCAGCTTGGTCATCCACTCAGCTCTTCCCAGATGCTGGCAGCCTCTGCTCCCCAGATGTGCCCATCCTACCTTCTGCTAGCCCCTCCACAGGCAGAGCAGGGGTTAACTCAGGCTCCTGGACATTGCCCATCTTTTCTGTGCTTCTCCCCTGGCACTGAAGAGGGAGGCAAGAGGGAGGGAGCAGAGCTCCCAGCCCAGCCTCTTCTGCCCCCCTGGGCCAGCAAAGCCCTGCCTGCCCCTGCCCACCAAGCCCCTGCCTGCTCAGCCTCTGGCTCCCAGCCCAGCTTCCCACAGGACAGAGCAAAATGTGGATTCATGGATGAGGTTGTTCTGGCCAGACCCTGCTAATGCTGTCCCTATTTTCTATTCCCCTGCAGGGAGGGAATGATTATGAAATCTATGACGATCCCCGCACTGTAGGACACAGTGTCCAGTCCCCCCAGGACACGGTGCAGCGATGCCGCGAAATCTTCTTTCCAGAAAGAGCCAACGAGTGCTGACTGCCCGCTCCCTGCAGCCCTGCCCCAGTCCCACCCTCTCCCCCCACCTGGAAAAGCACCTTCATTTGAGGAATCTGCTCAGGGTAGACCAAAAATTCACTTGACAGAGCTGGTCCGGATGTGACACGTGAGTGTGGGTGGGTGGCAGGAGGGGCCTTGGCTGAGCAGCC
Organism: Ammospiza nelsoni; assembly: GCF_027579445.1. Taxonomy (NCBI): domain Eukaryota; kingdom Metazoa; phylum Chordata; class Aves; order Passeriformes; family Passerellidae; genus Ammospiza; species Ammospiza nelsoni. The sequence goes on from NC_080637.1 coordinate 48,911,821, forward strand.
CCTCAGCGCTGCCCGTGTGTGGCTGGGGTCATGGCACCAGACCCTCCTCGCCTCCAGAGAAACCCCTCGCTTGACAGTTCAGCTGTGGTGGGCGGTGATGCAGAGCTTTTGTGGTCAGAAAGCATTTGAAAGGGCCAAAGAGTGAGTGTGTGTCTGTCCTGCATTCCCTCTCCTCTTCTCTCCTTTTCCACTCACTTTCTCGTAACACTTGTGCATGAGGGAGCGTGTGGCTCACCTTTCTGTCCCCCTTGCACCTTGGCCAGAGAGGCTGGGGCTGCTGAAGCTCAAGGCATTCACCAGAACTGCTCTGAGGCAGGAGGCCAGGAAGGCTGTTTGCTCCAAGCCTGTGGTAGGAAGGAGTAGCTGGGATCCCAGCTTTGTTGCACTGTTGTGCTTTCTGATGGACAGGTCACCGTGTCCTTCCCCTCAGTGCCACAGTGTGCCAGTCCCTCCCTGGAGATGACCTGGGAACGATGGCTTTAACATGGCTGGGCTGCTGCTCTGAGCTTTGCTTGGGTGCATAAAGAAACCAATTCTTCTCTTTAGCTTACAGAAAACACCCAGGGTTTATTATCTATATTATTCTGTATTTTCAAGTCAGACCTTGTCTGGCACAGCTGGAGGATCCTGGCACTTCATGCTATGGAACAGTTTGTGGTCAAAGGATTTCCAGTGGTCTTCCCACTCCTGTATCCATTGGGCATCACAGAATCACAGAATTGTTAGGGTTGCAAGGGACCTCTGGAAATCATAGTCCAACCCTCCTGCCAAGGCAGGGTCACCTTGAGCAGGTGACAGGAATGTGTCCAGGTGGGTTTTGAATGGCTCCAGCAGGGGAGACTCCCCAGTCTCCCTGGGCAGCCTGTTCCAGTTCTTCCTCATGTTGAAGTGGAGCCTTGTGTTTTAGTTTATGGCCATTGCTCATCATCCTCTTGGTGAACACCACCAAAGAGAATCTGGCACCATGCTCTTGGCATCTGCCTTTGAGATGTTTATATGCATTAATGAGATCCTCTCAGTCTTCTCTTCTCTGGACTGAACAGGCCCAGCTCCCACAGTCTCTCCTCATAAGAGAGATGTGTCCTTATAAAACCTTACCCAGGGCATTCATAGCAGACCAAGTCCCCTTCCCTCCCCAGTTCTCAGCTTTCCATCCTGCTGCCAGAGGCATTTCCAGCAGGGCCCAGCACCAGCCATACCTGGTTCACAGAGCTGCTGGAGGTCCCTGCTCAGCAGTGCTCTCCAAGCTTGCTCTTCCTCCATCTCATCCCACACACCCAGTTAACAGGCTCACCTTTAGGGAGACAGGATGTCCAGTGCAATTGTCCTATGTCCTCTTCCTCTCCCTGATCTTTGTAGGGTGCAAACCCACATCTCTCCTTCAGCCTTTGACCTTCTCCCTCACGTTGTCCTTTTATTCCTGGCACTTGCATTGTGGTGTGTGGCCACAATGGTGACACTTTGTCACAACTTGGTGCTCAAAAGGAGCTCAGGGATCCCCTTCAGGGAGATGTCCTGCTTGGAGCTCCCCAAGGTACACAGATCTGGTGTTTGTGGACCTGGAGGATGTTGGAGGTTTCTGCAAACCCTCCCCCACTGTTTCCCAGGAGCCTTTCTTACCCCATCCCTGCTGGTTGTGGCACTGCCCTGTCTCTTAGTCCTGTGTTCTCCCCCTTTTCTTCTGTTCCCAGTTCCCTCATGATGATTCTCCATTTTCCACTGGCAGCTGGACTGCAGAGAGGAGTTTCTCAGCTGGCTACTGCCACCTACCAAGGCACCACCATCCTCCTCAGGCGAGAGACACTGGTGCTTCTAGACCAGGGCAGGGCTGGGTCCCCACATTGCCTTGGGCAGAGTCCCTGGTGGCCCTTGGCACTGCTGGCTGGCCCCAGGAGCAGGGATACTGCATGACCAGTGCTGGTGGGGTGCTGTCTCCTCCACCTCACTGCACCTCCTAACTACAACACATCAGATCTCTGGTGCAGCACATTTGCGTGAGCACAGCAGTCTGCCAGCATCCAGAAATCCCCAGCAAATCCACAAACTCCTCTTTCTACCCAGGGAAGATTTCTGTGTGGGAGAAGAGGACCTGTTGGAGAAGCTTGTATGCAGGATACCCTTTTCACAGGTCATCTGTTTTGGCCCTCCACTGCAACCTTCATGGAGGAATTGTGTTTTATGATTCCTTCCTCTCTGTTTCACTGTGGATGAGGTTATGTGTGAGTCTGGGGGAGTTTGTTTTTCCTGTTTTTCCTGTGAGTGTATTGACAGCCAGCAGGACCTCTAGTGAGCTTAGTGCTGAGTGAAGAGCAGGGTCTGGCCCTGACGGCGTGGGGCACTCTGGTGGCCTTGGGGGCTGAGGTGACTTGCACCTTAGAAGTGAAAGGTATTTCATGCCCTGAGGCCCCTTTGCCATGGTGCTTCTCTCCTGGTGGGTGCCCACAGCCTCAGTGGGGGTTTCTCCCCATGGATGTGAGCAAGCAGATGTGGCAGGCCCCATGCCAGGAACTGTCTTGGTGTGTGGATCCATATCAGTGTGAGATGGGCAGCTCCTGTCTGGCTGATGACAACTGTTAAATGAGAAATATATTTAAATACATAGATATGTATATTAAAAAGTTAAAATCAATCCTATTAAAGCCACAACACACAGCAGCTGGAGGCAGTGTGTGCTTTGTGCCGGGCTGTGCTGGGTGAAGGGCAGCCACACAATACGCAAGACACACTTCAAAGTCCCCACTGCAATGGGGGCCAGCCCCACTCCTGGTCACCCCTCAGGTGAGCAGCAGCCTCCTGTCCCAGGCCCACAGTGTGGAGCATCTCCAGCCCCCTCGGGGACACACGGTGGGGGAGTCCTTTCTGATGTCTGGATCAATTCCTGGGTGCTCCAGGTACTTTACCTGGGAGAGTCACTGTGACACATGCACACAGCACAAAGAGCCAGGATGGGCAGGGCTCATGGGAAAGTCACTTTTAATGGTTTATTGCCAATGTTACAAAGGTTGACACATGGTCAGACAGGCAGGAACCACACCAGAGTTGTAAAAACACCAACAAGTCTAGGGTTTTAGTTTATTTCAAAAAAAAAAATCCAACAGTTTGCCTTGGCCAAGCTGACTGCATGTCCTGGGCATGCCTGGAGCCTGAGCCACAGTTGCCACAGCCCCTGGGAGAGCCAGGCTTTGGGTTGGCAGTGAGATGGGCCGTAGGGTCCTGGGGCAATTCCCACACCAGCATGGTCCTCCTGAATCCACAGGGCCCGGCTGTCCTGCGTGGCACCAGCCTCGCTCTGCTCCTGTCCCCACTTCGCCCTGTTGGCAACAGCAGCAGCAAGAAAGGTGGCAAACACCCCTCTCCATCCACGCTGAGCACCAGCAATGCCAGCAGCTCCTGCTGGCATGGTGCTCTGGGAGCTGCCTATCCCCTCCTGCCCTGCTTGGGAGGACCTTCTGGGACCCCACTGTTCCCAGCCCTGCTGTGAACCCCTGAAGATGCTGGTAATTCCTGGAGCATCAGCACTGTTTCCCTGGGGTGAGCTCTTGAGCCCAGTGCACGTTGTCCCTGTCCCAGTGCCCTCTGCCCTGTCGCTCCCTGGGGCTGTGGGAGCCCACCTGGCCAGGGTATGGCAGAAAAGACCAAAACCAAAGTTTGTGCTTTGTATACAAGACCCTGCCTACACTGAGGGGCTGGGGAGGAGGTGGCTGTGCTCGCCCCATGGCTGAGGCTGCTCAGACCCCTCAGCCCCTCACCGCCCTAGCAAGCTACAGACATGCACACACACACACACACACGCATGGGAAGGGGGTCCCCAGGGGGCTGGGGGGCAAGAGAAGGAGGAGAAAGTGTCTGTCTCCCCAAAACCATGGCCAAGAAAAGTGCATTACTGCCCAGCAGCAGCAGGGAGCACAGAGGTGCCAAGTGCCCCCTGCCCTGTGCCCAGGTGGAGCCCCCCAGGCACGGCACCGAGTGCCCTGGGTGCCCTGCCAGCAGCTGTCTGCCTCTTAAAACCAAATTTTTACTTTCTGTAAACCAGTCTCCTCCCTGTGGCACCGCTAACCTGAGATCTTGTGATGGAGGGATGTGGCTCAGGTGGGTGCTGTGAGCTGCCAGCGATGGGGATGGGTCTCAGCCACCCAGACCCCGCACAGTGATATGCCACCCCACAGCACCCTGTTTTGTCCCTGCTCCAGGGCATGTCCCACTGCTGCCGTCCCACTGTGGACTGAGTGGGGTGCCCATCTTGCCAGAGTGGAGTTCAGGAGGGTGAGCTGAGCCACCCAGCCTCTCCCCACCCCTCCTGCTCTCGGCACTTGCTTCAGCCCAGTAGAGCTGGAGGGCTGGGGCTGGCTCCTCTATTCCCCGTGGCCTCAGGAGCAAGGAATGGAACGTGGGGCTCGGTGCTGCCCCCGGAGCTGGGGGACAGTCAGGGAGGGCTCTGCTTCCCCTGTCCCCCTCGACAGACACTTACAAACACACACAGAGAAAGGAAACCATAACCTTATAAAAGACACTGAATGCAAACGCCTGCACGTTTGGGGGCAGCCCCGGCCCCGCCGCCGCCTCGGCTGCCCCCACGCCCCTTGGGAGCGGCTGGGCAGGCTTGCTCCATGGGGCTGAGGGGCTGGCGGCCCCCCGGGCGCCTAGGAGCCGATGATCTGGCCAGACCATGTCTCATGCTTCGTGTGGGGTGCCAGGTTGGTGAGGACCACCTCCACTGCCTGGAACTTCTGGTTCTTGGGAGGGATGGGGCACACCTTGTACGTCACCTCGTCCCCCTCCACTGGGACGTACTCTCCCTCGATGCTGCAGGAGAGGAAAGGAGAGGTGGTGGTGGTGGTGCCCCAGCCAAGAGAGGGACCCCTGCCCCAGACCACCCAGAATGAAGGAAGGCACCTGACCCACCAGTGGTGCCTTGGAAAAGAAAGCTCATTGATGATGGAAGGTACAGGACAAGCAGAGACCCATGTCCACCCCATGGAGACATCCACACCCCAGCCCACAAGTCTCCAGCTCCATGCTGATGGCATGGCTTCCCTGGGGTCTTCCAGCACCGCACAGCCCTGGGACTTACTCAGACACATGCACGAAAATGTCCTCAGTGCCATTCTCTGGGGTGATAAACCCGTGGCCCTGGGAGCGAGAGAACTGCTTGCAGACACCCTTGAAGATGGGGCCAGCAGAGGCACGTGCTGTCCTACAGAAGGAAAGGGAAGATTTTTCACTGGTGGCCCTTGCCCAGGTGGAGGCACAGGGAGAGATTTTTGCTATGAACACGATGGTTCCAGGCCGAGTGCAGGACACCCACCCGCAGCACTCTGGGCAGGGCTGTGCAGCAATGTCGGGCACCAGGTGACAAAGCGCCCCAGGTGCAGAGGGTCCTGCAGGCACTGCAGGTGACCAACCGGACAGTCCCAAACCCAGCAGGTACTTACGCCGAGTAGGTCCTGGTCCTCTTGGTGGGGAGGGGGCTAGGCAGGTCCCGTAGCAGGAGGTTGCCCCGCTCCCAGATGCGGCTGCCCTCCCGCTGGAAGGGGAAGGTGGGCCACACCGGCGACTTGGGCGAGTGCAGGGGTGGCACTGCCGGCGGGGCGCTGGGCTCCGATGACATGGCGGGGTCGCTGGGCTCCTCCGTCTTGGGATCGGGCAGGTGGGCAGCAGGAGAAAGGATGCCCAGGAGTGTGGGCCTGCTGCTGGTGACCTGGGGAGCAAAAGGGCTGGAGTTACAGGGCCTTCTGTGAGGCTTTTGGCACAATTGGAATTGTCCCTCAGCTCCCAGCCATTTATGGGAGCACGGAGCTCCCACATGCTGCCAGCCCTCAGCGTTGGACACCAACCCAACCTCCAGCACTGGGAATTGCCCCAGGAAGCCTGTCCCAACTTGAAGTCATCTGGGATGTTCCACAAAATCAATCCCAAGGGAAGAACCTGGTTTGTTCAACCTTTCAATTGCCAGGATAATCCCACATATTTGAGGTGAAGTCAGTAAAAAGCACACCCTGGGAAAAGAAGCAGTGGGGCATGGGCTGCCACAGGCAGGGACCATTTTGGGAAGGATCCCCATGCAGTGCCAGCATGTCAGTATGTCAAGGTCAGGGGTCTGAGGTCTTCTCAGCACACGAGGTTGCTTCAGCCTCACAGGATTTAGGGGACACCCCCAATCCCAGCCAGCAGCTGCTGCCCATCCAGACACATTCCTACAGAATGAAGGAACACCAGGAGACTGTTGGTGAGGTTGCCAGCAGCCCTCATGTCCTTCAGGCACCTCAGCCCAGCCACTACACAAGCACAACCTCCTGCTGCTGCCATCATCAGGCTCCAGTTTCTGAAGGCATCATGCCATTTGCAAGGAGTTAAAGCCCTAAGGGGCAGAAACCCTGCAGACAGAGCAATCACAATTGTGGGCACTCTTGTCCTTACTGAAGCACCCCAGCATGAAATTGGAGGGGCTGTGCATTTTCCAGTCTCCCAGATGCTCTGATGTGTGATCAGCACTGCAGCTGCTTGCTGAGAAAAGCCTTGCTCTGTTGATTTTCATTCCAATCAGTTGCTGCATCTGACGCTGGTGCCTCTGTCCCAGGGTGCCTCACGCCAGGGGTTGCTTGAGGGCACCTCTCTTTGGGTGCACTGGGTGGGGGCTCACCCATTTCCATTGCTCCTTAGGAGTTTCCATCACTTGGAACTGAGGAGCCCAATATCCCACGGATCCCATCCCCTTCCCCAGCACCCCCATCAGCACTTTTGCACCCCACTGGGGCATGCAGCATCTTTTAGGACAACACCTGCACACACCAGGAAACACAGAGAATATTTAATTTCTTTTCTGACTCACTGTGGCCTTTTGAGACACAAAGGCCCTGGGGGGATGCACAAAAGGGGGTCACCTCCACTCTGAAATTAGCAGGCATCAAGGACATGGGAAAAGATTTCTAGAGCAGCTGAAGTGTCAAGGAGGCACCAGGCAATTCCTGTTCCCCTCACCCACCTCCACCTTCTTCCTCTGCCAGGGGCTGTGCCTGCCACTGGGCCCCCACGGCTGCCAGTCCAGCTTGGATTGCCCCCACATGGGCAGCCCTCAGCCAGCCTCCTGACAGCTGCTCCCTCTCAGCCCTGCAGAGCTTCACGCCCAGGCAGTAAAGGCCACACTAGGGTCCAAGGCAGAAGCTACCATGTTCCTCCTGCCCTCTGAGACAACTTCCAGTTGTGGCTGCAGACCTCTCCAAACTGTCTTTCCCTTTGCTGGCTCCCCACCCATCCCCACACCAAACCTTTCCTGTGCTTCAGTGGCTCCTCTCCTCCATGCAGCAACTGGAGCATGCACATCTGCCTTTGCTTCCATCCCACCCCACACAGGGGCTGCTCAGCTCCTGCTTCCATGCCCAGGTTCAGCATCTACTTCCCCCAAACCCTGGCTCAGCATCTCCTTGTCCCATTCCCAGGCTCAGGCTCACATCTCCTTCCTCCACGCCTAAGGAGCTCAGCAAGGCTCAGGGAGCACCCAAGTGAGACACCCCAAAGCCAGACCAGACACCAAACTGCTCAGGGAGCACCCAAGTGAGACACCCGAAAGCCAGACCAGTCCTTAAACTGCTTCACAGTTCCCATCTGTGCCCCCATTTGACCTCTCTGCCTGTGCTGGTGAGCAGCCTGGCCACTTTAGAGCACTTTAGAAGTGATGTGATTCCCATGCATTTCTGCAGCATTTGTCACCTTCCCAGGAGGTGTCAGGATTGGAGGAGTGGGATGATTTGAGGGAAATAGCTCTCAGTTCTCTGCCACATCATGAAGCTGTCACTCTGAAAATGGCCTCACCATGGTGGTGCACCTCCTCTGTGTGGCTTTCTCTGACAGAGGAGCCCTTTCTGTTCCCCCACCAGTTTAGGGACAATGGAGGGTATGTAACCTGAATAAGGATGCTTGGAGCAAACTATTAGTATGCTGAGGGAGTTGGTTGGCATCCACAAGAGGCTGAAAAGATGGAAGTTTCCCAGAGGCAAAATTAAAATAAGAGGCAAGGGGGTGTGCAGGAGGGGGAGCTTGCAGGGACAAAATGGTGTGCTCTGATGAAGTGGCAACCAAGAAGGGGTTTGCCCCAGGTTCACCTGTGGGACCAGCCCAGGCCCAGGTGCCCTGGAAGGCTCCCTGTTTTGGGGGATGAGTGGTGAAGAACAAGAGCACTGCTGAGGAGGCAGACAGTCTGCTCCTGAGAGCTGAGGGCAGCAGCTCAGGGTGCCCTCCTGGGCTGCTCTTTGCCCCCAGGAGCTGAGCTTGCTCCTTGTGGGAGAGCAAGCAAGGTGCAATCCCCCACAGGCACTCTAAGGTCTCTCTGGATGGCCCAGGGGGATGCTGGGGGGCAGCTCACTGGGATAAACACAGGCACAGGGCACAGCAAGGCTGTAGGATCCCCATCCTTGGTGGATGCACTGCCTGGATATGTCACAGAGCTGCCTGCTCTATCTCCTGCTTGGAACAGGGGCTGGAGCAGAGATCCCTGTCCTGTAGCCAGGCTGAGGCTGTCTCACTCAGCCAGCAGCACTCAGCCCCTCTTCAGCACCAGGATCAAGCATCCCAGATTTGTTGGTCAGCCTTGGTGCCCAGTAGCTCAATTCCTGGCTTTGGTGGTGCTGGTGAAGCTGACGCCGTGTAGGAGCTTTGGCACATGGGGGTCTCCAGGGCTGTATCCTACCTCCCACTTCATTTAAATCCCTGCTGCAAACAAAGGGACCGAGGAAATTAAACTCAGGGCAGAAGCAGGCTGAAAGAAGAGTGAGGACACGAGCATATCTTCACCAGTGTCTCCTCCCCTCCTAGCGCAGATGCAGACCAGGGAAAACCTCTGCTGTCCTCCTTCCCTCCCTGCTCTCCACCCCACCATCCTCTCCCCAACCATTTCTCCACAATGCAGCCCCAGCAGGGGACAAGGAGGGAGTACCTCGGCACAAGAGGCATTTTCACCCTCTCCTCAATCTCCTGTGGCCACAGTAATCTCTGCTGAGGATGAGAGCATCTCTCCCCACCTCAGGTCTCTCCCGGCCTGGCTGACAGCACCCCATGACACTCTGTCCACCCCAGGCACGTATGCAGTGCAGGGACGGAATCGGGGTCACTTGAGGAAGCAAGCAGAGAGGCGGCAGCAGCCCGGCTCTGCCGCGGGGCACGGGAAGCCTTTCCAGAGTAACCACCCTCCCCTGCCACTGCCGGACTCCCCCTCGCTCCTCCCCATCTCCTCCTGGTGGCTTTGCTCCGAGGGTCTCCCGGGGTGACAGTCCTCCGAGCCAAGGAGGAAAGTGGCTGCAAGCCCAGGGCTTCCTAAAAGAATGCTCTTTATAAAAAACACCTCCTTCCCTGCTCACCTCCTCTCCTCCGCCCCCAAAAAAAACATCTCAAAGCCAAACCCCAGAGCCCTCTGGTGAGAGGGTCTTCTTTGGCAGCAGAAGGCAGCTTTGCTTTTATATTTTTGGGAGGGCAGGCTCCTGAGCAAGAGGAGCTGACAGTCAGGAGCCCTTGCAGGCGGAGGCAGGAAACCCAGGCCAATTAAGGCAGACAGGCAGTAGACACATCAGCTTTTATCTCGAGATCCAAGTACCCCATTCATCAGCAGCGACTGAAAGGTCTGCGGTTTATCAAATAAAATCACTGTCTCTCTCCCCTTCTTTAAAGCCAAACACATTGACTTGGGTGCTGGCTGTGACCTTGTTTAACTAAACAGCCTTTCAAGGCCCGCTAGAAGGGGGGAAAGAGCCTTTTGAAGAGGCAGCAGCCTCTATCTGCCACTCCCCGTTCATTAGTGGCAGCGAAAAAAGCCCCCTCACGCTGCCTCGCCCGGGCGGGGGAATACATATTTAATTAGCTTCATCGCCCTGGTGAGCCGGCCCTCCCGAGCGGCGTTTCTTTGTGCTCCTTCCCGTCCGCGGGCACCCCCGGCATGCCCGGGGTGATGGACTGGCGGGTGGGTGGCCGCTTTGCCGGCGGCCCTCAAGCTCCGGCTCTGGACGTGACCCTTCGGCGGCCACACCGTCGCCTTTATGGGCAGCTCCTTTCACGACGCCGCTTCTCTTTGTGAATCCCCAGCTCGGATGCTGCCTGCATCTTTGTGAATCCCCAGCTCGGATGCTGCCTGCATCTTTGTGAACCCCCAGCTCCGATGCTGACTGCATCTTTGTGAACCCCCAGTTCCGATGCTGCCTGCCACCACGCTTGGCTCTCCCGAGCGCCACTGCTCCCCCCGCCCCAGCCAAGGAGCTGCGGGTTATTTTCCCTCTGCTGCCTTTTGCAGCAATCTCCTGCACGGGCTCTTCCATGCCACTCTCCATCACGTTTTCTCCATCCCTTGCAACTGCCAGTGGCCTCAGTTCAGGAGTCAGGTTTACTACCCCTCTAAACCCACCCCAGCAGAAAAAAGGTCTCTGTATGTCAAAGAGACACCCCATCTCCACAGCCAGCTGCCAGCAGCCGTCTCCTCACCCCTTGTGTGGAGCACAGAAAGCAATGCTCTGGCCCGTTGCCATTCTCGGGGAGGCTGATGCCCCCCCAGACTCAGCTTGTCTAGACACAGGCTGAAACAGAGAAGAGCTACACCCCTCCAGACGCATGAGCGCGTCCCCAGAGCCCAATGCAAGAACAAAAATCCTATTTTTCCACTGCTGGGCATATTCACCTGCCGAGGGACACAACAACGACACAGTGGCCAGCAGAGATCCCAGGGGGGCTGCCATGAAGGGCAGGAACCAGCTGAGGAACCACGATGGCTCCAGGCAGGGTTTCTGTGAGCAGGGCCACTGCAACGCTGGCTGGGCTATGTTTCTCCATCCTTCCTTCCTCGGAGAAGGCTCACAGCCTTGGTGTCTGGCAGATTTTTATAAATGCTGTCTCTGTCTGATGCTAATGAAAGCCTCTAAGCTCCCCCACTCCCCTTTTTTGGTCACCAGATCATGTTAAGAGTTAAATACCAAGCAAAGCCATTTTCTCACCTATCCTGCCTATTACAAACCCCTTTTACAAGACAAATTACTATATGAAAAATAAAATTAGGCGGTTTTTGGGCAATGCACACTGACAGCATCCCCTCCCCAGCTAAGCCAATCACATTCCCAACTCCAGAGATCTTTGCTGAGATAGTCTCGCCTACGATACAGCCTGCTTAGCGCTAAAATATGAAAGTCACCTTTATGGATTGATTATAAAAAGCTCCCTTAGTCAGTGCTGGGCTGCCCAGTTCTCAGAGAGGCCATGAGGGAAAGCAAGCAGGCTGACAAACGCAAAGGAGAAGCAAAGGGAGAAACCATCATGGAGGCTTGATTTACCTTTAAAGCATGTATGCATAATCATCATTCCCAAATACCAAATTTGTGAGATTTATTTACTTTCTTGTGATGGTTTTTATGTTTTTTAATTAGCATAGTATCTGTTCAAAGACATGGCACAGACATCTTCGTCTGTGTCCTTCCTTCCTCCTTTGTGGATCTAACTTGCCATCGTCAGGAATAGTGCAACCAGTCCAAAGAAATCCCAATTCCAGCCCCCATAACTATCAGCCTACTTTGATAAGTCAGATTTTTCACAAATTGCCTCCCGCTCACCCGGCAATCCGAGAGCCGGATCCCAGTTGAGCTCAGCCCTCCGTGGCAAAACCCTGGATTATTTGCCCCCAAGCCAAAGCAGACGTGCAACATTGCCGCCGCCACCCCCAGGGGACTTATTGTTCCTGAGGCTGGTGGGGAATAACCAAACCGGAGGAGGGAAGTCACGCTTCATCCTCGCACCTCTCCAACGTCAAAAGGAAAGAGCAGGTTTCAAAGAAAAAGGTGGTCCGTGAAGCTTAATCTCCGGCTACAATAGCCCTGGCGCGCTGCATGGCCATTGTGCGTGCCCTTACCCACCTCCTTAGCAGCGACGGGCTCCCTGGAGCTGCGCTCTGCAGAGCATCGGGGCTCGGAGGGGCCGCACGCTGCTCCGCTGCCGAGCGAGGAGCAGCGGTGTCGCCTGCAGCCCGGCTCCGGGGGCTGTCTCGGCTGCCTGCCTGCCGGCTGACGGGTCTGCGCTGTCTGATGTGCGGATGGATGATGTGCGCCTCGAACACACACGCACCCGCACGCCTTCCCCTGACGTCAGGGCCGGGCCAGGGGGAGCGGGCAGGTGGGAGGGATCAGCCCGGTCAATTCTGAGCGAGCTGGGCTTAAAGGAGAAAGTCTGCATGGGGGGCCGGAGGTGACGAGGGTCGGCCCCGGGGGGCTGCATCGCTCCGGTTGCGCACAGTGACGCACGCCAGTGGCACAGCCGGACGCAGTGGGGCAGCCCCACAGGCTGTAGGGACAGCAGGATGAGGTGTGCAGTGCAGGCAGAGATGCAGACAGGGTCCCTCACAATGGGTGAAACCTCTCCCCTGTCACCCCAAGTCCCACTCGTGCCCTGCAGCCGCTCTTCCCGCCTGCCCAAGCACCCCTGGGTACTACAGTAGGAGAGAACAAGAGGCACATGCCACAAACCCCTCTTACTGCCCCATTCCCTCCGGGCCCACAGTCAGCCATCACAAACCCACGTGCTTTCCAAGGGTCTCATTTCTATCAGTGCACTGTGCCAAAAGATCTTTCCTTTCTGTTCTCCCCCATGCATGTGTGACCGTGCTCAGGGGAGCCACCTCTGCGGGCAGAGGCCATGCCCTAAATCCGCCTGAGAATTTCTCTGGTCGGGGTGTGGGGCAGTGGGACAGGGCAGAATCGTTTGCTGAGTCCATTGGGGAATAGGGCGAGGAGTAATGGGGTTTAAATTACAAAGAGCAAGATTGATGTTGGACATTAGAAAACACTTTCTAACAGAACAGACAGTTAATTACTCAAGTAGATTGCCTGGCCAAGCAGCAGGGTCTCCATCACTGCAGGCTGGTAAGAACAGGCTGGGCACGCATAACTCAGGGGCGATTTAGATGATATCAGCCCCATTTTGGAGTAGAAAGGTAGTCAATATCAGCACTTTACCAAGCAAGTGCCTGTGATCCTGGAATAAAATTTACAGCAACCCGGAACAGCCATGGTGCAGTGTCAGTGCTGCAGGGAGCTGTTATGGGCATCCTGTGACCTGGGGTGGTCGGGAGTTGCTTTTGTTTCCTTAAACTCTTTCCTTGATACATTCTAAGTAGCTGAACATGGTGATACTAACCAGACCCGTTCCACAAACACCCTCAGGGCTGCAGGGTGGCACACAAGTTGTGTGGCAACCACAAGGCATGGCACAGAGTCAGGATTGAGGGTTGCAACTGCTCCACCTGGTTGTATCCATCCATCCGTCCATCCATCCATCCATCCATCCATCCATCCATCCATCCATCCATCCATCCATCCCGGTACTGGGTGTTGATATGGGGCTGTCCCAAGGGCTTTGACAGAGGGATGAGATCACAAGGCACTTATGAATTATAATGCAGAAAAAAGCTCCACAGGCAGAAGAGAACAGTCCATGGCAAGGGCACCAAAAAGCACTGAAACTCCAAGTGCCAGTGGATTCTACCACTGTCCATCACGCACTGTTTGTGGCTTTTCAAGGACTATTCCATGGCAGAACATGAGCTCCATTCATGCCCTACAGACACCACAAGTCTTATCTCTCCAGTCTACTTTTCAGAACTTTGCAAAAGAAGGGGAAGAGGCCCCAGCCAGCTCTCAGTCTTCATTCTGAGTTTATCCTGAGATGGCTTCTCCTTTCTTGGGGGACAGCTTTGGCTCTCCCACATAAAGGCTTTTGATGGAAAATGCACAGGAACTTGAAGTATGTTTGGCTGGAAGGTGACTCTGGGCATGTGCTGCAGCGGAGGAGGCAGAGAGTCTAAAGCAGGCATGCTTTAAAAATGATAAAAGGAGAAGAGGGGAAGCTTTGATCAAACAGAGAGTGGGAGTGGGGGTGCCAGAGATGCCTGCAGAGATGGAAGCACAGGCAGGAGCGGGGAGGACTTTTTATGTGAGAAGATACATAATTCCTTTGGAGTCAATCAAAGGAGGGCCAGAACTGTTGAGATGCAAATTACCACTCACCTCCCCTAGAATTCCGGAGCCAGTTTTCTCCAAGAGCCATGGGCATGTGGGGACAGAGGAAATCTTAAACCAAGTAATTTGGGGGCCCCTTTCATTTTTCTCAAAGGTTCCAATCCTTCAGGTAACTTCAGATATTGTTTTCCAGTTTTCCTATACAATCAAGAGAATGATAAATGTCTGGTATTTTCTCTGAGGAACAGAAAAACTCTTCTGCAACCCTTGGATTCCAGCAGCTAAAGCTTAAAAAAAAAAAAAAAAAAAAAAAAACCAACCCAGCAACTGAGAATCATGCTCTGAAATACTGGAAAAGCCCCAGTACTGCTGAGAGAGACTCTAGAGACTTTATGGCTATGTGTAAAAAAGTATGTGCAGGCACTGTGGATTTCTGGGTATTCACCATGTCAGTGTTACTGGGAGGAGACAACTCAGCAAAACCAAGATGTTCACATCATCTCCAGCAGCAAGACACTTGAGCAGCAGCAATAAATATAGTGCAACTCTGAGCACTACCATTAGCTGAGGCAACACCCATATTCTACAGAGCATAATTTGGCTTTTGTTTATATTTTTACATTGAAGACAGCACTTATGGAATATGGAATTCCTCTGGGGAGAAAACCTAGGTGGGAACAGAGCAACATCAGTCATGCATAGACAGCCCAGGCAGGCACCACTTGGGATTGGGGAGGGACTACCTGAAGAAAGTGAGACTGGAAACAATTTCCCACAGCCTGGGATGTTACTGGTGGAGGCTGAAACACTGACAGCCAGACTCAGCTCTGGGGTGACTGTAGCCTGGTACCCGAGGCAGTGAAGCTCATCTGACACTGCCCTCACCAGCTTTCTCTGCACACATTTCAATTCAGTTTCCCCAGCATGAAATCAAAGTACCTGCAAGTTTCAGTGAAACACACAGCTGCAGAGAGAAGAGGAATCTTATTGTCCTTCCCGAGGAGTGGCCCACAGCATTCAATCCTTGCTGGCAATCACAGGGCTGATACAGGAGAGACATTCTGCACATCTTGCTTGGTCTGCACTCTACAGCACACGAAAGACCTCACTCATAGCACCCAAGACAGTATGAAGCAAGGCCCTGCAGATCTCACACATCTGGTTTTGGGGGCTGTGGATAAGGCTGAAGGAAGATGTGTCTGCTTTGTATTGGACGCCCAAAAGCTCCCGATGGGGCACAAGTATTGAAAGTGTGGAAAATGTTCGCTCAAGAATGGGCCAGAAATGAAAGTATGATATGACTCTGTCCAAATTCACTTCCCTCCATCTCCCATGTTCTCCCAGGTATTTGTCTACTATTCCCTGAGCACATGCCCCTATTTAACCCTACAGTTCTTATATACAAGCACCCAGAGTGATCACCTTGCCAAAACTACCAGTGCTTAAGTTCTCTTTCCTTGTGTGATACCAAAGCTATTTCTTCCCCTGCTGCCAGGACAGGGTTGAGAAAAATTCACTCTTCTGAAACAGCTACAGACTCCTGCAAAAGCTGCACTAGATAAAGGTCAAACTTTGCATTGCCAGACCTGCATGAGGCCAGGACAGAGCAGCAAGGGATGTGGCATGTGTGCCAGCAAAGCTGTGCTGTGCCGAGATTAGCGCAGCCCTGAGTGGAGTGCAGGAGAAAGGAGCCTTTGTAAGGCTCCCTGAAGTAGGACAAGAGCAGCAAGAAACTCTGGGGATTTGGGTTGAGGTGTTCTGATAGAGTGGTGTCTGCTGTGCTGGCAGCAAAGCTCCTTGCTGAGATAGTAGATGCTGCTCCAAGGAAAATGCTGCTGCTCTTCCCAGGTGACGGGGGAAATCTTGTTTCTGGGCCCCTATTTAATACTAACATGGCAAACATGGGCAGACCAGCCACGTGGATTAAAAAAAAAAAACAACAACAACCCCACAACCTCATAGACCCTGATGAAACAGAGCAATTGTGATGAAATCAACACCTCCTCGTCCAAGACACGTACCTTCTTAATGAGGCCTAGCCAGGGTATTTCCAACCTTGTTTCCCCCTCCCTTTCCCAGACAGTTCAACATTTAATGATTTCTTACCTAAACTGCTCGTTACTGTCCCACCACACGCTGCTGGGGAGCATGGGGGATGACACACTTAGCCTTAGCATCAAAGCCATGATGCTGACAGTGCAGTTTTCACTGTCAGCCAGGGATGTTTGGTTTTCCTGGCAGATCTTTTTTTAAGCACACTTCAAACAACCTCCTTTCATTTCCCTGACAAACCTCAGATGTTAGCACACCCCCTTGTTTTTATGCCATCCCTCATGCTGCTTCTTCCTCACTGCAGAATGCACCGAGGCCTCAAAAATTATCCAAGGGGGGTTGGTTTCTTTTTTGGCAATTAACACTCAAATTATTCCAGCTCTGTATGGTGGCAGTTTGTCCCTGAAAAGAACCTTGACCTAAGCACTGGGCAGACACAGCTGTGGGGGACTTCCAGGTGCAAAGAGAAGTATAAACCCACTCAGGTTTGCTGGAGATGTGGGCAAACAGCTGAAGAATTGGCAGAGACTTGCATCTTTGGGCTCCTGAGCGCAAGAGAGACAAGGAGCTCCTGCAGCAGGTCCAGCAGAGGGAAACGAGGATAACTGGGGGACTGGAGCTCCTCTCTTATGAGGAAGAGCTGAGGGAGTGGGGCCTGTTTGGGCTCGGGAAGACTGAGGAGACCTCATCAATGTGTATGAGTACAGGAAGGGTGCCAGGAGGCTGGTGCCAGGCTCTTCCCGGTGGTGCCAAGCAATAGGACAACAGGCAATGGGGCGGAAACTGGTGCACAGGAAGCTCCACCTGACCATGAAGAAGAACTTTGAGAACTTTGTTACTGTGCAGGTGCCTGGCCTCTGGAACAGATTGGAACTGATTGCCCAGAGGGGCTGTGGAGTCTCCTCAGGAATCCTCTGGATGCAATTCCTGTGCCATGTGCTTTGGGATGACCACCATACCAAAATGGCTGGGAAACAAACTTTCTAACACAATCTGAAGCGTTAGAAAGCAAACATTCCTTATCTACGTAGGACACATAAAACACTATCTCTGAAAATTCCTATTCTCTATGTTATTTATCAACCCTGCTTGAGCAGGGAGGTTGGACCAAATACCCCACTGTGGTCCCTTCCTATTCGACCTGTTCCGTGCTTCTGTGATCTTTGCTGCCCTATCTGGATTGAAGTTTACGAAAATGGTAAATTAAATCGGAATAACCGCAGCTGGGAATTGTTATTGTTCCAGCTGTGGCAGGGCAGAAAGTGCCCGGAGGCGAAGGGGAAGGAGGGAACTACACAGCATCCCTGCAAAGGACGCCCGGGCGCTGAGCCCCTTTCCAGGTTTATATTGGCCAAAACCGGACCCCGGGCCTCCCCGGCTCATGCCCCGCTCGGGGGTCAGCGGGGGCCGAGCCCGGCCCGGCCCCGCCCCGCCTGAGGACGGACAAAATGGCGGCGGCGAGGGCCCCGCCCCGCCTCGTGTCAATCGGGGCGCGCGACCCGCCCGCCGAGCGCGATTGGCTGCGGCGGCGCCGGAAGTGGCGCGAGGCCGGGGCGCGCGGGCGGCTCCGCGTGCGGTGGGTGGGTGAGTGAGGGGCGCTGCCGGCTCCCCCCCGGCACCCCCGGGCGCTCCCGGGCCCGTTTCCCTCGGGACAGCCGGGACACCGCCCCGCCGGGCTCCGAGCCACACGTCTGGCTGCCCTCCCGGCCCGCTGCTCGCAGCCCTCCCGTTCCCGAGGCTGCTGGCGTCTCCTCGCCCCCCGGCACCATGTTTGTCCTGGTGGAGATGACTGACACTGTGAGAATCCCTCCCTGGCAGTTTGAAAGGAAACTGAACGAGTCCATTGCTGAGGAGCTAAACAAGAAATTGGCCAATAAGGTAAAGTGTGGGCCACGTTTAGGTTGATGCAGGCATCACAACATCCCCGAGCGTTTCTTCCTTGTGTTTGTGCCTGCTGAGGTGTCACAGGGCTGTAGATGTGTAGGCCATTCCCTGCGACTGTAAACAAAGAGACAGCCACGTATCATCTCAAAGGGGACATTTTTCTAATGGCTGATGTTGTATGGGAAGATACTGAGACACCAGATGGGGCAGAGGAGCATGGAAGAGAAGTGAGAGCAGCTGCTGGTTTGTGTTAAAAGGAGCAATCCAAAATGCAACCTGAAAAACAAATGCATACTAATCAATCGAGTTGGGAATTTAAAGAAAAAAAAAACTATATAAACACATGTAGAACAGTAATACTGGAAGAGAAGTGAAGCTGTTAATAGCTGATTTGGTCTGTGGTCAGTAATTGAAATAATACATGGTGGCAGTAAGTTGGTCTTTGGTGCAGGATATAAAAAGTGTTTTCTGGTGGACCTGGAGGTCAGAGTTTCCCTGTGCAGCCCCAGGACTGTGATTAGTGTATGGCTTTCAATATGGGGCAGGTGCAAAACTCAAAATGCAGCTGTAAATGTGAAGGGAGCTCAAAAGAGCAAGCTGAAGGGCTCGAGGATTGTGAATAGCAGATTATACAGGCAGCTTATGAAAAGCAGAAGGCTTCCTTCTTCCACTGATTACTGGTAGATGCCTCAAATTTTGTAGGCAGTGAAGCTGTCTCAGAAGTAGCAGAGAAACCAAGAGTTTGACTCGTGTCTCCCCAGAGCTAATATAACATAAGACAAAGGCAAGCCTAGAGGCTTCTGAGAGTGTAACTCTAGCAAAAAACATGTTTAACATTTGGACAAGCTGTGGGGCTGGTGAATGATGGGGAGCTGTTTACTATCTTGGCAGCTCAAGCTCTCTCACCACTGACAGTTTCCCCAAGGATTTCTCTTTGTAGCAGTGTTCTTTCCAGTTCTTTCCAGTGCCATGAAAATGTGCTCCCACAACATTTGGATTGGGATTCCCCTGTGCTGCTGGTGGTGTTGGAGGCAGTGTTCCAAAACAGACTCCATCCCATTTTGCCACCCCTCTGTTGCTGCCTTTTGAAAAGGTGTGCACAATGTATGAATTCCATAGTTTGCTTGACTTTACCTCGTGGGTTGTTTGATTTACTGCTCTTGAATTTTTTTTTCCTTTTGTCAGGTGGTGTACAATGTTGGGCTCTGCATCTGTCTGTATGATATCACAAAGCTGGAAGATTCATACATATTTCCTGGGGATGGTGCATCACATACCAAGGGTAAGAGCTTTTCCTCAGTTACATTGTGTTGCAGAAGGTTAATTAATGATCTGGAAATGTAAGCTGAGATCAATTGTTGGGGACAGTAACAACCTTAAGTTCACAGCTTTAACTGTGTTCCTGTTAGGAGGGCAAGAAGAACATGCTGAAAGTCTCTTAATTTCTTTGGGTACAAACAGAGCTTTAAATAGCCAATCCTTCTTGGCTTCTGCAGCAGCCCATCTCTGTTCTATAGTTAAACCATAGATATGGAGTAAGGAAATGGTTAATTTAGTTGAAAATTATTGAAAGTCTGCCCATAGAAAATAAGTTGTAATAATGGTTTTGCATTTCTCTGATTTTTTTTTTTTCTTTTTGAAGCTTATTTTCCCTAGCTAGGATATGAAACCTGTTTCTACATATAGCATTTGCACAGCATTTAATGCTCTTGTACTAGCTGGAAGTTTTATGACACTTTTGTTGAAACTTAGACAGATCTGGTTCATCATACATTTCTAGTGATTTTTTTAATAAGAAATGACTAATTTCTCTACTTTGACTCTTGGCAAATCTGAGTAAAAACTGGAAGTAAGTGCATAGAAGCAAATTTCATTTTTTTAAGTTAAAATAAAGGTTTAGACTGGTAAGAGATGCATTTTTCTAGTTTCAGTTTACAGTGTAGAATCCTAGGTTGAGCACATGAAATATCTCCTGTTAGAAGGGAACTGCACTGGCTATGTGTGCCTTCCCTTGTCTAAATTTTAACTCCAGTGGAACTCATTTCCTGCAAATAAAAGCTTCTCTAATACTGAAGGAGGATGTCAGGCTTTCCTGCTTGCTTTAATCTTCATCCAACTCCTCAATTTAGAATTACTCCTTGAACTGAAAGAAGAGAACTTTTCTCTCTGAGCTCGGGAAAAAAGTCTGCTTTCAGAATCTGGGGTAGCACTTTGATAAATCCTGCTGTGTCTGGTAATAACTCTTTCTATAATGCACAGCCTAGCTTTATGTAAAAGAGGAACATGAGGAGGTATAGCTGCAATGATGTTCAGTTTGTCAGAAGCATCCTTTGGCTGATTGTCTTGGTGTAGCATTCTTGTAATAACAAATGCTATGTACTTAGTTAGAAACATTTTATCTAGCTTGGAGGAAAAGTCCAGTTATGTTAGAGAACCTTGTTTAATCTGATAATACTTGATTTAAAAGATTTCATTTAATGAAAATACAGCATTGCAGACAAAGATAAAAGGCAGAAGTATTACAAGAAAGTATAAGTTCAGCTGATACTGTTGACCATGAGCATTGTGCTTCCATCATAACTTAATCAGAGGCCATGCTCCATGTTTATCACTTTCGTTCTGTGAACTTCTTGCAAAACTGGCGTGCTGGGAACAGGACACTGCTGATCAGCTGCTGCCGGAATTTGTACAAACCAGTTAGGAATCAGAACTCCTATTCCCATTTTTCTGTCTAATCAGTGCCTGTAAAGAAGTTGTAAAAGAAACGGGGTGTTTTAGAGGGCATGTACGATGTGGGATTTTGTTTTAATGGCTGCCACCCTGTGGGAGGACTGTAGCTTACTCACATGGACATAACATTAATGATGTGTTTTCTTTTAAGTGCATTTCCGCTACGTGGTCTTCCACCCCTTCCTGGATGAGATTCTGATTGGACAGATTAAAAGCTGCAGTCAGGATGGCGTCCATGGTAAACTGCAACTTCTGACATTAGGGACACGTGAGCTGCAGAGTCCTTGGGGCTGTTGAGACACTGATTTTGGCTGGAGTAATGCTCTCTGTGGGCTGGTTAATGGCTATTACCAGCCTCTAGTGCTGCTCTGATCTGAGGGTGATTGGTGGTTTGAGCCTGGCAGCTTCTCCTGACCTTGATGGTTTTGTCCACACTCCCTTTTCCTTTTGCCCAAGAATAACAGGCAAAGCCGTCTGGAGCACGGACTGGATTTCTTTCCTTGCTTCAGTTAACAGAATTTGTTTTTTTCAAAGTGGAACTATTGGCTTGTGTTGGTCTGATGTATTTTTCTTATAGTGCTGTGCAAATTTGTGTTCATTTCCTGTACCTGAAAACATGTCAGGGAAATGTCTTTGTGAGCACACGGTGCTGCCAGAGTCATGGAATATATAATTGATGAGTTGCTTTCCTTTCCTCTTGGAGTCTTCCATACAAGGGAGCTCTGCTGCTAAGTTGTTAAATTAGGACAATAAGGTTACCTTGGCTGCTTTTGTTGCTGAATTTGGGCATGGTCCATTCCCTGATAAAATTCAACATAATGAAATCTTAAGGGGAATGTGGGGGCTGTTCTAACTTTATATCAGTCTTTATTTAACATACTACATCTGTGATTTCTAAGCTCTTTTTTGTCACAGACCTCTATAGCATCTGACTCATTTCTTGGAACGGTTTCATTTCCATTCCTGCTCCAAACAACCTTTTCCTTTCCCAGTGGGCACGAAGACTGTGCCCTCTGTTGCTGTATGTACTTTCAGCTGGGTGGTTGCTTTGCTGCCAACTGAAATTGAGTGTTGTGGCTCAAAGAATAATTGCTGCATAATCTCACTGTCCTTCCTGAGAGAGGAAGGAAAATGAGCCTAGAAATGCATTTTAGGAATCGCTGTGGAACATCATTTGCAAAGAATTGTTTCAGTCTTAACCAAATTATTTTCTCCGCAGTTTCTCTTGGATTCTTTGATGATATTGTCATCCCACCAGAATCCCTGCAGCAGCCAGCTAAGTTGTATCCTTTGATCACCTTTGATAACTTCACTACTTCATTCCAAAAGATTGTGCAGTGCTGGCCCAACAGGCATTCACCACTGCAACAATGAAGGTGCTCAGCAGCAGAAGCTAAGCCCTTCTGTCGGGCAAGGCCCACAGACTGTTATCACAGCTAGACAGGCCCTCACGCTCATTAGGTTTTGCAGGATCATTGTCCCTGCTGATGGAAATGAATGGCCGTGTCCCCTGCCCAGTTATAATCCCTGCCTCCAGTCTTGGCTGCTGCTGAAGATAGAGTGCAGGTTTTACCACATCATGTAATGTCTACATACGTGTGTGTCTGATGTACTCCAGTGTGGTAGGCGAGGTTGTCTAGGGTCTGAGGAGTTCTGCTTGTCTGGGGGCTTTTTCTGCTGCTGGGTGTTTTTGGGGAATGTGTAGACAAGCAGCATACAGCTTGATGCAGGAAAATCACAAAGATGGGGGTCCTGGGCTGTGCAGACAATGACCTGGGACGGCACATTGTGGTTTGGGAAATAACTGTGAAAAGGCTTTGAATCGAGCCTATTCTCAGAACTGAATTGAGCCTATTCTCAGAAAGTGATCTGTCAAGCAGAATGCTGCTTCCCTCCTTAATCCTTGGCCAGTGATGAAGCAGAGCAGGTGTGGGTGTGGGAATATGAGACAGAAGAAGGGGCCCATGACCTTTACATGGACATTGGGGAAGAGATCCGCTTCCGAGTTGTGGATGAGACGTTTGTCGATACGTCACCGACTGGTCCAAGCTCTGCAGAGGCTTCCACTTCAAATGCAGCAGAAGAAGTCCAGAAGAAAGAGGCACCCTACACTCTTGTGGTAACTATGTGCATTAGTTCTTACGGCTTTGTGAGTGTTGTGGCTTATTCAGTGTCTAAAATAGCTCCCCTTTCCCTAGGAACTGATTGCTTTAAGCTGACCGTGAAGCAGAGTCACCAAATGAAAGCAGTGGAAAAGGGAGGAAATGAGGTTGTTCTTGTGGTTGCTTTGTTTTCTGAGTGTTTTCACTGGAACACTTTGTGGTTGTTGATGGTTCTCCCTGGGAGGCTGATTTACAGCAAACTGTGTGTGCATGAAGAGCACAGAGCTGGGAGCAGCACATCAAGGTCTATGTGGCAACCGAACAGTCTTTCCTTGCAGTGTTCTGGCATAAAAACCTGAGTACAATGCATGAGGAAGGTGGATCTGCACCAGGGGCAGCTGTGTTCTGTAACCTAGACAGGAAGGATGATGTGTTTTTAGGCATTTTCCTCTGTTCTCTATGCAGTTTACAATTGCATGCTCTGCTCTCCTCTCTATGAACAGGGATCAATCAGCGAGCCAGGCCTGGGCCTCCTGTCGTGGTGGACAAACAGTTAGCTGCCAGCAGAGCCTGCTCCACAGAAAGTCTTTCCGGTGGATGTTTGGGGGATAATGGGACCCTGCTGGTGCTCACTGCTCCTCTGAAGCTGAATAAGAAATTAGATCTGCTATTCTGGTTTCCCTTCAGCTTCCAAGCTGCCAGAGAGAGAGTGACTTTCAAGAAACGTCTTCACTGATGTGCAGAAGTGAATTTACAGGCACAAAAAGCCTTGAGCACAGCAGCTACAAACTCAGCTGGAGCTTTGGTCTCCTGCCCCAGAGGGAGAATTGTTTTGCTTGCCTGAATCAAGGAAAGAATTGACTTTAGTGAGTAAAGGCAGAGGAGAATACCTATTGAGAAGTATCACTCCTTAGGCTGAGAGCTGGATCTCAGAGGAGTAGAAACCTGCCCTTCTCTTGACAGGAACTGAAGAAGAGAAGCAAAAGGCTTGAATTAGTAGAGGTGTGGTACTCTGGAGACCTGAAAAATGCTGTTGCTGAGAGAGCATGGGAGGTGGTGTTCTGCTAAGTGTGGACCAAGGACCAAGAAGGAGCAGGAATGAGAGTTTACCCAAAAATAACTCAGGCTTAGTGAAGATGACCACTGTGGAAAACTACAGGCTGCTTATTGTGCTGAAGGGAATGACTTTTTTGGGTGGGCTGTATTTATGCAGAATGAACTAAACTTTGCAGGAGCTTGACTGAAAATACGAAATTATTGACTGAAATGGACCAAGGCTGCTTTGAGCAACAAGCTAAATCCTTGTTTGTGGGGGTTTTAATACTGTAAGTGGAATAAATAGTAAAAACCACACAGCCTGCCTTCCTGTACAATTTGTGGGGAAACTATTAGCTTCCTGCCTAGCAGGAAGAAAACACTTGCCTCCTGCAGTTTAGCTACTTGGATTTCAAGGCAGACAGAGTTGAGACCAACGCTTTGCTCTATGCTAACAGCCAATGACAAACAATTGCCATCACCGTGCCTGACAGCAGTACAAGGAAAGAAGGGAATAAAACAGTGAGTAAAATCTATGCAGGGCCCATTGCCAAGAGTGTGATTACAAAGCCAGCCACGTTTGGCAGGAAGGAGCTGTAATTCCCTGGGATAGTGGGTCTGCTTAACCTCCAACTGTGAAAACAAAGCCTGAGTCATCAGCACCCTCCCTGCAGCATCGTTAGAACCCCTTAATTCTCAACTGTTATTCCTGGTGCAATGCCCTAATTAAAAGGGAGCCTAGAATTCTTTAGGTTCACATAGTAACTGAGGTCCATCTGTGCACACAATAAGCTTACTGAATGCCACCTACAGAGCAGCAGTGCTCACACATGCATCCATCTAGCTGTGATGGAAATAACTGTTTGCAGAAACCCCCCAGCTGTTTGTATAGGTGGAAATTTGGGTGAAACAAGTGAGCAGCTTCCACACAGGCTGTTCTGGGTAGTGCCAGGGCAAGGGGAAGAAGTCCAGCTACTCCAGGTGATGGTTTTGCTCAGCTCCTTTTGGACAGGGTCAGGGCTCCTAGGAGTAAGTGAAGTGGTAGTGATGTGGTTTTGCGTGCTGTTCTCATGAGAGACTCCTCAACATCCATCTCCTGCTGTAAGTTGTGCTTTAGGACATTAAGTGTGCAGTGCTGGGAAATCAGATACAGCAGGTGTTCTTTTCAAGTTTGTCATCACTGCAATAGTGGCAGTGTTGCCCTAGACAGGAATGTAGGGGGGAGGGTGGTCATAATCACAAGGGTAGCCTGCAGTAGGTTAATGTCAAGAGCTGAACAGCCCAGGACAGCTGTGAGGGCTCTTTTTTTTTACTACACTGACTTACTGTTCAATTTGGGGTTTTTTTCCATATAGCAGTGATTTAGAAGTTCTTTCCCACCCTCCCAAAAACAATGAGGGGGATTAGGATGATGAATACAATAACACATGACAGAAGAGATGGTCACATTCTTTATTTTCATTTTAAGTCTTTAGCCATCAGTAAAGTGAATGGGCAGAAAACAACCAACTGAGCAGACAAACCCACCTTTGCTGGTTATTTCCAAATATAAATAACTGTGTGAGAACTGAAATTGAGCCAAAATAGAAAAAGGAAGCTGGGGAATTTAAAAGACAAAAGTAAGCCTAGCTGCACTCCCTTTTCATAGTGTCAGTGAAGAGGAAGTACCATAACAAAAAGGAAGCTATGGTTACATTTGATCAGACATTTATTCCAACAGTAGGCATGGAATTGCACTTTCATGAAAATGCCAAAGCTGAATCGAGTCCAGTGCACTGGGGCATTGTGCGCACTTAGCTTCATTTCTGCTGCAGCTCCTTCATTCTGTTCAGGGCACTGCCAGCCTGAAACCACTCGATCTGCGACTCATTGAAGGTGTGGTTCAGCATGATTGTTTCTTGGCTCCCATTGGGATGCTTGATGATGCATTTCAGAGGCTAAAGGAAGAAGACAGTTTTATTTTCCCTTCTCTTTCAAGGGAGAAGATTATCTGAAGCTTCTCGCAGGAAAATTTCTACATGGTTTTAAAGGGCTGAAAAGGGAAAATTCCAGCCTCAGGGTGGATCTTAAAAGGTTGTAGTTCCTTCTAGGGAACACTTGTGCTTAAGTCAACAGGTCCAGGAATTCAGAGTACTGTACAAAGGTTTCTCTTAACTGTTCAGAACACCACTGGTTCTGACCCGCCCTGTGTGTCCCAGCCACTGTGTCTCACCAGGCTGGCAGGCTGCACTGCTCATCAGTGCCAGTGCTGCCTCACGAGCACACAGCTCACCACTGATCCCCATCAGTGGCATGTCCCTGCCCCCAAGTGCATGACAAGACACCCAGACAGTTACCTTTCCAGGTGCAAAGTCTTTCAACCCCACAATGCTCAGCTTATCCACAGGATGAATCTTGTTATAGTCTGCTGGATCAGCAAAAGTGAGAGGCAGTAGACCTTGCTTCTTCAGATTGGTTTCTGTGGAGAACAAACCACCAACCACACTTGTAACATCCCATTCCAGGGAAGCATGATTACCTTCTGCCTGCTCACACTACTATTCCAACAACGATTAGATTACTATCTTTGTAGCAAAATCAGCATATCCGTTGTTTGTGGCATATCCAACCAGGTATGTAACAGGAGTCCTGACAGGAGGGACCTTGCCATCTGTCAGCAGGGAGGGTTCATGCCTGGAGGTGTTGAGCCCTGGACAAGGTATAAACACCACTTCCACTCAAACTGAACACATCCTGTTTACAAACACCATAGGGGAAGCCTGACTCACCGTGGATCCTGGCAAAGCTCTTGGTGATGATGACCCTTCCTCCCAAGTGACGTGGCTCCAATGCTGCATGCTCCCGGCTTGATCCCTCACCATAGTTTTCATCCCCAACAACTGCCCATTTGATACCCATTTTCTGTAACAAAAGACACAGATTTACATTTGTGCAGCCACTCGAGTGAGGAATTAGCAATAAACACCCACCCACACATCTAATTTCAGCACTTCACTGACATTGCTATGCTATGACACCTTCTCCCAGAAGACTCCCTTGGGTTCTGAGAAAGGAGAGAAATAAAGGAGTTTAGTGCTTCACAGTAGTTATGCACTGCCATCCTTGCTGACAAGGGCTGAGGAGGATTGCTCTTGGGATCCAGAACAAATACTTTCCTTCCTTTTCCTGCCACCTCTCCTTCCATCATGCTATGCCAGACCAGTGTTGGCACAAGCCATGACCTCTGCTCTGCTTCTGGAAGGGAGATGGAAATTTTTAACTTCTCTCTACTGAAAGAGCCAATCGAAACAACTGCCAAGTTGTCCAGAGGGTAAAAGGACATTTCTTGAGATTTGAAGCCTAATGTTAAAGAATAAATGGGATAAGACTATAATTTATTTAAACATTAGACTGGTCAGAGGTGAAGCATTCCAGAAGGCAAGATTTAGTTAGTCTGATGACACCCATGCCTTGTAAGGTGTGCAAAGCCTAAAGGTGTTCTTCCTCTTTTGTATATGATCTCTGGTCCCCTCTGAGTCACGAGATCTTCCTCCCTCTTGCCCATAGCAGGTAGGGACAGAATCTCCTACAGGAACTGCAATCATTAAAGAAAGCACCAAGAAAATGCCTCAATGCTGAATGAATTCACAGCTGCTGTTACTTGAGAGCAGGAGGGTGAGATCCTTCTATTTGGCACAGACTGCCCAAAGTGTAAACATCCTCTTAAAATAGACGTGTCAGGGGAAGGTCTCACCTTGTAGTACCGGGCTGTGTCTGGGACTGGGCCAAACTCCTGGGTTAACGCATTGCGCACAGAGTTGGCTTTGCCGTTCTCGATGTTGATGGCGCCAATGAGCAGGTTGTTGGAGATGTTGTCCAGATGGCCACGGAATTTGAGCCACGGTCCGGCCGCAGAAATGTGATCAGTGGTGCATTTCCCTTTGACCTAAAGCGTAGCAGAAGAGAAGAATGTCTCAGGAAGGACTAATGTACTTGACCCTTCCTCAACTCTTGTAACTGTGAAGCATTCACTGGGAGGAGTGGTTGATACTCCAGAGGGCTCTGCAGCCCTTCAGAAAGATCTCAACAGGTTAGAGAGGTGGGCAGAGAACTGTCTGAAGTTCAGCAAGGGCCAGTTCAGGGTCCTGCACCTGAGAAAGAGTAATTCCATGCACAAGCTGCTGGGAAGCAGCTCTGCAGAGAAAGACCTGGGGGTCCTGGTGGACAACAAGCAGTCCATGAGCCAGCAGTGTGCCCATGTGGCCAATGGCATTCTGGGGTGAATTAGGAAGAGCATTGCCAGCAGGTCAAGGCAAGTGATCCTGTCCCTCTAGTTAGCCCTCTGGAGTGCTGTGTTCATTTCTGGGCTCCCCAGTACAAGAGAGACATGGAGCCCCTAGAGCAGGTACAGGGGAGGGCAACAAAGGTGATTAAGGGACTGAATCATCTCCTGTTCAGAGACAAATGAGAGGGGACCTTTCATTTACAATATCTGTAAGTATCTGAAAGGAAGGAGTCAAGAGTGTGGAGACTGCTCAGTGGTGTCAAGCAATAGGACAAGAAGCAATGGAGCAGAAACTGAGGCACAGGAAGTTCCACCTGAACATGAGGAAGAACTTCTTGACTTTGCAGTGACCACATTGGAACAGATTGCTCAGAAAGGCTGTGGAGTCTCCCTTACTAGAGATATTCAAGAACCATCTGGACACAATCCTGTGCCATATGCTCTGGGATGACCCTGCTTGAGCAGGGAGGTTGGACCAGATGACCCACTGTGGTCCCTTTCAAAAGAGATATGATGTGATCATCATATCTCTTTTTAAAGGCATAAACCCCAGAAAAGCACATCAGTTACAGAAACAAGGCACTCTAAAGCAGAACAATTTGGTCACTCTGCATGCATTGGGTAAGAACATCCCTTTTCCAAAGGGTAAATTGCAAAAATTAGCTTAGCCATGACATCTCCTGCTGTGTTCTCACTTCCCTCAGCAGTAGGTTGTTCAGGTAAAAAAAGCAATTAAGCCCTTCCTGCTACAGCCCAGCCTCCCTGCTGGGGAGCTTCAACAAGATGCCAAGTGTTACCCTCTAAGTTTCCAAACTGCACACAAGCCTTCTCAGCTTGTGAGAACAGAATTCCCAACCAGAGATAATGGCCTTCCAACTGCTAAGTTCTAAAGTGCTTATAAAGGAATTGCCTGTGTCAAAAACTTTTGCACAGCAGTATGGCCCTTGGGAGTACATCCAGCTCTGTCACTGAGAATCAGGAATGTTCCCAAAGGTCACTTCATAAGGGATTGCATTTCAGAACCTCTCACCATATCAACTGAAGTTTCCATCTGTTAACTCACCTCAGGCAGTGAGGAGAAACCCATGTCTCCATTGAAACATCAAATTGCAATGTTTAACAAGTGTGAAGTAATTTCTCTTTCTATAAAGTGGGAAGAGAACATGCATACTGATGGATGAGAAGTTCCCAATGACCTCATTTCAGACAAAATACATCTTAGAATGTGATTAGTATTAGAGATGCTAATTAAAGAACCCATCCACCTTTTTGTTGTAGGTTGTAACTGGGACAAATTCTGCAGACTGCATGGTTTGGACAGGATCATATTACATGCTATAACAAGCCTGCTTTTGCATGGTATTAGCAAACCACTAGCCCAAAGGAGAAGAGTCACTGAGTTATAACAGAAAGAAATATCAGAAAGAAACACCTGGAAGAAAGGAAGAGGCCTTGCTTCCCTTTCTGTAACAACATAGTTGTAGGAGAGGGAATCAGGTATCTCAAAGGCACATCCAAAGCTTATAGCAGTTGCTGTTTAAGCAGACCTGTCATGGCTGATGCTCCCCCACTTTGTTCCTGACCTTGATGAGGATCAGCATGTCTTCTAGATCCTTGCCATCCCACTTATCAAAGGGCTCAAGGAGCTGGAGCCGCTGGCTGGTGGGGCTCACATCCACGCGCTGCCCACTGCCATCCTTGGGAGGGTACTGGTAGGTGTCCTGGCCTGGGTCAAACTCCTTCCAAAGGAAAAAGGAAAATCATCAGCCTCAGCCATCCCACGCAGCATGTGAAGAACAAGCCAATACAGCCAACTGCACCCACTCTGGCTCTACCATCATGTGTCAAGAAAAAGGTCACTGCCTGTAAGTTTCCTCAGTATAAATAAAACACTGCTAGTGTCAGGTCTTCCCTCCCTCTGTCCCCAGACAGAGCAGTTACCAGTTTGGGCAGCTCATCTGCATCAGGTGCCTCTAGTTTAAACTTCTTCCCATCTGCTCCTGTCAGGTAATCTGTCTCAGGGTTAAATTTTAGAGTGCCAGCAATGGACAGGGCTGTGACAATCTGAAAGGAAAAAAAAAAAAAGGCAAATTTAAAGGCATATTCTACCTCCCATCACTTCACCTGGAAGTCCTATATCTAAGTCTCAAAGCCACCAGCCAAAAGCTACTAAATAAGGCACACTGGGCCTCTTCTGCAGGTGCCCTGAACTATTCCACAGCCCCCCCTCTGGCTGTTTCTTACCTCTGGAGAAGTCACAAATGCGTGAGTCTCTGGATTGGCATCATTGCGACCCGTGAAATTCCGGTTGTAGGATGTAACTATTGTATTTTTCTCTCCTTTCTTGATGTCCTTCCTGTGAAAGAAGCAAACATTCTCATCAGATCCAAATGGAATATTGCTTCTAGATGTCTCACTGCTAGAATCCCCCAGCTTGGTTTAGGAAGCAATCACTATCTTAGAAACAGGAGCTGGTGCCTGTACATGTTGTCTCCCCCTAAGCACAGACCCAAAATGAATGAATGCAAACCCAAGTCAAACACTGATTCTTGCAGTAGTTTTCACAGCCCACATTGTTCACTGTTGAACAATAATCAACTAAGCACATTGTCTTTGGATATCCCATGGTCAGCCGTGATAAAGCAACATAAAAATGTGCCTCCCATCCCTTCTATTGGGAATTATTCTCCCTACCACTCCAATGACTGAAGCTGGACCAATTTACTTTTCCTATTTTAAAAGGCCCACACAAACTTCAGTCCACCCCCTCATAGACAACAAATCTTTTTCCCCATTCTTTGCCTTCTACAAAAAGCCTCCAGAATGTGTGTCCATTTTGCAGCTTTATTCCCCTAAAGGCTCAATATAAATCTATAGTCCTTCTTTTTGCCTCCTCCAGTACATACCAGACAGCTATGGCTAGCTGGTTTTTAAACATTTAATTACCAGTGTGTTGTATTTACAATCAAATCAGGCTTCACAGAGCATTCTGGAAGCTAAAAGACACAGAGCTGGAGTGAGGTCCATTTGTCATTTTACCTGTCCCACTGGCCGATGCATGGCCCACAAGCATTAGCAAGAACCAGCCCTCCAACTTCTCGAAGGATTTTTGCCTGGGGGCAGAAAACAACTTTGTTACCATAGAATGCCTGGAATGAGTTTCTGGGGTTGCTCTTTTGGGGGAAGAAGACACTAACAGGAAGCACTGAGCCCAAGAAAATTCCCTTCCTTGTTTCAGTTTTGAGCCACTTTTATAAATACATGGGGTTTGACCGCAGTAAGACAGTAAGTTAAGACTGGGGCAGAGCACAGGATGACTTGCCATGATGTTTCCATTCTCCACCTGCTTCAACTGGAGCAACCCAGCTACTTACAGACATCTGACTGAAGTGCAGTGCCTGGTCTGATTAATATTCTAGAGACTTCCTGTCCATGTAAGGACAGAACTGGCAACAGTGCAGGCAAGTATGTGTGCCTGCTCAGTCTACTCAGCAAACAACTCAATGAAGGGGGCAGCTGGTAAGGAAAGGTATGACTTGAAAGGTAGGACTTGGTTAGAAGAGCCATCAAACATTGGCTGGACACATCCATATGTAAAGACTTGGTCCTCAGACTAGACAGCATCTAAAATTTACTAAATAGTAAAGCTAATTGAAACAACATTTTATGCACAGAAAGTAGGTAACAGTTCCTCAACAGACACATTCCTTTTAAAGCCAGTATGAATTTTGCCATAAATTTGGTCTAAATTGGGAACCACCTTCCAACAAAAGAGCAGGCTCTCTTTATATGTTGGGATAAAAGTAGATTGCAGCCTTTTGTCAGCCATGGCCATCTATCCTAGGAGCATGAGGTATCCCTTGCTATACTTTTCTCTCCTCAGGGCCCCAGTTTCTGACAACTGCCTCAGCCTTGTTCAGTTCTAATCCTGTTTTTACATGCCCAGGTAGTAAAGATATCAGGTCAAAACACTGTCAATATGATGGCAGAACCCACAGGCACAGTAGCACAAGACCAGCGACATCAGTAATTGCACCTCCAGCAACAAGTGAAGACAAAGTTCAGGAGGTTTCCATTAGTTAACTTGGCCCCCTGAGTACTGTCCTGAAGAATTTAACCCTTTCTGTTTGGAAGAGCAAAGAGCAGCCATACTCACATAACCGTCCCTTTCAATGGTGGCACGGATCTGCTCTGAGCCTGGTGTGATGGTGAACTTGGATTTGCACTTCAATCCATGTGCAAGCGCCTGTTTTGCCACCGCTGCAGAGCGTCCCATGTCCTCATAGCTGGAGTTGGTGCAGCTGCCAATCAAGCCTGTGGTGTTTGACAGAAACAGGGGGTGGTTACTGCAGCCCTGGTACTTGGAAGATTCTCCCTGATCCGTCTCCCAGAAGAACAAACAAGGGATAACCACCTTTTCTGTTGATAAGGAAACTGAAAGGGTTTCAGGTACCAACACTGCCAAGCCTCCCAGTGATATAGTGTGGTCACAAGCAGTCCCTTGTCCAGCTCTGGAGGTTGCACAGTCAGAACACACTACTCAGTCACTAGTCTAATCTGACTAGGTTACTGTTTTACAAGACCTGAGTGTCACCTACTTGCACTTTGGTTAAGCAAATAACCAAAGAGAGTTATTGTTCCACAAAGACAGAAAAAGCTTTAAATCAAGATGGCAAGAAATGGAGGAAAAAGAAAACATCTTCAGCATAGAGTGAAGACCACACAAGGACAGGCTGTACCATCCTGACAGCATTCTGGTGCTAAGCAGCAAAATAAAAATTCTCTCAGTTACAGCTACTGTAATTGTATCCTATTTGTAACACTTCCCACCAGGGACATGGCTTTACAATGTATTTCCATTCTTTTCATTCCTTCCTCTGCTCCATGAGCAACAGTTGAGAAGTCAGCCCACAAACTACCATCCCAAAAGCAAGTACATAAATTTACAAGCCTGCTTTTTAGGACAGCAAGCACTAACTTTACTAGGTCCCAAGAGTTCAACAGCCAACTGCTGGGAGTGCTGACAATCATGCTCCAGACAACTCTCTGCAACAGGTAAATCCATACCACAGACTTTTAATAAAAATGATCTTCAATGGGTAACATTCCTGTCAATCCAAACATTCAAGCATTTCAAAAATGGAAGAAACCTGGTGTACCTCTTGAGATTAAAATCCCTCCTACTATCCTGGATCTCATCCTACACACTTGGCCCATGTGGTCACTACTTTTCCCAGAAAATATATATGGCCATGAACAGATGACACTGCACCAAAGTCAAAGGACATACACAAGCAGTGAAAAAACCGGATCCCAAGCTATTTGACCAACAGCTTATCCCAAGACAACAATGTTTATGCCACAAGTACAAAGGCAGAGGAAAGAGCAAATGCTACCCACCAACTCTGATATCAACAGGCCAGCCCTCCTTTTCTGCCACAGCACCAATATCTGACACAGGGTGCGCCAGGTCTGGTGTGAAAGGTCCATTGATATGCGGTTTCAGCTTTAAGAAACAGTGACAAAGTCAGAAATCACAGCAGCAAAGAATAACCCCAAAACACAGCAGCAAATCAATTCCTTTCACAGCTCTATCTGGTAGTTGTTCAACTAAGATTCTCCTACATGAAAACTGGAGCACAAGCTGTAGGTAAAGCAGACCTGAATGTATTTTACACGTTCTAGTACAGCACCAGGGGTGTTGCATCAAACTCCCAGCTTGGTCTTCAGTCACACAAAGCAGTCACATCACAGCATTCAAAATGGAAAGAAGAAATGAAGTCTTACCTCACTGAGGTTGATTTCTATCACCTGGTCATAGTGACAACCAGAATCTGGTACCAAGTGTTGCTTGAATTCGTCTGCTAGTGCAGCTATATCTGGAATAAGAAAGAAAGAAGATCTGAAAAGTGCAGCAAATATGAGGGAGAAAAAGAAGTCTAGAAAACTAAACACAGGGGGGTCAACTGTGTAATTCCCCATCTACAGACTCCCTGCTTGTAGCAGATGAACTACAGGACCACACAAGGTCAAAAATCTCATCAGACAACACTGTAGGAGAATACTGCTCCCAGAATACACCTTCACATGAAACCCATACTTCTACCCACTTCAACTCCTAAATCCTCTTACCAGCTCTCCCAGTCTTCCCCAAGTATTTTTTCATGCGTTCATTGTAAGGGAAGACCGACGTGGTAGCTCCAATTTCAGCCCCCATATTGCAGATTGTTGCCATTCCTAGAGAAGTGGGAGAAGAGACCATGGGGTCAAATGAGAAAGTCCAAGGCCACTCAATTCTCCAAAAGTCAGTATATGCAAAAGACAGCAAAGCTAGAAGAAATCAGGGCATCAGCCACAGAAACCTAAAGCCAAAGCTGAGAGGACACTGACAATATAATGGCTGGGTCAGCCCCCTATGTTTCTGATCAATACAGTGCATGTGACCAGACTCTTGTGGAAGGAATGAGCCAAAAATTACACTGATACATGCAGATACTGATATAACAAGGAACTCCTGTTTGCACCGAGCATCAAATAATTTACAGCAGTGAGCAGTGTCTCTGCTACCTTCAATGAGTGTCCTGTCCCTCCCTACCATCTCATTTGTTTTCACTGGAGGAGCCAGACATGTGTGAGAAATTTAATGGGCTGAATAAAATGCTTCCAGTGACAGAACATGGTACATCCCTTTCAAGCACACAGCAATGAAGCTGTAGAAGCTCCTGTTTTACATTTAACAAGCTAGAAGCAGATATAAAATTCCTCTGATTTCACAGAAGAAAAATCCCAAATTGCTTTCAGTTTGTAAACCAAGTATTCGAAGTTGTAGCCAAGTCATGCAAATTGATGGAAGTCCAGCTTGAAGGCTGTACATCAAGCTGAAGGAAGGAATTTCTTGTAATTTAGTCCTAACTAGCATATTACAGAGAACTACAATTTTTGCTAGTTCAAATTCAGCACCCAAGATCCACAATTAGCTAGTATAAACTGTGTGATAAAAACTGCCTTCTGGTCTCAGAACCTCTGCTCTTTGTTTAGTAGCTGTCACACATATATTCCCATTAACCTGGTTCTTTTTTCTATTCACAGCCTATTTTAGGCTGAAATTAATACATCATTCCTTTATTGCTGACATCTCCACCCTCTTAAGTTTACACTGGAATACATTCACCCTTATTCTTATCCGCACACACCATCTTACAGGATTCTTCACAATTAACCATTCCATGTTCTCAAAATCACAAGAAGATTTACTGGAGAGAGGTCACTGAGAGGGAGTGCTATCTTGTTACACCACTCTTCCAGTTTGCCATGTACAAACTGCTGGGCCAGGCTAAGGGAAAACATTTGGTACTTCTTGTTTGGTTCCCTTCCCAGCCTCCACAGATAACTCAACACCCAGCTCCACCAATAATCCACTCAGATAAGACATCTGTGTTGACTTACCTGTGCAGGAGATTGAATCCACACCCGGCCCATGGTATTCAATGATGGCGCCTGTTCCACCCTTGACAGTGAGGATGCCAGCCACTTTCAGGATCACATCTTTAGGAGAAGTCCAGCCTGAGAGCTTGCCAGTCAGCTTTACACCAATAACCTGAGCAACACCAATGAGGGGAAAAAAAATACTGGCATCACTTCCTGTCAGAAAGGTAACAGTATATAGTTCTGCTGTGGGGTATATTCCTGTCACACTTATATACACAGTGCTTGAAAATCAATGCTCCTTACACATCATGCATCTCAGCCTTGGCATCAAAGTTTCATATTCCTTCTGCTCCTACCTTTGGGCATTTGAGCTCCCAAGGGATTCCTGCCATGACATCCACAGCATCAGCTCCACCCACACCAATGCAGATTCCACCCAGGCCACCTCCGTTGGGGGTGTGCGAGTCTGTGCCGATGAGCAGAACCCCGGGGTAGGAGTAGTTCTCCAGAATGATCTGAAAATAAAAATGGATTGTTTGCTTGCTTGCTTGTGGGAAAGAAGGGGGAAGACAGCAGAAAGAAAACAAAAACAAGAGTTTAGATCAGTTTGTATTTGCAGATTTCAATAGCAAGAAAATAACTGCATTTGGGCTGGATTGGAAATTTTGATCTCTTTTGTTTCAAACTCCTTGTGGAAGACGTAATGACAAAACAAGGTACCAAGTCTCAGCCCCAGGATCCTTGCTCATTGCAGGATAATAAAAAAATTAGAAAACAATCTCCTCTTTTTCCTTCCAGTTTAGGCTTTAGCTCAGGTGCCACCTTTGTTAAGCCTCAAGAGTCTGTTCCATAATCTCCATACCCTTGTTAACAGCTGAGCAAGTCAGTTCACTTATCCAATGGACTTATCCTCCCATAGCCTTTGTGCTCCATAGCAGTAGAATACCAACAGGCTCTTCCAATCCATGCTGCCAGCCAAAACTCAATTACATAGAGGAACTTCTCACCAAGACACTGCCCTTCCCTTACTGATGCTACCAGTTCCATGAAAGACTTTTCAACTATCAACAAAACCACAAAATCATTCACAATGAAAAAATGAGATTTCTGTGGTAGCAACACTGTAGAGAACTCAAGCTAATGGAACTTCTCACTGCATATGTGCCACACTAGCACTAGGAACAGCCTTTCTGGGAAGCACAGAACTCACAGAACAGCTTGAACAGAACTAAGGCAGTCCTTTACCAAAAAGACCAAGGCTTTGCTTTCAGAACTTTCAGCTTTATATTCTTGCAGCCATATCAACCTATTTGTGTGAGAAGAGTCGCTCTCAAGGCCTCACTTTGGCACAGTTGTACCTGAAGCTACACAACAGGACCAGTTTCCTCCAGCCAGAGAAAGTCAGCCACAAGAAGACTGGTAACCTCAGCACAGAGCTATGCTGCCACATGACAGATGTTACAAGTGGCTTTGGAACACAAATGACCCGAGGTGTTCCCATAACCTTTTGAAGAGTTCATCCATTGCGTCACGTTAAGTAAAGGTAACCTTAGTAACTCATTTTGTAGCTAGGAAAACATAGCAGAGAGCTCTTGACTGCACCTGGTCACAAGTTCCCTGCTGACAGGAGGCTTACCAGACATCCATTCTCCTCTCCCCTCCTTTTGCTTCATGCTGCTCTTCAACTTTTGCTGCCTGAGACTCAGAGGAACAATGAAAAATGACTACTGGACCCTCAAAGCAAACCAACTGCAAGCAAGTTAGGGACATCCTGACAGAGGTGTTTGCTTTAAAAAAACAAAAAGCCTCATCAAGTGGTAAATTATTTCAGGACTGTCATATTCTTTTTTAGATCCAAGTGTAATAACAAGAGAATCTCAGACTTGGAAACTATTTTGCATTTTATTCAAATTCACCTAGCAACTCCTTATGTGTTGCCACTCCTGAGTACTTGAAGTATGCTGCTCTGTTGTGTCCTCATATACTCTTCTGGGTTTTACGGAACTAAATACATACATAATAATCCTAAAAAAAGTATGTTCCCAAGGCTGCTTTCCTTACCACCAAAAGCAATTCACATTAACCCTATGTAGCCAGCTTCATGGCCTCACCTTACAGTCTCAATTGTACTAGGAGGAGCC
The DNA here is from genome assembly GCF_027579445.1 of Ammospiza nelsoni. Classification (NCBI taxonomy): domain Eukaryota; kingdom Metazoa; phylum Chordata; class Aves; order Passeriformes; family Passerellidae; genus Ammospiza; species Ammospiza nelsoni. Next base: position 48,949,430 of record NC_080637.1, read on the forward strand.
AGCCCACAAGCAGTTAAGGTATTTCAAGCTTCTGTAATTCACATGGCATGCTGTTGGCACTACCTAATGATACATCAGGTTACAGTTTGACCAAAATAACCTTTAAAAAAAACTCCACTGTGGTCAAGATAACTGAGACAGCAAGTAAGAAACCTCACCTGCCTCGAGCAAAGCAAGTTGTTTCCCTAACCCAGTGAAATTCTCTAAAGATTTGCACTTGAGCTCTCTCTCCACCCTAAGGTGAAAGACCCACTCATGTTCAAAGACTGCAAACACACACACACTTTACCTGGTGAATGATTCCTGACCCAGGTTTCCAGAATCCCACTCCATACTTGGCACCAGCCGTTGACAGAAAGTTGTACACCTCCTGGTTTATGTCCTATTCACATAGGGAAGCACAGAGCATTAGTACCCCATTTTGTTCTTCCATACAGCAAAAGTTTGTTCAAACACATTCCTTTCTTTTACATGCCTGCCTGTAGTTTGCTTCCCAGTTTTGGAGCAGCTGGAAGGAGTTGCACATAATTTTTAAAATCAACAGGTTACGATTAAGACTGTTTGACAGACAGCTATAACAGACCATTTAATTGCATCCCACTTGTAGCTCTACTAAAAGTTTTTTAGTTTCTAATTCCAAACAGCACAATTTAAGGAAAACCCTGCCAATAAGACATTTAAAAATGCTGTGCTCACTTTCCCTATTCTCAGGGTTTTTTTTTAACCTGTTTCCCTCACTCATTCTAGCCCCTCCTTCCTTCTCTACCGGGTGCTCTTTTTCCTATACAGATGCTTTGGAGACATTTCAAATCCCTTAGATAAATATTCTGGCTTTATTTTTACAGATTAAGAAATGGAACTGGAAGTGTTCACTGCCAGGGGAGTTGGTGAGTGTCATTTGTCATTCTAGCAAGTCCCCTGTTTAAGACTCACACAATGCTGTCCTTCTTGCTGCACTGTCACCATTGTTGGTGGAGGTCACACCATGAAATTGGCTTGTGAGAAAAACCATGGTTGCCAAGGAAGTATGACACTATTATATCCTAACAGTTCTTGGCAGAAGAGTGCTGGAGTAGATAAGATAAGCACTAGAAGTAGAGAATTTCTTAAAGACTGTTCTCATGCAGCTAAGCTTCAGAATAAAGGGAAAGGGGAAACAAGATAATTGAAGAATTGTCTCAGCACACATTTGCTGAAGTTTCCCAAGAGGCTGCAGCAGCTCTTTAAGCCTTGTTTTCCACTGGGAGTTGGGTCACTCCACTCTGTTTGTGCATCCCTCCCCCAGTAAACCCAAACCACCCTCTGGCCTGCCAGCATTCATTGTGTGCCAGCTGGCAGCAGCAGAAGCCAGTCAGAAGAAGGCAGGACCTTTACTTGCTTTGCTCAGAGTGGATGGCAAAGAAGGGACTCAGCTCAATTCAGGGCTGCAGCAAATATAATTGCACTATGGAGAATAAGTGCAGGAATAGGGGAAAGGGGAAAACAGGAGGTGAACAGGAGAAAAGAAATTGTCTGATTTAGTTAAGTCTCAAACTGTTAATTGCACAACTTAGGACTGAGACAAGCAGAGCAAGAACTCCCCAAATCACTCCTGAGTGGTGCAAGTTGCTTTACTGTGGCCCACTGAAGAAAGCCAAAAGCAGATACTTCAACACCACAAGTGCTGTGTGAGGATATGGACTAAAATCTCAAAATGCAGCTGACTCCTGTTTACTGTTGGTAAATTCTGGTATCAACATTCCAGGTGCAATTCCTCCTGGCTCTGACAGTGGACTTTGGCTAAGCCACTTGGAGTAACAAGATTTCCTTGGCAGATGCATTGTAGTATGTTGGTCAGAGATAAATGTGTCTATAGATTACAGAAGCTCCTTTGGGGAGGAATAAGCAGTAAAACAGTTGAGTAGAAAATTTTAAAATGGCACTGTATCAGCACTTTGAACTTCCCACATAGCAACACTTTGAAATTCCCACATAAAACCCAACATCCTACATACTTTTACACACTTTTATACTATACTCATGAGCCATGAAAGCTGCACATGATTCAGTTATTGCTCTTCAGATAATCAGTAGCAAATGGTTTGGGAAAGTAACTACTTGCCTCCCCCTCACAGCGGAGGACCAGTGCAATGCAGGCATATGTGCATTAGGTTTTTCATACTGCCATACTGCAACATAGAGTAATCTGACTTCCTTTTTTTCCCTTGGAAATCATTTTTTCTCTTCTTTAGCTGAAATATCTTCTCTAGAACACACATGATCTAGGCTTCCATCACTAACAACTTAAGACTAGCTCTTCCCACATTCATGGTCCTTTAAACCATGTAATGGATGAATCTGAGATTAAAAACTCCCAAAAATCCATTTAGTCTGTTTCTTCATTGCATCTGACCTACAGAGCTGACCACCACAGGCACTCTGTTACCATATCTGATTCCTGGCTGTCCTTACGGGAAAAAAATTTAAAATAAGCTCATCCTTCAACTGGAAGGACATTTTCAAACAGACAGAAGTTACGCCTCTGCAATAGTGACCTTGGCTCTCTGAAGATCCTTTTCACCGCCTGCCTGGGCCTCGATGAGGTGATCACAGTGGATGGTGGAAGGCACAGCCACCTTTGGCAGCCCGCTGCTGATGAACTGGAGCATTGCCATCTGAGCTGTGGCGTCCTGCATGGCCACGCGGTCGGGCCGTAAGCGCAGATAGGTCTTGCCGCGCTCGATCTCCTGCTTTGCTGGGTCATCCAGGTGTCCATACACAATCTTCTCAGACAAGGTCAGGGGGCGGTCAAGCCTGGGGAGAATAATTTTAGTATCTGCATCTTGTGTACTTCAACATTTGCCATTTTAAGTATGTAACAGAATGCTTCCCTCTATTGCTCAGACTGTTAAGACCTATTAGCACAGAGAAACCTCCATGATCTTCTTACAGCACTAAAATATCAACTGGCACATGGTTAAACAAGGGTTCAGTTCATAAAGTTCAAAAACATATAAATTGATGTCATTTTATGCTTTCTTTTCTAATCTTCCTATACTGTAAAAGAAACACTGACTGCTCACTTCAAGACAGCAAATGTAGAGGTGAGACAGAGGTCAGACTCAATTCACAAATATCAGATCCCACAGCAAATACAACTAAGTGGAGCTTCATGACCTCAGACCTTTCATTCTGCAACTGTATCAGCTGAGAAATCTATTTATGTATGTAGCAAGATCTTCTGAGAAGTAACTAAATCAACACAACAACTTGAAATGAGAACTACCACATTTAACAAAGGACACAAAGACTGAAGGACAAGTCATACAAACCATTGCCACAGTAAGTGGAGCAGGAATGACAAATTAGCAGGCACACAAGTCTCTATCAGCAGATTAAGGTCACTATGTTTACATAGGCTATTAATTCCTAGCCCTTTGTTCCATGCCTAACACCTAGAGCAGAACACAGCACAAAGAAGCATTCGCCTGTAACAACCCTGACCCACGCGCTGCTGCCCCAGAAAGAAGCAAAGGGCCAATGTAAAGACTCCTCAACGAGGGTATTAAACAAAGAGGATGGAGCCCTTTCTAGCACCTCCTCTGCACTGGCCTGCTTCTCTGCACGTTGCAGTGCTTCATCACATCCTTCAACCCTTCCCACAGTGCCCCACCACTATAAGGAGACACTACAACTCATGCTTCACTATATTTACAACTGCCACAGTTCAGTGCTACTTTTCCTGGTAAACATTCCTTGTGCCAGGGCCCCACAACAATTTTTTCTTCCTCTCCTGTCACTGCAGAGCTGAATTCAATACCCTGACCCCTCCCTTCTTCCCTTCTCCACTCTTACCTCTTACGGACAATGTTGATGTTCTTCTCCAGTTTTTCATAGTTGATGTATTCATTAGGTTCAAAGTGGCTCATGGCCACCTTGGCCCGCTGGCACAGGACAGGAGCAACATGGTAGCGTCGTACCCCACTGTTCAAGGCATGCTAAAAAAAGGAGAGTGTTAAAACTGGAGCCCTGCAGAGTGAATTTCTGTAACATAGCAATTAAAAATGTTTTTCAGTTTTTGTTACTGGGATTTTACAGACTGAGGAACACAAAGGCACCCAAATATATTTCATCATACAATATTCCATATTATCTTAAACAGTCCAAGTACCCAGAGACGCTAAAGTACCCAGAACAGGTAGCATTTACTAAATTATTCCACCTTTTTCTTTGTTGCACCAGAAGCCTTAGGCTTTCAAATGAAAAATCTGCTTTCAGGCAATGATGAGCCAATTCTCAAGAAAGCACCAGTCTGCCATGCTCCTGACACATGAGGGTCATGGTGAAGAACCAATGCTGTTTCTAAAGCAAACTATCTCTAGGTTTGTATTTGCTTCCTGGCATTGAGTTGACATTGAAATTGACATTAGCAGGAGATACAGCACCAGTCAGCCTGGACACGCCCCTGTTCCACCATCACATACTAAGTTTCCTGGGCAGGATCCCCCCATACTGCTGCAAAATGTATTAAATATCTACAAGGAGACTTTGGTGTACAGGCCTGGTCTAGAATGTAACACAGAGCAGGAGAAGCAAGATGTGGAAAAAACTCACCAGCTCCACCAGCCTGGCTGGTGCTTTTTTCTCACTCTCACAAAGGCACCCTCACCTTTTGCCTCTGAAAAACTTTGCACTTACCCTACAGGTGAGTTAGCTGCATGACAGGTGAACTATACTGTGAGTTGAATGCATCAGCAGAAAGTGCCAGGGAAAAAAAAAAAAAACAAATTTACTTGGCAGCCTCCACAGTGAGACAGTTTCCTGGAACACAGGAGAAGGGCAGGCTATGGCGAGGCACCTTTACAGCACCTGACCTGAAAGAGACGGGTCAGTGCCCAGGGCTAAAAGCTCTCACGCAGCTTTGAAAACTGAGTCAGACAGCAGCCTCCAGAAAAACTTCCAAGGATTTGGCACACACATTTCTTACATGCTTTCAAAGTCTCACTCATCAGCATCAGAAGTTTGGAAACAGACTGAAGAAAAAGAGTTCAGAACTCTTCCTCCTCCAGCATTATACCTTAATCTCAATCCTGCTTTTTCTATTCATCTGCTATTTCAGGGTTATGAAGTTTTGATAAGTACAGGTTAATAAATGTAGCAGTGTTACACTAAACACCCCTTTTGCATGTGTGATTGTAAATATTCCTTGTTCAGAACACAATCATTGTACCTACCACTGGGGTTATTTTTACCACTGTCAAAAAAAGCCTAGTTAATTCTTTAAACCTGTTCAAACATTTTAATGTTTCCCTGTGAATATTGTTTCCAACTTTCTTGTTACCAGCATTGAAAAGACTGCCTGAAATAATCACAATCAAAGAGACATCACCAATTTTTATCAAAATCTCTTGTTTTATTGTCCTTTTGATAACACTTTTTAGTATCTTTTGCAACAAAAATTTGGGGAAAGCTAGGCAAGATCACACTAGCAAGAAGGGTGCAGTTTGCATTTTCACCAAGCTATCCTCAGCCATTATAAAGAGAGCTTTTGGTAGAAGCAGGAAAGACTTACAGCAGCTGTACACCACCATTCTGAAAGAGTATCTGAGAGAAGTGAGCCTGGTGGTACAAAGAGGGCACTGCTCCTCCATGAGTGCATGGGAAGCCCAGTCATCAAATTTCACTGTGCTGCACTTTAATCCTAGAACTTCCAGAACTTATCACAGGTGTCAGACTTAGACCTTTCCTTCTTCCACCAGCAAAAAACAAAACAAAAAACCCCTAGAACAACCACCCACACCAATACGAACACCACCCAGCTTCTCATTGTTTAACATACAAACTAGGCAAAGCTGCTCTTTACCTAGTAGCCACATAACTTTTATGTTTGCTTTGTTCTAGCCTTTTTTTTTTACCTCACAAGATATTCAGTCTTGTGAAAGTCTCCAACTGCTGGAGTGGCTGGAAAAAAAAACCACTGAGCTATTTAATCACTGTTCATGGAAAAACAATCTCTTTCCCAGGCCAGGAAATGTATTGTGGTTTAACGCAATAATTTCTTCTTAATTCATCATAGAGAAGAACAGATATGCAAATAAAAATAATAGCACAGGCTTCATAGCATCTTAGCCTTGCCTGGGACCAAAGCTGATTAAAACAGAAATCTGAAGCAGGGCACTCCAAAAAGAGGTACAACAAAACTTTTCAAAACAAACTTCAGGTAAAATCTTTTCTGTTTGAACATACATGTCTATGGGTCTTTTCACTTCATGAAATGGCACAAGGAAATGTAACATTTTTTCTAATACTATGTCAGTGTTCAGCTGGTAATCAAGATCAGCAATACAAAGTAGTTGAATCCTGCTGACCACAGCTTCAGACCATCAAAAGCAGGAAGAGTGTTTAAGGTGAAGGATTCTGTCTGGACTTGGAGAAGTCTGGAAAAGTGAAGGTCAGTTTCTGTAATGGCCAATATGAACCAGGGAAAATAACTGCCTAAACCAATCAGCTTCAGCAGATTAGACAAGCATTTTTCTCTACATAAGAATTTTAAAAGGCACCTATTTAAAAAGTGCCATCTTCATTTTACCAGGATATAAACCTAATCCTGTATTTCTGCTGGGAATTCATTTGACTCAATATGGTTCTGCTCAAGTTGGCACCCAGCAAGTCTAAGGCTCCATCACCACCCACCACCAAGCAACCAGTATAAACTGCCTGGTTCAAAAGTTTGAACTCTCCTCACAAAGAATCTACACTATATCACTCATCACACCTGTCTATTCTCCATGCCTGCCCTTCTCCTACTGCATCCTCAGAAACAGGGTGGGAGAACTGCAAGATGAAGGAAAAGTCACAAGCCTGACAGTTCCCAGTTTGATTCCCTCTCACTCTTCTCTGAGAAGGTACTGGTAATTTGTGGGGGCTTCCATTGTGTTTTTTTAGTTAGCACTGAGAAGTGCCTTGAGCCTAAGAGCCAAGGGAAATAGGAAATCTATAAATTTATAAATTTTCCCTTTTATCCAGGAACTGCTTATTTCCAGGCTGGCCAAACAGCTGCCCAGTGACCTCCTCTCACCTGGCACTGAATCCCTTATTCCAGTTTGCAGTGTCCAGTAAAAGGAATGGCAATAATCATTACAGGGCTCCTAAGCCTACTGGTGTTTCATGAGGTGAAAAGCTTCCCTTAAAGACAGAAGAAAGCAGATCTAATAAATGGGTCACTATTTCTGAAATCTCTGTAAGGAAGCTAACACTGCTCTTTACAAATTTGAAGGTAGCTATCATGCATTTAGCTCACTACAGTGAATGTTCCAGGTGCAAGGGGAGTCTGAATTCAGAAAATAACTTGCATTTTGGCAGCCGGTAAGGCAGAATGAGCCCAGTGAGCAAAAGCTCATGTTCAAAAAAGTAGCAACTGTGTTACATGCACTTCTATCTGGGAAATCTGTCCTAGAAATCCCAGCTGAAACCCAAAATACCATCTTTCCTCGTATTCCCTGATCTAAGAACACTGGCCAAGTTTTCAACATTCACCATGATTCAGCCTAAAGGAAAAAAAAAAAAAAAGGCAGCGTGGTATAATCAAATTGTAAATGCAGGCTCATTTTCTAGACCCACCTCCAAAGAGCAACCACAATTATGGTTCTGAAGATCAGTTTAGCCCTGATGCACAAAACTGCCCACGCATAATTTTGGTACTTACCCACAATGCCTTCAATAAACCTGATATTTCAGGCAGTTTAGAGCTTTACAGTCCTCCCTCTCAGTCAATGTGGCTTGAAAAATGGAATGCTACTAAAGGCATTATTTCAGGTAGGCAGAAAAGAGATCTTGACCCTTTGAGACTATTAGAACTTTAAATAGGACAGTCAGTCCAAATCAGGTTAATTCCAATTTATTTCCCTCAGAGGCAAGCTTTCTCTGCAGCTCCAGCTCCAAAACAGTTCCAGGATGGGAGGCACACAGAACCAACAGCAGCAATGTGTGCCATGCTCAATGCTGGCACTATCACAGTGATTGACAAGATGATGCTCATAGTCATTAATCTCTAGGCTGCTACACAGGGGCAAAAATCCCCTGGCTCCTAAAGACATCACCTAGAGGCATGTGTGATTAGCATCACAGATTTAGTCCTTCACAGGGGGGAAAAAATATGTATCCCTTGCCTGATAATAGACAACAACCTCCTGGAATGCTAAATTCCCCATATCGACTGTGCCAGCACAGCCTTTGTTTTGCATCATACAATATTCATTTTAGCAAATGATTGCTTGTTCTCATGCAGTGTCAGAGCATAAAACAAGAACCAATTCATTACCCTAATAAAAGGTTTGCCTTCATTTTATTAGTAGTCATTTCTGTTCAAAGTACAAACTGAAAACTATCTAATAAGTAAGAACAAGTATGCCAACCTAACTGAAATTGTGCTGTTCTGTAACTTTCATTTAAATTTAAAAGCTACTACACTTTTCTAAAGCATCTGAAGTAGGATAGTAATTACCAAACTGGAATTAAGATTCACAGAATACTTTTAGAATACTAAAAGCCAACCAAATTCTTCAGTTCCCTAAGCAAGGGGAACACATTGGCCAAGGTCACAAGTGGCAAACTGAGAAGTTACACTCCCTGCCTTTATCACAAGGGAGCAAAGGCTTCCTTATCCCTTAGCAGCCCTAAACAGAAAATTGCACCTGGTATTTGCCTTATAGGCCTTAAAAGACATGAAAACTTTATTACTGAGTAGACACTAAACATAACCAAGTCTTAAGGAAGGCAATCTCTGTGACAAGATCATATTACTGGTGAAGGTGAGTTTTAGAGGTCATGACAGACAAGACTACCAGAGTCTTTATCACAGCCCCGGGAAAAAAGGTAATTTTTGTGTCTGACTCGCCTGCTTCTTCAGACGTCCTAGTTCCCCACACAGAGAGACTGGGACCTTTGTCATCCAGAGGCCTCTGTTTGTACTAAAAGGAGAATTTTGGAAGCAAAGCAGCCAAAGGACAGCTCACTCACACAACAAGGAGTCACCTTGTGCTGCCGCATGCCCGTAAGGGGAAGTAATAAAAGACGAGGGAAAGAAAAATGCCTGCCCCGGGGAAAGACCTTTTATTCACCGTTCGGCCCCGCGCCCTGGGGCTCTGTGCCCTGTTAGGCCCGGGGCTCTGACAGCGCCTCCAGCCCACCGCAGCGGGGCCCGGGCACACGGGGGAGGCGGCGGCGCCAGGCCGCGTCCCCGCGTCCCCGCCGCACCGTTCACCTTGCACTCACCTTGACGGCCGGCCGGGCCCGGTAGCGGGAGACGTCCTGCCCTAAGGACCGAGCAGCGGCCACGCCGCCGCCGCCAAAGCCGCGGCCGCCCCACTATCGCCATGGAAACAGGGCGTGGGGCCGCAGCGGGGACACGCTGACCTACACGCGGAGGCGGGGACGGCCCGACCCCGAGGCTGCGGGCGAGCGGCCGCCCTCGCGGCCGCCCAGCGGGCAGCGATCCCGTCCCTGCCGCAATCCCCGCCGCCCGTCCCGCCCGCTGCCCGCCCCGCCCGCCGCCGCCGCTCACCCTCAGCCGAGCCGCCAGCACGCAGTACGGCGCCATTTTGTTCACTGACAAAGATGGAGTCGCGCCGCGATGGCGTCACGCGGCCCCTTTGACATCTGCGGCGCGCGCGCGGGGGCGTGGCCGCGCGGGTCCTGGCAGGGAGACACCCGCGACAGGAGAGGGTCCTGTGCTGCCACGAGGGGCTCCTCTGGGCCGGGGAAGGCTAGAGAAGGGGTGGATTTAGGGGTAGAGTTTATCTCGGCATCCCTCGGCGTTTTCCCGCTCGGGGGAGGCGCTTTGGCAGGCGCCGCTCTCACCCCGGTCAGGACCCGGGGGCGGCGCGGCGCTGAGGGCTCCGCGGGCCCGCAGCAGCAGCAGCGCCGGGCGGGTGTCGCCTCGCCATGGCCAAGCACCACCCGGACCTCATCTTCTGCCGCAAGCAGGCGGGCGTCGGTGGGTGCCCGGGGAAGAGGACGGGGGTTCCCTTCGCCCCTTTCCCGCCGCGGGGCGGGCGGGAGGCGCGCGCCGTACCGGCCGTGGGGCCCGCGCGCGGCCCTCGGGCCCGGCTGAGGCGCGGGAGCGGCGGCGCGCGCCACCCGCTCCGCCCTCCCTCCTTCCCTCTTTTGTTTTCCTTTTATTTCCCTTTTTTTCCCCCCGTGCGTTATGGATCCAGCAGCATTTGGAAGCATCTTTGTGACCGCGAGGCAAAAATTATCTTCCGGGTTATTCCTGTAATACAGATAACGGGATTTACCCCTGTCGCATCTTGGGTCAGGGTTCAGAGAACTCTTAGACGAGATTAGAAGTTGAGGTATCCCTTCCAGGTTTTTGTCACTCCTTGGAAAAGCAAATTTAACGAGCAGCTTTCTGTAAAATCCATAAAGGCAAAGCATTCAACTGCACTGTCCATAGTAAATCTCTTTTCAGAATAATCAGTGCTTCTCACCATCTGTCTGTGTTGAAAAGTCGTGTCCTGGCAAATCTCTTCTCTCTCAGACTTCAGACAAATCAATATTTAGTCTTTGTGGATGTGTATATCTAGTCTTTGAAAGTCAATATTTATTACATTTATCCAAGTTTCTAACATTATTGTTGTGAATGTCCCAGAGAAGCGACAAGACTTCTAAGACACATTTAACTACCTTCATGTTCTAAAGCAAAGAAGGTATTTGGACTGCTTTAAGCAAACACTTGATTTTGGCTTTTTCCCCCACTAAAACCAGCATAAAGGCTGTGCCAAGACTCACGTACATAATTTCCTTCAGTCAGACACACTGGCTGTGTTTGAAATGAATGATGAATGTGGGTGTTCTTACTGCAGGGGGGTGTCATTGCGCATTCGTAGTGCATCTTTGGTCCTGATAAATCTCTCCAGGAGGATACATATTGTTTATCATGAATGTTTGTATTTATGCTCTAACTGTTTCTGTAGTTTAACCTTTAATTTTTTAAGGACTGCTCATTGCAGAAGATAATTATTTGATATTCAAGCTTGTACTTACTTGGATTTTTCTCCTGCCTCAAATATTTTTTTCTTTTTTTTTTCCCCAGCAATTGGAAGACTCTGTGAAAAATGTAAGTATAGTATCCACATTTATTTGCTTGAGAGGGTGGTGTTGTGGTTAGAGCATGCAGTTTGGGTTTGAAGGCTGGAATCTAATTTTGCTTTGACCCCAAACTTAATGTCACTCTTTGAGAAGGGAGCAATTACCTTGACATTGCAAGTGTAGCTCAAGGAATACTTAAAAAGTTGCAAGCTCAGCAGTCCCAGAGTACCTGCTGATAGCATTTCTAGTGGCTGAAGCTACAGTGCCTGCTTCACTGGATCCTTGAATCTGCAATACCAAAATATCATACTGATCATTTTAAAGCAGGGGGAAAATGCATTTTTGGGTTTTGGCTTCATCATACTGCAAGAAAGGTTCCCGTTAGCATCTGGGAGAAGAAGAAATGGAGGGCAAACATCTAAAGTTAGAGCAGGAAAAACACCCAAGGAATCCAGTGATTAGCTGTGAAAGGGGAGAAAGAGTGTGATCTGTTGTTAGATCCTTGTGATCTGTTGTTAAAACATGTAGGGGAACAGAACAAATGAGGTGAGTAGTTTGTGACTCGAAAACAGTGTGAGAATAAGCAAAGTGGGAGAACTACAGTCTGAAGCAAGAAGATCATTTTCAAGAGCACCTGACAGTGAAACAGATTCTCATTGGTAGTAGCTGAGGGCTGTCACACCAGAAATTTAAGAGCAGGTTGTGGGAGTCAGGATTAGATACCTTGGGAACTGGTAATAGGATATGAAGCCTTTTATCCACAGGTCAGTGTTTTGGTTAAGGTCCAGCTCAGCAGAATCTGTCCCTGGCATCTGATGGCTCCTTGCCTGTTTGATATCAGTACTGGAATTTCACTCGGTTCCTTGTGAGAGCGCAAGAGCAACTTTCGTGAAATGGCTGCTTATGCCACTTTGCCCTTCCTTTGGCCTTGTCACAGATGAAGGATTAAAGGGACCATGAGTACAGTCTCTTATCTCTTTGAGCATAGTAACTCCAGACTTTTGTTGATGTGGCACTGTGGGAGAAGCTTACACTGCTGCTTCTGTGTAGGTAAGGACTCTAGTCCTGTCAGTGTGGCTTTTTTTCTTTTGCAAATGAATAAGTCAGGAAAAGTTCTAGAGTAAAAATAGTGGTACGATCTAAGCAAGTCTTGGCTAATCACAAAGTAGTTACCCAAGTAATTTTGGGTTTCTTCTCTGACTGTGAATGAATGACTAAATTTAAAAAAACCCTCAAATATTGCAGGCCACAGCTCTTGTTCCTGTCAAGTCTGTGTGCAATACCAAGTTGTGCCCTGTGCCCGCAAGGCACTTTTCTGCAGTTCTGCTGTATTGTCTTTGAGTGTACAGGGAAGTTATTTGACCAGGAAGCTTTTGCTGTGGTGTGGGGTGGCAGAAAGGACCCTGTGTGAGCAAAGGCTGTGCTGTGCCCGCAGGTGATGGCAAGTGTGTGATCTGTGACTCCTACGTGCGGCCCTGCACCCTGGTGCGCATCTGTGACGAGTGCAACTACGGCTCCTACCAGGGCCGCTGCGTCATCTGCGGGGGGCCCGGCGTGTCCGACGCCTACTACTGCAAGGAGTGCACCATCCAGGAGAAGGATGTAAGTTGCCATCCCTGCTACATGGTAGTCATGCTTCCCTTTAAGGGGCTTGGAGCTGCTGAAATTAGTGCTGGGATGATTTGCTCTTGTTTGTCTGAAACCTTTATTCCCCTGTTGATAGGTCTCTGTGTTAGCAAAGCATTTTGAGGTATTGTAACTCTCTTCATTCTAAGGATCTCTGACTCACAGTTCATTTCCTCCACACACTGCTTGTTACCACTTCAGGTTGTTATCTTAGTACAGCTCCAGCCTAGGTTTCACCAGGGTCAGAAATATTGCAGACACTGCAAGGCTGTGGCAGAAGCAGCTCCTCCCTAAAGTCCACTATGAGCCACTGATTAAGAGTACATATGGTACTATGAGGCCTGTGGAATCAAAACCTTTGTTTTCCTTTGAATAACAAGGTAAAGTTGGTCCTTAGTGTGGTAATTGTGTTTCACAAGTTTGATGCTTCTTGTATAATTTCAGTGGAATACAATTTATATTCTCTTACTCTGTTCTGGAATTGTCTGTATTATTATCTGTAGATATTTCTCTTTCTGCTAATGCATTTTGGTATAATGATCCCTTTTGTCTATAGCCAGAGCTATCGTCTTTTTACAATATTGTGCTGAAAGCCATTGCATGTGGGAAATGAGGCAGCTGTTCACCCCTTGTAAGGCTTTTGTTAATAATCCAACACGACGGGTGCAGAACATTAATTGCAACAAAGCATTAGAAAGACCTTACAGGAGAACAAGAACATGATGCTTACAGTTCTGCTATCCCAGAATATAGGCCTGGTAGCTGTGAGAGTGTCTGTTAAAAGTTGTTTGGTGCTCTGCAAATGTCATTTCCTACACACCCTAATGACTGTGAAGAACGTGCTGAGAGAGTGGTTCAGAGTGATTTACAGGAGTGTCCTCAGCTGAGTGAGTTGCTGCTTTAACTCTCTCTAGTGCCTGTTTTCTCTAGAGACCTGCAGCCAAATCCAGAACAGGAGCAGGTCCTCCTTTGAGTTTAGTCATTAGATCTAACAGGACCATAATCTTTCTCTGGATCCAAATATGGATATAAGTGCTTTGATGGGGGTGCTGCCTCCTACGTTATAAATGCTGTGAGAAATGGTAATTTTGTTCACTTGCCTTTGGAATGAAGATGCCTGGCTTTATAAGTCATGAGCAAAATAGGCTTGGTTTTATCGATTCTTAGGGATTCCCAACAAGTGTTTTTCATAACCTAAGATTACCTGTATCTTATGTTTGATTCAGGTGTGAAATAACCAGCTGCTCTGTCAAGGAGGACTGTAGAAAACATAGAGCTAGAGAAAAATAACAGGTCTGGAGTTAGAAAAGAATAACAGGTCTGGGGTGACCTGGGTGACACCTGGGTGAATGCTGCTGTGAGTGAAGAAAGTTGCTCTGTAGCAGAAAACTCAGATGTTACATATTATTGCATATGTGAAGTTGCAGATCTGAAACAGCAGATTTGGCATGATTTGTTGCAGGATTGAAGAATGCTTGTACAAGCATAGGGAGCCCAGAAGGAGAAAAAATGAAGTGTGCTGCTGCCTGTCACAATTATGGTATCTGGTGCTGATGTGAATAAGAAAACCAGATGGGCAGAGCTCTGTACCTGAAGCTTCAACAGTCCAAGGCTTCAGCTACAGCATTTTCATCATCCTCAGAGAAAGACTGGAAAAAATAGTGAAGCAAGAAAGCAAATAAAATGGATGGCAGAGATAGACTGCCATTGGGCACAAAGCAAAGGACCTGGTTACTCTTGGTTCATTTGTTCTGGTGCAGGAAGGAATGAAGTATTGTTTCAGCCCACTTTGATCTGTGGGTAAAGGCCTGAATCCCACCTTGTCACCCAGGACATCAGTGAGTTGCAAATAGTAATCTTTTCTTGGAGAAAGGAGGGTGCTCATGAGCTGTGTCCTTAGGAGGAGGTGGAGGAATGAACAGAGCCCTGCAATAAGGCTGTCAAGATTTGAACAGACTCCATGGATTGTGGGAGGAAGTCTTGAAAGAGTCCTACTATTGAGGTTCAAAATGAAATAAGGGGACAGTAGCTAGAAATGGGTCATGGCAGGTGGATGGGGGAGGGATGATTTCTGTTCCCCACCTCTCCTGTTATTCCCATCATGCAGATCTTCCCCACCAGATTGCATCTCTGGCATGGGAGCCAGGCAGCTTGGGTGCAGATTCTACAGCATCTGACATCTGCCCAGGGGCTTTCTAAATCTGAAGCACTCAGGCTTGCTCTTCAGCCCAGGACACATGTTCCTTTGCCTGCTGGGTCCCTCACAACTGCTGTGGGCAGCCATAATGTTTTGCCCTAAAGAATTATGCAGGTGCTGGACTCAGGTGGCCCACGGGCAAATTTTCCCAGGTATACCAAGAAGGCATTTCTGATTTGGTTTTGCAACCACACCTCTCCCCTACTCCCCTTGCTTTTCTCAAGGCTTTTTTCTCACCATCTGCTGGAATTCAGGTACAAGAACTTACTTATGTAGCTGCTGTGGGTAGCTGACCCTACAGCCTCTGCAGTAATCAATCCAGGATACAAGAAATCTAAGATTCAGTTCTGCTGTCACTGCTGAGGGGTTCCTGAACACAAGAATGGCTTGGTGACATCTAGAGCCTCAAGATTCTTCTTTGCTAAGGAGGGGAAAGGTTACTCCTCTGGGCCCTAGAAGTCCTGCATATCCTGATTTAGAAAGAATCAAGTCTCGTGGCACAGCGCACCCTTTTCATGAAATGGCTGATGTTATATGAGCTGTTTTCCATTTTGGCCCTGAGGGAGACCATGTCCTGCAGTAATGCTGAAGAGACATCCATGCTCTTCTCTGTTGCACTATCTTACTGGTAACCAGCACTGGAGAGCACTTTGTACAGGTGTTTGAAATGTGTTGAGGACAGGGCAAGTAGTGTGGGAACTGAGAATCTGCCACAGCTATGATGTTGTTCTGTGTTTGCTCATTTCCTAACTTGCATTTTCTTTTCTTACAGAGAGATGGTTGCCCTAAGATTGTCAACCTGGGCAGTTCCAAGACAGATCTTTTCTATGAAAGGAAAAAGTATGGCTTCAAGAAGAGGTGATCCCATTCGTACGTGGCTACCTCCTGTTGGGTTGGCAAGAGGGCCTTGGAACATCTCTGGACTTCACTCTTATTGAAAACTTGTTGATTATTTTTTTCTAAAGCAATACAAATTCAGTAATATACTTAGGGTTGGAGAAATAACACACTGAGTGGGGACTGAAACCTGATGAGAACCAGTAATGAGAGGGCAAATGAAGATTACTGTCTCTTTCCTTTGCAGAAGCTCTGCTAGTAGTTGCCCCAGCTCTATACAAAGCAGAGTGGGCAAGCACTTATGCATAGAAGGAGCCATGTAAAAATGGAAAGTGCTGTTTTTAGTGTGGAGAAACACCTTGAGGCTCTTCTTACTGGGCCTCCTCTCAATTTTTTGAAATTGCCCCATCCATCAGTGTTGAAACACCAATCCGCTCCCCTCCTCCCTTCCCCTGGTATATTTCCATGCTGCCCTGTTTTGTAAGGAATCTGCTCTTGTCTGGTACCTTCCTAGGGAGAGCACAGCTGTTCCATGTTTTCTTTGACAGATAAATCCAAGGCCATTTCTTGTAACCATTCCTGTAGGATGCATACCAATAAAGCTTTTCCTTTCGGGTTTTTATTTTTGGTACAACAAGGATTTCTATTTGGTTCATTCCGTGCCTAGCCTCTCTGGAGCTTGCTGGGGACACAGAGGATTAGCCCAGCTAGCACTTCACAATGGGTTATCTGGTTTCTGCTTATGGCCACGTGACCTTGCCACAAGGAGCTTCAGGGAATGGCTGTTGCTTTTGTCTGCCTGTGATCCCAGCCACTGATCATTTTGTCCCGTAGCATGAGGATCGCTGAGCTTGTAACCCTTATCCCGGCTAATACGGCCGTGGATGTTGTTTCACCATGCAAACATCCAATCCCTTTCTAACCCTACTAAGCTATTTGACTGGCTATCCTGTTCTTGTGAATAAGTTAAAGCCTTCCCTGCTGTAATGGGAAACCAACCATTGTGTTCTGGGCTATTGGCCGTGTGTGTGCTGGAAACCAGAGGCTGCTTGTTAGTCAAATACCAGGAGAGGCTAAAAGCACTCTGTTGGCTCAGCAAAGATCTGGGAACAGGGCCTTTGTGCAGAGGCGGAACCGAGTTCCCCACGGGTCTGTACTCCTCAGATTTTTAAAGCAGGGCCCTGGCTCAGCATGCCCTGCAGTCCTTCAAGCACTTGCAGTCTGAGCAGAGCGTGTGCTACACTAACATAGTTGTCTTTGTGCAGTTTTGGAGTGCAGAGCCCCCAAACCTTTTTTCGTTTTGTGCCCCTTCCAGGATTTCAGCTATTCCCTTGAGGCTAGTACCAATTCCTCTAACTACTCCTTGGCTTAAATACCTCTTCTACCTGCTCCAACCATTTGGATAAAAGTGAAAAGCACACAAGTTGTGATTATCCTCTCCTCAAAAGTAATTTTTCCCTGCTGCAGCTGGCTGTAGCTGTCACTGGCCCTACAGCTATCTCAGCTGCTCCTCCCTCTCCAGCCCCCAGCTATTAATTCTGTCAGTTTTCTCTTCCAAGCTTTTTGTAGTTCTGAGAATATCAGTATGTCTTTTTCCCTACACAGTTTCTGATGGATGCCATTTGCCATGATGTTCAGAGCAATCTAGCTCATTGGTTACAGCAAACCTATTCTCCCAAAGCAGTTCTATGGGAATAAGCAACTGCCTCTGCAGACCAGGAAGCCCATGTCAGACCTGTTGTTGGCCATTTTAAATTCTGTGTTTCTTTAAAAGCTGGCCATGACATGCAGATTTGTTGTACCTGGAACTTTATCACTTCAACCAGAATTTATCACTTACCCTCAGTCAGGCCGCCCATATTATCTCACTAGGAATGCAGAAGGTTTGTACGCACTTATTTTCTTTCCCAGAAATTTGAAAGATGACAAAGTTTTTCAGTAAAAGTAGAGGGAAATGAAGTAAGGAATTATTTTTTGTCTCAGAACCAATACACCCTAGTGAGCTAATTTTAGAGCACTCCTGGTCCTAATAATTTAGCAGGATCAGCCAGGCAGGGCTTGCTGTAGAGGTACGAGTGTTCCCATCCCTTCCCCCATCGCCCAAAACAGCTGAACATACTCACTTTCTTGGCACTCCCGATGCCCTCACGCTGACTGCTGGATATATTGGTCTGTGTTCTGAGAGTTAAGCTGCCATTTCTAGTTGTTCTGAGTCACTGGGCAGGTGGAGAGAGGGAGGGACAGGCTTTTTCCCCTTTGCCTTGTTTGCTCAGACAGCTCTGGGGAGCATGCCAAATGCTGCTGGTGCTCGGATCAGTTCAGTGCCACTGCCTTTCTGGTACTTTCAGAGCATGGATGGGACATTGCCCTGAAGCTGCTAATTCAGACAAGGGTAATGGACACATTTGTGTAGCCCAGAAAAACATGACCTTCCTTGCTTGGTAATGATTTCTGTGCACCAGTAGATGATACCTAGGCAGGCCCTCTATAAAAGTACATTATTTTTCACCTAAATAGATTTTAAAGGATTTGTCCAGGAGAAGGAGATTGCCTTGCAGTACTGGAGACCAGAGCACAGGCTAAAAGGGCGAGCTTCCCCGCAGGGAAAAAAATGAGACAAGATGTCCTGCTGCTGTGTGCAGGCCAAGCTTTGGAAGGGCTTCATCCCTCCATGGAGTTTTATGCAGCCATATTCAGGGGCTCCCTGACTGCCAGCTGCAAAGTACTTGCGTGGCAACAGCAGGGAAGGGTGGGAGAGACAGGGACAGCTTTGTCGACGTGGCAGCTGAACCCCCGTGGTGCTGTCTTCAAATCCCAATGCTTGGAGCTAAATGTATCTTCCTGCTGTTACTTTTCTAGGTAGTGTTATTTTTTTCTTTTTTTATTAAAATGTTGCATAACAAGTTAAAAAAAAAAAAAGCTCCTTGAATTTTAAATATTTACATTGAAGGAGAGAACGTAGGACCTCTTGGCCTATTAAGAAATTGGCCTCTGTTGCCAGTACTAACAAGGCATTGCTGTGTTCTGAAATGTAGGTGTTCCCTGTTACACACCCCTTCAGACCAACTGCCAGCCACAACTACAGCTGAGCTCAGCAAATAGCTCTGTAACACACATCCACTTCCTTGAACCACCTAGACAAAGCCCTTGAGCCCCAAGCATTACTTCTCTTTAAAAAGAGGTAAAGCAAAAAGAAAAGATAGGTGGAGGTTTTGAATCTGCCTGTGAGCTTTTCCTGTGGGAGATGCATGGACAAAATCTCACTTCTGAAACCTTATCTGCACAGAAGCTGTTATTTTCTCATTACAGGCATCAGCTGGAGATGTTTGCCTCTTTCAATAGCAGGAAAGAATTTTTCATTTCCTTGGGGTTGTCATGTGAATTGAACGTACAGAGGATTCAGGGTATTGCGATATTAATTATGTCCAATTATAACCTGACTCCCCTTCCTTGGCATTAAATAACCCAACCAAACGAGCTCTGTCCCAGTGGCTTGGCAGTTGTTCCCCTGCCCATGTCCACGTGACAGGGGAGCTTTGCTTTGACTTAATAGCCAAATGGCTGAGAATGCAGGAGCAGATCCTGTGACAGAATTCCTCTGTCTGCATGTGTGCAAGGGCGACGCCATAATTAAAGGAGCACGGTCAAGGCACAGGTATTTTAAAGAGCCCTAATACGTGACACCCTCTTGCTAACACCTTATTAAAATAATAATAGAATTTTAGAAATGTAATTGCCCTTTTTTGCTTAATGATGCTAAAAATAGCTCAGTCGTTTTAATTTCCTGATCTCTGGCTGACAGTATGATTTTGCTTCCAGCAAGGCAAGGGAATAATTGAAGAAAAAAAAAGAAACAAAGGTGTTCTTTTGTAAGTAAATTCCTTTTAAAAGAGGAGTGACGAAAATAAGGCTGCTCATAATAGCTCTCATAAATCTTCCTCTTCTCTTTCCCCTTTCCCTGCAGAAAATAAAACAACTTCAAAAGTTCTTGGTTTTTTTTTTTTTTTTTCTGTAATCAGTGGGAAAATGAGCAGGGCTAGCTGCTGTGGCTGGGTAGAAACATTAATGGATTTGGTGTTGCCTGGGCTCAAAAGAAATGCTCTTCTGTGGCAAAGGCAGTACCTGAGGTAAAGTGTTCCTGAATGAGAGAGGAGGACAAACCAAACCCAGAAGAAGGCTGAAGGCTATTGTGGAAATAGGACAAGAGATGAACTTTGTATTTTTGCACTTTGGGGATGGTTGCCAGGCCAGCTACCCCTACTGCACAGGGACTGTGGTAATGCCTGTGTCACCCTGTGCTTGTGTCAGCACCGAGGAGGATGCAGGACACGTGGCTGGGAGAGCCTGGAAACACCATTTGCCGTGTCCCTTCCACTAGTTTGGGGTGTTACTTGGGTCAAAAGTTGCTTTAAGTGTGGACAGCAAACAGCCTTTGCAAGTGGTGTGTGTGAAAGGTGGCGTGACCTTGGACTGTAACACACACGGCCTGGGGATGCCTGTAGGCATTTTCTTTATTTTCCTGGAACTAGCAATGGGTCTGCTTTGAAATACAGGGTGCAGGTCCGTTTGTGGGCTGGCTGAGAGCGCCTTCAGCTTGCCAGGGGGTGGTGCAACTCAGCCTGTGGTGGTCGAGGTGCCGCCATCGGCCCGTGGCCCCAGGGATGGCTGTCACCGTGGTTGTCCTTCCCCAGGGCAGTCTGTGTCCCCGAGCCCGCGAAGGCCCCGCGGTGCGGGGGGAGCAGCCGGGACGGGGGCAGGCCGCGGCCGCCCCGGTGACTACATCTCCCGGCAGCGC
This sequence comes from Ammospiza nelsoni, assembly GCF_027579445.1. Taxonomy (NCBI): domain Eukaryota; kingdom Metazoa; phylum Chordata; class Aves; order Passeriformes; family Passerellidae; genus Ammospiza; species Ammospiza nelsoni. Next base: position 48,969,952 of record NC_080637.1, read on the forward strand.
CCGGCGCGCACACCCCCTTCGGCTCACTGGCAGAGGCAGCGCTCCAATCCGAAGGCGCCGCCGGGGCAGGCCAGCCAATGGTAAGGCTGTTGCTAACACGCCGCAGTTATTTTTAGCACGGCCGGCGCTCGCGCACCTTGCGCGTCCCTCGTCTCCGCCGCGGTGGGGCCGGCCCTGCTCTGTTAGAGGCGGAGGGACACAGGCGTGCGAAGACAAAATAGTTCGGGAGGCAGGAGCGCGTGTCGGGGGCGGGGTCTCCGTGCCCGTCTCGGGGCCGCGGAGGTGGCCGTGCCGCTCCTGTTCCTCCCGCGGTGACACCAGCCCGCCCGGTTTGGCCTTGCCCCGGTGTTCCCCAGGGGGATGCGCTCGCAGCCCCCCGGGCTCCCCGCCCGCATCGGGCACCGGGGATCCCGAGGGGTTTGCGACGATGGAGGGAGCCGGGATTGCCTTGGGCACGTCTCCCCGAGCTCCTCCACTGTAGCGGGGCGGGGGGCTCCACCACGGGGGTCTTCGCAGACGTGCTTGGGGTGTGCAGAGAATTGTCCCTTCGGGAGTCCCGGACTGGCCTTTCCGCTGAGCTGCGGCTTGACCGTACCCAGGGTGCGCGGGGGCCAGGCCGGCCAGTCCCGTCTCTCCCGGCTCCGTTCGATTCCACTCCCATCCCCCCGTCGCCTCAAGCTAAGCCGCTTGGGGAAATTCTCAGGTCAATCCCCGCTAAGGCCGCGGCCCCTTCCCTCTTTCCCTTGAGCTCGGATCCGGGATACTCCCGGTGCCGGGGGTGGGGGTAGCAGAGGGGGCTCCACCGTCACGCCTTCCCTCCCCCCCTCCCCCGTCCATCCTAGGGCGCTGCGGACGGCGACGGGAGGGAGAAGTAGTCCCGGCCCGCCCCCCGCGGCCGCATCACGCGGGGCGGGAGCGGATCCGTGCGCCGAGAGGTTGCTAAGGGTGAAAGTTTGCCGTGAGTTGGCTCACTCGGGGCCAGGGCGCGGGCGGCTCTGGGGGCGCAGCAGCGGCATCCACACCACAGCACCGGGCCCGCCCCGCGCCGTCGGGGACAAGGGAGGGAGGGGACGGACGAGACGGGGCAAAGCAGAGACGAGACCTGCCGGCAGCGCCCTCGGCCCCCGCGACAGCCGCCAGCAGCCGCCGGCCCTGGATCCGAGAACGAAGTAAGTGGGGCCGGGGCTGCTTTCCTCCCCCACACCCCCTCTTGGGCTGGGACCCCTCCAACGCGCGTCCTCTTTGTGAGCTCGGCCTGAGGGGGCCCATCGTCTCCCTCCCCACCAGGGACAGCGATTTACCCGTCCGTGGGGTCACTGTGCGGCTATGGTCCCCGGGGGGATTAATGGGGCTTCAAGGGAGAAGAATGGAGGTGAAAGTCACTGGGTCGGGGACGCTTTGCAGTGCCCCAGTTCACCATTTTGTTCTCCACAGCCTAGTTTGAGGGGCGGGGGGGGGGTGGGGGGGGGGAGCGGGGGGGCGGGATGCGGCTCAGCCCCAGCCCTAAGCAGCCCCAAAAAAGGCAGGCTGGGCCCGAGGGCGGTGGTGGGCGCCCTGGGCTCCCGGGAAAGGGGGTTGTCACCGGGGTGTTCCCTTTCGTGCACGACGAGGTCCGAGGGGGAGAAGCCCGGCGACAACAAAGGCGCTGTCGGGGCTGGGCTGGGCCGCCCCCCCCCTCATTTCTCCCGGACACCCCGATCTGCGATGCCCCGCTGGGTGCGCGGGGCTAGGAGCTCGCTCTTGCTGACATATCCCCATCCATCCGACCCGCTCTGTTGGGAACCTTGTTTGCGACCTCGCGTACCCCACTGGGGCGAAGGGGACAAGCAGCGGGGGGCGGGGGAGAGGGACAGAAGGTTACTGGGCTTCTGGCCTCCCGGACTCCGTCCCGCAGCCGTGGGGGGAGAACAGCTGCGGAGTGGGGACGCGCCCGCCCATCCCTGCCGAGAGAGAGGGAGGGGAAGGGAAGGGGAGAAGGGGGCGGCTGCCCGGCGGTCCCGGGCCGCGGGGCGTGTTCCCGGCCGTGGGCAGCGCCGCGAAGGGCGGGCGGGCCCCAGCGCGCATGTGCCCTGGAAAATTTTGTGCCCTGCCCCGCCGGGGGACGCGCCGGGCCGGGCGCGGGGCGCGCCGGGAGCCGCAGTCCGGGGAGAAGTAGGTCGCGGGCGGGGAGGGGGGGGCCCGGACTACAGCTCCCGGCGTGCCGGGGCCGGCCGGCACCGGGGATGGCCGCTCTACCGGGGACGGAGGGGCGGCGGGTCTCGTCCCCGCGGGGCCGTTCCGCTGGCGGGGGGAAGCCTCTCCGCCGCCCTTGGCGGGGTGCTGGGAAGGGCGCTCTCGTTCCAGACGGGTGTGTCCGGCTGTGGGACCGCAGGCCGCCGTGACAGCCGTCTCTAAATCCCGAGGCGGCGGCCAGCCTGTTGGCAGGGCCGGGCCTCGTTCGGGAGGTCGAAGGGGGATGCCCGCAAGGTCACCCACCGTGTTGGTGTATACGGGAGAAGAGGGAATCGTTCCCGTGTTCGCTCTTCTCTGTTGTAAGTGGTGGTCTGGCCTCTCCCCTTCAGCATACCGATAAACCGGGAGTCTGAGGGGCCTCTTGCCTTCCCTCGCAGAGCAGAGAAACAGCTCTTTGTTCCCTGCCAGCACCTCGATGTACAGTAAGCCTTTAGTTTGAAAATGCTGGCCTTTATAGAAGACTGCTCAGAATATCGCTTACAATTGATACTCGGTAGTTTCTTCTCTCAGAGCCATGCTGCTTCAGCTAGATTTCAGTGGGTTTGGGGGTTCTCAAATTTTTTTTTAATTATTTTATCACATTTCAGTGCAGTAGATTGAGGGGATCCTACTGGAGCTCATCTTGCCATGTCAGCAACCTGAGAAGCCAGTGACTTTTTTGTGCCTTCGGCAGGTATCAGTTGTATGCCTCTACCTTGACAGCTGTTGGTGTTACTAGGCTAATTAACTTACCTTTTTCATAACCAAGGTACAGAGTATTCTCTTTTTAGGAAAATTGGAGAAAAGACAAAAGGAGATTGTGTATAATTGTACCTCCTCACAGCTTTCTGCAGAAAAGTTGATGAGGAACTGGGGTCTTCAGTGTATATTGAGACATTTGTATAGCAGATAAGGATGTTAACAAATTTTGGCCACTGTTCCTTTCCCAGTCTTATCTGACCTCTTAATAGATTTTGGATCTGGATTAGAATTTATCACAAGATAAAAGACTTACCAACTGGCTGTTCTCTTCCTGCAGAGATCCCAAGGTGTCCTCTCTTTTGTACGTCTCAAAGCCAAAGAAGTTATAGAGCTCGTGTAATCCTCCCTTGAGGTACTATGGTCTATACAAGCTCTTGTTAGGGTTTAGGTGTGCTCTTTAGGGGTTTGCTTCATACTTAATTTTTGTAGAAAAGGCTCTGTCATTGTGCCAACACTTTTGTCTTCTGAAAAAGGCTTCTTAACTGTTCTTAGAAAAACCATCGTTGCTTATTTCTTTGGTGTTCTTAGTTGGATATGGACAGGTTGCAGTGACCTACCAAAGTTTGTTACATTACAGTAATTCCTTAAAGCTGGTTTTAAAGGCAAGACTTCTTTTCCACTCCCTTGTTCCTGTATATTTTTATGTTGCTGAGCCAAACCCAAAGGGGGTTCCTTCCAGAACTGGCCTCCTTGTTGGCAGATCAGAGGTGTGGGATCTGTTTCTGGTTACCATCTTCCTAAAGCTAAGCCTCTGTGAATGTGGAGCAGTACAGAAAAAGCAGAGTATCTGCATCCCTCTTTTACAGTTAAGCTTTAAAATATTTGAGGGCTTATTCAAAGTTATTTGATTCTTCCTGTCTACTAAACTAGACCAAGCAAACAAGTCTGGTCAGTTTTTTAACTCCTGCTGAGTTAGGCCAGCATGGATACCTGGTTGTGCTGCTGGGATTTTTCAGGGGAATGCTAACTATGTGTGTTTGTACTTTATCCCCACCCCCCAATAATTGTCACACATCATAAACATTGGCCTGAGTGCTGTACAAGAATATCCCTAAAGCCCATTTTAGGAAGATGGTTGAACACAGTGTGTCTCTTTGAGCAAGGTGAGGGCAGCTGAACACAGAGCAGCCTCTGACTAAGCCGCCAATTAAAAACTGGATATTCTTCTTTCCCCTGGAGAGGTGTGGAGGCTACTGGAGGTGTGCTTGCTCTTAAAATATCTGTGAGATTCATCTTCCTTGGATGAGTGACAGAGCGCAGTGCTGACCTACCTGGTTTTGGGTTTTTTGTACCCAGACAAACGTTGTTTGCAAATCTGTGTATAATGGGAGACTTGAGTGTTGTGGCTTTGCATTGTGCTTTTGTAGGCTCTCTCCATTTTAGAGACCTCCTCACAAGGCAGAGAGAGAGAGGAGGGAGGATTACTTCAATCTTTGGCAAGCAATTTCAGTTTTTATTAAGTAGGTATCTGATCCTGGCAGAGCTCATATTCCCTTTGTGTAGGGATAAGCAATGTGAGCTGTATTGGTCAGGCTGTTGGTATGTTTGTATTTTGTGACCTTATATACATTTACTGTCCCACTCTCCCCACCCAGCAGACTTGAACTGAGATTTTATGCTTGTAGCTAGGCAGAGTCTCAACTGGGTACACTTAATAAGATATGTGCCTGCTAGTCAAGGGGATGGTAAACATGGGCTGGCAGCTGGAGCCCGGCGCCCTCCCTCGCGTCCCTTCTCGTCCCTTCTGCGCTTGTGCCAGCAGGACGTGGCGCCCGGCACAGCCACCCGGCCTCCCGGAGGAGAGGCCAGCCCTGCTGTCCTGAGCACAAGCAGGTCTGCACAGAGCTGCTGAGCGAGTCACGAGGCTGTTCAGGTGCTGTGCTTGTGCTCTGGAGAGGCAGCTGCAGGTGAGCCGTGCTGGAAGCAGCTGAGTGCCAGGGCAGGCGAGGCGTGTTAGGTGTGCTGCCAGAGCAGACAGTGGCCTGCTGAGTTACAGCAGCAGTGCTTGGCAGCAAGGTGAGCGTGATGTACGTACTTGCGTGTGGGTAGTGGCTACACCCTTATTTCTTCTGAGGGGAGCGGGGAGAGTTCTCTTTATCAACATCCCTCTGTTTTGAGGATCAGTAGATTTGTGGTGCTTCTCCTAGAGAGCCTTACTTCTTGTTAGTATTTGTGCAAATGGCTCATTCTGCTTTGTTCATGAAAAGGCACAGTTATTTATCTCAACAGGAGGAGAGTTGTGTTCTCTAGTCTTCATCCATCCTTTTCTCTCTTTCCCTAGGTCTCTTTGGAGTCAAAACTTGTCTATGTTTCTGTCATTTTGTCACTTTTAATACACTGCCCTGACTTGCTTGCTGGGAAGAGAGTATGCATCTGGAGATCAAAGTTGCTCTTAACTTCATCATCTCATACCTGTACAACAAGCTTCCTCGGAGGCGGGCAGACCTGTTTGGTGAGGAGCTAGAGCGCCTGCTGAAGAAGAAATATGAGGGTCACTGGTACCCAGAGAAACCTCTGAAGGGATCTGGCTATCGCTGTGTTCACATAGGGGAGACGGTGGATCCGGTGGTGGAGCTGGCGGCCAAACGGAGCGGGCTGGCTGTGGAGGATGTGCGTGCCAATGTGCCAGAAGAGCTGAGTGTCTGGATTGATCCTTTTGAGGTTTCCTACCAGATCGGTGAGAAGGGCTCTGTTAAGGTTCTCTACCTAGATGACAGTGAGGGCTGCAGTGCCACAGAGCTGGACAAAGAAATCAAGAGCAGCTTCAACCCCGACGCCCAGGTATTTGTCCCTATCGGCAGCCAGGACAACTCGCTGTCCAACTCTCCGTCCCCCTCGTTTGGCCAGTCACCCAGCCCCACCTTCATCCCTCGCTCTGCACAGCCCATCACTTTCACCACTGCCACCTTTGCTGCCACCAAGTTCGGCTCGACCAAGATGAAGAAGGGTGGAGGAGCCGGAGGAGGGGGCGGTGGAGCAGGGGCTGTGCAGCAGCCGAGAATGGTCAGGTCTCCCACCACCAACCTGCTGAAGCACAAGGGCCTCTCCCTGTCCATGCACTCTCTGAACTTCGTCGGGAGCGCTGGGAGCCAAGCCCCGCAGTCCCAGCTCTCCCCCAATGCCAAGGAGTTCGTTTACAGCGGCGCCTCGCCGGGAGCCAGCAGCCTCTTCTTCGATGGTGTTGCCAGTGAGAGCCAGGCCAGCAGCATCCCGCCAGCATCGCAGTTCAACGCCAGCACGGGTGGTACCTTCGATATGGCTCAGGTCTTCGGTGGCAGCACCAATAGCCTCTTTTTGGAGAAGTCTCCCTTCGTGGAAGGACTCAGCTACAACCTGAATGCCATGCAGTATCCTAGCCAGTCGTTCCAGCCCGTCGTCCTGGCCAACTGAATACAACGGAAGGAGAGTATTTTGGGGCAGGGAGGGAGGGGGGAAACAAGAACAAAACAAACAAACAAGAGGGAGAGAAAAGAAAAATAGAAATATACAGAAAATATTAAAACCTTACAAATATAGGTTTTTGGGAAAAGAGAGAGCTCAGTGTTGTTGCGCTGTGCTGGTAACGCTCCTGAAGCACTGAATTGTTTTTTAACTCAGTACCTGTGCTTTTTTCCTACTCACTTTTTTACTCCTTAAAATGAGCCTTGGGCTTTTTTTTTTTGTTTGTGTGCCCTCTTCCCCCACCCCAGCCCAGGACTGGTGCAACTGTAGGTCACAATGCTCCTGATTTCCTGCACCACCCCCTGCCCCACACTGGACACAGGGTCCTTCTACCTGGGTGTAGGGATGTCATCTTCATACTACCGTGCTGGAGGAGGGACAAGAAGAGGATGAGTCAGTGTTGGTGGGGACAGACGCAGTCTTGTTGCGTGCTAGCCAGAATGGGTGGGTGAGCTTGCTTTTTCTGTGTACACAGAGAACATCGCCTGTGCCCACGGGCGCAGACCATTGTGCTGTTGTGGCTCCAGCCCAAGCTGGCATCAGCTGTTCTGTGTGCTGAAAAACACTAACTCTTCTCCTTGACCATCTTGCAGCACATCACAGTCAGGGCAGAGCATTACTGTGAAATGGCTTCTTCCTGCTCCCTTCCTCATCTGCACTTCCAGTTGTGGCTACAGGGGCACAGTGGCTTAGTGGCTGTGGTTATTGGACCTTTGTGTACCTGAGCAAGAGGGCTTTTTGGTGCTCTCTCGGAGCTGCCCAGTCGGTCTTGATGACAGCCCCTGTGGTGTAGAATCACCACCTGCCTCTCTTTGTGACTTGGGGGAGGTGGCACTGAACCAGCTGGACCCCACTTGGATCCTTCCCCCACGTCCCAGATGTTCTCCCCAGCAGCAGGGGCCAGCATCCACTTGTGGTGGCCTTTGAGGTCAGAGTTCTCATTATCTGCTGTGAATTAATCTTCTTGTCTCAGAGAGGAAATTCCTTCCTTTTTAGTTAGTGAGGCAGCACAACTTTTCAAGAAGGTAGGATGATGTTGAAGCTGCTGTCTTGAGTGGTAACATAAGGGTTTATGCTTTCAGCCAGGTATGCACCTGACTAAATCCCTTCCCTTGCCTTTCTGGAGAAGCATGAGGAGGTGGCTGATCCAGTGAGAAAAGGAAGCACCTATCATAAATTCTCATTCCAGCCAGATCACATCAGCATGGACAGCAGCAAGCTTAGGGCAGAGCTGGGATGGGCTCTCCAAAGGCAAGTGGTTGTCTCAGTCTGTGAATGTAAGGTGCCTCCTCACAGCAGGGATGGGATATGGGACTCTGCACCTTTCTCCAGGATGGTGTGAGGCAGTCAGGCAATAGTGGCTGTTCAGCTTGATCCCTTCTGTGTTGAGGACTCCAAAACCCACCTTCACAGAAAGCCAGAGGAGGACTGCTTCATGCCCAGGAAGGATGGAGGCTTTTTTGTTTGGAAGGGAGGTTTCTTTGGAGGCTGCTGTGTGAGCATGGAACTGTGCGAAGAGGAGAGAGATGGAGATGATGAAACTCCAGTTTTTGAAGTTCTCAGTTTAAATGAAAAATAAGCTTTTGCTGCTTCCCAAACTTGAGGTTTGGTTTTCTTTTAATGATGCTTCTTGGAGCACAGTCTGAAATCCACTCCTCCTGCACTTGTGGAACCAATGTCAATGTGCTCTTTCAAGAAATCTTTGTTTCAGGTGAGATGAGCTTGACCATGTGCTTTTCCTGCTCCCTTCCCTGAGATGGAGGCACTCCCGCCCTTTTGTAGTTGTGTTGCCACTAAGCATTTGCAGAAGGTAATGGGCTGTCCCAGGGAGACTGTCTCTGCCCAGAGCTCTCCCAGGAGAGTTTCCACCCGTCCCCTCGATGGGTGATGGGGTGCACGGTCCTGACCTTGTGCCAGCATGGGTTCCCAAGCAGGCTGCTTGCTATTGAGCTATGACCAATGCAGCAGGTGGGTGAGGAGAGCAGAGCCCAGCCAGTTTCCCCAAAGCTGGTGCCCACAACCTCAACCCTGCAAGTTTCCGGACTAGGACAAGTTGATGAGGAATGGCCCAGCTGTTGTGTTTCTCTTTTTTCTTTTCTTTGAACCTACTGCTTTTAATGGATGCTACCACTGCCACGGAGTCCTTCTCCCCAACAGGGTGCTGCTGGGTGCCCCCCCACGTGCTGCACTGGACTGTGAGGGGTGTTCAGCCCCTGATGGCAGGACCTGGTCCAGTTGCCCCCCACTGTCCCCACATCTGGCAAAGCCACCTGCAAGCCGCTGCCGTGAGACAGCGTGCTCTCCTCCAGCACAGGGAGGGAGGGAGGAAGTGGGGATGTCCCCTGTCCACTTGCTTATGTGTGTGTGAAGCTTTGATGCTGCTTTGCCCTGCCACACGTATTATACCTGCTTTAAAAATAGTGGTGTGAGTGGAAGGAGGAAAAGAAGAGGGACCAACCTCTTTGCATCTTAAAAGGAAAAAAGTGTGCTTCAGAAATGTTCCTCCAGCATCAGGCAGCAATGGAAACTAATGGCCTTTTCAGGTCTTTTCTAGTCTTGGATGTAGGCGTTCAGCTTCAATTTTATTTTTTAAAAACCTGCACTAATTTACCTGGTTTCTTAGGAAGAGAAGAGAGAAGATTTTTTTTTTAACTTTTATTTTTTATGGGTTTATGTTCTTTTTGTTGATGTCTGTTTGTATTGAATAATTTGCTACATTTGTAAAATGTAAGAGGTATATATAATATATGTATATTTCTAACGTAAAAAAATGTAATTTTTTTCTTTTCAAGATTTTTTCTTAAAAAAGAGGAGAGAAAAAATATTTTTTCAGGAAAAAACTTTAAAAAAAAAAAGAAGTGGTGAAGATTCCTTTCTCCCCACTCAGCCTCCCTTTCCTCCCGCCCCTCTCTGAGGAGTGAATCGACAGTTGCCTTGTGGGAGAGGAGTGAAAGAGGACAGAAGTCTGTATGTCTCCAAGTGGAGGGTTTCTGTGTGTGCTCTGCTTGGGGTTTTTTTGGAGAAGGGGGCTACTGAGAGGGGGAACCAGGGGGTTGCTGTCTTTTTCTTTATTTTTTTTTTCCTTCTTTTTTTCTTTTCTTTAGCGAAGGAGGAATACAATCAGAGTTTTGTATTCAGAATGTTGTGCAATATTTTGGAATGGGATATTGGTGTGTCTAGAGATTTAGTTAAAAACAAACAAAAAAAAACCCACAAAAAGATTGATCAAATCTGTACAGTTTCTATTGTTCCAGATTTTTTTAAGTTTGTATTAAAAGCATGATATAATAACCGTTTGTCGTGTGATGTGTGCTAAGTGCAGAGGGAATACCTCGGACGTGCCTAGTTTGGGTAAGGAGGGATACAGCCGTCTTTGGATGAAGCGGTGCTCAGTGTCAGCCTTGCAGGCAAGCTCCTGGTTTCACAGCATTAGAAATAGCTCAGTGGTGCCCAGGATTGTGCAACATGGCCAGGACAGCTGTCTCAGTGACCTCTCCTGCTGCCAAGAATAGCAGTACATAGGAAAAAGTGGCGATGTGCCTGGCTATCCCTGGTCCTGCTGTGATTCGGCTCCCTGGAGTGGGAGGAGGAGGGAGACTTTGGTGTGTGGTGCTTTGGGAGCCTTCAATCAAGCAGCAAAGTTCCTAAAATACCCAAATTCTGTGGCAGCTCACTAGCACCATCACCCTTGAGGCAGGGTTAGGAGCCCTCTGGTGTAACTCATGGGGTAGATGAAGCCCCCCCATGGCAGTGCTTCCTGCAGAGAGGTGCTGATTCTGGGTTGATTTCTTTCCCTTCTGCACAAACCAGTTTGTGTTTATTCTGGGGTGGCTGGGGTACTTGCTAAGCAAAGGGAGCATCGAGGTACATCTGTAGGCTCTCTCCTCCCTGCTGTGAATGTTCATCCAAGGTCACTTCCCATAGTGGGGTGGGCTTGAGGCTGGATATGAGAACATGCAGCAATGATAGTAGTCTGATTTTGGTTTTTTTTGTAAACTGTCACTGCTGAGTTTCAATCGGAATTTCTGTTCAAGAGAGCTCCTTATTAGCAAAAGATGAGATGGCTGAGGAAGGTGCTGGAATGCCTGTCATGCCCCACGTGCTGCTGGCTGTGACCCAGCTTCCCCAGCCCCACTACACTCCTGCTGCCTCCTGCCTGAGGAGTGCCTCAAGTTCCCTATGCTGCCTCCTTAAAAAGCTGTTGAAGGGATCTGCTCTGAATGTCCTTGAGGAAACCAAACAAGGAACTGGAGCTGACTCCCACTAGCATCCCCCATGCCTCCTCAGCCCTTCTAGCCTAAATTTCTTCTTGGGAGAACTCACTATGCCCTTGGTTTTGTGAGCCCCAGGATCTGGGCTGCTGCTCATGCCTATTGTGTGCCGCGTGACTGTCACACTGCACTAGGCAACAAAACTATTTTTTCCCCTTTGTGTCTCAAACCCCTTGTAATCATTTATCTAAAGCATGCACAACGCTTGCCCTTAGACATGTTTTTGGAAATGGAAAATCGAGGGTGACCGTGTGCCTTCCTGATCCTTGCCCTGCATTTGCTCAGCTGTGACGCAGGGAGGCACGGAGCCTTTTCCTTTTTGGGTACAGGTAGGGCCTGGAGTTGGCTTACAGCTGATAGCTGCACAGCCTGAGCAGGGATTAGGGAAGAGGTTTAGTATAGCCTTGTTCCTCCCGAGGTATTTGTCACTGTGCTGTCTCAGGGAGCAAGAGGAGTGTAGGGAGCTGAACCCCATGTAGTGCAGTGTGCAGGGAGAGGCTCTGCCTTCCATCAGCCTTCAGAGGGGAGCTGCTGGAGCCCCGTGTTGGGCCAGTGTGGGGTAGTGCCTGGGTGTGGGAGTGTTTGCTGGATGTTTGGACAGTGACCGAGTCAGTCCCCGAGCAGCTTGCTCCAGCAAGGCACAGCAACAAGATGGGACTTGTCTCCTGAAACCTCCGAAGTGAGGGGTGTGGGGCTATTGTTTAGACACTCGTCATAGGGGACTCCGTTATTAAGACGGAAACTTGCAAGTTGAGTCACCAGGAAGGCGGGCTTCTGCCTGAAAGGAGGAGACAGCTCAGGTAGAAAATGCCACACTTCAGCCTGGGGCTTTTCAGTCTGTGACAGCACCAGCAGCAGTGTCTGACTCAAATTGGGCTGTTTGGGGAGTAGGAAGGGACTGGTGCCCAGAGGAAAGCCTTAGACAAGCATGAAAAGCCATTCCCTGGATTGTGTTTAAAATACAGGCCCAACAAAATAGCTTGAGTTTAGTTCAACAGGAGAGGATCTCCTGCTACCCTAGAGCCTCCTGGAGATTTGGGATTACTGGGATTGAATAACACATGGCATGGGCACTGCCAGCAGCGGGTCCCTCCCCGTGTCCCAGCACTTGCCGACATGCCAAGACTGAGAGGTGGAAAAACACCACTAGTGGCGGGGCCAGGACCCGCTGAGTCCTTGGCATTCCCAAGGAGTTTTCCTGCCAATGCCACCTGCTCCATGCTCACATGGCTGCAGCCACAGCACTGCCCATGGCCCCAGCGGGTGTGAGGGGCAAGGTTGACACCACAGTTGCAAAGGGCTGGACAGGTCTTTCCACCCCACGTGTCCTCTGCCAGAGCACAGGCACCAGCCCAGCTGCAGGCTGTGGCCAAGGTTAGCCACCTCCAAAGCCTTGCGTTTTTTCCTTTCGTTTCTGTGGCAGGGCTCCAATTCAAACACAACCGGGGGCATGTTCACCCCCAGCCTTGCAGAGCTGTTCTTCCAGTGTCCCCCCACTGCTGCCTGCCTTGTCACCTCCAGAAACATGATATTTTTATAAAGCAGATAAAAGTGAACCTTTCACCCTCCGTCCCTACAATACTCCAGGGAAGGATAAGCCTCATCTGGCACACATGGTGCTTTTGACTTGTACTGCTTAGTGAAGGGCCCATTTTGTGTGTGGCCATTGCCGGTGGCAAAAGTGACTCCAGCATGGTACATGCATATGTCAGGAAGGAATGTACTCTTTTTTCTTCTCTAAGAAGCCTTCAGAAGGCACAGGAACAAGGTAGGAAGAGAGGGTCAGGACTGAATTTTGCCTCTTTGCCTTGAGCAGGGGCAGGGAATGGTACAGGTAACAGTGTGTTCTCCTTCTTCACCAAATGCCAAGAAGGCAAGAGTAGTCTCCGTGTTGTTCCACAGCTAGCTGCTGAGTCCTAGTTGGGGGGGCATTTGTGCTTATTTTTGTTGGCCTCACACTGGTGGCACAGTTTGCATGCTGAAGGAAGCAGATCCTCAGGAGGGAGTGTGTCCCTCCCACTTGACAGGGTGTTTCCACCAAGGACAAAGTTTTCCTTCAAGTGAATCAGCCAGAAACTGCTTCCAGAAGGTGCAGCTGGGGCTTTCATCAGGCAAAAATGAACCTGAAATGACCCACACAAGGTGTAGGGAGGGCAATGGGCGATGTTGCTGCAGCAGGAAATGCTTCTTTCATGGGGCTCAGTTGCAGAGCTCAGCAAATTCACGCAAGGGCCAAGTCCAGCTTCCCTCAGCAACAGGCGTTCTTGCATTTCCTGATCTTCCTGTGGTCAGGTTCAGTGTCAACATGTGCTGCTGCAGGCTCCCTCAGAGGCATGAGTGGCGTCACAGCAGGCCTCGGGCACCTTTCCAAAATCTACCAAGGTCGTCCTCTGTCCCTACCTGTGTCCAGCATTGCTGGGCTGCTGAGCTGCAGCTGGGAGGACTCTCTGGACGTCCCCCACAACATCCAAAGTGGCAGCACTGGGCAAATGAGGGGCACACAGAAAAATTGGGGGGAGCCACAGAGACTTAATCTGCCAGGGGAGAACTGGGGTTGGTGTCCTTGTGGGGACAGACTGGCAGCACAGTGGAGAACACAGGGCATAGAGCAGCAGTCGTGTCTGGAAGGCCACAAACATGAGCCAAGGAAGGACTGAGGAGCAGAGGGAAGGAGGACAACACCCCAGGGACATCTGAGATGTTTACACACAGGTGGTGATGTCACGGGGAGGCAAGGAAGGCAGGAACTCTCCTCTTACCATCCCTACCTGATGAAAAGGTGCATGCTCCCAGTGACCCAACATGGGCAGCAGCTCCATGGGCCTCCTTCTTTGTGAGCGCAGCCAAGCAGAGCTTCTTCATCCCCACCTGGCTCCCTGAACTCTCATACATGATCCTCCTCCAACTCTCTGTCTGGGATGGTGCTGGCACAGTGTTTCCCCTCTGGAGACCTGGCCAGATCTTACAGGGGGGCCATGAATCATGGTGCTTTCCTTGCCTCCAGCACAGACGTGGAGATGCTGAGGCTTGGGGGGAAGCCATGGCTTCAATGCACTCCCAGGGAGTACAAGCACCAGGCTGGCAACCATTGGTCTCTTCTGCTGCCTCATGCTGATCCTCCAGTGCCAGGAGCTGCTCTGAATGGGAAAGGAGGTGATGCAAAATTATGGGAGGAAGACATGCTGGGGAAGGGCAGCTTATCCCTTGCAGCCATGCCGCTGCCAGCCACCACTGAGGAAGGGAAAGGGCTTGAGAAATCCAAACAAAATAGGATCTAACAAAACAAGACCAGAAAGAACACAGGTGGGCTGTGATGCTCCAAGGCAGAGCTGAAAGTGAACTGCACTGCTGAGGAGAACAGTGTAAGCTGTCACTGTTGGACAAGGCATTGGATGCTATAACCCACAGTCAAAGGGCTAACACATCAGCACAGGGAACCACAAATTGCTGGTTTTTAGAAACATAACCAAAGAAAATTTCTTATAGTCTGGATTATATATCACACCACAGATCAACCATGCAAGAGAGACATCACTTGGTTCTTCAAATGAGAGACTTGACCATTGAGAAAAACCAATCAAAGCCAGCAAAGAATATTTTATTTTGATAAGGTTTTATTTTTAATCTTGGAATTATTGTCTTCTCCAAAGGTACCCATGCTCTTTGAAAAATCCAATTTTCTTTCATGGAAATACTTGTTATGTAAATTTTTTGACCAGTCACAGAACTCAAGTAGAAACCTTCCCAAAGTCAATGATTATAAAGGTGACAGTGGGAGCTACAAGAGCTCCATCGCCAGCAGAGAATAATATAGCCTGTAACCAGCATGGACTCCATCAGTCACATGAGGCCAGTATTTATTGCAGGAGAAAGCCACTGACCACATCTTCATGTGAACACACAGATAACATCACAGCTGAAAAGATTTTGTCACTTTGTATTTTTAAAGAAATTACTCCAGGCTTCCCAGTGCACCTTAAAATTATATGAAAGGACCCGAGTCCATCCGAGCTTGACTCCAGTATTGTGGGGTGCCTTAGACTGAACTGTTGACTCCTCTGATTGCACAGGGTAATTTGCTAAGACCTGTGGGTTTTCCAGCAGCACCTGATTGATCTCTGTGCACCTGTGATGGAGCTTTCCTGGAAGGTGGAACAAACTGGTTGAATGAGGCCACAACAGCAGTCTTCAAAGCATGACTAGGAAGTGGAGGTCTCTGCTGGTAACTGTGTGCTGACCCTTGCCTCGCCTGGCCAGTAGAGCTTCATAGTCCAGAACCGGTTTGAGCTGGATATCTTCCTTTAACATACCTGGAATGTGCTACAAAGTTGCACAAGTGTCTTCAGAGCTGCTCTGCTCTCACAGGGCTGCAAGAGCTCTTGGGGGTGGGCCCCAGAGGAAGCCACAAAAGCCGGACCACAGCACTGCACTGGAGGACACTGTGTCACCTCAGTGGTGTGACAAAGCTTCCCACAATTGGCTGGATGTGCCTTTTGGCTTCCAGAGCCGGGAGGTAAAAGGGCAAAGGGAAGGGGTGTCACTGTGTTTGCCTAGATGACAAAAACCCAATGATTTTATCCAGTGACGTGTGTTAGCCTTGACAGAATTGAGTACAGAGAGCTGGCTCTGACCTCACAAAACCCCCAACAAACCCTTCCCAAGTACTTTTCTGTGATACAACTCTGTTGAAGAAGGTACAATTAGCAAGTCCCTCCTCTCCCTCTCCCCCATTTTTTTCACTGTCGTTAATGTTATCCTCTCTCCCTGCAAGGTCTGCAGACAGAAAGGGGTCTCCTCTGCAGGTTGTGCTGCTCCCCTGCCAGCCAAAACCCCAGAGAGCTTTTCCTTTGCTCCCATGTCTGGTGAGATCACTCTCTTAACCTGCAAATACTGGTGGGGGAAGTGGTAATTGTTCCTCCTAGAGGTAATTGGCACTTGGCAGGATCTTACTCATCTTTGTGGTGACAGGGGCTGGCTTTCTAGGCTATTCCACCAGCAAAGCAGGCTGCAGGGCTGTGGCTCTCCACCACGTTTAAAAGCCTCTAAGCCAGGGGTGCAGCTGTCCTCACTTCTGCCTGGAGCCTGCCCTGCCAAAGCCTTCACTCATGCTGGGTGAATGCTGGCCTCTCACACCTTTCCAAACAAAGCAGGTCTGACCTCAGGGAGTTAAACACTCAAACTGGCCCACAGATGAGGGTGTCTGCTCTGCTTTGTGGATCTGTTCAGCAGAGTAGAAAGGAAGGTGAACAGATGCAACTGCACCCCTGTAATGTTTGCTGTTACATGCATATGCTGCCAAAAGCTATAGGAAGACCCCAAGGGTATGGAAAGGCTTCCCAGCCCTCTGGATATGACACCAGCTAATGCCACTATGGGTGCTACGTTCCCCAGGTAGGAGCTCATCCACCTGGAGAACTTGGGAAGCATGCTTCTCCAAAGCTCTATCCTTCTCTTCTCCCTCACCTCTCTATCTTCCTTGCTCCAAGGGATTATTTTTCCTAAATGCTGGGGCCTGATCCTAGGAGCAAACAGCAGCTGGCAGTAGGGTGTAAAGGAGAGTTCTGCCCTCAGTGAGCAGCCCTGTCTCTCCCTTTGACTCCTGCTGTACCTATCCCCCTTGTGCCATTCACCTGTAAGCAGCTGATTCCCCTTTTTCCTCCTCTACATCTCATCCCAGTCTTCTCCAGTTCCCACGTATGCTTTGCTGGTCTGGCAGCAGCTGCCCTCCATGCAGTGAAAGAGTATTTCCAGAGCCATGGGCCCCAGAGGCAGCTGTGGCAGCTGGGGGCTGTGTGGCACAGTGGGAGCACTGCTGCACTCTGCCCATCCTGGAGCAGCTGCCTTGGCTGGCAGCCACCTCCCTGCTCTGCCTCCACTGCTGCAATAGCCCAATTAGTAGCTCAGGTGTTGCCACGGTGCTTGGCTGCAGCCCAAGAGCTAATGATGGAGCAGGTGGCAGATGTGAGGATTGCAGAAGGTGGCTAGAGATGAGGGGAGCACATTTGGAGCAGCCTGTTAGGGCCAATCTTTGTGGACCAGCTGGGATGATGGATTTTGCAAGGTGTGTTCTTGCTTTGCAGAAGTCTCCAAAACAACCTTCAGTCTCTGAAGGATGATGCAGCTGCATTTGGCTCTGCCACCCCTACCAGGATGTCCAAAATTATTTTGGTATTATAGCAGTGACCATAGCTGTGGCTACTGGTTTACAGCAGGAGGAAAACTCATTAAACCCCAAAGCAAAGTGGCAACAGGGCATTTACATGTCACTTGTGTTGATGAAACATTATGATAGAGGGGAAAATATGTCATTGTCTGATGAAAGAAGCTCTGTCTCACCAAATTCCTGCACTGTGTGTCTATCACAAATGACCTGAGGTAGTTGGGAATTACTGATCCTAAAGCAAAGCTATAGAAAGGAGAGGAGAGGAGAGGAGAGGAGAGGAGAGGAGAGGAGAGGAGAGGAGAGGAGAGGAGAGGAGAGGAGAGGAGAGGAGAGGAGAGGAGAGGAGAGGAGAGGAGAGGAGAGGAGAGGAGAGGAGAGGAGAGGAGAGGAGAGGAGAGGAGAGGAGAGGAGAGGAGAGGAGAGGAGAGGAGAGGAGAAGAGAGGAGAGGAGAGGAGAGGAGAGGAGAGGAGAGGAGAGGAGAGGAGAGGAGAGGAGAGGAGAGGAGCTGAAGAGTGGTGGTAGAAACTGTTTAGAAGTGTACAGGCGGTGCAGTGAAGAACATGCAACTTGACATGCAGCAAGAGCTTGAGGAGCTTTCTCCAAGCAGGTTGAAGAACTGGTTAAAAAGAGGCTTAGAGCTATGACCAAAGAAGCTGTTGATGCAGTTTGACTCCTGCTGTGCTTACAGAAGCAGGAGTTTGTACCTTCTTTGTAGGCAAACAGGATTATGTCAAACTACCTAATGCCGTCATTCAGTTCTCTTACTAATGGAAACATTGAGTATGGGCTAGTTGCTCGAGCCAAAAAGGGAGGCAGGTTTTTATGATCACCGTGCTGTGTTACCCTACAAGTACAAACTGCTCCTTTCAGGACTCTGCATAAAGCAGGAGTATACATCCAGTTCTGCTTGCTTATGCTTGAGGAGTCAGGATACATGGATCGTCTGAATTTTTTCCATCCCAAGCTCCCGTCTTTGCTGTCCTTCCCCAGGGCCTGTTTCTGCCTCTGCTGCACTCAGTATCAGAGCTGACTTCTGTGGGAGCATTACAGCCCTTGGGTGTCAGGCCCTCAGTGGGCTGCAAAGAAAAGGAGTGAAAAAGCCTGCTCTTGGGTCTGCATCCATTATATTGATGCTTCTTTCCCCCAGTGGCTCCCAAACCACCCACTGCTGCTGAAACACAGCCCCATCTTGAAAAGAGCTGTGTGACAGTGGGTATCGTAGCAGCCATTTTGTACTAATAACAATAATTTTGTACTAATACTGTGTTGTGGTAGGGAAGACAGAAATGACTAATTAAAATGTTGCAGAGATAGTCGAGTCATGAGAGCATTACTCAAGTGCAATTTAGCTGGGAAGCTGCAATTCACAGCTCTGCTATTACAAAAATACCACAGGGCTTAATTGGACACATTGTTGTCAAGGTATCAGGGTAGCATCCTGCCTGAACACAGCTCCAGGCTACCCACCATCCCGACTGGGCATCAGGTCAGAGCCCTCCACTGCTGGCTCCCAAGTGGTTGGTGCCAACTCCAACAACTATAGTTTTTTTCTGGCTAATACCAGGCAGGCCTAAGGTGTCTCAGTTTGCAAAGAGATCATAGTTCAGAGTGGCATGCTTAAGATTAAGGTAACGATATCATTAGTGGGAAATCTAGCCGAGCAAAGGAGATGGAGGGAGAGGAAAGCAAAGGGTAACACAGAGAGACAGTGCAGCCTTCCAACAGGCCAGAGAAGGAAGGCAGGGAGGACTTGGGTGTGAAGAGGACAACAGCTCCCATACCTGGCACATTTCTCTCCTGCTGTTGCTGTCTTAGAAGAGATGAGCCTGGCTTCTTCTGAAAATGCCTAGTGAGCAATCACTAAAAATACCTTCCCTGATACATTCTGTGACACCATGAATCTAAATGACATATGTTACAGGAGAGAAAAAGTGATCTTGCATGGGTTCAACGAGGTATCTCACCCCCGTGAAAAGGCCCTCCCTGAAAGGCTAATGTGGGTCCAGGCCTGCACAAGAGGCAGCAGAAGCAGCCAGGCTTTGGGAAAGGGCTGTTTTGATCCTGAGGGACCTGGTCCAAAGGAAGAGAAAGATGCAGACACATCCTGGCATCTCAGTGCCCTGCAACCAGTGACAACAGCTCTGAGCTTTTGCTGCCCCAGACTGGGAAATCAGAGGTGCAGTCTCTGCTCTGGGCCACAGAAAATCACTTGTATGAAGAAACACAGATGAGATCTTCCATCTAACTGACCTGCACATGGTGCCCCTGCAAAACTCTGCTCTGCTCTCTCAGCTCCTCGTGCTGACTGCCAACACAGACATCACGCTCACCAGAGACACCTCCTTTTCCATATGTTACAAATGCCCAGTTTTGCCTCAGCTTGGCCAAGAGCAGCCCCTCAAACTTCCTGCCAAGGCTAACTGTTACTTACCACCTCTCCTCAGTGGGATTCAATGGCAAGGCTCAGCCCAAGCACAGTGTGTGCCCAGGGTCTCAGTTGGTGCCAGTGGGATGCAGGGGGAGAACGAGCTTCCCCACACCTCAACTCGTTCACAGGCCAGCAGCCTTGCAGCGGGTCCTGCTGAATGATGCAGAGCCTGGGAGGACATACAGTAGGACTTACTCACTGCTCTGGGATGTCAGTCCTAATGGAAAACAGCAGTGAGGAGTTAGAATATGCCATAAATATTTACTAGCTAAGGCATCCATTTCCCCAACAGTTGTTAGAAGTCCTTAGATGCTTGAAATTTCAGGATTGGACTCCATCTTCTCCAGCCTTAGGAGAACCCATCCCAGCATCATCCCAGTGAGTCCAGGTCATGCCTCCTGTGCAGCAGGTGACTGCATGGCTGCCAAACCAGCCCCAGATCTGCCAAGCCCCTGGGCAACACAGTCACCTCCTGTGAAGTATGGTTGGTTTGTGGATGCAGAAATAGCCCGGTGTGGTTTGAGACTGGGACGAGCCATATTGTTCTCCCCACTGACAGGGGGCTGCTGAGAAATGTCAGGGTTTCCCTTTGCTCTGTGAGAAGCTAGTCCAGTCTCAGCCTTCCTTTCAGCGGTTGGCCCTCCGTGTGCAAACTCTGGGGTCCAGCAGCACATTCCTTCTCAGCCTGCACAGCACAGGCACGTGGCTGGCGCTAAGGAGACACACTTTAAATAACCACACCACGGTGACTCATGCCTTACCCAAGGCAGTCTGGCTGCTGGCATATAAAGCATGAAAGCCGATGATCTTTGAAAGAAGAGAGGATCCTACAGTGAACACACATATGGCTCAGTTCCTGGCCAGAAGGTGGGAGGGGTGGAAGCGTTTCTAAATGAGATAGGCTGGGAGGCTGAGGCTCGCAGGTGTAGAACAGTTTCTCCCCAGTGCTGCCCAGCTCTGTCCTCCTGACCTGCTGCCACATGCACAGCCCCTTGCCTCTGGAATTTCCCTGAGCTAGCAGTTTTCCAAGCTGAGGAGGCTTGGGGGGTAGGGAAAAAACATGCAGGAACAGTGCCTGAGCCAGGCATGGCTGACATGAGGGGGACATCGTATGCTCTTTTGCCCTTTGCAACATCTGTCCTGTAGCACCGAGGTGGCAGAAAAGGACAGGCAGTTCTCATGGTTCTGGTGGACCTTCACCTTTCCCTCTAGCTCTTCAATCATCCTCCATCTCCCCAACCCCCAACAGTTCCAGAACTGCCCTTCCCATTCTGCCTCACTCTCAAAAGTCTCCCCATCCTCTCAGCCCCCTTCTCACACCAGCTCCCCTCAGCACTGTCCCACCCTTCTTTGCCTGTCCCTTTGCTCCTCCCCAGACCTATCCTCCCACACCTCCTATGCTTCTTTTGCAGCTTCCCTCCCTGGAAGGCCACTCTACAATCTCTGTTTTCTGCTTCTCTGGGCCATCTCTGCACCCTTCCTTCCTTGTCTGCTGCCTGGGGCCACATCTTCCCCTCTGGCAAACAGTCACCCCTCAGGACCTACTGTGGTGTTTCCCACAGACCTCCCCACAGCTGCCAACCCTTTCCCACAGCTGTTTCCTCCAGAAGCACCACAGTGGCTTGGCAGGCTGGACCAGATTTCTACCAGCAGCCAATAGGGAGGCCAGCCTTCACCTTGGGTTGCATCCTGCTCTCCCTCGCCTCCTCTCCAGGCTGTGGCTGTGGCTGGGTTGCCCTTGACAGCCACACGAGCTGCCTTCCCCAGCCCACAGGCTGTTTTCAGGGCCTGGACACCCCGGAGCTGCTCATCGGCTTTGGCAGGGCAGCGTAAATGTCACGTCCCTGCCTGTTCCCAGGCTGATGCCTGTTCCCGGCCCGGAGCCATGCCCGCATGTCTCCCATTATGTAAGGCCTAATGTGGATGGGAGCTGGGAGGCCTCGGGCTGGCTTGTGCTCCATGAATGACAGCTGCAAAAATGAGAGGGGAACTATTTTTAAACCTCCCCCTGCCCTCCTTCTCCAGCTCTTTTCCCCACAGCCTCAGCCAGGCTGTGTGGATGGCCAGCCCATGGGGGCAACTGGTCCTGCTGGGCTCTGCCAAACAGGTCCTGAGCCATTCTTTGTACTGCCACATGGAACATGCAGCACCTCAGCACAGGGTGGTGGTACCCAGAAGGATGTATCCTCTTCCAGCCCTCCTGGGCCATCAACAGGCCCCTGACATTCTCTCCTTCACCTCTCAGAGCCCTGCTTGTCAGCAGGACCAGCAGTGTTCCTTTCTTTCCCCCAGCCTCTCTCTGTAACTTTAGAAAGGTCATTCCCTCCTCCTTGAGCCACAGGGTTATCACAGTTCCTTGGAGAAGAGAAGAAGGGATCTAGAGGGGGAAAAACCTATCTTCTACTGCAGAAACATGATACCCCAGCACCACCCTGTCCCTCAGAGTGAGGGCAAGAGACAGATGGTCTGGAGCAAGGACCTGCATAATCTCCCACTGAGTGTTGTTGGCACAAGGACCAGTAGGGAAGAGGCAAGGTGGGTGAGGAGCTGTCTAAGAAAGGGGCTCTGACAGTCACAGGGACAATTGTCAAAACCAGCAGTGTTTTGCCCCAGAATGCTTTAAACAAGACACCCTCAAGTCAGAGCATTGGAAGAAGGCATGCAGGGGGTGGACACTGCCCATGTGCTGCCAGTTTGGCTCTGAATAAAGACTCGGTTCTAGGATTTTCCCATCAAAGAATTGTCTGGAGAGACCAGTAAATATGAGGTACCTCTTCACCTGGCATTGCAGGTGCTGCTTTAGACACCCCTCCTCAGGAAAGTTGGAGCTGGCCTGTAGAAGGTACAGAGCAGGTTTGTGAGTGGCCATTTTGAGTGTGGAGCTTGTTTACTCTAAAACAGGAGAATTTGAGAGGGAATGGCATCCATGTATCAAAAATATATGCTAGGGCAAATGTTTAATTTGTTCTCTTAAAAGCTCATCTGGATCATAAATACATTTAGAATTAAAATTAGAAAGAAGTTCCTAGCCAGCCATGGTATAAACTTCTGTGACAGCCTGTCAGGCTGGAAGGTGGGCAGAAGAAGCCTAATTTGGTAAGAGACTCAGCAGGCTGGTAGTCACTGCATGGCAGAAGAGGAGGGAGCCCAGAATGAGCCATACACAGGTCTGAAATGAAGCTTGCAATCATGTCCCCAAACTGGTCCCCAGAGGTATTGGTACAGAGCTGAAACCGCAGTGTATTGCATCCTCTGTAGGTTGGTTACATATCATTAATGTCATGCTTCAGGGTCCTCCCAGATCTTTAAAGAGGCAAGAAAGAGGTCACCTCTTTTCCTTCTGGGTTTTTAGGAAATGAATTTCCTTCATTTCTGTAACCTCTCTGGCCACAGCCGCCACGGGGCTGGGGTGAAGCAGGGAGGAGAACAGGGTCACTCGTGCTGCTCTTAGTCACGCTTTGGGTGTGCTGGTTTGCCTTGCTCACAGGCTCAAGACAAAGCCAGCTCTAGGGCGAGGGAAGCATTTCCCTCAGGCTTGGTGTGCTGCGGCAACCCGGGGAGCTTGAGGTGTTGCTCACAACGGCAGGCAATGCCCTTCTGGGACTCCTTGGCCCCATTTGCCCTGCGCAGGTCCTTGGGGAACACTAGAGACACTTTTATTCCTCCCACTCACTCCTGCTGCTGTTTGCATCCTTAAGTTTCTGTGGACTTGGCAACGGGAAGGGAGAAGGTGCCTTTAGTAATTCAGGACTTTCCCGAGGTGGTCCCCAAGTGTCTTGACTCAGGCAGGCCCAAAAGAGTCCAAAGCCTCAGCCCTGTTTCAGCGCGGCGCGGGGCCCGCACTGTCACAAGCACCTCAGCCTTTGCGACCTGCTATTTGTGCCTGCCCCGTGTCCCCTCACTGCTGGGGCTGCAGCGCACCCCTGCCCTGGAGCGGGAGCCTCCGTGAGGGTTGCGGGGAGTCAGCTCGGAGGACCGCGGAAAGCAGGAGGCCGAGGCCGCTCCTCACCCTGCCGAGCCCCAGCCGAGTGGTGCCGGCGCGCCTGAGCCGGGCTCTGAGGCGGGCGGGGCCCGGGCGGGGCGGTGCGCGCGGCGGCAGCGCCACCTCGCGGCGCCGCGGGAGAGCGCGGCCCGGCCCGGCCGCCATTTGCGGCGCCGCGGGGGCCGTGAGGGGACGGCGGGGGCTGCCTGCCCGCGCCCCCAGACCGTGTCACACCACGGGTCTGCCCTGCAGTACGACTGTCGCCTTAGAATGAAGATTTGGAACGGCAGCTTTGCCCTGGCTGCAAGCAGCGTGCAGGAGCAGAACACTGTAGCAGCCATGGCTTGATGGACTGAGGCAGTATGCGAATTTAGGAGATGAGATTATTTCTTCTCAAATGATGTATTTTACATTTTACACCCTATAAAGCTTTAGGAACAAATTAGCAATCATCAGGACAAAATGAACGCACCAGCAGCCCACGAAGACTGAAGCAGCAGCTGCTGGGAGCCCCCCCGCCCTTCTCCAGCACGGGTGGGTTGAGCAGCACCGCGGCCCCGGGGCAGCCACAGCACCGAGCCCAGGGCAGGGCGGCCCTGCCGCCGCCTCACTGCCACCGAGGAACACGCACATGGATCTGGCTCACAGCCTTGCTGCTCCAGCCTTCAGCCGGGGGTGGGGTGGGGGATGAGCCTGCTCCTGCAAGCTGGAAGCTTATTTCGGGAATAAAACATACAAGAGCCCGTTTTAAACATAAAAATTGTGATCAGGCACAGAGGGATAAGGTACATGAATTCATCTCTTGCAACATCTGGAATACTGCCAGCAACTTTCCACTCCACCTCCCAAGCCAGCCTTTCACCTCCTCTCCTTTCCTTATGGGAGGAAGGCTAGTCCCATAATTGCTCTTTTGCAATTATTTTCCAGGGACACTCCACCCACTTAAGCACATGTCTATCATAGCTATACCGTCAGCTTCTGGCTTTACTCTCTTATTGTCAATTTGCTCTCCATTTCCTCAGAAGCCTAGGACACATTTTCTCAATGGCCATGTCCAGCCAACAACCACAGCCAAGAGCAAGCAAAAAGCCCCAAGGCACTTGGCAGCTGCAGCTCTTGCACATTTCTCAACCACAGCCTTCCACTGCTGCTTCAGAGTGCTACAGACCCAACTGGAGACAGATCCTTTCTGATCTTCTGGTGGATCAGAAGTGGATCTGGTGTAGCCAGCAGGAGCAAAAATGAGTACCAATGCATCTAAAGTCCCAAGATCAGCACATCATCCCAAAACACAACAGGAAGAAGGCTGAGTAAGCCGTTGTCATATTTCAGATCACTAATAGCTGCAACATTTCCCAAAGGGAACTAGTAATATAATGTGCAGAGTTAGTACATTTATAAACTTACTCCCCACCCACCCAAGAGAACATTCAAGCTCCCTGAAAAGAAGGCAGTGTAACAAACATTGGTGCTGCTGCCAGCTGATATTCCAACAGGGAAAAAATGCCAAATATCCTCCACTGTGTTAAGGCCATGTAACACCAGAAGGATACATCCAGCACAGCCTTGCATCCACTCAGTTTCTAGGGCAAATCCTTGGCTTGGCCATGTCAAGTCCTTGGCCTTTGGTATGTAGTACAGGTCAGGCCCCTCCCTCTAGAGGAAAGGTTTCTGCTTTCATAAACAAATTGTCTGGGTCAATAATCCTGCCATGGCTCTGGAAGACAGCCAGAGAAAAACAACTCACTGACAGTTTGTTTGTTCCTTGCTACCACCCTCCATCACTAATCATCCAAGATACCTTTTATAAAAGTGAAAATCCAACAAAGATCCTTCCTGCAGTTTATCTAGAGATTATACTGAAGCACCAGTAATCTTGTCTACCTTGAAAGCACGTGTGAGATGCAGTGAATATATAGAAAACAAATTTCTTACCAGGTTGATCTTCAATTACCAGTTTTTGGAAAACAAAAACAAAGAAACCCAACCACCAATGAAAAAAACAACAAACCAACCAAACCCCTCAACAAATCAACCAACCAACCAAGGTTTAGTTAAAAAAATGCATAGAAAGGTACAGAGAAAGCTGTCCTCATGGAAAAAAAATTTACTTATTCAGAACCTTACTTCTTCCCATGGAAAAAAAGTAAAATTCTGATTACTCTGTGGATGTTCTCAGGCCCAACGTAACAAAGCATGGTCCAAGTGTCTGCGGCTGACTTGTTCTCAGATTTTTCCTCCTACCTGAGAGTTCAACCAAGAGTCATTGCAGGACAAACACAAAACCTTGCAATGCTTTTGAAATCAGTTAATCCAGAAAATAAAAGCAGGGAACTGTATACCTGTTACCAAGCACATTTAACACATGGGAAATGCACAGCAAGAACCTGCTTCCAAAAGGTGATCAGCTGCTTTAGTGTCTACCAGCTTCACTGCAAACTGCAGGTGTAATGCTGGCAGTGGAGCTGTACACCACACAGTATGCTATCTAGAGAACAAAATTACTGGATCTCAGCATAGTGGAATATACATTTTATTTCTTAAAAAGGAAGGGTACTAACAGAAGTTAATACAGTCAAAATTTTACATTTTAAACAAAAGCTTTTCTTTTTCTTAAAAACCAGTTACGAGCAGAGAGGTGAGAGGATTTAAACTACTCACAAAATCCAAGCCGAAGACTTTGAGAATCTGTGGTTTATACATTTTAAAAAGTGTAATAAACGGAAATATAAAATAATACCAACTCTGTAATAGTGAAATGCCCTTTCCTCATTAGATTGCTGTTTAAGCACCTTTATTTTCACCCATCAGCTGCCAGGAGTGTTTAGGTTTATGTACAAAATAATCAGTTTGGGACAGAAGATTCATATATAAATTAAAACCATTTATGGCAATACAGTTTTACCCAGCTGCTTTACAAGCTTTATTATCACTTTCACTTCTATGGAATTTTTCAGTCAGGATGATCTCAAATGCTCTTGATGGACTGCTTCAAAAAGCAGCTACATATACAGGAATTATATAGACAACCTCAAGGAGTAGACATCCAAGAGATTCAACAACTTAACACACAGTAAAACTAAGATCAGATTTGTATCTTATATAAATACTGTGCAGATTTATCATCCATCCCACTGAATGAATGGGACAGATCAGTGTCACATCTGAAGACAAAAAAATACTTCTATCCAAGAGGCAACAGAATTTCAGGCCAAATATAGCAGATAGGAGTTCCCTCAAATTATTCAGTTAAAAACTGTATGTGTCTGAAAAAGCTTAACAAGAACAGAGTTTTCAGAATAACTTGCACATTTACTTAGCTGTTTCATAGCTATTTTACAGCCTAGAGACACTGAGAGAGGAGGAAAGAAAATAGAAGAAAATAAAAAGAGATGCCGTTGTCTCTGCCCACTCCAAAAGATGTGGCTTTGTCATTTATGGAACACAGCAGACACAGCTGTTACCAGAGAAGAGACTGCTCCAGTACAGCATTGAAGACAAAGTGACATGATGGCTGGAGAAAGTGTCATCACAGGCTAATTTCTTTACATGAAGGCTGATGGATTAATCTCACCTCCTCCTCAAAACCCAAGCGTTCAGATTTCCTAGCAGACTACTTATGATTCTTACTCCACTGTTTTCTATTTTTTTTCTTTTCAACACAAGATAGAAAAGGTCATGAAATCTGATGAAAGGTCCAGCTGTGCAGCATCCAGTGAACATGTACTCAGCAAAAGCACAAGTCATTAATCACTTTCTTTCTCTCTCCACACCACAACAGGAAACCTGTGTCATCTATGTACATAATGGAACTAATAAAGATGTAGACTATCTAAGTCACAAAGGAGCTTCAGTAACAGTCACTCACTGTTGCACTGCAACTTGCTGCAGTCTGGCTGAAGGGTGGACACAGATCTGTTTGAGCCAAAAGAGAGAATAGTTAAAAAAACCACACCCAACAAAAACCACCCAGCTTTAGTTTTCCTCAGTCACTGAAGTTTACAAATAATTTAATATTGCTACTTTCCAAATGCTACTCACAAACAAATCAACTGTCCAGCAAACAGGATGGGAAGAGTAGAATTATGAATGTAATAGGTGACTACTGTTAAAGAAAGACTGGAAGAGAATCAGTTCCCTCAAAATCTTAGTTTCTCTGCTTAAGTAGCTCATTATTATTTTTAAAACATTTTTTGTTGATTGAAAGCATCACAACTAGACTAGAATTCCACAACATCAATCTTTGTTTTGATTTCTGTAGTTCTCTAGGAAAGAAATAATCCCAAATCAAGCTACATGAAGCATTAACAATATTCAGATATTACAATGGAAGCACTTATTTATTACTTCATAGAACAGATTAGTTTTAAAAGTGTATTTACATGTTCTAAGTTATACAAAATACAGTATTCCAATAATTATGTTAATCACCATATTTCAGACAACTTCACATAAAAGTGCGGAGGATGCATCCATCCCTGATCCTGGCCAGTAGCGAGCGGTCACCGCAGTGGGACAGGTGAGAGCTGCTATCGTGCCCCCTGGAGAGAACAAATCCCACCATCCCTTCTCACTGAAACAGCTGCAGATCTAGGAAAACATTCAGGCAGGTACACGAGCAAGGTTTGTTGAGACCCACAGACCAAAATCACATGCCTTAATTTACTAGACGTATGTGAAGTACATTTTAAAGTTTTTTACAGATGTTGTACAGCAAAGGGCTTCTGCTCATGCCTTAGTTAGGAAAATGAAGTAACAAGGGTTTTGGCTATATAACAGGCACCCATATTACACTTAATATCAAGAGCCCTCTAACTACAACTGGACAGTGTGTTAGGACACAATTCTGCAGCTGACTGCCTGGGCAGAGCTTCACATTCAATAACAGATCCTGTGAAGTCCACATGGTTCTCTACAGATATAGGGCTCTTCCCATGCAGAAATGACAGCAGAATTGAGGCCTTAAAAGATTGGGGCCTCAGATAGTAGTTTCCTCATGAGACAGCACTGACCAGGTCACATTGGCAGGTCAAGTCCCAGCGCAACAGCACACTTAGTTGAAGCAACAGCTATTTTTTCATGCCTTTCTGCAGTAACTCTTCTCCCTATCTGTATATTCCTTTCTGGACTGTGGAAGTAGGACCAAGACAAGGAGATTCCCAAGACCTAAATAATTACTTATCTTCAGTATGATGCTAAACTGAGGGGATTCAAATTGGCCTAAAATTGTAAACAGTGAAGAGTCAGTTTTAACAATTTTGCTCAGGTCAGACTCTTGCATTACTCTCCTCTTCCTCTTTCATTCTTTGCTCTCCTTGCAAAGTATCTATGTCTATATCTACTCAAAGGATTCCTTTTTCCCTGTAGGTGCCTGAACTTCAAGAAGTTTGCATTCCAAAAGTGACTTGTGAGGGATAGCAGACTATCAAACTAACAAATTACATCCATATGCCAATGTGCATTATGAGGAGTTAAATCACTGTAATTTCTCAATTAGCATTATGTTAGCATCTCCACAGATATTTAGTTAAGCTTATTCTTTCTACCTTTCTCCCAGTCTTCAACTGTGAGTTTATCTATCTTCACCATGTTACAGTGGCAGATATACAGACCAGAGTAATTATCTGAACATCTAGAAAGCCAGTCTGAGCCTTGTAGTGCTGCAAAGGCACAATGCTAGCACTAACAAATGATTTTGCTCTTTATGGATTTAGGTGTATGTTGCCAAAAATAAGAGATTTAGGCACTAAGATAAATTTGCATTTCTCATCTTGTGCTTAGCAACTAAAACTAGAAGGGTGAACAAAAGCCTATCTGGATTTTACAAAGGTCTGAGATACCTTCCTCTCACTAAAAATGAAAGCACCTGATCACAAGGAACAAAGTATTTTTATGCTCAGGTGGCTTACAATACCGAAGCAGCAATATTCTCCTCTGTGCAGGTCCATTATTTTTTGCTATCTACAAAAAAAAAAAAAAAATTTCTGCATAAGTGGTTTTATTACAGCATTCCCAAAGCTGCTGGGCTTCCACTGCACCTCCCAACTGGAAATTGATTTGGTACAAATAGTAGCAGGCCTGCAGATAATGCTGAAAGTGATCTCTAGTTAGAACACCTTGGGCACTCAAACAGCACAGCAAGGAAATGGAGAATTGTCCGAGAAGACATAAAATGTTACTGCAAAAAGATGCTTAGCAATAAACCAAACAACCCAAAAACATTTCTCCTCCAACACAAGTTCATAATACACTACTTTTTCACTCTGTCCATGGAGGACCAAAAAAAAAGCAGAGTTCAGATTATCTGAATATCAAAATTATTAGGACCAGTTTACCAACACTACACCTGCAATCTGAGATGTATCCACCTTATCCCAGTACAGAATGCTTCAGAGGAAGGCAAAGATACCCATGACTCCAGCACTTGCTAAAACTTTACAATAACCACATAAGAGTAAAGACTTTTTCCTGTGGGAGTTAATGAGATCTTTGATACCAGCTTCAGTGGGAGCAGATCTTGGCAACAGGTGAAAGATTAAGCTTTTTGGAATTTTTAGACACAAACCCACTATACGTAGATTAGATCATCATGTATGAAAGCAATACTGTATTAAAAATTGCACATTATTTATTCATAGCTGCTGTCTTCTAGAGTAAAACAACACTTGTTGTCCAGAAATTTCATCCACAGTTTATATATTTTCAAAGTTAGTACTATGAAATGGCCATGTGGTGTCAATCTTCTTCCTAATGAAAGTACAGTTGTCATGAACTGCTCTCTTTCCTGGCAATCCCTGCAGTGATGCTGAAAGGTACACATGCCCTTTATTCTCTCCCCTTGGAGATGGTCCCTTTGTGGAATGGGGTAGGTTGGCATCAGGCAAACTTATGGCCTCTACAGAGTATGTTCCAAGGCTAGAGAACTTCAAACCCTAACAGTGTCAATTCAGCATCTTTTAACATTCAAATTGAGCTAAAAGAATATTTCTCTTCTTATGATCACTAAGAAAACATACCCAAGTTATCACTTACAGATAGGATTGTCATCCTAGTCAAAGAAACAAAATGATAAGAGTGAATCATTCTGAGAGGAGCAGGGAGCTCTGGAGCAATAAACTTAACTTCCTGAGACTGCAAAAACTGAGAAAGGAGTTCAGCATTGCACAGTATTTTCTGTCTGGCTATATCTGCACTCCTTTAAATAGTTACTACCCTCTCATCTATTTTAAAGATACTTCTTCTTAATAACAACAACACCAAATTCCCCAGATACAAAAGTTGAGCTGCACTCACCCTAAAGTGCGATTTTCCAGTTTTGCAACCCGTAGACACATAAATCACAGATTGTGCAAATCTGCATTGTCCTACAGGGAAGCACAAATGTTTGCTAACAGTCTTCTCTGAAACAAAGATCTAATGAACATTCACTGTTAGTTTCCACTGTGTAAGCTTTTAAAATAACAGAAATAAAACAATAGAATTGCACATGCTAATCTCATTGACTGAATATTTTGCTGTTAAAATGTTATGACATAGCGCAAAACCAAATCCTGTATACAATATGTAAGTATTTAAAAGATACTCCTAAGTACAGTAGGATCCAAATGAAGCAACTTCTTTGCCCAGCTATTTAGCTTTTGGTTTTGTGATTTAAACAGGAAGCATGACATTTAAGAACAGTCAGGGCTAACTGCTGTCATGGTTGTTTGTTTTCTTGCTGGTTTGTTTTTCTTAATCCATGGTTTGGGCCTTTATCACCAAAATAAAGCAAAAACCAGTACATACCAAAAAATCAGTCCAAATCAGCAGTACTCAATACAGGTAGAGATATATGCTGCCATATCAGCAACATGGAACTAAGATATTTATCTGTTTGATACAAATATCCCAAGATTATCTCAGAGCTTTATAATAATACACTCATAAGTATACTTTGGTAGCCAGCAAAAAATTAAAAACTCTTTCTTTACTTCAGTACATTGTCCATTAAAAATGATAGGTCAAAAACTACATTTAATATATAAGCTCTGTACAAAGGTTATGCTGTCAAACACAGGTTATGAATCCTCGCTTTTGATTTTTTTTTGTTTTTTAAATTAAGCTTACAACGTTAGCTGCTGCTTCTCACATTTTTCTCTTTGTATTTCTGCTCTGAAATTAGGGGTAGAATCTCTTGGGTAAACACAAAGTCAAAATAATTGTTCAATATGATAGCACTGAGCTATGCTGGTAACTAGTCATGCCTCATAATTTTGGCACTTGTGCTTCAGAAAGCTTTCAGGGTTTGTTTTTTTTTGAGGTGTATGCTATTCATTAATCTCTAGGCATAAACATACTCCTGTCTTACAAGCTCCATTTTGGCTCCAAGCATGGCCCTGTACTCCTTTCCTAGAAAGTAACTACTCTTGCTCTTCCCACACAGATTTAGCTCTCAAGCTCCCTTAATATAAGAGCAGATTCTTGTTATGCTGATGAAATTCTTACAACGGAACTTCCACCTACTTCCTCCATCTTCTAAACACAATAAACATCACCACAATCCATCCAAGCTTTCATCTACCCTCCCACATGAGCACAAGGGTCCTCACTCTTAAGCTGCCCATTGTAACTGTGGGATATCATTGGCTGTTTCACCTTCAGCACCACAGTTGTCCTGCGATCAAGAGACAGAAAATGGTAATATGGCAACTAATAGCCATTGTTTCCTGGAGCTAATACTCATTTGGTAGTTTCAGACTGCCAAAAGACCTGGAGATCAGCAGCTCAGAATAGCACCTTTTCCATGACTGCTAAGTTGTTAGCAGAAGAATAGATCCTTTTTCAGCAAGATACCATAAAAGAAAGTGAGCCCCATAAATGAACTAAAGGAAAAGCAGGTTACAGCAGTGTAGCTGTGGAGCAGGAAAGCCACCGACGTGGGTTATTATTACATGGGTCATTTGATAGAGGTTTATTACTCCCTGTATGGCACACTGTGGTGCTTTCTGGATTATTTCAGTACATCTGCTGTAATCTTCTGCACTGAAGTCTCACACGTTACGGGCTGCTGTCTTCCCAGTGTCTTTAGTTCTGCACTCACAGTACTCCACAATACGCTACACTGTACCAGAAGGGAGCTGCAGTATTAAATAAAACTCATTATACTGCAGGGAAAAGAGTCTTAAAATATAGCAGTTCTTTATATATACAGACACTTTCATTTAAAACTCCCTCTCTTCTTCCACTTGAGTGCCAAACGAAGAGTCACTATTCACACAGGCTGTCAACAGACTTTGAGACATGAACTTTGAGTGTCTTGACAAAACCCCAGTAGGTAAGCTTATTGTAGTTCATAGTTACAGTGAGAAAGACAGATAAGAAAGCCATATACAGAATTAAGGAGACTTTGCACTTTTCATCATGCCCAGCCCTGGGTAGTCAGATGGGGTACTTGCAGGCAAGGAGGCAGGCAGGGTCATCATCAGTTGTTTGTGTTGGGACACCTCATAGATTTCACTGCTCACTCTGAAGACTGGCGATTCATGTGTGCTTTTTAGTTTCTTTGTTTTTAAAAGTCTTTAAAGTTGCATCACTCGGAATCAGATAAGTCACTTTAAACAAAGCAAAGTGTTTAGTGTGACAATTTATTTATAACATACTTCCCACCATCACCACCACAAACCACCCTGTGAAAGAAAAAACCCCTGCTGAAAGGGTGACAACTTTTAGTATGTTTGAAAGAAATTAGACCAACACTGCATCAAGAGCCACTCTAGTCAAATTAAGAGCATAACAGCGGGGGGCGGAGGGGGGAATAGTTCAAAGCATACATTAGGTGTTGTGGATTAGCCTGCTTCTCCACTTCCTTAAGAATTCAACACAAAAATGCTCTAAACTCATAATTTCCACATTATGTTTAAAAGACAAGCTAGTCTTTAGTATAGAAAATAAGCCCTAATGCTTTTCTAATGTATTTTCAGATTTCAATAGAGGAACTGCAACTACCCGCAACATCACCATCCCACATTTACTCCTTAATATTTATATTATCCCAGCAAGTATAGCCTAAGAGTTCTGACACAGCCACTCTTTTAAGACAGCTTCTCTTGTTATGAGGACTTCTAGACATATACTTCTGGTAAAGCTTCTACTTCTTGCAGTTGTAGGTCGTGTAGAAGGTCTCAACATCACACACAGCGTATTATTTTCTTTTAACACCATATATTGTTGACGCAGTGCTTGGTGCTGAGAATGGATTACTTCCCAGAGGGCAAATCTTGTGTGCTAATTTTCTATCAGGAAACATGCTGGAGACAGAACCAGCAAGCGTGGAGAGACCAGATATACTGCTACACAGGAGACAGTGAGGTAAACGGTTTGCGCTTATAGTGGGTGTAGCTTATCCCATAGTGTGATCACGAGGCAAAGGACCAAAACTCTTTCTCAATCTCTTGCACAACAGGTAAGGTGCAGTAAAATAACAGTGGCTTGTTTACTTCTTTAAAAAAGCCCCTTCTTTCAAAGCATAAGGTGCTGGCCATTTTTTAATAGCTGGGACTCAAGGTTCATCCTAATGAGCCAGACCTCTTTTTCTAAATCTCCCTTACTTCTCAGTTAAGTGCAACATGCTGCTTTATCAGCAGTTCAAGAAGAAAGACCCCCTAAGGAAAAAAAGGAGGGGTGGTGGTAGAAATACAATCTAGAACCCACATCAAATTATTTTGTCCACATATGTAAAAAGAGTGATTCACTATTCTCTCTCCTTGGTTTCTGCAGGTTATTCACGATTAGAACCTATCAAGACATTTAGACAGTATTGTAATCTAAACTGCACTGACTCCATTCTGCATAACATTCATAGATTAACCTTGCAATACTTCTGTTTTTACAAGAGATTGAATGTTTTCCTGTATTCCTGTCCTAAAGGTTCTCCTATTCCTCTTCAGCAGGAACAGCGTTCTATACAACAGATACTTTCTAGTGCCTCTGAATGGGAGAGGAAACAATTTCTTGATGCTGCCCAGCAACATCTACTTATATTCTAAACTTATGTTTTACACTTTTACTGGGAGGGGGAGGTGGAAGGGAGAGGAGAAAAGAGCAAGAGCTTGAAAATTAACCATAAAAAAAAAAAAAAAAAAAAAGAGAGAGAAGAAAGAGAGAGAGGAGTGGAGAGTCTCCTAGGCTCTTTCTCCACTTAAAAATGAAGGTTAGAACAGATAGCAAAAGCTCTTTCCAGTCTGGAGGGATCCACATTTATTCCTCGAGACAGGTGAATCTGTTCAATTGTATGACATCAGAAAATGTTCTATCAGTGTTGAAAACAAGGTTCTAAATATGGACACTAAGATTATGGACAACAGAATGATCAGGAGAGGGCCTGAACGAGCTGTGCCAACAGAAACAGGGTTTGTTTGTGTTTTGTTGGTTTCTTTCTAGTGTAGATGCAAAATGGCAAAGCCTCCATAAACTTTATTTCTGGGAGTCTCTACAGAAGGCAGAGAAGTCTAAGAGGCTAAAACAAAGAGCCCTAACAAGGAAAAGGGTGTGCTTACAAGGGTCCGTATCTGGTCTCGTATTTAGAAACAATGTTCTTGCATCGTCCCACTTCCTTGCGCAGCTCTGCCACCTCCGTCCTCAGGGCTGTGTTCTCTTTCTCAAGAAAGGCCGCCCGAATTGTGATCTGATTCTCCTTTAACCGCCGGGCGTCACGGGAACGCTTTGCTGCCACATTGTTCTTCTTTCGCCTTGTCCAGTATTTTTCATCCTGTATTAAAAAAGAGATGCCAAACTGACAAGTGTATTGGAGACACCTCTTTATTGTATAATGATATTCACACTGACTGCTCTATTGAGGAATCTCCTCCATAGGTTTGCAGGGCTCGGACATCAAAATGGAGACCATGCAGTGCTGTAAGATTTCATCTTTACACAGGTCTTCTTTTAGGATTAACCAAGTGGTTTGCTAAAACTAAAGAGATTTAGAGACTTGGGTATTAAGAAGCCGTCCAACTGAAATGCTTCCTTTACTTAGTTTCAATTCAGGAGTGAACTTTTACATAAAACCACCTGTTCTATTGTGTCTAATCTGTCCAGATTGGATACAATACTGGGCAAATATAGACAACGGCCTTCAAAAGTGCAGGTGATGAGGATTTGACTTGATAGCTCTTCTAATTTCTGTGTATAGCATGATCAGTTGCTCCTTGCCAGTAATTAGCTCATGATACCAAAACCTGCAAACCAGCAAGCACAGCAGCTGGCTTGCCAATTCTATTCTTGGCAGTGCTTCTGACCAATCATGTAGGTAAACTGCATTAGCTCTCTATGTCAAAGTGTTCGGACAAAGAGTCAGAAATTTTTATCAAAGCCTAGAAGAGTTTACAGCAATAAATCTGTTACCTTTTGCTCATCTGGGACAAAAACCTTCTTGGCTTTTTTAATCATAGGTTGTGGTTTCAGATCCTCTTCAGTAAACTTGTGTTTGCGAGGATTGAAGAGCTCACCGCCAGGCACACTGGACAGAACTAAATCAGCAGGGTCAGGGTTGAAATTCACCTCAACTTCTACGCAGTCAGGATCAATGGGACTGGGTGTATTTCTCTCATTTTGTGGTGGGGACTCTGGCAACAACAGGAGAAATTACAATATATTCAGCAGGATGAAGAGAATCAACAAAGAAGCCAACTTTATTGCCCAGTGGTGAGAAATATCTCATAGAATTAGTTGGTGCTTCCCTGAGGTGTGGTGGGTGCTGTATTGCTGCTGGTACAGAGAAAGAGTTCACAGTCCAGTCTGTAATATAACCCTAGAAGCATATGCCAGAATAACAGATATGAGTAGACAGATGCAGGACAGGAGTTAATGCTTCCTTGGCAAAAATTACATGCTTTGCACACACAAAAAGCACCTTCAGTGGAGTAAGAAGGGAGAAACTTGTATCAGCCTGAGTTTTGTACCATACAAATCCTTACAGAAACAAGCCTGCCCAAAGACCCCTGTCCCTGGGACCTTCAAAGGTCAGACAAGTAGACTTCCAAACAGCTGACTAAATAAAGGAGGATTTGCTACAAATGCAACAGTATTCTTCTTCTTTTCCACATGGAAATAAATGGCCCAACAGAGATGTCTGACACTGGTAGTGCTCATATGAGCTTTATCATACTAATCTATTGTTTACAAAACTTCATATACATGAGTTGCAAAACTGCATGTCACTGCCATGTGCAGTAGTGATCAATAAGTTTTGCATAGGAATTCCATGTTATCTTTCCCAGAGATTCACAAAAGAGGTCCAGAGCAAAATGCTTTCTTTAAAGCTTGCTCATAAAATAGTACTGTGATGGCTATCATATTTAAACTCTAAATCTAGGGCAAACTGAGCAGCTGAATTCTTTAAGAGAACATCTCCATAGTACAAATGAAGTTTCCTAGTACCATTTAAGCACAGTTTTGTTTGTTTGTTCCTCCATTCCCACTTCAAAGCACCACAGAACATCAAACTGCATCATTAAAACACCTTTTCCAAGTGTCTGTTTTCACATTTCCCAGGCTACCACAATAACGATTGCTTCATTGTTTTTCTATTTAACATTGTTATTTGAGGTACATTAAGTTCACGTAAGTTCACCCAAGTAGACCAAGGTAATAAAAATGACTTGTGACAAGCTATCAAATCTGTTGTAAAATTACCTGAGAAAGTAAGAAGCTGGACAAGTTGAGAAAATCCTGTATTAACAATACCAAGAAAGCAAATACTTTATGTTGCTATTTCAGCTCTTATAATTTCAAAAGCAAAACAGACTGCACACTGATAGACAAACAGACTGCACACTGACAGACACTCATTCTTTATAGGATGGAAAGAGAGAAAGAAAAGGAGAGGCAGCATCTTCATGAATTGACACATGAACTATGGCTCTACACTGAGCATGTTTAACTGTAACCTGCCACAGCAAACACTGACATGTTAGCATATCTCCTTTTTGATCTACAGAGCCATCTTTTAATATGAGAATAACAGAAATCCCTCAGAGCACATATTATTCCATATACCTGTGCTGGAGGCTGCTTCAGATTGCTGGTAAACTGCAGTGGAAGAGGAAGATGCAGGAGAACCAGTGGAAGCACCGGCAGATTCCTTCCCTTCCAACTCAGCCACAGGCAAGAGTGGATTCTGGTTCAAATCCAGGTGAGTAGGGCTGGAAGGAATTCCATTCTCCAGCAGGAACTCATCCAGATCCATGTACTCCAGGTGGAAAGACTCGCCATCATAAGGAATAGTTTTGTCCCAAATGGGTGGCATGAGGGAAGCTGAGACTGCCATAGTGCTGGCAGCTGCTGCCTCATCGTCTTCAAGCTTTATTTTCTCCTTCTCTTTATCTGAAAAATACAAGTAGGTCACTGTACAAGCTGAAACACAGGAGAGACTCAAGGTTTAAGAGTCAAACAAAATCCCCATGAAAGAAAATTCAGCTCATGGCTCTGCCTCATGACATGATCTGGAAAACCAGATGTTGAAAAGGAACATTTCTGTATGGAAGGCTCTAACCCCCCATGATGGCTGGGCCCCAGGCAGCTGAGCAGCCCTGCAGAGCAGCACCTTTGCTGACAGCTTACCAAGGTGCATGGAGCTTATTAACCAGTCACTGCAACACAGCCTGGGTTTCACATGCCCACCTCAGAAGACAACGAAAGTCAGTGTCCCTAAGCAGGATTACATGGGAAACCATTAAGAAAATTCTGACAAGGCTGAGTAGCTTATTCTATGCACAAAGAAGAAAGGTGCAGAACAATAATTTAAATGCGAATGGGAGAGGAATATGGGTTTTCAGATTACATTTGAAAATCAGTCAGAAGGTCCATAGGACACCAGAGACCTGGATGCTTATTGTTCAGCATTTTAGAAGCATTTCTCTCTGAAATGACTCAGCATGTCCACAGAAAGCAATAGCTCCAAGTGCTGCTCACTATAGATGGTTCAGAGTACCTACATATAATTTTCACTCTTTGGGGAGATGTCTAATAAGGCACACTCCCACATCACACCCCCAAGTCACAAGAGACTGATGAATTTTTCTCCATTTACTGTGCTACAGTGCACATATTACAGAAAAATGGCTGTTTCTATGCTCCCCATAGCTACTGAATCTTAACAATTGTCTGGGACAGAATCCAAGCAGAAAACTCAAGTTATGGAATAATTACATAATTTAAGAGATAAAAATAAGCTGGCAGAGAAAAAAATTAAAAATCCAAGTCATTTTCCTGATCCAGTTCTCCATGCAGTTCGATCAGCAGTGAAGGAGGCATTCCAGAAGCAGTGCTAGTACTGCCAGCACTGAGCCAGCACTGCTGTCAAAAGGAAGGAACAGTCACCAGTTGTACCCTCATCACCTGCAAACTGGGCATTACCATGGAAGCCAACAAATACTCAGTTCAATAGAACAGGGACTCCAAGGACATACACTGGACCAAGTTTAGATCTCCAGTATTAAGAGAGATTAGCCCAATAAAATGCACCAATCTTTGGCATTAGGGTTTTCTAGACTGGCTATAACATGCTAAAGGAGCATTTTTCTTTATCGGGGGTGGAAGTGGGGGTGAAACTGGGCTCTAAATCAGAAAAGCCTATTTATATAAAACCTATTCTGATAAAAGCGGCATTCCTTCCGCTGTTGCCTTAGCTGGTGTGGATGTGTGGCTGAAAGAGCTTTTTATGGCTGAAAGAACAGTGCTGCCATACAAAGTAAATTATCTACCGTATTCTGAATATTTTATACAAAAGAAGATACTGATTTTAAACCAAGCAGCCGAGAAAGTATTCACCAGCCACCAGCTTGGGATCAAGAACAAGTACCTAAAGGATACATTAAATTCAGACCAGTGGCTCCTGGACCTAAGCTTTGGTAATATCACCTTGTAGCTTTTGGCCTTCTTGCCACTTCACACTACTCCCTCCAAATCACCATCTTCCAGCTCCTGTTCCTGCTATAAACTCCTTTCCATGGGGAGTTCTGGAGCTTTCCTACCCTTTGCTTGGACAAAGCAAACATGCAGATTAACAGTAATGGTGTAAATAACCAGAATGCTTCTAAACAGCTCCTACTTGAAGCCAGTAAACAAACAGCATCTGCTCCATATCTAAGGAGGACTTCCCTTACTACTGGAGCACACCCCACCAAATTGGAACCAACATTTCACCTGTGAATAGAGATTGTGTACTCCCCAACACTTGATAGTGCCCAGCACAAGCAAACCCAGACTTGCACTGGATATTGTGGATGATATCCTAGCAAATGTAGCACCAAAACAAATCCAAGCAACACTAATGAATTATTTGTAAATAACTATTTCTAATTAGCATGATAAAAAACTTGTGCAATGTCAAGTCAAAATGTCAACTAAAAGAAAAAATTTCTTAACTCTGGAAAACAGTACACCATTGTAAGTTATGTCAGTTTTTATAGTGCTTTTGTTTTGCAACATCTAATAGGACATTAAGGCATAAAAATATTTTTCAGAAGGTAGAAGCTAAAAAGACTACAGTACTTGGATATGTGGCTCTTGTCAGATCTTTTAATGCTCTTTGGATGTGCAGGATCACCCTGCTGTCCTGCAGTAACCTGGAAAAACTGTGGTTCCTCCAATTTCCTCTTGTGATTGTCCCTGGCTCACACCACATTAGATCCTTCCTCCACGTGAGAAAAGCATCTGAAATTTTTTGTCCTTTCGCTACAAGCTGACAACTCAGCAAGCACTGGGCTCTCAGCGCTGTCTTTGTTTAGCTATGCTGTCTCTCTCTCCTCCCTCACTTCTAACAGTATCTGAAATAAAACAGCAGAAATTAACACACATTGGGAGCTCATCTGTTTCAAAGATGATATATAACATGGTAAAACCTTTGTATGATCATTTTTGCATTGATGTTTTCCCACGGGTTTCGTTCTATTAATTTAATCTTTATTTCTGCCACACAACATCCTGCTTGGGCGCACATCTAATGAAACACTAATTAACTTCTTACATCTTGAGGGGGAAGTTTCTGCCTACCTCAGCACAGGGACCTGAAAGATTAATTCTCTTAAGATATTTATAGTGTAAACAGGTATTACCTGACAGCAGAGCTGCAGTATCCTAAGAAGCTCCATTTGCAGTGATTCAAGGTCACCCTGATAAATCTGGACTGTACTTCTGCAGATGATGGCTCATGTCTGATTTAGCCCCCTCATTCTGCTACTGTGACCTATTAACTGGGCTCTACATTTGCTGTCAACAGTGAGGACACCAGTTTATGCTCAGTGACTTAAGTGGACCATTTCAGTTACTGAACTGTTGGAAATACTGCTGTTTTAACCATAAGTAGCAGCATGAAAAGAGCTTTATTCCCTGTCCTGGCTCTTCCTCAAAACCAAAAAACCAACTAAACCAAAAACCAACCAAAAGCTTTTGGCCACCATGCTGTCAAGAGCTAGCCCAGCAACAAACAGAACAAACACTTATTTGACAAACTTCCTCTTGTTCACCAACAAAATATTGTCAAATTATACTGAAACCACTATATATATATATGTATGTATGTATGTATGTATGGGCTGATTGCTCCATAAGTCTTTAGTCCCACTTGTGAGGATGGAACAAGGCAGGTTGCAGGGTTCCCTACCCCTAATGCCCATTACTGTGATGTTTGCTGAGGCATTTCTCCTGCCACAGCAGCATGCAACTGGTGATTAAGGCATCCTTTGGAGAGTATGCAGCAGCTCCTTACTAATGGAAGAGACCTACACTTCTGCTCCAAAATAATAATTGCCTTCCCTTAACTCATGGGACTTTTCCTTTTTTAATAGAAATATCATTATTGTTATTTATTTAATCCTTCCAACTCCCAGCAAGGCTGGTGAGCTGTACCTGGTCCATGGCAGGGTGTTCAAGGGGATGGCATTCTGCTGGAACTGGCTGACCTCCCTCCTCTGCTGCTCAGAGGATTAGAAAGCTGCTGGCTTTGAGTGGGTAGTCAAATCACCCACAACAGTTGGAAAACCCACAGGTATCTTGCACAGACTACAAATGGACAGACACTGCAGCTAGCTGATACAATTCCTTACAGAGTAAGATAGAAAACTGTGGTTTTGTCAATAGGCATTCCAGACAAAAGTACAGGGTCTTTTCTCAGAAAGTTCGCTGAAAGTGCACCACTGGATTAAGTGAATGAGTAATTTTTTAACGTTTGGAGTGTATCACAACGAAAAGAACAGAAAATAATCATGGACCCTCTGAAGTCAATTGAGTCACAGGTCTATTGACGAGCCTTTTGTAAACTAGGAGTTTTGTAAACCTGCTGACAATGAAGGCATTCTTTCTTTTGTCTTGAATATGCAAACAAGTATCAGA
Organism: Ammospiza nelsoni; assembly: GCF_027579445.1. Lineage (NCBI taxonomy): Eukaryota > Metazoa > Chordata > Aves > Passeriformes > Passerellidae > Ammospiza > Ammospiza nelsoni. The sequence goes on from NC_080637.1 coordinate 49,011,580, forward strand.
CCAAAATAAACACAGAGCAACAAGTTCCACAAAGTATGAGTGAAACAGAACAAGGTGAACTAAGGAAATCTATGGAGAAATTTTAAGAACAAGAACAACCTGAACTTTATCACACCATGAATGGAGAGGGATAATCAAGATGAAATGGACTCACTAGCAAGCTTCAGCTGAGCACCTTTATGAACTGGAACAGGGTCATCTAGTAATCAATCTAGTATCAAATGTTTCTAATTTTAGAAAAATGCACTACCTCACAATCATATTAATTTCAGAATTTTACATCTCCATAGGCCACATCACATGATTCTGAACACAGAAATCAGCCCCAAGACAAAGTCACAAAATCCCTATCAGCAACCATACATGAACTGAAATTGCTCCTGCTGGCGCTAACGTCTTTAAAAAGGACTGGGTGCAGAAATATCTTAAGAAATCCCATTATTTTGCAGATTCAAGATTCTGTGTGCTGCAGCATCCTGCACCATAGCAACATAACTGAAACCTTTATCACAAGCTGACTTTTTTTTAGAAGAAAGGAGAAAAAGATAGTCTCCAGAATCACAAAATGGATTTACAGGGTATTGGGCAATATTAGACATGCAAGGTAGGTAGGATCCTCATTGGCAACAATCTTGACAACCTTGCTTATGCCGTGGTTTACCCTGGATGTTGTCTACTGTTCCAAAAAAATATTTTAACCTCAAAATTCACAGGTGTAAGGACTTCTTTTATTATACACTAGCACAGCAGTGCAGACAATCCTGAGCCTTCCTCGAAATGAAATTGATACTCAGAAAGGCAAAAATACTGCCAGATGAGAAGGGGGGAAAACAAGAAAGAAAAGAAAAGCCAAGAAAAAAGAAAGTGTGCCATGAGCACCGAAGACTACAAGCACCAGCACTGCTATTTACACAGCTGCTGTCCACATCAGCAGTGGCAGAGAGGCAGCTCCAGCCCATGCAGGACTGCATGTGCAGGCAGTCACTCATACCCTTATGGATTATCACCGAACCTAATCTGAGGGGATCCGCTGTTTACTCGTGTCATCGGGCAACTTCCCAGCAATTAAGGTCAAGCAAGCCGGGAAACCTTCTCACTGCTGCTCCCAGCTACGCTCCTACAGGCGGGGGAGGCTGCAGACAGCCGAGGGACTAAACCCAGCGTGCCGCGTCTCGGCTCCTGCCCACCCCTCGCTCCCGCAGCGCTCGGTTCTGCCCAGCGCAGGCACCTACACGCTCCGGAGAGGGCGATCCCCGGGAGGCGGGGAGCGATCCCGCGCCGCCGGCTCTTGGCTCGGCCGGCCAGGGGGCGGAGGGAGGGAGGGACGGGGCGGAGGGAGAGGGCCGGGGCGTGCGGCCTCTCCCGCGGGTGCTCCCCCCGCGGCCAGTCCCGCCGTGACCCGGCGGGTCCCGCCCTCCGAGCCACGGGGCGGGAAGGGGGCGGTGGGGGCGGATAACTGGGGGGCGCCGCGCGCTCCCGCTGCCCCCGCGCGCGCCCCCGCGCTCACCCAGGCGCGCCTCCCGCGGCGGGTTCTCCATCAGCTTCTTCAGCACCAGCGGGAACGCGCCCGCCAGGCCCCGCCGCTCCTGCTGCGCGGCGGCTCCCGCGCTCCCCCCGGCTGCAGTGGGCTCTGATCCTCCCGCCGCCGCCGCCTCCTGGTGCGCGGCGCGGCCGGGCATACTCCCCGCGGGCGGGCGGGCTGTCAGCGGTCACCGGCGGCGCGGGGCTGCGGCGGCTCCCCGGGACCCGGCGGCAGCAGAGGCGAAGCGCGGAGCGAACGGCGCAGGCGCGGCCAGCTGACGCCTGGCGCGTGCTTCAGTATTCATGAGCCCCGGGGCCCCGCCCTGGCCCGGCCTCTCCGCGCCCCGGGATTGGCCCGTGGCCCCCGAGGGGGGTGGCCCCGCGCGGTAAGGCCCCGCCTTCCCCGCCCTGCCCTCCCCGCGGCCCGCGCGGGCACGCGCCCCCCGCCCGCCAGGGCACGTGCAGGGGCGGGGCCTCAACGGAGTTCATTAGCATTCGGAGCACCGCCCCCTGCCGCTCCTCCCGCGGGCGCTGCGTCACCGTCAGGAGGGCGGAGGAGGCGGGGGGAGGTAGCGCGCGCGTAGGCGGCGGAGGCCGCGCGCCCCCTGCGCCTCCGCGCGCCCGCCGGTGCTTGAGGGGGCCGCGGCCGAGCGGGCGTCCGTGAGGGCCGTCCCGGCAGCGCGACGGCTGCGAACCCCCTCCCCGCCCTGTCCCGAAAGCAGCGCTCCAGCCCGCCCTTGCGTATCCTCATTTAGGATCCTAAAATCATCTTTCGTGCGTGCCCTGGATTTAATCTCCCTCCGTCCCACACGATGCCCGCAGCGGCGTGCCCTACATAACATGGGCAGGGAGAGGGACTTCACTGCAGTGCTGGCATGGGCAGGCTGCTGGGGGAAGGGAGGAGAGGCCGCGTTTCCAAATTGTCATGATCACAAGAAATTCTTGTGATTCTCCAAGCGGCTCCCTTGCTTTAGCAGTAAGGATGCCATGCTGGGATTTAAGCTGCTGAACACAAGAAGGGAGCAAATATTGCCAATTTCGTTCCCGACAGCACAGGTGGGTACTGAGGAGCCTCTCCCACAAATGAACAAATTCGTAGAAGTGTCATGCTGCAGCCACAGGCTTCTCCTGTCAGCAGCGGCTGCTCTTCCCTCGGCAGGATGGGCTGCAGCGAAGCTACGGGAAAGGGAGGGGTGTGCTCCGCTGGGGTCGGCCCGTCTGCGTCCAGCACAGCCGCCAGAGCAGAGGCATTCCCATCCGTGCCAGCAGAAAATAAAGACATTGTCTCAGGTAGACACTTGGGCATCTGCCTGGTTGAACTTCCCTGCCACAAACCTCAAACATTTAATTTAATTGGCGAGGCACGATTTTACCTGACCCTTACTAATAAACCCTGATGGTCTTTGTGACAAAAAAACCCCAAAAAACTAAAACCAAAATCAGGTCTAAACTCTTCTCCACATGCCCCAGGAAAAGGAATGGAATGTGAAGTCACACAGGGTAGGTGTTTTTCTCCATTGTCTTACTGCAATGAGGACCAGAGGCCATCTCCACCCAACCTGGGCAGATGTGGAGCTGCCCTACCCAGCAGCTACTTCTCTTGCGTGGGCAGGGAGGCCCAATCTGCTCCCTCCTTCACAGGGAATGGGCGGGACTCCCGATGCAACTCCTGCACACATGCTGCCCAACGGGAAGCTTGGTAAAGGCCACCCTGTTAGTATAGGCTGCAACGGCGCAGGTTAATGCATCATTTATCAAGGCTGATAAATCCAGTTGCAAGAAGCAGGCAGAGCACGTCATGCTCTGCTGCCCAGTGTGCTCCAGGGCTGCTACGTGCCCTCCATGGACTCCCTCCGCCTTGCCAAGCTCAGCTGGCAGGAAGAAAAGGCACATGTGTGAAAGGGAGATGCCACTTCACAGAGGGTGATGAGACACAGATGTCAGACCACACACGACAGAGGCAGCACAGGCAGCTTGGCAAGGGGCAGCAAGCCCGCAGTGATGCTTTTGTCTAGGAAACAGCTACTGATAGGTGATAGGGAACACAAGCGAGTGAGGTCACAAAGGAGCAGCTTTTAGGCAAGTAGATGCAGACAAAGTGGGGCAGGCTGCAGGCTTCCCATTCAGTTGTGGCTCTCATGGTCACTTTGTTCCATTGTTGTCAATGCTGGTGGCCCCCAAGGATGATGCTGTGCCTCAGTAGTGTAAACACTCCTTCAAGGAACAGGGTCTGCGCACATCACCCCTGCAGAGCTCAATGGCAGCTGCTTTGCTGGGTAATGTCTGTATGAAGGGAGGTTATTAAAACCACTCAGCAGCTTTTACTCCAGAGCTTTTCCCTTTAGATTGACCATGTTCTTCCTCCAGCACATTTGCACCCATGCTCCACTGTACGAAGTTTTGTTCTGCACCACTGTGAGTTGTGACTTTCCTTGGAAATGATCTAGACTACACAGCGTTAGCTGCTCTTCCCAAAGGCAGGAAGGAGGGAGGGAGTTCCTGAGGAACATTCCTGTGGGTTGCTTCTCACATCACCCTGCTCCAGCATTAGCACTGCCCTGCCAGCTAGGAGGCAGGCTGCCCTGAGAGCTTTTCCTCACTGCCTCTGGGGATTAGGTGTTCAAAGCAACTGCCAACAGAAAGCAGGCACTGTACCACAAGCTTTACCCTCTTGGTTAAGCGGGGATCTGCCTGGGATTTTTACATTTGCTTTCACTCTGCAGCTGAGAAGGAAGAGTGGAGGACAATGAGATGTGAGGAGAGGAATGCAGCAGCCTTGGCTGTTGCTGCTGGGAGCCTTGTCAGGGCCAGATGATACAGAACAGCCCAGTTCTGGGGTGCAGCAGGGAGGGAGGCAAGTGATAAGCAGCTCACTGCTGGGCACAGGGTGTGAGGGAGAGATGTACAGTGAGCCCAACTGGGAGGTTTGAATAGCAGAATAGAGAATTTCAGAGAGAGGCCTGAGAACTAGCAAATCCAGATGAGTGCTGTCCAAGTATGGAAGCCCAGAAGGAGAGAACTGAGCTCTGTGGGAAGAGGGCCATGATGGGAATGCTGGTCTGGAGAGGGAGGCAAAATAATAGAGACAGTTCTGAGGACTACGGGAAGTGATGTGGAAAGGCAGGGTGGTCCTAGAGCTGAGGAAGAAAGCTGCCACAAAACAGCATTCTCAGCTGCCAAATAAGTCACATTCAGTTAAGGCTAAATTATTCTCTCAAATCATTGATCTCTCCTCTACTCCCTACTCTAAACAGATAGGTTTTGCTGCACTCCTCCTTTGGATTAATTGAATCCACTTGGCTGTGGAGAGCAGAGATCCCAGAAAAGCAGCCAAACTCAGCTTAGCCACAGCAAGGCTCTGCACCACATGAGCTGCCCTTGGCTGTTACTGCCTCCTCCCAGACAAGTTCCACTTTCTACCTGTGTACAGTCAGCTGGGAAAACATGCCCTGGTCCACACAAACAGTGGGACTTCATATGTGTGGTATGTAAACACACCTCTTAGTGGGCAGTCTCAGCAAAGAGAGAGAGAGAGCTCACAGGAGGCAGCAGCAGAGCAATGTGACAAAATGAGCCCTTAGGGGTGGGGCAGTCCCCTTGCCCTATTTCCCTTTTCCCCAGGGAGCTGTGCCTGTGCCGTAGGGCTCACTGTATTACAGCAGGTGTAGGCAGATGCCTTTCCTTACAAGAATGCTTTACTGTCACAGGAGCAGCCCTTTCTCCCACTGACCCTGGAGTGAGAGCAGGGTCCCTCTCCACACTGTGTCTGGCTTTTCTGCTCCTGGGTTCTGCTGCCCTTCAACACTGCAGAGCTGCCTGGATGTCCTGGTAGCAACTTCCTACAGACGAGCAAGCACTGTGCATGTTTGTTTCTGTGAGCTCAACTCTCTCATGCCCAGACATAGGCTTGTTGAGCTGAGGTGTTCCCATACACCTCCCCAGCTCTGTGCAGCAAACATTAAAACACAGCAACCAATAAGCAGCTTGTCAAGGGTCTGTAGCATCCTATCCAAAACCAGAGAGTACTCAAACTGTGATGGGTGCTTGGAGCAGACCTAGCATTAGCAAAGCCATGAGTGCAGCATGAGCAAAGTGTTCAGCACAGGGAAAGCCCAGACTAAATAACCTCCTGGGTCCTTCTCATTGTTTTCTAGGATGCTGTACAGAGAGTAAGAAAGCCTAGGAGTACAGAAGTGCTCTTGTAAAGAAAATGCAGCATTTGCTATGTTCTCTATCCCAGCTTTTCACTGATAAACAATTAAACAAAGTTTGCACAGTCAGCCTGCCCCATGCAGGCTCTCTGGACAGTCTGAGTCTGGGAAAAGGCAATGTCTGGAGACTTAGTGGTTATTAACCATAGGACAACGACAAATGGCAATCCTGGAAGTTGCTTCTATATGAGCATGAACATTAGTGCCCAAGCCTTTTCTGTGCGTGAATCTTTGAGGGTTTCCACAAAGTAGCTGAGCACAGAGATTAAAAGGATCAGGAGCTCAGCATGATTTTATAATCAATCCATTGCTGCTGGTTTTCCTCCTAGCTGCACAACATGCACAGTGCCAGGATTCCCTGTCTGACTTGGACACTTTGAGGAAACACACCCTGGAAGGGCTTGCAGCAAACAAGATCTGCCCCTTTCTCACCTTGCAACTGAAGGAGGGGATGGAGAAATCAAAACAGAACCCCCCGTACATATTTCCTCAATCCTACCTGTCATCTTGTTGGTCCAGGGCAAGGAATACTCCAGTAGGGACTTCAGGACTTCCGGAAAGTCCAGGGCAGTGGGGCCCCCAGGGGTGTTGCAGCTTGACATGTCCTGTCCTGGGACTGTGCCAGCAGAGCTAAGGGAGGGCCAGGTGCCTGGCCACCAGCCTCACACCCCACTATCTTGGGCGTTGTGAGATGGGCTCGGAGGCACCCGGAGCGGGTGTGCCGAATGCTCTGGCTCAGGAAAAACAAGGAGAATGGGAAGCAGCCTGGCAGAGATACAGCTTGCCTGGTTGTCTTCACCTCCCCCTCTCCCACTCTGAAGTGGCCAATTGTGGAAATAGCTTGCAGCCTTGCAGGGCTGGGCTGGGCGCCTGGCCAGCGTGGTTTTACAGGGCCTCTCCCAGCCAATCCGGCAGCAAAGAACTGGGCCAGTTATCTAACTTTGCAAAGGCAGCACCCTTTTCCTTCCCAAGGTGTTATAACAAATACATGTGTCTGAAGGGGAAAAAAAGCAAGTGCGTGCTGTTAGGGGTGCATGTTGGCTGCAAACACAACAGGAGAGGGATCCTCTGGCATGTTCTTGGGAGGCTCTGAGGAGCTCCAGGCTGTGCAGGCTGTTACAGGGAGATACACATGCTGTCTGCATCTGCCTGCTAACTTTTTAGCTGAGATGAAGATAGTGACATTATTTGTATGTGATGCAAAAATTACTGTGTGTCCCTCCTAAGTTAATATTGATAATAGCACAAGGTTTCATTCTTATAAGTGTGCATCATCCCCAAAATATAGAATTTTGCTTCTGAAGTGCCACAGAATTTTATCAGGAAACAAACAGCCTCCTCTTAGAGCACTGCTATACAGGAAGAGAGTTCATGAACCTTGCAAATACCGTGGTAACAGCTGGTTAAGTAAGACCTTGAGCACACAAAGCCCCTCTTCTCCTGTCAGTGAAATTTTTAGCATGGAGAAAAGGACTGGAGACAGGAGGATAAAGGTCTGATCCTCTTTTTCAGAACCTGGTGTGAGAAGAAGCATCTTACATGTGGTGTGGTCTTTTCTTTTGCTGAGTGTGGTATTTCAACAGAAATGCCTTTATTTCTCAGTTTGTTCCTGTCCATTTTGCCAGGCTCAGCCTTAGAGTGCCACTGTGAGTCGGTAGAAACCAGGTATTCCTACAGTGGTCTGTGAGCCACAGCAACTGGACACAGCCGAGCAAAATCAGGCGTGGTGTTTGGTTTCATAAGGAAATGCATTTGATTTAACCCAGTAGAAACCAAAAGGAAGGAATTATCTAGCCAGGTTGGGTAGTTGAGAATTTGAGTTAGCTGGAGAAGACTCGTGATCTAGATCCCAATCTAATCAGGCTCAGAAATCAATAACTAACAGAAATCACCTAACAATAGTTAGTTTAGTAGAATTTGTAATTATGATACAACCCCTTCAGATTTTGAGCCAGTCATAACCATCAGTGGTGAAGCCATTCAGGGAGAACAGTACCATACTAACCTGGGCTGTTACAGTGTTCTCCACCCACCCAAAGCTGGAGCCAGCAGAGTCTGCAGATGGTCAGTGCATTCTGGCTCCTGTGAGCAAGAGACTTGATCACATCTCTCCTTCCTGGACCACAGCCTGCCAGCCAGGAGATCCATGTCCTTTCCTGAAATCTTCCAGTCCATTCAGTCATGCCAGGCATCATTGATGTTTGGGACAGCTACTGTCATATTATGCCTAGTATTGCTTCTTATCACAGGCTGGCATGGGAAAGTCATTGGGAACATGGTAGCTATCCAGTGTCAGGTGCAGCTGGACTCCCTGATTTTGTCCCAGGCTCAAACTTGTTATGAAAGCTGAACAAACATGTGACCACATGCCTGGAGGGACCCAGGAACTTCACAGCCACTGCTGCAGCAACTGACTGACATTTATGGCTTCAGAAAATGAAGACCTTAATTCAGAGAAAATTCATAGAATCATGAAATGGTTTGGATTGGAAAGTACCTTAAAGATCATCTAAATTGTCTCTTAGCAGTTTGAATTATTAGCCTGCAATGGACATCTCTAATTTTTGTCTAGAGATCTGAGAGTGACGAAATAAACATCTCATCTGGTGTTTGCCATATCCACAAAGTCTCCTACTTTACTGCATGTCCCTCTTGATTCAGAATACCAGAACAGTGAGCTCCTGCCCACCAGAAGAGCTTGGGTAACATCACTAGCTGGAACCACCCTGTCTTCAAGCCCCAGGAAATCAGAAAATATACTATGGAGTAGAGTCATAGCAGTAGGGAATGTCTGTCTGCCCCCATGTCCCTGCCATGGAGAGCAGAGCATTTGAGCTGCTTTAGTGAATGAAGTTGAAATGTTGTCTCTGGAAAGATGCAGGCATGGCCACAGATTGCATCACTTGTGCTGGCTGCACTGTTGTCAGATCAGATATGTTTTTACTGGTTTTGTGATCCCATTTTAGTGGAGGTGCCAGCAGCTCTGCTCCAGCCATCACTCAGAAGCCCAGTCAGCCCTTAACTACACTTTTCTCACAGACTCAACCAGCCATAGTCAACTTATACTGTCCCTGAGTGGATGGCACACAAAAGGAGGCACCTAATGTGATGGCACAGGCCAAACTCCAGGAGCACCAATTTAACTGGCAGAGACCAGGGCTAGCTTCACTGTATTTTCTACAGTCTCTTGGGCATCTACCCACACCACCCAGCTGTGCTGGCTGAACCTCTCGGCACATTTGCCCAAGGAGTGTTCAGCAGTCCTGAGGGGAGGATTGTGGGTCCTTCAACATTTGCCTAGGTCCATACTCTCCCTCCTTTTACATTTTTATTTGAAAGAATTGTTCTTTTTTTTTTAAGCAACCAATTCTTGTACCTTCCTTCCTCTGACCTCTTTGCTTCCTGCAGTGTTCAGGTTCTTCTGCTGGCACCAAAGCATGTAAATGTCTCTTTTAAAACCTCTAATTCTACTCCTGTTTCTAACAGGACCTCTCTAGGGAGGTGTGCCATTTGGCCCAAAGAGAACTGTAGAGCAACACTGCTGAGGTGCCACTCATAGGTACAGCCTTGCTGGCAGTTTGAGACCCTGAAGAATTGTTTCAGACATTCAGACCTCTGATACAACTCTACTAATTATAAGGAGCTGGGTATGGAGGTTCTCTGTGCATGGGTCCAAGTTGCCATCTTTCCCTCAGCCTCAGGAGTATTCCCTCAACTCCTCCACAGGGCCACTTTCACAGCGCTTCTGGAGCAGCCCTTCCCCTGTTTCTGCTCCTGCCAGTGTCTTGCAGCCTCCCTCAGACCCAAAACCAAGAGCCACTTGTGTGCCTCCCCAGTCAGAAACTCCTGCAGATTATTGCTGTGGGTCTTCTCCTTGGCTGCTCATTGATTTATGAGGCCACCACCGCAAAAGGGAATTTAATTGTTTCTCAGGTGTGTCTGAAAGCACAGCTGATGGGGAACCCAGCAGCAGCAATGACATTTGACCAAAGAAAGGCAGTAGTGGTTGTTATTACTAATTGCTTTTATCTCAGCTTCCTCCAATAAGGTGGAAGTTTGCCTTGGTAATCTAATGGAATGTGTCCTCTTAGAAAATAAAAACTTTTTGTCTTATTTTCTAAGGACATAAAGCTTATGCAACAGTATTATCCATCCATCCATCCATCCATCCATCCATCCATCCATCCATCCATCCATCCATCCATCCATCCATCCCCAAGCATACTACCCCACCTTGGCAAAGAGATAAATACATTTAAATATCTTATTCTGTTTGGAAGCTAAGCTAGGAAGAGGAGAGTCAAATTAATGCAAATTAATATCCCCAGAGATAAAACCTGCTGTTATGTGTTCTGTACGATCTGGGGCCCATTGGCAGTGACAAGGGACAGGCAGAAGCCAGCAGTACTGAAGGGACTTGGTGGTGGCATCCAAGATGACATTCCCCTGAAGTGAATCTGGAAAAAAGGATTAAAACGTTTAGAAACCTCTAGAAAATTTGCAAATTCTGCTGTTCTTGAAGCAAGACTATTTTCCTTTTTTTTTTTCCATTTCTTTCAGTCACCCAAGACCATTCACATTGTCAGCATAGCCATTACTTGGAAATTTTTGTTCCTTCTCACATGAGATGTCTTCTGCTGCACATCCCACAAATCAAGCCTACTGTTCAAAGTCTCTGTGGAGGCTCCAGGCCCACCCACAGGGTTTGATTCTTGCACCAAACCCAGCTTGGTAAGTGGTTTCCTCTTTCTTTTATGCAAGCAAACCCTTTGCCAGAGGTTAATCACTGCTTCTTTGCAGAGATCTTTACAATTTTTTGTTCTTGTACTAGTTCCTAGGACAATTGTACATTCCCCTTACAGCTTCCAGATTTAACTCTTTATTTGTGTGGTACATTTGGCTTGGTAGGGAATTTTTCTCACCTTGGCAGAGGCCTGCAGGCTGAGTTTCACCATGGCCATTCTGAAAGGACACTTGCACCATATCCCAGAAACTTGTCTTCCTCTGGGTTGAGATTATGCTAGTGCCAACAAACATCCATGGAGCTGCAGGAATACCCAGAACAGCAGCAGCAGGGAAGGCTGTGGCCAGACCACAGGGGTGTCAGCATCCACAGTGGATTAATTTGAAGGAAAAGAGGTGAGAGAAGGAGTAATGAAGCCAGCATGGGAGGGTGTACAGCTGAGGAAAAAGTGGGACCAGGGCTCTGTATTGGCTAAAGATCCTGCCTGGTGCCTGCAACATGGGCATGCAAGCCTTTGGGTACTTTTGATGGTAGCAACATGTGACACAGACATCTCGCTCCTCAGAGCTCCCTCCCCTCCTCTGAAGGGGCTTCCTTCCCCAGCAGGGTATGGCATGCATACATGTGCCTATGTGTGTGTACAAATGTGCCTGCCTGCCTCCCTGTGGGGAGGAGCAGCGCTGGGATCTCCCAGGCAAGCAGTGAACTTCAGTGGAAGGACGTGCCTGCACCTCCTGCCTGAGGCAATAGAATTTCTAAAAACTAATTCCCCAAAACGAGTGTCAAAAAGTTAATGAGCTTTGCTTCCCCACCACTCCCGCCAAGACTTCTCCCCCTTCTTGGGGTGTTCACATGGCAGCTGGGCTCACCATGGCTCTGCTTCTCTGCACGTGGCCTTCCCTTGTGAGGTGCCATTTGTCAGAGAACTAGGTGCTAGGCAAGGAGAAAACGTGAGAAAGGGCCTTGGGATCACCAGAAGTTTTACTGTCCTGGGCAGGAAGGACACCTAGAGCTGCCTTTTTGCATTTCCCTGCTCTGAAAACACTCTGGCAGCCTGGACAGACAGTCTTGGGAGCTCTTGGAACAAGCCTTGGCAGGAGGCAGAGCCCAGGAGGTGCCAAGAGCAGCAATAAACCAAGGGGTTGAAATCAGAATGGGTAAATCCAAGGCCTGTGATGTTGGGCCATGGGAGATCATTGGATGAGACAGCAAGAGACACATTCCTGTGGCTGCTTCTCTCTCAAAACCAAGGCTGTCTGTAAGGACCTAGGCTGTCTGTCAGTCGTCTCTTCCTACTCACATCTGCTAAGGACAACATGGTCCCCAGCAAGAGCAGGGATCCTGCAGCATTGTAGCACAAAAGGTATAAGCTGGACAGAAAGATACAGGAGTCAGCTGAGTCTGGGGAAGGTGTGTGGGCTGAAAGTAAACAATGACCCTTAAAAAGGCTTTGACAGTTTGGCTGCCACTGATACCCCGAAACCAAGACATGAATGGTCTCAAACAGGAGAAGCTCCAGGCTGCCTAGAGCTTCTTTTGAAATGCTGTTGCTGTATTGAATCCCCACCACAGCTCCCAGGGGCAGTGCCCAGCTGTGTTGCAGTTATTCTCAAGCAATTTTGCTGAGGAAAACTGAGGCCATCTCAGTCCCATGGAAGCAGGACTTTCCCTCTCTCTCTCAGAGCTTTGCTGGGGTACAGATGGGGGCATGTGCCTTGGTATTCAATTAGCAAAACTATGCAGCTCTTCATCCTTCCCAGCCATCTGCCTGGAGGGCTGCAGCGCTATTGGAAGCCCACAGCTAAGGAAGACACAGGAAATCCTGAGAACAAAGGAAAAAGGCCAAAGAGCACCTCCAGAGCCGAGTGTTTTTCCAATTCAAAGCAAGCCAAATCTACTCTGGCATCTAGCTTTAGAGACTTCTATCCCACCCCTGGGTAAATGTAATTTTCTGGAGGATTAATTCAGATGGCTATGAATGACCCTATTTATGGGGTCTCTGCTGTGTTTGTGCCTCCTAAGGCTCTCTGGAACAAGTAGTAGTTTTCTGGGGCACTGCCATCCACAAGATAAACTGCAGATACGAACATTCCTGAAAGAGGCAGTCTTGGGAGCTGCCAGGGACAGGACTGTTGTGGTGGGAAATGAGTCAGCTGGAGCTCTCATCTGGTCTGGTCCCTGCTCTTGTCTTTGCTGCACCTGGAGCTGTTTTCAGGAAACACCACTCCTGTCCCAGAGGCACCAGGACACACTGCTCTTGCCTGGAGGAAGAACCACAAAGAAACACGAGGTGACCGTCAATCTGGGAGGGAGAGAAGTTATGTGGAATGGACAGGTTTTGTCCCGTCCACTCCCGTCCTGGGGAGAAAAGGGTGAGGCTGAATGAGACATGGCTCAGCTCCTGACCAGAGCCCGCAGCTTTCCAGGAAGCCCCAATAGCTGTGTGTCCACAGGACCTCTGCCCAGAGCCATCCCATAGAACCCAACCAAGTCTGTTCAGTGCCTTCCTGCACCACATATCAAACAGCTGTGGGCTTCAGCCAGCTTGCCCACAGCCTTTCCTCCTCCTCTTCCCTCCAACTAGTCACTCCCAGCCAGGCCTCTCTGACTATTTAGCTTGTTGCTTGTTGCTTTCTGGCCCATGTTTTTCCCCCTAGCTGCCCTACGTAGTTACATCCTCTGTGCCCAGCCAGTGACCAACACACCTCCCCAGCTCATACGTGTCAGGAACTGTGTGCTGCTCACTGTGCACAGGACACTACACAACATGGCGCTGTTCCTGGTGGCGATGGCAGCAGCAAACACAATGAAGGGGATGACAGCATTTGCATCATCTGCTGTCACTGCCCAGAAATATTTCTCTCTAATGTAGTAGGCAGACTTCATTACAGGATTGCTTAGGATTCTCATCTGCAGCAAACCCCTTCTGCCAGGCTGCTGTGTGATGGCATTAACCATCTTCAATGAGAAGCCTTCCTCCCACCTCTCAGGGGTTTCTACCCTGCTCCTCTCAATCTTCCACAGAACCTGGATTTTTCCTGACTGATCTGGGTCTCTTCTGCCTTGTCTTTGTATCTGCTGAAGTTCCTAGGAAGATCTGATTATTGAAATCACCACTCCTTTTCTTCCTCTCCAAAATACAAGTTTATTTCAGTGAAGAAATATGGTTTACAGCTGAGGCTCAAACCCACAAGGAAAACAGGTGTTCTTCTCCTGATTCTTTGTCTTTCTCACAATTTGACAATTTTGGTTTCAATTGTACTGGAAAAGCTACCCTCAGCTCTTGTCAGCATGGCCTCAACAATCTTTGGAATGTAAAATCAATGTCTCTCACATTGTATGTATTTAATTGATGCACCTTGGAAGTGCACACAGCTCCTCATTCCCTCTGCACTACAAGAATGTGTTCAGACCTCTTCTTTGGCCAGAAGGACATGAGCTCTTATGTGTGTATGAAGGCACATCAAGGAGAAGTGTGACAAATCTTGTCTCTTCAGGCCTCACTGGATATGACTGGATATTCTGGTCACTACCAGTTTATACAGCAGTAACAGGGCATATCTATGGGACTCCCGTGTCTTCACATCTCCAGTTTTGATTTTATCAAGAATCTAGATTAATCTGCATCGTGATGGATTCAAAAAATAAAGAAGCTGGGGTTATTAATAAATGTTTTCACAGTGACCTCTTCCCCCAGTGCAGTTTCCTCACACAGCATCCTCTCTAGGAGGAAAGTAAGGGCATGGATGCTTCCCATAGCCCAAGCTGTGTGCGAGTTGGTGAGCAGGACTAAGGACATGTTCCCTAGCAGGGTGCACACTGCCAGCCAAAAGAACTGGCCAACCCAGTTGAACAGAGCAGCCTACACAGAAGAACTTCTAGATGAAGGTGTTTACCCTATTACTGGAGGTTTCAAAACACAGGTTACCCAAACACCTGAAACTATGTGTTAATGCACAGCACATGGATTCTTGGCACTAGGGAGCAAGAAAAACATCTTAAATACACCTAAAGTTCACTAGAACTGTGTGTCTGATGAAGAACTGCATCAACTGTTAATATGCACATAGGTAATTTTCCACTCAGCAAGAAGAGTAGCAGATTATACTTAAAGATGGGAGAAAGCCACAGTGGTCCACTGCTTGACATGCTCCCTTTGCTTCCCTCCTCAGCAGGGAAAACCGAAAGCAAGATAAAATCCTGTGCAGGCTGTTTGAAAAACACAAACACACTCTGGATCAGGAGAGGGTTTAAAGTGCACACTTTTATTTTCTATTACAAAGGCTAAAAGAAGCAAGTTTGGTTTTTCTTTCTTTATTTAAGAACAAAAACAAAAATGTTGTTAAAACATCTACATATTTATCCTTATACTAGACCTTATGAAAGATACTAAGTTCTTTTTTTAATAGTAAAGCGTGGTATTCTTAAATTATATTAATATGAAGACATATTAAAGGACTCAAAATCATTACTACCCAGCTCAGAACTGCAGCATCCCCTTGCTATCTTTTCCTTTCACTTGCTAAAACCCATCAATTTTTGACATACAGTTTCATACAATCTAAGTAGGGTATTTTTTGTTGGTTGTTGGTTTGTGTTGGTTTTTTTTTTTACTTCTCTCTGTAAAGGCCTGGTTAACGCCAATGCCAGTGTCATTTAAATCCCTGCCCCTACCAAAGAATTTGGGAAAAGATTTTCACTAAGTCCTTCAGCATTTAATAAGCTTCTGCTCTGTGTGAATGTCTGTAGTTATTTTACAGGATATGAGATTTTCTTCTAATGTTATAAAATTAAAACATCACTTCCTTTGTTAAAAACTCTCAAATTTGATTCTTTGCTGCAAAATTTTCTTCTTCCTCTCTCACACAAATAAAGCAGAGAGTTATCACAGGGTCTTGTGAACACACCACTAAAGCAGCCTCTACAACTCATGGTTTATCTGCTGTAGAGCTGCGAGCACTGAGCATTTCTGCTGAGAGCATATAATGTGCTGAAGAAAACCCTCTTGGCTTGATAAAGCAAGCCTGAGAAGTCAAGTGTGAAACTTCCTGCCTTTCACAATGTCCCTTTAAATAATATAAGCAAAGCCTTATATTAAAACTTTACTCACTAGTTAGCAGTATAACACTCTCTCACTGAGATGGGACTGCAAGGACATCCTAAAGGGTTTCAAAAATGTGAACAGTGAAACCTGTCCCATCTCAAAGCTTATACCTATCTATATAAAACCCTCTCCTCTTTTGTTATTTCCTTTTCCCTATCTCAAATAATAGGCTTCATAATTAAACTGGAGATGCTGCGTTTCCTGGCTTGAGTCCTTTTCTTTTACCCTCATTTAAAAGATTCCTTCGATACCACACACATATAATATAATATAGAGCGATATATTTAATACCTGTGTATATATGCTTCATGGGAAGGGTCACATATATACACACTAAAACAGGTCTGGTGACGAAGTACTGCAACACCACAGACCAGGTTATCATATCAGGGAAAACAAAGAGACACTTGATGCAACCCCCATGACTGTGGGCCTACCTCACCTCACCTCTCCTCACTCTCACCCCACCCTCTCCCCATCTCAGCCCCAGCCTGAACCTCTGAAGCCCCACTGAGCAGCTCAGCTCTCATTGCAGAGATGGGGAGAGGGGAGAGTGACTCACTCTGTAACTTGTTTAGGTTACATGAGAAATCATGGCTCAGCGAATGCCAGTCACACTAGAGATGCAGGTTTGTTTTAAAAATAAAAGCTACATTCCAGTGTCCCCCAATCCAGATTTCCTTCCTTGGCATCTCTGCCAAGAAGAGCAGAGCAAGATAACCCAGGAGCTGATGCCTGTCTCCTCCCATCTGTAAAGCTGACCACTTGAGCACAAGGATGACCAGGAGAAGGTACCATAGTTACCACGAAGAACAGAGGAGAAAATACAGCACCTGACCACTCAAAAACTGCCATGTCTGATATTGCTCATAGCAAACCAGAGACTACCATCCATATTTTAAGGGAGAAGAAATAAAGCTCAGCAGAAAAGTGGTTAAGCTGCCCAGGAAAGAGGCTGAATCCCCACCCCCAGAGGTATTTAAAAATACATGTAGATGTAGCACTTTGGGACATGGTTTAGTCTGGGAGCTGGCAGTGCCAGGTTAACAGCTGGACTTGATGATCTTTGAGGTTCTTTTTCAACTAAATGATTCTAATGCAGAAGCGCATTCAGTTTGCTTACAGCACGCTGTGTCTCTGGAGAGATTCCAGCACTCTGCTCTGTAACTGGACCCGAACTATCCCAGTGGAGATGAAGCACCCTCCTGAAGGCTGGTTTAGAAAGATGACAGCTGCCCCACACCATCTCCACATCTTCCGATTTCCTCATCCCATCTCTCCTGAAGCTCTGAACCCCAAGGATATGGGAGCAGAGAGGAATGGGAGGATGCAGCAATGCCAAAACACCAAGCAGTTCACGGCCAGATTGTATTTACCATGGATACAGCCCTGCCAGCCCCAAGGGCTCTGAGACTGCTGTCCCAGGAGAATCTGTATGAAAAAGACATCCCTGATGAAGGCTGGGAGAGAGATGTGTTTGTGTTTGACTGGATGGTGCCATCCATGCATGCAAAACTGCAGAGCACAGCTGGACTGCAGAAGAGAGAAGGAGAGGGAAGCTCAGAACAGGGAACACATTTACTGCTTACAGGATGAGACTGCCAGAAAGAACAAGGCTGGCATGCAGAGCAGTACTGCTTCTCACTGCTGCCCCTTATAAAAGCAAAACTTCTGTCCCAGAGTTCAGCATTACTGATTACCTCATCAAAGCACACATGAGGCAGCACAAGAGCAGGCCATGGCTGGGTCCCACTCATTTTCCACCACTGTCCCTGCTCTGGGTCACATGCTGGTTGCACTGTGCATCCACAAGCTCCCTGCTCTGGCTCTGAGGAGGAGGGAACTGGACCTCTGGTACTGGTAAGCACCTCCAGCTGGATTCCCATAAGCTTAACTTCGCCTGTGCTGCGCAATGGTGGCCTTTTAAATGGGTCCCCACCCAGTTCTTCTGGCAGTGCAGGGAAAAATGCAGCTCTAAGTAACCAGAAACACATGCCATTTAAAGAGTAAGAAAGAACACCATTACCTCCCTCCCTCCCTTTATTCAGGACACAAGGCAACACAGAAACACAGGCTCCTTTTGGTGACCACCTCCCTCCTGACTGATCCTGCTGCTGTGTGGACTTCAGTGACACACAGTGTGTCACAGACTCCACTACACCTCCTAGATGGGTTCTGTTTTACTTGCACCAGTCACACCAGCCAAAAAAAAACAAACCCAAGCTATCTGCCCTGAATACCTGCCATACACTGAAAAAGACATCTAATGAGAAGTCACCAACTTGCTTTCTGAGTACAGTCAGCTGAAGTTTGAAGTCACCTACAACCTGGTTCCTGCTGCTGCAAGCAGTTTCATTACTTTGCTGCTTTTACCTTGCACTCCTTATACCACACAGCTGTTATCCTCCTCAGCACCAGCTGATGCCTCAGGGCAATACAGACAGCTAGAGCATAAGCCTAGATCTCTTCAGCCAAATCTAGTGGTTTTCCTTCTTTGCACCACAATTTCTATTTCTTTTGGTACCAAACTCCCAGAAGAGCAGAAGGGCTGCAGCAGAATAAGTGGCACTTAGTCTGCAGCACTGAGAAAAGGAACATAGGAAATTCTGGTCACCTCCTTTTAACCAGATTTCATAAAATCATAGAACAGTCTGGGCTGGAAGGGACGTTAAGATCATCTAGTTTCAATCCCCCTGCCATTTAGAAGGACACCTTCTAGACCACATTGCTCAGAGCTCTATCCAACCTGGCCTTGAACAGTTCCAGGGATGGGGCATCCACAACTTTTCTGTCCCCCTCTCTCAGCTTTGTCCTCCAGACTTCTGCAGTCATACTCTGAATTGAAAGACAGAAGAATGACACAAGGAGAAATACTCTGATTTGCAGCCCAATACAGACTGAATTAATTCCTTTGAATGAAGGACAGTGAAAGCAAAAAGATGAAGTGGAAGGGGAATTTGGGGGAAAGAAGAGAGAAAAGATGGATCACAAACTCAGTGAGCGTGGCGTCGCTGGCCAACGAGAATTAAATTCACAAATTCAATCACTAATAAATCATTGTCTCATAATCTTAAAACAAAAGAAAATAAAAGGTTCTCATTGCGAGACACAGATCTCGCTCTCCCTGCTACTGCCCCTCGGAAAACCCACCCCGTGTTTCTGCAGCTGACAGACTCCCCCCGGCTCACACTATACGTCATCCCGCAATAGGAAGTTGTATTTCCCAAAGTCGTCATCCCTGGGGCAGAGCAGCATGTCCTTGCGAGCTTTGGCCAGTTTCTGTTTCAGCACTTCCCTCCGGTCCAGCCACTCGGTCAGCTCGTCCTGCCCATGGGCGTAGCGACACTCCTCTCCCTCAGGACAGGCCTTGTTCTTCTGGAACCTGCCAGCACAAGGAGCACAGTCAGGAGGGCACCCCCAGTACAGCAGTTGGAGCTCTCTGTCTGGGATACTTGAGCAGGACCCACTGAAACATGCTGTGAACTCTCCTTTTTAAGGGTGAGCTGATTGTCCTACAAACCCATGTGCAGGTGGGAAAGACATCAAGGCTGGGAAAAAAACAGCAGCAAAACCAGCAGTGGCTACAAGGGGATTTAGTCAAGAGCACAAAAAAATGTGAGCTGGAACTGGACCAGCAGGGATGAGAAAAAAATAATGCACAAGAGAGGAAATGCCAGGTAACCAACATGAAAGACAAGAACCTTCTTGCTAACCAAAGTGGCATTTTTAACCATCACAAGCTTTCTGAAGGCACCTTAAGGTGCTGATTCAGAGGGCGTGATACATTCAAACCATTTAATAAGGCACCTGGGATTCCCCCAAGCACTGGGCCAAGGAGACTGTTCAGCAGCCTGAGAGCAGAGAGCATCCTGGCTATGAAGAGCACAGGTGCAGACAGGAAGCTCTCCTTTTCTAAAGACACATGCTCAGGAATGTGTTTTTATCCCTCAGTATTGTGGCTGAGTACCTCTGTGATCAAACAGCAGCCTCACTGTCACCCAAACCTGTCATCTCATCCCACTCCTCCTCCATGCAGAAATCACCAAGAACTCTGTGAGAGGATGAGGAGGGATGGCTGAGGCCCTGGGCCTGTTACCCTGTCCCTGCAGCAGCAGCAGCACAGGAGGGAGGTGAGACAATGGTACCTCTCGCAGAGCCGGAATTCGCCCATGGGGAAGCGGTAGCTCCAGCAGCTGGAGTCACTGTCTGAGGTGAAGACCTTCTCCTTGTGCTTCTCCGACTGGATGTGCTGCTGCCATTGCTTCTTGCTATTGCTGTTTTTCCCACAGAGCCAGCAGTGGTAGCCCATCTAAACAGTGCACACAGGGAAAAAGGCCAGTCAGTGCAATAACATTCATGTCCATTGGCATTCCCTATGCTGGCACTGCCTCTCCCTCTCTTCTTCCAGAGCATTTTGGAAGGCTCCACTCAGTCTATGACTATCCACACTTCTCTGCCATATTGTCTTTGAGGAACTGTGCTGACACTAAAGGGGAACAGAGGAGATGCTCTGTCAGAGTTTATCTATGGCTCAAACAGGCTTAGGGGACAGGGCAGCTCAGTTCATGCAGGACTCTTCAGCAGCACACACCCTTACATCAGTACCACCCATGGCATAAGGAAACACATCTGCCTCTAGTTTTTCAAGGCTTCTGTGACAGCTATTCTCCAAGTTTCTCCCTCTTCTGACAGGCCTGCAATGGTTTTGCCAGCTTGCCCAGGAGCAGGCAGGAACCCTGGAGAGAGGCTGAGCTCATACAAAAGGGAACCTAAGGTAAACTCTTAATGACTTGGGGATTAACAGAAAAGCCATTGTAGAGCCTTGTTGACCCCAGGTCGATCTTTTCCCACTTCAGCTGTGCTGTCCCTGCTGTCCATTTAACCTGTGTTAATACAGGCTCTGTTCCACTAGAGAAATGCAGTCCCGCTAGCCACACCTGGAGCACAGGAGAGAGGCAGGCTGGCAGCACTGAGGAGGAGGAGGAGGAGGAGGAATGAAGGACAAGAGGTCAGCTTATTACCATGATGTCCGCATAGTCAGTGGGCATCTGGATCTGTTTCTCCCCTTCTCGCGAGGTGAGTGGTGTTCCTTCTCCAGGCTTCCCAGGATTGTGTTTCTTTAGCCACATGTCATAGGTCTGCTGCATATCTAGTACTGCACAAAGGTGACACATGAAGCCACTCAACAACCTCCCACTTGGTGCACAAGCTACGAGAAAAGGACAAATGCTGGGGCAGCCCTTCCCTCCCCTCGCCTGTGCAGCAGCACCAGACTGAAGGGCTGTGCCCCATGTCACCTCCTCAGACAGGACCCCTGGGGAGAGGAGCCAAATTCACAGCACACCACCTGGCACGGGGGGGGGGGGGTCTTCTGTCAGTCCAGGGGCAACTGTGACAACAGCCACACAAACTTTTCAGAAAGATGGCAAAGTGCTGCAAGATCTCATTGGAATTCATCCTACAAGATGATTCTCCAAGAGGCCTGATTCTACTTAACCTCAGGAGACATCCAGTCAGGAAGCTAAGGCATGGCTGGTTTCAGATCCATCTCTTCCCTCTAAGCCCAAGCTTCATCCTCAGCACTAGAGAGGGAGGAGAGCTCCTAAGCAAGTTGGCCACAGGAAGCACTGCAGAGGGGAGGAAGACCTAATGATAGCTTGCTCTAAGTTCAAAACCTGCCCAGAGAACTGCAGTCAATGTCTCTCATGGCTTTTGATTTAAAAGCCATTCAACATACTTCTGGGAAGGGAAATTTGAGGTGGAAGCTTTAACTAGACATCTGTCTTTGCAAGATTAGCTCCTGAGAGAGGCTATGGAAACATTTATGTTTGCAGATATCAATATGATGCTCTAAGTGTGATGCATTAGTGATTTACTCCTTGCTAAATGAGTGATTGAGGAACTTGGGGTAACTGGGAATAATGAATGCAAATTCCCCCAAACTGAGACAACGCTGTTGTTTGAAGATTCACCTTTGTGCTTGAGCAAAACACATACAGACTGATGTGCTTTAAAGGCCCCAGCAATGAAATGCTTTGAACTGCAACATGTAACAGTTTGGCTCAGCAGAGAGAAGGACCCTACAGAACCAAAAAAAACTCAGGGCAGGCCTGAAATCCTTCAGGCTTTTCAGCAGCTCCAACACAGGTAGATGAGCACCCGGACAGCTGGCCTTTTTTCCCCAGCCTCCTGTTGATCTGAATAAACAAGGATTTCTGCCACAGAGCTGGCTGTCCAGGATATGGGCAACCCCCCCAACTATTGCCCAAAAGGTAAACCTGCAGAATTAAATATAGACTAGTTCCTCCACAAAGGCACCACCCAGCGATGTTCTCATTCAGGATCTCAACTCCACCTCTTTGAACACAATGCCACGAGCAGGGAGTGCCACAGCCCAAGACCAAGGAATATGAGCAGAAATAAGTAAGACAGCCAAGGCAGATACACAAGAAAGATACAGGAGCAGCTACAGGCCAGGACTGGTGCTTTGGCAGAGCTCCATACAGAGCCAGGCCTGGGACATTGCAGGCAACTGGAAGGACAGTACAGGGTGGATTCAAAAGTGATGCAGAAAGAGAGGGCAGCAGTGAAGCAATGTAAGACATAAAACTATTGTGCACTAGTCCCACAGCAAGGGACTCAAGAGATACATGCCCATTTATGAAAAGAGCAGCTGTAGACAGACCTGACACACAATCCCACATAAACTCATGGCAGCAGCTCCATCTCTGTTGTCAAGAATATGTCTTAACAGACCCTCCAGATGCCCAGATGTCCTCTTCCCTCTCCCCAAACTCTTTGGTCCACATTCCCCCCCCCCCCTTTTTAATTTCTAATTTCCCTCCCCGCACTTACTTTTATTTTCCTTCATGAAGGTCCATAAGTCTCTCTCCTCAGGGCTGTGGGCAAAGGAGCAGTTGCCCACATACTGGCATCTCCTGCCATTCTGTGCGTGGATACACAACTGTTAAAAGACAGAGAGAAAAATTTAGCATCTGCACAGTCAGTCCTTGCTAGAGGGGAAAGTGGGTTTGATAACCAGCTGGGGCATTAAATTGCACAGGAGAGGTTGCAAACAGGACACTTTATATATAATTAACTCATGATTCCATGATTCTTTTCCAAAGTCTCCTGATGACATAAACACACAGGCAGTTCAGCAGCTGCTGCCATTTCCATAGGTGACTGGGTGCAGATACAGGCCAACAGCAGGAGCATCCTGGATTGACCCAATAGTGTTTCCTACTGATGAAGCTGCTGGTCCCCAAAGGTGACTCATTCCCCACCTTCTCTGAGTGAGTGAAGAGTGGCCTTACAGATTGCTTAGACCACACTGGTACACACACAGCTACCAACAGCATCATTGCCAGAGAAAATGTGAAACTTTCTAAACATAATATTTACTCATCATCTTTTCTCCCCCTGTCACAAAAGGAAGACCTACCACAGGGTAGGGGGAAGGAGCTTTCTCCTTCCAGAGAAAAAAGAAAGGAGAGGGAGAGAGAAACTATCACATTTGGGGCTGGGGTTGGAGGCTGGATATCTGTAATTTTCCTCAGCACGTGGCTTTTTAGCTGAGTTCTTAGTTTTGCTTTCAAAACCCATTGTGAGCAAGTTTCACAATCTATAGCACAGTCACAGCAAAGGCAGGGATAGGCTTCTCCTAAACATCTTGCCTCTCACCCACATTGAGAAACCCTGACCTAAGGGGAGTCTTAAATTTCATTCCCAAACCCTGTGCCAGCCAGAGATGCATTAACAGCTTTTGTTATGCATTAACAGCAACACTGGAAACTTGCATTTGTGCATAGAGTGGTTTAAATGGGCACTGCTCCTTCTTCTGCTCCATCTTTCTGCTGGATGTACTTTTCTCCCATCAGTCTGTCCTCACCTCCCATCTCAGCCATCATGTGCTTGCTTCCCTGACAAATCTTCAAGGCAGCAGCCCTCAAAACACTTCACCGTGGTGGAAGGGAAAGGGAAAGGGATGGGGCACCTGGCCACGGCGGGCGTGGGGCTTACATCATATTGCTGTGGGAAGTTACGGATGGAAGGCAGTGGTCGGACTGACACCCACTTCTTCTTAGCTTTGGACATCACCAGCAGGACACGGCGTTCCTTCGTCCAGCTGAAGAAGAGAGAATAAATCAAGAGAGACACAAGAAAGAGCAGAACAAATGTTCTTTACCTCAGAGACCCCTAAATAC
Source organism: Ammospiza nelsoni (assembly GCF_027579445.1). Classification (NCBI taxonomy): domain Eukaryota; kingdom Metazoa; phylum Chordata; class Aves; order Passeriformes; family Passerellidae; genus Ammospiza; species Ammospiza nelsoni. Next base: position 49,035,367 of record NC_080637.1, read on the forward strand.
TGAGAGATGAGCAGATCCTCCTGTCCAGCTTGTCCCTGCACTATCTGGTTGTTCCTAGACATGCACATCTGTGATGGAGAAGCCACAAGAAGGCTGCTTTAGGAGGATTTCTCCCTGTAAATATTACCTATTTCCTGGGGTACCTCCTTTCATAAAGCCACAAAAGTCTCCCCCAAATCTCTCATGGCATCACCACGGATTATTAAACAGCTGCATTCCTTTGACACAGCCTATTCTTGTGCAATCAGATCCATGAAGAACACTTGGGAATATTTTCTGCTTGAAAGGTGCAATAGAAATGCAAGTCATTACAAGCACTACCTTATGAACAGTGCCAGGAAGTATTTCTTCTCCTTCAGCTCCAGCAAGGGATCACCAGGAGATACCCTAAGCAAAAACTCCAACTCTATTCAGCAGCTGCACAAAGAGGTGTTATTTTTCACATCCGAGGAAGCAATCCTCACCCACTTACTTCCTCCAGAAACTGTTGCTTCTGTCTCTTCTTCAACAAAAGTTTTACATTTACAATATTAAGCTGGACTGTGCCTTTGTGGTTTGTGTTATGGGAAGACAAGTTCTATCAACCCTTCCATCCTATCCCTGCAGGCTGCCTAGGTGACACAGGCCACAGTTTCCATGACCAAACAGTGACTTACCAGCCAATATTTCCCTTCTAGGGGGCTTATAAGACAGATGGGGACAATTTTTTTTAGTGGGGCCTGTAGTGTTGGGACAAGGGGTAGTGTCTTGAAACTGAAAGAGGGTAGATTCAGACAAGACGTAAGGAAGGAATTTTTTATGATGAGGGTGTTGAAACACTGGCACAACCCAGAGAGGCGGTGGATGCCTCATTCCTGGAAACATTCAAGGTCAGGCTGAGCAACCTGATCTAGTTGAAGATGTGCCTGCTCATTGCAGGATGGCTGGATTAGATGACCTTTAAAGGTCTCTCCCAATCCAAACTGTTCTAGGATTCAATGCTTCTATCACACCAAACATTCTCATGGGCCCCAAGGAGTCAAGAGGTGCAAACAGACATAAGATCCATGGTAGAGGAGCAACCAAAGCAATGAAAGAGCCAAGGGAAACTAATTTAAAAGGAAGCAGGGTATCTTGAATCATTTCTAATTGTGACCTGACAGACATCTGCAAACAGCTAAGTGCATAAATACATGTAGAGGAGAACTCTGTTAGTGGCCTTGGTAAAAAGAAATTATAGGAACTGGGAGAAAAGGGAATTGTGGGATCTGGACTGCCTGTGCCAGGAGTAACAGTCTGCACAATGCTGGCAACAAATACACACAGTAAAGAGAGAAGGAAGCTGGAAAACAGCTATCTGCAATGCCTGCTATAGTGACAAACACCCTGAGCAGTGAGAGGCTGCTAGGAAACCTTACAGCCTCTTCCAAAGATGCCAAATGAAGCCGTGGAGAAGGTAGGATGAAAAATTCCTGCCCTTGAAGAGAGGTAGAGGAAAGAGAAGGTTGAGTTGCTCACCAGTGGGGGGCTTTGGCACTACAGTACTTGAGGTCTTTATCTGGCTCCACCAGCTGTCCGTTCGACCAGCACTGGCCACACACAAATTTCATCTGGAGGTCAAAGGTGCTTGACATGGGATTCCGGGGAGAAGCCTGGGGAAAAGAACCACAGCCTCAGTAGAACAGAGGCAAAATGCACCCCCAAACCTGCCACAGAGATGCTGGCAGCTCCCTGCACGCTGAGTGCCAGCAACAAGCCAGATTAAATCAGCTCTTTTGCTGGTGTTAGCCAGTGGCCCAATGAGATACCAGACAGAAGCAAAACCTTCGTGCTTCAGCATGATTTCCTGGGCTTTGACATCTGGCCAAAAGCACAGACAGCCTGGCAGCTTCCAGCACTGACCAGGCCTGGCTGTGAAACCCTGGCTGTGTACCTCTGTATACAGACAAGCTCTGTGAGACTTGCCCCAGTGCTTAATCCCCACTTCCCTGCAGAGAGGGCAATCCATGTCCCACTGCCTGTGGAGAGCCCTTGGTCACACAGCTAAGAGAGGCCCCTTGCGAGGAAGCTGGACCATATCACAGCGCAGGACACAAAACTCCTACTTTTGCACCAAGAACTTTGTGTCACACCTAACATTTGACACAATGAAGTCAGAGCTGGGTCCTCTTGTTGATAACCTTCCAAGCCTTTTCTGGGCAGGTTTCTGTCTCTCACAGTTTCTCTGCACTGCATTTCACAAGCAGTTGAAGCACAGTCTCTGGACAGAGGTACAATGCCCATATTTCATATCTTGTCAGCCATTGAACTTATTGCCCCCACCCCACCTGAAAAGGCTAGTTTGGGATTATGACTAACAGATTGTGGAGAAGGAAAAGAAAAGGAGCCAATCTCATATCATCGCTGCCTCATGTTTTCTGAGCAAATCTCTGGAAAACTGTTTGCATTTTGTATCACCACTGGAAGAACACAAGGCTGGTGTCTCCAGTTCATTTCCAAACCAAAAAATAAACCCTACTGGATGCCAGTGGCCCTGGGCACAGGAGTATGTGAGAGTACAAGATAACACCCTGGTCATTGAGCTGGCCATGAAGCACAAAGGTCATGCACCAGCAAAACAATTCTCTGACTGTCAGCCACATCAGCAGCCTGTGCCACATGCCATGCCTTGACTTTAACACTAAGCATCTCACAATAACCACACATGCCAGCTGTGCCCCTGAAGAGCAGGTTTCTGCCAGCAATTGATTAGCAGCAGCTTGGAGCCTGGCTGCACCCCTTGGTGAAGGGAAAACAGCAAGCATAGGCAGCACAGAATCGAAGCATTTCCCAGGAGACACCACATCAGCTATCAACTACCACTCTGCATCCTCCAGACACAGTCTTTTGGAGAACCAGAGCTGGCATATAAAGAGTCCTCTGTCACTGTGAAAAGCTGACTGGGGAGCTGACCTCACCTGTGCTGCATACATGAGGCCATCGGTTCTCTGATGTCCCAGCAAAAGGACCCTCTGAGAGAACCAGCATCTCTTTTGAAAGAGAAAATCTGTTTTTAAAGAGGGCAATCTCTCATCTGGGAGAATGACCTTGCTGGTGGCTCCCAGCACATGACTCGTTCACCACTTGCTGTCAGCTGTCACCTGCGCTGGTGACCACCAAGAACACTTCAAGTGTGAAATGAGCAGAGTAGAGATTTGGGCTAACATGAAAGGTAATAAGGCGCCTCCCTCTCAGATATGTGGCCTTTCAACAGTAGCTTTAATCTCCACTTTGTCTCCAAAGGAAATTCCACGACCGCTCACTACTGACCCATCAAACCAACAGGCCTATGGTAACAAAATGGCACTGCTGGCATATTCCCTTTTATCAACCCCATGCTATCCTCTGGTGACATCTCTCTCAGCACAGCCAGGAAGCTCTGCTCAAATCTACTGACCCAGCAAAACTAAACACTGAGTGTCTGCAGAAGAGACAAGAGATCAGAGAGAAAGAAAATATCTCTCAGGTAGTTCTGGTAATCTGGGCTGCTTTTTCCACAAATTCTTAACCAAAAGAAGCCCTGTGCATTTCTTCATCTGAGTCATGCAAACTGCTGGTCAATCCAGCGGGCATGTGTGCTCCCAGGGGATTAGGAACCAAGCAGAAATTCAAAGCGGCTCCTGTTAATGCTACATGACTGTATTTGTAAAGGCAAGACACATACCTGGCAGGCTGCTGATAACCAACAGTGTGGAAATTATATCACATGAGGCTCCAGCAGACGAAGCCAGGCACAAGTGCCGTGGGCTATGGCACCACCCCTTGCTATGAAGCCAGACAATATAGTGCTAGCTGTGCTCCATGGCAACCAAATAAATACAAGTCTCTGGCACGGCAGCTCTCTACTTCAGGCTCTGCAGAAAACAACAGACCCTGCACAGCCATTCATGTCTCCCATCCTCAGGAACTCCTCTACGTGATACTGAAATGTTCTCTGGAGGAGCCACACACCTCAGGGGACTGTATGAGGAGCCCAGGTTACTCAGCCACCTAACTGAGTGCGTAGTACTTAGGTGCAAGTACTCCTTAATGGAGAGGTTTTTTCCTCTCCATGCTTAAATTGATAATTCTGACTTTCATGGGGATTCTGGTGCAGGCTAGGGGAATAAAAACAAAGCAGCTCTTGAAAACCAGAAAAAATGAGGGCTACAACCCCTCAGTTTGCTAGGATGCGACGAGAGGACACCCAGCTCCCTGCAACAGCCCTTCCTGCAGACTGGCTCTTCAATCTGTGGCTCTTCAGTCTGTGGCTTTCCTCCTACAGCAGCTGCTGTGAGGCCAAATTTGTGGGGCCAAGTGCAAGATTCCCGGCAGGTGGTTGGCAAGCAGCGTATCTTCATTTTTCATTTCTTGCAAAGCCTCCTGACCTTCACTGTCACAGCTACTGGGCCCCTGCATGCTGCCTGCCTCTTTTCTCCATACTGGACAGCCCTGGGTGGTGAGTCCAGCTGGCAGCTGTGACAAAACTGCAGCAAAATTCCCCAGAGTGACTTCGTTTCCGCTGACCAGAGGGCACTGGAGTGAGAGTGGATCACACGGGATGGTGGGAAGGAGGGGTCTGTTTTTACAGCACTCCTGGGAAGTTGTCTTTGCCAGGCAGCCAACTTTGAAAGCTGGAAGGCTGCTGAGAAAACTCTGAGTCACGTTAGCCTGCTTGGACAGGAGAAAACAATGGCAAAAGTAAACACCTCTCAGCAGATAGCGAGTCCTGCCCGCAGGGCCTTCGGCAGCAAGCCCGAGTCTCATCCCAGAGCACAGCCCTCTGGCTGAGGATGTGCTGCTGCCAAAGCCATGGTGTGCTACTGCAAACACATGCATCTGACTGACTTGACTGTCTCCCTGCACAGTGCCAGTGCCAGTGCTGCCAATCCTTAGGGACGGCTGGTGGTGCTGCTGGGAGGCACTCTCTCACTGTACCAACATGGCTACTGCTTTGCCTCTGCACCCTGGAAGGGCTGTGGGTGCAGTCAGATCTGTGACAGGCATTTGTGAGGCACAGCCAGACTTTGCCATTGGTCATTAGCCCTAGCACTGTCCACAGGGCCCAGAAACTGTAGCTCTCTACCCATCCCCTGATTTAGCAGGCTCTGGCATTTCCTTTCCTGATCCTCTGCCCCTTGCAAGGCCCGGCATTTCCTTTCCTGATCCTCTGCCCCTTGCAAGGCCCAGCAGCCAGAAATGGAGCCCTCACTTAGCATCCAAATCCCACAGACTTCAGAGGACATGCTCTGACCATGCCTGCTGTACAGCTTATTCTTCCAGCAGCAGCACCTCCAGACAAAGGTGAATTTGAAGCTGCAAGGCTTACAGGAAAACAGCTGTCCATTTATCTTTTCTTTAATCCCCTCATTATGCACAGAGAATGGCAAGACAGAGATTTCTTGAAAATGCAGGGAAATTCACAGCAGACAGGACAGAACCAATCTCTGGACTGTGCTCTTGCAAGGCACATATGGAGCAGGGATTGCTGATATAAATTCAACTGCTGTCACAATCTGCTGCAAATTCACATCTAGTTTCCTCCCATGTGGAGATGCATGCCACTGCTTCTGTCCCCACACCAGGCAGAAAGAGATCACAGCCAGCTCTGGTTGCAGGGAGCGTTCAGATCATCCACTTCTCATATAATACAGGATGTAGAAACTTGTCCTGCTTAGCTTCCTGAGAGGTTAGAACATATTCCTTAAGCAAGTCAGACAGTCCTGGGAACTACAGACCTTGGTTATTCTTGCTTATTCTGGACTGCTGCTTCCCATTCCTCTCCTCCAACTGTTTCAGACCACAACAGCTGCACAGGTTTATTGCTGAGCATCCGCTTGAAGATGAATCCATCTCATGCAGCATAACCAGTGCATAGGTGGACACAGAGCCCACTACAAGTGTCAGTGCAGTCACCTGCATCTTTTCTGTTAGGCTAAGCTATGCCCATCAGACCTTCCCACAGATGCTTCCCCAGCAGCCTGAAGAACACTTTTGATGGCACACAACCAAGACAAAAAAACAGCAGCTAAACATCACATGAGTGACTCAGATTCCTCTCCTATAAAAGACCTCCTCCACAGGGTGCTCACAGGCTGTACTTGGCACTGGTCTCTGCAGAGGAACTCTTGGGTGATAGATCCCACACAAAGGTGAAACACTCTTGCTCAGACAGTAAGGCACAGGCCAAGGGATGGCAAGCTCAGGTTTGCCAAGGTTAAAGAAAGCTGTCAAATGGGAACAAAAAGGATTTACACCACTTTCCCCACCATTGTCCTGTTCTAATGGCAAAAAGTGCTTTATTTCGACCTCAGGACTGGGCTGGGAACTGTCTCACTGGGTGGGCTCTGCTCCTACAGTACAGAAATCCCTTCTGGGATAAAAAAAAAATAATAAGACAGAACTGCCCATAGCCAACAAGACAGAGAAAAGCAAAGAAAGAAAAAGCCCTTTGCTTCTAACCCTCTCACACTACCCTGGTATGCTCTTGGCAGTGCTGGAGGGTTCAGCCCTCCACACTGAGAGACTGGTGGCAAAAAAAAAGGCAAAGTTCTCAGCCTCCTCCTGGTAAAGCACCACTAAGTTCTCTGTCACCCTCAACAGCACCTGGGCTGCCAGTTCCACCCACTCCTGCATTCAGATCAGACATCATGAGTCATTCCTTAGAAGTCCTTCAAACTGCTCTACTGCCCCTTGGCCACTAAAGGGCAGCAGGACACATTTGGTCCCCACTATGTGACCATTGCCCCAAAATCTCCCAGGTTCACCAGCAAGTGTCACAGGAAACAACATTCTTGGGTGTGTTGCCCTCGGTGACCTGGAGGCTTCACCCTAGCAGGGAACAGAGCAGATCACAACACTGCAAAACAAGGCACAAAGCTCAACACCAGCACTGCAACCAGGAAAGCTCTCAGATCTCCTCCACCTCAGCTCTCCTCACCTGGCCGGCCTGGTCTGCCTGGGACCTGTCAGGCACAATCGTGGGAGGAAAAGAGAGAAAGGGCTGGAACTGTTGGGAGCAAAATCTGCCTCCAAGCCCTCGATGGACCTTACTTACCACGCTGTTGGCTGGTTTGCTGGCATGCGCCTCCATCTGCTGCCAGTACTTCTTGGACTCCTGCACAATATCTTCGTGGGTCATTCCTGGGAACAAAAAGGAGACAGAACTGAGCTACACTCCTTTGGCCAAGAGAAGAGAGGGAGGGCTTGCACAACTTTTTAGTTTGGGCTTAGTAACCCCTAAGTAGCTGACAGCTCCCAGCAGTCCCCCTGGTAATATCAGGACTGAGTTGTGACAGAATGCACCACAGAATATGTCTAATCCCTTGCTAAGCAAGCTCCTCTCTACACAAGCAAAACAAAAGAAGAGTTCAGTCTCCTGGACTTGTTCAGACTTGGCTTTCTGCTCAGGCAGTCTGCAAAGAACCCAGACACTGCTTCCAAGCCAATAATTCTTCACAAGGGTCAAGAGCTTGACCAAGGCTGTCCCCGACCCCCATATCAGCAGATTTTACCAAGGTCCTAAAGGCAATGCTTTGTTACTATTGACCTACTGTATATGTTTTTGCTTCTAGCTTGGAGGATCACAGACACCCAGAGACATCTAGCATCTGCAAGACCCCAGAAGTCTCACCTATTACCTGCTGGGATTAATTAGCCTGTTACACCTTCAAGTTGAGAGGGCCCCCCATAGGCAAAGAGAAAGGTGAAATTCAACAAAAATAGATGCCAAGCACAAGCAAGGCAGCAGTGCAAAACTAACCAAGGAACAGCTGCTAGTAAATAACCAGCAAGGAAAGATTCTCAAGGTCTCAGATATCAGAAATACAACATCAGACAACAAGAAAAAGGATTGGTCAGACCTTATCTAAGGAACTAGCTCCTAACCAGCTCAAGTGGTGAGGGAACAGCCTCTGTTAGCACCAGCCAGCTAGATGTGCATTCGAGTTATTAAGTGCTCTAAAGACCCAAGTCAGCTGCCAAAACAAACTGAAGCAAATATCTTGCACAGGGAGCCGAATGCAAGGGGGGTGCTGAGGATGGCCATGATGCATCCCCAGGACACAGACATTGCAAATTTTGTTGCTTTGCTGATTTGGTTGCTACAGCTTTTATTACTGAAGTGAGGTGTTCCCCAGGAGTATTACATGAACATAATCACTGATCTGGGAGACAGCACATTCCAGAACTTAAGGGCCACCAAACAAAATTTTCATCTCAGCTTAGGCTGTGTGTAGCTTGGGAAAGTCACAGCATTCCTGACCTCAGTTTTACTGTCTCTGATTTTGGCTGTTCATGTCCCCATCATGCACCACTACTGCTATTTGCACCAGGGTTTGAACAGGAATAAAAGCACTCAGAAAACTTCACCATTCTTCAAGAATATTTGCTCAGGTCTTTAAAATGGCAGCCACTGCATAACTGGTATTGCTCACAGATCAGAGCTGTTGGTGAATAGTCTACCTCTTAACCCTTAATCCCAGAAGAAATGGTGTAGAGTTAGAAAAATTGCAACTTCCTCTTCCATGTCCAAGTATTCCAGGGTCAGACACAATGATGATTAGTATTTTGGGAACAAAAACTCTAAATCTGGGAAAACCACAACAAAAAATTTACATGCTGCACTGGACCTGGCTGGAAAAGGTCTGAAGCAGCTCCCACCTTCTCCATTCTGCACACCTGTGATCCATGGGGTGCAGAACCAAAGGGAGAAGCATATACAGGTCTTGTCAGAAAACTGAATTTCAAATGTAGTTCTTGTGACTGCCTTCTTCCAGTTCTAAATTTCTGAACTATCTCAACAATACAAGCTAGAAATGTGGTGGTTGGGAAAGAAAAACCCTCACAAATGCGAAAGGATGGTTTCCAATCTGCCAGCTTTTCAAAGCAGGAACTGTCACAAAGAAATGAGCTGGGAACCAAAAGGCCCATGTGTTGATTACTCATAATATTTCGGCATCTTTTGCAATATCATTAGTGAAGACAAAGAGTCTGTTATTACCACTGGTTGAAGAAGATAGCAAGAGATGCCTGTGAAAAGCCACAGTGAACAAGAAAACAGTCTTACCTGTCCAATTTTCAGATCTTGGGAACCTTCACTCCAGTAATACAATCCTTTATCCCCATGAACAAAGCCAAAAGCTCTGTAAATGCTCAAATGGCTGTGAAGCGTTTCAAATGTAAGCTGCCCTCTTCCTATTCTTGCTGAGCAAATAGTGCTCAAATGAAACTTCCTACTCCAAAGCTAAAGTATTCCCAGAGAATGGCAACAACTACCTTTAATCTCAGTTTCCATAATGAAGGCTACACTTGAGAGAGGCAAACTAACAAGGAAAGCAGGCTCATATATACAGCCCTGCAGAAAAAAGCCCCACAAGATAATGTCTGTCCTATTGTTGGAAAAGGTGGATCATTAAGCACAAGGCTTAGTGATCAACTCTGCAGCTTAACTCATGGCTTGTTTCATCTCCTCAGCTTTCCCTTTGAAATGATTTCTTCAAATAAAGAAGGAAAGAAGAAAAAAATCAGTTTATTTGTTCTGCAGGATGAAGAGGAAGGAACACAGAGGGAAGGAAGAAGGGAGCAAAGAAGCTTTTCAAGTAACAAAACTTGACCAAAACAACTAAAATAAACCAACCATGGGATGCAGATAAAAGCAAGGTACTTGAATATTAGAGTGCCCAGAGTACAATGAGCTGTATCACAAGCACGCAGGGCAGCAATGGTGGCCCATGACTCACAGGCAATGTGCTCTAGAAATTCCAGAGCTGTAATTTTTTAATTTTCTGAGGCCACAAGTAAATGAGGGCAAACAGAAAGATTAAAGATGCCATTTGCCTTGTTCATCACTCTCCCTCATGAGCTGAAGCCAAGGCCAAGGACTGCACTGAACATCAATTATGACATCAAAGAATAGTGAGAAACATGCATAATATGTTTCCTCTCTGAAGTACTCCCATTACCAGGCTGGGTGCTGCACTAAATGAGACCCTGTGGTGAAAAAACATGTAGGTAGCACTGTGGGTGGACTAATATCTACACAGCCAACAGGCCAGCAGCCAGAGAAAACCTCCAATATATCAGATGAGACAAAGTGACAGGACTGAAAGTGCCAGATGTGGCAATGTCACTATATGATTTCCCTGAGTATAATCTCCATAAAACCCTCTCCTGAGGCATGTCATCAAAGGCTTTTTGGGAAACACAAAGTATCTTGCGATTTCCTGCTGTTGGTGAATCTGTTTTGAGAAACTGGAGATTCACAGCCTTCTTTATATAACCAACTGCTTCATCACCTGTGCCGCCATTCTCACTGCAAGACATGTTCACTCAGGGGTCCAGCTGCTATTTGCACAAGATCTAAGCACCAAACAGCTCTTGGGATTCAGCTCTATCTTCCTAATTATTTTAATTTTATTCAGCTGGTCCCAAGGGAAAGGTTTTCTGGTCTGCAAATTATAATCGCCCTGTTTCTATAAATGGACAAGGGCCAAATCACCTCACAGAACACCTTGGTCCTCTCTTTTGCGTCCCTGAGGAGGCAGAGTAAGTAATATGCAGGAGCGAGCGACACCTTCTCAGTAGTCCCAAACCACCTTCTGTCCCTCTCAACTGGCCCTGGGTACACACTGGTAGAAACTCAGGTGAACACAACACCAGCCAAGTCCCACTCACCTGAATATTGCTGCAGCAGCCAGACCTTGAGCTCAATAAAACTGTGAGCAAAGTGGCAGCTGTCCTCACGCAGGCAGCCATAACGCACCTCGTGTCGGCACACGTCAAACTGGAAGTGCTCCTGGAACTGACGGATCTTGGAATATTTCAGGGAGGTGGAACGCACAATGTGGACCAGACACCTGCAGAAAAATACAAAGCACCAGAGGATCAAACCCTCCCCCCTCCTCCTTACATATGATATCCAGACATTTGACTGGGCAGGCAAAGGACACAACAAAATCGACACCAGGAGAGACAGATTCCCTCTGGGAAAAGCAAACCCCTGCCCTCCCACCCTATCAAGCCTGGGTAGTTATTTTCACCCTGAGCACATGGGTGATGCTCTGCCTAAGTTCAGAGAGCAGACAAGTTTAAAAATATGCAGCAAAGATACCAAATCCTCTGGTTCAGCATCTCCCCACAGCTGAGGTTGGCAGGAACCAGAAGGAATTGTATGACTGTGTACTTGACATGTTTGTTATACTTGTTTTCCTAAACATTCATTACTAGACAGTCAGAGGCAGGATCCTGAGCTGGAGGATCGTTGTTTTGACCTTTTTGTAAAGGCCAAACTGAAAGTCAAATTAAGTCAATGGAAAACTTATTAACAGAGTGACTCCAAAGGGCTTTGCTGATGCCTGAAATCCCTCAGTACCAGAAGCACACATGCAGGGTGAAGCCCATAGTGCGATTTATCATGATTTGAGCTGTCCTATGATTGGAACCCATAGGGAAGAAAGAAGAAAGAGACCAGAGCCCTGGAGTTAAACTGGCTGGACTTGTGAGACATGGTTCCCATCAGGAGAAAAAATCATTCACTCACTTGTTGTCATGGAAAATGTGTTTTGCAGAAAGGTTGGAGCAGACAGATGGTGTGTCCTTGGTCCCTTTGCTGATAATCCGGGGTTTGCTGTCAAAGCAAATCTGAGAAGAGAAGAAGTAGCACACTGGGAAAATCTTAGAGAGCAGTGAACCAGAGCGACTTCACTTAGAGGAGAAAGAAGAACCAGAGCCAGCCTATTCTAATGTTCAAAGTTAGAAAGATGTGTGGTGAAAACTTTGTGGTAGGGCTTAAAATAAAGCAAGTCAATCTCTGGAAGAGCTTCCGGACAACATTTTTTGGCTTATTCTCCACAGTATTTTCCATTGTGGTTGGAAAAATTTTGGTCAGAGACGCATATTCTTTCCCTGTTAGCCAACAGAACAAGAACAAGGAAGAAAAAAGAACAGCCACTTCACAGCAAAGAACACGTCCCTTTGCATGCACGGCCAACATGGGAAACTGTGCTGCAGAGCATTAAGATGGTATGAAGCAATTCTCAACTGACCAACTCAGTAGCTCTGCACAGACATCAAGTAGGAATTTGTTGCATTACGGAATTCTGATTTCTAAAGTAACTTGGGCTAAATTACAATTCAAAGCAGTATGTCAAGATAGGGGAAGAGACAGGTGATCCCATGAGGCTGTGGGCACCTGGTTCAGCTGCAGGGCTAAGGAGGGAAACTACTCCTTTCTCCTGCACACTCCTATGTACAATGCTCACTGTCGTTCTGGGAGCAGGGCACTGGCTGGGACACACAGAGTTACAGATGGCTTGCTCCTGCACCTTTAAGATTTCCTTCTTGAAGAATGTCCAACATTCCTGGACTCTTTTTCCTTCAGGACTGCCTCCCAAGGTACTCTGCCAACCAGGCTCCTAAAGAGGCTAAAGTCTGCCCTTCAGAAGGTGAAGTGGCAAGGTGGCAGCTCTGCTGACCCCTCTCCTTATTTCTCAAATAACTGAAAACTCTACCATTGCATGATTGCTGTGCCCAAGACGGCTTCCAACCATTGTATCACCCACCAGTCCTTCTCTGTTCACAAACACCAGACCCAGTGGATGCCTTCCCTAGTTGTCACCCTCACCAGCTGTGTCAGGAGTTCTCTTCCACACACTCCAGGAACCTCCTGGACTGTTTCTTCTCTGCTGTGCTGTACTTACAGCAGACACCTGGTAAGTTGAAGTTCCCCACAAGAAAAAGGGCCAGCAATGATGAGACTTATCCCATCTGCCTACAGAATATTTTGTCTGCCTCTTCACCCTGGTTGGATGGCCTGTAACAGACTCTCACCTTATTGGCCTTCCCCCAGCTCCTACCCATAACCACTCAAGCCTATCTTCATCATCGTTAAACTCTAGATAGTGAAAACTGTCCCTAACACACAGGGCTCCCCCACTGCCTCTCCTTCCTCACCTGTCCCTCCTGAAGAGTTTCCATTGCAAGTTATTCCAGTTGTGCAAGTCATCCCACCATATTTTCGTGGTGGCAACTACCAACATATCAGTGGTCCAGACACATACTGAAGAGATGATGGATGCCTGCCCCCTCCCACCAGTTCCGTACCTCACAGAGGAAGGTGAAGATGCCCTGATGTTCCTTGAGGAGCTTGGCAATTGTGAGGCTGCTCTGCTTGATCCCACCTAGCGGGTCAAAGAGGAGGTCACGGTTGAGGGTCCCCTTCCTCTCCTCCGTCCACACGTCGATCTCTTCCTGGTGGTACGCGAAGGTGCAGTTATCCCCGTACTTACAGTCCTGCTTGTTAAGCATATCTACAAAGCAACAAACAGCACACACCACCACACAGGCAGGGCGGCCCAGTCAGAAACTAAACTCTCTCTTGTCTTCTCCCACTGCCCACGCCTCACATGGAACTGAAAGCAAGAAAACAGAGAGCTAAAAGAAGAATGAAAAGACATCTCCTCCCAAGTTCACCTCTATCAAGACATTCAGGAGTTAGTGCAAACTACTGAATGGTGACAATCTCCAGTAATGCTGCTATGGGGGAAACTGTCTCATAACAAGAGACCAGCTTTCATTCAGTGCCTGGCCTGAATAATGACTTATCTAACTCCTTTTAAAGCAAATACAGATTAAGTTCTCCCATAGGCCCAGCAGTAAGGAGCCATTTTAGCGTGGCTTTTGCAATCTCCCCACTCATTAGGTACTTTGTAATGACACTGCCTTGGGATACCAGTCTGGTCACACTGCCTGCATGTACTGTGGGATGAGGCGGAGCAAAGCAGCAGGCAGAGAATGCTTTTCCCCAGGCAGAACCACAGCCCGGCCATGGGCAGCTGGGTTGAGTGGGACTAATGTGAGCACATGTGCAGGAGGCAGGTTCTCAGTAAAGCCCATGTCAGCAGAGCAGCTCTGAGCACTCAACTCACTGAGCCTTTGGAACTCTTCTGCTCCACCACTTTAGAAGCTGCCTGCTCTCCACGATATGGCAGCTCATTGCCCTTCACTGTACTGAGCCATCCAGTCCACAGGCTACTGATGGAACAGGACACCCTAGAGCCAGCAGGCAACATCAAACAGAATTTCCCTCCCAGTCTCCCCTGGCACAGCCCTTTCTCAGTGACCAACTGCCACAGATCACCTTTGCACAGATAATAGGATCCTACAAAGTTGGTTTTGGTTGGGCGAGGACGGATCCTCTTCCAGGTCTTATCTTCAGAGCTCTTCAGCCTGCCCAGCAGGATGTCCCGCTTGCACTTGTGGTCCAAGCCTTCCCGATAGGTGTAATCACCTGCCTTGGGCCCTGCCAGAGAGAATAACCCCATCAGCCTGGGGAAAGCCAATTCCTAGTCTGTGCCAGTGCTCTGGTGGCAGAGCAAATGCATCACCTGTTTTGGGGTAGCAGATATGACAGGCTTGTTTGAAAACATGAGTAGACGCCAGTGGGTTCTTCACCAGCAGAGCCGTGTTGGGCATTACTGGTTCTGGCTGGGACAGCAGGTGCTCAGTGGCCTTGGGCACAGCTGGGTGACTCCCTCCACCAAGGCTGACCTGAGTGAAAACACACACACCTCTCTGTTCAGCTCTGCAACCACACAGGCAAGAGACCTCTCCAACCCCTGCCCCAATCCAGTCTCTCAAAACCCTTCTCATTTCCTCTCTCATCATAACGTTCACATCTGAAATGACATTTCCAAGAGATGACTGCAACTTTTTCAAAGAGAATGAACACTGTGGTGTGTTCACGTCAACAAGACAGGACTCTTTCCCACTGGTAAGAGACCTCAGTTTTCTATCACGAGCCACAGAACAAAATGCCCTCCTCACTCCTTCCCATTCCTTCCATCACAATCTACTCTGCAATGAAAGACTTTTAAATCAACCTTATCCCAAGCTACAAAAAACCCCAAACTGCTTATCATCAATCTTCAGGGATATTCACATTGATGTTAACAGGGCCAGCAGGTGACAGGAACTCAAGAATAACTTTTGTTCCAAGCTTACTAATCCTCCCCTTTTTCTCAAAGACTGGAGATACAGGACAGAGGCAGAATATCTGGAGAAGTCTCCTGACCGGGGCAGACAGCAACAAAGAACTTCAGTAGCCTGAAGTTGAAGTTGGCTTACTCTGCCCCATCCTTCAGCATTATGTGGCTGCCAGATCCAGTGGGACCCCGGCTTCCCTGACCCCCTGCTGACCCTACAGTGTTGGTCACACCATGTTTACCTGGGCAATATGGAGTTATGGATAAAAACAAAGATGGGACAAATGTCTTCCTGCTGACTCAGTGGGAATCTTTACCTGCCTTGCCACAACATGGGAGGCAACACTCACCAGGGCAGGATAAGAGGAGGGGCCCAAATTACCTACATTACCCAAGTGACCACTACCACCACCACTACTACCTTGGTTCCAGAGCACCCTGGGACGTCAGCACGGGGCAGTAGCTCACTCACCACTGGGGCTGGTTTTTGGCTGCCAGGTGGGTGTCGCAGTTCCTGAGAGCTAGTTTCTTCTGGGCAAAAGAAGGGGAAAAGAGCCCCACAAAACAAAAACAATCATTTCCCTCTCAGAGGCAGTTCTACTCACAAAGAAAGTTCTACTTTCTTCCCAAAGCATCTGTCTATAATCAGAAAAACTCCAGGAAATGCTTTCTTGTCCCCGAAATCCTACTGAATCCAACTCTTTGCTGCTGAGAACTGGCATTACTAAGGTGGCAACCCAAAGCTGAGGTGAATGTGAGTGTTCAAGTGCTGACTGGCCAATCTCTGCTGTTCTCAAAATACTTTTGTTGCCAATATACTGCAATACTGGGAACAAATTAACCAAGAAGAAGCCCACTTCCCTCCTGAACAGGAGGCAACTTAGTCTTTGCCCACCATCCTCCACAGCTTTTCTCCTTATGACATGAGAGTTCAGAGCTCCATTCAAGAGGACACTCATTGCCCTGAATCCAGAGATGGGAAAGACCTACTTTGGCCTCTACCATTCTGCCCAGCACAGTGAGGTCCTGTACTATCTAAAACAGTCACCACCATTCTGCTCACTTTGTGCAAAATGTCAGAGTCATTGAGAAGGAAGATGGAGGAATAATGCTATAGTCCAGCAAATTGTGCCAAGGGAGGTGTTCTGGACACCAAGGCAAGTTCAAATCTCATCATTCATCATTATACACCTTGATGTTCCTTTCTCCTCTTTAGATTTCACTCCATGCAGGTACTGGTTATCTGGGATAACATACCTAGCTTTTTCTCATTACTTTTGAGCTAAACATTATCAGTCACGCTGTCCAAGACAATTCACAGCTCTCTTCTACATTTATATTCCTGTTCTGCCACATGAGCAGAGAAAGTGACAAGACATACGTCCTCAGCATTGAAGGAAATAATTCTGGCAGCTAAGGCAACACAAAACCACATCACCCTGCACCTACCAATGGCAAAGGAATCCAAGGTATCCAGCGAACTCCTGCTTGTCCCAAAGGAGTCCAGGGCATCAAGCCTTGTATCTGTGTATGGAAGCAGATCCAGGGAATCCAGCGAATCTAAAGTGGAGCTGCCACTTCCTCCTGGTGGGGCCTCAAAGGCATCCAGGACAGAGGAGGAGGAGAGCTGCTTGGTGGGATCCATCACCAGGCCAAAGGAGGCAGGTGGCAGAGGGGTAGAGACAGGGATGCTAGCTGTCACAACTGGAGGCAGCAGTGGAGTTCCCCCCGGAAACACAGGAATCAACTGGGGCATCTCTGTTGGTAGGCTGGTGGGAATGGTGCCCTGGACCAGAGACTTCAGGGGAGCAGAAAGGAGGAAAAATAGTGAATTAGTATTGAGGAGCAAAGACTGAAAAGAGATGTCCTGGTTTTGGCCAGCACAGAGTTAATTTTCTTCTTAGTAGCTGGTACAGCACTGTGTTTTGGATTTAGCATGAGAATAATGTTGATAACACATTGATGTCTGGGTTATTGCTAAGTCATGCTTACTCAAAGTCAAGGACTTTCCATTTCCCATGCTCTGCCAGTGAGCAGGTGCACAAGAAGATGGGGGAGAACATGGCCAGGAGAGCTGATCTGAACAAGCCAAGGGGATATTCCATACCACAGAACATCATGCCCAGGATACAAACTGAGGGAAGTTGGGCAGGGTCACTGACTGCTGCTTAAGGAAGGCTGGGCACTGGTCAGCAAGTAGTGAGCTGCTCTACTGTGCATCACTTGTTTCTCTTGGGTTTTATTCCTCCCTCTCCTTTTCTATTATTATTGTTGTTGTTAATATTGTATTTTATTTTGTTTCAATTATTAAGCTGTTCTTATCTTAAGCCACAAGTTTGGGTTTTTTTCAATTATCCTCCTCACTGGAGAAGGGGCAGGAAGAAAGTGAGTGAGCATCTGTCTGGTACTTAGTTGCTGACTGGGGTCAAACCATGACAACAGAGAGGAACAGGCTCCCAGTGAAGGGCGTGTTGTACTAGCTGGAGCAAAAGGATACCTGGCAGCTCAATCCATCTGCAGACTTTCCACAGTCCTCCCAATTTTTCTGTACTGCAAACAATCTGGACCAGGATCTCTGAGGAGGTGTTGGGATACCTGAGTTCATCAGTCTGCAAGGCAGTGCCCTGCGCTGGGCACTTAAACTAGCTCAGGTTGAGAAACAAGGCAGCTGAGTACACCCAGTGTAAAGGTCAGGGTAATGATCACAACCTGTGGCATCCCTCACCAGGGCTTTTCCAACATGAAAGTCATTATACTGCCTCCAGATCCAAGGTGAGTCACATAAGCAACACTGGCAACTAAAATCCAACATAAGTATGAATACAGATTGTTTATGCAGCTCACAGACCTGTTCAATGAGCTTAGGCTGAGTGCAACCAGCACAAAATACAAGGAGATTAGAGTATGCCCACTGTATAAAATACATCCATCATTCCTGCTTCACCATACTCCTTTTACTACTCTCAGACTTCCTCCAACTTCACAGACATGAGAGACCAGGTGGAAGATGTCAGGGAAGGGCTACCTTGGGTATATTTTGAGAGGCAGCTCCCTGAAGCTGCACACAGCAAAGCATGCTTGGAGGAGGACTCTACATACTCACAGCAGCAGAAATAAAGGAAAGAATGAATGAGTTTTTCCAGAGGAATAGATAGGAGAAAAGAATTACAGAAAGAGAATGAGAGGCAGCATGCACATCTCATGCTCCAAGGACTTCCAAGAAACAAAGAAGCAGCAGACCCATGCAGCACCCGCTGTTACCAGAGGATATGGTGTCCCTTCAGCAAGTGAATCCAGGAGGGAGTCTAGTTCTTCCCCAATGATGTCCCCATCTGTGAAGTCCTCTGTGTTCTCAGGCACTGGCAAGGGTACACAGTCTGAAGACGGAAGCAAGCTGGCAGCAGGAAGCGAGGTGGGCAAGCCCTTTGCATCTGAGTCAGGAGGCAAAGGGGCCTGCCCCTCATTCACAGGGATGGAGGTGGCCACAGGAGCTGGGGGGCACTGCAGGTCCATAGAGCAGTCTGTGATGAGAGAGAAACAGAGCCAGTCACCAGGAGAGCCTCTTGCAGGAGACAAATAGAGCACAACATGGCAAAAACAATATTGTACAACTCCATCAAATCACAAAAACCAAATATGCCAATTTTCTGAGAGGAGAGGCTCTACTCTGAAGAGTACTTGCCCTTTCATTTTTGTTCCCACTCTCCAATGGCTCACCAAGAGCTGAAATACATTCTAAGGGCCAGTGCCCAGTCTGACTGTCAAGATTTGGCAGGCACCTACAGCAACCAAGAACAACACCAAACCTGTGGCTGAGCAGTTACCAAATTCATTATGGCCAGGACTAAAGGCCAGGGACACATAATGCAATTTCTCTATAACCTTCCACCTGGTGTTTTTCTTTAATGTTCCTCACTAATGCATTTGGCAGAGATCACTGCCTTCTCTACTCCCTGGAGCTTTGATATCCCAGCTGAAAGCTTGCTTACTTGCACACCCCCTCTAAAAACCCAGGCATCCTAAATGGAAGAAGACAAAAAACACAAGGCCCTGTTGAGAGGAGAGTCAGAGATTGAGTGGTGAGAACAGGTTGTGCTAACAATGTGTCCCAAAAATCCCCATCAGACTCACTCAGCTGTCTTTGCCCAAGTAAATTCCCTGCTCTTCAGTCCTTCCTGATGTCCAAAAGTGGGAGGTTGCTACTCATTTTCCCCCTAAATATCTGATCAGCAAACATGCCCTTGGGAACTCATGTGAGGCAGGGCTGAGACAGGAAAGAGGTAGTGGTTTTCCCTAATGTTTCTTCCCCTCTCCAGTACACTACTGAAGTAGTAAGATGTTCCCATCATGCAATATAAACCTCTGTTAAGTGAAGTTAAGGTTGCAAGCACATGTTCTTCACAGAAGAGCTTTTATTCTCAAAAAAATTAAAGGTTAAAAAAAAGTTCAAATGTTAGAAATTTGGAAAATGCAGCGTTACATTTGCAGTTCTCAAACCAAGCACCCAAACTACCTTAATTCTGCCCCTGTGCAGATGTCCTGGAATAAAAGAAAAGAAGTAAGACAAAGGTGCTACTTTCTTCATCAGTATTCCATTGGCTGCACTGTAACTGCAACAGAGTAAGGCTATAAAAGCAAGTCAAAGTTTGGAAGGAGAGACAATAGCTTTTATTAGAAAGACTGATAAAATTGGGAAAGAAACTAGACAAGCTTCAGACACAAAACTTGATCCAGCAAGAAATGCTGCATCCTGTCTGTAGCAGGTCTGTTCACTCAGCCTCCATAAGAACTTGGCCATCCCTCTGCATCAGGCACCAGGCGAGTGAGCCCTGTTACTGGCTGCAAACTGAGAGCTTCTTCTCAGAGAGCTCAGCAAATTAGCAATTCCAGCAAACCCCCAAGTCCTGAACAAAACAACAGCAGAGAAGACAAACACAGGCATGCCCCCTTATCTCTAACCTCACCTGGAGCACAGCACCAACCTCTGCAACCTTTCCTCCAGTATTTGTTGTGAATGGTCCACATGGATGGACTTCAGCAAAGGTCACTGTGCAAGGCACTGGAGGCTGAGCCATGACAAAGACAGGGAAGCAGGGGAAGTGGCAAGGAACAGACACAGGTCCCTCTCCACATCCTCAGGCATGCCATTGAAGGCAAACACATGCTGTACCTTATGGGATCCAACACAGGATTTCAGTGTGCAGCTGAATGCATTTCCCACAGGCTGTGCATGTCCTTAGTTTTGAAGCTGCCCCACCAATCAGGCTCAGCTCCAACCCCATGCCCCCTTTGCAATGACTTTCTCATCTCATCTCATCTCATCTCATCTCATCTCATCTCATCTCATCTCATCTCATCTCATCTCATCTCATCCTTTGGTGCAGAACCCCCAGCCACCAGGGAGCCAGCTATCCAGCTTTTCTCATGGCTGGAAGCTTGGCCAGATTCCCTGCAGTACAAAGGGATGGCTTGTGCGTTCCCATTTTTCAGATGTTTAAATCTGGAGTACTGTCAAGAACCCTACAGAGGCCAACAAGAAGTTCAGAACATGCCGGAAGGGATGGGGACACATGCAGCGGGGAGCAAAAGGATGCACAATGACAGGGCCCCAAAGGATCCAGCAGTTCAGACCTTCTCTGAGGAATGAATGAGGCCCTGCATTTTCCACTCAGACTAGGAAGCAAAGAAAAGAGGCCCTCACACACCCTAAGAGGCCCCAAACCCAGAAATGCTGAATGCATGACCAAAAGGCAGACAATAACATGAGACCCCCACAGCTCAATGCATGTGAAGGGCAAGGAAAAGAGCAGGGACCAACAGGTTCCACTACTTGCAAGTGGAAGAGGGAAGATGTCCACTCCCCTCTCCCTGACCACCCAAACACTGTTATTCCTTCAGCCACTTCCTCCCACTCTACTTTGTCCAATTTTTTTCCCTGTCTCTCCTTTCCCATTCCTGCTTTCCTCAGGACACCAGATCTGCTGAACTCACTCACCAGCTGTGATACCCACATCTCACATACTCTCCTTACAGAATGCTCAGGCATCCTCTGCATTCCCCTAACTTTTACTCCATCTTAAAAGAATAAAACAGCTTTCTCTGATGAGTAGCTCATAGGCACACCCACACCTGCTGATTTCTGCCCCTGCCATCACAGTCAGCCCCGCTATTGTCATAAGGCCAACATGGGGCTTGTCCATACACACCCATGAACCAAGTCTGTCATACCAAGCCCCCCCCCAGCTGGTAGCTTCTCTGGCCATACACCTGCCTGTCCCCGAGGGGCAAGCACAGAGCTTTTAAAAGCACTGTTTCTAGCTCTGCTCTCCAAAACAGCAGTGGTTCCCTGGTGCATTAGTTGGCCAATGGCCATACTGAGCCAGAACTGAGCCATGATCTCTCTGCAGGACTGGGCTGAGTTAATCAGATAACTTCAAGCAAAACATGGAGGAAAAGGCTTCAAGAGTCTGCACTTTAAAACAAAACAAAACACAACCACAGAAATCCTTGCTAAAAAACTCTTCTAATCTGAAACTCTCAGGGTACCAGCAGCCACAGTCGTCCTGGTACCACACCATGCTCAAGGCAATTGGATAACATAATTCCAGTGCTTTTACAAAGATTTCCTAGCAGTAAAGGTTCTGTCTGCCTGATCTGCAGTAAAGGTGGCATGCTGTTCTTACACCAAATCCAGATTAGATAAAGAGCTTACTGGATGTGGTCATTCGTTAGTCTGTAGGAGGAGTCCAGTTAATTTTAGTACAGCAAGATAATGTGAAAAACTCTCATTAATTCACAGAACTGGGTCTCATGATCTCATATAGCAAGCAGATACTAAACTGGCATTCAACAGAGAACTAACATGCTTTCCAAAGTATCCTAATAATGAAATTAGTTGTTTTCTATAAAAAGAGCAATTGCTATTTGTGGTATTAAGTCCTCACACTTACCTTTATGCACACAGAGCTACTTCACAAAGGAACAAAGACTGATGTGCTCAGAGGCAGAAGTTCAGTGCTCCAGCACACAAGGTAGCAAGCCTTTCTACAGGGGCAGAGTTAAGGTCACTTGTTTCCCAGCATGAGAAAAGCAACCCTGTTAATCTTCCTTCTCCTCCTGGGTGCCTAACCCTGAACTCGGCTCTCCCTGGGTTCCTCCCAACTCCTTTGTTTTCAATTCTTCCACCTCAATGTCTTGGAGGACCACATGCACTCAGAGCAAAACAACCTTAACTTCACTTTATCTGGACTGTTTTGTCTTGGAGCAGAATTTCAGAAGCTTTGCCAAGAGCAGCTTCAAGAAAGCACAACTGGAGAGAGCTGTGCACCTCAGCAGACCCTTTTAACTCCCACACACGTCTCTCACAGGGCCTGGACAAAAAGCTGGTTTTGCAAGAAAAACACTCTTGCTTTGCACCACTTTTTCCTTCTCCCAGTTACCAAAGTTAGGAGTGTGCAGAAGAGACACAAATGCAGGTGATGAACCTCTCAAGCCTGCCAGCCTGATCACATACCATACTGAAGCCACAAGATATCTGAGGAGGTATCTTTACCTGTTTCAATGTCATCTATTGAGCCCAATCCATTGGAAGTAGCCTGCAAAGAGGATGTAGGAAAAGGGAGACAAAAAATATTGTGAGAAGGTAATCTTTAAATAGACATCCGTACTTTACATATGGGACTCTTCACTACTCCTTCTTTTCCTTTATGGCCTCTTTCTGTGCTGGAACAGTAAAACCAATAAACTTTAGGAGGCCATTGATCCAAGGAATCTATTTATGTTTGCCTTCAGCAGACGACAAATCCTTTTGCTACAAGAAAACCATGTCTGCACAATACCAACCATGTGAGCAACTCCATACATAGAACAGGGTATTTCATGTGTGGATGAGAACACTGTGTCCCAAGTCCCAGGACACATCAATTGGTCAGCCCACTGCATGGGAGATCTGATTAGCCCAATATTACACAACGTTCCTCTTCTTAGTTCACATATTTTGCAATCTAACAACCACAAACTTCTACAGCAAATTCAAAACAGGAAAATGTTTCTGCCAAGACAACTGCTGACTTGGAGCTCAAGGCAAGGAATAAATTGAGTCCATATTTTACAGAAACATAAATAGAGGTAAGTACATGTGCCTTCAGATTAAGCTTAAAAAGGCACAAGTAAAGCATTTGTCTTGTAATATTGCATCTATTACAGTGGGGTTTGCACTATTTTCAATTCTTATAAAAGGAAAGTATTTTGAATTTAAAAACTCGGTGCAACTAATAAAGAAAGTTGACTGGCCTTCCTAGAAAGATGTGAAGCCAAATCACTGAACAGTGAGAGGTAGAGTAGTTCTTTAGTAGTTTGCTGTACAAAATTACGATGTTTATAGTTTTATTGTTTAATTGCCTTAAGGAGCATTGTGGAATACCAAACAGACTGTAAAAACAGCAAGTGCTTGTTGGGACTTTTTCTTGCCCAGTGGTAGACCAAGGAAACCAGAAATTTCTTATATTTTACCTTACTGCCCTGCCCAGCTGGGTCTCCCAGGACAAAACAAACAATACATAAACTATGTATGTACCTTACTCAGTACATCACAGGATTTAATTCTGTATGTTTCTTCAGCAGTTGCACTTTCTGACTTTTACTTAGCATTGTTGTTAGATATTCGAAACTTGAAAACAAAAAATTATTTAAAATGCAAGAGATAGCAAACATCCACAATAACTAAGAAAAATAACCATCATTGGTGATCTAATTACCAACACAAAAATTATGTCCGCTGAAACGTTTTCAAAGAAATTAATTTCTGGGAAATATCCCTTAAGAGCAGAAAACACTAATTGAAACAGTGAAAACTTAAAAGACAGTTATAAATTTGCATGTAAATAAAACTTTAAAGCATTCTAGTGGCACAATCCATAAACAGTAACAACCACAGGATGCAAACTCTACCTGGTTTGATGAATTGATTGAAGTGCCATTACTGAGTAGTGAGAATGTTTCCAACTCCTGCTGCAAGGAAGAGAGAGGTCTTAGAGCAGAATTCAGCCTGTGAATGCTCATGAACTAGGTAAAGCTGGGTTACACTATGGTTTCCTTCCAAGCACTGCCCAAAAATAAAAGTCACCCCGAAAGGTTACTCCACTGTGACACAAGAGTGCACGTTTGTCAACACTGAAAAAGGACATTTAATTGTTCTGTACACCTCAGAACATCCAACCCACAACCAGGAGGCAAAAAACTTCCTTGAGAAACAGATGGGTTTGCTTTTCGTTAAGAAATTATTACTTTGGGAAGCCATTACCACACTGGAGTGAAAGCTGGAACTCAACACAAAAGATCAAAAGTGTTAACAAAATACCAATCACAGAATTTCAAATAATAAAAAGCATTCTAGAGTGTTTAATTTTTAAATTTCTAACATACAGGTGGTTTAAACCCATCTCAGCTGAGTAACATGACAGTGGCAAAAAAGGTGGCAAGGCCAATACAGTGAAGAGCTACAAAAAGTATTTCCACATAAACTTCCCTTTTTTTGAGACAGAAACATTTTGGAGTGTGGAAAGCTGCTATGAGATCAAGGAGTTTTCTTAGCGTAGGCAAATCACACGTGAGGTTTGTTGGGGAGAGGATTAACATGTTACAGCCAGATTTACCCTAAAAGCTCTCTGCAAACCAGATTCCCACCAATCATTCCACCTCATGCTACAGAGGTGCCCCTCTGCAGATGGAACACGCTGTTTGTTTAACACTGCCGTGCTTGGGGCTGAGGATGCAAACACAAACATCAGCCTCCACTACTAGCTCATGTTCTCTGCTCCTGAGAGCAAAAGCTGTGACCAAGGCAGCTTATGGGAGAGCAGCTTTATCCCTGGCAGTGGCCTAACGCCCTCTAGCTCCATCCCAGGGTACACATTTGAACACCTACAGCACCTCCTTGTAAAGTAACAGATCCAGTCACTGGGGTCAATTAGCTTCTGACCAGGTGTGTACCCATTGCTCTCCCAAAGCCAAGCCTTTCCCCCACCACAAAGAAGTGTACATCTAGAAAAGGGGCAGGAACCCAATGCACTACAAAACCAGCCATGCCTCCAAAGCAGAGGATCCCATCCTTCTCATCTCATAACAGGGAGAGGATTGTGATGCAAAACCTGCTTTGGGATCAGGTCACACGTTCCTCTCCTGCAAAAACACAGCAGGCATCTGCTGTGTTGGAAGTTTCTCCTGCAGCACCAACTGGGGACTCAGAAAACATCCTGGCAGTAGACACAGAGCAGCACTGGGGTTAGAAATGGATCAAGGCAAAATGAGTCAGAGGGTCAGGACAAGGAGGGTTGCCAGCAGCCTGCTAGAGCTTGCAGGGTTGTGTACACATGTCTGTAACTGCAGAGCAGCACCTACCACTTCTGCAAAAGTAAAATTTGTACAAGCAAAGGATAGCTTTTAAGACAAAAGAAGTCATACCTGAGGTCTTTTGTATGCTTTTCGAACCCTCAGTCCCAGCTTCTGAGCAAGCTCCTGCCCCAGTTGTGTGACACTTTCATCCTGGGGGCAAAACAATTGATGGGACACTTTCAGTTTTGCCTTTTTGTCACACAGAACAAAAAATAAAGAGGAATGCAGTTATGCACATTGGGCTGCACCAAGCCTCAACTTCAGACAGCAGCAGATAGATAATTTCCAGAACAGCCTCAGAGAGCCAAACAGACTTCAGCATTCTTGTCATTTAGTCCTGCCAAGATGCTGCAGTTGCACCAGGAGTTTTGCCCTACACTCATTCAATGCTGCAGAAAATCAGAATCAAGTACCTGCTTCCAACAAAGCACCCACTCTGTGAAAAGAGGGTTCAGGAGTCCTGCGGGCAAGTTGGCGGAAGGAGCTGCAAAGGCTGGCAGCTGATACAGCTTCCACAAGGTCTCCATGCCTGGGAAGGAACCTGCATGTCTTCCCTCTCTGCTAGCTGCAGAGTTAATCATCAGTTTTGATATGCAGACAGTACCCACTAGCCTGTTTTGCTTGTTTGTTTTTAAAGCTGAAACCGTCTCAGTTTTCAACCTACTAGCTAGAAGGCATTTTGACTGTCTCCAGCTCCAGCTAAACTGCCTCAGCTTAGTCAAGCAGATCTTGAGCTTTCTCTGTTGTGTAGCATTTTACCATCCTCCCTGCCCAGTGTCCATGCCCACTCACACACCACCATGGGCTTCCTGCCCAGACTAACAACCTGCCACAGTCTTCTACACTTATATATCACCAGCAACTGTTTCCTTCTGTTTTCCTCTCTCTCCCTGTTTGCAAAAACATCAGAGTACTTCAACAGTTTTTTCAAAGAAGAAAAAAGGTATCCATCTGGCCAACCTGTTGTGATAGCTCACCTTAACCTCCCAGAATTTCCCCCCTCATGTCCAACCTTGAAGCTTGCCCTCTTCTCTCTACTTGCCATGCTGGTCTTTCCTGTCTCCTTCTCCTTGCAGGTTGAGTCCTTTCACTTTCAAGGGCTGAGAAGCCTCTGGTTCTTCCAGCCCACCATATCAGTAACTTTTCCCTTCAATCTGGAGTGCCACTTTTTGATTGTGTTCCCCCACACCTTCAACATTAGACTTGGCACTATCTTCACTGAACTTGGTGAAAACAAAATCTAGCTTGTCTATTTCTTCTTCTAAAACACCTCATGCCATACCAAACACAAGTGTACCACAGAGAAGTATTAACTTCACCAAACTGAGAACTTCTGCAAACTAGCAGCATTGAGTGTCTGCACCCAGAAATAAGTTTACTCTGACAGACAGCCAAATGAGTGGCACATCCTTTATCATCAGAAGTTTTAAGACGGCTCTGTTCTGAACACAACAGAGTTGTCAGCAATTACACCAATGCGAAGATGGAAGTACCCATGTGCTCCAGAGGGTAATGGAAACAGGAGTGAAATGATGGATAGCATGAATTGCCTTTGATGCAGAGAAGGCTTATGATTTCTGTTAAGCAGGTAACAAGACAATGTTAATTTATGTTTGTTAATTTACAAGGCTGAATTGTTTACAATAGGAAACACAGATCACTCAATATGGAAATTTTTAGGCTGAACTTTCCTGGCACAGAGAAGTTTGATAAAGTAATGATAATAATGGCAGCTATGTAAACATAACTATATAGTTAAAATATAAATTAAGTGGCTCAACTGCAATGTAAAATATAGCTTTACAAGAACACCTACACTAGATGCTTTTGTTAATCAAAGGTTTGTTTATAAAACAGTTCCTTGGGACTCCCCAAAAATGATATCTTTAACATGGTTTGGTCACCCTGTTCTGCCCAAGTAAAGAAGCTAGAATTTACAAAAGGACACAAAAGGAATAACTAACTGCTAACAAGGCTTTCAAAGATTGCTTCTATACCACTAATAATAAAGGAAAGTTAACTTCTCCTGCTAAGGTGGAAGCATTTTTCTTCTAACAACATTACTGTGATGGATCAGAACCAACATCAGCAAAGTGCTCACTTGAATCCATGTAATCACAGTTTGCTTTCCAGATCAATATCTGGCCTAAGAGGATGCTCAAAAACACTATCAGGAAAATATTTAGCTCCTAGTATATGCAGACAGTCCTCTCCGCATGCAAAAATTTGCACACCCCTGAACACAAAAATAACTGTGCCATGTGATGTCAACAACACCTTTGCATGTTCCTCAAGAAATAAAAAGCTTGATCACTTTGCCTTAGCAATCAGTAAGTGAAATGTGAGACATTTATATCCAACACAGGAAAACCATACAAGTTTTCCTTTCAGAGCTTCAGTTCCCATTTATCCTTGTCACTTTTATTAGAGATAAAAAACCAGCCAATTAAAACATTCTCATGGCTTTAGTTCACCTTTTGTTAGAGTAGGGGTTTGTTCTTCACAAACAGACCATGAACCTGCTATCACTAGCTGGTGTCCTTGGCTGGCACTATCTGTAAGAGGTAATTAGGCCTGAAGAAACATGTGAGGACAAACAACTTTGAGTCAGAGAGACAGAATTTCTGGGCACAAGCATGTTCTTGGGAACAGACAAAATTTCTCTTCCACTATCCTCTTGCCTCACACTAAGCATGTTGAGGAGACAAAGACTGTGAGCCACAAAACCCAAGATGGGTTGTATGTCAAAAACTTACATGTGGGAGGGACAGCAAGCATCGGCTGTTGCACTCATACGCTTCTTTGTGTCTTCCAAGTTCATTTAAGGAACGGGCCTTCCGGAACAGCGCTCGGATGTTCTCCTTGTCGAGACTCAAAGCCTTCTCGCTGTCTTCCAGCGCCTTCTCATACAACCCCTGCATGGAACAGACCACCTGCAGTCAGCTAAGGCACAGCAGGCTAACTTGTCCTTCTCTGAATGCAAATGTTCTATCTCTCAGCAAAAAGCAGGAATACAAGCAGCAGGTGGAAGTACATATGTTACCTCATGCACAGACCAGCGTGCAAACACACCTACATTAACAGAACATTTTGTTAAATCTTGCAAAACTCAAAACACTTCAAAGTCAAGGAATGACAGAACTAAGGTTGCTTGAGCAACCTTATCTTGTCTCCCCCTCTATCCTGAGCATGTTACACTTGAAAGTCTTTAATTATGTGACTGCTTGCTAATTTTCAAGGGACTCAGTGTCCTTACAAACAGGACAGGCTGGCTCTGGGGTTGTGCCATGAGGAAAAGCTGTTACATCCCTGAGTAAAATGGAAACATGCAACCTTTCAAAGCCTGGTATTTCAGAATCCCTTTCCATGTTTATGCTGCATAAGTTCCTTCAAGACCCAAAGCCTTCTTACTGTCTTCCAGTGTCTCAATGGAGGAGGCAAGAGCCTCCAGAACAATACACAGTATTCCAGAAAAATGCTTGTTCAACACTGGAAGACACTGGACAGTTCTAACTCCTCACCACTGAAGAGCAGAACTGCATTGTTCTTAGAACCTTAGGCCTGGCCCCCTCTCCTCACATCCTTCCTCTGGTCTTGCAAGACATAGTGCAATTGTGAGGAGAATGCAGACTTTTCAGTGTGTTGTTGGCTCCTCCAGTGTTTGAACAGGGAGTGGACAAAACCAGCTGAAATATCTCATGACATCTTTTCCAACTGCACAGCACTGTAACCCTGGCTCCTGGGGATGACTTGGGAAAGCACTCACCATGGCAAAGTAGCAGGCAGCTCGGTTGACATGGAGCTTGCAGAGGAGTTCCTTTGGGATGGTCACCTCATCAGAGGCTGCATAATCTGCCACATTCAGCCCTTCTACGTACTGGACCAGGGAAAGCTTGAAATCCTTCTCTCGGAACAAATCATTGCCCTCTGCAAACAAGTTTCTCACCAGCTTCTGCAAAAAGGCCTGGGCAGCAGGGAGAGAACAAATAAGACTCAAATGGATATTCAGAGACAGGACAGGCTTCCCAATTTCCCATTCCTTTCTGTATCTTTTAGCAAACTGCTTGCCCGCTAAGATACTCCTTCATCCCTACCCTACTGTAAAACATCAGGTTTTTTGGTAGAGGAGAATAATCCAGTCAAATTCACATTCTTCTTGAGTACTTCAGTGTCTTCTCCTTTCCCTGAAAGTTGTCATCATCAGAACCTTAAAACTTTAAGTCACAGGTAAATTGTGACAGAGCATCCCACATTCTTCACTTTTGGCATGTAAACTAATGGCTGTTCAACAGAACAAATCTTGCTAACCAGAGGGCTCCCAGCTTCAACAAACAAAATCTCCATTACCTCATAATCTTCTTGGCTTAGGGGTAATGTGGACCTGAAGAAAAAGAAGAGAAAATACTCATGAAACAGGCATCTATGCAAACAAGGGCTTTTGTCTGATGAAGAGATCCTTTTTCTAGTCCTGTGCTGGTGACCTCAGTAAGTTACTGAACGTTTTATCACTGCAAAGGCAGCTGAGGCAAAGAGAGCACAATTAGGGAGCATTATGCTCAGTGACACTCATAGTGGTGTCAAGCAATGGTCACATCTAAGAGGGACTTGAGACTAGAGGAGTCTTATTTTCATTTATTTTCTGTGCATACATGATCCTTTGTAATGTGCCTTCTGACAGTCACCTAAAAAACCCATCTTTATTAAAGTCCCATGAGAGACTGCCATGAAGAATACAAGTGTATTTTATGTGCATCTGGCTCTAATGAGAGGCACCAGAGTGGCACTCCAAGACCTCTTCAAATTCTTTGTGAGACCAGAGACACACACACAGAGATAAATGCAATCACTTTTCTCTGCCTTAACTTAGCCACATGCCTTTAGGCCTACCCCACAAAAGGAAGGGAGAAAACAGTGCAGGTTCAGGAGTCCAGTTCTGAACCTCCACACTTTCTTGGCCAAGGCTGAACCACAAATGCTGGCAGAGCTTGTGAGGATAACACCTACCCTACAATAGCACTGAGACTTAAGAGAAATGTTCTGTTCTTCAAATTGGACTACCCAATTCATCCAGGCTTGGTCCACATATATTCATTGTTTCTCTTCAAGAACAAATCAATAGGCCCTAGAGGAATCCTCAGCACCTTTCATAGCTTTTCTCACCCACAGTGCATACATGATCTTACTGGTAACAGAATAAACATGTTTTAGATTTCACCTAATCACTCCTTAAAATTAACAACAGGAAATGTCATGGCTTTGTAAGAAATATTCATGCTGCTTACATATTTGGACTCCCTCTTTCACATCAAAACAAACCAACATATGGCACTGCTCCTGGTTCAGAGTGCAAGATATGCCCCAGATGCATGAACTACATCTCATATTTCTAAATTATTTTCTTCTCCAGAATCTCATGCATTTTTATAAGTGCTACCAATATAAATCTCAATGTTACCTCTCCAAAACCGGGCTATGAGCCCTATTTAGTCTCAGACTGGGATGAAAATATCATGGTCCTATTACAGGATACAAATATGTAACATGGAAGATCTAGGGGCTTTCCTATTGTAGTGGCACAGATTTCAGGCATAATAATTGCAGGACACAAAGCAGACCTTAAAAAAACCTGAAACCTATCTGATTACAATCTTACTACTTCCTTACTCACCATGGAACCTGGACCTGAGTTTGAGGCCTCTGCTAAGTCAAATATGGGAGGGAGAAATACTACTGTATCTGATAAGGAAGTACTAGGATTTGTAACTACTACATGAGCAACTTCAAGCTCTAGAAGGCCACATGACATTCATAGAGGAGTGATCCGAAACTCTACAGTTGCAGGTTGGCAACTGTAAAAGAACCCAGGTTATCTATTTTTCCTATAGGCACCATATGGGGGGGCCTAACAAGTTATGTACCTTGTGTCCCCACCTGTAGAGCTGAAACACTATCTCCCTTCCTAACAAAGGTGGGACAGCCTTATTAAGAGAGCACTTTGAGATCTTCATACTGAAGATGATGTAGAAGATCCAAGTACTATTAGCATTATGCTGACTGTAAAGATAATCCTGGAACTGCAGTGGAGGGCAAAACCAAAGGAAATTAAAATTACAGAATTTTAAGTTAACAGGACAAGAAACACCCTGAAAAAAATCACAGTCAAAATCCTCAGGACAGTATTTCTTTCCCATGCAGCAAACCCAAAGCAGTGAATAGGAAAAACTCAGTTCCTGCAATCCTCAACAGAAAGATGACCACCTCCAAATCCATGGGGAACCCTGAGGTTGTCCACTTACTGAATGAACTGTAGTCCTTTCTCTATTTCTTGTTTTCTCTTCTGCCTCTCCATTATGGTTGCTGTGGAGGAAGAAGAAAAAGAAACAACACAAAGTGAGTCATTTTAGGTCTTGCTGGCAATTAAACAGCAAAGTATTTTGTTTGTGCCTGAATTTACTACTAACAAAATGTTCCAGACCTGATGCCCTGAACAGCAAAGCCCATGATTTATCCACACTGCAGATACAGCACGGCAAGCAGCTCGCTACCAAGTATCTGCTTTTTCTCACATGCCACTGACAGGACGCAGGGGCAAAGAGGAATTACTTCAATTTGAGCTCTCTGCTTAGGCTGCCAGTAAATAAAGCAATGGGAACCAACTGTTATCATGACTGCCTTCTAGGAAAGGGAAGAAACCAAATACCATCTTTGCCTGCACTGGCAGTCATTTCAGGAATTTGTGCTTAGACCCTCCCATGATACACAATTCTGACCACTATTTATCTGGGACAGCTTTAAACTAGTTTACTGCACAGCATATGAAATATACCTTATCTACATAAGGTTTATGGAGATACAGCACAAAGGGAGATGAAATTGCTTGCTGTGGTCCACATAAAAGCACAGCACTGAATGCATGCAATGGGGATTTCATGCTGAAAATCAGCAGGCAAGAGCAGCACAGACTGGGGAACACTTTGGAGAGGGAACAGAGCCCTATCCTGCAGTGCTTTAAACTGGGGTGGGCATCACCCTTATGAAGGCTCAAGAGTTATCTGCACTTCATCCTCTGCAGTTTGGAAGTAAATTTTGGAATGGTTCCCCAGTGACCTTTCTCCAAGGTACACAGGCCTGTAGCACAAGAAAAGAATAATGAAGGCAAGAAAGGATGGCACTTTGTGGTAAAACTGAGCTGCTGATGACAGCAAATTTCTCATCAACCAGCTGTGACCACAAATAATGCTCAGCATTTGAGGAACAGGAACTTGGGGACAAAGGCAGCAAGTACAGAAACACTGAAATGAGATGGAGATGAAGACCTTATACCTTCCCAACCCAGGACCGCCTCTAAGAAGATACTAAAGTAATTTCTCCACCTCTACACTACAACAGCTTGGAGAGGATTATCATCCAGCTCCTACATTAAGACCATCTCTATCATTCTAAGATATCTTGCAGTATCAATGACACAGGTTGAAGGGGCCTTTAAGGTACAAGAATCTTAAGGTATAAGAATCAATTCTGACAACCCAGCACGCCCTTAACTGATTGTGCTCTGTGCCATGCAAAATGTAGAACTGAACTGCCCTTTACCAACAAGAAGAGTGGGGGGAAGCAGGAAAGACTGGAGTGAGAGAAAGTGGCAGCAGAAGGAAGCAAGAACTTGAAAGTGATACTTTGCAGTTTCTAAGTCATCAGACAGTAAATTTGGGAGCAACCTCGTTCAAGCAGCAGGTAGGAGACTTTAAGCAGCTGAACTTGGAACAGGATGGGTAGTGCAGCAAGAAAGGGAAAGCCAATAGCCAAGGTGAGGGATGATCAGCATCTCTACAAAGGCTTTTAAACAGAAGTGATGGAGAAGAGCTGATACACTTCAGTACAACATCAACAGAATGCCTGCATTGATTCATAAATAGCCTGGATAATGAGCAATCAGGAAGAAAGAAGGAAATTTAACAAGGAGATTGTGAGGTTAATATGATCACTAACGATACAGGCAGACAGGCTTGAGAGGTAGACAAAGAGAGAGATAATTAATTTATTTTTTTCTCCCTGTGTGAAATTCTGCAAAGACAGAGGAAGAAAGAGAGAACAGAGAAGCGGAAGAGGAGCAGAAGGAACCATTTCCACAAAGGCAGCAGTGAAAGACATGAAAGGACAGAGCCACCCCACATCACGGTAGGGCCATCTGAGACAAGAGTGAGGAAAGGGCCTCCATAAGAAATGACAAGAGAGAAACTCTGGGGGAGAAGAGAAGGCAAAAGAGTCAAATGGACCCTCCCAAAGGCTCATGGGGAAAGCACAGGGAGGAAGATTTTCTAGCTAAATACACTAAAAGTCTTGAAGCATTCCAAACAGCCTCACCTTGGACCCCCACCTATGGCCCTCTGTCCATAGTCTAGAAGCTCCATTTCAGTCCAGGTCGAGGTCCTGCCTTGTCTGAGCCATGCTGTAGGTGAACTAGTCCTCAGGTCTACCTCTGGGACAAATCTCAGATCTTCATTGCAGGCAGCTTGTCTCCAGTCCTGTCTCTGGCACCATCTCCTACCACTGGACTCACTGAGTGGACCTGGACTAGATTCACCACCTCATCTTCTTTGGGGCTGTTGATGCACCACTCCTATTGGCATCTAGTTCTGCCTACACTGTTCACGTGTGGTGGGACTGTAG
This sequence comes from Ammospiza nelsoni, assembly GCF_027579445.1. Taxonomy (NCBI): domain Eukaryota; kingdom Metazoa; phylum Chordata; class Aves; order Passeriformes; family Passerellidae; genus Ammospiza; species Ammospiza nelsoni. The sequence goes on from NC_080637.1 coordinate 49,069,404, forward strand.
CCTGTGAGTGAGGGCATTGCTGGTGACTGCCATCACCTTCTGCTGCTACTCATTTGTCCTGCCTGGAGGTGCAGCCCTGTTCTTGCTGCTCCCTGAGTCATGCTGGAGGGAACCTAAGTCAGGGAAGTGAAGCAGAAGCCCACAGATCTGATTAAAAGGGAGATTATTGGCGACCGTGAGGAGGGCAGCTGAACACTGGCTGGTCACCACCAAGGCAATGGCTGCATTCCAAAGATGCCAGGCACACCTTTACAACTGTGTATATCCACAAAACACATCACCACCTTAAAAAACTTTCAATACACATGGTCTACTTCTGTTTCTGAGCTCAGCCTTTAAAACACTCTGCAAGGAGAGGAGATCCATACCTGTTCTCACAGTTACCCTGACCCCACTGCTAAAACATCCTACACAGCACAATGTGAGTCTGTGTTACAGTGAGAACTGATTACTGTTGCTTGCCCAGAGAGAAGGGCATTCAAAAGTTACTGACCCAAACCTGGAGTGCAGCCAAAGGACTACTGGGAATGGCTACAGAATGTCTCCTTTCTAGAGTTACCTAACTCTTCTTGCATCCTGAAGCTCCCTTTCTGTTTTTTTCTCTCCTCATCACTACTGCCACTGCATCTAGCATGAATATCCCCATCCTTGTTTCACCTGGATGGCTGACCAGCCTACTGCATCTCTGTAAGTTCCACAATACACAGCTACAGTTTGCTCCTTGTTATAAAACCGTGGTAAAAGACAACCTTCTGTGCCCTGCATGCTGTTGGTGCTCTGCAGTTTGACGCTTATCTTCAGAGTGAATGTTCTTCAACCCAAAACCCTCCATTGCCTTCTTTAAACATAAACCACAGTCCTGATCTCCACTCTAGACTGTTGTTCCCTGGTACTGCCCCACATTCCTCCCTCCCTGCAAGTGGGTGACCAGCTTTCTCTGCTACAGGTCTGTCACACCTCCAGGCTTAAGTCATGACTTTGCACATAAGACTCATCCCCTCATGGCAGCACCTTCAAAGCACTCACCATGTGCTGCTACCCAACAACTTCTTGCACATCTCTCAGGAACAACTACCTTTCTTTCCCCTTCAATGTGACTCCATACCAATAATCTCCTTCACGTGTGGCAGATCCTTCATCTGTCCTACCTGCCCCAACCACTGCAGGAGGCTGCCAGTCAGACTCCTCCTTTTGCTCCTCACACCTCCTCCTCCACTACCTCACCAGCAAACCCAGTCACTTCTGTCTCTCCCATCATTCCAGCCTCTTCACTGTGTTGCATTTAACACTCAGACCAAGCCATGCACTTCTTACACCAGCAAACCCAACACACAGTGAGCCACCCACATGAGCAACACTTCAGTTCTGCTGCACACTATACCACAGCTACCGCATAATTAATTTTAAGTGCAAAGCTTGTTTAGCTTTTGTTTTCTTGAGCTTTTAAATAATTTTAGAAACACAATAGAAAACATTTGATGAAGCACTGTATACAAGGATCCCTTTTCTCTCCCCCACCAAATCTCTCTGTCCAGACTTGTCCACTCAAATCACCAGCAAAATTCAAATACCGAGTATTTATATCTCCATTACAAAACTCTCATCCTTTCAGTCCAGAGACATTTATCCTCCCTGGATAGAGGTCCAGCATCGAGAGAAAACTTTATTCAGTTTGTCAATAAATTACAAACCATTTGCCAGAGAGGAATATAATGCTACAGACAGGCAAAACCGTTTTCTTGCCTTAAGAAGGAAGCATGAGGCAGTAAACTAGGTGACTGAATCACAAATTGGGTGGATATCTAGATGGGTAGATGGTAGAAACATGAGATGAACGGAAAGACTTGAATTCGTCTTATCAAGGACACAGCTCTTATTCATAACCCTGTCAGAACTGAATTTGGGCAAAGTTTTTCACACTGTATTATAAGATGGCAATGAGCTGACACTTGATTGACTTCCAGGCATTGACTGTAACATTTCAGCTAGAAATAAGCACACTCAGATGCAAGTTGCAGGTTGCAGAGCTGACACTGGAGCTGCCCAGGAAAAAGGCTCCAGGATACACTGGTCTGAAACATGGGAGTCTTTCACTGCCTGAAGTTTGGCCACCTTAGTGGTACGGCACAATAGCTAACACACATCAAGTAAAGGACAAACTGCAGAACCCACTACAAACTTGGGCTCTTGCTCACTCCTGCAGCTGCCTTCTGCCATGTCCCACTCCCTGGGTTTCACTACTTCTCTCAGCCAATCGCTCTTGGATTCCCCACCACTGTGCGGTGCCCACCAGGGCAGACTCCTGTGTCCCTCCCCACACCCGCCGCCCCAAGGAACTTCCATGGCCACCATCTCACATCCCAGCACCCCACTAGTGCCACACCTGCTTTGCACCATCACTGGGGTCGCTGGGGTGTCACCAGCTGCACCCAGCAATATTCACTGCACCCAGTGAATGCAAAGCAAGGTAGCAACAACCAGCTCACCCCCCAGTGAAAATAAAAGCTGTGACTCTTAAGTTTCCCTGAGAGGGGGATGGTAGTGGGGGCTAAAGCCTCAACTGACCACATCAACCCCCATTACTTCATTTTCCAGCCCCTTCAGCCTTGTGTTCCACACATAGCCCTTCCATAGTAGCTCCACACATAACCACTCCATACGTAACACCTTCATGTACCACAGACCACCCTTCCTCCTGTCCCCACCGCAGCGCAGCCAAGGAGCAAGGAGAGAGCTGTGGGCTAATGCTGCCTATCCCTAAGCCACTTGCTCTTGGGTTTCTGCCCACCCAGCTCGCATTCCTGTGCCTCATTTGAAAAACTAAATCCGGGGGCTCGTTCCCACACGGATGGCGCGGGAGCCCTGGCTCGCTCCCTCCCCCCGCTGCCCGCACTAGGCCGCGGCTCCCCGGCCTTGCGTAGAGGCCGCAGCCGGGAGAGGCGCCACCTCGGCCGCTGGAGCGGAGAGGGGCCGGCGGCGCCTCCCGCACCCCCGCGACTCTGCCGAACGCCGGCACCCCGGCACTCCAACACTGCAGCCCTGCTGGGAGGGGTCTCCCAGGGCAGAAGACATCCATGTTTCCCCGGGAAAAGGAAAACAAACCAAAACATACTCTTCCTCCTTCCCCACCCCCATCCACTTAGATAAAAATCACGCGTCTCCAAGAGTCTGGGAGACAGCTTTAAGAGGAAAAAAAACCACCAAAATCCAACACATAACGTCCCCTGCCACCCGGAAACTGTCTAAAACATTAAAGAATTAAAACCAAAACAAACAAAACAAAACCCAAAAAAGCACAGTCTTCTTATTTGATAAACTTTAGGAGACCCCACGGAAAGTCCATCTAAAAAGCAATTCCAAATGGGCTTCTCTGCCGTTTCATGGGGTTTGGACCAAACAAGAGGGGGAAACTGCAGCCTAAATACAGACCAGAATACACATCCCGAACGAACAAAACACAAACAGGCACAAACGCGATTAATACTAAGTTTTCCACGTAAACCCAGGGTCTTTCCCCCTAGCTATGCAATTTTAGACTACCACATTTTTTTCCAGGGGGTGGGATTAGGATCTTTGACAAAATTTTTTTTTGCAAACCCCACATTTTTGGCGGAAGAGGGTTTAGCTTCAAAATCTCACCCGTATTATTTTTCACCACATTTTCTTTACATTTCCAATTACACAACCTTTCATCTATGCAGCTACTATCTGAAACCTTTACTTTCTAATGAAGCAACATCCAGAATTTCTTGTTACTCAAGTCCACCCCTTTCTACATACACAAACACACAGAGAATTGATTTAAGACAAAAATAATCCCCCCAAAATAATAATAAATAACTCACCTCTTCTCGGGTTTTCCCTCCCACACTAGGCATAAACTTTCCTTGATAAATGGTATTGTATTACTAGAGATATTATTAATGTATTATTACTAGAAGTAATAATAATAGTAAGTGCTATTTAATTATAGAAGGCAGCATTCTGCTTCTGGATCGGCTGCCCCTGCAGCTCCCTCCATGTGCCTCCTGATCTCTTTACTTTCATTTCCAGGTCTCGCTCTCTCTCGCTGGCTCTCAGCTGCACCAGCAGGAGAAAATGCCTCCCTGCATATCCTCTGGGCCCTAGAGGCTACCGCTTTCCATTACAAAAAATCACAGATCTTTCCCTTGAGGCTGCTTTTGAGATTCTTTAAGGTGAATTAGGCTTTAAAAACAAAAACAAAAAAATCTAAAAAATCAAGCGCTTCAGCAGTCGATTCTCCGTTCTAATTTTAATGAAACATTTTTTTTCTTCCTGGTTGTTTTTGCTGATACAAAAAAATATACCCCAAGAGAAAGCAAAGCTGCCTCTGCAGAGGGAATGCATGCATACGAACGCGGGGAGGAATTGTGAGACCCCCCCGGGATTATCACATCCGTGAAGCAGTGACCCTTGTGCCCACCCATTTCTGTTCGCTGGACGGGGGCCAGGGCCATCGCTGATGGCCGGGCAATAATCTGCTCCAGCCAGACCTTCCTTACTCCACCCTGCACTGCTGAGGGGGTGCCCTGTAAATAAAATAATCTGAAAACACAAACATTTGGGTGGAAGGGAATATGCATTAAAAAAAGAAAAAAGAAAGAAAACCAAAACAACAACTAAACAAAACCAAAAAACAAAAAACCAAAAAACAAAACAACGACAACAAAACCAAACTAAACACAAAAATAAAACAAACAAAAAAATTAAATCTCAATTAATACTATATTTTATATGCCTGGATATTATATAATCTACATATATTTTATATATATATACACACACGTAGATTGTACAATATATGTTATATAGATGTAGATGCATATATGCAGCATTAATAAACCATATTAATATTAAATTTTATATTATTGGGTAATATACAATCAACATATTTATTATATCTATGTGGATGCATACTTTTTTTTATGTTTATGCATACACATGTGAGTTTAGACACTTTTTTGAATTGGATTTTTTGCTTGTTTTCATCCCAAATCCCTCAATATTTTCCAAAAGTGGACTGAATCTCCAAGCAGTCCATGCTAGCAGAGCTCCAGGAAGAGAACTGCTGGTGGAAAGGGAGGCTGAGTGGGACCTGTTCTACCATGGGTTGTGAAGATCCAGATGCACAGACCACCTTAGCTGGGGGGTCACCCATCCCCACCCAGCTCCGCTATCTTCAAATAACCCTCTGCAAGGAGTTTTATGCTCCTACAGCCTCCCTGGTAGAATAGTTTCCCTCTCCCTAAAGGATTCTGTCTATCCTTAGATTAATAATTTCCAGACTGACACTGGCTTAAATTACCAGCTTTTTTCCAATCTAATCAGTGACATGTTTACTCCTGAGTGTCTCACTTCTCTATTTACCCACAAGAATGTCAGCTTGTGCTTTGCAATGGGGTACTCTGCCAAGATTCAAAGGCAGATAGAAGGAACATCTGAAGTATACTAGCCTTGCTTGATATTTAAAATGCATTGATCAGAAAAGGAAAGACTTTATTATACTGGGTAGGATTGGCTTCTGACAGCATTGCCAACACATTAAACTGATAATTTATGAAATACAGGCTGTGACTTGTATAGTGTACCTTATGACACTGGAGAGCATTATCTAATGCTCTTCACAATATTTTATTACAATGCACATTTTTAGGTATTGGTTTTGCTCCAAATATTGCTACTATCTATGGATAATGTTTATTTTCATTAACTCTTCAGAAGATTTGTTATTTCTTAATTTAAGATGGTGACACTGTGACAATGTCTAGAACCTAAACTAAGCTGGGCCTCTGGTGCAGAAGCTGCAGGGTAAAATGTACATTAAATGACAAACCCTACTGATGGAGTAGTTTTGGACAGAAGAAAGGTGGAGCAGGTCTGGAGGCAGAAAGCAAACACAGTGAGAGCAGATATACCAGACAGTGGGAGGGCAGCCCTACAGAGCCATCACTAAATGAGTCACAGAGCCCAGGACACCTCCAACCCTGCAGCACCTGTGAAAGGAAAAGACATCACTGCTGGATGAGAAGAAAGGTTAAGAGGAGATGAGAAAAAAGAGGAACAAAACCAAAATGTACACACAATCAAGAGTTATGCTGGAATAAACACTAGCTTTTAATTTAAGAGCATTCATTTCCAGGACTGCATTTCTCAATTGAAAGTCAAGTTATGCTTTTCTCCATCCCAATTTCCTTTGTCTGTAAGACTGAGAGGTGTCCTGCAAGGTCATGGGGCATGCACCACTCCTCTCATGAAGTAAAATCTTTCCTTAGCTGTTAAAATGAAGATTTTCACAGGTTGCAAGTGCTGTTATTGAGGTCTTAGTCTCATGTGTAGGTAGTCAGCAAGAGTCAAACACTGCAAATCCCTGCTACAAACCACATACAATGTCATAGAAGTTGCTTTGATTTGTAAAGCTATTTTTTAGGAAGAATGAATATATGGATCAATGTATTTGATAAGATCCTGTTTTACTAAAAATTGTGAAGAAGTAATATCCAGTGCCAAATTTCTTGCTTATATTCTCCAGGTTCAAGTTCCTTCTCGAGATCACACTCATTTCGTTCCTCATCAGCTGTATGTATTCTGGCAACTTTATGCTTCTAACATACAGCCAGTCTAGTGTCTAAGTGGTTCTTAATTTTCTTCAGTTGCAAAAGAAACTTGTCTTACTATTTATGAGGCTGGTCACCCAGCACCATCAACTACTGACATTCTTTTCTTGGGTCCCTATAAGCATTTGCTGTTGCTTATTAAAACCACCGTTGGGAAATTTGTGAGAGACTGAAAAATGCCTCTTACAATGTTTTGGCACTAAACAGCAGAATAAATCCTACCTCTGGCCCTCCTCAACAGCAATCTCTCCACGTATCTGCCGCCTGAAATGCTACTTACATTGGTGCCTGTAGGTTGCAGGTTGCAGAGAAGGGACAGAGGTGCTGTGCAAACCCACTGCAGTAGCAGGCAGGTCTGTGCACAGCTCACCCTGCCTCGTCCCATGTACTTTTGTTTCTATACTCAGGAAGAAAATGTCCTGCACAACATGCACACAAACCAAGGCTTTTTCCCATCCTGAAGCAGGAATGACTTTGCACTTGAGGGTGAAAGCAACAGATGAGAGGACATAGTCGTATGCTGTGCCAGAGGTTTAGGTTGGCCATTAGGAAGAATTCAGTCACAGAAAGGGTGATCAGGACAGGCTGTCCAGGGAGGTGGTGTTGTCACCGTCCCTGGAGGTGTTTAAGACTGGATGTGGCACTTAGTGTCATTATCTATTTGATAAGGCATTTTTTGGTCATAGGTTGGACTTGATGATCTCAGAGATCTTTTCCAAGCTAACAGATTCTGTGATTCTGTGAAATGTATTCTTCAGCAGAACGGTCTCAGTAACATGTGAGTATGAACAGGAGGCCCCAGAGACATTATCTAGGCGAGGTTTCACATCAGAAGGTGCTCATGTCCCTCCTGGGGGCTTGCGGGAGCCCTCCCAGCGACCCTTCCGCGAACGGGGGTTGTGAGCGTGGCCCGGCCCCGCACAGCCCGCCCAGGCCCCAGCCGCGCCCGGGGGCAGGACTACAGCTCCCGGCTTGCCCCGCGGCCGCCGCCGCGCGCGCCCCCGCAGCCCCGCCCACGCCCGGCGCGGCCACATCGGCTGCGGCGCGGCGCTGGAGCGCGTCCCGTGACGTCAGGAGGCAGCAGCCAATCCCGGAGCGGGGAGCAGAACTGCCGGCGTTCAAATCCTCCGCCTCCCCCGCCCGCCCCTCACCCAGCGGCCCCGGCGCGGCGGCGTGAGGCTCTCGCGCCTTCCCCGGCGGCGGAACCCCCGAGCAGGTGAGGGGAGCGGCGGCGGCCGCCGCTGCCGTTAGCGGCCGGGGAGGGGTCGTGCGTGAGCGGAGGTGATCCCGCGGGCTGACGCGCTCCTCGGCCCCGCCTGCGGGGGGCGCTCCCAGGCGCAGGCGGGGATCCCCGCCCGTGGGTTCGCGTCGCGCGTGTCCGACCGCGGCTCCCGCTCCGCGCTCCCCGCGCGGGCGGGAAGGGCGATCCGGCGTTCCGGCCGTGCTTTGCCCCGGTGCCTGGGGCGGGAGCGTGCGGCCGGCGCTCTGCTGCTCCCCTCCCGCGGGGGAAGAGAGGAGGAGAGGAGCCTTCGGCACCCCTGGAGCCGGCGGCGCTGCGAGGCTGGCGGGGGCTGGCGGGGGCTGGCGGGGCGGGGACCTCGGCTGTCACCCCGCTCCGCCAGCGCCCCGTGGCTGGGTGAGCTGCAGGTAGCCGGTGTGTTGGCTGTTGGGGTCGACGAAGTGTTATAATTAAAGTATTGAACTAACTTTTTTGATCATCAGGAAGCGTAAAGTTTCATACAAACCCTAAGTGAAAAGGAAGCCTGTCTTTAGGCGTTTTCAGATCTTGGTTGTGTTTGCCAAACAGATTAACTCTTCCTTTTTTCTTCCCCCCAGAAGCTTTCTCTGTGGAAGACTTAACAGTGAAGAGACCTCTGGTAGGTGGACAGTGGGGTGTGGCTGACATGTGCTATAAAACATGCTCCGGGATGTGATGCTGGATTTGTATGTTGAGATTAGAAGGTTGTCTGTGTGTAAGGTGAAGAACGATAAAGGAGATTCAAGGGAAAGAGAAGCTGGGAGGGTGTGAACATCTGTTAGGAAGATGATCATAGTAGAATGGAACTGATTTTTAAGAGTAAAGTTTTTATTTGAACTAGGTGGACAGACTAACTTCTGCAGATATTAACTTCTGTTCCTGTCTGGTAAAAAACCTTTATGGTTTGGAGGCTGTCCTCTTTTTCTTCCTTCTCAGTGTTAGGTTGGCAGAGTCTGGGAATGTCCATAGGTTTGGTATCTGGGTGGTCTGGTAGGAATGGAGTCAGTTACATGGGTTTGATGCCTTAAATTTTAGCTTTCATATTTTCTAGATTCTGTACTGCCTTAAGTGTGTAATTTTGAGCTTCATATAAAGTGTCAGCAAGTTCTCTTCACAGAGCAGTTAGACAAAGCAATCCTTTTCCAGCCTGAGAACCAAGGACACTTGCAGCTTCAGGCCCAAAAAGTGTAAACAGCAGCAAATTGAGGAGAGCAATCTGGGAGGATGGGACTTCATAAGCTGTAATTGGACAATTAACCCCAATGTGTAAATGGACCAAAACTTACAGTATAAGTGGGAAAACTTGTGACCGGGTGTCCCTCTTGGGTGGAGCCACGGCCGGGCTCTTGGACTGCCCAAGGTGTATCCTTTGAAGGCCTTTTAATAAATACCTGCTTTATTCCTTTAACACTGTCTAGCCTCTGGTCCAGGTAGCCTCACTAGGCATCAGATTTCTTTCTAGTGGCAGCACCTACTTGAGAGGATAGTCATCCTAGAAAAATTATGTTCTTCAGCCTTGGAGATTTTCACCCTTTGTTTCCAAAAGGGGTATTAAAATTAAAGACCTCTGAAGAGAAGTCATACTCTGGGGAAGCTGGAGGCTTTACAAATGGGTATCAGGAGGAAAGTATGTGGAGGAAAATACAGAGTTTTTGTATAGGGGATATTTTAAAACCAGCACTGTTGGCCTCAAACAGCTGCAAGAGTGTGGAGTGACTTCTAATTAGACAGGAGTGGAAGGGAACCAATTTTGTGTTGGAGGAATAGAACTTCATCCCTTCTGACATCTAAAGTCTAAGTGTGTGGTTTCTAAGCATTAGTTGTGTGTAGCCTTTATCCCAACAGAGGCAGTGGGATAAGAAATGCACTCTGTTTATCCTGCTCAATGGATGCAGGCCAGTTCCTTCAGACTGTGATTAATATTCATTAAATAATGCTATGCAGATGCTACCAGGCATGGCTGGCTTCAAACTTGTCTCAAGGCTAGATGTTCACTAATTTATTGTAAGATCATCCTGTTTAATGTGTGCTCAGTTTGTGTGGGACATCTGAAAGGAAAGAGCACCCAGGAAGCTGAGAGAGTTTTGCATGCAGCACACACAGTGTTTTCAGCAATGTGGTGGTTCTGGAACTGTGCTGACAAGGGCACTTCTGGGAATATCACTGAAAAGGAAAAGCAACTGTGTTCATTCCAGCTTGCTAGAATGAGAGAGCAGGGGAAGCGTGCAGCACATATCATTATAGGATGGAGGTTGAAATGAGAGGAATATTGCATTGTAATTGTTAATCTTGCACAAAGAATAATGTCTTAATGTGGCCTTAATCCATAGTTTTACCTACTGTTTATTTATGAAGTCTATTGTCAGTGTTGGAAGAGTCAGCACCATCTGACTGGCTGGCTTTGGAATATTAATCTAGCTTAGCTGTCTTAATTGAGCTCTGGGGAAAAGTAGTAATGACATTGAAAACTCAATTAGATATCTGAGTAACAAAAACCACATGAGTGTTCAAATAAATATGGTTATTTGTAAAGATTATGTATTGTAGTTTGAGAGGTTTTATGATGACCGTTTCTTTTAATTGACAGTTCTTAACTTTTGGGAAAATGGCATCAGAAGACATCACTAAACTTGCTGAGTCACTTGCCAAAACCAGTGTGGGTGGTGGACAGTTGAGCTTCAAAGGCCAGAGCCTTAAACTCAACACAGCTGAAGATGGTAAGAGAAGATACCCTTGTTTTGAAAGCATCTCCCTGAGGTTGTCAAATCTTGTGCTAAACTTTCTGCTAATCCTGCATGGACAAGTTGTCATAACATATCTCTGATGGGAGGGTCTGTCAGCTACAGCTGCTCCTGCTAGGGATGTTTCCTCCCCTTCTGGTACCCTGCTTTCACCTGGTGCCCTGGCAGTGCTGCAGCTGCTGTAGCTGGGGTTTGGGTGCCTGGTTTGCAGGTGTTGTATTCTTGGTGTTCTCTCTAAGTGCTTTGGACAGTTACTGGGCATTAGAAGTGAGTGCTCCTTTTGAGAACAGTAAATGAGTGTATCACAGCTCTTGGAGCAAGAGGTGCTCAGAGCAATGAGCTGATGTGTTAGCTTGCTGCAATAGTTCACTTTCTTTTTGTCCTGTTGCTGTCTGTGTGTTTCACAACAAGTCTTACAGTGGCTGCCAATACATTTTCTCCAGATACTTAAGTGTATTAGATCAACATTTCTGCCATGCAAGAAAAACAGCATGTTTTTCAGAGAGGTTATTTGCTATAGTATATAGCAAATTATATATATGTAGTATATATATACTATATAGCCTTTTTTTTTCTTTTGCTAATGCCAAAGGTGGAGCTTTTTTCTAGATTGGTTTAGCAGCTCAAAGGCACTGAACTATGGGGAAAGGCCTTGGAGCTTGGGAACAATAGCCAAGTGCCCATTGGCAGGAGAGATTGCAACTTGCTTCTTTGCCTTGCATGGGATTACTGTAGAGCTAAATTGTTCCACCCTGATACATTTGCTAAACAGACGTTACTTCTGCCAGTCAGTGGGAACTTTTTCCTGTTGGTGTGACAGCAATGCTCATCAGCTTTTAACTTAGTCTCTGCACTTCTACAGGGACATTCACTCTAGCTTTTAATGCATGTGCCGAATGGCAGAAGAATTTTATTTGGGAAGTAAAGAAACTTACTTTTGCAAATAGGAGGATGGCTATCAGAATAAAACATAGAATATAATAGGACAGTAGAATTATGAGAAGGCAGGATAGGGAATGGAGAGTGTCCTTTCTGGTGAGCTGACACTTCAGCTCTCCTCCCATTGCTGTTTCAGATTTTGTTCTAGCTGTTTTTGCTAGAGATTGAGCAAGTTTTACTGGATCTCAGAGGGTTACTGTGGTAACCAAGACAATGGTTAAAAGACCAACCAGATTATCTGCTTCTTGCAGCTGAAGATGTGATCAAGCAAATTGAGGAGTTTGATGGCCTGGAAGCCTTGCGCCTGGAAGGAAACACAGTGGGAGTGGAGGCAGCAAAGGTTATTGCCAAGGCCTTGGAGAAGAAAAGTGAGCTCAAGGTGAGATTCTTAAGAAGAGGGTAGTCCAGGGGAAGAAATAATGTGGAAATACTGAAGGCCTGTCTGGGCTCTTCCTGCAGAAACCTTCCTTGAGTTACCTCTGAAGCTTGCTTGGTGGCTCTTCCAGGAGGAAGAGCAATCTTAAGAAAATACAGCATTACTTGGAGACTTTGGGATAATAGGAATACCTTCTGCATTCCTAGCTTCCTGTTAGAATGCTTCCAATCTTAAAGCTGGGAAGCTGTGTGATGAAGGGTCTTTATTGAAGGCATCATCTGTAAACAAAGCCATGGTAGCAAAAGACTAAGTTCAAATGAAGCTCTCTGAAAAACTGAGTCAAATCTTCTGGAGAGTGAGTCTTCAGAGAATGTCTGAATAGAGAGGAAATAATGGAGGAAATGCAACAGGAGGGTCATCTTTGCACAAGCTGTTTTCCTACTGTTGCTCTAGCCTAATGTTAAGGGGATGCTGTGCTGCTAGAGGCACTACACTGTCCCCTGAAGGAGAGTGCTATGAGACATTGATATGTATTAATCACCCAAATGTGGCTTTTCAAGTAAGTTCAGATTGTTGTGCTTCATACCTTAGTAAAATCTGCATTGCTAATGTATTCTTTTGTTTCCTGTTGGTTTTTTCAGTGACAATTTTCTCAGCAGAAAATAATTCCAGCTTGAACACAAAAAGAGTTCTTGTATAATGTTTATAGTGTGAATTTCAGTTACTTTGTCCTTGCAAGTGAAGTGATTGTAACACTGGTTCTTGCAGCTCTTTAGTACAATCAAATGACAACCTAAGGGAAGGGAGACAGCATTAAGCTGTCTCCAGTGATGTAAAGCATCTTGTGTGTGTAAATGTTTATTACAGCTGAGTTGACCTAAATACTTTAGTGGGTTTTGTCTGTCTGCTTCTTATTTTAGAGGTGTCATTGGAGTGACATGTTCACAGGCAGGCTAAGGTCTGAGATCCCTCCTGCTTTGGTAAGTAAAAACTAGATCTGAGACTTCTAACTAATATAACCTCTTTTCTCACCTGTCATGCTTTTTGTGGGAGTCTGTATTTTGGTACAGAGCTGATCCTTCTCTGTGATGTTAGTGCTAAATGTCTCAGAATAGGTGAGTGGTTCTCTTCTGCTCGTCCTGTGTGAGATGGAGAGGAGTTCATTAAAGGTTAAATGTGAGTCCATGCTGGTGAAGGAGCTTTTCAGTGGGAAATACCATCTTCATGACCCAACAGATAAAGTGAGAGCTAAGCTTTCTAAGTAAATCATGTGGCTGTGTCTTCTAAGACCATTACAGAGCTCCTCATCTCCTCAAGTCCTGTGAAGCCAGAACATAGCTCAACATTGATGAAAACAGTATTTCTTTCAGCAGTGTAGAACAGGAAATTCACTTTGAAGAGTATTTGACTTAAAGGGATGGGATAGAGTCTTGAGGGTTATCTTTGGCATAATTTGTGCAACTTCCTCTCTGGATTTAGTAGTAGACTTTTATTTCCCCATGCAGCTTTGCAGAATGTCTTCAAAGTGGAAATTTTTTTTGCAGCATCACTGTCATACCTAGCCACTGCAGTGATGCTGTCACTAAAAGTTAATCCATTCCCTCCCTCCCACGGCCATCTGTTTCCTCACAGATCTCTTTGGGGGATGCACTCATAGCTGCTGGAGCCCAGCTGGTGGAGCTGGACCTGAGTGACAATGCCTTTGGGCCTGATGGTGTGCGGGGCTTTGAGGCCCTGCTGAAGAGCCCTGCATGCTACACCCTGCAGGAACTCAAGCTCAATAACTGTGGCATGGGCATTGGTGGTGGCAAGGTAAGGCTTATCTCCTCTTGGGAATGAAGTTGGAAGCAATCTTTGGTGATGGCCAACACCCCTGCTTAAGGCAGCTACAAGTACACTGGGTTCTTCAAGCTTGCTCTAGTCAGGTTTTGAATATGGAGACTTCACAAGCTCTGTGAGTAGCCTAGCCCAGTGTTGAACAACCCTCACAGTTAAAAAAGGGAGTTTGTGTGTTAAAGTGGTGTTTTCTCTGCACTTTGTGTGCAGTTCTGTCTGACTCTGCCTTCTTTGTACCACCTTCTCTCCTTATCTTGTTGTTCTGGCTATTTTTACACATGGATAATATGTCCCCCACAGCCTTTTCTTTCCAGCCTTAATCACAGGGGTCAGTATTATCCTAGTGAGTAAAATTCTCCAGTTCTTCAGTTGTCGTTGGCACCCTTTGCTGGACTTGCCCCAGTAAATCCATGTAGGAGCCTGGACACTGTGCTTGATGCATTTTGCAGGGCTAAGCAGAGAAGAATCTCTACTTCTGTGAGTGCTTTTTCCCAGGGCAGCCCAGTAGAATTCCTTTGCTTCAAGTGTGTATTGGTAGCTCATGGTCAACTTCCTACCTATATAAGCTTGCCTGATTAGAAGCAAAATGTTCTTGATGGCTCAGTGTGTTTTAGTGTTGCAAAATTATCAATTCTTTCCTGAGACCAATGTGCAAGTTTTGCAGGTAGAGAGTTTTATTGTATACCTGTTGTAGAAACAAGTAACTGTCAGTGATGCCCAAAGTGTTTCTCAAGAGGTGGATCTATGAAACAGAGTAGGATTCCTGTAGAGTGATATGCTGGGGGAGTATAAGCTGCTTGTTTTATCTTTAGATATTGGCAGCTGCTCTGAAAGAGTGTCACAGGAAATCAAGCGCCCAGGGCAAGCCTCTTGCTTTAAAAATATTTGTGGCTGGCAGAAATCGTCTGGAGAATGATGGTGCCACTGCCCTGGCTGAAGCCTTCGGGGTGAGTATCAAGCCAGAGCTGCTTTGGCAGCAAATTTGAGCAAGGTATGATTCAGTGCTGGTATTAAAGGTGATGCACAGAGAGTGTGCCTCAGCTAGGAGGCAGGAGCTGCTGGTCTGGTCACTAAAGTCACCATGTTTCTTGCTGCTGGAACTGGAGTCTTCAACAAGTGGAATTAGAGTTGCTGACTGAGTGTTTTTGTGACCTGAATTTCCAAACACATAGCTAGTTGCTGTGTAAAGTAGTTACCTGAGGGAGAAATAGTCATCTCCTGAGTAATTTAATAGTCCTGTTCCTTTTCCTCTCTCTGTGCTAATGGTTGGTGACTGGCACTGGGGTGGGTATCCCAGCTTGTTCTCATGAGTGCTGCTTTGCTCAGTCCTCTGGCAAAAGCAGCCTGGTGTTTTTGCTAGGATCATCTGGTCAGAGCTTGAAGTGTTGCCTGGCTTTCTCCTGCTGTCACTGGCCCACTTGCACTTTTGTGGGAGGAAAATGATTCACTGTGATTGGGGCCACCTAATTCCCTCTTCATACTTCAGTTTTTGCTAGAAGTGACTTCTGCATTACAATGCATATTGTCAGCTATATTGACAATGGTATCACAGGTTACAGGTTGACTTTTTTTGTAAAGAACTGCCTAGATGTCATTTTGATTATTCAGTAATCATGGTAAAAATAAGACTTTTTAAATACTACAGTTGTATAACAACATGATTCATGGAGAATCAAGATTGAATGGCACTACTGAAGTGGGATTAATTACTGTGTTATGTGATGTGCTGTTTAGTCCATAAACAATATTTGTACTGGGTTTCTTACATGTTTGCTTCTCAGGTCAAGGCAAAATGTAGATTTTAATTAGAAAATTAAAGTGATGTTGTATGGTCTATTTCAGTGTTCTTGAACCACTGGTGAAGAACTCTTGTTATAAGTTATTTAGAGTAGGCACATAGGACAATGATGCTTGTGTCTCTTTGAATCAGGGCTTTGTATTTATCTGGCACTTGCCATGTGTCTGTGATTTCACTTACATTCATGATAGAATTGCTGGTAGATAATTCACTGTAGAAAAACCAATGGAGTTTTGAAACTCAAAACAGTTTTAAGTAAATCTAAGAGTAGAGCAGCATGCTCTTGAGCTGAGGTTGAATTGAAGCTGAATGCTCTCTAAAAGCTTTTTTTTTTTGTTGTCTACATCCTTTCCCAGATCATTGGGACTCTAGAAGAGGTTCATATGCCACAGAATGGAATTAACCATCCTGGCATAACAGCACTGGCACAGGCCTTTGCTATCAACCCGCTGCTGAAGGTTATAAACTTGAATGACAACACCTTCACGGAGAAAGGAGCTGTGGCCATGGCAGATGTGAGTTGTTTTAAGAAGTTGTTTTGGGTTTTGTCTCAAGTCTGGTTGGCATAAGCACCTTTGGGTTAGTGCAACCATGTCCTGTTGCAGTAGGAAAGCTGACATTCCAGAAGGAATAGGATGTTCACTTACTTGCATGTCCACTTCCACATCTGTGCTGTCTTGCTCTGCAGACTCTGAAGGCGCTCCGTCAGATTGAGGTGATCAACTTCGGGGACTGCCTGGTGCGTTCCAAGGGCGCTGTTGCCATTGCTGATGCTGTTAAAGAAGGGCTTCATAAATTAAAGGTATTGTCTGCTTGCTCTTCAGCTCTTTGCAGAAATGCCAAGTTTTCCATTTCATGTTTCTCTGTTTGTTTTCCTACTGCTACTGATTACTTTAGGATAGGATTCAGTCCCATGCAGGCTCTGTGCTCACAGCTGAAACCAAGAGGCTGTGCTGTGGGTCAGTGGCATCCCACCATCCAGTGAGGGCTGTGCTATGTGGAGGTGAACCAGTGATCTCTTTAGTCTATGTTTAATCTTTTTGCTGCTCCTCGCTCAGCTCAGCAAGTGCTACTCAAGAAATCTGATCATGGCAGTACCTGCTATTAGAACTTCCCAGAGCTTCAAGAGTGGGGACTGACATGAAGGGGACTTCATGAGCAGCTTGTCTTTTCAGCATTTCATAGCTCATACAGTTAGTGCCTTTTCTTTGTTGGAGCGTCAATCAAGGGTTCAAGTATTTTTATTTTTTTGGTGATACAACAGCCTCCTACATCAGTATTTGTACAGGACTTGAATCTGACAACATTCTGGATAGGCTGAAGTCAGAATTGATAACATAAGCAAACTAGGATCTTTAGAAACACCTGCCATGAGTCATAATTACCCTGAGACAGATGCTGAACATGTGATTTCTGAATCTTGCAAAGACAAAAATTAATGTAATACCTATTTGTGTGTATGAACCTGGTATAGAAAGAAGCAGGTTCTTTGTGGTTTGTGATCCCTTGCTTGGTGTTCTACTGTTTCTACTGGAACTTGTCTGAATCTCCCAAGCAAACTTAAGTAATGGGGTATTGAGATGAACAGACAGAAGTTAAGTCATTTTTTCCAGAGCAGAAATGGTTAAGGGAAAGTAGCATGAAGCAATTGCAGCTGATTCATTCTGTTCAAGGACTGCTTCCCTTCTCCTGTTAATATTCAATCCCTTCTCAGGAAGGGATTGATTGAGCACGATGTGGAATGGTGGGGGATGGTGTCTGGCTGTTGAATTCCTTTACTTTTACTAGTCCACATGGTTTCCCTGCTGGCTGGCTCTGTCAGAAGTAGTACCATTCATGGCTTTTTATTTGAAGGCCTTAACATGCAACTGAGGTGTCAAAAGAAATGTGCAATATGCTCAGTACAGTAGCTGCCCTTCTTCTGTTAGACTTACCAGAGTGGGAGTTTTGGAGTGCTCTTGAGACCCTTGATAAGTGAAGATCTTCAGTCAGCTGACTGCTAAGGACTGAAATGTCTGCACCTTTTAGGTGTGCAGTGATTTGTAGGTATTTTAGACTTGCCACCTTTAATAGTGCTGCTCTTAGCCACCAGTATGTTTCAAAATTCCCCTTTTAAGTATATGAGGTAGGAGTATGTCAGGCTTTATTTTCAATTAATAACACTTCTTTTTTGCTGGGAGCCTCTTCAAGTGGGTCTTTCCAGGACACTTGTGAGGACATTAAATTTATGGATATGATAAATTTTAATAGGAATTCTGCAGACAAAATGTTCTTTTGCATTTTTAGGAACTGAATTTGTCTTTCTGTGAGATCAAGCGAGATGCTGCTCTGACTGTTGCTGAAGCTATTGAAGATAAGACAGAGTTGGAGAAGTTGGATCTCAATGGTATGTAGGTTTGCTAGATCCAAGTATGTGTAGTTTGATTCCAATCAGAAACCACTAGGAAGAATGTTGACAGAACCACGTATTCTATTCTTGCAATTGTCAGCATATAAAAAACAGTACTCAGTAGCTGAACTTGCATCACCTTGGGACAGGAAATGGTTAGATCTTGAAAGTTTTCTTAATCCATGAATTCAGTTAATTGGTAAGCATTTTTGGTACACCTGATAAGGTGGAGAGATTAGGCTGATACCTATACCTGTTTTCAGTAAAATTCTGAATTATTCAGTTCTATCTGAGATAATTCATACTTGTAAACAAAAACCTTTTGTGCAGCTATGCAGAAGAGTGTGAGAACTTTGCCTTTGTTGGCTTTTGGTTTTCATACCTTGAGTCACTGCATTTCACTGGTGCTGTGCGCCCTTGTTTTAGAATCACTAAGAACAAGAGTTGTTTAGAGAAATAACAGCAAGTCTCTCAAACTCTGAAGCATTAGGGGATTTTCAGCTCCAACCATTGTGTAATGCTGCTGAAATTTGTTTAACCATCATTTGATTCTGTCTGATAAGTGCAGTTTGTGTTGCTGCCTCTAAGGTGTTGTGCAGAAATGGCATGTAACTGATTTCAGAAACAAGAGCTAGACAAGAATATACAGCTAAGTCCTCAAGAACAAACTCGTGTGCATCTGTCAAGTCCACTCCCTTTCCTCTGTCAATCTAGGTAACTGTCTGGGAGAAGAGGTGTGTGAGCAGCTCCATGAGATCCTCGAAGGCTTCAATATGGCATCAGTGCTGGGATCTTTGAGGTAGGCATGGTACCAGAGTTTAAATCACAATTTTTCTCACAATTTTCATCAAAACTTTCATTGACTTATCTCATTTTAAAATAAGAACTCATTGGTGGTGGATGTTGATCTGAGTGTGGAGCACAGCCAAGGATGTGTCTTAAACTTATTTTGTTTTCATTGATAGACTTATCTCAGCATAAGTAATTGATTGTATTTGATCTTTTCTTGCTGTTCTCAGCTGGGTGACTGATGTCTGAGTGTCCTCTTGGTGTCTTGTAGGTGGCATGTGCTTCTTGCAGTGGGACTTTGAGGAGAGGCTGCTCTTTTTTTCTTGAACAGTTTTGAGTTCCAGTGTACAGGAATTCCAGGTGTGTAATTAATGGAATGTATAACATTCTAACCTTAGTGATGATGAAGGGGAGGAGGATGATGAGGAGGAGGAGGAAGATGAAGATGAGGAGGAGGAAGAGGAGGAGGAACAGCAACAGCTGAAGGAGAGAGGAGCAGAAGAGCAGGAGTCACTGACTCCTAAGAAGATAATTGATTCACAGGTAAGCTTACTGCCAGGTGGATTTTGGTTTCATCAGTTGGAGAAGAGTAAAGGAGGAAATGAGACTGTGGAGTCTGAACTTGAAGTGCTGACAGGCAGTCACATTCCTGCATGGGCTGGCACTATTGCACCAGGGAGACAGCATTAAGGAAATAAAGTGGATCAGTTGAAAAGTGTGTTTTGTTAAAGTGGGCCTGTTGTACCCCTGCATGGAGGGAAGGGCTGAGTAGTAGTGTAACAAGTCTTCCATGTTCAGGAAGTGGTGGGGACCTCATACATGCAGTGCTGTGCCCTTGTGCTGGCACATCCTGGCCACTGCAGCTCTGGGCTTAGGTCAGCCTCAGGCTGTTTCCAAACAGAACAGGTTCTGGCCTGGTATAGCTGTGCCCTGAGCTGTCCCATCTGCTTTTGCCGAACCCATTTATTTACTTCCAAGAATAAACTTGAGATGGATTCCACCTGTTTCAGGCTTCAACTCCAGTGCCATCTCCTCCTGTGGATGTTGCCACGTTCCTTGCTTTCCCATCACCAGAGAAGCTGCTGCGACTAGGACCAAAGTGCTCTGTGCTGATAGCTCAGCAGGTGGGTGAGCTGGTGCTTCTCTGGGCTTGATTTTTCTCTCAAAATTGTTTAATTGCCAGAGAGGATAACTTGACCTAGATTTACATCTTTTCTCCAGTGATCCCAAAGAACCTAATGGAAGCAGATGATGCAGATAATGCTTAAACTGGCATCAGAGCTTCTACATAAAATAATTGTGTTTGTATTGCTTGTGCCTTGTAATGTGGCCAAGGCAAAGCTGATGTCAGTCAGCTGAAGAGCAATTTTTTCCACAGCCCTAGCAGAGTCTCATGTTGTGTAGCTGTCTAGCAGTTAACTGATGCCTATTTTTTTCATCTTTCAGACAGATACATCTGATGTAGAGAAAGTAGTTACAACCCTCCTAAGGATATCCTCAGTCTTCAAAGATGAGGCCCCAGTGAAAACAGCAGTGCATGAAACAACAGGTGATTGGGCCTTTCTTCACTTTGTGCTGTGAGCTGGTTCAGTGCCATAGGCACCACTGCAAGGTGGGCAAGGCCCCTGTGAGCCAGGCCATTGGGCCTTTTTGTCCCTGGCAGATAACAAAGTTCCAAGCTGTTCCAAGTGCCCTGCTGTTGTGTAGAGTGGAAGATTCATTCTGAACCTGGCAGATTTTGTGGTGCCAAAGCCTGTCTCTGTTGTAGTGGCCCAGTGCTGCCCTTACTGCATCTTCTTGATGCTGGGCTGTCCATAGCCAGTAGTTCTGTGTTTTAAGGCCAGTTACCTTTACAAGGCTGTTTATTTAAAAAGTGTTTTGCAGGAAGTGCCTCCCTAAGTATAGTATTATGAGATTGTAAAGAGAGACCTCTTAGTTGACGTCTCGTATCTTTAATTTCTTCAGGAAGCAGAGATTTCTAACATGGGGCAAGACACAGAAACCAATCTTCAAAGAAAGGACCATTTCTCACACTATATTGGAGTAGTAGTTTGAGTTAGGTCTGATTAGTCTGTGGACTACTAGTATATTCCTTCATGGTTTTGTTTGGAAATAGGAATTTCCAAACAATCCTGGGTATCTGGCCACTGCCTTTCATTTTTTTCCAATCTCCCAGTTCAATTCTCCCACACATGAGCTACCTATCATCATTGTGCAAAAGAATTTAATCAATTATTTTGAAGACCATTTAAAGTGGTGTACTGTGCATTTCCCTAGTTTGGAATTCACAGATGTGGTGAAACTGTTTTACAAACAGTAACACAATAGCTCTCTGCAGTTGATTATGAATTCAATCAGTGAAAAATAGTTAGGTGGCACCTCACTGAGTTACTGCACCTTGGCTCATGCCTGTTATGAGTGGTCTCCAATAAAAAATGGAACAAAAGATATTAGTGTTGTCTCAAGTTGGTTTGTTTACATATTTATTCCTGCTTTTTCAGGAAAGGTAGAACCTGGCAATTACTTTCTTTCCATAAAAGCAGTCATCTGCTGACAGTGAGGGCC
Organism: Ammospiza nelsoni; assembly: GCF_027579445.1. Classification (NCBI taxonomy): domain Eukaryota; kingdom Metazoa; phylum Chordata; class Aves; order Passeriformes; family Passerellidae; genus Ammospiza; species Ammospiza nelsoni. The sequence goes on from NC_080637.1 coordinate 49,090,730, forward strand.
CTGGTTAATGTCTGGCACTGTTCTATAGCCACTCCAGTGAATTCTGCCCATTCTAAGAAAACAGAATTGTCAGAGGTCAAAAATGGGTCGCCTTGCCACCTTGTACACATGAGAGATTAAAGCACTGGTTTGCCCATTGTTTGTGGCATAGTATTGGTCCTGAGGGAGCCCAGAGAACAGCTGAACAAACTTTCTTGTTGTGTTCTCTCATTGTTTGTGGTTTCAAATGAAAGGTGAATTGTTGCTGGCCTTTAAGAAGGCAAGACTCTACCTTTTGATGAGCTCTAGCTCATCTGCTCGTGTTTGTATGCATGCTTATATGTATGTATGTGTACATACATATATGTATATGTATGTGGTGTGCACATACATACATGTAAACATATACCTACATATATGTTTGTATGTATGTATGTGTACCCCACAGCATGCTCAAATGCACTGAGCAGAGCAGCTGGTGGTGTATAGGACTGGGGGTATTGCATGTGAAGCTTGGCAGTGTGGGAATTCTCATGTGAGCTTTGTGTGTTTTGCTGGATGTTTTACATTTTGATTTTTCTTCTTTATACTTAAGGTATTTTATCTGTCTTAATGTTTCAGAGCTTATAGCTATAGAGACAAATGTAATCTTAACAGATACTGTATCACAAAACTGATTTAACAGCTGAGTTTCTGTATGATCTATTTTAATCCTAAAATCCATTATTGTCCTTTTTTTGTGTTGATTATACCAATGTGCTTATCTCTTTAGATGCCTTGATGAAAAAAGCCTTCAGTTCTGCCACATTTAATTCAGATGCATTCATCTCAAAACTCCTGGTCCACATGGGACTGCTGAAGGTGAGGAAGCAGGAAAGAGTTAATTCATGGTCTGTTTAGGCTGTTGAAGGCCAGACTGGGAGGATTTTGGGTAATTATGTTGCCATGGAAGCAGCTGGGTGCATGTGCATGCCTGATGCCCAGGGACAATGGAAGTCTGCAATTTGCAGTTTCTGCTGGACCTGCAAGGTTGCATTAGGATGAAGGATGTGTCTCGTTTTTTGTACAACTCCTGCTTAATGTGCTCTGCATTTTCAGTCCTTCCCTGAAGGTAGGGAGGCTCAGGTAGGGCAGTAAGGCAGCTGCTGGACTGTGGTGTCTATAAAAGCCATGTCAGTGTTAGTAGTTACTGGGGTCCTTTAGGGCATTTCTTGAGAGCATGTCTCACAAATGTGTATTATCTCTCATGCCGGATCAGTGACATTCAACTTCATGCTTTGGAGACTCTTTGCCAAATGCTAGTGTTAAGTAATTAGTTGCAAGGAATAAACTGATTGTGAGAACATGGAGGGTCAGTAGGAAGCCTGTGATTTTCATAGAATTAGTGGCTTTATTTTCAGTGAGGTGACTGTGGAGTGGTTCTCTCCACAGAGAGAGAACACCTTTTGCCTGCTTGAGCTACAAGGGTAAGTGTTTCTCACTGCCTTAAGGCCTGGAAGCTGGGAATATAAACTTGGACTAAGACAATTCTAAACTACAGAAAAGCCATAATCTGTTACAGCAGCCTGCTATTAAGCAGGTTTATGAATGTCCTTCTGGTACTATCCAGCTTGGCATTCAGACCCTCATTGACATGCATGGATATGATTTCATTTCCTAAAAATCAGTTTTGCTTCTCCCTATACTGGACCAGCACTGAGCTTCCCACTTCCCAGAAAGGTCAGTGGAACCCAAGATGGCATTTGGTTCTGCAGAATGCCTGTTTTGGGCACTGCCACCTACCTCTTGCCCATATGGAAAATAGCAATAAGCATGAGGCACAAAGCACAAACCTGTGCTCCTGAAGAATTCTTTCAAGCTGGGAAGTGGCACTGAGGATAAAGCCCAGGAGGATCAGCCTGCTCATTCACATCTTGGATGTGCCTAATTCATCCCCAGTCCCCTGCTTGTGGAGACTACATTTTCAGTCCTGTGTAGCTGGAAACATGTGAGCAAGAGATATTCTTAATAGTGTGAGCTCCAAGGTCATAGAGCAGGAACGCAGGTCTGGGCCCTGTTTGCAGAGTAAGGAGTTTTGTTGAAATGCCAGAGAAATAAATGAAAACAATGCAAGAGTTGGTACATGCAGGGTAACATCACATTAGGAGTAAGAATAACTTATGCTTCATGTAAGCAAGGGGGTGACTGTTGGCCTTGCCTTATCTTGTACATAACTGTGAGAGCAGTTCTGGGAACACTGCATCACATTCTGACAGCCTGTCAAAGAGCTGGAGGTGGTATAAAAATGAGCTACAGAGTAATACAATAAAAATTGTTAAGGCAACTGAATTCTTTATGGACTGAAGTCTCGTGAAATTCCTCAGGAAAACACTTTGACACAGCCTCTGAGAAGATTTGGCTGTTTCACTTGCAGTTTCACTACTTCCCTTTCCCTATTAGTACTACTGTCAGTTGATAAGTACTAGAATGTTCTTGATGCATTATTTCAGGTGCTGGGAGACTATGGGATTGGCTACCTTTGTCTTGTGCTTAATCTAGTGACCAGCTTTCTCTCCTGCAGTGAGAGGTGTGGGAGCACTTCATTCAGCAGAGAATTCCTTGTCTGTGAATTACAGTGGCTAAATCAAATCCCCTTTGTCTGATGTCTGATTTCTTGTCCATTTCTCAGAGTGAAGAGAAGATCAAAACTGTACCAAGTCTCTATGGTATTCTTATGACTTTGAACCATATGGTCCAGCAGGATTATTTCCCTAAATCCCTGGCCCCAGTTCTCTCAGCTTTTGTTACAAAGTGAGTATTGTATTTGCCATGCAGTCTTCTCTGTGGGAGCTTGTGCAACTCTTTGAGGGTTAATAGCTACATGTAAGCTGTTGTGAATGCCCACTGAATGTCTGTTCTGCACGTGAGAATTAACAGTTTAATAGGCCTCTATTTTATCTTGTTTACTGCAGTATGTGAGGTTCAGAGTTAAAAAAAACTCAAAGAGGGAAAAGTGGGAAGTTGGCTTTGCAAGGAAGTGGCTCTGAAGGAGGGATTGCTCATGCCTCTCACAGAAGAGCTGTTTTGAGCTTAAGGAAACCTGCTGGGTTTCTGGCCACTGCATGAGTGAACTGTGCATGCACTGGATCTAACTATGCCCTCCAAGTCCTCCTTCAGCGTTGAGAGGGTCAGCAGAGCTCTGCCAGAGTTGTCATGCTGTGTGACACTGAACACCGGCAGATGAAAACTGCAAAACACAAAGACTGAATTTGTTTTTAAATGGAACTTCCTACTGTGACAGCAACAAAGTTAGTGATTTTTCTGAGAACTGAATGGGGAAGCATAAGTACTGAAGAAGCTGCTTGTACTGACTGCCTGTACTGAACGTTGTTACTTCCACAAGAGGTATAGAACCAACCCCTGCCCCCACCAGCTTTAGCTTTTTTGACGTCTTAAATGGCTATGGAAACCATATCTCTACTGAATTAAATCAGTGTCACCTTCAGCATTGATATTTAGGGGGAAAACCCCACCAAACAGATTTACAATAGGATAGCATACTACTGTTCAACTGTCAGAGGATAAGCAGTCCAAAAATGTTACCCAGGCAAAACAGCAGAGGCCTGAAATCTGTTTGGAGCTTGGTGGCTGGCTCAGCATGGACTATGTGCTGTGCAGGGTGAGAGCAGGTTCCAGAATGAGGCTTAAACCTTCGTGAATTTCATGGTAAAATGGTTGGCAGCAGCTGCTGAGGATCCCTTGCTGGTGAAAGGTGGAGGCATCAGATAGTTGTGGTCAGTATGAAACATGGACAGTAGGAATGCAGTCAGATACTGCTGGTCTGTCTTGGTCCTGCTGGGCTTGGAAGCTGGCCCAGTTGTGATGGGGGGAAAGAATTTTTCCAAGCATTGGTGTGGCTGTAGCTGTCAAAACTGATATGGACACAAACCATACTAATGTCAGTTTTGGAAAATAAAGCATCTTGTTTACACATGTGCGCATGCTAACTGGAGGCTCTTCCTGTGGAACACTTTGCCTGCTGCCTCCTCTCTTTGTGTTGATCAGGTTAAGACACTTAGCCTTGCCAGTGACCATGTGCTTTGCCAACTGAACAAGTATTCCTCCAACTCAGTCATTATAGGTTTAAGCAAGAAGTACCAGGACTTGCCATATCACTGAATTTCTGCTCTTTCCTACACTGATGCCTTGCTCTTGCTTATTCATCAAGCCCCAGCCCTCAAAATGGAATTTAAATTGCTGGGAGCTGAGAGTACAGGAGAAAGACTTTGGTTTGGGGCATTTGACTGTTCTAATTGTTTATGTCAGGTAGCAAGGCCCAGAGTAGCCTCTTAATTCTAAGTGTCCTAACACATCTTGTTCAGAAAAGGCACATGGACAGGAAGAGGGGAGACACGTGTATGTAGGCTTTTCTCAGAAAATGTTTTTAAGCTGTAGCTGATTAAAAAAAAGTAAAATTTTGGTCTTTATGAATCCATCAACAACAACCCTATTGAAGCCAGAGCCAGCATTTCACTACAAGAACAAGAGGGGAGAGTCTCTTGAGGGAAGGTTCAGACTGTTCATAGGCTCTGTAGAAGCTGAGTGAGAGCTGAGAGCCTTCCTTAGTGAAAGGCAGTTCTTCCTGCCTTCCTGTGGTATGGGCCTGTGCTAATCCAAGCCTCCGCTGGCCCTGGTGCTATGAAATGCTTGGAGCTGAGGTTTGCTGCTTTACAGACTTGCTGCAAGCTGTGATTTTAAAGGGAAGCTTTTGTCCTGTGCTGCATAATGAAGTTCATACTAGATACAAGCAATCTATCTCTGTTATATGAACATAGGCCTTTCCCTTAAGGGAACAAGGACAACAGCTCTTAAATCTGTGCCTGGGTAAATGTAAACAGTTCAAGAACCCCCCCAGTCCAGTTAAAACAGCCTGGTGTGGTTTCACCCCAGCTGCCACCAGAGCCCCATACAGCCATTTACTCTTGGCCCAGTGGGCTGGGGAAGAGCAGGGAAAGACTGAAAGTGAGAAAACTTGGGCCTTGATGTGAAGGTGGGTTAATAGGTAAAGCAAAAGCTGCATCTGCAAGCAAAGCACAACAAGGAATTAATTCATCACTTCCATCATCTCCAGGAAAGCTCCAACATAGCTTCTTCCTTCTGCTTTATCTGATGAGCATGATGCCATGTGCTATGGACTATCCCTTTGGACAGCTGGGGTCAGCTGTCCTGGCTGTGTCCCCTCTGGCTTCTTGTGCACCCCTGGCTTACTTGCTGCTGGGGTGGGGTGAGAAACAAAGTGCCTTGATGCTGTGTGAGCCCCGCTCAGCGGCAACTGAAACATCCCTGTGTTAGCAGCACTGCTTCCAGCACAAATCCAAAACACAGCCCCTCCCTCCTGTGAAGAAAATTATCCCAGCCAACACCAACACACAGCTTCTCAGTTAACTTCTATCTTTTGTCTCTTCTTGGAATTCAGTCAGAATAAAATTGCAATCTTAAAATTAAACCTCTGCCTGGTTAACCTAGTAATGTTCAGAACTTATCTGGCCTCTGTTTCTGCAACAAATCCAATTCCACTCTGTCAAACCTGTAATTTCTTCACTTGCAGAAAACTACTATGCATTTTTGTGGTATTTTCTATTTTTTTTTCTCCTTTTGGTTTGCAGTTAGCTCTTCTGAGCTTTTAGAGCTGTAAAGTTCTTGTAGCTGCCTAGGCCAGAGCTCTGCTGTCTTTCACTGCAAGGGGCTTCTGGAACAGGCACTTACCTCCTTCCTTTTGTGACAATTTGTTGTTGTAGGCAGTGTTCTCTATTCCATAATAATTACAGAATTTTGGGTACAGACTGTAAACAGCATCCATCTTACTCTGCTTTCTGTCAAGCCTTATTTGGGTTTTTTGGACGCAAGAGGGTGCTGTGAATCCACATGTGCTTTTCCATAATTTTTTAAGTGGAAATACTGAAAGTATGTGGATGTCTGCCTGCCCACCTGTGATGTGCTGGAGGTGATAGGTTTGTGTTTGGTTGGTTTTTTGGGGTATTTTTTTTTAATGTTGCTCTTTGATGTTGAATTGCACCACATCACTGGTCTCTTTCAACAGTCTGTAGCACAGAGGGGCTGGCAGGTAACTCCACAGCAAATAAGGAGAATTTTATGGCTAGAGGAGGCTTAGTGTCAGGAGAGGGGGCTGAGGGATCTTGTCTGTGATCAACATCAGTGGTTCAGGTTCTCTAGTTCCAAAAATGGGCAGCTGCCTGGATGGAGCCAGCTCCCTCATTGCAAACAGGGCTGGGTCTTCCAGAGATGAGGGCTGAAATATATCTCCAGCACTTTGAAGGTCAGCTCCAAGCTGTGATTCTGTGACACTGTGTGTTCAGTGTGAATGGCCTTGGGGGGAATAAAAAGGGTTGTCTTCTCCAGGATGTGCTTCTGTTAAAGAGCAGCAGCCATGGAGTGAAGTACCAAACAACCTCTGAAGCTCTTGGTTGTGCTCTACATCTGGAGGTGAACTCCTTGCTCCTTCCTAGAAATTCCTCTCTTTATTTCAGCTCACCCCTTTCCCCAAATTGAGTAGCCTTTACACCTGTGCATTGTTAAAGGTTATTTTGCTGAGGTGAGGTGGGAGAGAGGTAAAATGATTGATTTCTATTCTCAGAACAATGGAAAATATTGGATTAAAATTCTTTGGAGTAAGTTCCCTAATGTATGGATTGAGACTGGTAAAAGTTTCAGTGATGCTGAGCCAGCAATTAGCCTGCAGAAACAGAAATGTACATTACTGGGGGGCAATGGAAACATTACAGAAATTTATCCTCATGTTAACCCTGCTGTGAGTGTATTTCAATGGTTTAATTTCAGGGAGCAGGTTATTCTGTGTAAATCTGACTTAGCTATTGCAACCTCTGTCCTGGGCCCTTTCAGGTGATGCTCTGCATGTTCTGTGGGCTGTTTGTAAGGCACCCTGAAAGGTGACCCTGTTGTATTTTTCCCAACCTGGAAATGAAACTTGAGATAATTTCAGTAAGGAGGTAATATAAAAGGGGATCTTAAATAAAAGGGGATCTTTATTTGAAGATCTCCAGAGGCAGTTATGGGAAGATGTCCACAGAAGTCCACCCCCCGCCAGGGGTGAGTACATTTTATAGGTTTTAGAAAACTAGTATATTTGATAAGAAGCACCAATTAGGAGGACAAGTGGTGATGCAATTCCCCCCAGGTTAAGCCCCTTCTCTGGAGCCTCCCCCTTCAGCACTGGCTGTGCTTTGTCCATGAAAATGTATCTTGGTTCCCAGGAAGAACCAAGATAGTATGGAGCCTTGTACCTCCTGAGGCTTGGAGCTCTGGAATTTGTTTTGTCTTTCTGCTTAAGGAAAGGCTATGAAAAAGTACTGGGAAAACTGGTCACTAATACAATAGACCACAGAGCTGCAAACACATGTGTGAAGATTACAGAGATCATAGAAAAGAAAAAAAGGCAAAACCTAAATGGTGTCTACCCAGCAAAGCCAGTCAGGTGTTACTTGACATCAGGGAAGAGTAACAGGAGGTTATGCTGCCTCTTTTAAAGACTTTAAAAGTCCTGAGACCAAAGTCATCATTGGATAGCTAGCAGATGACTTGGTGAGGAAAGATTGGAGTGCTCACAGGATAATCTCCTGTGTTTTGGGGCTCTAAACAGTGAAACTTTATGGGAAAAACCCTTTGCCGGAAGAGAGGGAAGGGGGTTTCCACCTCCATCATTGTACCCAGAATGAGACACTGGGCTGCAGAGATAAAAGTCAGTAGCAGATTGTTTATAGTTATGGAAATAAATGTTCTGATTCTTGGCCATTGGCTTCCTGACTTGGACTCTCAGGAGAGAGTTTTCCACAGCAGGCTCTGAATGGGAAGCAGTGATCTGGGCAGCAGTGATGGACTGGTACTGGAAAAGGTAACAGGGCAAAATCTGTAGGTTTTGGGGCATACGCATCCAGTGCATTGGAAACAGTGTTTATTTGCTTAGTCAAAGGCAGACACAAAGCCATTCTTAAATTCAGTACTTTAAATCTCTCTCTCCCTTCTTTCCACAGACCCAACCGTGCCCTTGACTCCTGTTCATTTGCTCGCCACATGCTCTTACAGACCCTCCACCAGCTGTAGGAGACCAGAGCTGCCCTTCCTTCCTTCCCTCCTTCCCCATGGGACTGCCATCAGCAGAGAACTCGGAGCTGCATAGTGGGAGAGGATCCCAGAGCCCATACAGACATGCTCTCCTTTTTTTTCCCCCTGTAGGAAATCTGTCCTTTCTTCTGCTTTCATAAACTTGAACAAATCCTGCTGAATTGTCTTCCTACTCCTCTTGAAGTGATTCCCTGGTCTGTAGGGCAGGTGCTTACGCTAAAATAAGTCTGTACTGCTGTGAGCTGAGCATGAATTGAAGAGTTCTCCATTTTGGTTGCATTGCCAAGGATGCCAAGACTAACACAGGGCCCAGAAGAGCTCTCATCTGGATCAGCCCAGTTGGGCATTCTGTTTTATTGGACTTTGACTCCTGCCTTATAGCATTTAGCACTGTGCCAGAGGGAGGCTGTGCTGCTGCCCTGCTTCTCTGAGCCAGAGGGGTGAGATGTGATCCCCTTTGGTTCTTCTTTCAAGTCTGTTGTCAAAGGTAGTGTGTGGCTGATTCTTATTTTAATATCCTCTTCACCTTCTGCTGTGGCTTGGAGTATTTGTGTAGTGTGGTTGATCCTGGTGGCCATTGCTTAAAGGAATGAACATACTTTATTGTAAATTTTTTTTGCCATTGCCTGTGTTGTTTATTCTTCCTGCCCCTTTTCCTTCTCACCCTAATTAAATAGGCTTGGTTTGGAAATGAATACAGTCCATGAAATCCCTGTGGAATGTGTCCCTTTCTCTTCCCTTTGACAAAACACTGGGTCTGTGTGCACTGGTCACATGTTTGAAAGCCAAGCACATGTAAAAATATGGAGAGAGAAGGCTGTGCTTTTCTCTTGGACTGAGCAAGTAGCAGCAGATGCCCTTAAATCTGTCTGGAGGATTGTCCATGTGTCCATACAGCCCTCTGAGCCACCATGACATTCCTCCATACAACTTACAAATGTTTATGTCAATTTCCTGAAATGTTATGTAAATAAAAATTAACTCCACAGCCTTATCATCATTTCTAAAGCCTACACTGGGATTTGGAAGCCTATTTTGCAGCTTTATGTGATTGCAGAATTTGCAGTGGAACACAAAATGGGACTGGAATGGAGCCTGGTTTGTGTGAGGAGACAGGCACCAGTCAGGTGAGCAGCCAAGCTATCGAGTCACAGACCTTGTTTGTGCAGCCCCCCATCTCTTCTCTTGGTGGTCTCCTGCTCCTGTCCAAAACAGGAACGTGGCAGAGGAGCACATTTCCCTCCAGGCATCTTCAAATTCCTATTTAGCACAGTCTAAACAGGAAAAGCAGTGCCAACACTTATTAGCAGTAGCCTGGTACTCTGCTGTAAGTAGTATGAGGCAAACATTGAACTTGTTACTGTCCCACATTCCCAGGATGAGGTAAATTTAAGCCCTTCATCTCATTGGCTGAAAAACCAGGCTGGAATTGAAAACTCCATCACAAATCTTTCTGGTGTGACCTCATGTAGAGTCAAGATTTGGCCAGCCCATGTCTTGCTGGATTTCCCTCTGGAAAGCTGTGACTTGATGCTCTGACCATTTGAATGCTGATTTTTTTCTCTGCCTCTTATCAAATGCATGGAGTAGTTCTTGAATTTTGCAGTGGTTGTGAAAAAATGAATGTAATCAAAGGCCCAGATCTGTTGGGCAGAGCTCCATGGACTTGGTGAGGTTGTACTGCCCCTGCATTCATAGAGGTTAGATGGTTACAGACTCAGGAGAGCAAAGTGACATTTAGGGCTTTGGCCAGATTCCAAATTGGTGTGGTCAGTCTTGCTTTTCTTCAGAATTTGGAGCTTATTAGCTTATATCTACTAGCCCTTTGTAAATATGCAAAATAATATTTTTAAACATGGCCTACTTAGCAAACCAGGACACACAGCTTGCAAAAATGTGTCTGTGCTTTGCTCTTACAGCACAGTGGCTCTGTATGGAGTCCTCTGATTCTGCACATCTACAACTGTTATAATGTACTGTGGTTGTGGGTGCAAAGCTCACAAGCAGGTGAGGAAAATGGAAGCTCCAGCTCAGATTCTCAGCCACAGTTCTCAGACTGCAGATGAGAATTTCTCTCCAGACAAACAGGGAGGAGTTCAGATGTTGTGATGTATTCTATAGGACAGCAACACCTCTCTTTGGGCCTCATTTTCTTGAAGATGAGAAGAAAATAATTTTAAATTAATTCTGGCTTGTTAGAACTGTCAGAGTCCCTCACTCTTCCACTCTTCATTCGCCTTCCTGAGGAAAGAAGCCTTTGGATCCAGCAGCTGACAGGAAACACAACTAATGATGATTATTTGTATAATTTAAAAGTACCTTCTCTTCCTTTCATTTGGGAACACTTGCACTTTCTCCCTGTGTCCCTGAGTTCAGCTGAGCAGCAGCCAAACAACATCACTCAGTAATTTCATCAGTCTTTTAGAAGGACAAGACAAGCAAGAGAGCAAGGCTGAATTAAGAAGGGCTTCTCTGTGATAGAGCTGGAAAACCTGAATTTCAAATTAATCTAAGAAACACAAGAAAAAATATTTAATCTCCCTGACTGTAGGATGACCAGGAGCAAAAGAAGAAAAAAAAAAAAAGATGGGTGGAATTTTTAAAGCTCATTAATACCTTTGGAGGAAAGTTTGCTGTAAAACATCATCTCTGACTTCTTGCAAGCCTGTGAAACTAACAGAGGTTCTGGGTCCTAAAATACAACAAATGCTGAAGAAAAGGCATAAATGGGAAAGCCAATTTCATCAAACTTTCCAAAATCATGCTACCAGTTAACTATTCAGTCCTTTCATTAAATCACAGATTCCCAGAATGGTCTGGGTGGAAAGGACATTAAAGCTCATCTCATTCCCCTCATGGGCAGGGACACCTTCCACTATCCCAGGCTGCTCCAAGCCCCATCCAGCCTGGCCTTGGATGTTTCCAGGGATCCAGGGGCAGCCACAGCTTCTCTAAGCAGCCTGTGCCAGGACCTCACCACCCTCACAGGGAAGAATTTTTGTCTTCAAGAAAAATTACCCAGCAGATCAAAGTTTTTCACGATTTCCCTTTTTAAAGCAACAAGGAAAAGCAAAAACTCGCCTAGGAAATTAAAAATTCTTCTTAAAAATGTATCAATTTATACTTTCTAAGTGAAAAGAGAATCTGTGACAATATCACACTTCTTTTTACAAAGGACTGTTTTTTTTTTTAATTTTCGGGGAAAGATTCATATTTATGTGATCCCCCCTAAAAGAAACAGAAAATTAGATAACACAAATATGCAGTGATAAATCAGTTATTGTACCTAAAATTTATATCCACGAGCTATGAAATAATAAGCTTGAACATCATCCTATACTCATCTACCCCCAGAAAAGTTATTTACCATTAGCAGCCATCAAATCCCATCTCAGAGCTCTGCTGGGAGGGATTCCTATTGTGCTGCAATCCAGAACTGCCCTCATGATGTAACTCAGCTTTTAAAGGTAATAACAACCTGGTTTTGTCTGTCTTCAAGAAAAGATCTTTTTGGGGGGATGTGGTGTTGGTAGTATTTGGGTTTTTCTGATGGGTGGCAGTGACAGATTTTTTTATATTGATTGTGGATACTGATTCTCATTGTTTCTGAAGAAGAACCCCCATATTTATAGATCTCCCATTTAGATCTCAAAGTGCTAAATAAAGGTGGATTCCACTTTGGTTTAGACCTGGCTCTGCCTGTTGCTTTCAAGGAACATAAAATGTTTCTCATTTTAGGTTTTACTAACTCCTTCCAGAGCTGATTTATGTAAATAACTTGTATCTCCTTCCCTGGCCTTGCTGGCTGCCTCTGTTCTGCTGCTGGTTTTCATTCAGGGTGTTAACTTCAATTCAAGAGCCCGTTTGCTTGAGGGTCAGTAGAGCTCCCAATGAGCACAATCACACTTAGACTTTGCCTCTTGCACTCCTGCAATCTGGGGATAAAGGGAAGTAAAGTTCTGATCTGGGACCTTGGATTCTTTAAATTGCTAATACAAACTCCCAGACACAACATTCTGAAAGGCTGGGTTTGTGAGTATGACTTCTCTTTGGTCCTTGAGTTGGGATTGAAATTTGTTCCTTGGATTTTTTTGGCCTTTGAAAAGGCTGGATAAACTTCTAAAGTGGGAGGTGTGGAATTGTCAAAATCAGCTCCTCTGATCTCAAACAGAGGAGATTTGTGGTTTTTCCAAGCTCAGCTAAACCTGCTCAATAACTGCTGCCACAAGCTGCTACTCCAGTGGGCTCTGGGAATGCAGGGATTGCTCAGGACTTCGGGTGGGATGGCAAAGGCCAAAAATGGCAGTGGCTCCATCCCCTGAGGCGTATTCAAGTCTAGATCCCTCTGACACCAATGGTGTAGCTCCTCTGCTTATCTAAAATGTCTGTGAAAGTTAATACACTTTTGCCCATCATGAAATTTATCCTGCATTTTTCCAAAATGTAATTATTTACCAAAGTGGGCTGTCCTGGCGTTGGGTTTTTTGAGCCTCTGTGCCTTAAGTCCTGAAATATTTGGAGTTTATTTAACTGAAAAGAATACTTACGGTGTATAGTGAAAGCATTGGCTCCTGACTGCCAGCTCTCATTCCACCAGTTCAATCATGAGGTGGTTAAGGGTTATTTATAGCTCTTAGACATTCCTTAGGGATGAACTCATCCACTGAAAAAGCAAGCAGCCATGGTGCTCATGGGGCATTTATAGCAATTTTTAAGTTAGGAGAAAACTGTGATCTCATACCACAGGCTGAAAGCACTGCATGGCAATGGGATTTGGTTGGGATGCTGACACACTCTGAGGAAACTGAGATCCACAGCATGCAGGTGCCTCTGAGCTGGGCAAGGCTCAGCTACCTGTCCTTGTCCTAAGGAATTATGTAACTTTTTCTTCTCTCATCCTCTAATAGCACAGACACAAACTGAGTCAAAAAGGAGGTTTTTTTCCCAGTACTCTCCACTTGTTCTTGAATTTAATTAAAATAATTAATTCCACCAGGGTTGGAATACATAATTTTACAGTAAGCAGAAACTCAGGGGCTACTTTCAGCAAGATGTTTCTAAATTTTAAATCAAATATTTAAATTAGATGGGGTTTTTTATATATACCACCACCCTTCGTTGCCTTTAATGAAAGTGCATTTTACCTCACTCTGGGTGCACAGTGAAATCCAGCCTGGGTGTGATGTCACTACAAGACAGAGAACCCATCCCCTGTCCTGTGGAGTTGTGCGACTGCTGAGATCTTCCTTGGCCTCAGGATCAGTGCTGTTTAGGCAAATGCTCTCTCTGACAATCAGTGTGCTTTGGGTCAGACTCAAAACACACATATTATTCCAACTTAACTTTCCTTAACTCCTACTGAATGATTTGCCCCCAAAAGAAAACATCTGACTCTCCATAAAGCTGCAGGTGATGGTGAAGTTCCTGTCAAGCACTGGAGGTCCAGTGTGCTCCTGAGGTTCATTGTAAATTACTCTGGAACCTGCTATGCAAAAATGAGATTTTGTTCCACCTGTGGCCCACCAGTGGATTTGGACCAAGAATCTACTGTCAGTAGATCAGATTTATTGCACAGCGTCCTTCTCATCAATGGAAAAAGTTAGGGGATCTATAAATCAAAAAAAGATTTGACAACACTGCACTGTGTCCAACATTCAATATTTAAACAAGTTGGCTTTCAATTTGTCCATTTTAGTTACAGAGTAACTTAGAGTTGACTGTAAGGTATTTTCTGTGAGTGTTAAGGGACTTACTGAAGGAAAATGAAGAGCAATGGAAGGGCAGAATGAAGGACAGATGAATTTCATGAAGCTGTGGTTCAACTCATGCACACTTGTTTAGCTTTTCTTTCAATGGAAATGAAGTTACGGGAGGGGATGATTCAGAACAGATCTCACTCTGATGTGGCAGGAAGGACTGAAGTCCCTGATCAAGGAAGTAGGAATTGCTCTTAGGTCCTGCAGTTTAAATTAGAATAAAATGTATCTGGCTGTAGCAGTTAAGACAGCAAACTCCACCAGTTCCTCCAGTTAAATCCATTTTTGCTCAAGCATTTTGGAGGCTGATGCAATTCAGACCGTGTGTCGTTCTATTTCTCAATCATTTTATTTCATTTAGCCACATTTTGCTAGTCAGCATTTGTTTTTGCAACCATAGTGATGAAATGTATTTATTGGCTACATAAGCAGGTGCCTGGCTTGGTCAAATTTCAATAATTCAGAACATCTCCTGTCCATAATACTAATAATTGAAATTTCAACAAATGTTGTTGTGCAATCAAATCTCTAAATTTGGGATTCGCTAAGAAGATATGAGACTATTTATCCACAGTTCAATATTTCTGCCAGTATCTTGCTAATAATTTTGTCTGAATTTTTAGGTTATTGTCATTTGGTGACTGTAGTTCACATTTCCATTGTGTTTGCATCTTCTGCTGTAGAACAATATAAGTTTAATCTGTTTTTATATTGTTATGACAGTGACACCACATACTTATTGCACTGACAATCGATATTTAGAATATATTTATTGGCTAATCTTTAAGCTGGCATTGTCCTTCAATGCTGTTGGAAATATCCTTGTAACCAAAGAATTAATTCTCAGGTTCAGAGCAAGTTATTTTCATTACAAAATCCAATCACCCTGTATCTTTTATTGTAGGAGACATCAAATCTTATTTGGTTTTTGTCTCTGGGTTTAAATTTTTTTTCATCTTTTTTTTAAATTCCCTTCACTTTTTTACAAATAATCACAGACGCATGAAAACTCACTAAATTTTACATTTGTCTCAGCTTTTTCAGTGCTGCAAAATGCTGTATAAAATATACTCTTAAAAGCCCTGATAAGGAATTTTAATACTTTTAAACTGTGTTGCAGAGGACAGAACATTTTATTCTCTGTTCTTTATACAACTTAATCTCCTTTCAATCCATAAACAATTACAGACAATTACAAATCTCTTCAACTACCTCAAGATAAAATGTCCATATGATCAAAATTCAGGATATTTAAAATCAGTAGCCTTATGATTACAGAAATGTAGCCAGAAATTGATGCTGAATTCTCAGAAGGAAATCTGTGTTAAAAAGGAAGAAGTTTTGCTGATATATTTATGTATTGATGTAATTTTAATATATTATCAGTCTGAAAATGCCATGATCCTAAGAACATGTTTGAAAAGAGAGATGTGCTTTATCACACCAATATTAAGATTGATTAATTATTTGATAAGCTGAATAGTCAGCCATAGAAATGATACAGTGGAAATCAAAGTGGCAATAATTTGTAGGACTGTCTGATATGTCAGTGGCAAAAGGAAGATTTTTAACCAGGTGAGAAGAAGTGAGAGGTATTCTCTAGGTTTTGTCTAAGTATTTTTGGAGTGGGTACCCACAGCTGGCACTCTTGAGTCTGGTCCTCCACCTTCCTCCCTCCAGCTCTGTTTGCAGCTGTTTTATTTATCCTTTCCTAAGGAGATACTGAAATGAAGCTAGATTTGGAAGAGGGCCTGAATAGAATTTCAGCTTGGTTTCAATTTTTGGCAGCTGAACCTGAAGACTTCTGGAAACCATGGAAAATATATATGCAAGAGAGGTTACTAAAGCCATTAGTCAATTGAGAAACACCCCCTTTTCCCAACCACACAGAGCAGAATAATGAATAATATGGACACAGCTACTAGTGATGTCAATTGTTGTCACTGCATTGAAGTTGATGAAGAGAAAATTATTCAAATTTTTTATCTGAACCCTTGCTCCTCTCCATTTCCCATAAGTAGATGTATTAAAAATCTTAGTAGAGGACATGGAATTTAAGACAGGAATAACATGTGCCCATGGAATTGACTGAAGCACATTGAAGGAACTCCATTTGTTATTCAAATTTAATTGGAAAGATAAGATGCCAGCAAAATTACTGGAAAAATGTAATTTTCTTTCTACCCAGAAATATTAAATCCTAACAGCATTACAGTCCATGTGCCAGATTCCTAAAGGATCACTTCCTTTCTCTGCCTCCCTACAGCTCCTTCCATTCTAAGTACTGCATGTATCCTTTATTTTTTTTTCCTTTTATACCATAAAACTCCCCTGTCACTCACTATATTTTATTAGGATACAAAACAGCCCACTCAGCAATTGTTTTGCATTCACACCTTGCATTATTTTTTTCTCCCAGCCTCTTCTCTCTGACCCTTATCCCAGGCTTGTATTGCCCCTGTTTGCCCTCCTGTAAACAAACAAACAAAGAAACAATTGACAGCTTCTATTTGTGTCTTTCAGACACAAATTTGACAGCTTTTACTTGTGTCTTTGAGCTATTTCTGAACTATTTGTCTCTACTGACACACAGAAAAGCTGCCATAAATGCTTATTTGCAAGTGATACAAACAGCTTTGCATGCAGGCTCTCAGAAAAGTTTCTGTGACTGAGATCTGAACATCAAGACCTGAATCTGGTGCTTAATTCGAATCATCCCAGTGAGCTGGACTCAGTCAATAGTCGCCTTTGCTTATGCAGGAACAAACACCCTCCAGGTAATTCCTGGTCCTGTCAAAACAAGGCTGTTTCCTACTGTCTGTCTGCACCTTGATTTACTTCAGCTGAATCTGATAAGGTTTGCATTTTAGGATGTGAAATTAGCAGCAGCTACCTAAAATTTGTGTTTTCTCTGGGGAAAATTTGTGTTTTCTCTGGGTGCTTGTATGTCCCACTTATGACTCATTTTTTCAAGGTGAGCAAGGAGGAATTAGTTATGAGTTTGGCCCAAAGTACAAATTTGTAAAATTATTATAAAATGTTCATGGGAAGGCATAACAGCTGTCTTTCTAGTAAAAGGGAGGGGAGGAAAGGGAAAAAGCCACCCAAAACATAGGAAAAAATCCAATCTTGTACCACCTCATTTAAATCCACACAGGCCAAGAGATGCCAGTGGGAAAGAGACCAAGCAAAAGAGTGGGACTTTATGAATTCTCATCTGTGATTGAACTGCAGGACTTGCTCCAATAATGTGGGAGAGAAGGAGTGAATCTCCTGCACACACAAAATCTCCAGGTCCATGGAACACCCTAGGGCTCCCAAGGTGTTACAGGATCTATCTCAATGCTTGGTGCAGTAAAACTCAACTGAAAAACCCCTTGTGCTCTACAGAGCTTCTGTATTGGAACTGAACAAGGGTTTGCAGGCTGGAAATCTGGACCATGTTTTTTTTCTCCCTAGCTGCTCTAGGAAAAGTTGTGATCTCCTGAAAATCTCTCCCCTCAGAAAAAATCGTGTATTTATGTTGTTTGTTTTGCTTGGGTTTTTTCCACTTTCAGGACAAGCAAAAATCTCATTTCTGATTTAACAGAACTCAAAGGGATATAAAACCACTTGTAAATCCCTCTACTTTCTGAAAAAGGAGTTAAGGGCTTACAAAGTTAAAGAGACCACTTTAAAAAGAAAACAAAAGATAAAGCACAGCACATGTCTAAGCATTTTGCTGACTATGATGAAATTAGGCATATTCTTAAGTGAAACAGGCAAAATATCCTCGTTCTCCCTGCTGGAAGGTTCAGGGGGGATGGGGGTGTCAAGGGAAGGCTTTTAAACAAAGCTGTGTTAAATGAGTAATTCCAGTTTCCAGTCATAGTCTGCTTATGAGAGAGGGAGGCTGGCCCATGATAAACACACTGGAAAGGAACCCTTTGGAATTCTTTCATGCTCCCATTGCAAACTTCTGAAGAATATAAATTAAAACCATCCTGCCCTATAGATCCCCTGTGCCCCAAGGATCCTGTCTGCCCCACAGATCCTGAAATCCTGCCTGATAGATTCCTTCTGCCCCATAGATCCTGCCCTATAGATCCCCTGTGCCCCATAGATCCTGTCTGCCCCAGAGATGCTGAAACCTGAGTGTTAAGAAATTACACGTAGCCATCATTGTATATCTTCATAATATAAAGTGTTCTTTTAATTAAGGTTTCTTGATGCTGAAACTAAAAGCATAAAGTTTAACATAATTTAAGTTCAAAACTGAAGACAAAAACCTGAGAGTTTTATCTTTTGTGCCTCCAGTTCTCCTCTCCATCCCACCCTAGGGAGGAGGGAGTGGTTTTACTGGGAGCACTAAATTGGAGAATACCATTCCCAAACCATGATACAACCATCTAAAAAAGAGATGACTGAAATGTTGTTTTTTCTGTCCGTAGTTAAAGACAGAAGAAGCAGAACTGAATTACCTGAGCAGAGACTATTTGTTCTTTGTGGAAATTGGTGGTTTCAAAAGCATACAAGGAGTAGGTAGGCAGTGGAATTAAGCAATATATAGAAAATTTGCCCATGAATCACAGAATATTTGCAAAGGGATTGAAAAGCAGTTTCAAATAATTGAATTTTAAAAGTTGTGGTAATGAGCACCTTGGCATTCAGCATCTGTGGAAAGCAGATATTTCTCACCACATTTTTTTCTCCCAAATTTGTTTATGAAAATAATGCTTGTAGAGAAGGAAAACACAATTACACCTCTCTTTTTTTCTTTTACTTCTTTTTAAGTTTCAAGATGCCTTCAGGAACCAGTAATTTGGCAAGACACAAAAGTTAAACTTTTTAAAAACACAGCTTTATTTAGTCGTTGTTCTTATGCTGAGAAAGACAAAATTAACAATAAAAATGGCACTAAAATCAGTCTGGCAGCTTGAGAAAGCAGCTCAGTTCAGGGTGGTGCGGGTGGTGAGTGGAGAAAAGGTGATCTCATGAACAAAACAAAGCCTGGAGTGTCTTTACAGAAGGATGAATTATGTTGACAATCAAGTGAAGGATGCACTTGAAAGGCAAAGGTGCACTGGGATATTTGACCGTGTTGCTCTGAGACAAAACTTGATTAAAAAACGAAGGGAACGGTCAGTCCTCCAGGAATGCAGGACTGTGTCCTGCTGCTGCCCACACAGCGGCTCCTTTATGGGCTGCCTCCTGCTCTCTGTGCTGAGCCCCAGCTCTGACAGGACAGGTATGACTTGGACACTTGAAGATTTTAAATGTTGGGTTGTTTGTTTTTTAAACACACTTCAGATCTCCTGAGCAACACAAAAGATCAGCTTGTTCTAAACCCAGGATTTTAAAATTACCCTCAAGTATGAAGAGGAAAAATTATTACTTTACTACCTGATACACAGATAAAGCATCCTTTCACTACAGTTATTGAACCCTGGCAAAATATTAAGATGGGAAATCTGATGCTATTTCCATGCTAAACAGCACTCAAGCCCTTACTATAGGAATGTGGAAACTCGCAGGCTGAAGCAGGGGTGTGTGAGGGGGAATTACTGCTCATGATAAAAGCAAAGGAGTGCAGTCAAGCAGCAAGACAGGAAAACATGAAATTAATGCATTTCCCTTGTTGTTTTAACAAAGGCTGTTTACTGTGGAAGAAGGAAGGTCTTCAGATTAGGAAATCTCACTTCTGGATTAGGAAACAGCCTCCATCACAACCAGCAGCTTTTCCCAGGATATATTGTTAGATTTTGTCTGAATTCTCCTCTTCTGCTATGAAAGAAATGCTGTTTTAAATGAAAAATACTACAGTGTTTCAGTTTCCAACGCACAGAAGTTTTATAGTTTCTGTGAAATTGTTGCTTTGGTCTCTGCCAGACACTTGAGTTGTCTGTACACCTGATGCCTGCACTTGCAGTGTCTCTCCCTGCAGAGATCTGGCAGAGGTCCCTCGTCAGCTGAAGCCACCAGAGTTCCACACTGTTCGGAAAATTAATCCACAAACATCAGAGGTTTATGTCCAAAAATGAGACAGAGGAATCCTTTTACTTTATTCAAATAAAGGGAGAGGCCATGGGGCATTCCCCTGGAATCGATCACATTTTTGGAGGATGCAGCCTCCCTATTTATCCTAATTTCCTGGCTGCATTTCTCTTCTTTCTTTCCCCATTGACTGAGGTACTTGAGAGGTACAGACTTCCCAATATCCCTGATACCAAAGATTTCCCTCTAATTTATAACACTACCTTTTAATTTTTAATTCTTACAGAATTTAGAGTTTTTCTTCCCCATTGTTTCTTTCATCTTTCAATGTTCAATTTCATTTATCAGCAAACCAAGAGTTTATTTGTAAAAGCAAATATCTTTTTCCATTCATCAATCAGTGGAATCATTCCCATTGTTTCTTTTATGTCCCAGTGCTACTTTTATCTACCAGCAGACCCACAGCTTGTCTGTAAAGACAAATCTGCTATTCCCCTCAACACTAATGCAAGAGGAGCACCTTTACCTTTGGAGTGGGATCTCTGCTTGCTGTGAAAATTGCCCTTCCCATGCATTTTGTTGAGTCAGCTCAAAGCACAAAGTGCTTGTTAGTTTTCCCATCCAATGTTGAACCTCACTCAACAAATAATGAATCATGGGTGTGTGCTTCGACCCTTTCTCACCTTTACCACTCGCTAATTTTGGAACTTGCAGTTTATAATTACAGCACTGAGCCAGGGGTCTTGGCTTGGGAAATGAGAATATTTTAAAGGGAAGCTTAATAGCTGCATCTTGGTTGAATACACCATGAAGAGTGTATTCTGACCTACATAAAAAACTTAGAGAACCTTTCATTCTGCAAATGAATAGAGGGCCCTAACTCTGAGAGAAAAGCATATATTAATTTCTCTCTAAACTACTGGGATCCCCAGAAATTGAAATGGAAGGGTTTTTGTGGGACCTCTCTGTGCTTGTTTCAGGATGCTATGTGGCAGTGCACTTTGTCAGGGTTTGAGCTAGTGCCTGCTGCAGTAACCTGCTGTAAACTGGACTGAACAGGCAGTTTGATTTATCCTAAAATATCTCAGGAATGCCAGAAAATTATAGGCACCTTCTACATTATATGTTTAATTAGTACTATTAAATGTAAGTAAAAGAACAGCAAATCAAATTATTTGCAAGATTTTTCTGATGCTGCATCTGTGAGTTTTGTCTTTTAAGCAGAAGTCATCCTTGACACCTTGATTCAGAGTCTGCATCTATGATATTCTTTTCATGAAGAAGGGAAGTTTTTGATCAGGGGGAAGACAATTTGAGAATAATTTCCTTTCCTGAGGCTGCACCTACAATCAAACAAGGATATAAGCTATTGCAAAACCCCAAGCATGGGGAATTTTACTCCAGAGGAAGTCAGTGGTCAGGGTTCTTCTGGTTTTTCTTGGGATATTAAATATTCTCTCAGAATAAACCATCTATTTGATGATTTTCCACTGACTGATGTTTAGCTCTGGGAAAGGACAAGTTCATTTTGCCAAAATTTCCTGTGGATTAGGATGTTGCATACTCCATTTCTGCCTACTGCAGAAAACATTACAATTTAATTATATTGTTGAATGCAGTATTATTTGTGAAATAAAACTGCCTTATTAGGATATTTAGCCTTCTTGGATCTTTATAAAAAAAGTAATTCCCTATTAGCTCAATGAGAAGGAATTAATGAAAGAGCAGGGTTATCAGAAAGGCCTGAAAGGAAATGATTATGAGGTATCCTGATGTCAGCAGATAGAGTTCAAAAACATTTGCATTTGTCATCTGGCTTGTCACCTTTGATAAGTCCTTCCTTTACTCCCTCTACTTTGCTTATTTGATCCACAGCATCCCCTTCAATTTCTCCTTGCCTTCCTCACATGTGCTTATTCCTCCCAAGCACAAAGCAGGGAAATGGATGTTTCTGACTATTTACTAAACTGAAAAATAAAGCTGTTCAACGGGAGTAATAATATTTTGGTCCTCCATCTAAATGCCAAAAAATTCCCCAATGTATTTTCGGTTTAATCAATACTTGTCGCTGTATTGTATGTAATGCTTCTTAGGGGTGTCTCTCTCTCTTTTTTTTCCCTTAAAGAGTAGCTTATTTGTGTCAAACAAAATGCCAAAACTATGAAACCCAAAATAACATTTCCTTTTGAAATTCTTATGTATTTTAGTATTTTATAATGGAATTCTTCCTTGAAAAAAATACTGGCCATAATTGGGCTAAAAATTCTTCACAGTGTAACTTGAATTGATGAAAATATTAATTTTTCAGTGAATTTACTGTCCATAGAAAATTTGTGACCACGCCTACATGCAAACAATTAGTAATAATATACTGTTGCTCCTATTGATGTTGTATGGTTTGGCTTAAAATTTACACTGTTCTGTTAAAATAATTTCAAAATATGTACTGATTTCAATAAATGCCCCTAGTGCTTCTGATGAACAGTGCATTGTCTGCAGTGAATTTTGAAATTTGAAGCCTTTGGATTTAATAGGGTCATTCAAATTAATTAAATGTTAGATTTATCTATATATTCAGTGGAAATACCTTCCATCTCTTGAAATTTCTAATCTAAAGGCTATTAAATAACAAAGATCTTGCAAGATCTCTGCCCTATTGAATGGGAGAAATAGTTCCAGTCTGCTTGCTCTCTTCAGGGTTTGCTTCATGGCAGAGTTCAGGCTCAGCTCAAATTTCCCCTTGAACATAAATGCTGTTCACCATTTGGCTGCACACCTTGGTTTTATTTATCTGAGTTCTGGTGAGGCAGCTCATTGTTTCACAGGAGTTAAAACAGCACCTGAAAAGTCATGTGCATCTTGGTTGTGCATTTCTTCTGGTTTTCAAGGAAAACATCCAGGACTCCTGGCACCAGACTCCATCTCAATTGGAGATGGAAACACCACAGGTGTTGGCCAGTCAGGCCCCTCCCAGTGGGTGCTATTTGAGGAGCGAGTCAATGGATCAGATTCTCCTCTCCCAGCAGCTCTGAAGCTGTGTGAGGGTTTGCTGTTGTCTCCACTGGGCTCGGCTCTCTGGCAGCTTCTCTGGGCACAGAGCCATCCTAGAGGTGAGGCTGTTAAACGGAGCTCTCAAGGTACAAAAAAGCCTTCAAAGCCCAATGGTAAACCTGTCTCTAAATTTCCTAAAGTCTGGAGTGAGGGCTAAAAATTATCAGGGGGAAGGAGGTGGTAGGCTTTGTTTCAGATGAACACTCTTTCTCTTTGTGTACCAAAACTGTACAGAACTGTTTACATTTACAGCCCTAAACAAAAGATAATAATTGCACATTTGTAATGGATTTGTAATTTAGTCATTACATGTCCTGAATATACTGACTGAGATCTCCAGTCCTGGGAATGGCAGAACACTAAGGTTATGGTTGTGGGGTCACCTGTGAGTGCTACAGGCAGTTACCCAGAGTGAGAGTCAAAGTGCTACTAGCCTGTTCCCAAACTGAGTTTGTCCAGAGAGCATCCAGAAGGGTTAAGTGCTTTATTTTCAAGAAGAGGAAAGTAAAGCTTTGAGTGTGATTGGGGATGTCCATAAGAAACAACAGAGCAAGCTGGAAGAAGATTACTTGAATGCTAAGGGGAGAAAATAGGAAAGGATAATGGGGAACACAGATGGTAGGAAGAGAAGTAAAATTCTGATGGATACGTAAAACAGGAATTGGAAACCTGTACAGTGGGAAAGAAAGAACTATAAGAAATGTCACACTGGGGAGAAATGGTTGTGAACAAGTGAAAAACCAAGAGTGGGGATTTTATGGTAAAAAATGGATGGGCCTGCACTATCACAGGACTGCGCAGTGTTTCAGTCTGTGAGGGGAAACACTGAGGAAACTCAGAGGTGGCAGCAAGAACTTCAGAGGGGAGGAATGCTGGAATTCCCTGGCATCACCTGGACAGTGCGGAATGAACATTTTGGGGGTAAAGTTGAGGAGTTTTATTCCCACTAGACTGTGGCAACAAAAGATGCAATAATCTGTGGAGGACATTTTTGGCAGGAAAATTTGAGGTGATCTCTAGAGGAGAAAATTTTTTGTGGGAAATGACGGGAAAAGTCTGAGGTAACTTGGGGAGGACAGGCAGACAAAATTTTGTGATAAAATCTGAGGTAATTTTAAAGGACCTGAAAGAAATTTCTGAGGTAAAATTTCAGGAAATCTGCACGGGACTGAATGAATATTTTTGAGGCAAAATCCGAGGTAATCTGTACAGGAAAAATAGGGAAAATTTGTCAGGGAAAATCTGAGGGAAATCAGATTTTCAAAAATGTCAAAAAGGACATTTTGGAGGTAAAGTTGGAGGTAATCAGTAGGTGGCATTTTGGGGCTTAAATGAGAGGCAATGTATAGGTGCAGACGAGGACACTATGAAGGGAGAATCTGAGATAATCTCAATGGAATAGAACATTTTGGAAGGAAAATCTGAGGTAATCTGTAGGGACCACAATAAACACTGAGGGGAGGTGGGTGCTCCAAGTGATGCTGAGGGATGTGAGTGCCACTGAGGGAATATGAGTGTCACTGAGGGGACAGGTGTCCCTGAGTGAGTGGCAGGTGCCCCATGTGCCACTGAGGGCGTAACAGGTCACAGAAGGAATGGCCAATTCCCTGAGGGGCGGTAAATGTGAAGCCCAAAACTGGGCAAGAAAATAAAACTCTGAATAAACAAATACCTACAGAGCAGGTATTTGTGTATTCAGTGCTGGGAGTGAGGTGGATCTCTCCACCAAAACCTCACTCAATCTTCTTTAACCTTCAGTTACATTTTAAAAGTCCTTCCATGCAATATCACAATTTCGCAATATCATTAATAAACTCATATTTGCATAAAGCTGTGTCATCAGTTTGTTGCTTTTGTGCATGCGTCAGTTCCTTCTGTGGTGGACATCAGTCTTCTGGTGGACTTTTGATGAAAACTTCTGTAGTCTCCCTCACGTTTGAACCTTTTACCTCTACAGCTCATGCCTGGTGCTTCTTTTTGGTCATTCTAATTTGTTTTTAGATAATTTTGCCTTTTGGAAGTTCAGTTAGAACTTGCTATCTTCCTCTTGAGGGTGCTTGGTCTCTCATTGCCTTTGCTAGCTCGCTTGTTTTATGGCACATCTTGTTACAATATTACTGAAAGTAAAATGTGAAATAATCTCTATGGTATAGAACGTTTTAGGAGCAAAATCTGAGGTAATCTGTAGGAGATATTTTGGAGGGGAAATCTGAAGAAATCTGGAGGGGACATTTTAGTGGGAAAATGAGGTAATCTATATGGGACAGAAAAAATATTTTTGAGATAAAATCTTAGGTGATTTAGAGGATACAGCTAGGGGATGTTTTGGAGGGAAAATCAGAGGTAATCTTCTGGGGTGTCCAAAGTCACTTTCTTGTCAAAAAACCTGAGATAATTTATTTTAAACAAATTAGTGCTTTTTTGACAGGTGAATTTGGGGTAATTTAGGGAGGAAAAAGGGGCATTTCTGAGGGGGAGAGTCTGTTGTAACACATCATTCCAATGCAGCATCTTTGACAGAAAATCTGAGATACCCTTAGAAGGGAAAGAGGTGACATTTTTAGCTGAAACCCTGTGATACTTTAGAAGGGTACTGTCACAGGCAGAATGGGAGCTGCAGGACAAATCTGTTAGAAAAGCCCTCCTGCTCAGTCATGAGGTGCAGAAACGATCCCCTTGCTTTCTAAACTCCTCACAGAGAAACCTGGGTGTGGTGTAATCCAGTCTCAGCCCCAGATCTATCAATGGTTTATGCCTAAAAGATTTTATAGAAGTGAACTTTTATACAATTTTGTCCTTCAGGATAAAGGATTGCAAACCAAATATATTCATATAAATGTATTAATACATTATTTATTATTATAATAACTAGACAAAAGTATCTTAATCAAAATTGTTTACTGCACAATAAAGGCACTATAGAACAATGTAGTGTAATGCACTGTTCGGAACAAAGACTGAAGTGATTATATTAAAACTAGCAAAAAAAAAAAATTCTATTAATGCTAGTTTAACTCAGCCATGCAAAAAACAGTGGTAAGATCAAATAGTGGCAAATATCATTTGGGACTGGGTGGCTGGAGGCTCAGCCTGTGGGGCTGCTGGTTTAGGGCAAATTTGGGAGAGCACTTCTGAAGGGGTTTTTCTAGAAAGTAGACTTAAGTGGCGCTATTTTAAAATTGGTTTGGGAAAATATTTCTTTGAAGAAAAGTGGAAAAATTTGTTTATTTCATTGGTAAAGCATTTACCAGTATAAAAAATGAATAATAATAAACAATAAAACTTTTTGTTGCTCTAAAAGAGGTGACAAATTTAGAAAGTCTCTTTTGTGGGTTGTAGTTTAGTTTACTCAGTCTCTTATTAGTTTCTCTGGTGCTGGAAATGCTGCGGACCAGGCCTGGCCGGGTGGGCTACAGGTGTGAGCTGCTGGTGCTCTTCTGGGTGCTCAGTCTAGAATAGATCTAAGGAAAAGAAAAACTACAGTCTATGGAAATTGTCTGCTTTAAATAGCTAAAAACTAACTAAAAGCAAAGCAGAGTCTTGTTTTGCTCTTTGTCTGTCTGAGACAACACAGTCTAGGAGGAGGAAGGTGGAAGAGTGAGTGCAGTTTCTGAAAACAATCTGCACACTTCTTTTTCTGTTCTCTTTGCTCTTAGAATTAGTCTTAAAGGTGTAAAACTTATTTCTGGGCAAAAACTATATCTCTGGGCAAAAAGAGATAAATGGGGATATGAGCATTATAAAGTCGCTCATGGACACTGGCAGGGCCAGGGCACCTTCCTGGTGCCGCGGCTGCCTTTGCGCTGGGCGAGCTCCCTGTGTGCAGGGCTGGGTCTGTGCTGTCCTTGGCCTTTTGCCGCTGTGCTCCTTTGGCTGCCCAGACAGAGGGGCAGCCCTGTAAGGAGGGCGAGAGCCCCTGTTTCCTCCTCTGAGGGGGGAAATGGAGCTCTCCCGGCCCCCAGCCCAGCCACTCGCCCTGTAAGCAGGGCGGGCCCTGTTGCACTTTCTGCCAGCCGCTGGGCCCTGGCCAGCGTGACCCCCTGTACTCGGGGCACGTCACAGCCTTTGTCCCTGTGCCACCCCTGAAGCGCCTCAAGGCCCCCGTGCCTTCCCCGCAGTGCTGCAAGGGCAGGTCCGATGCTTTCCTCTCCCACTCAGCGGTAGGGATGGCTCCCTGAAGCAGGTTGACTGCACAGAACTTGCTCCCTCTTCTGGGACTGTCTTCCCCTCCCTTCCCTGTCTTCCCTTCAGTTGGTGTGAGTGAGCAAGTGCGTTTGTCCCGCGTTTAGCCCCCCTTTAGAAATAGAGCAGGGTAGCTTACACTTCCCAGGAGGGAAAGAGGAGCTCTGTGTGGTCATAGGGAGGCCCTAAAAATGCACGGGTGGGGAATGTGTCCGCCTTGCCCCTGCCGTCTGAGGACAGCGAAGAGCCCCTTAGCGGTAGCGGGGGCACCGTGACCCGCCTGTAGCCAGGGCCAGGGCCTGGGGCTGTGCCTAAGCTGCCGGTCCTGCTGGTGAGCTGCCAGCGTGCCGGCCCTGTACTCGGGGACTGTGTCACGACCTTGCGGAGCCATTTGTCCCCAGGAGCAGCCCCAGGTCCCTGTGAACAGGGCTGGGGAGTCTGCTTTATCCAGGTGACAAGAATGAGCATTCCCGGGCCCTTGTGAGAGCACAGACTGAAGAAGTGCTATGCCGCAGGGCGCAGTCCCACCTTTGATGCTGCTTTGGGCTGGTGTCTTGGGTGCTGATGCCGAGGCTGGTGAGGAGGCTCCCGGGGCTCCTGTAGATGGCTATTGCCATGCTGCCCTACAGCCAGGCTCTGGCCGGCCTCTTTAATGGGGTGCAGGCTGGAGCCTGTGCTCTATGGTGCTTGTTGCGGGGTGTTGGGCTGTGGGGGACAGCCCTGTAAGTGGGGTTGTGTGCGTCCCCTGCCCTCGGCAGGCAGCTGGAGGGATCCCCTGTAATCAGGCTGGTATCCCTGGCCCCGGTCTTTCAGAGGCGTGGGGTCAGGAGTCATGGGGCCGGGCGTGTGCCCTCCCTGTCCTCGGGGCTGGGCCCTGGCCCTTCAGCTTCAGGCCGTGAGCCTGACTGTAGTCTCGTTCCTGTTGTCCTGGGGAAAGACTGAGCTCTGTGGCTCCCTGGGTGTGGACCAGCCTGTAAGCAGGCTGTGGGTCTGCGAGCCTTTGTGCTCCTTCAGCTGGCAGCCAGCATGGGGTGGCTACCCCATTACTGGGGAGTGCCCCGGAATTGGAGAGAAGGAGCTTCCATAGGCCTTGGGGACCAGGGGCACCCTGTAAGTGGGGGCCAGTGCTCTGGAGTCCTGGGCACTTTGCATTCCAGGCAGCAGCCTGAACCCCCTGTTAGCAGGGGTGCAGCCTCTTGGCCGCTGCTTTGCATGCCCAGCTTCATTTGCCCAGAGAGCCTTGCTCCCAGCATCACATGAGCCTTCACCAGACAAGCTCCATAGTAGAATGGGAAGGTAAGAGCAGCAGCTTGGAACTGAAGCTGGAGGATTTTGGGCAGCTGGAGGGTCTGTGGGTGGCTGCTTGAGGGTCTGCTGTGGGGTTTGGGTCACGGTTCACATTGGGAGCTGGAACTTCTCAGGCCCGAGTGTGTCATCGTCCATTGGCAGAAGCTGTGGGACAAGGAGGTAAGTGAGCAGGAGCAGGTGCAGCTTCAAAGTCCAGCGTTGAACGGTGAGGTACGAGCAGCAGGGATGTGTGGCAGGTCTTGGAAGATGCCAGTGTCTCTACTGGGACACGTTGGTTCTGGCAAGTGAGATTGCTGCCAGGAGACGGTCACTCTTTGCTCTCCCTGATGGGGCATGGGACATGAAGGTAGCACACCTGAACTTCCACTCTGGCTGCTGTCCAGCCTACCCTGCTGCCCTCTGCCTGGCCCTTCCATCATCTACTGCGTGCAGGAGCCCCCTTCCCTGGCTTGTCAACAGCCTGTAGAGCAAAATGTCCCTGGTGGTGGCAGGTTCTCTGCTGGAGAACCATGGAGAGGGTAAGGTCCTGTACCAGGCACTGAATGTCTCCTCCTTCCCCAGCCTCACCCCAGCCTCTTATTTTGCTCATTTACCCAGCAATGCTCTCAGCTGCTTCAGCTTCTACCGAGGCTGCTGCATAGGAAGAAGGGCTTGAAGTGGAACGAGATACTAGTATCAAATCTTCCAATATTTTTGTAAGGCTGCAGATCTCTTCCCATTCCCTGGGAGAGTAAAACAGCAGTCTGGAAGGAAAATGAATGCCTCCATGTCCTTCTGTAAGCTAATGATGATGATGCAGGCAATGCCAATCCAGCCTCTCCTAAACGAGCAAAAAAGCAAAATCAGGAGAGTGGAGGGCTGTAAACGTGGCAGGACTGGTCAGCTGCCTCTCCTTTTGCTCAGGCTTACGACTGCCATTGCAATTCATCTTTGAATTTGGCTGAATGTCATCTTTCTGCCCTGCAGCTCTCTAGCTCCTGTGACTAACATAGCCTGGAAAATGAAGGCAGAGCCCTGGAAACAGTGAATGCAAACCCCACATGGGCTTTGCTGGGTTGGTGCTCTCAGCCCCCGGTGAATCGAGGGGGAGGTAATGTCTGGGTTGCTGCCCTCTCTCCAGGGGTGGCTTACCCTTCCTCCCCCCGTCCTTTTCCTCCTCCCACGTTTGTGGCTCTGCCTGGTGAGAGCTGCTGGGAAAGCAACACAACGGGGCCCATTCAGTTCTCACTTCTGCAAGGAGAGCAAACAGCAGTGCAGGAGCTCAGCAGCTGCTAGACAGGGCAGGGGACACTTTCCTCTCTTCGACACATCTTGAAGTCCAGGTACTCCGAACTCTGGGTGTGTGAACTATCCAGGTGTGAGGGAGGGAGTGATGGCATGATGTCTGGCATGTGGCAGTGCTCCAGGCACTGAGTTTAGGGACATTACTTGGTGGCACTGGGCAGTGGGCATGCAGGAGAGGGCTGCCCCAGTGTGTGTGTGTGTGTATATGTGTGTGTGTGTGTGTGTGTGTGTGTGTGTGTGTGTGGGCTGCAGCAGGACTAGATGGGGTGACAGCAGGAGAGCAGTGTAGGGACCACAGGGGACAATGAGCTACAGTGGGCATGAGGCTGTGCACTACAGTAGTTCCACAAATTTAAGCCTTGCAGACCTCACTGATGCTGTCTCAGAGTTTAGCAGGATGCACTGGTCATATCTGCAGCCTGCTGCCTCCTCTGTGTTTCTCCCAGCCTTGGCCTCTCTCTGATACCTTCACCCCAGGGGCTCACTCCTGCCCAGCCAAAACCAACCTTTCCTTCCTGCAGCTAAACAGTGGAGTTCTATTCCAAACACTGCTATGAATAGCTTAGGAGGGAAGCAGGGAGCTTGCAGGGAGAGAAGCAGATGACCAGGATGGTGGAGACAGGGGGCATTTGCCATTTAAAGAAGGGTAGCAGCTCAGAAGCCTGTGTGATCACATTCACTGGATGGCTACACCTGCTGGCCTTACAAAAAGAATTGTAGGAGAGATACTGATAGCTTGCACAGTCCAAGGCAATCTTAAGTTAGTGATATTTGAAGAAAATGCAGGAGTAGAGTAGGTGTCTGTTTCAAGACAGCTCCTTGTGAGTGACCTGCTAGCTGCGACATTCAGTTTTCATTCCAAGAATTCCTCCTCTCTTTTTTCCACTCTTCCTCTTTTATAACTTGTGAAATCATAGTGTGAAAGCAAGAGAAAATGAGACCTGACCCATTAAGTGACAGCAGCAGCCATCTTGGTACATGGGGTTCCAAGCAGGCAATGCTCTTTGGGGATGCATGTGAGCTTTGCCTCTCCCCTGGCCTTACATCTGTCTCTCCCCAGCCACAGGTGCCCTCCAATATGGGGCCATCCTGGGGACTCCTCCTGCTTGCAGCAGCCTTGGGGGCGACGGCTGCCGCCCGCTGCCCTGCACCCTGTGTCTGCGATAACCTCCGTGCCCATGTCCTGTGTCTCAATGGGAGCCTGACTGCCATCCCTGACACCATCCCAGAGGTGGGAAGGGGAAGAAAGGTCAAGGGATGGGGAGAGAAAATAGGTATGGCAGCCCTGGGGTGATGCAGTGTTTTATTTGTGTGACTGACAGCTCACCAGAAAACTAGACCTTCGGGGCAACAGTTTCATGGTCATCCCAGCGGGAGCCTTCCTTGCTACCCCCTACCTGACACACTTAGATCTACGGCATTGCAAGGTGGAGAGGCTGGAGGAAGGGGCTTTCCGGGGTCTGGGGAGGCTTGTCTACCTCAACCTGGCCTCCAATGGCATAGCCCTCCTCTATCAGGAGTCCCTGGATGGGCTCTTCTCCCTCCAGCAGCTCATTCTGGAGGGGAATCGCATTGAAGAGATACAGCCGGGTGCTTTTGGCCATCTGGCATCCCTCACTGTCCTCGACCTGAGGGCAAATGCTTTGGTGTACCTCCCAGACATGATCTTCCAGGGTCTGCAGGTTCTTAGATGGCTCCGGCTGTCTCACAATGCCCTCCATGTGCTGGGCACTGAGGCCTTTGCTGCTCTGCCTGCCCTGCGCAGGCTGAGCCTGGACCACAACGAGCTGCAGGCACTGCCTGGCGAGGCTCTTGCCAGGTTGGATGGGGCTACCCGGCTAGACCTGGGCCACAACCCCATCACCTACGTGGCTGAGGAAGCCCTGGCCATGGCCTCGCTGAGGCACCTCTTCCTGGACCACGCCTCCCTCCAGGATGTGGCACCCGATGCCTTTGCCCGCAGTCCCCAGCTCCGTATTCTGGACCTCCGGGAAAACCAGCTGCAGGGGCTGCCACCCCTGGCTGGGGCAGGGGGGCTGGTAAAGGTCAGCCTGGATGGGAACCCTCTTCTCTGCTCCTGCCTCCTGCGCCCCTTCCACAAGTGGCTGGCAAGGGCACGAGTGCAGGTCGAGGGTGCCTGTGCTGCACCCCCTGCTCTCCGTGGCCGGTCCCTCGACTCCCTGAAGTCGCCCGAGATGAGATGCAGTCGCCTCCGGCCACCCCCTAGCCCCACGGCACCACCAGAGCAGCCGAGTTCAGCCGGCAGCAGGCAGTGTCCCCGGGGATGTGTCTGCTCCCCTGATTTCCATCATGCGTCCTGTGAGAACAGGGACCTGCGGGACATCCCTCGGCACTTCCCTGAGGACACACGCCTTCTTGACCTGCGCCGAAACCGCTTCAGGACAGTGCCACGGGATGCCTTCCCTGGCCTGAAGGAGCTGGTGTCACTCCACCTGCAGAGGTGCAGCATCAGGGAGCTGCAGCCTGGGGCACTCCGGGGGCTGGAGAGCCTGGTCTACCTGTACCTCACCAACAACCACCTCTCCACCCTGGAGGCTGCTGCCTTTGAGGGGGCCCCGCAGCTGGCCTACCTCGACCTGGACCACAATGCCTTCACCCGTGTGCCTGCGGGCACTTTCCAGCTCTTGCCCAACCTCATCTCCCTCCATCTGCAGCACAATGCCATCGGGGAGCTGGTGGAGGGTGACCTGGCCGGAGCCAGGGGGCTCCGCTGGCTCTACCTAGCTGGGAATGCCATCAGGCACATTGCCCCAGCTGCCCTGGCTCCCACCAAGATGCTGGAAAAGCTGCAGCTGGAGGGAAACCACTTGTCAGAGGTGCCCACAGCAGCCCTGCGGGGCCTGCCTGCCCTGAGTGAGTTGAAGCTGTCCCGAAACCCCATCAAGCACATGGGGGATGGTGTCTTCCTGCCAGTGGCCTCCAGCCTGCAGCAACTCTACCTGGACAACATGGGCCTGGAGCGGGTGAGTGTGTTATGGGACTCCCAAGGTGCAGTGGCACCACAGGGCATATTACAGGTTACACTGCCCAGAGCTGGTGGCCCCTATAGGGTCATCCAAACAGACATCCTCAAATTCCCAAGCCTTCAGGAGGTGTTCCATAGCCTGGCTGGGAAGCCAGATTTTTTCAGGCTCATCTGTAGCATTCCCTTGCTTCAAGCTTCCTCCTGGCTCCCTTGGGAGTAGCTTACTCCCTCCAGTCCTTAAACACCTAATTTCTTTGGGGTCCACACCATTTCCTAAACCACCTCCTTCCCCCAGCTCCAGCCAGATTGTTCTTTCTCTTATTACAGGGTGTCCTGCAGGCCTCTCCACTGCTATTATCCTGAATATTTCCATTCTCTCAAGGAAGTGGTATTAGCAGCACCCTCATAAAAACTGTGTATCTTAACAGCACCCAGGGATCACTCTGAGACCTCTTGCATGTGACCTTCTCTCTAAGACTGAACAAGAGTCTAATGAGTTCCAAAATGTGATTGAAATGGCTTGAATTAATTAACAGTCCCTCCTATTTAAAACAGCTCTTTTGTGGGGCCACCAGCTTCAGAACAGGTTGTCAGGTCCCCCAAGATGATCAGAAGTGCAGGGGCAGAGATCTGCTGCCCTGCTTTGATCAGCATGCCCCTGACTTACCCTTCTTCCATTGCAGATTTCCCCCCATGCCTTCACTGGCCTCGGTCCCAAGATCAGAAGCCTCTACCTGGAGAGCAACAAAATGAATAACATACCCGACATGAACAACTTCACGGGGCTGGAGATCCTCAACCTGCAGGATGTGCCTTTCCACTGTGACTGCCAGCTCCTTCCACTGCACAGGTGAGTGCCACAAGGAGGGAGCAGCCTCGGGGGTCTGCCTGGGGGGCAGCTGAACCTCCTATGGTAAAGGCACAAACTCACAGCCCACTGGCCATTTTGGTCTTTTCCCATGGTGGCGAGATGTAGCACACTTCTGTGTGCAAGGATGGAAGTTGCCTGGGCTTTCTGGGTGTAGGGAAAACAACCACAAGCTGGGGCGGGCAAATATTGAGATATTCAGAGGTCACCCAGGTTACCTGGCCTTACTTTGAAGTGATCATTCACTTACGGGCATAGACTTTTGCCCTCTCTTTCACCCTTCCTCATTTCTTTCCCTGATCTTCTACCACATTTCCAGGTGGATCAACAAACTCAACCTCTATGTAGGGGCCACCTGTGGTTCCCCTGCAGAAGCCCAGGGGCTGAAGGTGAAGCTTTCCACCACTTTCCAAACTTGTCCTGGCTGGGGACAAGGTGAGGCTGGGGAAACCAATCCTAACAAGACTAAAGCTGCAAGCAAGCCCAGCAAGAAAAAGAGGTTGGGAAAATCTCCAGCCAGAGGCTTCAGTAAGAGCAGAGCTTAGGGTTTTTTAAGGTATGTAGGACATGTGCTGGACACACAGGGCCATACCTACATTCTGACTAGAGCAGTTTTTCTAGACTTGTCCCCACCATGGAGACATGAATATTGCCCAAGGTACACAGGAGAGGCTGGTGCCACCAAAACAATGCTGATTTGCCAAAGATGCAGGGTTTGCTTTTGCAAGACACAAAGGTACATTCCATAGAGTCTGCAGCATGCTTTGGTGATGCAAACAATGAAGCCAAATACTTGCTGCTTCTTTCCAAGGCTTCGTCCAGCTATGTGAAAAAGCTGCTGTCCAGAAGTTTGGTTTTGTTTTTGAAAGCACTTTCACAGCTGCCAAAATCATAGAAGAACCCAGAGTGGGACTGCAACCAGCGCCATCCATTAAGGTCCTGCACTGGCACAAATCTTATTTTGAAAGCTTAAAAATTATTAGTGAAAATGTTGCCTTAATTCCCAGAAGTTCCTCAGAATTAAAACATATGTACCTGGAAGCCTTTTTATTTCCTGCAGGATTCGATCAGTGGTCCGTAAGTGATTCCATGATAAACAATGTGCTCAGCCTATTCCCCATGACTGCATAGGTTGGGACCCCAGACCCCAGACTCCAGCAGTCTGCCTAAATTGAAAAGGCTCTGAAAGATAAATGTACAGATAAAGATATGTTTTGACTAACTCAGGATTTTGGTGGCCTGAAAAGCAATATGCAAGCCTTGGACCTCTTCCTGAAGTTGGTCACACGGTTTTAGGGTACTGATCATAGACCAAATTTACAGTACAACTGTTAAAAAATTAAAAACTCAAACCATGCTCCAAGTCCTCTGCAATTCTGGGTTCAAAAGCATGAAATTACAGAAGTGGACACATAGTGCAGATGAATATCTGGTTTTGAGGCCAGTGCCATGGAGAAGGTTTTTGCTTTTGTGACAATAGCGTGTGCTTTAATGATTGTAACATGTTAGGTGGATGGGATCTACCTGTCTATGATGGGATCCACCTATCTATAAAGGGTAAGAGAATCTTTGGCAGCAGCCTGCCTAATGTGGTGAGATGGGCCTTAAACTAAGGAACTCAGTGTAGGTGAGGTCTGAAGTCCCATGGCTTCCTCTGGGGAGTAGATCACACCAATCAGTGCAGTGAAAGATGTTCCTTGACTGTCCCTCACAGTAAGTATCAAAGAGCTACCACCAGAGGTGTTTATGGTTGTGGGTGAATCCTCCTAAACTCCTTCTTGGGCAATCCAATTGCTTGCTTAAACCAGATGTGAGAGGGACAATTTCAGGTTCTTCTCTGGCAAGCTGTAGGATGGCATGAAAAGGTTAGAGGGACAGGGTGGTACTGAGTCCCTCTGCAGGTGACTTGAAGAGGTAGTAGACACAGGGGAGCACACTTGGAGTCTTAGAGAGGTGAGCCAGGGACTCCTGAGGTAACAGAAGCCAACAGGGATACCAGCAGGGAAATATCTCAAAGGAATTAAGGAGTGTTCCTCTGGGAAGGTGATGCAGCCAACAGCCTGGCCAAGGTGCCTTTACACCAAAGCACACAGAATTGGGCAACAAACCAAAGGGGCTGGGTGCCACCATGCTGCTGGAAAGTCATGGCCTTGTTGCCATTACTGAAACTTGGTGGGACAAACTGCGTGACTGAAGTGTGACTATCAATGGCTATGAGCTGTTCAGGAGACAGAAAGGAGGGAGAGGTGGAGGGGTTGCCCTCCATGTCAAGAGGTGCGCTGAGTGTGAAGAGCTGTCTCTGAAGAACAGCCATGAGCAGGCTGAAATACTGTGGGTAAAAATCAGACACTGAGGTAACAAAGGAGCCCTGAGGCCGGGGTCTGCCACAGCTGCCTGACCAAGGGGAGCCCACTGACAAAGCCTTCCTGCCCCAGTCACAGGAGGTGTGGTGCTCACACACTCCAATCCTGCTGGGGGACTTCAGCCACCCTGACAGCTACTGGGGAAGCACCAAGGTAACTGCAGGCAATCCAGGAGACTCCTGCAATGCATGGAAGATAGCTCCTTGAGCCAGGTGGACTTGTGTAAAGCTTTTGACACAGACCATCACAACTATTCCCGCCAAACTGGAGTGATGGGTTCCATGGGTGGACTGTTTGGTGGATTAGGAATTGTTTTGATGGTTGCCTGCAGAGGATAGTGGTCAACAGCTGAGAGGCCCAGTGGGCATCAGTGACAGTGGTGTCCCTCAGGGGTCTGTATTGGGACCAGTGTTTTTTAATGTCTTCATTAATGACACAGACAAAATGATCAGGTGCACACTCAGCAAGTTTGCAGATAGCACCAAGCTGAGTGGTACTCTTCACTCACCTGAAGGATGGAATGCCAGCCATAGGGATCTGGACAGACTCAAAAGTGAGCACATGGAAACCTCATGAGGTTTAACAAGACCCAGTGCAAGGTGCTGCACCTGGGGTGGGGCAACCTCCAGAATCAACACAAGTTGGGGCATGAAGGGATCAAGGGCAGCCCTACTGAGGACTTGGGGATACAGGTGGATGAGAGGCTGGACATGACCCAGCAATGGCACTCACAGCACAGAAACCCAATCAAGCATCAAGAGATGAGTGAAAGCATCAAAAGCAGCATGGCCAGAGTGAGGGAGGGGATTCTCCCCCTCAGCTCTGGTGAAACCCCACCTGCAGTGCTGCATCCAGCCCTGAGGTCCTCTGCACAAAAAAAGGACATAGACCTGTTGTAGCAAGTCCACAGGAGGCCACCAAAATGATTAAAGGGATAGAACACCTCTCCTATGAGGAAATGCTGATAGAATTGGGATTGTTCACTCTGGAAAAGAGAAGGCTAAAAGGTAACCTAACTGCAGTCTCCTGATACCTGAAGGGAACATACAGGCAAGATGAGACGACCACTTACAAGAGCATGTAGTGACAGCACGAGGAGGAATGGGTTCAAACTGAAAGACAGTAGTTTTAGATGATGTATTAGGAAAAAATTCTTTACTGTGAGGTTGGTGAGGCACTGGAACAGGTTGCCCAGAAAGGTTGTGGATTCTTCATCCCTGGAAGTGTTCAGGCCAGGTTGGATGAGGCTCTGGGTAGCCTGGTCTAGTGGTAGGTGTCCCTGCCCACAGCAGAGGTACTGAAACTAGATGAGGATCTTGAGATCTTTAAGGTCCTCTTCCAACCCAAACCATTCCGTGAAAAAAGGTCTCACTTCTTCAGCAGGCATCATCATCTCCTTTTGTTTCTTCACCTCTTTCCACTCTTCCTGTCCTGATTTTCTTGGGGTTCGCAGCACTTAGACCAGAGAACACAGCACCAAAGTCCTACAGGGGCAGTTCCTTTCCTGATATGTCCTGCACTCGTCACTTGTCACCTCCAGCCACAGCTAAGAACTCAAACTGGCCTTTTGTGCTCTGGTAGCCTCTTTCCTTGTTTTGAGCTCCTGATCCAAAAGGTGCCTTTAAAAGCAGGCATGCACAACTACAGCAGCCACCCTGGTCATGCTCTGCAGCACACCTGCAGTCTTCCTACTGTTTCCTAGGGCTTAACATTACAAGTCTGGAGGAAATTTTCTTGCACACCAGGAAAGCAGAGTTATAATGCCACAGGGTGGTCTGCTTTAAAAAAGGAAGGCCCTTTTGGTCCTCTGTATCCCTTTGCCAGGACTTTCCCTAAAGAGCCACAAGGTGAAGCTGCTGTGGGCAGCTGTGGAATGTTCCAGATCAGTCTGTGTCCTCCTCCTTTATGCTGCTGATGGGAACAGGAAGCTCTGTCTGTCCAAATTCTGCATCTGAAGGGTCAATGGTTTCTTCTTTCACCCGCACAGCAATGACTAGCAAGAGAGAGAGGGAAAAATAAGTAAATAAAATCAACCCATGTTGACTAGCATTACCTGCAGCACCTTCAAACCAGATCTGTCCATGCAGGTACTTAAAATGCCCCAGGCCCTGGGGCCAGCCCACTCCCTGAGGGTACCTCACCACAGGCAGCCCTGTCATGCCACTGCAAGGCTATCCACGGTCATAGCAGCAATCAGGATGGGACTAAACCCTGGCAGCATTCAGCTGCTGGCCCCCAAGAACAACTCCTAAGGGATGATGACATCCAAAGCTGATGTCATCCATTTTCAATCTGCCTGGGCTCACATTTAAGGGGAACTTAAATGAACAGGAGGGACCCTTCATTGACTCTCCAATTCACATGTGCACAAGGCACCTCACCCACCCTCCTTCCCCCTACCCGCTAGGGTTGGCAGGTGACCCAGCTGCTCTGCTGGTCACCACAGCATGAGAGGTTATGTTCACATGCTGCAACAGCCCTGCTGGGGATTGGGATGAGACAGCCACCCCTGACATATCCACTTTGTCTCTCCTCCCTGACCTCACACAACCAGGCC